>NW_023276806.1:187921132-189276132 GCF_003668045.3 Cricetulus griseus
TTCTGTGAGAAATTTAACAAACCTATTTGATATTAGGATTCTCTCTAAAATATACTCCTCACCATAGACATGCAAACATACATACAATATGTGACATATATTCCTCAAATCAATCCCCAACTAGAAGATCATTAGAAGAGGCAAAATGGGATAAAATGTTGTAGAATCATAAACTCTCTTAACCAATACCAATATTTGGTATAGCTAGAGTAATTCAAGAGCTTTTTCAGGATTCTCTTCAGTGTATGCTTTCTGTGATCCAAAGAAGCAGGTCAATGGAAGGAAGCAGGTGAGGTAACCTTTCTCAGGAAAGGAAGGAAAGGAGAGGCAGTGTGCTACGTTTTCTATCCATTATGAGACAATTCTTTGATAACTGCTGGGTTTCTTTATGATCACATCTAATGTCTTCCAGAAGGTTCCTGGAGAACAAGGGAAGAAATTCAGAGAAGGGCAATGAAGTTCCTAAGTGACCATTTCAATGGCCCTAGTAGCTGCAGTCATACTTAACCATTAAGAAGTGTTGTGTGACTAACCAGAGTACAGGCAGAGTGCTCCGCCACAAATGGGACGTTTACACCATCACGTTGTGGAAGAAGGATGGAGAGATCCTAAGAGCCAGAATTCAGGGGGAACTCGAGCAAAGCAGTGTCTTCTGGACTCATGAACTCACGGCAGCTGTGGTCGCCTGCACAAGACCAAGCTAGGCAACATGCCAGGAAGGGAGGAAGGGGCTCACAGCCCCCCCCCCACCTCAACTGAGAAGTTAGTGACAGCTGATGGTTTCTGAGAAAGAGAGAGAGTCTGTTTTCTCTAAGGTGTGGCCCCTGGTAGGTCAACCACGCTCCAGCCTATAGCTTACATCCATGAACATACGGCAGTGCAAATTGGACTTGGTGTTGTTGAGTGAGTGAGAGAGAGTGAGGGAGAAGAGAGAGCGCACACAAGCATGTGTAAAGTTGGGAGGAGGTGGGGGGTGAGGGGGTGGTTCTGGGAGGAGTTATGAGGAGAAGTGGGAGTGACTGTAGTCAAAATACATTGTATGAAATTGTCAAAGAATTACTAAAAATAATTGTAGTTTTTAAAGTGCCATGTGCCGGAAGCTAAGTCATGTGCTTGGCTTTTAATTCTTAACACAGCTCTATTACACAGATTCATTTTTATCTGTATCTAACTGACAAGGGTATTGAGGCTCCAAGAGGTTAAGCCATGTGCCTAACCTCACGGAGCAGGTAGAGGGGAAGCCGGGCTGCACTCTCAGGCAGCTTACAGTTATCCATCATGCTTTACTTCTTTTGTGGGGGAAGTTACTGTATAGTAACTTAGGGCTTCACGCATACAAGGGAAGTACTCCACCACTGAGCTATATCCAAGCTATTTCATTCATTCATTCATTTTAGACTTGAAAATTTTTCCAGGGTGGACCTGAACTCATTTTGTAGCTCAGTCCGGGCTTAATTCCGTGATCCTCCTGTCTCAGCCTCCTGCATAGCTAGGATTACACGTGTGTGCCACTGTTTCCAACTCTATTGTCTTATTTAAGACAATTGTCCAGCATCGTTCCAGCTGCATTGTTCATTCTACAATGTGATTGCCTGATACTGATAGAACAGATGATCCCTTCATGAACGTTAGGACAAGGGGTTATACTGAAGGAGAAATAAGTGTAGCCAGTCTAAATTTAGATCACAGAAGAAGTATGAAAGGGCAGTGAAGATAAAATGTGTTCAATGTTATTCATAATCTTAGAATTAGAAATTCAAAGCATAGGGGCTGGAGAGACAGCTCAGCAGTTAAGAGCACTCTTCCAGAGGACTCAAGTTTGATTCCCAGCCCTTGTATGACAACTCACAACTGCCTGTAATTTCACCTCCAGGGGATCCTAGCCCTCTGGCCTCCAGCCTCCTAGACTACAGCACTAATGTGCATATACAGCACCCTCAACATAAAATAAAAAACAAATGTCAATTAAAAAAACAAAAGAAAGAAAAAAGACAATCTGAAGCACAGTGACAGAATGTGATCTATCAAAATCGCAAAGTTTTTGTTTTGGATTCTTTCTCCCACTGTGTGTGTGTTGAACACATGCTTGCAGGTGCATGTGTACGTGTGTGTGGAGGCCAACCTTGGGTGTCAGTCCTCAGGCGACATTCACCTTGCTCTCATGTGGGGTCTTTTACTGACCTGGTGTGTGCTGTGTATGCAAGGGTACCTGGCTAGTGAGCCACAGGCAGCTCTGTCCACATCCCCAGTGCTGCCATGACAAGGATGTGCCTGGCTTTTCCACCTGGGTCCTGGGGTGGAATGCAGGTCCTTGATCTATTGCGGTAAGTGTTTTACTGGCCAAGCTCCCTCCTCACCCTCTTGCTTTTGTTTTTGTTTCGTTTTGTTTGTTGGTTGTTGTTTTTTTAGCCTCCCCCAAACTAATAAAGGCACTGAAATATGGACCATCCAATAGGTCTATGGGAAATGAAGGCTGGGATCGCTTTACAGAGAATGATTGCTAAAATATTCATATTTCATCTATTGATTTCTCACCTGGGAATGAAGACCACGGTCTGAAGTTATTTATGTGGCGAGGACGGGCCCATATGGGTTCAAATACTCTTCGAATGCAGCCTCTGAGCTGAGAAGCTTGCCCCTTCTCAGAGGCACCCTATTGACCCCAATCTGTGTTCCCAAGGACCACTGAGAAGTACAGAGGCCTATCGAGCATAAGGAGGTATTGAGGAGAAAGCTGCGATCGTTACAGAAGGAATGGGGTTGTTAGGGGAGGAGGGAGCAGAGCCAAGATGTCCAATTAATAGATTAGTCAGTGACTGCTTCAAGAATGATCTGACCTTGTGTTTTTAATGGGTTTTATTTTTATGGGTCTGTATGTTTCTTGCAGTTTTTCTTTTTTATCCTGATTGTTTTCTAAAGAGAGAGAAAGAAAGGGTGTGGAGTTGGGTGGGTGGGAAGGTGGGGAGGATCTGGGAGGGTTAGAAAATGTGGGAAAATGGAAAGTGAAGGCATCAGGACAGCTTGGGCACAGGAGCTAAATACATGACTAAAATACATGTGTATGTGCCACACCGTGAATGTAAGTACACGCGTATTCATGTGCTTGTGATGCTCATATCAATATTTGCGAGCACATGTGTATGGATGGATTTGCAGTTCACGTGTTTATATGTATGTCAGGCTATGACTTCATACACTCATCTCCATGACAACAACAGTGCATGTAAGCCTCACTCATGACAATGGTAGATCCAGGCTTGCAGGAGTCAGCACGCACCCTGACTCACTGGTCCTGTGTCCCGGGGCACAGAGGAGACTTTATGATGGCTCTCAAGATGACGAAGTCTCAGTGCAGACCTTCCAGACCAGAATCTCTTGTTCATAAGCACAGGAAAGAGAGCCGTGTCTTGACTAAGTGTTACACACTCTAAATTCTCACAAATCAGACCTGCCTGCTTGTTTCTTGAGTACTGTGGATAGTCTCCCAGTTGCTGACATGGAAGCCTGTCTGTCAGCGTGCAATTTGTAGAGTTTTCTAACATGGAGACTTAGGACATGTGCTGTTTTGAATCAGAATGCCCCCCTTAGGCTCAGATGCTTGGTCTGCAGTTGGTGGCACTGTTTGGGTGGGTGTAGGAGATTTGGTCTTGCTGGAAGAAATATGTATGTCACTAGGTATGGTTTTAAGGTTTAAAAGCCACGTGGCATTCTGAGATCTCATCTCTCTCCCTCTGTCTCTCTCCCTCCTTCTCTCTCTCTCTCTCTCTCTCTCTCTCTCTCTCTCTCTCTCTCTCTCTCTCTCTCTCGCTCTCTCTCTCTCTCCTTGTGGTTTAAGCTTTTAACTCTCAGCTTGCTGCTCCAGCCATCATGCCTGCCTGCTACCATGCTTCTCCATAGTGATGGTGATGGACCCTTATCCCTCTGAAACTCAAGCCCAAATCAACCCTCCCTCCTCTAAGTTGCCTCAGTCGATCAAGGAAGGTAACTAAGACAGGACAGAATGAGTCTATACACAAATAAGTGCAGGTAATTCTAAGTATCATATGATGGTGGGGGAGTTCAAATCTGACCTGCCTTTGGGGTTGTTCTGGACACTGGGAATCATGAATCTAGACCAGGTTAGAGTTCTGAGATGGAGATGTGAACCAAACTGAAGCTCTGGCCATGTCAGGGGTCACATAGGACTTTAGATAAACTTTAGAAAACAGAGCTATCTCAACAGCTTCATCATTCCCTCCACTAAACAAAAGTAGTGACTTTTGCTGGGAGAGAAGACCCACACAGGGGTAGAAGCTGCTGGGATACACAGGGAGGCCTCAGAAATGAGTCCATATGCAGCTCACTCACTCGCTAGGAAAGATGAAGCATCAGACCTCAGCCTCTGAGGCCGCGCCTGTAGACTTGGTAATTCTGCTCCCTATTGAGCACTTAGTGAGAGCCAAGTGGGGAGTCAAGAAAGGCTACTGGGATTTCAGTGGTTTCCAGTATTAGCTGTGCTTAGAGTCCAACAGATGAACAAGACCCCTACCCTCAGGGCATCCTTTCCTTTGGCCTGGAGCTTGTTTGGTACTGCTAATACCTAGCGCCTGCAAGTATAACCTTACTGGTGCGGAAGTGAGAGCTGCAGAAGGCGATGAATAGAAGTGGTTGGTAAGCAGCATCAGGTCTGGACGAAGGAGACGCTTTACCCCGATGGGTGGAGCAGGGGTAGTTCTTTGGCAGTGGGCTTGGTAGAACCAAAACAGCCAATCAACAAACATGTTTAACTTTTGTTCAAACCAATCATTGTGGTAGATGCTGGTGAGAGAAAAGGGGGAAATAAGATATGACCCCCTGCTCTATAGAATCTTTAATTAAATCGGAAAAAAAAAGGCAGGAAAAGCAGCGTATGATATGGTAGGGAATATAAGCCGTGCATAAATGAGAAATTGAGAATAAAGCAAAAATAACACCAGATGGGAGATTAAAAGATGTGGGTTTATCATCAGCTCTGAGCCTCTGGTTCCTTCATCTGAGAAATCAGAGAGCTGAAGTAGAAACGTAAGTTCCCTCCCTGGTATAGTGGTGTCTGGTAAATAGTAAACTGCCAGAGGCGTGGTTAGCAACTTCGATGTTGACTAGATAGTGTTAGATGAAGAGAGTGTCAATGGGAAGTGGGGACAAGCCTGGCCAGGTCTACTGTTCCCAGGGTTCCGTGCTGGATGCAGAGTAACACGCTGTCACCTGCCACACCTCTCAGTTGTAACGCTTTCACCGCTACAACCCAAGCCTAGATTTCATGTTACATCAACTTCCCTAATGGACCACTGGTGTTCTGACATCTACATTTGCCAATGAAAATGTTAAACTCCTGCCAAATTATGGTTCTATGCTGTTACAAAACCTCCAATAGCCTGTAGCAATGCAATCTAGACTTCTCGACTTCTCCATAGGGAGATTTCTGTTCACCTATCAGAGCAAATGTCTTGCCTTGATCACACAGCCTACATAGTAGCCATGCTAGAGAGTGCTCTGTGATATGAAACGAGACAAGCGTGTTCCAAACCCAGCCTTTGCACTCATTCTCTTGTCCAAAATGGCCTTGAGCTCCCCATTCTCAATTCAAATGTCATCCTCAGAGAAATCTTCCCTGGCAAAGTAGCACCTGCCCCAGTGGTTTTAAAATAGTTTCATGTGGAGATGTTTCTAGAATTGCCACTCAGAAAGAGGGGAGAAGCAAGAGAGTCTTCCAGCTCTCTCTCTCTCTCTCTCTCCTCTCTCTCTCTCTCTCTCTCTCTCTCTCTCTCTCTCTCTCTCCTCTATTTGAGCAAAACAGCTTTACTTTGGTCTGTTTGCAGGAGAAATTTCATTGGAGAAAGTATCCTATGACTTACACCATTTGGAGACCACTGAAATATTTAAGGTATGCCCCTGTATGGATCATCCTTTGGATAGCAAACTCCAGTGGCTGCTCTATTAATGACAAGCCCATAATACCATTGGCAGAAATGGCTCATAGTCCCAACCCTCCTGCCTGCTGACCCTGCAAGAAGCCTCCAACTTTCTCAACACAGTCTCTAGGCAGTCAGCCACAGCCAGTCAGTCCCAGCTGGTAGGAAGGAGAAATAAAAACTAATTAGCCTCTCGGTGCCAGGATTCTTGCTGGCCTGGGCTCAGGGTTCAGGAGTCCAGTTAGAAGCAGATATGGTGCCATTCCAAGAAGCTACAGGCTGAGAGAGCTTGCACTAACAAGACCTGCTGGCATGCAGGCAGCGCCACCCTGCAGATCCATACTGTATAATGTCCCTATTTGTAAGCTCCATGCACAAGTAGGAAGCCACAGCTCACGACAGCAGCTGGCTGTGTGTATGAGCGCCTCCTTTGATGGCTTGACCACAGCTCCCACCTCCTTTCGTGGCTGTCTCCTCAGGTTCTTCCAGAAACCACACATCTTATGTCACTTAGCACCTTCCACCCCACTCTGCACGCTCCCATGAGCCCTGCCGGCTGCAAGAATGACACTATCTCAGGGTTCTAAAATGGCTGCTCTAACCAGTGCTCTTTAGTCCAATGAGGGCAAACGAGAGGAAACTGGTTTCCTAACCAGACTCCCAACTCCTATTCTTACTCCAACCACAGCTTCCCCATCCCCCTCCTCCATGTCACTGCCATCTCTAATTAATGTTTCTCTGGTTGCCAAATACTGGAGTCTAGTTTTCTTTCTTGCTAGTTGTGATTTCTTGGCTGGCTGACAGCCTCCTCCTGTTTGGATCTCTGTGTTTCCAAGCTGCTCCAAAGCCAGGCTTCCTTGTACTTCCCTAGCCAGTTCCTCCAGTCTTCCAGGCGTTCCTTAGCCTCCATGTGTTGGTTTAGAGCTGCAGGTTCCTGCTTTTCCTCTTGAAATACATTACACGCTCTAGCAATGATCACTCTTCTCTGGCTAGGAATTGCCCCATGCATGACCAAGCAAAGTTAGTTTCCTTCTTAGCCCTCCAATCCCAGGCACATGGCATGCCATGGGTGTTCTCTGGGCGATCAGGGTTCAGTGCTACTCTTATGCTGTCCTGTGCATATTTTCACCATGTTGAAAAATGGTGTTGGAAACTGAATCCCTAAGTTCTTATGTAAGTGGATGGTATTTTTAAAGTGGTGCTACAGGCAGAGTAATTAGCACCAAACCAGTGGTGTTCCCATGGCAGGAAGAAGCCGGAGAGATGTCTCAGCAGCTAAGAGCACCTGATTACTCTTCCAGGGGATCCGTGTTCAGTTCCCAGCATCCACATAGCACCTCAGAACCTTCTGTAACTCCAGTCCCAGAGGATCTGGTGCCCTCTTCTGGCTTCTATGGGTATTGCATGAACTTAGTGCACAGGTACACACGAAGGCAAAACACCCATACACATAAAAACCAAAATATCAAAAAAACATTCTTAACAAGGAAAAGTGGTGCCGGGCGTCGGTGGCGCATGCCTTTAATCCCAACACTTGGGAGGCAGAGGCAGGCGGATCTCTGTGAGTTTGAGGCCAGCCTGGTCTCCAGAGCGAGTGCCAGGATAGGCTCCAAAGCCACAGAGAAACCCTGTCTTGAACCCCCCCCCCAAACCCAAACAAACAAAAAACAAAACAAAACAAAAAACAAAACAAGGAAAAGTGGCTTGAGCAAGCACCCTTGCTCTGGACACATGATGTCCTCCCCTCTGGTGTGATGCAGAATATAAAAACCCTCACCTGAGATTGGTGCCATGGTTTTGGACTTGGCAGAACCACGAGCCAAACAAACACCCAGTATGAGGCAGCTTCACCTCACTTTATGGTGTGCATACACCCTGAGAAATTCACCATTATGCAATAGCCACTGCAAGAATACCATAAAAGTGTATGGGAAGAGGACGTAGGAATTTCTCAGCTCCCCTGTGATCTGTTAGCACCACTGGCATGTATCTGGCCTATTGCTGACTACAAAAATCAATACGAAGCTGTATTAGTTAACTTTCCTCATTGCTGTTACAGAATATCTGGCAGAAATAACCTCAGGAAGGGAGGGTTTATTTGGGCTTATAGTTTGGACATCCATCTATTGTGGCAGGGTGGAAGGAGTGTGAGACAGCTGGTCACACTGCATCCTTAGTCAAGAAGCTGGGGAGGGGACGGGGAAGGAGAGGGGGAGGGGACGGGGGGAGGGAAGAGGGAAAGATATGCCAGTGCTCAACTGGCTTTAGTCTTACTCAGGCAAGGGTCCCAGTTCATAGACCCATGCTGCCATTCAGAGTATGTCTTCCCCACCACAATTCAGTCTAGAAAGTTCCACACAGACATTCCCAGAGCTTGTTCCATGATACCTCTAAATTCCATCAAAGTGACAATCATGATTAACTACCACCACACAGGACTGTATTCTGTTAAAACAACAACAACAACAACAACAACAAATAACTAGACTAAGACACCCACAACCCAATTAATAGACCTGTAAATTTCTGGCTTCTTCTGCTCCTTCAAGGCCTAACTTCAGGGATAGGGTAGCAAAGCATCCCGGGGTCATGGGAGAAAGTGTCTGGAATGTGAGACTTTCAGTCCTAACACTGGGAAGCCCTAAGAAGACTGACTTCCTTTCCTACTGAACTTCTTGAGGAAGTGCTGTCTACTCTGGAGTCCAGAGGCAGACCATAGTGATGCATCATGGGAACGCTGCCTACTCTGAAGTCAGGACAACATAGAAACACAGATCTGTAGAATATGTTACCATTGTTAAGAAATGCCAGGCCAGGCCATCATTGTTTAGAGGAAGCTAATTCTTTTGTCACCATGAAATGTTACCAGGGAGCACGTGATCAGCAGCCCAGTAATACATCCATCCCATTCCGGTGCCACCGTAAAGGTTAGTGACCACGATGAAGTATTTTTAAGCTGGTATTTACAGCCACAGAGTTGACTCTTCCTCAGGCCCACTTCTGAGCATTTATTGCAGTTGCCTAAGGCCAACATGATGGTGTTACCTCTGCAGTTGTTGCTGCATTAGCCTATGTAGCCAGGGTAGGGTAGCACGAGTGTTTCCACAAGCCTTAATGATGCTTAGAGACACCATGACAGTCATGCCATGGCAATGGACCCTGTGGAGCAATAACATCAAACTGTAGCCCTCGGGCTAGGCAGCAGGAATGCTCTTACTAATTCAAGAAGCCATCTCCTAGGAAACCAAAGCCCATGTGAGGGTTCTCACGAGAATCCAGACCAGTTACATATTGTGTGCATGGGCATTTCCCCAAGTATCTATTTCTTGTGTGACCAAGATGTGCCCAAAACCTCACTGTCACGCAATTTCTCCAGCTTTCTAGAGCTAGAGATCCATCTGTGTGACATTTGCTGATCCCAGGAATGAGGGATGATGTCTTTGTATCCCCAGCCCTGGCCTGTTCCTCTGTTGCTATGCTGCCAGAGGGACTCTGCTCTGACTGGAAGTTCTCAGGTTGCTGTGGAAATGCCCTGTAGACATGCATGTTGGGGTGTCTGAGAAGCAGTCTCTTCCCTAAGATCACCCTTCATTCTCCATTCTGATTTTTAAAACCTTAGAGGTGCAAATCAGCAAATGGAAAAAAATATCCCTCCTCCAGCATTCATCCCAGAAAGCTCATGCACACTAAATCCTTCCTTCAGTTAGATTAAATGCCCCAGCAGCACCGTCTCTCGAGAACACTTTATAGCTGTGCTCAGACCTGCACAGAATATAAATTACTGTTGAGTTATACACCATTGCATCATCAGTCATCAACAGGCAGGTCACAGGGTTTTACATCAAAGGTGCCTTTGGGACTTGCTGGGATGAGGCAAGAGATGTTGGGTGTGTTTGGGAAGTAAGCATGTTGATGGGCTCTGACTCTTTCTGCAATCTGTGAGAATCTTCCCGGCTGAGACACTGCCAGGAGTAGAACCAGAAACCACATACCCTGGGCAGAAGGGATTTGGTGTTTTTATTTGGTGTTTTCTTTTTAATTCATGAGGCTTTATCTTTATATTACAAGGCTGTCCTATATATACCCCAGCACACACACACACACACACACACACACACACACACACACACACACACACACACACACACACCACAATAACGTAGCATTCTAAGTCAAGAAGCTCTAATGACTGGGTCATCTATAGATTGACATCAATTCTAGAGAGAGGATAGTTGGCAATTTATTTTTAAAATTTTATTTCATGTATATACAGTTTTTTTCCTGCAGGTGTATATGTATACACCATGTGCCTGGTACTGACAGAGCCCATACTGGGAATCAGATTCTCTGGAACTGGAGTTATAGGTGCTTGTGAGCTGCCACCTGGGTACCAAAAACCAAACCTGGGTAATCAGCAGGGACAGTAAGCACTTTTAACTGCTAATCCACTTTCCCAGACCCCATGCGGCCTTTTAAAAATCTGTAAATTGAACTCGTGTGGGTATCACTAACCCTGGGCCAAAATGTTTGAAAAAAATACTTTGTTTGCATGACTGGCCTGCCAAGACACGTCCACTGATGCAACAGAGGCTCAGTGTTATAGGAGTAACCAACCAGCTCCTAGTTGGATTTAAGTCCTGCGCTTCAAGGTGAAACCCATACCTGGTATTCTTGTTGGGTGAAGAATGTATAGCTAGATGGGTCGTATGCAGTAAGGAAGAATCTACTGTTATTCTGCTAAATGGACACAATTGTAAACCAGTTCCTAATGACTCGTTATTCCCATAGATTAGTGCACCTCACCATCCTCATCACAGGAGATTCTGTTTGCAGTAGACGGTGATTACCTCAAAGACCCACCAGTATCCAAGTGCCAGGGAGTGAGAGAACACAGAATGCTCAGCCTTACGTAGAACATCTATACCGATCCCTTCCTCTCAAAGCTCAGGGGCCACCGTGAAGAGAGGGAGAAAGACAGAGAAGAGCCAGAGGCCATGAGTGACTACAACCCTGGTAGCTCTATCAACAGCCCTCCTGGAGATAGCCACACACCCATGAATACATGGGCAACACAAAAATTGGACTTGATGGGTGGAAACAAAGAAGACAGAGAGTTGGGTGGGCAAGAAAGCGGGGTTGGTCTAGAATTTGGAGGATGGAATGAATATGGTCAAAACTCAAAGAACTATTTTTTTAAGAGTGTGTGTTGGGCGGCAGCAGGGTGGGGGTGGGGGTGGGGATGGACGACAATGATGATCCTGTTTGTAGTGAACATGTATTGACTTCCCCCTTGTGGTCATTCACCAAATAACACAGTGCAACAACAGTTCACACTGCTGACTCCCCTGATTTTGGACTTTCAGCTTCTAGAACAATGAAAATAAACTCCTTCTGGTGAAGCCAGTTTGCCTGCATTTTGTTACATCAATCCTAGCAAACTGATGCAGCAAGTACATAGATAATAATTGGTTTAATAGAATTACATTTTAACGTTTAAAACAAGACTGTCTGGGCTGGGCCAATGGCTCAGCTGGTAAGGCTCTTCCTTGTAAACATGAGGGTTTGAGTTCAACCTCTAGAACTCACATTAACATATTGGGCATGGCGGCATAAGCTTGTGATTCAGGCACTGGGGAAGTAGAAACAGGAGGATCCCTGGAGCTCTGTAGTCTGCCAGTCTAGCTTAATGGATGATCTCTGGGACTCATCAATGAGAGGTCTCAATGGAGATAGAAAGTGTTCCAGAGAATGACATCTGAGATTCTCCTCAGGCATCCTCATAAATGCATGCACGTGTACCCAGACACACACACACACACACACACACACACACACACACACACACACACACACACACCAAGAATGTCTGTTTCCAGACTTGAAGGCCATCCCATAGCTAGAGCAGACATCAAGAAGTACCCATATGAAGTAATAGCGGCTTGGGATTGCTGAGGCTCCTTGTTCCTATAATCTCCCTCACCTGTGTTGTCTGTGCTCATGTCTACTCATCATGCAAAAATGGTGTCACAAAATCACTGGCTCTGGCACCGTCGTCGACGCTCAAGTCAGAGAGGGTGGTGGAGGTGTACCCTTCTGGGTTATGAACAGAGGGTTTCAGCTTGTGGACTTTTACATGAAATATAGACCTCGAGACTTAGAGGAAAAGAAAGTAGAGACACACCTGGTCTACCCAGACCCTGGTACCCTGGTATGCCACTTAAATTGTGGTTTTATTGCAGAGGTGTTTGTGAGTCTCAGTTTGTCTGTCTCTCTGTCTCTGTGTCTCTGTCTCTGTCTCTGTCTCTGTCTCTCTCTCTCTCTCTCTCTCTCTCTCTCTCTCTCTCTCTCTCTCTCTCTCTCTCTGTGCATGTGCAAGCATTCACACATCCATGCCTGAACTGTACCTACTTGTGATTCAATTGGTACCTTGAGTCTCAGGAAGCATTTTTTTTTCAGAAATTCAACATCAGAATAATACCTTCTCTGCAGGATTATTTTGAAGAGCGATAATAATACATGTGAAAAAAGCTTAGAGAAGTTAAAATTGCTTTCTATATGTAAGGTATAATATTAGAAATGGAAAGCTTTAAGTGAGGTGGAAGAAAAATTGTTCTTAAGGACAGGCAAGAACTGTAGCTGCTGTTTCCATCTCTGTCAGCAACTTCATTCTCCCGCGGCCTTGGCCCAGGGTAAATGCCAATCCAGAGCCATTGCTCTCAACAGAAAGCAGGGAAGGGACACTTGGGATGCTTTGTTCTCTGCAGACTTTCCAGCCACAGATCACAAATTCCACAGCCTTTCTTGGAAATGAGTTTGTCTTTGAACCCCCAGAGGTCATGGTCTTTTGTGGGATCACTTGATATATGTGGGACCGTGGAGTATATGAAGAAGTTTGTCTTAACCAGTGGGCTCCGTCAGGAAAACAAAAGGAACCAACCTTAAGAGAAACCGCCAGAAGCACTGCACAGTTTGGTTCAGGGATTTTTCTCGAAATCTTACTTTTAGCTCATTGTTCTTAATTATAAAGAGACCAAGGGAAAAGTTAAAATGAGTCCAAGGATGTATAAACTACTTGAACAAATATCTCAAGTCCCCTGCCTGATGTACCTACCCCTCCTTCCACATATTCACTGCCAGAATATTCGTGTGTGTGTGTGTGTGTGTGTGTGTGTGTGTGTGTGTGTGTGTGTGCGCGCATAGGCATTTTCCCTGCAAAGTATCTTAAACACCTTCATCCACTAAATAGGCTTTTGCCAGCATTCAGTGTTCATACCTAAATCAGTGTGTGTGTGGGGGGGGGGCACATGCATATGGAGGCCAAAGGCTGATGTAAATGTCTTCCTCAATCACATTGCATCTTGGCTTTTGAGCCAGAGGCTCACTGAACCTAGAGCTTTGTAGGTTGGCAAGACTGGCCAGCCAATCCAGACATCCACCTGGCTCTGCTTCCTCAGCACTATGGTCACAGATGTGTGCTGCCATGTCAGGTGTTTATATGGTTGGTGGGGATCCAAACTCAGGTCCTCGTGCTTGGTAGGCAACAGGCATTTTATAGACTGAATCGGGTACTCAAAACTCATAAAATCTTAACTAGAAAGGGACATGCCGTACTGCCAAAATTAGCATGCTTCCATGGATGCGTATGTGTGCTGCTTCAAGGTTTTCGGGATTACAAAGAGTCTTGAAATAAACATCCAAGGTAGGGCTTGTAGAACACAGAGAATGTGACCCCGGAGTTCTTCTGGAATGCTGAGGTAGCCTTAGTGGTTAGCTATGCTTATTTGTTAAATGATAACGATGGCTGAAGTTTGTAATTTTTAATCTATATAGCACATTCTTCTTTTCTTTTGGCTAAAACACCACCCTGACCTTATTCATGAGGAATCCATTCTATGGTCTCAGTGATGAATTCAGGAATTTCCATGAAGTCCAGCCTTGGTTACTATACTCGGTTCTGTATTTTTTGGGATTGAGGTGAGATTTTTATATACAAATGTGTACTCGTATGTATATATACAAGTATATATGCAATGGATATATTAATATATACATAACATAGCAGTGATTAATATGTTAATATATACAGTGAATTAACTTTATATTCATGAAGCAATCCTATATTGAATTAAATGATTTAACCTGAAGGTCTCAAGCATAGGAAGAATATTTGATTTTGGCATTCAGCCTCCAACTATTTCACTGCAGAAAGAGCTGAGAACCATCCATTTCATTGTCTTCTGCTGCACTCATTGGAAAACACAAGGATTACAGGTGAAGCAACCGCTGGTCCAGGCTGCTCCACCCACCTGACTGTGGACACTTGGTGAACCGTGGAGGAAGATCTAGTATGAGCATTCAGAGAGTGGGGAGAAGAGCTCCTGGAAAGGAAACAGAGTGCAACGCCACATATTTTTCCATGTGAATCTTTGCAGCTTCTTATCCATCTGGGCCTTGGTTCAGAGCTGAGAATTGGCGGGATCCAACTGGCTTCTCAACAGAACAGAGTGGCAGCTACAGCTGTGCAGAGAGGAACATTCTCCAACTGTGATTCGTGAGCTTCCACGAGCCGCTTCCAGCATGCCATATTCCTGCCCGTTTCTCTTTTCTCCTCTTTCTGATGACAGCGGTCCATGAAGCTAGCTGAGAATCTTGGGGCAGAAGACAATCCTTCCTGGGTTCCTTAAGGGGGACAATAATGAAATGACAGCTTCCTGAAGACATTTTATGTCACCGAATCCTTTTTGCCTGCTCTGGTCCTTCATCTTAAGTATCATCAAAACTTTTGCAGAGAAAACAACATTGTCCTCCAGAGGGCTAGCATGAAGCTGAGTGCATGCAGCCATGTCATTATATGTAAAGCCATGTTTGGTAGTCATATGACTCTCCTGGTCCAGAAGTATATACAGGGTCAATCCTCACCAGCTTCCAGATGGGAGAGGGGCAGCATTCTGGGGTGTAGTTTAGTGGAATGAATTCTCCATTAAGAATCAGAAAACCTGGGTCTTCTTAGGTTTTTATTGCTGGGAAGAGACACCATGACCAGGGCAACTCTTATAAAGGAAAACATTTAATTGGGGCTGGCTTACAGTTTCAGAGATTTAGTCTATTTTCATCATGGCAAGAAACATGGCGTCACGCAGGCATGGTGCTAGAGAAGGAGCTGAGAGTTGTTCTACATCTTGATTCACAGGCAACAGAAGGAAACTGAGACACACTGGCAAGACGGTAGCTTTTGAGACCTCAAAGCTGGGCCCCCAGTGACACACTTGCTCCAACAAGACCACACCTACTCCAACAAGGACACACCTCCTAACAGTGCCAGTCCTATGACCAAGCATTTAAACACATGAGTCTATGGGGGCCATGCCTATTCAAAGCACCACACTGGACCCTGGCTCCATCCCTTCACATAAAATGAGAAGGTCACATAGCCTCTCTGGGTTATGATACCCTCAATGACAGGGGTTGGACCAGACCTTAAGGGCCTTTCTACAGAAGTGACCTTACAACTATAGGCATTGGGCTAAGGAGGGGGCTAGTCTCTGACTTGCTCTAGGACTGGCTGTCACTAATTCTGTCCAACACAAACTTCCTGGAGAGATGACCCTTCTTCTCACCCCTGACATACCCAGAAGGGGCAGTGGATAAGATGGGTAGATGTCACTATTTGACACCAATGTGCACATGAGGCTCAACTCCAAATTGCCTTGATTTGAAACATGGAGGGATAGAGCCCAGCTGTTTAAGTGTCTGGAAGAAACTGGCTCCTTAAAGAAATCTCTCTGGCTTTTGTCCTGTCTGGTCCAAGCCAATGCCATATTAATTGGTACAGAAGAAGCTGCCGTGGGAGCCAGGAGATCAGCTGAGCTGGCCACCTGGTTTGCTTTATGTTTCCATCTGCCCAGTACACACAACTCAGCCTTGGCTTTTGGGGGAAGAAATCTATACCCAAGTGATTTTTTTCACATTTTTTACTGTTAGTTACTGTATATAAACATAGCTGCTTATGGATAAAATGTTTACACATACGTATTTGTATGACTACACATACACACATGTGTATTTACATATATGTATGCATGTGTATTTATATAGATACAAATATACACATACATTGTATATGATAAGCATTATATCATGTGTTTCAGAAATATTAGCCTTTTAAATTCTCCAAGAAACTTTATGAGATTTGGATGAGGAAACTGAGGCACAAACAGGTCCCATAAATTGCCTGAGGTTACATGACTGAAGGTATCCAATGCTTTAGACACTTGTTATGTTGTCTCTCTCACCACAGCTACTCCATCTTCATGTGTCCGGCCTGTTCAGATGGAGTGAAATCAATGTTAGCAAGGAAACTATTTTTCCCCCAGAGTTCACATCCCCAGTGATATTTAAATAAAATGTGTCAGCTAGCTGGTGAGAGCAGGAGAAGATGCCCCATCTTTATCACAGGTGACCCTGAGGTTCGGGGTGACCTTTACACATAGGGCCCAATTAATAAATATCTTTACCGGCTTCTTCATAGAACCTCGGAACCCATCACAACCGCCCATAACTTTCCTCACTACCTGTGTCGCCAGGTGAGAAAATGACTCTCATTGGGAGGAAGCAAGATTTCCAGGAAGAGGAAGGTAGAGGTTAAGAAAGTGAATTAAAGGCAAGATGGTAACATTTTCATTGTAGCCTCTCAACAGGCTGGGAACTGAATCCAGTGGGCAGAAGAGAACCCACTGAAGCCCAGAAAGCTGCAGCACCCAGAAGGGGCCGCTCCCCCAACCAGGCGAAATGGAAACAGGCCTCTGCCCAGCAAGCCTCCTTGCTCAACTTACCTCTCCAGGCTCCAAGGGATGATATTTATTCCCTATTCTGACTTCAAACTCTAACTAGAGGAGACAACATAGAAGAGAGATGGGCGGGGAGCTAGGGGCACTATACTAGCTTTTTCTTTTCTTTTCTTTTTTATCATTTTTGGTTTATTTATTTCTTGGTTTCTCAAGACAGGGTTTATCTGTGTGGCCCTTGGCTGTCCCGGAACTCACTCTGTAGACCAGTATGGCTTTGAACTCAGAGATCCACCTGCCTCTTCTTCCTGAGTACTACAATTAAAAGACACATGACACCACCACCTTGCTGTACTAGCTTACTTATTGAAAATAAGTGGACTGCTGTGGCTTGACCTAGCTGCAGCCAGGCTCACTAATACCTATACACATGCTTCCATTTTAGAGTGATTTATCTGAGGGAACATTTGGATCTACAGAGAAGGTATCATGCAAGGACCAGCAAACCAGGAAAACAAGCACACAAACAAAAAACCCAAGCCTCCACTGTCGTCTATGCCATAGAGCGGTGGAGTAGAGGAGCAGGCGTGTCTGGGCCCCACACTTTGGCCTCCTCACTGGCCAGCTGTCATTTAGGGAAGGCAGTCATCTCTTCTCCAGTGGGAAGGAGAGCCCTTCCCCCACCATCCTCCTGAGGTGAGCAGAGACATTTCCAATTGATGTGTCTTAAATGAGAAGGCTGAGAGGAGAGTGCCACTCCAACAAAGTTCTCAGCCATGCTAAGTCGGGAGCCCTAAGAAGCTGTATCCCAGAGGTTTCTGGGAAATGTGATTTTTCACGGAGCTTAACTGCTAATGTTAAAAGCTGAGCCACAGAGAGCATTTTAATTAATTACCTGTTATTTTTAAGTAAATTAGAACCAGGAGTATGGTAGCATCTTTGAAGAGAAGCAGCTGGATTTTGTCAGGGTGGGGGTGGAAGGATGCAGCCTGGGCATTCCTTCCTTTCCAAGATCCACACGGGGGAGCATGGGGTCAAATACCATACAGACTCACACTGTAGCTTCATATAAAGCTCTTTAAGCACTGTATTTTCAGGCAAAGGGGAATTTTTGCTTCATTCACCAGAGTTCAGTTACACAGTGACATATTAAAACAGAAATGTATTAATAACACATGAAATCCTACATGGGGCTGAATGAAGACCTGGGCTACCACTTCTGGAAGGCTGCCAGTCCAGGCCCAAGAGTAGCTTTACTTCCTAGACGAGTGTGCGAAGCCTAAGGGGAATGAGATGGGAACATGTCCTGGATTCCACCGTCAGCCTCAACACTAGCTACCCGTGAGTCTTCCCCAATATCTTCACAATGCTCTCTGTTATGGCATCAGCCACCTGCCATGCTCTTCACCTCAGAACCTGTCTGTCTACACAGTTTTTCTGGGTGTCCTTTAAGCACAGGGGCCGGGCACGTTTGTAGTTGTGTCTGGGTGACAGTGGCACACCTCCTAACATACAAGTAGGCCCCCAATTAATAGTAATTGAGTTGAATTCAGTTGTAAAATCAGAGAAATTATATACACAATAGTGTTCAAACATTAGGAAAAAAACTGTTTAAAAAACGATCGAATTTGATTTGTGTCGTTTATAGTGGAAAGAACCCAAATCAAATCTACCTGAAAACCACAGAGAGGCTTAAAATAAAGATGACAAAGTGACAACTCCAAGCAGCCAGCAAAGAAGCGGCACCCTGCCACTTCAGAGTTTTCCACCCCAGTGTGGTGGAAATGACTAGATAGCTGTGCTTTGGGATACTCACAAGGAGGCCAGCGCCATCCAAAGTTCTGTGTTCCAGGTGAAGAATTTCTGAAAGATGCTAACCATAAGCTGAGACTTGAAAAACGTACAGGACCCCAACATGCAAAGCAAGGGCACGCAGTTCAGGAATGCTAGGTGGTCTATTGGAATGTGACACAGGACATGCGGCTGAGGGTACAAGACTCGAGTTCGTTCCTGTCAAGAACTCCAGGCTGGGGACACAGAATTTTATTCTGTAAACATGAGGGAGCCACAGAAAATCTTTCATCAAGAAATGCTATGTAATTAGCATATTTTAGGAAAGTAGTATGTTTTAAAGGATGAATTCAGTGCAAAGTAGGGAAATGAGCACTTATGAAATTCTTGTTTGGGGGCGAGATGCTTTTGCAATACATTATCTCATTTCATCTTCACAATAATCCCAACAGGGTTGGCAGTGCTACCTCAATTTCACAAACGAGAAACGCAGGCTCAGAGACTGGCAACCAACCGGGGTGGGGTGGGTAGATATTTCTACCCAGAGCTAAATGACTCCCAAAATACTGCAGTTTCAATAACAGCCCAGATGGAGCTCGAGGACTGGAGGCAAATGAATGGGCCACAAGGACTTGTGAGAAAGATGCTGGCAGATGCTGACAATTGATAGAAAGGTGAAGGTGACAACAGAACCATGGAAAATGACATGAAGGGCAGCCTGAGTCTTCAGACGTCAAAAGGAAGTAGTGTGCTTCCTTGGGGGAAGAGAAAGAGTGGTCGGTAATACGTACTTGGTGCCTGTAGTAAGCCAAGTGTTTTCATGTGTTTAAAAACCACAAGGCATGTGTGTAATGTGTGCAGAGAAAAGACAAGTCTAATTGAAGGCATGTCTGGGATTCCAGAAGGATAGAATGTGTGTGACAAAATATGAGGTCTGTGTTCAGAAGATTGTTCCATTTGCACGGACCACACTTACTGCATGCTCATGCATGTGTGTGTGTGTGTGTGTGTGTGTGTGTGTGTGTGTGTACTGTGTGTATTTTGTGTGCTTGTATATATGTACTGTGTGTGTACTTTGTGTGTGTGTTTGTGTACATGTATTGTGTGTGCGTGTGTGCTCACATATGTGTGTGTGTGTGTGTGTGTTGGATATTTTCTTTTTGATAAAGAAATATGTTTGTAGAAAGTCAAAAGCCCACACTTAAAATTTGAGCACAGGGCCTAAATAATAAAAAAAGGCACAGAGAAATGGGAAAAACCTTAGTATATTGTCACAGAGGACAAAAGTTTCAGGGAAGATGGAGACAGAAAACAGTAGAGAAGCCAGGAAGAGGCATCTCAGGAGGACCTGGAAGTGGAGCAGACAGGATCAGCACATCTCTGGGAAAGCAGTGTCTCTGAGCTGGCGGGAGTGGAGTCAGGACTCTTAAGAGAGGCATTGGGTGGACGGCAGAACTACAGATGTTATAAGTGGCCTAACTCCTGTAAGAGCCCCAAGCGTTGCCCTTTGTCTCGGAACACAAGGAAGGACAGAGCCCTGTGCTACCCCACTTTCCTGTCTCACTAAGGCAGGTCACACTGGCCACTTCCTCTTCTGCCACCCCAAGAACATCTGCCTTGGCACATATCAGGTGATATACCTGAGGGTGTGTGTGACATTTCTTACTCTACCATGCCACAAATTATTTGAGGACCATAAATAAGCTAATTACTCTTTGCAGAACAGAGCTGCGTGATAACAAAAGCCCCAGACTTCAGTGTGAAGTTAAGTTTGAGTTTGACCCAAAGCTTCAGGAACTGAGTGGCCTTGGGCACAACCTTAAACTCTTTCAGCAAGTGCCGGAACTGCAAAGATCTGGGTTGATGACCAAGTGACACTTCCATGCCCATGGCCTCAAGGGCTTGCCAGGTGCCAGGCAGGGTCTAAGCATTTCACACAGTAAAGCATTTCATTCTCACAACAGCCCTATGAGGCACAGGCTGCCATTTTACAAGGTGGGGAGACAGCTGGGTGAAGGAGGAAACTGACTAAGGTTACAGAATTTTAATTCAGATTCTCACCCCAGGGGACCTTCACTGCATCTCAACTTGACGATACTGGTGACAGTCTGGTGGTAGAAGGGACTCTCCTTCTACTGTCCCACGGGAAACAAACATGCTGCTTTTGGCTGGTGAGAGTGGAGGGGACCCCTCCGGTGGCCGGATGTCAGGGATTCTTTAGTGTCTGGCCTGTTGCTGATGCCTTTAGGCCAATTTCCTCATCCCAGGTGCCCTCTCCCAGTGCCTTCCCTTTTCTCCTGTCACAGCTAGGAACACGGAAGGAAGAAGACCCAATAGTATGGAGACATGATAAGACTCTGCCATTGACTTGACTGAACAATTCTAGGCTAGTTTGGGGGCTCTCCGGATTGATCTACAAAGTGAGGGTGGTAATGCTGACCTTATAGGCTGCTGGCAAGAAGGGAGAAGACCATGTGGGAACTCTGAATGGTGTCTACCTTTGATCCTCCAGCACACTGGCTCCATTTCCGTTTCCCACTGTGCCTCCTAAATGTCTTGCCTGGCCTTGAAAGCCCTACAAACTGTAAAGTGTTGCCTGGCTAGTGAGAGGAGGGAGCTTCAGTTGAAAGATTGGGATGCAGGCAAGCCTGTGAAGCATTTTCTTAGAGGAGGGCCCAGCCCACTGTGGGGGGTGCTGCACCTGAACTGGTGATCCTGGGTTCTATAAGACAGCAGGCTGAGCAAGCCAGCGAGCAGCACTCCTCCAGGGCCTCCGCATCAGCTCCTGCCTCCAGCTTCCTGCCCTGTTTGAGTTCCTGTCCTGACTTCCTCCAGTGATGAACATAGATATGGAAGCATACGCCGAATAAAACCTTTTCTCCCCAAGTTGCTTTGGTCCTGGTGTTTCATGGCAACAACAGTAACCCTGACTAAGACACCACCGGGTCATTATGTCCCTCTCTCCACACTTTTCAGGTTATCAGCACCTCTTCCGGAGACTAGAATTACTTAGCATTACCATCGTCATCCTCTATTTCTTCAAATTTTGTATTTAAAGGCATTGTCAATAAAAAGGAAAAACAGCTAGTTTATCACACTAAGTGATTTACACTTAGAGAAATTGCTTCTCTAAGACAGAAGCAATTTCAAGGCTAGGAAGAGTTTCACCTTCTACGGTAGGCAAAACTTAGTAGGTACTTAATAGCTGATTGTCTACTGGATGACTAACAAGTGTTGGGTGGGTTCAAATGGTTCACTAAGTATGGATGATTGCCTTTGCATAGCAACATCTTGGATACCCTTGACCTTTTGATAGTCTGTAGATAGAGTATATGTGTTTCCAAGCCCCAAATCAGGATATGAGATATAAGCAAGCTCTAACACTAGGAAAGTGTCTTGGATGTGGATCAGTTCCCCATACTTATTTTCTATTTATTTTAGACATGGTGATAAAATGCAAGCACTGCCCATCCATCCCAGAAACCCAAGTTCTGTCAGGATGAAGATGTTTGTCCACCAGAGGAGAACCCACTTGGACCTCCAGAGCCATGCTCCTAAAATCTCTCCAAGGTTCCCTCCCTAGGCTCCCAAGGTCCTGGCACAGTATGAACTAATAAATAGATCTGGCTTGTTATGATTCATCCACTTTGTCCACAGTGAGGGGCAGATGTAGTTCTGGGTCCAAGGTGTACCTCGTTATCCTATGTATGGGAAACCTTCAGGTCTTGCTCCCAAGTTCTCCAGTTTCAGCCAGTTATTGAAATTTCCAGTAGCCTGGGGGAGCAGGAAGCCCTAAATCCTGTCTGAATATTCCACCTGTCCAGTGGGGATGTACTTTATCTATCAAGGGGCTTCCTTAATGGGGTCTGATCTGGTTGGTCCGATGTCTCGTACACTATCTTTGATCTCACCTTGCAGGCTTTGATACGCACGGTGTATCTCAGCCAGTGTAGTAGTGGGGATGATAAGGAGCCACAAGAGGATAGAGGAGCCAGCCTGGCTATTTGGGGCCACTTCTCACTGCTTTTAATTTCTTCTCTGTCATATCCGTGCCTCCCTTCAACACTTCTACTCCCAGCAGACAGGAGAGAGAGAACACACCTCCTCAATTTACACCTGTTCCTCCCTCATCATTGTTTCCTTGGAACAGCTTTTAAGCCCAATAGGTCCCCATTTACTTCAGAAACCATCATTTTTCTTTGATTTATTATTTGTTTTAAGGACTAGAGCTTGGGTGACAAGTTCCCTTTCCTTGAAACTTGTCCATCTCTGTAGGAACAAACCAGAAGAGCAACAGGAAGGGAGTCTTTTGAAGTTGTTTTAGAGATTTCCTAAGTTTCCATGGTAACTTGTCACTGTGGCATCCCCACTGCATTCTGGGGCTTTCTTTTCCACTAAGAGTAGGTAAAGCAACCCGTTCTTTCTCAACAACCACCCATCAGAGGAGAGGGTCTTCCCATGGTCCCGCCTCTCTCTCTTCTCATGCCTGTCCTTCATTCCATACTTATGTGAAGTTCAGGGTTAGAGTGGACCAAGAAGTTCAAGGCGGTGGTGTCATTCTATGCCTGGAAAGGCAGAGTCTTGCTTAGTGCTGAGAGATGGAGTCTTTGGGTATCTTGGTCCCAGTATCGACCACATTGATTTACCCACTCAGATATTTCTGTGCTGGTACAGGAAAGCCATCTGGGAAGGCCCTGGACTGTGGAGAAATTAATCATCCTCTGTGAGAAGAAGAACAAAACCATCTACCCCACCCTCATTCTGGATACTGAGAACCAATACCAGGCCTCGATATGTTTATGAATGTGATTTTGCTCTCTCACTCTTGGGGCTGTCCTGCCCAAGAATGTGATTTGATTATTCATTAAAGGAAATCCCCTTAAAACCCACCAAGTGTTCCATTAAAAGCATCCACAGAAGGGGTACACCCTAAAATTCTTTGACTCTTTCACCTCTGAATCCTCACCTTGCTGTATCCTTCAATTCTGACATACTCTTATTCTTACTTAATCTCAGTGTCATTATCATTACACTGCTTTAGTCTATACCATATTGAAAAGACGCCCTAACACAATATTCTAGTTACTAATACATTTGAGTTGACTTCTAAAGTCCAACCAAAGTGTGTGAGGTGCTATTCTCCCTTACACAAGCAATCAAACCAGCTTTCTCTTCTCTATGGGCTGTCTCTTCAGCATTTGGGGTCATCTTGGGACATTAGTAAATGGGCTCATATGATGTTCATTCAGCCATCATGGCAGCAGACTCGATCTGTGTTATGGAGAAAGGGAAGATAGAGAACAGGTATGTTCTCAGAAGATCTCTCCACAGCAACAACAAAAAAATCTTCCATTCTAGCTACAGGATACTTGAATGCTCTAGACAGTGCTGTAGAACAATATGGCTTTGTGGGGATGCTCTCTTAAATTCTCAGTGTTTGCACAAGAGGTCATGGGTTTCAATTTTGCACTGGTCCCCTGGTGGGGCAGAGGGAGGCTCTTGGATGTATAACACTGCAATGACTTTTGGGAGCACACTAAGCCTCATATGGCCACCCCAGGCATAGACACAGTACTCCCCACCCCCACCAAAACAAGGAGTAGCAGGCTATAGAGTCTCCAATAACACACACCCCAGAAGGTAGCCAGGGAAACAGATAAACTCATACAATATTGAATGTCACCTGGGGTGGTTTATGCAATGGATATTTGACAGGGCAGAAAGGAAACTGATATCCCTTCAGTAGATCAAGCCTGTGACCATGACCTTAAAGGCCCTTCTACCTGTTTGGTGTCACCTACATCCCCATCCCACTCTACACCTGTCAAGATCATCCTCATCCTCGATTCCTCTAGACCCACTAGTATCTTTACCATCCCAATTGCTTTGTTCATCTTGGGGTCTCTTTTGTAATGAATAATCTCCCATCATGTCTTCTTGTAGCCTACACACCATCCTTCTGGGAGGACCCTGTTCCAACCCTGCCATTGCTAACGGGTGATGGGGGAAGTACTTCTGTGTATGTTTATCTTATTGAGTGTTGAATAAAGTTCTGTTTGGCCAACGAGGCAGCAAGTTAGACAGGACTAGGAGTCAAAGAGGATTCTGGGAAATGTAGTAGAGAAGTGGTGGTCCAGACAGGAAGTGACAAAGCAAGGAGACTCATATTTAAGCAAGGAGAAACATGGAGTGTCCCCTTTCCCCTCCGCTCTTCCTCTAGCAGCACAATGTGATCCACCGGCAAGGAGGGACACCAATGGAAGGCGTCCGATAAGGTAAGTCTTATAAAATATATAGATTTATGATAATTAAGACTGAGCTAACAGATGAGAATCCTAGTCATTGGTCAAGCAGCATTTGAACCTAATACAAGTTTCTGTGTATTAATTTGGGCCCTAACTCGGGTGGGCAGCTGGCGTAAAGCACACACGTGGTGGTGGGGCTCGGTGGCTTTTGGCAGAAAGATTTATCCTAACAAATGTGCCCTGCATGTTCTCCCCATCCTCAACGTCCCATCACTCTCTCCAGGTTCCTGTTTCCCCCACATTTCTTATCATCATTTTTCTAGCTTTCCAACTAGGATATGAGCTTCATAGACTTTCTCTGCTTCTCTGTGGTATCCCACGTATGTGTTATGTGGCACATAGGAGAATCTCAGAATTTACTGGATGAAGGAATGAGGGACTAGGGTAGCGATTAAACTGAGAGGTGTTGTCTGTATGAGTATTCATTTTTTCCTATCTCCACAGCACATATCATAAGGTGTCTTGGTGGTATGGATAGCAATGACATAAAGTCACTGAGGTAGAAGAGGAATTATCACTGGAGGTAGCTATTTCAAAACAGAAGTGTCTCAAGGGCTGGAGAGATGGCTGGGCAGTCAAGAACACTGGCTGCCTTTTCTTCCGGAGACCCTAGGGGGTTCAGTTCACAGAACCAACCATAGTGCCTTACAACCATCTGTAACTTCAATTCCAGAATCTGACACCCTCTTTTGCCTCTGTGGGTGCTGTACACATGTTGTGTACAAACATACATGCAGGCCCAAACAGTCATGCATATACAAAATAATAACAAAAATGAAAACAAATTAAGAAAACAAATATCTCAGTGCCAAAATAATAATATCAAAAATGTTATGAACAATGCCTGGCACTGTTGCAAGTCCTTCAGATGAGTTAACTCTAATCCTCGAAGCTATGCTTGAAGCGGGAACTATTATTAGCTCTTTTTAATAGATGAGAAAATTGAAGCAAGGCATGAAAGGCAGATAAGGAATGTCCGGGTGTCACATGACTAGCTCATGTTCCTTTGGTCCTGGACTATATATATCTTCATGGAAAACCCATAGTTATCTCTTTTTATTGAGTGACTCTGCTTCCTGAACAAGGACTCTGGGTCCCCAGTTAGGAGGCGGGATATGGAAGGTGGCTCCTATGAGCCAGTGTGCCTCGGAACATCCAAGAGGTGGGGGTTGAATTCCCATACCAACTTTCTTGATGCCTTCACTGACCATCGTCATTTCCATCCCTCTCCTGTTCTGTTGCAGCATTTTACCTTAGTATCCAAGAATAAAAAGTATCTCCCCTATCTTAGTTGGGTCATGGAAGGGTAGCATTCTTGAATATTTTTGTGAGCAGGTTATAGACTCCTGATGTGACCATCACAAACCACAGTTTGCATGGCCAGGGATGCTTACTGTTCCATTCTGAGGCCAATATTTATGGCAGGAGTGGCAGTACAGTAGGCAATTTTACAACCCTTGGGGGTCTGAAATCTTCCTGCTTCTTGGATTGCTGGAGTGATTCACCATGGCCACTGGCTCTCTATAAAGTCAGCCTAGATGTTATTTCCCAATCTTCCTGACAACGTGTCTCTTCCACCCCCACCCTAAGTGACATTTACTGTCAATATATACCCTTCAGGGACATGTTCTAAATGTAATTATCAAATGCTAATAAATACTGGGTATGTACCTTGCAAGGGGCAAGAAACATTCTGGTGTGAACCAGACTTAAACATCTGCCTAAGATTTCAAAAGACTGTAAGGCAGAAAGTCTGGGGGAAGGGTTGTGATGTCCCAGTGAAGACTCAGCAGGGTGAATGTATGGCTTTCATGCTAGAGTCATTTCTGATTGGCTGCGGCAGACCGCGAGCACTTCTCTGCTTGTAACAATGGACTGTGCTAGGGCATATACATCATAAAAAGAGCTACCATTTATTATAAGCTTTGCATATTTGCCAAGTCACTGACTTATTGGATTTACTCTCTCTTCCTGGAATATCTAATTTACCTGGTCCTCTGCTTTATATCTCCCCTGTCTGTCCAATGAGTTTTGAAGTCATGACCTGGAGGCATGAGGTTTAAGACTTAGTACCTCTTGACCTTATAGAAACTCCTGTTTCCAAGCATGCCGGAGCTAAGGACCGGCAATGGGGAGAGGTTGGGAGAGCAGGCTGATGGGAAAACTTGAATGCTTATAGGACCCCTCAAAGTCACTTTAGTGCCTAGAAAAACGGTACTCAAGACTCATACCACCATGCCAAACTCAAGTTTTCAAAATTACTGCCCTTAAGCAAGATCTTCAGCTGCCAGAAGAGGGGGCATCATGCTGAGTGTCTAGCAGCTTGATGCATAGTTGCCTGCCTACGCCAAACACATGGCATCATTGATTTATATATCACAACAATCATTCAAACTGATAACCTGAGCTTCTTCGGCGAATTCTCTTATTCTCCCTGATGGAATGGCAAAGTAGAAGAGGTCACACCAATCACAGACGGTATAGAAAAGAGCCTTTAGCTGTCTCCTTTCCCCCATTACCATCCATGCCCCCAGTTCTGGACACCATCTCCTCCATATGCCTCCTATGTGCTCTGAGAAGGGGGAGAGGAAAGAGAAAGCCCTGTGTGTGGTGGGGCAGGGGGTGCAGAAGGCATGAACAGAAATTGTGGAAATACTGGCACTTGCTGAAAAGCACAGAACTGGAGTTGAGTGAGACACAGAGATGTTCAGCATGGGTGCTCAAGCCAGAGGCAGCAGTCTAAGCTGCAAGAATATAGGCCAGTGTCATGGGCCAGGCTTAAGATTCATTTCTGCCAGCTACCAGCTGGATGATCTAGAATGATGTAACATAACTGCCCTTATCTAAACCACAGGGGTTCTGGCAGGCTGGTGTCTAAAGTCCTTTCTATTTCTAAGGTCCCAGGAGTCCGGGTTAAGGTCAGAAACTCCATGAATTCAGGGATCACTCATATTCTGCTTCCTAAAGGAATGGAAGGTGTTTTGTAACAGAAGATAAGCTCCAGTACTGCTCAGTGAATGTGAAGAGGAGGAGGAGCCCCATGAAAGGGACCATAGATAAGGCAAGGAGCTTTGGAAGAATGCTGCACAAAACCAAAACACTTTCCATTCCTTCTATATAATTTACTTGTCCAACATAGTTACTTCGCAGCTATTTATCAAGCTGCAGACACGTTCTTGACCCCAGAGATGATGCCTTTGTGGAGGCATTCAGTGACTAAGGCAAACTGGTCTGATGCTTGTGGAGTGGAGGTATCAGTGCAGGGAGAGAAATGATGAGCAAATACAGAGGGTTAAGAATCCATTCCAGACACATAGTCCCAAGGTCTTGGTTTCTAATATCGCTATCTAATAGAAAGAAACACAGCATAGTGGAGAGATGGTGCAGGGTGTGAACAGAAAACACACAAGATGACTTACAGCCCCTCGTGGTGTGTTCAAAAGTGAGCATACAAACAAGGAACCAACCAAACATAAAACAGCAGAAAACAAAACCCCACATACTAGGGTATGTCAAAGGGCACAAGAACCAATTAGAAGACTTCTCAAATGCCAAGGATGGCAGAACTGGAGAAACCAAGAGAAGCAGTACCAGACTATAATTCAAACAACAAAATCAATGCCCCCGACACACCAATATAAACGGGTGACCAAGGGAATTTAACGTGGAGAGCAAGAGACAGAAATACTCCATCTAGGATAACTCCAAATTAATTCTGTGGCTGCTCTACCCTACAGGAGTGTTTCCATCCTAGCAGTCCACTGTTGCATACCATTCCTCCTGGGTGGCTACACATAAGGACTGCCTTCAAAAGAATATAGTATAGAAATGGGAAGGAAAAGAATTTACAGTGGAGAAACACTACAGACACTACTTATTCCAAGTGATCAGAGCAACACTGACAGTCACGGGTATGACTCCCGTTGAGACGGTGAGATACCAATGGCCCTTTACCTCTGTGATCTCCCTCCCACAAACCAATTCAGTCTAATAATGAAAAAAAAGTCATGTTAAGTCCCAACAGAAGAGCATTTCTACAATATGCTTGGCTAATATTCCAAAACTGCCGTGGTCATCTAAAACAAAGAAGATTTAGGGAAGTGCCGTAGCCAAGAGAAACCTAGAGAAACAGTAGCATTGAATGCAGTAGTATTGATTGCATCTTGGTGCCAGGGATGGGATTCTGGAACAGAAAAGGACCCCAGATAAACCTCGGGGGATCTGAATGAGCCACGAGCTTTAGTTAATAACAATGCACCAATATTCATTCATCCATTGTAACAGATGTGCCACAATAACACAAACACATTAACAAAAGGAGAAACTGGGTGCATGGGCTGAGTGTGATACCTTAACTCTTTATAATGCTTGCTCAAATTTAAAACTTATGTTTGTGTATGTGCACACAGGCATGCCAAAGTCAGAGGTTGGTCTGTGGGAATTAGCTCTCAGCTTCCATGCTATAGGTCCCAGGGATTGAAGTCAGGTCACCAGACTTGGCTGCAAGCATCTTTACCTGTTGAGCCATCTCAACAGCTCTCAATTTTCCTTAAACCTAAAAATATTTTAAAAATTCAGTGTTCACTACAAAGCAGAGAGCCTCTCTTGGTGACTTTGAAGAAGCAAGCTTCCCAGGGTTCTACCCTTGCAAGGAGAGGAATTCCAACATCAGCACTGTGACACTGGCAAGGATCTTGAGCCTCAGAGGAGAACCAGCCACAGATGTGAGTGCAGTTTACTAAGATCCTCAGCTGAGACCCCTGTTAAGCTGCACCTCGAATTTTTATTCCGGAAACCTATGAGATAATCAATGTTTAAACTTGCTAAAAAAAAGCAATAAACCCCAAATAACATAGGAAGAGGCACACTAACAAAATTTAAATTAATTAAACTATAAAGCATGTTTGGCGTGAGACTCTGAGGGGGGAACCTTGGAGTAAGGGATCTGAACCTAAGGAAAGAGACATCCTTGAGTTGCTCCTTGGTCAAAGGTATCAGGCAGTTCCAGGGCCTGAAGCAACCTTTGGATGTGTTGGAACAGAAAGGTAGCTAGCATGGGTGAGGGAGTGGCCGGGGGGGGAGCGGCGGGGAGGGATGGGGGAGTAGTGTGTGTGCACAGGAGGAAACAGAAAAGGAGCTGAGAAAGGCAAGGTCATCCAGGATGTAGAGACTTTTCAAGAAAGTAAGGAGTCTGGGTTTTATTTTAAGTTCAACTGAAAGTCATTAGACTTCTAGAGACAGGAGTTGAGTGACACATCTGATTCATAGTTTATATGATTTATGCTGCTGGCATGGCAAGATGGCACAGGGAATAGAGGCACTTGCCACCGAGCCTGACAACCTGAGTCTGATCCCTGGGATCCACATGGTGGAGAGAACCCACTCTTCAGGGTTGTCCTCTGGCCTCTACATGTGTGCCATAGCATGGGTGCTTGAGCACTTACACACACACACACACACACACACACACACACACACACACACACACACACAAAATTAAGATAAAAAATAAAAGATTTATGCTCAGGATTGATCATGGCGTGGCCACAGTGGAGTCAGGGTGGCCAGCAAGGGCCTTCAGTGCTAGTGTAGACAAGGGATGATGAAGCCTTAGCCCTGGCAGGGGTAGAGAGGAAGGGAGGCTCCCAGCAATTATGGGAAGGTTCTTGACGCTATGTGTATGGACTAGGGATTCCAACTCGTCTTGTAAACCTTTGTGCCTGAGAAGCTCTCATGGAGGAGTCACGTGTGAGCAGAGTAGTCATGTGTTCCTGTGCTGCACAGTCTGTCCCTGTGAGGATTATCCTGTCCCCAAGCCTCTGAATACCCCTGATGAGTCATTGTGATGGTTACTTGTACCCACGTGGGATTGTGCCAGTCTGGGCTAAATCTCCTGCGGTGGTGCTGCCAAAAGGAAAGCTGGATCCCACCCACCGCCCCCAGTCTCCTGGCCAAATAATGCTGCCCTGCTTAATTAATAGTTTCCTCTGGGTTGAGCATCCATTTAACAATTTGTTGGTAGTTACTGCACGGTGTGTGAGGCACCCGCCCTTTAAATCTGAAGTAGTCAGATATAGACCAGAGAAGGCCACCTTCCTATTGGAACAGAGAAGAGGGTGTGCAGACAATTCTTTAGCCTTCATTTTGCTCCTGATATATATATATATATATATATATATATATATATATATATATGGTATAGTATATATAAATATATAATCATAATTTATAGCATAATATATATATTAATATATAATATAAATATATATCTTTGGTTGTGAGCCTAGCCTTTAACAGCTGAGCCATCTCTCCAGCCCTAATATATGTTTATAACTAAGAACCACATATCTAGGCAAGAAGGGGAATAGTGCAGAAATTTAAATTAATTAAAATGTAGAACATGCCTAATATGTTTGATGAATCACTTCACTTATAGTTGCCAATAGCTCAATTATGGGAATCTTGATTCCAAATAGACTTCTGTACTTAAAAATATTTGTATGTTATAGGTTTGTGTGTGTAGGTACAAGTGTGTGTGTGTGTGTGTGTAGGTAGGTAAGTACATGTACATGTGGAGGGCAGAGTGTCATTTGTCAGGAGCTGTCTACATAGCCTTTTGAGACAGGTCTCCCATTGGCGTGGAACATGCTAGCTGGACTAGGCTGATTGGCAAGAGAACCCCAGGGATTCACTTGTTTGCCTCCTGGGGCTGGTATGACGAGCACCCACCATCACACCTGGTCTGTTTAGGTGGGTTCTGAGGACTGAACTCTGGCCCCCATGCTTGCAAAGCAAGCACTTTACTCACTGAGCATTCCCCCAGACCAAAGGTGCCCTTTTCTTTCTTGCCGAGTCTTCCCTTTCTACCTGTTCACCTACTCACATGTGGCCAGCCCCAGACCTGGCTGCTCTTGGTTACTACCTACTTAGCTTCCAGCCCAATACAACCTCCAGGGACCTAGCTCAGCTCAGTTAGAGACACCCAAGAGGCCACCACCCTAGGGAAAGCTACAAGGTCACATTTGGGAACTATCTGTGCAGTGTCAATGACTGATAGTTTTGTTGTCTTGGAGGTGGCTGGAACAGGTGGCTTACTCCCCGGACGCTTTGATAGGAAACTGAGCCCTGGAGAGCAGACTTTTCAGGTTCCGGGACAGGTTCCTGCTATGATGTCTCTGACATGCAGGCTTCTACAGGTCCAGGCAGTTCTTCTGGGTTCATATCTGGCCCTTCAGTTTAGATATCACACAGAGCAGGGCCAGTAATTCAGTCTCTGATCCTGAACCATATCCTTCTGCAACACATATACTTTTAACAAAACCAATTGAACATGAGTTATTTGCATAGGTCAGAGCATGGCAGTTGCCCTGGGATACTGAAATCTCAGAGCTGTGTCTCTCCCAGCTTGAGAAAGAAGGGTATGGCAGAACTTCCAAAAGAGAAACCACCACCATTCAAGAGATGAGAAATCAAAGGCTTTGTTATTAATACCCTTGTTATTTCAGGGCTCAATAATACCCCAAAGGGTATGGATACCATTTCCCTTCCCTCCCCAGCTTCATTCAGGAGAATATTGCTTTACCCAGGGACAAAGATTTAAAAAAACAAACAAACAAACAACAACAACAACAACAAAAACCTCCAGGAGGAAAAGAAGGCTTTGTGACCGGAGAATAAATTAGACTCTGTCCAGCCCAGACCATCCTCTAATCAGTAAGAAGTGGCTATTGGAGGAGCAACTTCTGTAAATCTGGTTGTCACACTTGCACTTTGTCACAAGTATGGTTTTGCCATTTTAAAAATACGTAACACAAATCCAAGAAAGGCAGATTTGTGTGTACCTCCCAGCAGTCAGATCTTGGGTAGGCCTCCCAGCTGCTGAGGACTGTTGGCTCGGTCTTATCTCTTGTTGCATAACTTAGAGAAGCAGTCATAAAGATCAAGGCACTCGTGTGTGTGTGTGTGTGTGTGTGTGTGTGTGTGTGTGTGTGTGTGTGTGAACGTGCATGCGCTCGCTCGCACGCGCACACTCCATGATACCCTACAAGGAAGGACTCCAGAATTTATCTGTCTCTCTGATTCTTGGTTCTATTTGCACATGGAGAGTATCCCAAAGGCTCTTTGGGAGTGGTTCTGATTGGTCTGCATCAGTGCTTAATCAAAGCTTTCCAGGAAGCTCTGACTTGTGATGGCTAAGGACTTCCTGGGCTGAAGAAATCGAAGCTTGATGTGGGATGTCCTTCTGTAGGCTGCAAATAGGCATTGCTTTCATTGGTTGATGAATAAAGCTATTTCAGCCAATGACCAGGAAAAACATAGCTAGGCAAGAATTCCAAAGATGCAGAGAGAAGGAAGGTGGAGTCAGGGAGACACCATGTAGCCGCCAAAGGGCATCACCGGTAAGCCACAGCCACGTGGTGATACACAGATGAGTAGAAATGGGTTAATTTAGTTGTAAGAGCTAGCCAATAAGAAGCCTGGGTCATTGGCCAAACAATTGTAACTGATATTAAGTCTCTGAGTGGTTATCTTATAAGTGACTGTGGGGATCGGTGCATAGAGAAAAACCTGTCCGGTGAGACTGGGCAAGATGGAGAAGTCTCTCTCCATCTACAGAGGCTCCCATATGTTCAGTCTTCAGAATGGAGTTTGCGGCAGCTCCTAATCTATCCTGGAGCTCCAGACATCTAGTAGGTGCCTCAGCAGTATGCGGGCAGGGCTCCAGGCACCCTCCTGCCCATCGCTCTGTCCTCTTGCCTTTTGTCCTAAGTCCTTCAGTGAGTAGGAGGTAACGCAGTGACCTCACTGTAGTAACAGCTTTCAGCTTAGCCGTTATCACTCAGTTCTGGCCTATTTATTGTCTGACCTACTCCTGTGGCCTGGCTAGAAAAGATAAGCCAGTCAATGGCTTTCTGGCCATTAGTCTACAAGTTAACCCATATCTCTGGGAAGTTCTCAGAGTTGAAAGGTCCCAGGTTCTGAGCCTCACTACAAATAGGATACAGCCATGCTACAAACAGGATACAGCCTCACTACAAACAGGATACAGCCTTGCTACAAACAGGCTACAGATGCTTCACTTTTTATCTTTTTTCTTTTTTATATTTTGGAGGTCCCCACATGAATGGTGGATTACAAAGGGGGAAACAGGGACTCTAGTTGTAAAATACAGTGTGGGAACCATCAGTGAATTTGAGTCCCCATTTCACTGAAGAAAGGGGGAACCCACAGGACATACGTGTTTGGGGCATGGTGGCTTCTCTGTACAGAATCTCTGTCACAGAGCCACCATGCCCCTCATTCTCTGAGTCTTAACCACAGGTGTGGTGGCAGCTCTGACATGGGGACATCTGGCTCTGATGACAAGTGAGTCCCCTAAGTATCAGGTCCACGGGAAGCCTGCATCCATGTTTGGCACAGAGTCGCTGTGCTTCAAGGAACAGAACAAAACTTCTGGACCCAAGTTCTTCCTGCAAGGCCCTCCTCCCTTTCCTCTCCTAAACCAGAGCTTTCTGTGCCCTGGATGTCTCTCAATGCACAGGGAAGGACCAGATAAAGAGTCCCACAACCCACTCCATCTTTCTCTCCTCAGCTTAGAAACCGGTACAAGAGAGACTGGATCAGGCAACTGCACAGTGCCCAGAGCTGGACTGGCGTCTGCTTCCTCATGTGGGACTCATTCTCTCTCCCTCCCACAAGCATGTCTGTCTATCTGTCCATCTTCATTCTTTCCCTCCAGGCAACACACACAATTCACCCATCCACCTGCTCTAGGCAGCCCAAAACTTGAGCTGTAGGCTGAGCCTCAAACTAGGGACTCCAAAGGGCAGGAGGATGCCCAAGTAGATGGAGAGAAAGCTTTCACTTTGCTCAGCCCAGAAACTGATCCCTTCTAACTACGCAGTTCCCTCTCTGTACAGTCTGCTAACAGCTACTGCGCTGACTTGATGGTTATGACAAAAGGGAACAGAAATGGGAGATCTAGTCTTGTCCCACCACTGCCTTGTTTTAAACAGTAAAGTCAAGGATGAGTGTGGGCCTTTGGGGAAGATATGCCGCCTTCCTTGGTCTAACACTAAAATCCAGGGCACCTGAGTGTATATGCCCAGCGCGTGCTGGTTTCATGCTTCCAAGTCTGAGCTTTCCAGCTGCTGTCATGTAAATGTCATAGCCACAGTATCCGCCTTCTGTCTAAGCACCGAGGTCCCCAAGACTCTAGACACTGAGGACCGGATCTCATTTCCTTTTACATGCCCAACAGCCGGTAGAGTGGTCAAGGTGACAGGAACAGACTGCTGATGAACCAACCGGATGAGGGAGCAGAAAGAAGCATATTGGTCACGCCCCTCTGCTCTGTCCTCTTACCACTTCCCCACTGTTAACAGGACCTTCCCTGCCTCCCCTCCCCATCAGCCGCTTCCAGCCTTACCTCCCATGAGGAAGAGAAGGCCTGCCACATACTGCATAAGGCCTCGGTCCCAGCAGCAGCCCAGCACACCGATGATCCAGCCGAAGAGGATGATGGCCACCGCCATGCCCATGAAGCCAGCGGTCATTCTACGCAGGTCTGTGAGGAAGCAGGAGGGAAGCTGTTAGCATTGGAACCCGTGATAGGATAGGGTCAGGTGTACCCTAGCCCTGAGGCAGGGAGAAGGGGCTGGGGGCACTTCAAGTGCACGAAGACTACCTATTCAGACTTCTACACAGGACAGCCACTGATGGTGACTCTCTTCTGCACAACATGCTGTGACAGCTGGGTCCCTAAGCACAGGACAAGCATATGATTCCCAGTGGCTGTTGGCTCATTTCAACTGTGCTAGGCAAGTGCTGCCCTTCCTGTGGGTCCCGCTCACCCTTAAGACACAGTCTTTAGTGTTGAGAATGGAGGCACTTGCTAAAAGGAACACCGTAAGCGGAAGAAAGATATTTGTGACAAACCACTGCCTTTTAGAGGGGTGAGAGCAGGGAGGTGGCTTGTTGGAGCAGAGCAGGGTCTCTGCAGGCATGTTGCTTTTACCAGGCCCTCCCTCCTTTAACCCAGAGTCTGCTGAACTGTGGGAGAAGTCACATGTAAAATCTGATGTGTTTGTGAGGGGAAGGGGTATGTTGGTCCTTGGCTCCATCCCAAGCTGGCTCTTGGGGCTTAGTTTTGCCTGCAACCTTGGAAACAGAGGAAGAACCACATCTTCCTCCCCAAGTCTGAATCCCTGGAGCAGCCCCTTCTTTGCACTTGCCTCTATCCTGCCACTCTCCAGTTAACGCGCCAGCTTCAGAGTGACGACTATGCCTGCTCTACCCCTCTATGACCTGTCAAAGCCAGGAATGACTTGGTGAGGAAGGAGGTTGCTGGAAAAACGCTGTTCACAGCAGAAGGGAGAGGGCAGAGCTGGTCCATGCCTCTGCTGGCTACTTAGCATCTTGCCCAACTCAGCTTTTTCACCGGCTCCTTCCCTCCTGCAGCCAGATGACCCCAGAGCTACTGCTGCATGACTCTGGCCTGGACTTTTGCCCCAGATGTTTTCCTTCTCTTCCTCTCCTTTTGTAAATCTGGCTTTTTACTTCCTCCCCATTATGTTGGTCATTCCTTCCCAAGTCTGCCAGCACTCTCTCCGGCCTGCCCACATTTAAGCCAGTTACACCAGCTCCAGACTGCTAACAGGGCACTAAAGCAAGAGCAAAACCATTTTGTTTGGCCTCTGCCCAGGCTCTGACTCCTCTGCAGCATCACCGTGTTACTGGAGGATCTCATGGCTATTTTACTCTCTCAAAGGAATGGCAAAGTGTTAGGGTGATAGAGAAGGTCCTTGCCTGGAATCACGGTATCTCACATCCACTGCAGCCCCAACTATCTCGTCTTGTCCCAGAGAAACAAATGCAACAGGATTTCTGTGGGCCTGGGGATCTGTACAACTTTTCCTCTCTTACATTTGATCCACTCCAACTCTCCTCCACACAGGGACCTCTGCCTCTAACAGAGCATAATTTGAGTCAAGATCCCTCTTTGTTCTGATAAGGAAAATCAGACATTATCAGCCCCAGCCAACAGAATCTGGTTAAAAGTGGGAGGCACAAACACAGAGGGTGAACAATGTCTGACCCTCTCCTTTGGGAAGGAGGATCCCTCAGCAGCTGGACAGTTAGTTCCCTAGTCCCAGAGGCAGGAATCTTGAAAGGGGCTGCCGAGCAGACACCTGCCCTGCCTGGTTCTCCCTTGCCTCCTTGAGCACACAGCAGGCCTGTCCCAGCCAGGTGGGAAGAACACTCTGCACTCACTTCTGTGAGTTGCCAAGAAAGCCTCATTATCGCACAGCACTGTGCAGATTGCTCAGACTGCCAAATGAGTCAGGCGGAGCTTTGTTGAAATAGTCATTTGATGACAATACTAACACATGAGCCAAGTGTCCTACATAGCCTGCCATAGCTGAAAGGAAAGGAATACCCCTGCCCACGGGCCACTCCCAGTCCCTCCGGACTGTGCATTGCCTGTCCCTTCATTTCCATCACCACAGTCACACTCGCTGCCACCAGCCCTGACTGGAATCCCTTCTTTCCTCACCACAAGGGCCTTGTGGTGAACTGCCTTGTCAGTAGAGAAAGTTCTCAAGTGAGCATATGAGGCCACGTGGATTGATTCCTAGGAAGGGGATAATCTGTGATTGATACATTACCCTCTGCTTTCTTGAGAGGCAGATGGGAAGGGAAAGAGTCCAGTTCTCTCACTGGGAAGTTTAGTACCTCAAACAGAAGGCACTTTAAGTTAGCAACCTTTCCAGGGTTTCTCCCCTCTTCATCCCATGAAGGTTTCTGAGTCTTGTACACTGTGACTCCAGTAAGCTTATTTGGCCTCTCTTCTGGAGGCCAAATTCTATCTTGACTTTAATGCCTGGAAGTTTTACACTGTCCCCAGGCCCTGTAGACCCTTGAGAGGAAAGATATTGCCTAAGGGACTGAGTGGATGGATAGCCACATCAATTGAGTCCACACTGGCCAGAGATGGACCAGTGGGTTGGTGAGACAGGAAATCTAAAGAGAATGCCAACCATAAAAAATAGGAGGTGACATTTATGGAAGGATGAGAAAAAAGTGTTTTACTTACAAGAAAATAGGAGGGAGCAGAAAAGAAGGGGTATGGAGAAAGTGATGTTTTTCTAAAAGCTAAGAGCAGATGCTGGTCATCTAGGCCTCAGGTGAGGGAGGGGAGGTTGCCTTCTCTCTCTCAGCATAGGTAAACTTCTGTGTCTCCCACAGGGTATTGATGACTGAGGTAAAGGGTTGTTCTAAGTTGTTGATGTGGAAACAAGATGAAAAACAGAGATCCTGACTGCGTTTTCATTGACCCAGAGAAGATTTTCATATCACCCTGGAGTCTGACATTGTTCAACCTCTGCACGAACAACCAGTTCTTTTCTCCTTGGAAAGTTAACTGAGTTATCTATCAGGCAAGCTACTATAGTGGGTCAGAAGGCAGGCAGGCAGGCAGGACAAGAAATATTCCAATTTTACAGATGAGAAAAGGGCAAATAAATGAGTTATTGACAGTACAGTCTCAAAGCTAGTGGACTGCAAATAGAGTTAACAACTGTATTATTGAGTTGTGTGAGAAAATGAGATAAATAAAAGAATAAAGACTGATGAGAACAAATGCAGTTGGCACTCTTTCCTCCAAAATCAAGCCAGAACTACACCTAAAACATGGGGAGCCAAGGAAAGGAGATGATAAGAAGAGTGGGAACTGTGAAACTGGTGAGTGGTAGAAATGGCTGGGCAAAACCCAAATGTAGTATCGGGGAACCCATCTGAAGAATTCCCCAGAGGCTCCCCAACTCATCCATACAGAGCCTTCTCAATTAGGTGGTCAATAGAGAAGGGCTGAAACAGGTATTCCAAGGGAGTTATTTGAAAAGGAATGAGAGTCTCAGGTCCTCTGACCATTCCACACCACTGAGGGACATCCTTTTCTCCCAACTTCCGGGAGAACAAAGAACTTAGGAATGGGGTAGGTACAACCTCCACCAAGGGTTGGCTAGGGCATCAGGATTCCATGCTGAAGTTCATGACCATCCCATAGGTGACTATTGGGTGTAAAATCTTACCCCTGACACACCTTCTTCTATTTGGTTTCCAGAAGATGGTTGTTAGACCCACTGCCAGCCTAGGCTGGGTAATGAACAGCCTGGACAATGAACAGCCCATTGCACAATGGGACTCTGAAAGCAAAGGTGCTGCCTAAGAGATTGAGTATAAGGTGGGTCCCAAGTTGACTTCGGCTTCCCTCACTGACTCAGTAGTTCTCAGAACTCTTTAGCAGAACTTTCAAACTTGAGCAGGTAAAGGCGCTCGCTGCGGAGTCTGAGAGCCTCAGTTTGATCCCTGGGACCTGCATGGTGGAAGGAGAGAACCAATTCCCACATGTTGTTCTCTGATTCCTCCCACGAAGGACTTAGCATGTGCACACCTGCATCCATGGGCTCACATCACACACACACACACACACACACACACACACACTAAATAAACAAATGTTAATGCCCTCAGAGAGACAAGAGCTGAAAGATATCGTTCCCATAAAGTAAAAACTGAATACTTTAAGAACAACAAAAACAAAAACAAAAACAAAAACAAAAATACTAGCTAGATAGCCAAACATGAAATAGAAAGACAGAATAGAAAAAAAATCAAGGAAATTTACAAATATTCCAACTTCAGTACTAATTATCCTAAAAATACCCACTCTATAAGTGCATGAAATGATGACATGAGCCTGGTTGTCTCTCAGGAGGCTGAGATAGGAGCTAAAGTCTGAGGCCAGGCTGGATAATAGAGCGAGTTCAAGGCTGGCCAAACATCTGAGTGCTGCCTTGTCTCAAGACAGACTACCAAAGGACAGGGGCTACAGGTGGTGGGAGAGCGCTGCCTAACCTGCATGAGACTCTGGGTTCAAGAGAGAGGGGGGGGGCAGAACAATAGCAAGTGAGAGCAAGGGGCGGGGAGGAGGGAGATAAAAGAAAAAGTGGACAAACAAACAAACAAACAAACAAATGGATGAATGAGGTAAGAAAGAGAAAGAAGACAATGCCCAGTTTTAATTCCTACACAAAATCTGGTCTGTGGATCCCTGGGGAAGGCTATCACATTCCTGTTTCCATGTCGAGGTCTTAGAGTGTATTCTGTCTGTTGTTCAACCATCTCTCATGGTTTCTGTCTGCATCTGAGTTAGTGCCACTATCACTCTGGGGTCACACGCAGATGGTGTCACAGCTTCTTTTTGACCTACCTACTATTTTATACTTCTAAGAATAAGAGGCCAGCACTTAATTCCTATGGTTTTCCCCACCAGTATCTTGTAATCAGGAATTTAGTCTGTATTCTTTCCCCTTCACTTACTGACTTACAAAGGAAAAAAGAAGCAAATGGGAAGAGGAGAAAAACAAACAAACACTAACCCATCCTTCTCAGGAGCCTTAGAAAAGAATTGGCTTTTGGTTGGTTTAAGAATCATATAAAAAGGGGACCATGGATGGTAAGTTGATTCTGCTGGCAAACGTGGAGATCAAAAATCTCATGCACCTCGTTGGGTTTGAGTCTGTGATCTGTGTGTCATGATCCTCATCACATCTAGTGTTGTAATTTTTGAAATAAGAAAGATGCATTCTACACTCTTGAGTTTCCTCCAGCATGGTGGGAACAGGTGGGTTGAGGGGGGCTGACAATGAGGGAGGGTGGGGGAAGAAAGGCAAGGAGAACCATTAAATACAGCTAGGAAAAAAAAAACAGTTCTCAGAACTCTTTTTAAATTTTATTTCAAAGTTTACACTCCAATTAACATTTAAATTGAAAAGAATTGCTTGCCTCTCTGCACGGAAATGAGGCTATCCGCATTAAGTAAACAACAAATTGGGGGGGGTATGACTATCAGGGTCTTTGTGTCTTCTGCTATAAAAATCTTGTACAGAAAAATGATCATGATTGAAACATTCTTTTCCTCTTGGAAAAACAACTCAAAATGGTGAAAAAAAAAAAAAAAAAAAAAACCAAAAAGCTTAAAGGGTTATCTCGGATTAGATCCTGTTACCTATGTAAAGGCTGCATATGAGCGTAGACGGGTATGGGGGTCAGGAGGCAGGCACATTGTACTAATGGCTGCCTGGAAAGAGCCAGGGAGGCTGCCCTGCCTCTGGAAGCTCCCCATTCTGTATGGAAGAAGCAGGCAGCTCTGGTTACAAAGGTGCCACCCTGGGAGCAGAATAATGACTCACAAATGAACCAGGTCATGGGCATTGCAGGCTGAGCAAAGCACAGAGGACAAACCCCAGTGTCTCTGTTGGGAGGGGTCAGTCAGTATGGGAGAGAAGAGGGGGGGAGGAAGAGAGAATAGGAACGAGAAGGAATTGACAATGTACTTCCTATCCATGCAGTCAGCTCTGCATGGACTCAGAGGACGGGGAATATTCCAGAGACCATTCATTATCCCCAAAGGAAGTGGTACTGGAGTGGGGATGTGGGAACACATGGACAGATTCCAGGAATTGGGGTGCTTCTGTTTAATGTCTCACTCTCCTTCCCTTTGGATCTGGAACAGGGGCAAATTAGCCAGTCCCTCTGGATTGCCATTGATGCATATGGTCAGCAAAGGTTGAGATTAACCTTGATGTCCAAGAGTTATTGAGAGGTTTCCCTGAGCTACACAGGAAAACACTGTTAGGGACCCAGGAGTACGACAGGGAGGGAAAGTCACCTAGGTTTAAGCAACTGTTCTCCATGGAGTGCTTCTCTTGAATTCACCAACCTTGCACACAGAAGGAATAGAGCCCTATTCTAGGGAGTGCTCCTCATTAAAGATCTGCGACTCCGAGGGAACACCTGGAATCTGCTCCTTTTGCTTTTCAGATGCTGGAGAGGCTAAGGCCCAGGGATTATTTATTAATATGGAGGTACACACACCCCGGAGTGTTGTTGCTCTCCATCCTCCAAGGACCCAAACAGCTGGAGGCTGCAGCAGCTAATAGCAGAGGTGCTGGTGGCCATCCGGGTTCTTTGAAGCCTGGGCTCTGGCAGTGAGGGCTTCAGGCATTGTAGGAGGAAGAGACACAGGGCAGAGTATGATGATGCGTTGGGAGGGGTTCTGTGATTTAGGTAAGGAAAACAAGAACAGCTTTTGCCTCTGACTCACACAATGCAAGTTGGTTCAGCATCACGGTGTAGTTATATTTAAGAAATTATTTTAGTGCAAACAAAGTAGCACCCAGGTTTCTACAAGGGGTAGCAGATAATGGGATTTTGATCTCTAAAATGCCACTCAGACAGCCCTCTGCCCCATCCTTCTCTAAGCCCTCCATAAATTCAAACTGGAGTTCTTTCCCCCCTCCCTTTGTTTCGAACGGCAGAGGGTCCCCTAGCACTCCATCTTCCTGTGTGCTCTGTCTGCCAAGCTCACATCATCTTCCAAGACCTCCCCGGAATGTGTGTGTGTGTCTGGCGGCTTCTACTGTGGCTTTAGAAGATAGACCTCACAAGTAGTACCCAGAACTGCATTTGGCTGGTCTCAGTGCCCTATCACACTGAAATTACTTGTTTACACCTCTCTCCATTCAGTAAATCCAAGCTGGTTCAGGGTTGCATTGGTGTTTGGTTTATTCTATCTTCCTCATCCCTAGCTCATTGCTCGACGTAAGCAGGTGTTCGACAAATATTGGCTGACTGTGATCACCATCCAACCCTCTAGTAATTATCAAAGCTGTGTGTGTGTGTGTGTGTGTGTGTGTGTGTGTGTGTGTGTGTGTGTGTGTGTGTGTGTGATAACAAGGGGGTGAGGAGAAAAGTACCTTTGAAATCCAATCTGCTTCAGTGACTCAAATGTCACTGTGACTTGGACCCAGCTTTGTGGTTGTTGATTTGTCTGTTTAGTTTTGGTTTTTTTTGAGTCATTATTAACTATTACTTAAACAATGCAACAATTTGCTCACTGCACACATGCATCGGCATGCATTTGGGTTTCAGATGTCCCGAAGAGTGGGGGGCCCAGGACAAGCTCCCCTCCATTACGGATGAAGCTGACCTGTCTGCCCTGCCCATCCTCACAAGTCAGGAAGAGCCTGTGGGAGAAAGCAGTTGCTGTAGAAACAGGAGGCAGTTTCTGGGTCAGAATACAAACTTGAAGCTTCCTCCTCCTCAATCCTACCTCCAGATCAGGGAGCTGCCACAAATAGGGATATTAAAACACTCTGCCATATACAAATCACATCCATTGTCAAAACAATGGAAGGCAAATTATGAAATTCGTACTTGCCTGATGAAAGCTAGGTCAGCAGCCACTGCAAGTACAGGAGGAAGTGAAAGGAAAGAGAATCCAGAACCAAGGAGAAGCATCCCAACCCTCCAAATCAAAACATTGAAGCCACAGGAACAGCCCCTCTTTGCTGCTGTTGCTGCCATGGCTGTCAGCCAACAGCGGAAAAGCAAGAAGGGAACAATGTGAAGGGGATTGTAGCTCAGCCATCCTGAAACACCTGGGTGGAGCTGGCAGGCTGCTCTTCAACCTGAGAGAAGAGCACAATTTCTCCTTCCCCTCTGCCACAAGTCACTGACAGATGCTTGGAGAGTAAGGTACAGAAACGTGCTGCTTGGTAAGAACATGACCCCAGAGAGACACCACAAAGCCATCAGAAGACGAGAGCATCAAAACACATGGGCACCTTAGAATTCTGTCAGTACCTAGGAACTAGCTTAGGTTAGCTTTGCATAACACAGGGAAAGGGAAGATTAAATAGGAATCAGCACTGTCTGTTTGCTCTATCTAGGGGGTGCTAGAGAATATATGTAGGATGGACCAATTCAACTTTGATTGTCCTGTAAGGGAAATGAATTTTTTTTCCAGTTTAGAAAATGGAACATGGGGATTTTAGTTGACCAAGGTTACACAGCTGGTAAGAGTCATCTCTCAGAGAGGATCCCACTCTGGTCATTCTTTTGTCATTCTTCAATGCTTCTCATACCCTATGGTATTTCAAAGCCCAGAATGGAACTTACTGTTCAGTAAAAGATGAAGGAATATATTCACTTATTAAAACCATTCTGTTGAAAAATGCCAAGGACATAAAAACAAACAAAAAGCAATGTACAAGCCTATGCATTTCTATGTTGCATGAATACGTGTGTGTGTGTGTGTGTGTGTGTGTGTGTGTGTGTGTGTGTGTGTGTGTGTGTGCACCTACCTACCCTACATATAACCAAAAGTCAATAAGGAGCCTTTGTGGATTGTGGGTGTGTGTTGGGCATTGCCTTTTTTTTTTTTACTTTACAGTGGGAGTGTAATACTTTAAGAATCAGATTTTTAGTTCCTTAAGAGATAAAAGTTTTTATTGACTTTATATATTAGTAAGCATAAATAATGAGTCAACCTGCTAGGATGGGAACAGTGATTAAAAGATAGTGGTTACAAGCCTTCAATTCCTTCTCAATAGTACCTAGAATCTACTCCTGGTTCTGCATATGTTGGTTGGAATACACTGTGCAGACCACAACCAGTGTCTTAGTGTTGAGATCTTAGAGGGAAGGGCAGTAGAAGAAAAGCTTGTTCTGCATCCAGGAACTGCAATGTCGAAGGTAGCATGTTGTGGGGTATTTGTACACTGTGTGAAGATATATTCCTGTGACTGGTTTGATAAAGAACTGAACGGCCAATAGCTAGGCAGGAAGAAGGTAGGAGAGACTTCTGGGGACAGAAAGGACTATGGGAAGAAGAGAGGTGGAGAGAAGCCAGTGATACTCTAAAGAACTTGGACATATGGTACAGAGCAGACGTACCTGAATCACATAGCAGAACATAGGTTAATAGTAACAGGTTAATTTGAGTTATAAGAGCTAGTTGGGGACAAGCCTAAGCTAAAGGTCAAAGTTTCATAATTAAAATTAAGTCTGTGTATTGTTATTTGCAAGCTGGTGATCCAAAGATAGTCTGACAAGAAAGCTTGGTACAATGGCATCCACAAGCCACATGTGAAGCTAAACCCTTGAAATTTTTATTGAGTACTTGAATTGAAACATGCCCTAAGTGTGAGGTATGTATCACAGCTGGATGTTGCAGACTCAGCAGGAATTTCTGTACAAACATTTCTTAACAATCGTTGTTTATTTAATTACATGTTGATGTGACATTTTGGACAACTGGATTCAGTCATATTGTAAAAATTAATTATACTTGTTTCTATTTATGTCCTTGATATGAGTAATACAACATCTAAAATTGTGTATGTTGATAGTGCTGCGCTTTTATAAGACAGTGGTGTTTTGGGGAGAGATATAAGAACTTGTGTAGATCAACCTAGTTCTGCATCTTGTAGTGTGCCATATCTTGAGCACATTGAGCATGAGAGCACCAAGCATATTAGACCTGCCTTCCTTCCTCCAAGTCCAGCTTTGAAGGAACCAAAACGTGTAGCAAGTAGAGTTCAAAAACAAAGAAACCGAACCCATTTCTCTTTTTCCAGGCTGGTTTCTCATGCATGCCAAGGTTTAGCCGGGAATGAGAGAGAAGACAACTTACGACTCAAGGTACAGCTAGGCAGTGGTGGTGCACACCTTTAATCCCAGCACTTGAAAGGGAGAGGCAGAGGTAGACTTATCTGTAAGCTTGTGGTCAGCCTGGTCTACAAAGTGAGTTCCTGGACAGCCAAGGCTACACAGAGATACCCTGTCTCAAAAACAAAACAAATGAGAAAGAAGAGACTTGGGGTTCAAATTCTGATAGTAGTTCTCAGGTTTTGTTTTATTTTGTTTTTTTAGCTACAAAAAAACCCAAAAGAATAAAATAGCTAACAAGCTACCCAACATCACTGAGATCTCCCATAGGTGTTATCTAGGAATGGCAATAGAAGATCACATAGAGCAGGCTTAAAAGGTTATATATTAAGAAAAAAACCTGTAAGGTCTTTCATAAATGAGTCAGAGATAACCTTGTACAAGCTAAACCTGAAATGAGAATGATGATCACAGACAATGATACAATTAGCATTTCATGCACTAAGCTTATCCTGAGCACTTTATATATAATTTATCTTATGTAATCCCCTCTCCCCTTTTATTGATGGGATAATAAGGAACTTGGGGTTGAATCGGCTGCTTGAAAGCAGTAGGCTGAGGTAGAGCATTCTGCCCTGACTCTAAGGCTCTTGCTTTTAATCACTGTGTTCTACAGCTTGTGAGAGTCATAGATCAAGTGAGCTCTTTGAAAGCCCTTTGTAAACTGTAAAGTGCTACAACAAATGTCTTTCATCACTTATATTCACTGCAGGCTCCAAGACCGAACACAAATACAATGGACCCTGAAGCTACCATCAGTATCATCCAATGTGTATTTAACAGCCCCAGTGTAAACTAGTCTTTCCAAACAACATGGGAAATACAAGAGTCGTGCGTTTTTGCTTCTGTCCTGAAAAAGTTTTTAAGTTATGCTATGCCAGTTAATTTGGTTTTCTAATTTCCAAGTATGCTAGTGAAGGGGTCTCCAAGAAGACACACTTATGCCTGTCTTCGTATAAGCAAAGATATTTCCTAAAGTTCATGTGTATGGGGTGATAGAAGCAGGTACTCGTGACATTTTTAGAGCAGAAAGGACCATGGGATATGGTGTGGGCAGTTGCTACCCTGGGAATCAGAGATGGCTTCTGCTTCTTTCTGCTAGCAATAGCACCTTAGTGAAGTCATACAAGCTTTGCATTTGTGCCGTCTGCTTTGTGAAGTGAACCTTCTGCCTGGCACTCCTGGGGTAGACCTGATGACTCTGTTCCTATGGTTAATTCTCAGTGCTATTTTGCAGTATGCCAGCCTGCCTTTATCCCAAGAGGCAGAGCAAAAATTGAAAATTAAAAGCCTGTTATTAAAGTACTAACAAGACATCATGGAGCCAATTTTTAAGAATGCTAAGATACCATAAATCTAATAGATGATAACAAGGCTTGCACTTCCCACACAGCTGGGAGAGATGGCGAAAGAGAGCAGACTCCTTCCTCCCCAGCCACATTTCGTCCTCCTCACTATGGACCCCTCTCTGCTAGTAACCAGTAATGACTGAGAGAGCCAGGGGACCTCTCTTTTCCCCTATACCTTCTCTGTAGTTCTACTGACCTATTGTGGGGTCATTTGGCACTTATTTATCTTTATTTTTTTAGTAAAGGATTTCATAAGGACATTTTCATATAAGTACCTCATGCACTCTAACCGTGTCCCCACTGTACTGCCCCCTCCTTCCTCACCCTCTCATTTCCCCCTTTGTTCTTTTAGATAGCTCACTTCTATTTTTTATGTCACATATGCATATAGGGTTTTAGGTATTTATATAAAATCTAGGACTCTCAAATGAAAGAACATGAGGCAGTAGTTGCCTGAGTTTCACTTAATTCTCTTAGTATATTGGTTATCTCCCTTTGCACCCATTTTCTTGCAAATGACATAATTTCATTCTTATATAGATTGATAAAAGCCATGTGTGTATATAATACGTTTATTACTTTTAATTACATAATGCATGGATGTTGGGGGCGGGAGAGCAAGTGCTCAGGAGAAAAATCAAGCATGTAATTAGCAGGATTTACATTCTTACCAGAAACATATGAGGGTTCCCTTTTGTCTGCATCCAGGCCAGTGTTTATTTATTTATTTATTTATTTATTTATTTATTTATTTATTTTTAGTGATTGTTATTCTACTGGGGTAAGATGGACTCTGAATGTACTTTTAATTTAATTTGCATTTCTCTGATAGCTGGTAAGGTATATATATATACCATCTTTTGAGAACTGCTTGTTCATTTCATCAGCTCACTTATTAATTGGACTGTTTTATTCCTTGGCATTTAGCTTTTGAGTGCTTTGAATATTCTACATATTAATCCTCTTTAATATGTGTGGTTAGCAAAGATTGTCTCCCATTTGGTAGGCTGTCTCTTCCCCATATTGTTTGCTATACAGGAGACATCAGTGTATTAATCCATTCCATGTATAGTCATCAAGTAGCAGCTATGTGTAAGAAATAAATCTGTGAACAAAATAAGTTCCCGGCTCCATGACATTCACCTTCCAAGTAGAGAGGCAAAGTAAACACATACCCACACGCACATAGACCTATATATGTCAGGAAGGGACAAATTCGGTGGATGAAAACGGAGCAGGTAAGTGGAAGGTGGTACTGTGGGATGGAGGGGATTGGGTGCTCAGAACACTTTCTTTTAACTGTGGCATTTGAATGGACACCCAAAGACAGAAGGCAATAGGCATGTGGGTGTCCCAGGCAGAGGCAATCACAAGTGCCAAGGAAATGAAGCAGCAGTCTACATATTCTCCACATACCCTGTAACATTTCCACCTAATGACTTAGAGCGCCGTAATCAGGTTTTGTGTTCTGTTACAAACAAGAAAGTATCCACTGTGACTGGCTATGCTCTCTTCCAGCAAATAAACATCCCTTCCAGTTTTCCACTGCAGTGACTTAGAGAGAATATGGAGACTTTTAGTTGGTTTAGCTGCATTTGTGAGGAATTCATTTGGTCAACATTGGCCAGCAGTGCCATTCTTACAGTTTAGATTCCATCTGGAATTAGGGGAAAGGGAATGAGGCTTATATTCAATCTGTAAAGATAACCATGCATGAAAAGTGAAAGCCCAGGCACAGAGGAGAAGAGACAAGACAATTGTTGAGTGGCTATGAGAAGTTACATTGCAGCAGAGGACAAGGGTGAAAGGAGATGACAAAGGAGACTCCGATGGAAACCACTGCAGGAGCTTGTCAAGATGGAGCTGGAAGGCCAGAAAGAGAGAAGGACTCGTGCATGACTCCAGATGCATCCTGGGAGTGTAGAGGGTAGGCTTTGGTCATGTTCTAGGTGCAGCCATCTAGAACAGATTGCTCTGCAGACAGGATGCATGCCCCAGTCTTGTTTCCCAGACATTACTCCCAGGTACATAGTCTGCCGCTGACCCCGCCAGTCACAGAGCCTCTGCCATACATCTCTGCTCTCCCTCCATCTCAGCAACAGCTTTCTAGAAAGGGATTTTGTCAGTTCTTCAGAACACTGATTTAAAGATACCTATGTCCACACCTCCCAAACTGCTGCTTCTAAGGCCCTACTTTTGCAGTTTCTGAATTTGGACTGATACACAGAAAGCAAATGAATTGGCAACACTTGATGACAATCTAAGAAACAAAGGTGTGAGATAGCCACTGCTCACAACATCCAGTTTTCCATATCATGTGATAGCAAAAATGTGGACATCATCATTTAATATGCAGAAGAGACATTGAATGTGTTTAATCTTTCCCTATTTAGGTAAGGGGTTAGAATGAATATGAGAGGACAAACACTATGAGAACAATATAAGTTAATTAAGCACCCAGTACACCGAGAGCCAGTTAGAGACACCTGCCATTGTCATGTTAACTGTCAGGGTCACATATAGAGAGAAGGAATTGGTGCTTGCTTGATTCTCATTGAAGACTCGGCCAGTTGAAATAGTCTATTGAATACCTGCTTCCTAAAGATGTACACAGGAATAAAGAAGGAAGGTCAAGGGTGAAATTTGAACACAAATTGTATTAGTTACTTTTCTCATCACTTTGACCACAATTCTTGTTGGAAACAACTTACTGGAGGAAAATTGATTTTGGCTCATAGTTTCGGGGACTCAATTGTCCATGGCAGGGAATAGCATGGTGGAGCAGACCAGTTCATGTCAAACCAAAATCCCAGGGAAATGGCCCTGGAATTTGCTCTTTCCAAGGACCTGCCTCCAGTGCTAGGCTTTGCTTGCCAGTTTGCAGAACCTCCAAAAATAGGGCCACCAGCTGGGCTGATCACTGCAAACACATGTGTGGTGGGCATTTCATATTGAATCAATAACACCAACATTTAAGAGATGAGAATAAGAAAAAGAATGAGAATAGATGGCCAAAAAAGACAGCACAGCATCTACACGAGGAACACCCTGGTAAGGAAAAAGAAAAGGCGTCACCCATTTGATAATGATGTTGGGATTAATTAAGATATAACAGCACAAAATGCTCATCAAGTATTTTCTGAACATCCATTGTGTATCTGACATCATGAGAGCCACAGGAGAAACAATCTAGGGAGGTACAGATTCCTGTCACACGGAGCTTACTAGATTCACAATGCGGAGAGGTCCCATGTAGACTTGGTGAGGGCTTTATAGTAGAAATCAATTCCATCCGGTTACTAGGAATGAATGGGAGCTGAGAGAGAAGCAGAAAGTTGCTCCTAAATACTATGCTTTCAAGTAGCCTGGCTGGAGAGATGAGAGAGGAGGTGGTAGAAAGAGCATGACGGAGGGGCAAATGAGTTGAATGTATGCAAAGCTCGAGTTCATTTCTACGCAGAAGAAAATGCATTAGCAGAAAGGAGGAATTGAAGACACCATGGGCTTAGTTGTTCACAGGCTTTACCCTTATCCAGTCATCACAACAGATCACACAGACTCAGCAAAGACTGCTTTGTTCCACTTGAAAACCTGCATGGCAGAGCTTGGTGGTGGAGAGCCCTGAGTTCATGGTCAGATTCGCTGGGCTTGAGTTCCAGATGCACCTCATCGTCACCACCAGACCTTAAGATCTCTGAGCTCAGTTCCTTCACAGATGAATAGGGATCGGAATAGTGCCTACGTTACAAGGTTGTTATGCTGTCGGTATCTATGAGCTAACACAAAGCAAGTGCTATGTGTGCACTCGGAAATTACAGCTGAGAAACAGATGTGTGACGTGAAAATTCACCCACACATGCATATTCTGTAGAAGGAGTTGGGAAGGAGAGAAAGAACAAAGCTTTGGAAATGGAAGGGAAGTGCCCATAAAGTAAGTTTAGAGTTAGGAAATGCAATTACTCTTGTCATTGTGGCTTAGGCTCAGCTCACCTTATCACATTTTTCAACTTCTCTCAAAGGTGAGCTCATATTGGTGAGCTAGATCTCTGAAAACTGAGCATCATTCATTCACTGATTCAATCATTTGTTCATTTACTAAACTCTATATCCTTCAGCCAGTTGTTCTAGGCACTAAATACGAAGATGATGTATTGGTCAGGGTTCTCCGGAAGAACAGAACCGATGGAATTAGCACACACACACACATACACATACACACACACACACACACACACACACACACCACACACACACACACACACACACACACACAGAGAGAGAGAGAGGAGAGAGAGAGAGGAGAGAGAGAGAGAGAGAGAGAGAGAGGATTTATTAGAATGGCTTACAGGCTGTGGGCCAGCTAGTCCACAATGGCTGTCTACCAACAGAAGGCCTAGAATCTAGTAGTTGTTCAATCCATGAGGCTGGATGTCTCAGCTGGTCTTCAGCATACACTGGAATCCTGAAGAAGTAGGCTCTAATGCCAGTGAAGGAATGGACTTGCTAGTGAGAGTGAGAGCAAGCAGGCAGAGAAAGAGAGAGAGTAAGCTTCCTTTTTCCGTGGCCTTTATATAGGCTGGCAGCAGAAGGTGTGCCCCAGATTGAAGGTGGATCTTCCTACCTTAAAAGATCTGGATTAAATGTTTATCTTCTCACCTCAAAAGATTTAGATTAAAGATGGGTCTACCCACTTCTAATAATTTAATTAAAAAATTCCTCACAAGTGGGGCCAGCCTCTTAGGTTTTAGTTCATTCCAGATATAGTCAAAGTTGACAACCAATAATAGCCACCACAGATGAGGAGAGCACCAGCTCTTTCCATGAGGTCCCTGGTTGTAAAGCCACAGGCTTCCCTTATCCTGCCTTCCTACTGTCCTCCCATGACTTCTGGTACCTTTCAGGCACTTGAAGATTAGGGCCATGCTTTTCTTCTCTGTCACTCAAAGAATCCGGTGCAGAACCAATGATCTAGCTCTCCACAGAATGATGGGAACATACATAAGTAGTAGCCCACAGTGTCTCTCCCAGATAGTCACTTAGCAAGGGAGGAGAGACAATGACATTTACTTGGCAATTGTCATGTGCCAGGCACCATTGACAGTGCACTGTGCACACAGCTCACTCTGAGCTAGGCAAGGAGATGCTATTTCAATTTGTTTGACTGAACAGTGATGCCTAATGGCTTCTTGTTTATATTTGCAAATGTTTGCCATTTTTTGAGGTTTGTTTTCTACTCTTGAAATATCTCACATAGCCAGAAATGTTTCTCATGCTTCACATGTAGTCAGTCACTTTTGAATTTTGCTGGTGTCTTGCAGTTGAGTCTTTAGTTAAGCAAATATTTTTATGTCCTTCACGTCTTGCTGTACGAGAAACAAGCATCTCCATTCCTTTGGCCCTGTGTAAGTCAAATCTCTCCTTTAACCTTCCACATTTTCTTTGCTCAGTGGCAGCTATCGAAGCTGGCTTGAAGAAGCCACTTACTAATGAGGAAGAGGTCATTGTTACATATGTGAAAATCCAAAACAAAATGAGAAACAGATGGGCAAAACTTTTTTTTCCCAGTTATCACAAAAGAATTCAAGATTAGATCTATCAAGCTAGAAAAAAAACCTAAATGAAATCATGGATTTAAAAAGAAAAGATGACAGACAAATATATAAGGTGAGATATTTATATAGTGATGTCTTTACTACCCAGGTAGTTTCTAAGGGAACAATGGGTTAGCCATTCATCTGTAAGTAATGCACCAGCTTGTTCCAAACCCTGTGTCTTCACACCTGGCAGTGCAGAGCAATTCTCAAGTTCAAGGTTTATTTCTGCCTTCTGGAGACACTATTCTTGTCAGTAGAGATGGAAAAAAAAGGTCAAAGCCTTTGGTGCTCTTAGCACTTGGATAAGACGGGTAGTGGGGGATGTCCCTGACATGAGGTTACACCTCACAGACACACCTGATATCATACAAATGTTTTTAAGGAGACTATGTTCTCTTTATCAAAAAGTTAAAAGTATATATTTATCTGAATTTACAGTTATAATTCAATTACAATTCAAATATACTCTTTATTCTTTCATGATTTGTTATTATTTTATGTGCATTGGTGCTTGGTTTGCATGTATGTCTGTGTGAAGGTGTCGGATCCCCTGGAACTGGAGCTACAGACAGTTGTGAGCTTCCATGTGGGTTCTGAGAATTGAAGAGAAGTCAATCCTTTTTTTTTTTTTTTTTTTTTTTTTTTTTAAACAGGGATTCTCTGTGGCTTTGGAGGCTGTCTTGAAACTAGCTCTTGTAGACCAGGGTGGTCTCAAAATCACAGAGATCCTCTGCCTCTGCCTCCCCAGTGCTGGGATTAAAGGAGTGCACAACCAATTCCCCGCTTCAGCCAATACTTTTAACCAGTCAATACTTTTAATCTCTCCATCCCCCAAATATACTCTTATCCTGCATGCATCAGAAAGAGATTAACACTAATCTGATGTCTGTTAAATCCACATTGGCCACGTAGAACTTCCTTCTGAGCCTGGCTCACAATGCTCAAGGACCTCTTGATGAGCCTTAGAATTAGGATTCCAAGCCCCAGTGATGCTCAGGATATCACCATATTCTGGACTCGCAGATGTCAGTGATATTTTGCGTTCTGCTCATTTTCATTGTCTTTTTGATCAGTGGCCAAGCCCATCACATTTTGTTACCATGGTAATTAATGCAAAGATCTCTCCTCTCCACCACAGGGGACCTTGCCTCTCCTCTGGCCTCAGGCCTCCTTACCTCACTCCTGGGTAAATAAGAGAAGTCAAGGAGCCTGACTTCTGACATCTGTGGACATTTCTCCACTACATGCTTACTTGTGCAATGCCTTTTAGGAGGGGCTCCGTCTCCTTCCTCCCTGTGGACTCTCCCCAGAGTCCTGGTGCCCAGGGTTTCTCTGCTCTGGTCGTGTTGTGCTTTGCAATGTTAATGGTAACCTCAGAGCCTTTGTGTTAAGATGTTCATTTCTGACCCTCTTTATGAATGCCATCACTTTTCTTCCTCCAAATGCTCTGCCCCATAGCCAGATGAGCAGTTCACTCCACTGCAAGGTAGGCTTTGTCCTCAGGTCTCTGTCTTTGCTTACGTCAAAGACACACCTATGTCCCAGGATGCTCCCACTCCTGTTCACCCAGCCTAGCCCTTAACATGCATGTCCCAAGGATTCACTCACCTGCCCATGACAAGGAACCACCAGTTTAAATTGGTTGTGATAGTAATAGATTAAGTAAAACCATACATACAATTTATCTAATTTATGACACTCTGCAGATTTATTTAATTGTCAAAGTTACATAATGTTTGTGTTAAGAAGAAGCCTAAATACATAATTTTCAGTATATTTCTGTATATGTGGGTACAGAGACTAAATAAATATAGATGAATAGAATTAGATAAGATCTAGATACTGCCTTCTGTAAGAAAATCTCCATCTTTATCTGAAATTAGTTTGAGAAATAAAAGACTTTTCACAGATATCCTCTGGTGAAGTATTAATATCCAAATGTTAGAAGCTGACCAACCATGTCCTTTGATGTGAGGAGCATATTGCAGACATTAGAAGCCATATTTATGAAAACAACCCAAAGTATTCTAACAATTGGGATACAGTTAAACAAATGATGGCGTGTTCACATTATGGGCTATTATGCAGCCATAAAGCTGATGTTTTTGGAGAAATTAAATGATGTTGGAAAAAAACAGATGCAAAGTTGCATATTCTGCCTGCTCCCGGATATATAATTATAATGATCATAAACACTGATGATAATAATAATAAGCAAAAAAAAAAAAAGACCAAGAGAAAATATATCAAAGGGTTACTGGTGGAAAGAGAGGATTGTGGATGACTTTCACATGGTTCTTTATAATTTCTGATGGTTTCTAAAATCATGCAATAAGAATAGTTTACATTTACAGCAAAGGAGAAAATAAAAGTATTCTTTTAAAAAAAAAAACAACATGCACACACAAACAAATATCCTCGGGCTGTAGTGAGGGACACAGTGATGGAGGAGGTTCAAAGGCTCTTTTCAGCATCATCTCGCTAGAAGTTGTCCCTCTTGGGGACATTTGGTTCCCACAAAACAAGTGCCCTCATCAGCAGCCACTGTGAACTAGAACAGCTGTGAAGACACAACACAATGACTGCAGGGGTGAGATGACCCCAGAATGCCATGGAAACAGATTCAAGTACTCACAGAAGAACAGTGCATCTTCTGCGCCATCTCTGCTCATGATTGACATGGAATGTTGATGAAAGTCTTTCATTTAGTTAGTTTTTCAGAACCTTAGTGGTGTTGTAGGTACCCCAGGCAATCTTTGAGTCAGTCCCTTTCAAGAATCAGAATAAACAAGGAACACTCTGAAAGAAGCAAAAGTGTTGAGCTAGGGCTAAGGGAACAGACACTGTGCTATGAAGTCAGCTTTCTGTAGAAAAGCAAAAACAGCAGGTGCATATGCTGTGGACAATGCAAGAGCTATGAAACCCAGAGATGGCGCCACCATAAAGCTGTTCTGAATGTGACACCATGAGTGACATCCAGAGATGCTCAAGTCATATGCTTTGTTGGCTTACACTGCTTTGTAACATGAAAGATCATAATGACATTGCCATAATGACCTTTCTTTGTAAACAGTATCAATGTTGAGAATTCTTCCAAAGGCCTAAAGAAAAGCCAAAGACTTCAGTAATTATAGCTGAATAATTACAACTAAACACTTAGAATTTTGAGACACAATTACTGAGTTTGAGCATTGGCTCTTCTCGGGCACGTAACTCTGGCCATCCACAAGCCCCAGTTTCCCTGCCTGTAAAATGGTGCTGGCAACAATGTCCTCCTCAGAATGCAAAAAATGAAAGGGCATGCTTGTTTAGGCGCTGTTTGAGCTTGTTTCACAGGCTAAAGGCTTGACAAACAGTGCAGCAGTGTGAAGGTAAGGACGCTTTAAGAGGCAGGGGATAGGAGAAGATGGAGAGGTCTTTGGGACATTGTTCTCAGAAGGGATTAAATCTGGCTCCCAGACTGGGTGAGTTCTGACCAAAGCCGGTTGGTATAAATCAAGGAAGCATCTCTAGCTTCCTGTCTTCTGATACAGTTTTTTCTCTACAGGTTCCTGACACAGGTTCATCGCCAATACTGAGATCTTCACTAGAGCACAGCCGATGCTGGCACCACACTCTAGATCCGCAGAAATGGGAGCTAACTAAACCTCTACTTAAACAACAACAAAGTATTTTGGTACAGCAACTCGCACACACACACACACACACACACACACACACACACACACACACACACACACACACACACACACAGAGAGAGAGAGAGAGAGAGAGAGAGAGAGAGAGAGAGAGAGAGAGAGAGAGAGAAAGAGAGAGAATTAATTCCTCATGGCACAAGGCAGATACTCCCCAAAGAAGAGCCATTCGGACAACTGAGCCCAGGATGAGCTTGACTCTATCTGAAACCCACTGATCACCCCACATCACTGGGGAAAAAACAAACAAACAAACAAACATCTTTTCCTCCATTCAGCCCTCTGACTCTATCCACATACGCTTTAGTCAATGGCTCAGAACAAATAAAAGCCAACAATTTGCAGAATGACATGTATAAGTGTCAATAACCAGCATGGGTTGTATGGTCCACCGATTCCAGCTGCCATAGATGTCCTGGACACATCATTCCCAGGCAGAACTAGAAAGCACTGTCACACCACTAGGGTACAGCAGAGCAGACTGATGGGCAATTTACCTCTGAATAGGACTTATATAGAAAGCATGGCTTCAGTCAGATTTGCACTTCTCCACTCTTATCCTCAGAGCACGACACTGTGCCCCACTACAAAGAAATGATAGCATTTAGGCAGCCCTGACCATGTGCTGTTGTCAGAAGGACACACAACAGGGTGCTTGTGAGGCGGCTTGGAGGTACTGTTTCTTACTGATAAAGGACAAGTTGATTCCATCAGATGGTCACTGGGGACACAGGGATGGGACAAGTAAACAGAGAGGATGGATTAGACAAGCTCATCTTGAAATCCAAGTAACACGGAGAGAGCCTTGGAAAACCTGTGACTCAAGGATGAGTTTCCCTAAGAACAGGTCTTCCCCATGCTTTGCCTTCTTCTACCCATGTTCACATCAGAAAACTCCAATAAAATATAGTGGCCCTACCTTCTCCTGGCTACCTGAGTGACACATCTTCCGAACCCATGAGAACAGAGAACTTATGGTCCCCTGGGTTCAGAGGCTTGGCTCTACTTGCAAGGATCACATCGACCTTTCAAAATCCAATGCAATTAGTGCATTTGCACTGATTGTTCTGTCAAGTGCCAAGCCTCTACTCCCAGACAGCCCATAAACACCACAAACGAATGGGCGAGCGGTCTGAGTCACACTCTTAAATGCAATGTATTAAACATGATGATTTCATGAATGGCCAAGGTTGTACATAAGCCATGTTTATACCCTAAGGCTAAGAGAATGAATCAGTAAACAGACCTTTTAAATAGTTATTTTTATATTCATTTTATTGGAGTTTTCTGATGTGAACAGAAACAGGGTGTTTTGAGATAGACCAGTCTTGCCTCCAAATTGCTAGATTGTCTAAGCTGGCCTCAAACTCATGACAGTCTGCCTGCCTCACTCTCCTGAGTCGTGAAATTACAGGTCTTACATTTTCCTCTATTTATTTTTATTTGTTTATTTCTGCTTAGATTTTTTTCATGATGGTTCTTCCTCCTCCGTTGAGACTTGTGCTTACACATAATATAAAATTTAGAAGGAAACTGCTTGCAAACACAGTTATGTGCCATTAGTGATTTAATTCTGCCACCATCATACTATCCATCTCGGGGTGCTGCTATTTTAAACCCCCATTCTCCACATTTCCCAGGCCCTGGCAGCGACCATTTCACTGTCTGTCTCTCCACATTTGAGTGCTCAGATGCTTTGATGAGCACAAGCATTGCTGCACAAGGGATTTGGGGTCTACGCGATTTTACTTAGGGTTGTCAAGGTTCTGCAAGTTGTGGCACGAGTTAAAATATCACTTTTTAAAATTAAGGTAAAACATACAGAGAATTCATCATCTTGACTTTTATGTACATAATTCAGTGGATACCATGGCTCCTTTTAGCATGAGAGTCGGAACAGTTGTAGGAACAACCATAGATGGCCAGGTATCAATCACCAAAAATGAGTTCAGATGGTCAAGGTTAGAATATGCCTCTGGTGAGGACTTTCCAAGTCACCTCACCAGTGTGAGACTACTTATTTCTTAGGTCCCTTGGTGACTAGGTACCAAGCTAGTGTGTGTGTATGTGTGTCTGTGTCTGTGTGTGTATGTATGTGTGTTATGTGTCTCTGTATATGTCTGTGTCAGTGTGTGTGTGTGTGTGTGTGTGTGTGTGTGTGTGTGTGTGTGTGTGACACTGGGGAGCTGGAGTCAAGAAGGTACCTGGGAGTCTCTGGCTGTCCTAATTAATCTAGTTGATGCTTTCCAGGCTAGTGGATGGCTCTGTCTCAAATGAAGTAGGCTGCTTCCTAAGGTTCATGTCTGAGGTGTCCTCTCGCCTCCACAAATAAGCATACACTTGTGCACCTGCACACACGTGAGCACATTTGTACATGCACATGCATGAGAAAGGAGAAAGAGCAGAGAAGGGAGTGAGGGAGAAGTCTTGATCCAAGGACACAACATCAAGGGAAGCAGCAGAGGGATAGGAGAGACTAGCGAGCAGCTCTGGCTATGAGTGCTCCCCTGGGTTTGGGAGTGCAGTCTGTTGGATCTGGATTAGCCAAACAGGGCTGCTCTGGGCTGGGCACTGGTGTGCAGAGAGGCACTCTTGCATAGCCCTGTCTAGCTGAACCCAGGAAGACAAGCCAAGGCAAAGCAAAGAGCTCAGAATAGAAAAACACATCCCCTTTCACAACGGGGGAGAAAGTGGGAAAGTTTCCAGAAAGTAGGCAAAGGGAATGCAGGAGGAGGAGGAGACAGCAGACAAGGCTCAGGCCTCCAGACTGTAGAGTTTAGGGCAGACAAGGACAAAGGGGCAGCCTGAGGCACACTTGTCCCCAGGGCTCCAAAGAGAAGAGGGGCCACAGCTCAAACCCCAAGTGAGAGAGGGAGCTTTGAAAGGAGCTGAGAGCTGGAATCCCACATTGAGTTAATTAACAGAACTGTGATTTGCCAATGAATGCCCAGCAGGGCCGATCATCTGCTTGATAGAGGGCCCAGCTTTCCTGATGGAATCTCAAGTGCATGAGCCATGAAATTACTTCTCAGGAAAAAGACAAAGACAGTCAAAAACGAACGACAAGCACTTGTGTTTGTGGACAGGAGGACCCTTGCTGTTCTCTTTCTTGAAAAAAAAAAAAAAAAAAAAAAAAACAGGCTAAGTACAAAGACCAGAGGAGACAGAAATAGTCAACCATATCAGCTCTCCTGGGGAAGCAGAGTGTGGTGCTCTTAAAATGTACTCTGCAGCATTTTACTTACACTGTCCCAAGCAATCCTCACAATTACCCATTACAGTGCTCATTTCACAGATGGAGAAACACGGAGCACAGAGAGTTGAAGTAGTTTTCCCAAGGACACAGAGCAAAGGGATCCGCATAAACATCTTTCATACTGAAGCACTCCATAGCGATCTTAATGTTACTTTTAAATAATAGTGGAAAAGAAGATTAAGTAAAGGTCCTAAATATATCACTGGAAAGTTCTCTTACCTTTATTTTCTGGGCATCTAGAATGCCTTACCCATTTCTCTTGTAGATACTGTGTCATGTTTCTTAGCAATGATGTGTGATAGTTGGTCTTGAATGTCAACTTGGTGGGATTTGGAGCTATCTAAGAGATAAACTTCTGAGTTGTCTATGAATAAATCCTGAAGGAAGAATAATTGAAGAAGAAATATCCACTCCAGCTGTGGACATCATCATCCCAGAGTCTGGGGGCCCAAGACTGAAAAAAATGGGAAAGCTAGGTAGTTGAGTGCCCTTATGTCTCTCATTGCTTCTTGCACTGTGACTGGCCATTTCCTGCTTCTTCTGCCATGCCTTCCCTAATGTGATGGGTTATACCCTTCAACTGTAAGCCTAAATCAATCCTTCTGCCCTTAAATTGCTTTTGTCAAGTATTTTGATCTATATAAACGTGTGTTCAGGCACCTCATGGTCTCTCTCATCCATGTGGCATTTTTGACTAAGATACATCAAGAGAGCCCTTGTCAGAGGTACATTCAACCTTGGAACTTCCAGCCTCCATAATCACAAACCAAGACGTTTCTGCTTGTTATAAATTACCACTCTGCCATATTCTGTTGTAGCAGCAAAAACACACTGAGACTCATACCTGTCTCCATTATAGCTCTCCTGTACTATATTTTAAGGGTTATTCATTTACTCATTTCTGCAGCTTATCCATCTGTCTGTCCATCTGTCTGTCCATCTGTCTGTCCATCTGTCCATCCATCCATCCATCCATCCATCCATCCATCCATCCATCCATCCACTAATTCTCACATACAAGTTCTTCTGAGAGCAGGACTCACAGCCATACATACTTAGAGCTTTCCATATGTCTCCAGCATCTAATACAGTAGTCCCAGGCATTAGCAAAGCCATCCAGGGAACCTGTTCCAGACCTACAAACTGGGAAGCTATGGGAGAAGTTTCTATTGTAATGGGCTTGACAGTTTGAGAATTGCCACCCCAACACAGTGTTTGGTGTGTTTCATTCTGCAATTATGGAATGAATGAACACTCAGCACTCTAGAAACTGGCTGCCTGGAGCCCCTGGAGACTTCAGAGTGCCCCCACATTCCAGAGGGAGAACCAGACTTTCCTGGACAAATCCTGTCTTATCCAAGGAGTCCTAGTTCCTGGTGTTGCTGACAACTGGCTGGGAAACTTTGGAACAACTTAAACCAGTGAATCTCTAGGCCTTTTAGAAATATATTGGACCTCCGAGTAGGAGTCCCAGGTAAGAGGCCCAGTCCTGGCTCTTCCTGGGTTTTGTGTGAGTCTTTCATTATCCTTCACTTCTCCTCTAAAAAGGTAACCTACTTCTAGACTCTGAATCTGGAATGTTCTCCAGAGGCCTGTGTGTTGAAGGCTTGATTCTCAGTTTGCTATTATTGGGAAGTGATGACACCTTTGACAAGGGGCCTAGAGAGATGTTTTCAGGTCATATGGGCATGCCCTTGAAGAAGATTGTGAGAATCTAGCCTTTGTCTCTGTCATTTTTGGTCTCTGGCTATGTGGGGAGCCATTTAGCTCTGTCATGCACTCGTCATCAAACACTACCACAGGCCCCAAAGCAATAGGGCCAAAGAGTCAGACTGAACCCTCTAAAACAGTGAGTCAAAATAACCTTTCCTTTTTATAAATTGATTGTCTCAAGTATTTATCATAGTAACAGAAAGCTGACTAATCCACCTGCCAATGTCATGGACTCTGCTAGTAAACAGATGAAGAGTGGCTTCTTCATCTTCCAAGCTCTCTTCTCCTTACCCACTGGTTGTACTAGCAAAGTAGAATATGCCAGGCTAGGCATACCAATATGTTTCAGCTCTAAAATTTTATGATAACCAGATGAATTCCCAATTCGATGAATGCTATAAGAAGATGTACTTTCATAGATAGTGACAGATCATAATCCAGGATCAGACCTAAGATGGATGCTTTCACATATTAGTCACCCTCTCTGCACTGTTCTCATTTACAGCATAGGTCACCAATACCACTCACTTCTCAACATTCTTTGAATATATGCATGATTCTTGGCATTTTGGCTGTGAGTCTTGCTTTAATGGCTGAAGTATCTCTCCAGCCCTGAATATGTGTAAGATTTTTAAAACACACCCCCAAGCACTTAGTAAGTGTTGGAGACTAAGACACCAACGAACTGTTGCTGTTGTTAGTGGAACTATGTTCAGTTCTGAGGTGAGGAACATGAAGTAAGAGCTCCTCTGGGGGTAACCCATCCACGACGACTAATTTTAGTGAATTCTGTCTTCTGACTAGATGACTGATACTTGATTATGTATCTTGTTTTAGATATAGACTAAGAGCTACTGTTTCTTTGGTTTGGCTTGGCTTGGTTAGTTCAGTCATTAAAGAGGGCAGGATTTTTAAGTCTTTATGAATGCCAAGAAGTTTATTCATGGATGTCAATCAAGCCAGAGAGGTATCTGAGAATTAAGTGTAGGTGTCTGCATCTGTCCTCTGTGAAGGACCAGGATGTGAAAACCTTAGGCTTTGTTGGTTTCACAGTCTTTGCTCCTCACTCTGCCGTGGTGTGTGGTAGAAAAACACAGTGTGTAATTTGGAAAGCAATGAGCATGCCAGTATTTGGCCCATGTGTGATCACAATTTGTTGGCCTCAGCTTTGGAGAACACCAAGGAGCTAGAGGTGATAAAATCGCAGACCCTCTTTCCCTAGCCATATTCAAAAACATTTTATCATCTATATCATTATCATCATCAACATCTTGTTAATTAATTATAAAGAAATTGGATATCAACTCTATCTCTAGAATGTATATCTTGGGGGGAGTAGGTTCTGGAAATACATGAGTTGTAGTAAGTTCCTGCTTTAACTTAGAACCTGAGCAATATGATACTCATTAAATGTCATTTGAAGGCGTAGCACCATGAAATTCCACTATGGCTCACACAAATGACCCCTCTAATCATAGTTAGAAGACAGGGCATTTTATTCTCTGAAAACTCAAGCATACTACATGCATTTCTGTGAATACTCATCTTCCTATGAGTGTTTTAACATATGGAAACATGGTCCATTTGACCCAGCACATACAGAAATTGTGTAAGGACATTTGGGACATGACCAATAACCAACCAGATACTCTCTCCAAAGGATGCAGGTTTGAATGGGTGGTTGCTTTGCTCTAGGAGAATTCTTTGACATCCCTAAATGTCAGATGGAGTTTACATTTTCTTTCCTTTTTTTAAGCTTGTGCATGGTTTTGTGTGGGCAAGTGCACGCGTGTGCCACAGCACACATGTGGAGATCGGAGGGTAACTGAGAATTGGTTCTCTCCTTCTGACACAGCTCTAAGTGTCTCACTCTGCTCACTGGGAACACGCAACCAGCACTTCTACCTGCTGAGCCATCTCACCAGAGGAATCGTGTTTCTCATCCAACTCTGCTACAATCTGGGAGGAGGGCCAGAGGCTGGGTCAGGAGCAGGGTCTAGGTGGGAGATCAGGAACTCCTTCCAGAGTAGAAAGAGCAGTGGGGATGCCTAGGGTAATGGCTTCATGGGGATTTAGATAGAGAAGAGGCCAGAATGCACGAGCTGGAACATGAGCCAGAGACCTTCCTGGGAAAAAAAACAAAACGGAAATAGCCCCTACATGCTGCTAGGAAGCCAGACAAATCAGATTTTGGAGGCACTGTTCAGGGCTCCCCACACCCTGGTAATATAGCATTTAACACACAGTGTGCAGAGCATAGATAGGAGCTGTAATATGAGCTGTGAAATGACAGGGAAGAGAGAGGTGGGTGGCAATTTCATCTGCCATTTTAACCTGAACAGCCCAGTTTTAGGAAAACAGATAAAAATAATAATAAATAATGCAGTATACCTCCTCTTTGCCAGTGGCAATGGACTTCCATTTTAATGAGGACTGAAAACAACATAGACATTTTGACACCCTGACATATGCATTAAAACCTATCAGGAGAGTCTGTCACAGTGGCTTTTTAACACCAAGAAGCCCTGTCCTCACTCCAAACATGGCAGTTTGAGAAGGATCCTCATAGCCACTGTTATGGCTCCTGACTCCTCTGTCAGGCTAGTTTCTGTCCCTTCCTAATGGTGGGGAAATGACAGCATCACTGGGGGCATGGGTCAGTAAAGATACACGGTTTCCAAGAGATATGGTTAAGTTCGGTAGGAAGAGAAACTATGGAAGTTATAATAAAATAATTAATTGTCACACTTACATTAAAGTCTGACTCAGAGACAGAAAGACGGGGAGAAAGAAAACATGTTGGGGGGGGGTCATGAGCACCTGTGTAAGGGTGTTTATGGAGGCCAGAGGTCAATATCAAATGTCTTCCTCAGTCACTCTTCCTTGTATTTTGAGGCAGAGTCTCTCATTGAACTTGGAGTTTATTGATGGGGCTGGACTAGCTGGCTTGAGGATCCTACTGTCTCCACCTTCTCAACTCTGGGATTCTAAGCACCTGCCATGGCACTCAACTTTTAATTGGGTGCTGGAGATCAAAGTCAGGCCCTCATGCTTACACAGCAAGCTCTGTACAGACTGAGCCATCTCCCTAGCCCCACAAAGCACTTTTGGAGATTTTGAACCTCACAGATTGGGGGATAAGTGGGGAGTATATTTTTGATTCTCACTCCAAGTCAAGCAAGGTCAAGATCAAGGTGAGTTGCATAGACAGATGGCAGCCTTGTTTTCAAACTTCAGGGAAGACTCCTGGGATGGTGACACCTCTCGGACTCAGAGACAAGTGATTGATGGTGCTTCCTTACCCAGTCCCCGCCTTTGGCATGGCTACCAGGCCATCATCTATCAAGCATCTACCCAGTAGCCCAACCAGCACCAGTTAGTCAGAGGACCAGGAATTCCTATGTCCAAAACCCTTCTGCCTGGTTAAGACTCAAAGTTTAAAGTTTGAGACTTGAGGGCCCCGATACTACAGAGGGTCATAGACACAGGTCGGCTTCTATTGTGAGGAATTTGGAGACACCAGCATCCTACAGGAAGGTCCACCGAAAAGTCTGCCGGTGAGGGTGGGGATAAAGTGGAAACATCCAATGCACGAGCACTGTGAGCACACCTGCCACAAGGGAGGGAGCCAGGGAAACTGAGCCTTCAGTCTTGAGCTTACCAAATTGGACACTAACTATAGGAGTGTTCAAAGGCATGGGCCCATCACAGGACAAGATAATTGCAAGCTTTTCACATATTGACTTCAACCTTAGAAAAAGCAGGAAACTCTTTGGGCCCCTGATATTGGTGTAGTGGTTGAATTGTGTCTATGAAATATACATGCTAGTTCTAAGTTCCAGTACCTACAAATGTGGTATTATGTAGAAATTGGATCTGTACAGCTACAGTTAGATGCATGTGTAACTATGAAGAGAATCTCAAGAAGAACCATCCTGGGTTTAAGGTGAGCCCTAGAACTCAAAAACCTTGTCCATGCAGGTAGGTGAAGGAAAAGTGAAATTTAAGACTCAGAGACATAGCAAAGATCATGTAAGGTCAAAACAATGAATTTTTTGAAATGGCTTCAAACCTAGAGCAAATGAAACCAGTCAATCAATGAATCAGTGTGTGTGTATTACATGCACGCATGTTCATATGTAAGTGCACCAGTGTGTGTGTGTGTGTGTGTGTGTGTGTGTGTGTGTGTGTGTGTAGATGAGCACGCATATGTGGGGGGTGTGCAGAAGTTAAAATTTTCTTTGGGCACTCTCTGTTTATTGAAATAGGATCTCTCACTGAACCCTGAGATCTTTGATTACGTTAGTCTAGCTAAGGAGCTTGTTCCATGGAATCTCTGTCCCTCCACACAAATGCTGGGATTAGGGGTGGGCCACCACACCCAGTTAGCTTTTATGTGAGTGTGGGGGATTTGAACTCAGTTCCTTACATTTGCACAGCAAGTGTTTTATCCACTGAGCTATCTCCCAAGTGTCACAAATAAAATTTTTACCAAGCACACAGGAAAGGATGGCAATGTTCCCATTTCTGGCTTGAAGCCTGTGATTACAGAAAAGAGCATTCTGATAATTCTGCCAAGGGTAGTGGGCCCCTCTTTATAGAGAGAAAATGAAAAATAAAGGGAAAGTATGTCTCTGACATACCCCTCCTGCTTGTCATACAGAACCCTCTCTGGTTTTGAGGTTGCTGGCAACACTCAAGTGTGCTTTGCCGCCTCAGGTTCACCTTGGCATGGCTAAGTGCCTATAATAACAGGCTGGTTAGAGCTTGGATAATTACACAGCCAACTAGCCAGGGTTGTGACATTTGTCTCCTGTAACCCATCAGTCTACTTCTATCCACCTGTCTCTAGACAACTGCTAAGATATCGAACCCCGCCCTAACCCCATTTCTCCTCTCCTCCTCATTTCAGTCTTTGTACCGAGTTCCAACATGTTTGATCCCAGGAGGCTGGCAGCGTGGCACTCCAAGTGATGCCCTGTGTGCCCCCCATAGAGCATGGTATTTGATCGATGCCAAGGAGCAGCTCCCAGGATGACAGGTGAAACGCTGGTAGAATGACAGGCATTGGAGGGAAGGAGGGAAGGATCACAGAGGGAATTCGACTCCCTTGCCTTCTGAATGTGCAAAGGGATCCTCCACCTCACAGACAGGCAGACAGACACCCACGCCCCAGACAAGGGGAAGACGAGGTTAGCTAAACCCACAGCCATTAAGGAGCTTCCTCAAGAAGGCTTTGTGCTCTTCTGTGCCAGAATGGATTTCTCTCCCCACAAACCTGAGTCATATCCATTGTTTGTGGTCTTTCCTCCACTTAACTCTTTCTTGTAGTGTTTCCTCCTGGAGGCTGTAGGATTGTGCCTTCTTTGGAACTCCACAGCACACAGGAAGACTTCCCATGTTGAGATCCTCAATAAATAGCTGCTATAACTAGTAATTCTTTTAAGGTTACAGTTCTTTTTAGTTTATGAGTATGGGTATTTTTGCCTGCTTGTATGTCAGAAAAATCACATCAGATTCTTTGGAACCAGAATTATAGGTGCCGCATGGGTGCTGGTAACCAAATCAGGGTCATCTGGAAGAGCAGCCAGTGCTCTTAATCACTGAGCTGTCTACCCAGCCCCGTGTCTGCAATTACTATTAATGCAGAAAAAATTCCTAAGTCTACCTCTTCCACTGTGCAACAAATTGCTCAAGACTTAGAAATAGAGCACAGGAGTGACAGGGTCTTTTCTGAGGCACCAAGTGGTGCCTAATTGGCATTAGCAGATGCTTTAGGGATGTATGAGTTTGGTTTGTCATTTACTAGTAAGATATTTACAATTCACCACTATTGTGATGATCTAGTTTTACTGTCAGCTTCACTGGATTTGGAATTACCTAGGAGACACACTTCTGGATGTGTCTGTGAGTACATTTCTTGAGAAATCTAGCTGATGAGGAAAAAGTCACAGAATGTAGATGAGACCATCTGGAAGGCTGAAGTGCCAACATGAATAAAAAGGAAAAAGGAGAAATCAGGCTGAACATAGCATTCATCTCTCTCTGTTTCCAAATGCAGTCACATGACCAACTGCTTCATGGACCCAACACTATCATTTCCCCTCCATGATGGACTGCATCCCTTTAAACCACAAGCCAAAATAAACCCTCCTTTCCTTAAGTTGCTGTTGTCATGGCAACAGGAAAACTAACACAATAGGGGATGTTAACTTTTAGAGAAAAGGTAGGAAAGAAGATGGTTTTGTCCAATAATTAGGCAAGTGAATACAATCATGTAGATGCACATCATTTCTGTCTTTTGTTTTAAAAAGTAAATAGTACTCACTGTATATTCCCTTGTGTTATATTGTAGCTCACCTAGACATCTTATTCTAAGATGTTTAAATTTCTTTCCTTATGGAATCTATAAATTCCTATCTGACAGTGCCATCTTACTACCTCCCTCATTCACTAATGAGCTGAATTAATTTTCAGACATACTAATCCAATGTACTTAGGAGAATCATGCTTTGAGCTTTTGCAAAATTATTCTTTGACCCTAGGTAGAATTATATGAGGGAGACGACCTGTTTATCATGACCCAGAGAATCAATGGCCCCTTCGAGACTCAGTTCTTGACATGGACTCACACTTTGATCCTTCCTAAGATTGCTTCCAGGATGTCTTGTAAAAGGAGGTTCTCAGAGCTTTGGATGAGGTTTGATACAGTAAAAGAAAAGAAAAATGGAAAATAGAGACAATTGGTAAGACTGAGAGGAGAGTAAAAGAAGGTAGACCAGATGGTGAAAGCTTACCACTCAGCCTTCCGGACCTATTACCAAAGCCTACTTTCTCCTGAGTCCTTCTTCTGCCTCTGCTGTCTAAGGAGATCAGGCTGCTTGCTCCTTATTTTGAAGACACTTGGTCTACAACAGAACTTCAGCATACTTTTCTCACAAGTATCAAATACATAAGTCAAAGTAGGGAGGCCAGTTGCCTAATTGAGTATTGGGGGAAGACAGGTTTGGAGCGGATGGATGTATCCCCAGCCTTGAACAGAACAGAGGGGTGAAAGCATCTAGGAAAGATGAAAGAGTGCTAGAGAAAGAAGGTTCAAACTGATCCAAGCTAGAAGTGCGTGTCCACACTATGGAAGAAAGCATCCGAAGGTAGATGTGTCTGTGGGAACAGTCCAGGGAACAAAGCCAGGAGGGATGAACCCAATAGAGGGCAGAGAAGGTTCAGAAACTTCTGAGATTCTCAGTTTATTTGGATATATCTTGGTTCTTGCCATCTGGCAAATAGATGCATGAAAGTTTTTGTTTTGCTTTTTTTAAATAAAAGAATCAGGAAGCTCTGCCAAGCTTGGTCTAAAACACTAGAACTCCCAGCTGCTCTGTGGGACTGGCTACCTGCTACTAGGAGAATGCTCATGGTGGGTAAACAGTGACCCACAACACCTGTAACTTCATAGTATTGCTTACGAACCCACTTGACCATGGACTTCTTGGGATCTGACACTGGCTTATGTCCATTGTTATGTTCCTGCTGCTGAACAAAGAGGTAACAAATAAGAGACCTAAGGCTTTTAAAACTCTAAGCATGCATTTCTGTTCCTTACTTTTTTTTTCTTTGCAGATGGTGAGAACCTATAAACAAGGAGAAATGAGCAAGGAAAATCCCAAGACCTGAAGTAAGATGAAAAAGCTCAGAAAGAGGGGCTGGAGAGATGGCTTGGTGGTTACTTGCTGCTCTTCCAGAGGACCTGAGTTTGATTCCCAGAACCCAAACCAGGTAGCTCACAGTTGCTGGTTATTCCCACTCCAAGGGATTGGAAGTTTCAGGCCTCAGTGGGCACCTACCAATATGTGTGCATGCATATATGCAGATACAACTTCACACGACTAAAATGAATGAAAATAGATATTTAAAGTTCAAACAGCAGGTAAAGCAGAAACTGTCCAGGGCCATGGACAAAAGAAGGGGGCTTAGAGGCACAGATGGCACACTGTCATCCAATGGATGAGCAAAGAAGGGCCATCTATAACCATCTTCCAGGAAAAGGCAAGACACACCCCTAAAAAACAAGAATCTAGCCCCTGGACAGACATACAGGGGTGTATGGCAAATACACTAAAGGAGAAGTCTCCACAAAGGACATCTGTGATTATAGAGAACATTTCACTACTGTGAACTCGGAGACTTGGTTACAGCTCTTCACTTGAGCTAAAATGCTGTGGAAAGGTGAGGGGGGATACACTTGGAGTTAGACAGCAGAGCTCTCGTTATAATTCTGCCTTAATAACAGCTTGTATGTCCAAACTCGATTCCACCAGATGCCACATTTCCCACTACCTCCCCCAAAGGGCTCACTTGCCTAAGTCAAGGACAGACGGAGGTCCCGGGATCCTAAGTGACTGAAGGCCGAATGAAGAGTAAAGATAGGAGGTGGTTCCTTAAAGGTGAGAAGAGGAGATCAATTGATCACCAAGGAGATCAATCTGGTGGGAATTTGCCTTGATGCAGAATCTTTCCAAAATCACAAAAGCCGCAAAGCGAGGGGCTCAGGGGCTGAAGTAGTGCTGCCGCATATGGAGAGCACGCTGATTGCAGCTCGCTGTTTTCTAATTCGGGACATCTGGGAGGCGGAGGAGCGCCCCCTGCTGATGAGGGTGCCCTTTGTGTCAGCACGCCTCATCACCCACTTCCTAGGATTGTACAGGGAGCTTCGACAAAGACGAGGGTCGGCCTCCTGCCCTGTCTTTGTTATGTCCTGGCTTTCTTGAGCTGACTCAAGAAGTCAGCTCACCTTCCTGGGTCTCAGCTTCCCTGGGTTAGGTTGAGCAGGCTGGCCAGCAACCACAAGGCTCAGCAGCCAATTCTGGGAGCTGGCTGCCACCAGAGACTGTTAGAGTGGCTCAGCAAGGCTTCTGTAGCACCCCTGCAGCTTCCAGAAAGCTCAGGACTCTCCAGCAAACCATTCCAGCAAATCTTCGTTTCTGTTTCCTACCTAATAGACTCATTTACCTCCCATGCGCTCTTGCAGATGGCCCAGTGGGAGGGGTGGGGGGAACCACGCCATTGTCAAGATTCCAAGCTTTGGAGACAAGAGAAACCTCATGTGGTGGAAACCAGGCTGGAGAGAGACAGAGGTAGGAGTGAAGATGATGGGGGCAGGCTGCCCACTGCTGAACTGGTTCCCAGGCTCCAGGGCCCAGCATCTAGGTCCCTGTTGCCCAGGCAGTGGCATAGAACTACATATCCTTTCCTCCTCCAAATACCTTCAAAACAAAGGTTTCTCTGATGTTCTGGATGATCAAGAGGCCTCTTCCTTTGCAAAACTCATGCCTAGAACTCAAATCCATTCCTCTTCTTGGATCCCAGAAGTTTCTAGAATGTTCCAGAGTTGACGGTAAGACCCAAGCCAACATTTCCTCCAAAGCCAAAAGCTTTTATTTGGTACTATTTCCTTACCAAGTGATATCAGAAGAACCCTGCTGTGTGCCTCTGGATACCAGTTATGGTGGTTTGAAGAAAATGGCCCCCAAAGGGAGTGGCACTATTAACACTGCAGCCTTGTTGGAGTAGGTGTGGTGTTTTTGAGAAAGTATGTCACTGTGGAGGCAGGCTCTGAGGTCTCATATATGCTCAAAATACCACCCAGTGTCTCATTCCACTTCCTGTTGGCTATGCAAGATGCAGAACTCTCGGCTCCTTCTCCAGCCCCATGTCTGCCTGCACACCACCATGTCCCACCATCATGCTAATGGATTGAATCTCTCAACTGTGAGCCACCGCAATTAAATGTTTTCCTCTATGAGAGTTGCTGTGGCCATGGTGTCTCTTCACAGCAATAGAAACCCTAAGACCTCAGCCCCTAACTTTCCTTAATGACCTCTCACCTACAGTCTGTGCCTCCAGCTTCCTGACCCTGGAAGTGCCCATTGGCTATGGTGTTTTAATAACCAAGCAAGGGTCTGTCCCTATTCCTCTCCTGCCCTTCTCTAAGTCTCTGCTTGCTGAAAGCAACTTGAGCAGGTCCTGCACCTCTGGAAGGCAATGTGGGCAGAATGCTCACTTCTGCCCCTGATGGGAGGAAAGAGAGGCACTCCTTCACATCAATCCTCAGTGACTTCCCATGGAAGTACTCATATGTGATTAAATTCTATTTTATCTAATATAGAGAAATAAGTCTTCAGGTGAGAAAAATCAAAGGCAGCAACTAAATGACTTCCCCACAGTCACGTAGGCAGCTAATGACAGAGCTGAAACCAGAGCCAGGATTCCAACTCCCAGCTCAGTTACAGAATGAATACATGGGCTTTTACTCACTGCCTTGGGGACCTGTCTACTATTTATAGTACGGTTCCTATCAGAAAATGTGTTCCGAGTTCTAAATAACCACAGAGAAAATACAAGCATGGCTCATTCTATGCTGGAGACCAGCAGCTCTCTATGTAATCTGTGTTTCCTAGGACTTGCTGAAGGGGTCAGGGTCTTGGTAGTGACATTATACTTACATTGATAAGCCAACAGAGGGGCAGCCATAACACACATGCTCCCAGGACTCCAGTATTGAAAGAAGTACATGGCTTATCTGGGGGAAGATTCTTCTCTCATCCCCCAAGGCCACGCTTAGACTATTTTTCTCCCTGTACTATTTCTAGGTGAGAGAAGCTGAATGCAACAGGTAGTAACTATGATTTTGGAGAGAAAACCCCATGAGCTCATCAGCTCAAGCACCAATTGAAGTTCATCACCTGTCCCACCCTCAACCTTTAAGGAAAGGAAGCTGACACCTGGGGCTCTCAGGGTGATGGTTGTTGCAATGGTGACACTATTCCCACTTTTCTTGTCCCCTCGTCAACATGGCAGGGGGCAGAAAAATAAATCCAACTTGATGTTTTGTCTTCTTAACTCTCTCTCTTTCTCCTGTGAATAACAACAATCATATATGTCTGAGCATTATTGTCCCCCCTGCAAAATTGACGGAGAGATCTCAACAACACCTAAATTGCAGGGACTATTGAAGTAAGTGGGCTTTCTCTGGCTCCGTCCTTAGCACTCTGTAATAACTACCTTCTTGACCATCTTTCTCTTGGTGTCATGTGGACTTCTAATAGACTGCTAAGTGGTCTCTACACCGACTCTCTATCTTAGAAAAACATACTTTGTTCCTGGACCTTCTCCACACTCCTCTCCTTCAGAGTCACATGACTCTCATGAAGAGGCAGGAGGAGCAGGGGGGAAGCTTTCAGCTAAAATTCTTCCTGGTCTCAGTGTATCCCCTCATCTTTCCAGGGCTCTGTTTTCTTTCCATTACCTGAGTGACTTGGACCAGTTGATCCCCAGAGTTTACTGTTTCACTACGCATGGTCGGGCTCTATAGCCACAGACAAGGGACACTAAAGAGAGCAACTGACCAGTAAGGGTTGCCTTGAGGAATGAGGCTGGACTGTGGCAGATGGGAGCAGGAGGTGGGATATTTGCCTATCTGGACCTTTAAAAACATCCCTTCTCCATCTATGGGATGTGGGCAGCGGTCTCCTGAGAGAGGTATCACACAGGAAGACAGGGAAAACTCAGGAACGGCAAACAAATGGGGAGTGCTGGGCAGTCTTTCCCAGAGCAATGAGATTGCTCCCCTCCACTAGAAGCCTTGCCACATTGGCTCCTCCACCAGGAGCTGGGGGCATCAGGAAGAAGAGGTCCCCATATACCTCATGGCCTCCTTTCTCACAGGGCACAGCCAGCCTCACTGGGAACGTCCCTACATCTCCACTGTGATTAGAAGGGTGAAGATAATTCCATTACCAGTAATCCTATGTTGTAAATACTCTATCTCCACCTGTTAATTAGTGCCACCCCCCTCTCCTCCCGAATACAAAGCGATGCTGTGTAATGATGGCATTTTGTGGGTGATGGTGTTTATTATATGTGGTATTTCAGTGGTTTGTGTGGGAGGAAGGACTAATTATAGCGCTCTGGTTCCAACCGACTCCCAACCCCCAACCCCATCCTCTCTCCCATTTCCACATTATAGAAAGCTTTGTATATATAAATAAGCAAAATAAATAGATAGTTCTTACCTTCCAGATGAACAGAGCATTGTGGAATGAGCACTGAGCTACAAATGTGGACTCTGACCCGATACACCCCCCGCCACTGCAATCCAGCAGATAGGCCTTCGAGAGACACCAAATGCCACTGAGCCTCAACTTCCATGCCTTACTTAGAGGGAAGAAAGCCAGGTCCACTGCTGCTCAGAGCTTATTAGGCAGGTCACGATCAGGACACCAAGAAACTCAGTCTACACATGAGTTTCATCCCTTCATAACTGTCCTACATGGCAATGGCGTCCTTCTGTGGCTCCCCCTGCAGCATGTGGGTACCAAGGATTTTTGTGTATGCATGAAGTAGAATCATAACTTCATGCAAATAAGCTGGTGAGGGTTAGGGCTGCTTAGATTCAGGTCACAGTGATGAGATGCAGGGCTGGTTATGTGAAGGCAGCAGAGGCCTAGGAGTCAGAAAAGAGTGGGAGAGAACAAGAGATGGAAGACACCACAGACAGGGAACATACCCTTAAAACACAGGGCAACGATCCACAGCTGAGCCACATCCCAGAAGAAATGAGAGTAGAAAGGCAGGGAGAGGGGGGGATTTAGGGTGAGATGCGGCTAAGAAGTAAAACCATGTGGCTATAAAAAGAATTGCTTATGTCATTCTTCTCATCTATATCTTAGGATCTGAGAATATGCAAATTAAGAGAGGCACAGATGCAAAATGGAAAATAACGGACCTTGCTGAACATATCATAGATCTTCATTAGTAATGATGGGTGGGAGAGAATACCCATGACAGGGCCTGCATCCTTATGACTGACCCCTCACAGCTTATTAATCTATACTGCAGCCATGATTTGGTTTGTGTTTCTGTAATATATTAGAGGGTGAGAAATTTTAAAACACAATCTATAAGCTCCTCTACAACTCTTGAATTACTATGATATAGATTCTATTCATAAGGAAGTGGGGGTACAGGAAAAAATTCAGATTTGATGTTGTTGTTAAAGTTCACACAGCTAGTAATCAGCAGGACTGGGCTTTAAAAGTGTATCCAAATCCCGAGTCACCACTTGAGCCCCTCTGATGATAGACCTCATATTAGGGATCTCATATTAGGTACACAAGACTGAAGAGAGGAGACCCTGACACCACCAAACTCCTGTAGGCCCAAGTGTCCATTCTCCTATCACAGTACATCTTTGTATTCATTTGGGAGCACTGGAGAACTCTATCAAGAGCAGCAAGAAACAGGATGCTCAGCCCTCCCCAGGCTCATGCCTTTGCCTGGTCTTTCCAGAGTGGCATGGGGTGCTCCCATCCCTGTGAAGAAAAGCTCTTTCACAAGCTGGGTACTGCCCACCTTAAAGCCAACTCCATTGGAAACACAACCCTAAGCCAAGAAGAGGCCGAGTGACAGATTGCCAAGACTTAGTGAAACAAAAACAAACACAAAATGCAGAACTACCTTCTGATAGCCCAAATTCCTGAGAGAGGGGATCATAAATGAGAGCAGTAGAAGGTGAAGTTCAAAGGGTTAAGCTGCCTTTTAAATCTGAGGAGAAGAGGACACACTGGGCTACTGCATTCTTCCAGCCTCGTGGTGAAAAACGCGTGTCTTTGCACAGATTCCCTAAAATGGCTACTGCATGCCTGAAACACACTTGTTCTTTGGCTTACCCAACATTCTTCACACCCCAAACAGCTCCCTGAGAGAAACCCTGCGTGGTCTCTGATGGCCTCAAGTATTCTATCAGAATCAAGGAGGAACGCAATGAAGGCTCTCTTAAGACCAGGAAAGCATCTTTTCAGGAGATTTCTGACATGTTTGTTCTACCGACTGTCCTCTTCAGGCAACGGATGCCTGGCCATTAGTAGACAGTTTCCATAGAAACAGGGAAGAAACTAAGCTGACCCCCACATGTTCTTCTCTTTCTCCTGACATCCTAGCCATACACGACACACCCTTTAAGACCCTAAAGACCCGCAGTCTGCTGTTTGCTTTCACTGCTCTTATTTAAAATATTTTTTAATTTCTTGAAATTAAAATATAATTACATCATGCCCCCCCTTCCATTTCCTCCTTCCAACCCTTCCTCTGTAGTGCTCATTTGCTTTCTCTCAAATTCGAAGCCTCCATTTCTGTAATTGTTGTTAGACATATACTATTGCTCTTTTACCTCACCCTCCTTGCACAGCCACCACCCCGAGCACACATAGTTAAAGCATCCAGGCTGTAATGATGTTTCCAATAGTTTTATTTCTCTTGGTCCTGAGTGCTTCATCTTTCCTGCCTCCCTCTCAGTGCTGAGTAAATAGCTATCACTCAGTAAACACACCACTGGCTTGGTGGCAGATTAAGGATGTAAGGATGCTTAGCTTTGTTGTATGGAAGATAAAGACTGCAATGCCCCAGGGGAGAAAAACACCCCCATACAACCATCCTGGGGTGCCGTCTTTCCAGGGAGCCAGAGAGAGGAAGAAGAACCCTGCAGGAGAAAATGAGTTATCATACACATGGTAAATTCCCAGCTTCTAATGTACCACAAATACACAGTTGAATCTGTAGCGGGCACATTAGTTACTGAGATAACAAGACTTGGAGATGGGGAACTCGCAATGTCTGGTCACTTGTAACTCCAAGACACACTGAAGATTTGACCAAAGCATAGGACAGGGCAAAGTCACGACACAGTCAGGATTGGTTTGTCCATGAGTAAGGACAAATCTTCAGTAGGGACAGCCTTCAGTCACACAAGTCCACCCTTAGGAGTTAGATGTGGCCTTCAAAGGCCTAGGAAAACTACAGTCCAGAATGACCTTATCTCTTGCCTATCAGGGCCTCCAGTGACATTCTCTTATCTGCTGGACAGACTCTAAGCCCTGTCCTGTGTGATGCTTGGTTATCAGATCCAGGCTTGGGAAAAGAAATACATAATGATACCCCGGGGCCAATTTTGGTCCTGAGAATACAGATAAAGGTATAAGTGGAACTAGGAAGGAGTTAATGCTGATGCTTGTACACAGTGGTACACAGTGGACATGTAGGTGTGTGGATGCATTTAGGGAAGAAGGGTCATGACCTTTGCAATTTACAGCCACTGTGATTCACAAAAATAACCAAACATTTCTGATATGGAGGAAGCGATATGAATTAAGTAAATACTGGCAAATGGTTAGCAATTCTTAGATCAGAGTTTTGGGTTTTCTTTCAAATGAAGCAGTATCAAAGTTTTGTGCATGACAGAGGGGAGAGTACTGGAGGCCAGAACTTGGAAATTAAGAAAGTCTTATCTCAATCCCAAACTCTATGTCTCATAGCTAGTCAGATGGTGTTCTTGGGCTAGATACTTGAGTGTCTCAGTGTTTATTGTGCTTTTTAAAAAATGCAAATGCCTAAATTTCAAAATAAAAACAGTATAGCAACTTCTCAAAAAAGTTAAAAACAGAATCACACTTCCAAGTATACAGTGTAAAGAGGAAAAAGCAACCAATCTAACATCACAGCAGTGTTAGCCACACAAGACCAAAGGGAGAACACAGCCTAAGTGTGCATTAGCAGATGAACAGGTAAGCGATGCCATGCATGTGCCTGTATGCACACCACACAGCACACATAGCAAAATGTTCTTATAACATACTATGGGACGCACTATCACAGATTATCTGTTAGACATGATAGAATATGAATTAGCCTTCAAAGAATAGCGCTTCTGACATATGCTCCAACCTTGAAGACATGCTAAATGAAATAGGACAATGAAAGGACAGATACGGTGTGGTTCTACTCAGCTGAAGTATCCAGGACAGTCAGATTCAGAAAAATAGAAAAGACGGAAAGTGGTTTCCAAAGAAAGGGAGTGCATAAGTAGATTTCCAGTTAACGAGGAGTCAGTTTTAGAAGAACGAAAGGTTCTAGAGGGGCCGGGGAGATGGCTCAGTTAGCAAATGGCTTGCTTCCCAAGCACAACAACCTGACTTCAGATTCCCAGACCCTGTATAGAAAGCTGGGCCCTTCGGCACACACCCATGATCTCAGCACCAGGGAGGCAGATCCAGGAGGATTCCCGAGGTTTGCTAGCCAGTCACTCTAGCTGATCCTTGAACTTCAGCTTTGATAAGAGACCTATGTCAAAATTAAGATGGAGAAGTGATTCAGGAAGACATTAATGCCAATTTCTGGCTTCCACAAGCACCTGTACACAGGTACCCATGCCCCGTATACATACATCTACATTTGTGTGACATACATAAATACATTCATACCCCAAAATTAAATAAGGAAAAGTGAAATAAAAAATAAAGTTTCTGGAGACGGATGGGGCTGATAGATGACATTGTGATCATCACACAGTGAAAAATAATTAAAATGGTATATGTTACGTGCTGTGTATTTTACTACAATAAAGAGAAAATTCATAGTAAAGAGAAGACAGGGAGAGAAAGGCAAGAACACAGATAACCACCTAGTTTTCAAGGACTTCTCAGCTCTCTAACAGGCTTCCCCCAAACTTTCTCTTCTCTCTGGCCCTCTCTCTCTCTCTCTCTCTCTCTCTCTCTCTCTCTCTCTCTCTCTCTTTCCGCCCCCTCTCTCCTTTCCTCCTTATCAATTACAGTCTACTTTTTCAGTCAAGCTTAGACACCAACACCTTTTAAACCTCCTGTTCACAATTCTTCCAAGCAGACCGACTATTTTCTTCTTTAACGCCTACTGCATTTTGTTTGCATCCCCATAAATGCTTGTTTGCTGTTAAAAAAAAACAAAAACAAAATCAATGTTCAGATATTGGCTAAGGCCAAGTACACTGTGTATCTACAGATCACCTGAGATTCTTTTCCAAGATAGAGTGGCATAAATTTTCTGATGTGCACATTAGAAAGGTTATTTGTCACATGGGATTGAGAGGTAAAGGTCAGAACTGGGAAATTATGATCCCCACCTTCAATCCCAAGCCATATCTAAAATTTCTAACCAAATGTCATCTCAGAATGGGCTAGGGAGCTTGAGAATTTCTAGCTTTGAAAACACAAAGGCAAGGTAAGCCATATTATGGAGTGTAGTGTACATCTTCAAGAGCCCACTGAGACACCTGACAGACCTGTAAGACTAGGTAGGGATGGGTCCTGTCCCCTTGGAAAGGAGATCTCACCAACAAGAAAAGCTCCCTAGATCAAGAGTGGGAGTCTATCTCTCTAAAGCCACAGCACTGCATTTTTGAACAAGAAGATACAGCACATGAAAATATAAATAAACAAAAATGTGTTGCTTTGGAACAAGAACTGCTGAAGCTGGTGCAAGCTGTGGACCTAGAGTCCTGAATAACCCAGAATCATGTCCCCAACTTCAAAACGATGGCCTGGGGCTGGGGGAGGAAAGCAAACTGTAGCTAAAGAAATGACATAAACCCTGCAACTCGATTTGGCCTGGCCCTCTCTCCTGCTCTCCTTTAAGCTTAAATGTTCCTCAAGCACCTCCTCCCCTTGAAGGGAATTTTAACCTGAAAGAAAAGGGATTTTAGTGCTTGATGTATTGCTAGGTGAGATGGTAAATTGTCCCTTAGTAGTAATTGCTTGGGTTAGAACAAGATGTTTCCAGCATGAGCTTGGTCCCCGAAGGCTACCTTCTGTCACAAACTGCTCACTCCCCAAAGCAGGTGTGATTTTCAAAAGAAGAATGGGAGATTTTCTCCCTGTTTCCTAGACACCTCCAGCAGATATTTACAGTGTTCATTCCCACCACCCCTCTGAGAGACTAAGATCTCTGAGAATATCTCCTCCCTCCTCAAAGTCTCTGAACACAGACCCACAGCTTCCTTGGAAACTGTAGACCCCACACGCTTCTCATCTAGATTCATTTAGACATCTTCCAATGATGAATGCTTTTGACACTGATCAAGGACAATTTTGAAAGTAGAGGGGATTGTCTCCCATTGATGACTTTGACAGCATGGTGCTGCCTGGTGACAGCTGGTATAATTGGTGTGTTAGCGTGTTATTATTGGCTAATCGGAGATTTTTAAGATCAGAGGAACATCAGGGCCTCCCACACCCATCAATCTTCTGGAGCTCTAAGTGGTAAATACATAACAGTTATCACTATGACATCTCTTGCTATTTTATATAAGTCGTAAAAACGTAGCTTCTTTTCCCATTAGGCTATATGAATGGGAGTCCGTGTCTAGATATAACCCAGCTTCAAAACCAATTTGCTAGAGGGACCACTTTACAGTCCAGAGGGGCTATTAGGAGACCAGATACGGCTTGCTTGTAGCAACCCGATAACTAGAAAGCCATTCATTCTTACATGTTACCCATGTTTATCAGTACAAGAGTGCCCAGAATAGCTACTTTTTTATTCCACCGTGAGTCTTCTAACTATAGTTTCCGAATCTAATGTAGTATGGTATCAAAACATTCTTTCAAAACTGATTAACTTGATGGTATGATCCTGAAAACTGGATCCAAGATGGCAGCTTGTATCATCCTTCTTAAGGAAACCTGGTAGACCTGGTTGCTAGGTTCTAATAGTACAATGCTAGATTCAGCTAGACGTTGGAACCTGGGAAGATCCATGGGAATCTTACTGCTGCCAGGAAGTCAGTCAGGTATATAGGTCAGCCTTTGGAAGATCCTAGGACATGATGAGGGTATATTTACAGAAGAAAGTTCACGTGTGAGTGAATGTAGGCATGTGTGTGCATGTGCGTGAGTACGTGTGTGTGTGTGTGTGTGTGTGTGTGTGTGTGTGTGTGTGTGTGCATGTGTGTGAGTACCTCCTCTCTCTCTCTCTCTCTCTCTCTCTCTCTGTGTGTGTGTGTGTGTGTGTGTGTGTGTGTGTCTTGTTATATAGCTAAGGCTGGCCTCAAACTTGGGATCTTCAGCCTCATAAATCCTGGAATTACAAGCATTTGACATGGTGCCTGGCTCAGATGTGGCATTATCTTAAACCTCTGTAATTCTTTACAGGAATTTCTGGAAGGTCAAGGCATTTGCTTTTTTTCCCTTTAATGCCTTTGCTTATTTGGGAAGATCTCATTTGGGAATGAGATCAAGTCCCTCTAACACTTACCTATATCAGCGTCAAAAAGTTCATAAAATATTCAGCCCTGCAAAACTTCAGAATGGCTGTGGAGCTCAGCACATAGCTTATCATATATGCTGAAATGGCTGGTAGGAAAACATTGTGCCAACCTGAAATAGTGCTCTAGTCTATTCTAACTAGCTCTTCAACCATTTTGAGAAATGGGTTCTGAGTAGCTCAATATGATCAAGAGGAGTATTGGGCTTAAAAAAAAACAATGGGGGGGGAGAGAAGCAATTAAATGGCCTTCTGACTTTTAAACTAGAAAAACAGGCTCATCATTTACCTTAGGCAAGTATCTCCATGCAAAGTGTGACTATCTAAGCAACATCGCCAAGGAAGTTCAGGGGAAGTTCTCATAAAGTCCACACTCTGGCCTGGCACCATACCGTATCTGGGGAACCCAAAACACACCTAGACTGCTTCCTGTTGACCTCCAGAACTTTAGAGTTGCCTGAAAGCACATTCAAGCTGCAAAGCATTATATTTGGTAAAGAAAACATTATACTTGGTAAAGAAAGCATCCCGGCAGAAAGATCCTATATGGTCATCTAGATGTGACCTATTTCTCACGTGGACACCACCTTACATCCATGAAGGTACAGCTGCTGGAGCAAGAGACGCCACGAGGGGAGAAAGGCAGGTGTCTACAGCAGGTGGACAGATTGTGAGAGCATGGGTTTCCTGCAGAAAGCAGGTGTGGCCCGAAAGATGACCACAGGGGAGGGGGATCTGCATGAGTTTTGGGTTATTTGATGGAGGAACAGAGCAAGAGTGGGCGGCTGAGAGGCCCAGAACCCAAAAAGGGAACAGTTGTGGGTGAGGCATCTGATGATGGAAAAGAAGTGTCAGGCCAAGGAGAGCCTCAGCAGGAGGTGGGTGGTGGGCAGAGGGAAGCCACCCACTGTGTGACAAAAAATGGGGGCATGCAGATATGTGAGGGCTAAACGCTTTCCCCTTATTAAAAGGAGTCTGCTAAAATAGCTGCTCTGCATGGAAACCTCCTCCAAGTCCTTGACTATACTAGAAGAAAGGGTGGGCTTCAGGGAGATGTGTCTACCCCAAATATACTGTCTGTGCCAGCAAACTGTCATTTGGTGATTGACCTCTGACCTATTCGGATAAATGAGAAATGAAATCTAGATCTCCATGAATTCAGAAGGAGGGACAGAGCTGACTGTGATCATTTATGAATACCAGCTATAAGGAGCTTGGGGACTTCAAACTATCTTATTATATGGTGGATGTGTTTCCTTATCTGTAGAATAATAATAATAATAATAATAATAATAATAATAATAATAATAATAAATAATGCACACCTATCTTATGGGTGCTATACAGTCAAGAACAGAGTCCATACAAAATTATTTGGCCAAATGTCTGACACTGTAAGTAACAATGAAATCTGTATACTAATTAATCATAAAACACTAACTAATCCAGTGTTGCTAATCTCAGAGTCTGTGGAGTCTACTAAAAGTGATATTTTCTTCCAGAGCAGAAGGGGTGCCCCAACACTGCACCCAAAGTTCATAGGAAATGCGCCTGCCCCACTCATCGTGACTTCCCCATGACTGGAACAGCCTCACACTACGTAAATACAGTCTCAGTGAGCATCCCACCTTCCTGAAAAAGTGGACAGATTCTGACTGAAGCTAGGACAAGGAGTGTCTTTCTCCTGGGATTGTGAAAGCTGGCCATGACATCAATGGAGCTGAGATATCGAAGACAAGTCTAAGTGAAACCCCCACATGCCACTTGCTGGATTCCTAGGGCAACCTGGTTCTTCCTTTGCCCTTACCAGGGCTGCTTACTCCTTGCTGGAGTCCAGTGGGCATCCTTCTTGCTTGTTTACATTAGCCATAGCAGACCTCACTTGCTCATACATCAAGCACAGACCCATGATTTGGAATGCCCACCACTTTTCTGGTAGTGTCAAGAGTACTAACACAGCCCTTCCTGAAGGGTTAAAGCCAAGAATCCAGGAGCTTCTCCAAGTGGGGTTGAGGAGAGGGAGCTCTTTGAGAACCAAAGTAACATTTCATTTGATCCACTAGAGAGCAAAGTTCTTGGAGCGAATCTTAATGCTTCTGACTTCCCCCATAATTTGGAGTCTAGGGAATGGTGCTGGAGATCCTGCCAAGTCCCCAAACGACCCTTTGTACTAGAATGCCACCAACAAAAAGATAAGGTTTTTAATCGAGTCATTACCCAGGAGGGAAAAGAGCTGAGGTGGAAACAGGGGATGCTAATTAAATCCATGGCAATCCAGAGCCCAGAAGACGAGGGCAAAGTTTTAAAACCACCTCAGCCTCTCAAAAATCCCTACTTATTTTTTACAGGTCACCTGCTCTCCCAAGGTTCCTGGTCCTCATATCTTAGATATACAGATGTTAAGACAGTCTGAATGGGAGAAAATACCTTGGAAAGTTCAGGAAAAAGCATGCATTTGTGCACGCACGCGCGCGCACACACACACACACACACACACACACACACACACACACACACACACACACACACCCTTTATCATTGTTATATAACATGATGGATTTTTAGAGTCCTAAAAGAGAGAGTCCTATCTCTCTCTGTTACACCAGCAAGCCTGGGTGGGGCCAAACCAAGAGACTATAATTGTTGTTTAAAGTAGGATGATATGCAGGAAGGAGTTTCAAACTTGGCCAAGTTTGCTCCTTTACTGATGTTTTATTTTTGAGAAAGGATTTCTCTATGAACACCCTGTAAGTAACAATGCAATATACATATTAACTTTTGTTATTACCCATTGTAAATTTCTCAAACTGTATGAATTCTACCAAAGTTAATGTTCTTTTCTTCCAGAGCAAGATGCCTGGGAACCCTCTGGAACGATAAGCATAAGTCCTGGGGAATGTGCCTGACATACTCACCGTGATGAGCTCAGGCTCACCTGAAATTCACCATGTAGCCCTGGCCAGCCTCAAACTCCAGAACCTCTAGCCTCAGCTGGGATTATAGTTGTAGTTCACAATGAGCAACAGAGATGCCCTTCTTCTAGCAATGGGAGTGGATTTGAGGACATCCCGGCAGCTGCCCCTAGGCCAGATTAAGACCAACCAAGGATAATAACTGGATGAACGGAATGTTTGCCCTGAAACATGGCTTGAATAAGCAAAAAGGTGAAGGGAGCTTTATAAAAAGCATCATTGAGGCCCTAACAGAAGAGATTACTGGAGACTCCTGCTCAGGAGTACATGAGCACTAACAGTAAACTTTTGAAGCCCAAACGTTTGTTTTCTTCATTTGCTCTAAAGTATCAGGCACTCATAAAAATGGTTCAAGATTATGTGTATTTCTAACTGTTGAAGAAGTTTCAAATGGCTGAGCTTGGTAAATTATCTTCACAATTCTTAACTGGGCTCAAAGAAAGACAGTCTGCCTTTCAGAATGCCCTAGAAAAGACTATTTCATGGCTAGGTCATAACGTGTACCTGGAACTGGTTCGACTTTAAGAGATGGTTGGGTAGCGTGTGATTTTATTTCAGTGACAGACACATTGTAATTGCTGAGTCATGATTTAATTAAGGATCCTGTATTTCAAAACACAGAAAGTATGGGAGAGAGTATCTTTTCAGAAAGCCTGTAGAAAAAGAGAAGGTTCAGTTTATCTAGCAATAAAGATGTGGAAAATAGCAACAAGGGTAGACACATGTCTCATAAGAGAAGATAAGTAGATGGATTGTGTATAATGGCTTTCTACACTATCCATTGATCAATGAAATCTCAAGTAGAACTTGACCTTCAGAAAGCAAATTCCTGAGAACATGTTTCAAAACATACAGGAAAAAAAGCTGTGCTGTTGAAGTTTCTTACATAAGTTAAAGCAGAAGTAATTCTAGGGCTGGGGGTATAGCTCAATGGTAGGGTTCTTGCCTATCATGTATGGGGCTCTTGGTTCAATCTCATGGATGGCATGAAAAATTGACAGAAGTAATTGTAAAGCAATGATCTGATGTCAGTGTGAACTCAAGTAGGAGAGGACATCAGTAGGTACCAAGGAAGGATAGATGGGGCTGCAGCCTCCTGCCTGAAGGTCTTGGTGTTGGCATAGCAACAAGTTTGCTTGCTAAGCTCTAAGTTCCCAAGGGGAGGGGAAGGGGGATGGGACATTGCTTTTAAAGATACCTGAACAGAAGGTGAGGGGTCCTCTATAGGTTCATGTTGATAAATGCTGCTGTGACCTCTACATTACTCATAGATACCATGGGCACAGGAACTCAGCACTATTTTGAGGTACAGACTGGAACTACATCTCCTTAGGTTTGTTATAGAACTGGTTACTGAGGATAGCTGCCACAGGCCTAGCTCAACATTGTAGTGTTTTTGCATTATTTTATATGTCTCCTAACATTTAAAAAGTGGTAGTTTTACTTAAAAAAATTTTATTAGTTCTCTGAGAATTTTGTGCCATGTGTGGTGAACATACCTAACCACATTCCCCAACTCCTCCCAGAATCACACCCTCCCCCTACTCAACCAGCTTTGTGTCCTGTTCTTTGGTCGGTTTGTACATCCATTAAGTCTGATTTGTGCTGCCTTGAACATGTGGCCTTCCACTGGAGTGTGGTCAACTCAGGAGAGATAACACACTTAAAAAACCTGACTGTCCCAGCAGCCGTTAATTTCCAGTAGCTCCTTGACTCGGGTGGGAGTTTGATCATACCTTTCCTGTCCTTATGGGGATTTTGCCTGGTTTGACCTTGTACAGGATGCTGTTACAGCCTGTGTTGCTCATAGGTGCAGTTTCCCTGCTGCGTACAGAAGACAGCTGCCTTGTAGTCATCTGTCACACCTTGCTCTTGCCCTCTTTTCAACCCTGTCTTCGGAAATGATCCCGGAGTCTTGGGATGTAGGGAGGGGTGTGACATATATGTCCTATTAAGGGCTGAGTATCCTGCAGTTGGTTGTTCTCTGCGCCTTGGCAGCTGTGGGTCTCTGTGTTAATCACTGTCTACTGCAAGAAGAAGCTTCTTTTTGTGAGTGTTCAGAGATAGTTTTCGAAGTTGCTTTTCCTATGGAAAAAAATCCACTGAAGAAAGCCACTTTCTGAACTTGGTAATAGAGATGGCTCAGCTGTTAAAAAAAGGTGGGGGGAGCTAGGCTCACAACCAAAGATATAAGAAAGTAACTCTTAAAAGTTATTGAGTTACATAAAATTATTAGTGGACTATTGAATTTGGCAGCAGATCAGATATGTAAAGTAAGCAAGTCCATTTATCTGGACTAGCTAGTTTACAACATATAACTTATGGGGATCCCATTGTATTATAAGGAATTTTTTAAGTTTTTTTTTTTTTTTTTTTTTGAGAGCGAGAGAGGGTTTCTCTGTGTAACAGCCCTGGCTGTCCTGGAACTCACTCTGTAGACCTGGCTGACCTTGAACTCACAGAGATCCACCTGCCTCTGCTTCCTGAGTACAGGGATTAAAGGCGTGTGCCACCACCACCTAGCATATTATAAGGAATTTTTAATATTGCTATGATATTTAAAACATTAGTTAACTCTCAAGGGTCTTGAGATTTGTTATTTAAGAATCCACAAGATTCAACTCCAGAAGGGAGACTTTGTCTAGTATCTCAGAGAATCCTGGGCTTAGGGTGTTCGTTACAGGGGAGGCAGAAGACAGTCCATAGTCAATAAGTATTATACCCAGTGCTCATGTGCAAGAGTTGCCCATTACATTTCCCTAGTGCATCGGGGCACACACAGTCAGACACAGACTTTTAAGTGAGGATTGGGGTTCTGAACTCAGGTCCTCATGCTCAAACAGCAAATGCTCTTATACACAAAGCCATATACCCAGCCCAATTATTTCCATTTTAAAATTCTACCCCTCCATAATAGGACAGATGGCAGAAGCATAGGAAGAAGGAGTAAGTCAAATACAAACATGTAGATCAGATATCTGTATGGAAACGGCTCTTGAGATACACCACATGGAGAAGTCGTAGCGGCCTGGATTTGGGGTTGTTTGTTGATTAAAGATAAGTTGGAGACTATGGACAGAAGACTTACAGATGGCTGGGTGGGACTGAAGAGAGGGGGCTCAGGCACAATTTAGACAATGGGACGGGGTGGCTCTACTTACTGTAATTATTAAGTGTAAGGAAGAAACTGGTTTGCTTGACAAGAATATGGTTTTCTGAGTCGGAGCAAGTGCTAAGCACCATGTGGAGAAGTCTCTCATAAACCCACTGGACAGCAGAAATATCTGAACCTGGAACTTATAGGGGTCCACAGTGCTTCAAATTTGATTTAGAAAAATCCCCACAGATGTCTAAGACTTAATCTGCATTACAAACAGAAAAAGTGCCAGCAAAGACAAAATTAAAAAATAAAATAAAATCGCCGATTTCCCTCAATTAAAAAAATGTATTTTCCTTGTAGGCAAAACTGGGAGACTCTGAGCTGTCACTGTCTTCAGATATGAAAGTCCCTCCTACGCTCATCAACCCTAATTACACAAGACCTCAGAGAAGTCATTAATTTTTTTTAATGTAGGAATGTTGGCTACTGAGACCCTCATTTTTTTGATTCATTTAAATAGACTTGAGACTCATTATGTCTTAATCAGACAAGGTCAAAGGGAGATCTGGAAAGAGGTAAGGAAAACAGAATAAACTTCTAAACAATGAGTTTAGAAGTGGAGTAGCCGAACCCGAGAAAGAAAAAAAATCAAAATGTGAAAGATTCCTGTAAAGGGAGAAAGACCTCATGCAACCCTTAGCTCCAAGACAAACCAACTCTGGGACAGAAAAAATCAAAAGGACATTCTGTCTACAACCAGGGCAAGAGTCTCCATCTTAATTCTCAAGGAGAAGCTGCGCCATCAGTTTCTTGGCTTAAGGACCCAGAGTAATTAGGAAGACTGAGAGCTGGAAGGATGGCTCAGTGGGTATAATGCCTGCTGCTCAAGCACAGGGACCTGAGTTTGTATCACCAGAAGAACCCACGTGGACAGTCAGGTATAGCAGTGCACACCTGTGACCCCAGCAATAGCGTGAGAGGGACAACTAGAACCCGGGGGCTTGGTGGCAGCCAAACTAGCCAATACAGTGAATCCCGGGTTCAGTGAGAGACCTTGCCTCAGAAAATAAGGTGAAGAGTCAAAGACTGACTTCTGGCCTCCATATGTGAGCATGTGCACCTAAGTGTACATATGTGCATGGACGTGCTCATGCAAACATACACACACACACACACACACACACACACACACACACACACACACACACCATGAAGAAGGAGAGAGAAAGAGAAGGAGCTGGGGCTGTGATCAAAGCCACAAGAGGAAAGTCAAGAGAAACCACCATGGCTAAATTAGCTATAGAACTGAAAGGGTATGGTGAGGTCAGATCACTACAGGGAAAGGCTACAGGCACACTAGTGCTTCCCTTACCATGACCTCTGGGCATGGGAACACTTCTTCCCACTTTACTTTACTCTCTGTAATTATAAGGGATGGAGCAGCAATCATGCCAGAGAACCGAGCTGGGTATGCATGACAAACCTGGTCTGTGTTGTGGCTGGGGGAGGGGAAGCATACCACAATGTTGGATTTGTGCGTTCAGCAGCTACATTAGCCTCTGTAATTCACCAGTATGTGCTTGCTTTTCTTCTAGATATTTGAATCTGAAATTTCCTGACACCCTGGTAAGTAAGCGCTTTCTGCTCCCAGGTGATACCTGACTCTAAAATACAGTAAAATAAGCATGTGAAGACCACTTCCCCTATCATGGTATGACCAGCTGCAGGCGCCTAACCTCACAGAGGGTGGTCCGGACTTCTGTGGATAGAGGGTCAAGGTAACAAATGCATGCGGTTAATATCTTCATCTAGAAAGACACCGCACTGCCAAGCAAGCATGTGCACACATGCACAGCAGCAATAAGCAGGTGAGATTTTCCGCTGTTTAAAGGGAAGGGAGCATATTGTTTTTCTTCCTTTTGCAAGGTTTAATCAAAACCGAGAGTAATCTCCACGGCACACAAAATGCATCATTCTGTTTCAGCGAGACAGTGGATAAAACACATGCTCCAGTCAGGAAGGGAAAAGTAATAATAACTTTTAAAAAGTTGTTATGAATTCCATCAAGTTTAGATATTACAAAGGAGGACTGTAGAATATCATTTTCTTAAAGTGCAGAAAGGTCCCTGCCATGGAACATAAGCAAGACGGTGTTTCCTAGGCAACTGCCTTGGAATGTTCTTGACAAAAGGACCAGGACATGATCAAAAGATTCAGGTGTTTCAAATACTTTGCTGGCAACCTAAAGCATTCTGATATCTCACATCGATTTTGAACACAGTCAACAGATATCGACACAACCCACATGCTTGCTGCTATCCCTCAGCCCCTAAAAATAAATCAGGGCAGATATCCCGGGGTTTCCAACACTACTCCCCCAATTGCACATCTAGCTCTAAAGGTTTTTGTCTCTGAAACGTGTGCTCTTAAAATTCAACTAAAGTTGTTTTCAGATTCATGTTTATAGGTAAGGGTGGAGTTCTGTGTAATTTCTTAGTTTCTATCTAAAGAAGTAGGAAAAGATGGGTAGAAAATGCCATTCAATGTGAAATTTTATAAATGTTATACTCGCTTCCAAATCCTCAGGAGAAAGAAATCTTTGGTAGAAGTGAGATGTACATCAACAATCCTCCAATTTACCGAGAGCTTTTGTTGTATTCTTTTGAACTGGAAGCCTTCACTTCTCACACTGTGATACTGGTGATGGGGAGGAAAGAATGGAAAAAAGGGGAATGGCTAAAAGAGAAAGGAGGGGCTGGAGAGATGGCTTATCAGTAAGAGCACTGGCTGTTCTTGCAGAGGCCCTGGGTTCAATTCCCAGTACCCACATGGCAGCTCACAACTGTCTATAACTCCAGTTCCAGGATATCTGATACCAATACACATAAAATAAAAGTTAAGTAATTTTTTTAAAAAAAAAAGTTCCTCATGGAGAAGGGAGAGGGTAGATGTGGACCACACGAGTCCCTGAGTCTCCATGTTTGTGGAGAAGACCTCATCTGGGTAATAAAGATGATCCTCACATTACAGACAACTAAAGAAAGGCATAATTATATATTAAGGAGCTTGTGGGAGACCAGGAGAGCACAGAATTAAAAGATACTGATCAAAATTCAGATAACAACTGATCCTGGGGTACACAGCCCCAACCATAACACAATTCTGATACCTAAGACCCCAGGGAACATTAAAGAAGGTGGGTGTAATTAAGAACTTGAGGGTCAGCAAAGCTGCTGCGAGATTGTTCATCTCCTGGAAATGACAGGGAGGCTACATCCATGAAACCTCAACAACGTGGCTACATAAACAAGACCCGAACAATGACAATAGCCATGCTAACATGGAAAGGAGAAGTCTCACAGAACCCCATCCCTAGGCAAAGATCCACAGGCAAATATGGAATGCTGAGAGCACAAGAAAGAGTCCTCCCCAGCCATGGAGGACTGGAGATAACCTCTAATTGGTTATCTAATACCAAGCTGTCAGCTCTAAAAGTCGTATGCAACACTAAACGGCCCGAGCAGATTGTATTTATCTATTTATACACACATGTTTAACAATAGCAACTAAAGAAAAAGAGGGATGAATTGAGAAGGGGGACACATAGAAAGAGTTGGAGGGAGGAAAGGAAAAGGAAGGGAGAATTATGTAATTGCATTTTAACTTAAAAAATAAAAGTTCAAAAGAAAAAAGTAACATTGAAAAATTAGTAAGCCCACAGAGCCTTAGAACCAGAGAACCAGAGCAATCCAGAGGCATCAGCACGGCTCCTGGACTTTGGTAATGTTCCTCTTGGCATGTGCATCTCCAGCAGAGGATGTCTCTGAGTTATCAGCAGCTCTGTCCCTGGCACCCTTCCTGTTCACTACATAATAGACTGCAGTTAGCTCTCAGGACTTGGACATCCATGAAGGCCCAGATGGCAGTTCTAAAATGTCACTTGGCTAATGGCAGCATCGCCCACTTCTTGAGAGAGAGAGGGTGCTTGCAAGGGAAGGGGACTTGGTTGGCAGTTTTCTTTCAATGGCTTCCTCTCTCTCCCTTCTTCCTGTTCCTCCCTCCCTCCATCCTCTCTTCCCTTCCTTCCTTCCTTCCTTCCTTCTGTCCAGTCTTCTAGAAAGGGAAGTTCTATGAATGTCGGGAAGCACTTCTATAATGGTGGACCTTTGCTTTAATAATGAAAGCCACAGATATTTCTCTTTTTATTTTTAAAGATTTATTTTTGTTATTCATCTTTATGTGCATGTATGTGTGTGAATATATGCCATGTATGTGTGTACAGATGCCCACAGAAAGCAAAAGAAGCATCCAATCCCTTGTAGCTTCTGTCAAAGGTAGTTGTTAAGCCACCAGATGTGGGAACTAGGAACTCTGGCCTTCCTGTAGACTGGCAAGCCTTCAGAACTGATGAGCCACCTCTTTAGTCCCCCAAGAAGCACAGATATTTTTCAGATTGGAAGGGAATCTTTGAGTTTGTATAGGTCAGTATGGAGAAGCCAAACCAAGAACCTAGGCTTTCAGTCCTCAAGTTCTGTTTCTCTGAGGCTCTTCTCATGTCACAGACACCTCTACCAGTGCTGTGACCCTACTGTGCGTTGGTATCAAACCCTATTCTGTGTTATCAAACAAGTGTTTCAGAATATTTGTTTACACTGTGAAGTTGTATCTTTGCCTAGGTGCCTTCTGATTGGTTTAACAAAGAGCTGAATAGCCAATAGCTAGCTAGGTAGGAAGAGGTTAGGTAGGACTTCCCAGGACTGAGAGGACTCTGGAGAAAGAAAGGTAGAATCCACCAGTAAGACACAGAGAGGAAACAGGAGGTGTGGGATGGAAGAAAGGTAACGCCACCTGGCAGAACACAGATTAATATAAATGGGCTAATTTAAGTTGTAGGAGCTAGCGGGACAAGTCTAAGCTAAAGGCCGAGCTTCCATAATTAATAAGAAATCTCTGTCATTATTTGGGGCTGGTGTTAGAAAAGAAGGTCTGACTACAAACAAGGCTCTCTCAAATGCGGAGAAAATTAACTTCCTTTGGCTTAGTTAAAATTAACTGGTGCTCTTGATTCTTTTGAGGTTTAGAAAGAACCATATGGACTGGACTCAGTGACTCACTTTTAAAGTATAAGAGGGAGAAAATAGTAACTTTTAAAAAAATTATCACTAGAAAATAACGGATGGATGTGGTAGACACTACTTCAACCAAGTGAGCCAAGGTTAACTTCACCAGTGATACGTCACAACAACATCATATACTTTCCATACGATGAGATGAGAACGAAGCTAGAGTGGCAGTAAGGAGGCCCATCCAGCAAATGAAGTTAACAAGGCTGACACCCAGAGTCCCATGTCCCATTCCTGGGACCCACATGATTGAAGGAAAAATCAGTTACCTCTGACCTCCATACATGTGCCTTGACATATGTGCAAATACTCTCTCTCTCTCTCTCTCTCTCTCTCTCTCTCTCTCTCTCTCTCTCTCTTTCTCTCATGACCCATAGAATTCCTCCATAAAAGCTACAAGTCTAGTCCCCTTATGGTGAAAGCATCAAACAAGTTAAGCATGAGGGACAATGTACAAGACAGCTGAGTAGTGTTAAGTCCTGTAAGGATCATGGGAAATGAGGAAAGACACGGAGACTGGCATAGGCCAAAGGAGACTATAGAGATTTGGTCACCAAATGCAACGTGACATACTTTATCAGAAAAGGGTGTTAGTGTGAAAAATGAAAAAGATATTACTTAATAAACTTGGGGATTTAGGTAATAATAACATACTGGTGTTAAATTTTGAGTTTTGACAAAGGTATCAGACACTGGGACAAGGGGATACAAGTGTTCCAAAAGAACCAAGGTATCACAATAAAAAGTTAAATGGTAATTCATTTTTATGTTTTTCTGATGGGGAGGGTGTGTGTGTATGTGTAAGACCAGAGGCAAGGGTTGAAGAGATGGCTCAGAGGTTAGGAGTACTGACTTCTTCCTGAGGACATGGATTCAATTCTGAACACCCACATGTTGGCTCATAACTCTGTGTAACTCTAGTTCTGGGGCATCCTATGCTCTCTTCTGGGCTCTGTGGGTGCCAGGCATGCATGTGGTACATAGACATACATGCAGGCAAACAAAAAAAGAAAAAAAATTTTAAAAACTTAAAGAACAGAAGCATCTGCATGCATTACTGAAGCTCAGAAAACAAACAAATCAAAACAAAGGATCATCATCAAACATGATCCTATCACGTGAGAATCAGCTGTTACTATCTCAGGGTATTTTCTCCTCTGGTTTGGCTCCTCCTGTGTGTGAACTTGTATATTCACCAATGAGAAATTTACAGTCCATTTAGACAGCAGCCCCCATTTTTCAGTCAATGGTTTAAATTTTTTCATCATCTAAGGCTTTTATCATATTCAAATCCTTCCCAGTGAATTTCAAAGCAGTATCTAACCTGGGATGCTAGCATCTAGTTGTCACAACCTTTGCATCGTTTTTAGTCCATCACACTCTGCCTTTTGAGCCTCAATCATGAAGATACTAGGCAAGTCATCTTGTACTCATGTCTCTGCTTCCAGATCTGTGTGCTCACTTTCTGGTAGTGGTACTAACTTATTCCTATCCTTCCTAGAAACTGACAGATCTACTTAGAGCCTAATGGATTAACAATAAGCAATTTTTGTCTAGAAAATGACATAAATCATATGGTATAACTATATTTGATAACAACAAATTCACACAACACCAGGCTGTCATATCACTGGTGATGCTGGGGTTAGATCATGGATAGTCAGTACAAGCTTGATAGCTTTAAAAATGTCATTTTCTCTGCTAGCTACATATATGGTTATTTTCAGAGCATTAATACTTGCCTGAATTGATAATTTCACTGGTAAAGAAAATAATTTTAAATTATTTTCATCATGTTTAGATAGCTTTCTTCTGTAAAGTAGAACATTCCTGGTTCACTGAGGCTGTTTAGTTTCCCTGAAACATAGCTCCTTGGTGTTCAGCTGCCTTTCTATTGCTATGACAAAAAGACACTAACAAAGCAATTTAGGGGAGGAAAGAGTTTATTTGACTTACACTTCCAGATCATAGTTCATCATTGAAGGAAGTACATCATGAAAGGTAGGAACTCAAGCAGAAACCATAGGCGATACTTCCTACTGGCTTGCTTCCTTTGTGACACAAAAAACAAAAGACCCAGAGGCTGATATTGGGGTTCAAACTTCAAGCTGAAGATCAGGGAAGCAAAGCAGCTGGCCACTAGCTTCTTATTTCTTCCTCAGGCTGAATGGGCTGATCCCATTGCTCATCCTCAGCATAGCTGGAGACTGAATGCCTCATCTTCAGTTTAGCTGAAGAATCAATGCCTCCTGCTGAATACTGAAGACCCTGCTTCTATCTTCTATACCCTTCTAGTGCTGGGATTAAAGGCATGAGCTCTGATTCACTCTCCATTAACCCAGAGTGGTTTTGGACTCACAGATCCATCTGCCTTTCTCCTGAGTCCTGGGATTAAAGGTGTGTGTCACCACCACTACCTAGCTTGTGGCTGCTTGGATTAAAGGTGTGTGTCTGGCTTCTATGGCTTGTGGCTGACGTTGCTTTCTGAATCCTCAGGCAAGCTTCAATAGATCATAAACAATATATCACTACACCCTTGCCCACTCTTAGCTAGCTTTCTTATATAGCCCAGGACCACCTGCCTACTAAGGCTGGTGCTGCCCATGGTGTACTGGACCTTCCTAAATTAGTTAATAATTGAAATATCTCCCACAGACATTTCCCAGGCCACTCTGATCTAGAAGATACCTCAATCAAGGCTTTTCTTCTGATAATCCTAGGCTGTGTCAAGTTCACAGTTAAAGCTACTGAGGACACTTAAGGCATGAGAAATGGTAGAAGCATCACAAAATCTGACTAAGCAAAGGGGAGAACAAAGAGAGAGATGAGTGCTGAGGGCACTACAAAGAGAAATGTTTGCTTATGAAGATTAACCTAGGTCCCCAGACCTAGAGTCACCTGTCCCTGAGCTGGTCTTGTCTGGTCCCATCTGAACTCTTAAGGCTCCTCTTGCTTCTTAGGGTGTGCCCTCTCTTTTGGCCTTCTCCCCAAGGATAACCTTCATCATTTTTAAATGATCCCCCTCCCATATCTTAACACAAATCCACAACATGACCGTTTCTAAATATACTTCCAGAACCCCAGGCTCCTAAATATAAGACAATAACCATGGATTCCAATAACCAAGAATCTGAGAAGTAACAGGGGTTCATTTCCTCTTGACTTCTTTAGACAAAATACTAGGAGAAACTCTGGAGTCAAACTGTTTCCCCTGGAACATGACTATTCCCCACTGGAGTATAAAATAGAATGTATTCCAGTCTACCTCGAGCGCAGATGTTGGTCCTGTCTGTTAAAATCAACATCATCAAAGGTTTCTACCATATTTTTAACTCCTTGTCTCTTTTCATTTAACAGGAAAGGCCTAGCTTTGACAACCAAGGTGCAATCAAGATTGATGTAATTGGGGAGGTGCTTCTTGCAATTCACATGGCACATTCCAATAACCCTGAAATGATGGGTCAGGATTTGCAGACTACAAGCCATTTCAAAAACAGACCTCAGCTAAGCCTCTTTATTGTGACTGAGTCCATCACACAACCAAAGACCTAGTTTATTCTCATTAGCTATTAAAATCACAGGGAGCTGGAACAACAGTTAAGTGGTTTAGAGGAATAAAGGAAAGCAAATAGTTATCTCATCATCCAGTACAAAGAGTGAGAGGTGATGTGTCAATCAAGGCTGCAGAATCTTGCAGAAAAAGTACCTGTCAGTATCTAAGGATGTATCAAATTATGAGCAAGAAACAGCTTGAAAACAGGAAGACAGACTCTCAAATCCCAGCCATGGGATGTAGGGATGTATATCTTAAGACAAACAGAAAGTGCAAACCGCATAAGATGCAGGCCCTAGGGTTCCGTAGCTGCAGCTGGTACGCTGCCTCGTTATGTTTGGCCTGGGAGGAACCTCCCAGTTGAAGGTCTCTAGTAACATTCTAGTCTATCAGATTAAATGTTTACAAATTTAGTTCCAACCACACATGGAAAACTGCCTGCAAAAGCAAACACCAGAGAAAACTTAAGTCACAGCTCAGTGGTTTGGAAAAGGAAGTCCCACGAATGCTGAAGTAATTGTCACATGGGTTGACACATTCGGAGACCTTGGAAAGAGGCGGTACACAAAGGTTAAGGGACTCTTGTACTAACCTGTACTACTTCCTCATCCCCCATCCCCCCATTGGCCCATTCTCTGACATGTACAATTGCACTTTCCCACTCACCTATGTGTGCTCGTCTCTCCCTTGTAATACACATAGCAAATAGAAAGGAGAGTTGGTTTGCAGAAGATCATCTGTGAGTGTAGTCCACACTGCATATTGGTGTGCATGCCTACACAGGTCATACTTTTAAGCAGTATTTAGCCACTGGGCTGTCTGGTTGTATGAAGTACCAAAAAATTATCTGAAAGATGCCACACACTCTCCCTTCTGAGCCACGGATTTCTGGTAGAGTCCCGTTCATATGGTCATCCCTAGTCAATAGCATGCTTTAGGCATCATAGGCATCCTGAGGCTGAGGAGGAAGCCCTGGCACCAGGTGTTGTCAGTACCAGGCTTTGTAGTGGAAACACTAGAAAGGACTGATGCATACTTTGGTGACCCAACTCAGGGTTTCTCCTCCCATCAGCTTCAAAGTTCACCTGGACTTTCTCTCCAGAGCCACTCTGTAAGGCAGGAGGTCAGAGGAAGAAAGCCCTTTAAAAGCCATGGTCAGCCTGCCCCTTTCTGAATGGAGACTGAGGAGGAGTGGATGGGGGCAGGGAAGGAGATGGAAGGGAGGTGGGGGAGGGCAGGGAGCGGACGCTGTGGTCAGTATGTAAAATAAATAATAAAAAGTGGTCATTTCATTCTTTCTTTAATCACAAACAAGAAGGAAACTTGCATATTTCAATCTGGAAAGCAGGGGGTTTGATGAAACAAGCCAGGCACACTAAGATAAGGAGTTTACAGTGTCCCCTATGTGGAAGCCACATATGCTGGCCTCTTAGAAGCTGAGAGGAGGGTTACTAGAAGCCAGAAGGGGAGCCAGGATTAGGAGGGTAAAGGATGGCGAAGATTGGTTACTGGGCACAAAATACAGATGAATGGTTTGAATAAGTTCTAATGATTTATAGCATAGTACAATGAAAATAGCTATTACTGAAAACTGAACATTTTATTGAATAATTCAAAACAGCTGGAAGGAAAGATTTCTAGTGTTTCCAACATAAAGAAACAGATGTTTGAGGTGATGAATACACTAACTACTGGGACTCGATCATTACATACGACTTACAAGCAACAAAGTGACACTGCCCCCTATAAACACATACTGTTATGTGTCAAATACGTGTGGACGTGTGGGACTTATGTATGGTACACCTGGGTTCATGTGAGGAGGCCACAGGAGGACAGGTATCTTCTGTGTCACTCTCCACCTTATTCTCTTGACACCTGGGGCTCACCATTATTTGGGGAGGCTGTTGGCCAGGAAGCACCAGGAACCTGCTGGTGTCCACATCCCTAGTGCTGGAATACAAGTGTAGTGGCCATGCCAGGCTATTGACATGAGAGCTGAGAATCCAAACTCATGTCCTCATGCTCGCTCAGCAAGTGCTCCTCCCTACTGAGTCCAATTTGGTTTTTCAAATCATGGTCATTTTCTTCCTTGTCTGCTAGAGCCCATCCCACAGAGATGAATTTAACGTCTAACCAAATGTGTATTCTCCGTGAGGAATTTAATGCCACAGTTGGAGTCCCCTTGCACAGATTTCAGGTTCATATTCTGACTGCTGAGACCTTCAAACACCTGCCTCTGGACTCAGGTGGCAAAACAGGAAACAGCCCTGTAGTGAATATTGTAATACTACACACAGCTAGTATGCTGCCCAACTAGCCTTGCTGGACCAGTTCCTCTATGGTTGTACTGGCTCCTGCAGGCCCCACTGTGAGGGGTGGGTCTCTCCCAGGAGTGCCCCAATCAGAAGCAAACTTCCAGAATCCTCCCTGGATCAGACTGCATAGTCAGTGACTGGTCATTGCAGGATAGAAAAGCTCACTCTGAAGACCCACCCAAGCTAATGAACACCTCATAGGATGCTAAAGGCTTTGGCCGAAACTACATGGCATTTCAACCTCCCCATGACCTGACTTCCTTCGTTCCCTTACTCCTAGGAGTGCTCCCAGAAGGCCCCCCCTTTGTAAATCTCACAATCTCAGCCTATTTCCAAAAAAAAAAAAAAAAAAAAAAAAAAAAAAAAAAAAAAGCTTGACCTACAGCAAGTCCCACTGCCAGTTGTGGTTCCATTCCCATCTACCAGGATTGGCTGTTGCTGTTAATCATTTGAGCATCAGAAGCCTCAACATGGCCATATCTGTAACCTTTCCTCATATGCTCTGGCCTCAGCTGTTCTCAGAGCCTGGAAGATGTCAAGAACACTCATGTTCAGTGTACAAGGCACTCCCAACATGCTGGGAACTGCAACAAACTGTGTGTGCATGGTCTTATTTTATCATTGGCTTTCAAGGGAGAGTCACATCAGCTCTAGAATTTTGTTTTATTGTATTGTGGGTGTTTTTTGTTTGTTTCTTCTTATCGTCTAAAGTGACCAAGGCTCTGAGAAGTCAAACAATTTGCCCAAAGTCACACAGCTACTTGGGATGAGCTCATGTCGGACTCCAGGCAATCTTGACTCTACAATCAGTGCTTTGTGAGTCCATAACCAGTTCAGTCTCCTATTTTGTCCAATGTCTCCCTAATGACCTTTTCATTTTTATCATCTCCACCCTAGTCCTCATGCCTGCTGTGTCTGGTCTTCTCAGAGTCCTGGACCACTGCTGTGTCTAGGTGCCATGTACTCATTTGCACAAAGTCCGGCTGCCATATCAGGCCCAATCTCCAAGTGCTTGCATTTTCCCAGTATTCTCCTTCAGGACCACACAAGGCATAATTTTCAAAGCAGTCATCTGAATTTTCAAAGAAGTTCACTTAGAATGTCTTCATAATTCTGAAGTAATTAAAACTTAAAATTCTGCCTGTAAACACAAACACCTCTAGCCAGTTCTCAAGAGTCTCCATCTCACACACACAGAGATGAAGAGGCAGCAGATGGGCTCTGCATGCCTGTGTTCTGAGATTATGGAAAAATGGATTCTGATTAGGGTAAGGACACGGGTTGAGGGAAGCAACAGTGTGCCCAGGCAAGTATACCTTTTAAAGTAACTACTGTTTGGGTAGTGGCAGACAGAGAGTGACATTTGAGAAAAACAGAAGACAAGGAAATGGTCCAGGGCTCTCAGGTGGAAAGGGACACCTCCCAAGAGTTCCTTAGCCAAGGGTATGCCCAGCCTCCATGAAGAATGGTGAGCCCAGTGTGTGTGTGTGCGCGTGAGTGTGTGTGTGTGTGTGTGTGTGTGTGTGTGTGTGTGTGTGTGAGTGTGTGAGTGTGTGTGTGAGTGTGTGTGTATGAGTAAAGTGAGCGAGAGAACAGTGAGTGATGAGAGATGTAGCCAAGGTCCACACATGGAATTGATCTATGCTACCCAAGGATGCTAATGGGTCAGTCGAGAGGCGAGCTCAGGCTCCACTATTGGACTTGCATTATAGAGGCCACTAGTGACTTGGCCAGGGATACAGTTTATGAGCTGGGCATGGGCAGCTGGTATGAGCTGGAGTGAGGTGAGCTTAGGAAGAACAGGCAGAGAAATTGGAGACGAGCGAACTTGTCTTGTGCAGTTTTGCTAAAAGGAGAAAACATGATTAATTAGCTGGCTGGGAGACAGGTTAAAGGGGAGACCTTCCTAAGGTGAGGAAGAAGAGTAGGTATTTGGGTGCTCAGTGGACAGAAAGGAAAAGAGAAGTCAAGAGGAGTAGGGCAGTATCTTGACAAGTCAGGGAAACAGGAAACGGCACCACTGGGCATAATGAAGAGGAGAGAGGATAGGTTGTCTGAGGGCTGGTGGGATGAGTGACCTCAGCCAGTAGACATTTGGTATTCTGGCTCTGTTGGGAAGTGGTTTTTACAGGGTTTCTCTGTGTAGCTTTGGAGCCTACCCTGGCACTTGCTCTGGAAACCAGGATGGCCTCGAACTCACAGAGATCTATCTGCCTCTGCCTCCTGAGTGCTGGGATTAAAGATGTGTGCCACAACGCCCAGCTGGGAAGTGTAATTTTAATGCAAAATGGAGCTATACACTTTAGAATTTTAATATTTTGGTGAAATCATGGAAGACACCAAAAATAGCCAAAAAAAAAAAAAGTCAGTCTGTTTCAGCTATTACCCCCCCCCATCAACACTTCCTTCTAGGCCTACTTATTCCACAGTTTGTATAGTGGCTCCTATTGATAATTCTCTGTTCATAGACATGTCTACATAGAGAAAAAAGAGCTGGCCACAAGAATCACTGAACATTTCTGCCATGGTGCCTGCTCGGGTCAGCTCTGGCTTTTCTATCAGTCCCATGAACTCGCCAGCTGTGCATCATCTCAGGAAAGGTGGCTGTACTCCCAGAAAACTCCATGCTTCTGAGACACATAATTGGGAGTTATGTCATGAGGTCAGGTAGCAGCAGGTGGAGACCAATGAGCACATCCCCTGTTTGCCATGTGTGAAGAGGAGGGCCCATTTTCTGGGGGAGAGTCCTGGCCCAAAAAAAAAAAAAAAAAAAACCAGCCAGCTGGACACTGGCAACTGTGGTGGAGCCAGAATCTGAAATGCCGAGGCCTTCCTGCCCACCTTTCCCTCTCTCCAAGTGCTCTTTTTCTCTGGGAACTCTCCAGTGAGGCTCCAGTCTACTCTGGATCCTCCTCCTGCAGAGCAATACAGAAGCTCCCTGTCTGCTGTCCACACTTCAACATTACATGTGCTATACCCAACTATGCGCTGTGTATCATTCTCCACAACTAGAGTGAAAGCCTGTTTAAGGAAGAGAGCATGACTGGCTCAAAAATGTCTTGTGATTGGGGTTGCAGAACAGCAGCCTGGCCCAGCCGTAGTCCCTGATCCAAGCCTTTCCGGTTGCCATGTCTCTCCCTCAGAGCCCTTACTCTCTGGTCATGAAGAAGCCTGGCTCCTCTTAGGTCTCTTGGCTAGCACTCTTGATTCTCTAAGACAGTGTCTTCTGAGGATACATTAGTTTGAAACTTCCCTCTGCTTCTTTGCCATGACTCAGTTTTTCCTGTAGATCGATGCCATACCTGGGGGCTCCTCACAGCCCCACCAGACCCAGGACCCCCATACTTAGGGCAGACAATCCTTCCCTGAGGCTGATGTGCAAACCACTCACATGTGGAGTGACTGAGGATGACCTTCTGCCAGGACAAAGAGGAGCAAAGTAAGCAGAGGTGTGTTCCTTGTGTTCACTTACATGCAGTTTCTTTGTGTGTTTGTTTGTTTGGTTGGTTTTGGTTTTCTCCAAACTGTAAGATTTCCAATAGCCTTTTCAACCATTGGGAGATTTATCCACTTGCCAGGTATACTTCCATTTTATGGTTTACTTAAAAGTCATGTTAAAAAACAGTCATTGTAAAGATGATGTAGGAAGTAATCCTGGCTCCAGGGGACAGATGGAATGACCCACTGGGAGTATGCCATGTCTGTCCCCAAGAGAGAAAGTGGCAGAATGGATTTGTCTGAAGAGACTTTCTGTCAACCTGGGCTCACAGCCAGTCTGCAGAGAGCAAAGCTCCATTAGTAACGCCTGGTGGAAGCTCTTCCCTGCTCAGCATTCCTGCTCAGGGGAAAAAAAACAAAACACCTTCCTTTGAATTTTCCATTTTGCTCAAACACACAAACAAGGAAGTAAACAGAAGACCAGCCATTTTAAGCAGCTGGAGGAGCCCAGAGCCCTGCACTGAGAGAGTAATAGAATCATACTTCCACACACACACACACACACACACACACACACACACACACACACACACACACACACAGAGAGAGAGAGAGAGAGAGAGAGAGAGAGAGAGAGAGAGAGAGAGAGACAAGGTGCAAAAAAATTAGAGGAAATTCTTAGACAGTGTCAATTATGAAATTATATCTTTATTAATTCAACAAACAAATTTTGAACACCCATTCCTTACATTTTATGGGAAGGTTCATTGGGGGAAGACATTAGCAGGAAGAAGCAATTTAGACATCAGGTTCAGTCTAAAAGAATATTTAGGTTTTCACGCTGGGGAAACCCACAGAAATAGCTGACTGAACAAAGGGGAGCTCATGGACCCCAGACTGACAGCTTGGAAACCAGCACAGGACAGAACCAGGTCCCCTGCATGTGGATGTCACTTAGGAAGCCTGGGCAGTCTATGGGGCCCCTGGTAATGGAAGAGCGTTTATACCTAGTGTACGAATGGACATTGGGAGCCCATTCCAGAGAGAGGGATACTCTTTCAGCCTAGACACACGAGGGAGGGCCTAGGCCCTGCCCCAAATGATGTGACAGACTTTGATGATCCCCCATAGAAGGCCCACCCTTTCTATGGAGCAGAAGAGGGATGGGATGGAAGATGGTGGGGGGCATGGGAGAATGGGAGGGGGAGGGAACTGGTATTGATATATAAAATAAGATTGTTTCTAATTTAAATAAAAATAAAAGAAAATAAAAGGTCTTAAAAAGATCTGTTTTAATTTTACGTTTTATTTTTATTTATGCTTATGAGGTGTGTGTGTGTGTGTGTGTGTGTGTGTGTGTGTGTGTGTGTGTGTGTGTGTGTGTGTGTGTGTGTGTGTGTGTGTGTGTGTGTGTGTGTGTGTGTGTGTGTGTAGTTGCCTGTGCAGGCTAGAAGCGGTTGTCAGGTCCCTGCAGCTAGAGCCACAGGAGATTATGAGCTGCCTTATGTACATTCTGGGAACCAAACTCAGATCCTCAGCAAGACCAACAATTGCTCTTAAGCACTGAGCCATCTCTCCAGCCTCGGGAATGTTTGACTGTTATAAGTAGAACCTCTTTAAAGGACAAATGGGGCGACGGTGAGCAAAGGCTCAGGCCTTGTCCTTGGTATCAGTTCACCCGCAGGAGGGGCCCTGGACCCACAGGCCAGCCTGGTCCTCCAAGGCTAGTGCTCCTTGATGATCCCTTGTTTAACAGGAGTGGCCCCTCCCACAGGAGACTTGGATGGAGGAGGTGTCAGACAGGCATTCAGGAATTCTCTCCCAGGTCAGGGAGTGAAAACTCCCCATTTTGACAATCTGGTAATACATGTCTAGAGCCTCGCTTCACTCATTCTTGTTTTTCTTCTAGGACTTTGAGGAAAATAGCCAGGCACATGCCAGTATTCACACACAGTAACGTTCCGGGCACAGTACAACAGGGGGAAAGGAAAGCAAAAGAAATGAACAAAGTGAGGAGTAAGTAGAGACGTGAAGGGTATGTATGCCAGAGCAGCATCCAGTTGGTAAACATCACTCTCTGGAGTACTTAACCATTGTTTTCATGCGATGTTATGTTAAAAAGGAAGCACAATCTTTCTAAGCGTGGAGTCTACTCACATAAAAAAAAAAAAAAAAAAGAATCCAAGAAGATAGACACTTCAGATAAATACACTTCAGGTACTTTACTATATGTATATTTCGGAAAAGCCTTAAATGTGTAAATATGGGATGATAGCAGTTCTGAAGAGCGGTTAATAGTTCTTCCCTTTTTAAAAATGTTTTTCAACATCTCCATGTCTATGCTTTCCCAAAGGGAACATGGCCTCAGTCTCTCCTTCTTTTTCCATTCTTCAGATCACACTGGGATTTTGATCTGCCTGTGTCCTGCCCCACGATCTACCTGTCCCCAGGGCATTGTCATTCATGGTCCCCAGCCCCTCTGCCTCCCCCTCAGTTGACTCCTTTCCACAGCTCTCAGCGCCATCACTGCCCCTCAGGAATCTGTCAGTCGGTTCCCTGTAGCCCATGAGATGAGGTTGGATGCTCACCACAGCCCGTGGCAGGAGATGGACTCTATAATCGTCAGGACACTAACGAGTCAAGTCAGAGCTTGCGATTTCAGCAGAACGTCTGAACTAGCATTGGGCACCTGTGCCTAGTATGATGCCCGCTCCCGAACAGGATCACAAAACGTCATTGCTGAACGAGGGTATGTAGACAGTTGCAACTCTGATGTCAAATAATAACTTTGTAAAAGAAGCTCGCCCAAGAAGCTCCCCCGTTCACACAAGAACAGGAAGTGGGCAGTGCTGGGCTCAGGAGGTCTCAACCGGGCCATGAAAGAAGCCTTCTTCCTGCCCTCCGTTGTCATGTGGTCTCCTGCCTGGGAGCAAGGCCCAGAATCTCTGAGACACAAATCAACCACCACACAATAAAGGGACATAAATAAGCAGCTGCCCGTAAAGGAACAGTGCCACCACCAACACCCTTCAGATTCAATTTAGTGTCAGCAATCTTCCTTTAGGGGGCAAGAGGATTGAATAGTTTTAAGGTCCATAAAACAGATTATAAACTGTCACAGAAGAGTGGCAGAGTATACTGGGGGCTGGACTCTGAGGGCCCTAGAATAAAAAGAAAGCAGAAGTGAGCCCTGAATATCATCCAGGCCCCATTAGTAATGGATATGAGTGGGGGAGGGGGAGGGTGTCTGAATCCTGAAAGGAAGAAGTGAAGTGGAAAGGGGGGGCGGTGGGAGGGGGTATGGGAGGGAAGAGGGTTTAAGAAGAAAAGCGATGCAAACACAGACAAAGTGGTGCCATAAAGAGCAAAAAGTGGGGCTGGAGAGGTTAAGAGCACTGGTGGCTCTTCCAGAGGACCCAGGTTCAATTCCCAACACCCACAACCTCGGCTCACAATGGTCTGTAACTCCAGTTTAAGTGGATCCTGTGCCTTCTTCTGACCCCCATGGCAATTCTTACCCATGGTGTACACACATACTGGCACACAAGATACCCATACATAGGAGACAAAAATAAATAAATCCTCAAAAAGAAAGGTGAGGTTCAAGGGAAATACAGAGTAGTTTGGAGATTGAAAGGTAAGTGTACAGCACTGAGGCTGAGGAGATGGGAACCCTGTAGCCTCTTCCTTTCCCCAAGAAAACAGATCTCTGAGTAAAGAGTTTGAAACCCTCAGAAATGTGCATGTCTTAAACAAGAAAATATACCCCTCTGGTGTAAGCATGTATTTGAAAGCAAGATGACTTGGCACTAACCCACTGTGGGCCCGTGGAACATTTCTTTTCATTGAGAGAAAAAACAACACATTTTCTCCTCCCACCAGAGTTCATGGGCATTCTTTCTATAGGGGGGGAGCACTCACAAAAGGAAAAGGAGAGGACTGTCCAAGGATTCCATCAGCAGGCCCTGTGGCCTCCAGGGACCCAGCAAGCAGGTTATTAATAATAAATACTACAAGCTTTTATTTTTATGATAGCTCCAGAGGAAGACACACATTCAACAAACATGTCTGACCTTATCATATCCGCTCCAGGGTAGAACAAACTCTCACGCAGTTATAAAGTGTTCTGTGCTTTACTGAGGGTTCCCCGGCATTATTGCATTTGATCTACTGAACAGCTCCAGGAGGTGGCCAAGGCAGAAAAGGACAGAAGTGACATTCTGAGGGTTAACTGGCTTGCCTGAGATCACTGGGTTAAAGTGTGTCACCTACAGACACGTTGAAGTCCTAAACCCTGACCCTCCGGTGTGATGTGATTTGGAAACCAGGTCTTTGAAGGTATAATTAAGACGTAAAGGTGATGAAGTGAGGTCACATTGGAGTCAGGCTGGCTTTTAATCCAATATCAGTAGAGAAAGAGAGAGAGAGAGAGAGAGAGAGAGAGAGAGAGAGAGAGAGAGAGAGAGAGAACAGAGACAGGCAGACATAAAGGAGAAGGGGGACAGAAATTGAAATATTCAGCTGCAAAATGAGAGTGTCACAGATTACCCAGCAACCAGCAGGGGCCAAGGAAATGGCCTTGGCTCTACCTTGACTTTAGACTTCCAGCCTCCAAAGCTGCGAGAGAAATCAGTCTGTAAATTGTGGGACTTTGTTCAACAGCCCTATGAGAGCCACGATAACAGTAGCTTTGGGGATGTGGCTGAAATCCTGGTTCCCACACTAAAAGGCCAGAGATTTCCTCATGCTCTGTTGGTCCTCATGACCTATGAGCCAGGTGTCACCCTGTCCAGGCCACTCTGCCTGAGCTCTGTCTGAGCTGGTCCATTCTCATACTCCCATCTCTTCTCGAAGGCCATTGTTCACCATAGGCCTGTCTCCTTGATAAAAATAAAAATCTCTCCCCAGTTGCTTGGCAATGTTCGCCCATGAATTCTATCTCTGTGTGAGAGATGTGATCATCTGGTGACCTCTGCTGTCATGAAGAAAACATTCTAATATTAATACAACTTTGTTGTAAAATAGGAACTTAGTGATGGTGTTTACTTAGCACTGCATCATTATACACCCTTCCTCTGGGTCCTTAAAAGCCCTCACAAAGTCCACTGGGAATCACTACCATCTCCACATGACATACGAGGAAGCCGAAGCTCAAAGAGGCTGAAGAAATGTGCCCAATTTATGTAAGGAGCCAGCATAAAAATCAATGGTTCTTAGTCCCAACGCCCATGACTACCACCGCAAGATCACCTGCAGACAGTGGCGGCCTCCTTGTACCGGTGAGGAAAATATCTTAGAACGTTGCCAAGGTCACACCACAAGTTCATATTCAACTCACATCATGAGGGCCAGAATGTCTCAAGGAAGGGTTTGCATCAGCTACCTGGTTGACAGGGAGGTTTTCAAAGTTATGATTACCTGGTATTATATAAAGCCGAGAAAGCACCATCTCTCTTTAAAAGAAGGGAGGAGAGACAGGGCTCCTGTGACGGGCCTGCAGGTTCCCCATCCCATGCCAGTTCTCATCACCATCCCTGAGCCACAGATGCATGCTGTTTGGTTTCCTGGTGTGGTTAGGATTTTTAAATGACTTACAAAATCAAAAAGTCAGGAGATATTACCTTCACGATTTGGTTTTCAGATTTTATTGAAAAAGGCCGAAGACTTGGTTAGAATTAAGCCTGCATTGTGAGCTGAAGCTGGAATAAAACTGTAGCGTGTTATACTCAGTCTCTATCACTTCCCATTATCTCAGACAGGGCCTGAGTGGTGGCTGCCTTGTATGTTATAATGGCGGGGCCGCTTTTCTTGGGTCCAAGTTCACCTAGCATTTTATGTAAGTCCCCTGGGCATCATCACCAGAGGGAAGCTGATGCTCATGGAGCTTGGGGAAATGTGCTCCAGTTCATATAAACTAGCATGTGAATCAAAGTGTCTTAGCTCAAAAGATGAAAGCGGGGAGCAGTTTGAAAGTTATAGAGAGGGCAACAAGGAAGCCACCAAGATCATTGCTTAGAGACAGCTCCTGCCATCTTCTTTTGTGTTGTCTGCCTGACATATATAGTAGACATTTTTGTTGATATGTTTTTGTTTTCCAAGATAGGGTCTTGCCATGTAGCCTAGGCTAGCTCCCAATTCCTGCCTCTCTAGGGCTAGGATTACAGGCATGGCAACCACATCCAGCAAAGGTGTATGCTTTGATATTTGGTCACTGGTCCAACTCTCTCCTGTGTCCCTAATATATAAGAACAAATATTTGGAAGAGCTACTTGCTTTCAAATAGTGGAGAGCCCAGATGTGAAACACAAATGACTCTCTATACTAAGACAGTATAATAACTAGGATATTATTTTAGGACAAGAAATGGAGTTTTTTTTTTTCTTCTTTCACCTTGTGAAGTAAGACCTCAAGGACATGCAAGACAAAGCAAAAGAAGTCACTTTTCTATAGTATGTGTAAATCAACTATTTATAGGATAAACAACATTGCAGCTAGATGCAAATACCATCCATTGGTGGGTGATGCATGCCTAAGTAGCTATGAGGAAGGAGTCTGGGTATCCATGGGGCCTTGTCAACCTTTACCTGGCCTCGGGAGTCAATGGCCACATCTTCCCAGTCCTGTGCTTTATGTAAAAGGGCACTTGATTTAACACGAACAACAGAAAGAGAGCTACCTTCCACACGCATCTCCTCCTCCCGCTCCTGGACATGAAGGTGACAACAGAGAATGATTCTTGGGGACATATGAGGCTGCTCCGAGTAAAACCCTCAGCTTCATAGGGCAGAATGAGTATTTCAAAGAGTGTCAGAGGACTGACACACCAGCCCCAGCCTCCCATGTTTCTCAGCCAACTTTGGCCAGTCACTGACCACACCGATCAATCTTCAGTTTGCCCACTCGAAAACTCAAATACCCCTTTGTCAACGCCAGAAGTGTTACTAAGAAGGTCCTCTGCAACAAGAAGGTATTGCATCTCCAGTAACTTCGCCAGTCAAAAGATACATGCACTCATCCCAGGGAAGAAAGCCATACATACTGCGTTCTGCTCAAAATAATTTGGTTCCTAATGCAAGATCCTAAAGGAATTCCTAGCTGTTTACTAACCAGTAAAGGCAATTCTCCAAGGTTCCAGGTCAGTCCCATTCGTGAGTCATAACATTGTGACTCATGCTAGGGTTTGCTTACTCTTTTCCAAGCACTAATGAGCTACTCTGCTTTAGGCCCTTGGGACCCCTCTGAGGATTTTGTCCCTCTAAATTTTCTGCCCTGACAGTCTTCAGTTCCACTGGATTGTTCCGGGGAGTGTTCAGCCTGTGCTGTCCACACAGGACAGACTCACACCTGCTTCCCCAGGGCCTGTCATACTTACACAAACAATTTGCCTCCATGTCATCCATGGTTCTAACCATGTCCACCTCACCAGGGTCTTTCTGAATGGCAGAGGATTGCTGGGTATGGATGACAGGAGCTGATCTCTGAGCATTGGCCTTATCAGTTCCCCTCTAACTCTGCAGGCTGTGCGTCTCCACCAGGCCCCACATAGTGGACCCCACTCCCTAGAGTTAACTGGCCATGTCCAAGAGCCATGATACACCCTTAGATTTGATTGGCTGTAAAATTATCTAGGCTTTCTTGTTCCACGGAGCTCTTTTATTTTAGTGGACAAATTAACAGTCTGGCTAATTAACAGGTCTTTTAAAAAATTGCACACGTGTTAAGCTCTCACACTTAGGAGAGAATTGAAGAAGAAAGCAGCAGTTTTATAGGTATCCTGGGGACAGCATTTTACTCTGCGGCATGAGAGATGATCAGGCTGGAAGCAACACATATGTACATCTTAAAGCCCAAATAGAACCCTTTTGTCACATGTTTATATCCATATGTTTATATCCTTGTGGTGGAACTGAGTGCCTTTTGTCCTAGCAAATGGCCCAGACAGAGGCTTAGCGGTCAGCTGAGAGTGAAGGTCCTCCTCCTGTCACTCAGGACTGCCTCTGTGCCGGGCAGAGATCACCCGTCATGTCTTAATCTGTGCGTCCTAATGAAAAGCAGTAATTACGATCAGCAGATATTGAGTCCCTCCCCTAACTCGGTGCACTAATTAGCAATGACATTTGTCAGACTAGCTGTCTTGCAGCAAAGGGTCTGGAAAGCAGAATTAATGCAGCCATTCCCATGCACCGATACTCTGCTTGTAAGAATAATCAACCCTCTCACCTCCTCTCTCCTAAGAAGAATGAGTCTGAAGGTGGCATGAAGACAAATTCCCATCTGTGGTCTGTCCCACTTAGAGTCAGGTTTGCAAATTCTAAGGCCTACAGGTGCGGGTAGGCAGCTAATTTTAATGATGAAGTGAGCCTGGTGTAAGAAACACACAGCCTACTCAATCTATTCTTTCATTTCCCCACTCTTTAGAGAGACAGGCTCTATTATGAGAGAACAACACTGCAAGAGTGATGAGGAACCAACTCTTAGCCTTGGTGTCATGGAGGTAATAAGGAGTGGGTGGCAACTGCAAGCCAGAGATCATAGGACAAGCCATGCCACAAGGGTCCCCCTGCTCCAATCGTAATGTCATGAAGAAAACAGAAACACAAGCCTACCATTACCATGAGGGCCAATTTTATAAGAAAAGCCAGAAGTATGGGGAGTTATGTAAAATCTCCTGATTATTAAATGTTGATAAGTCATCTTTTAAAACATACTATGTCTTTGCACTAGAAACTATACATCTCAGCTAGCCAGGAGCTGTGGAGGGACCTCAGTCTCAGCTCTGGCTGACTGTTTTCTGACCTCCTCGGGTTATGACAGGGCACAGAGGCACAAGATGCTCCCACTTCAATGTTTTTTGAATACTGGCTTTCTAAAATATTCTCCAAGTTACATGGCACTCTAGTTGGGTTACCCATCACATCCTACTCCCTCATCCTAAATCCTAGGAAGATGGTAGAGACAGCCACATGGAACACACAAAACAAAGCAACAAGAGACGGAGCTTCAGTAGACCAGCTGGTGAGTGGCACAGTCATCCCAGACTCAGGAACAGGGTTCAAGACCACATACTAGGTTACTTCCCTTGAAATAGTACCTCCTGCTGGCATAGAGTCCAGGAAAATATCCGAGAGATGCCCCGTGCCTTTCCCAGATTAATGCCCTTTGACCTCTTTCTCCATTCCTCTTCCCTGAGGCTCCTCATGGTGGTTGATGCTCTCTCTGCTGGATGCCCTTGCAGGCACCTTTTTTTTCCTATCAAGGAGGATTAGATGATATTTTGCTCCCCAAATACCCTCTAAACTGCTTGATTCTCGCCTATAACTGGATCTAAAGACCAGAACTTGATTCTAACCTAAATCCTAGATGAAAAATATATGTGGTCAAAACATGTATTTTTAAGCCCAAGTCAATCAGGAATGTGTCTGACTACAAGTATCAGAAATCTGATACTTGTAGTAGATCAGAAACTACAAGGAGTTGGTTCATGCTACTCGACGCTAAGTCTGAAAGGGGAGTATTGCAGAGTTAGTGCAGGAGCACAAGAGTGTCAGATGCTGGGTCAGCATTCTGCGTTGCTTGGCACTGCCCAATCACATTCCTATGGCAGGTATAGCGCAGCAGCCACAGACAAGTCTACACTCGAAAGCTGAGCTTGAAGGAAAGGACAGAGAAGAGGCCTTCCCTTCCTGGAGATCTAGGGTTTTTATTCAGAATCAAATTGTTTCCCCAAACCTCCAGAAGGTGTCTCCTTTCCTCTTATTTTCCATGACAGTTTCACAGATGCCCCAAGATGTGTGAGAGGTTGGAAAAGGGAAAAACTGTCAGATACCTTCGGGAGTAGCACGGGTGGCTAACATCAATCCTAATCATCTCAAGGCTTCCAAAGGATCTAGCATGTCTACTTTGCCCAACCTATCCCGTCAAAAGAAAGTGATGGTCGTGCAACTGCCATTAAGGAGGCAGAACATGACACAATTAAATTAATAAAATGAAGCTAATTACCAAAGTGTGGTGACATATATGCAAAAGTTCTGGAGGAACTTCTATACACAGTCACCAATTCTGAAGACTGCTTTATTGAAAACGCATCAAAGGGCCTTCAGGATGGACCTGGAGAAATGGCTGCTGAGCCTAGAGTAAGTGGCTATAGCCACTATGAGCCAAAACCTATTAGTAGCCTTTCTAAAAGTAGTTTATTATTGTGACATTTTTAGAGTCATTGTGGTTAGATGAAGCTAACAATTGAAATGGCGATAATGGATCAATTAGGAGAGACTGGAGCTCAGGTTAGCATAGTGTAAATACAGGAGGCTGGATGTTAGCATAGCGGTTACCACAAGAAGACGATGGAGAGAAATTCCATATACAACATCATGTGCATTAATTATGCAAAACTCAGCTATAAGGAGGACAGCAAGCTGGTAGGCTAAAGGCAGGGCAGAAGTGATGAGAATACTGCCTGGGGCCAGAGATGTTCTGAAGAGGCAGGGAGAGAGTAGAGCACAGGGAAACAGATCCTCGATGAGTGCTTCACAGCCTTTGACTTTACACACTAATGCAAATTCCCTAGATTTTACATGGAAGAATCTCCTAACATTTTGTAGCTATTTTCCATTCAAACAGCTTATCTGCTTACACCTGGCTACTAACTCAGGCACTGTGACAATAAATGGCCTGCCCAGGAATACATGCATATGTGTGTATCTTCATGTATGTGAAAGACTGGACATCTGAGATTTGTTACTAAGGTTTTTACAAATTTGGGTCCATATGTGTTGGTGATTAGTCAGAACTGTAACATTTTAAGATCTAATATTCATAAAACTACTCATTTTAACGGACACCTATAAATTTAAATTTTTCCCAATTAATGGGAAAGTCACATAGTTCAAACAAGGGAACCCTCACTTCTAACTATATAGATTTCTGTTTTTAAAGGGGAGTATTAATGTAAGTAAGATAAGCATAATATCTTAGTCATAAATAAAAGTTTCCTGCTATACTGACTTTAACTGAACTAATGAGTTGGATTGAGGGTTCTTATAAAAGAGCTGATCTAGTCTGAGTATGGCTCAGTGATAGGGTGTTTTGTCTGGAATGAATTACAAGACCCTGTACATTCGAGGGACTTATAAGATGGGAGGAGAGAGGGGAAGGGAAGAGAGGGGAGAAAAGAGGGGAACACAGCAGAAGAGACAGGAGGAAGGGGAGAGGAGGGGAATAATTAACAAGTTTCTCTTACTCTCCTGATCTCTTTCTGTGCAGGAAAGCAGAGATGTATACCTCATTATCTCCAAAGGTGGTATCAACTTGAAATAGGAAAAGATCCAAACTAGGCTTAGGCAAATTTGTCAATTTTAGCTATAAAATGCTCCTAAGAGAACAGGGCTAGATGTGATTTAACCTTTAAGGTCAACAACAGAGAATGCAATAGAATCTTAAGTGTTACTCGTAGTAGAAGACAATGGTGGACACCATGGGTCTGAAGCAACATTTCAGTATTTTCCTCCTTCAAGATTCAGTTTCATTCAAAATCAGTTGAATGGAATGAAGGGATGAGGTCTTATGACCAAAGCAGAAAGATTCAAGATTCTGATTTCTAGCCAGGAGCAAGTCTATAACCCAGCACTTAGGAAGCTGAATCAGGAGAAGGTCAAGTCAGCCTGGCTGGTCTACACAATGGGTTCAAGACCAGCCTGGGCTACACAAGTTCTGAGGCTAGCACAAATCAATCAATCAATCAATCAATCCAAGTCCTGGCACAGATCCAGGATAAGCTCAATGGCAGAGAGAGGATGTAACATCACATACAAGGAAGTACCTTGGCTAGCTCAGCCACAGGCTAAAACCTTGTGAAGCCTTTGCTCTGAGTATTTAAACCAGTATGGAATGTCTCTCTAGGTCTACCTGACTCTCCCTTCTTCGTATCCATTATCTGGACACCCCATGTCACTCAACCGTTAACAGTTCTTGGCAAAGCTCTTACAGCATCTTCCCCTCTAAGAAAATCCGTGACCTCTGTCTACTCCAGATCTCCCTCAATTATGTCAGATGTGTGACTGATGAAAGCTTGGAAGGAGCCCTCAGGGTCTCTGTGCTTCTCCGAATCTCCAGACATGGAGGGAAGCCCGGCTGGCCCTGGTTCTATTTTCCTCCTCCTATTTCCCAGCCTCTGAACTCCTTCTGTTTCCCGAGTTAGTCACTGAGTCTGAACAGCAGCCAAAGCCCCGACAATATTAGCAAGAACATTTGATTCCTTTCAATAAAGTTGGAGTCGGCCCTGGAAAATGATCAGCATTCGCCGTGCTGTCCCTCTGTCTTCCCTACCCAAGGAGTAGTCCTTCTTCCCTCGCCACCCTGTTCACCACAGCAGTACAGAGCCTGCTGGAAGAGGCTGGTTGCTTCCATGTGCCTGCCATTACTACATTTTACCATGAACACCAATGGCTATTTCTAAGCAAAACAAAGAAGAGAAAGTAGAAAATCAAAGTAGGGGGTTAATTCTAAACAGAGAACTATTAGAATCTCTTAAACCTGTGGGGATGTTCAAAATCAGTTCTCAGAAAATGTGGACAAGACAGAAGACCCGGGGGTCCATAGCAGTGATAGAAGGGAGAGAGCAAAGAAACATCTTGGGAAGAGATGGTACAAGTGACTAACATGAGAATAATGTAACAGGAATAGAATTGAGCGGTCTACACCAGTAGGAGCTTCAGAAACCACCACAGAGTGGTGGCATGGTAATAATGTAACAGGAATAGAATTGAGCGGTCTACACCAGTAGGAGCTGCAGAAACCACCATAGAGATAAGAGGTGGGGAGTAGGACATAAAGATGGGATGTCTAGGGTTGGAAGCATCTAGGACTGGAAGAGATTTGACTTTGGGGGCTGATAATAGGGGATAGACGTGGAGACATAGGATTAGGGTACCAAGGAATAAAAGCTGCCAATCCCCCAATGAAGGTAACTTGTTGGCACCCACCCTTGTACACACAGACTCCTGAACTCATTTTGTTTTGATGTACTAGGTTGTGGAGGGCACTTTACTATTTTGCCAAAGCTCATGGAAAAGCCTAGCACATGCCTGGAACCCCAGCAGTTGGGATACTAATGCAGGAGGCTCTTGAGTTCTAGGTCAGCTTGAATGGTATAAGACCTGGTCACAAGCAAACAAGCTTAAGGCTATTTCATACTGAACACTGGGGCTCGATGAGAGTGAAGGGAACTCTGCACCTCAAGGCTAGCATATCACCAGGAACATCTCTACTGAGAGCAGTATTTCCCTGGCAGTATAAAGTCTTTAGCATTCTTTGAGGATAGCTTAATCTTAGGGAAAGCAAAACAAACAATAACCCTACAGTATTCAGATGAGATTAAACGCAAGGAAAAAAAAAACATTTGTTAGTGTGCAAATTTTATATATTGCTGCTGCCTCCTAGGGATTTTAAACACACAGACTGCAGACTGTGAATCAAGGGAGCGTGGCAGGTGGGAGGTGGACCACAGGTCTCTGTGAATAGGCCACGGGGAATCACATTAGTTCTCAGTCTTGCTTTGCAAAAAACTGTGCTCACATTTCACTCCCTCATTTTATCCTCTATGAGGTAGAACGGGTAGGCTTATTCTTGTTTGGCTAATGAGGAAATGGAGACTCCAAGAGGTAATGAGACTTTCTCAAGGTCAAACAGCTATTAAGGGGCAAAGCAGCATCTTCTGGCATCCAGTCCAATGATCATTACATGATATTTTGTCCATCGGTGTAACTAAAATGAACCTAATGTCTTCCTCTCCTTTCTGGTTTGATTTCATCCACTTAATTAATATTTATTAAGTGCCAGTTGCCAGAGAAAGGTCGAAAAAGACAGGGTCACACTCTTAAAGAAGGATACAGAAAATGAACAAATGACAGTGAGTGACAAGAAAGAGCCATTGCAATCGGGAGGGAGCCATGGGGCCTCTTACACTTAGTGGAGGAACAGAGTCTGGAGCCACCAGAGACAGCAGTAATAGCTGTTTTGAATTTTAGGCGTGCTTCTAAATAATGTAAATATCTTTTGAGAATAATCAGACCTAAAAATAAGTCACAGTCTTAGGAAGACAAGTGGGAGAGGGATGGTTCTTGTCACAGGGAACGACTTGTAGAAGGTAAAATATTTGTGAAGCATCGGCATTTTCAAGAATCTATCAGTGGTTCCGTTTCCCTCAAGAAAAAAAAGTGTGACCTGAACCTGAAGAGAGGTGAGATAAGAGCATGCTGGGGCTCAGTAAGACCTCGAGTAGCATGGAGAGTTCATCTACTATGAGCTCCTAGGCTGTGGGAATCTACAGAAGAGTGTTCTGGTGATGCTGCTATGGCCAAGTCTGCGTGATACAGGGCATTCTGGCAGCAACAGGACTTAGCTATTAGCTTAACAGGAGAGACACTGGGGTGGGGGAAACCAGCAAGAAGGTTCCACTGTAGTCATGGCAACAGATAAAGAGGACTAAACTGAGGGGGTGGTAGAAAGGATGGATCCAAGGAAGCATTTAAAAGAAAAAGCCACAGGGCTTTATGTGTGAATACAGCAAAAAGAGAGGAAAAAATCCTACCTGAAATGATGCTGAATAATTTGAAAAGTGGGAATGCCCAAGAACAGAGGTTTCAGGATGCTCTTTTCTAGACTCACTTCCCTCAAGCCTAACACACTAGAGGTGCTCAGAGAGCCTCTGTTATCCTTAAGATCCTCCCTGGCTTTTGTCCATAGATGACGAAACACATCACTTGGCTGTTTCTTATCCCCTCGGAATACCTGGCTCTGGGACCTGAAACTAGGAGGTACTCAAAAAGGTTATGAAATTAAGAAAAATGTCATATTTAAGAAAAGGATATGATATATGTATGTGTCATGAAAGCGGACACAAAACTGTTTATGGAATAAAGGGGACTAATAGGAGATGGGTGAGGCTGTAAAAGAGAGTGGGAAAGTACGAGGCAATGAGCTCAATGTTTAATATATGTTTGAATGCAAACGCCCCTGTGTAATATAGTAATGTGTACTATGAAAATAAAAATATTAATGATATGAAAAGGAAAAGCAAAATAGATTCAAAGATAGAAGTGAAGAGGTAGAATGAGGTCAATCTTTGGGCAATTCTTATCAAATATGCTCTATTTTCCCCTTCAGCCTATCTCTTCACATATTTAATCTAGACCAACATGACTTTATTTGAGCCATAGGATGCCCTAAAAGTGGACTTGTCCTGGCACACTCATGCCTGTACACTGCAGCTCTTCTCAGAACCGTGCTAGGCCAACATGGAAGTAAGCCTGGGCTGGCAAACAAGCAACCAGCTGGAGCAGAGGGCAGCTATCCCAGCAGAGGCCAATCTGAACCAGCTAACCCCGAGCTAACCCCATCCAACTCAGACACACAACAAACCCCTGAGAATGAAAACCACCCACCTGAGCCCAGCCCACAATGCCAATTCACAAATCTGTGAGCTGAATAAGCAATTGTTCCTTTAACCTAATAAAGTTTGGGGGTTATTAGTGGGAAAACCTAATGGTAAACTGTCACTAGAAAAGAAACATGTAGCCGGGTGGTGGTAGCACATTTCTTTAGCCCTAGCACTCAGGAGGCAGAGGTAGGTGGAGCTCAGAGTTCAAGGCGAACTTGATTCAAGTTCCAGGACAGCCAGAGCTATTACACCAAGAAACCTGTCTTGAAAACCAAAAAAAAAAAAAAAAGAAAAGAAAGGAATATGCAAGACAATTTCTTTTCTCTTCCTTCCTTCCTTCCTTCCTTCCTTCCTTCCTTCCTTCCTTCCTTCCTTCCTTTCTTCCTTTCTCTCTCTTTTTGCACTGAGGATTGAATCCATGTCACTGTGTTAAACTTACATTCTACCCCTAAGCCATATCCAAAGTCCCAGATCCCTACTTTGAATACAAGGGATGCAGGAGACAAGTTCAAAAGATGGAGAGTTGGCTGTGGCAGGGCTAACATTATTGCCTGCTGCATATCCCTCCTCTCTGTTACCAAAAGGTAGGCCCGGGGACTTGGGGGTATAGCAGAGGAAGAGGAAGGGGATATGGAAAGAGAGAAGGAAAGAAAATTAAAGATACACATAGATATTTTACATACTATTCTGGTTGTCTAACATATTTTATAATTTAAAATTAAAATTTTTAACCTGGTAAAAATATATTACATATTCTTACCATAATAACATTACTTGCCTCTCTTCTATTATACTGTCTCCAGGGCATACTATGTTAATATTGGTTTTTCTGTTCACTGTGATGCTAGGAGACACAAGGTCAGTAGCATCACCATATTTAATATATTAATATATTCTTCTTTTGTAGCACTTCATTTATTTATACATCCATTCAACAAATTTTATTTTCCCTTCCATAAACAAGGCATTATTAAACACAGTAAGGATACAGCAATGAGCAACATCCCTCTCTCAGAACTTACATTATTGTGGAGGAGAATAAAAACACCAAAATAACCAGAGCGGTACATGCCATAAAGAAAAAGTAAAGCTCATGCAAAGGTTTGAAAGATGCAGAGGGCTGTTCTACATGGGTGGGTCAAAGAAGGAATGTGTGAGCTGAGCTTGAGTGAGGGGACAGTGGGACAGAGCACTGTAGCATCACCGTGGGTTTCCTTGTCTGTGTATCGCTCCTCCTTGTAAATCTTGAAGAGAGGGACCAGAGCTTCACCCTTAAATTTGTGACTCTCTCTCTCTCTCTTTCTCTCTCTCTCTCTCTCTCTCTCTCTCTCTCTCTCTCTCTCTCTCTCTCTGTGTGTCCATTTATTTGAGTAAGTAACTATAAAGTAAACCATTGGTTAAAAAGTACAAAATTAAATACATTTTTAAAAACTTGGTCATTAAAAACAAAATACATTTAAAATATGCTTTATTATAATAAAGTGCCTGGCTCCCGTTCTCAGACAAAGTCACCTAGAGAAATTTCACAAGGGAAGGGGAAGGGGAAGGAAGAAGGAGCTTCAAGGAAGGAAGGAGGGAAGGAATGGGGGGAGAGAGAGGGTAGGGAGTTCTATTCTCAACTTTCAACTTTCCATCTATTGGTTGTTTTTTTTTTTTTTTGAGATAGTAATTCAGGTAGTTCAGGCTGACCATAGACTCACTATGTAGCTGAGGATGGCCTTGAACACCTGATCTTCCTGCTTCCCAGATCAAGGATTACATGCCAGGGTCTTTCTCACCTTTGTATTCAACCTACATTCCAGCTTCTCAGGACTTCATTTTGCACTTTAGCACTTGATGTTGTCATGTACGTATGCATGTATGTATGCATGTGTGTGTATGTATGTGCATGTATACATAGTTCATATCTGCAACTTTAAGTTCAGTACAGGGCCAGGCATCATGGATGGGTGGATGCATACATGCATGCATGCATACTTGGGTGGGCCGGTGGATGCATGGATGGATGGATGGGTGGGTGGATGGATGGATGGATGGGTGGGTGGATGCATAGATGGGTGGGTGGGAGGATGGATAGATCTTTCTTCAAGGATCTGCAAACAGTAAGAACCCAGCTAACACTGTGAAGCCTGCTACCACAGGGAGGCTGTCCAACATCACACACTGCTCCACCCTCATCCCTTCATCCTGTAAAATGTGTCCTTTGTTCCACAGTATTGATTGCCTTCTACTATGTCAGATAATTAACCAACTTGTTTTGCTGATGGCTTGCTTGGCTCTCTCAACAGAACTGAAGCTGCTGGAGGACAGTGGTTCATATATGTTGCTCACGGCTGTAACCCAAGCACCTTTGACAGTCCATAAAAACGAGTCCACAGTTGTGGAATATCTGCAAGTGACTCGGCTCCTCGTGGCTTTTCTTAAGCCTGATATGAAGTCTATCTGACTTCCATCCCTGTCTATGTCCTCTTGAAAGATACTTTTGGGGATGACACATCAGTCGCTTGTACCCAGAGGCTGGAACTCATCCCCCATGAGTAACCGACATTTCAAAGCACTAGTATGTCTTGGCAATCTAAAAATTCAAGTGAATACCATGCAGGGAGAAAACGCAAATCAGAAACAGGGTACTTTAAAAACACAGAGCAAAATACAAAAAAAAAATGAGATAAAAATAGAGAGCAAATCTGATTTATAAATTAACATTAAATTGCTTCTTTATGAACCAATAACAATAATGATTAGCTCTGAGATGGAATGCTGAAGAAAACTTTTCGAAATATATTCAAATTACTGTTTGTGAACCTTTCCCTTTGCTGTGTGTCAGTCACTCTGGGCATGTTTCCTGGTCCTGTCAATCAGCCATACCCTGCCACCAGTACCTGCCCAGGGACTCTGCCTTTCACTCTCAATAGGACGCTGACAGCTTTCTGAGTAGTGGTGGAATTCACTAATGCTCTGATTTCTTTGTAACCTAGTTAAGGTTTCATTAGCTTAACTAGGCTAAAGATATTCTTTTTCAGACAAAATCAGCCTTCCACTCGGGGTGATGCACATTAACTGAAATTGCTCCTTTCTTTACAGGTCCATTTGAAGTTCAGACTCTGATTTCTTTGTAACCTAGTTAAGGTTTCATTAGCTTAACTAGGCTGGAGATATTCTTGTCAGTTGAAAAGCACTTTCTGCCTGAAATTATCCACACTCTTTTGGAAATGGCTGCATTTTCCTCCGTCTAAATTAGATTAACTAATTTCAGACAGTGCTCCCCCTGCATTGCAATTTGCCAAAATGGTCTCTTTCTTCCAGATATCGCCTCTCTGTTAGCATTTGACTCCCCAGTCAGGATGCCAGCATCCTCGAAGCAGCCACATGGCTTAGTGAGCATGCGCCCACTGCATACTGGAACCTCGTGGGAAATGCCATGCATCTCATAAGCTTCTCCAGCCAGGGGTTAGAGTCTTGCAATTGGCACCTTAGTTACAGAAGAGATTCTGACTCTTTGGTTTGGGGTCCTTGTTTTTAAAAGAACCAAACAACTGCATAACTTAGAAATAAACAAAAATCAGTAAACAAAAACAACCTGCTATGTATGGCAAAAGCCAAGATTTTAGGTATAACCAAAAGAAAACAAGATAAAATGACCAGGCTGGGGAAGGCCTTGAGAGGAAGCAGGAGCATATTTACCACTGTTGCTAAACACGGCGTATGTTTACATTCTTTCTAACCCTCTAGTGAATATTGTTTTTAAAGGCTCTGTCCTTATAGACTCTGACCTTTGAAGATTAAACCCATAGCTGGTTGTGGGGTCACATCCATTCCATAGACATTCCGTGTCAATGAGCTCTGCCATTGGCAAGAGTGGTCGAGGAGGAAAGAAGAAGGAAGAGGGAAGATGCAGGGGACAGGGAGTGGAGGGTGGCAGAGAGGGAGGAGAGAAAGAAATAGAGGGAAGGATGGAGACTAACAGGAAAACAGACCAAAATTTGGCCTGGGGCTTCTACAGAGACCCCAGGCAGATTTTACATAAACGAAGAAAGAAGAGTTTTGTGCCAATGCTGGGTCAATGAATAACTTCAAAGAATTGTTGTAAACAGTCTCAAGTTGTCCCTAAGTCCTTGCTGCCCACCCCACCCCTACCCCACCCTCAGATTTTCTAAACATGATTTAGTTTTTTCTTATCTGTGTTGGTAAGGAGATTTTATTATTAAAGTAATTAAATGAATTAGGGCAGGGGAGATGGATCAGTCAGTGGAGTACAAGCAAGAGGACTTTTGTCACATTTCCAGAACACATAAAAAAAAAACAGGTCATAGTGTTGCATGCCTGTGATGCCAGAGTCTGGAGAAAGACACAGGGAGGACCCCTGGAGCTTGCTGGCTAGATAGCCTAGCTGCATTGGCAAACCCCAGGATAGTGGGAGACCCTACCTCAAAAAACAAGGAGGATGGCCCCTAAAAATGTAAGAAGCCTGAAGTTGTTCTTCAGCCTAAACACACACACACACACACACACACACACACACACACACACACACACACACACACACTAATAAAAATATAACTGAATATAAATTTCAAAGTTAGACTCTAAATTACACACCACAATAAAAAGCTTCCACTCCTGACAACACACCCAAATTGCAGGTGTCATGTGAGCTTTAATCTCTTCATAAAAGGAGAGGTTTTTTTTCTTTCCTATATTTTGTTACTCATTAGTTCAAGTTAATGTGTCATGCAATGGATCATCACCAGAGACATTGGAGAGAGGGCCTTGTTTGTCTCGTTTGTCTCTGTAACTTTACAACTAAGGGTAGTGAAGCTTGCTCTAGGGGGCCGGTCCTGATTTGTCCCCAGGTCCACAGCCAGTTGATGCCAGAGTCACAACAATCAGGTCATGAAATCGAAGACTCTCTGCAGAGACATCCAAACTGTTTTGCATCTTTAGGGTTCCAAGACAGTAGGCACTGACCTCCTGAGTCCACCCTTAATGTGTTATATGTTAGCTGTCCCTGTAAGGGGTCTTTTCACTAAGTAAGTGGATAAAAATTCATGGCCTGAAAATATCTTAAAATCTAATTTTAAAACTATTTCAAAGTGACAGAAACATCTCAAATATGCTGGATGTTTACCACAATACTTCATTAGACAATGGATTTGAAGCCAGATCTTTGAAATGCTGTGGGAAGAAGTTTGGTGACTGGTGGGCTATAGAATCAGTGACTCTGGGGTCTTGCAGTCCGAGACCTGAGACCAATGTCTCTCTCTCTGTGACCAACACCAAACAATGTCACTGCTCTTTTGCCCTCAGTGTTCTGACCTGTACAACCTGTACAGCCAGCTTAGTCCATATTTTTGAATTTGCCACAATCCAAGCTGCTCTTACCTTCATAATAGGAACATGTCATTTTAGTTCATGCTCAAGGAGGTTTGAGACTCAGAAGGCAAAAATCATAGGTCCTAAGCATTATAAGATGAAACCAGAGACAAGAGCAATGAGCCTCGATGTCATCTCTAGCATGCAAACAGAAGGAGCACAGAAGCTCATATCTGTGGTCCATGATGAGTTGATTCTGATCTGAGCTGCTGTTGGAAGGTAAAGATCCCGGATGTTAGTCTGGCCTCCTAGTCTGATGTTGCAAATAAGTCTAACTGTAGACCATGGATATGAGTACCAAACCATAACCCCTCTTGGGGGAACTATTTGATTTGGGAAAAACACCAGTCAGAATCTCAGGACAAGTCTAGGGACACAGAGAGCTTTGTCACGTACATCACCAGGGGCAGGGGTATATGGATGAATCAGATCCACTCAATCCAGTGACGTGGCTAACGTCCAGGGCATTACCTCTTAAAGTGTTGTCCCTGGACCAGCAGTATAAGCATCGCCAGGGGCTTGTTATAAAAGCATATTCTTGGGTCTCAGCCCAGATCGATGAATCGCAGCCCTGGGAGTGGACCCCACCATCTGTGCTTCCGAAAGCCCCTCAGGTCACACTGATACAGCTTAAGTTGGCAAATTGGAGGTTTAAGATGTGCTTAAGAGGAGCAGCTAGACATGAACAATGAAAAACAAAATAATGACAGGAAGTTGGCATTCTGTCAGAACAGATATCAGGAAAACACAGCATGAAGAGCCAACTAGCAGTGGGCAGAGTAGTCGATCAAGCTGAGAGAAAGTGAAGGCTGACACACCATGCAATAGGTCAGAGAGTTTCACACCTCACTGGTTGCAGAAATTCAAATGGGAGGGGAAAAAATCCAGGATTGACTGAGTTGTGCCTCTCTGAGTGTATGTATATGTATGTGTGTGTGAGTGCATATGTGTACATGTGTGCGAGTGTGTGTGAGTATGTGTGTGTGTGTGTGTGTGTGTGTGTGTGTGTGTGTGTGCGTGTGTACACATGCATGTGAATGCCCACACAGGAGTGTACATTTGTGAGAAGAGTTTGTTTAACATGGACATTAGGCTTGCTCTTCCACTGTCTAGGAGAACATTTGCTTAACCTTACCCAAACAGACTCTGTCAACCAATGAACAACCAACCAGCTGAACTGAGAGGGGCTCAGACATCATCCTGAGGGCACTGCCCTCCTAGAAGGACAACAGGCAGAAGTGGGCTTGATTCTAAGTATAAATGAGCATTTGTAAGGCATATCCCATGATAGTTCCCACTCAGAAGGTCTTGGGGTGGCCTCCATAACTAGACATTTTTACATATGCCTATTTAAGTCAGGGATTCCAATTCCCCCAGCTTAAGTGGTCCTGTTGAGAACTGGTTAATGATTTTCTCATCCAACAACAGGAGGTTGAAGCCAATGCAAGGGAAAGATCTATAGCTTCTTCTATTTGGCACTTATTTGTTTTTACATAGTGTTTTGCTATCATTTGTAAGTTTCCACCACAAGATATTAGCGAAGTCGAGAAAAATTTGTGAAGGATTAAAAAAAATCATTGAAAAACCAAGAGTAGGGAATAGCCTAGGGTCATGGTAAAATGTGACCAATGAAAGGGAGTGGGGGTCTTCTGGGTTGTTTAAAACAGAGGGCTTCTATTAGAAGACAAAGTGGGAAATACCCTTGAATTAATTGGCACAGGAGACTGCTTCATGAATATTACACCAGTAGCACAGACACTGAGATCAACAATTAATAAATGGGACCTCCTGAAACTGAGAAGCTTCTGTAAGGCAAAGGACACAGTCAGCAAGACAAAACGGCAGCCCACAGACTGGGAAAAGATATTCACCAACCCCACATCTGACAGAGGGCTGATCTCCAAAATATACAAAGAACTCAAGAAGCTAGTCTCCAAAACACCAAACAATCCAATTAAAAAGTGGGGTACAGAACTAAATAGACAATTCTCAATAGAGGAATCTAAAATGGCTGAAAGACACATAAGAAAGTGTTCAACATCCTTAGCCATCAAGGAAATGCAAATCAAAACAACTCTGAGATACCATCGTACTCCTGTCAGAATGGCCAAAATCAAAAACAACAATGACAGCTTATACTGGAGAGGATGTGGAGAAAGGGGAACACTTCTCCACTGCTGCTGGGAGTGCCAACTTGTACAGCCACTTTGGAAATCAGTATGGCGACTCCTCAAGAAAATGGGAATCAGTCTACCACAAGATCCTGCAATTCCACTCTTAGGCATATACCCAAAAGAAGCACATTCATACAAAAAGGACATCAGTTCAACGATGTTCATAGCAGCACTATTTCTAATAGCCAGAAACTGGAAGCAGCCTAGATGCCCCTCAACTGAAGAATGGATAGAGAAAATGTGGTACATTTACACAGCAGAAAAAAAAAATGGAATCTTGAAATTTGCAGGAAAATGAATGGAACTAGAAGAAACCATTCTGAGTGAGGTAACCCCAAACACAAAAAGACAAACATGATATGTACCCACTCATATATGGATATTAGACATAGAGTAAAGGATTATCAGCCTACAATCCACACTGCCAGAGAAACTAGTAAACAAGGAGGACCCTAAAAGAGACATACATGGTCCCCCGGAGAAGGGGAAAGGGTCAAGAGCCCCTGAGCAAATTGAGAGCACGGGAAGAGGGGGGAGGGAGCTAGGAGAATGAGAAGGGGAGAAGAGGAAGGATGCAGAGGTCATGAGGGAGCAGAAAGGTTGAGTCAGGGGAAGAATAGAAGAAAGGGTATGTGATAGGTAGAGTTTTAGTTGGGGGGTGGTAGGGGAGGACAGGAGGGAGAAGGGAACTGGGATTGTCATGTAAAACAATCTTGTTTCTAATTCAAATTAAAAAAAATCTGAAAAGAAAAAAATAAAACAGAGGGCTTGCTGGGGTTTGTTTGTTTGCTTTTAGTTTAAAGGAGGGCTATTTGAAATTCAAGCCTTTTCCCCCTGGTCCACCAGGTCACTAGATATGAGAGTTTACAGACTATCAACAGTCCCCTGTGCATCTTCCCAGCCACTGCAGGCACCTCTTCCTGGGTCCATGGGAGTCAGAAGGAAATCACCCCAATCAAAGGCAGGCATGGGGGCTCCTACCATTTAGGAGACTGAGAAAGGAGGGTTACTATGAGTTCAAGACCAGCCTGGTTGCATAATGAGTTCTAGGCCTGACTATATCTCCTACAGAGAGACCCTCTGTCTGGGAAATTCAAACAAACAAAAAGACAAGCAGTCTATTGGGCTAGAGCTGGTCTTCACAGTGATGTTGGTGGTTGCATGTCTCCCTAGAGAGAAACAGATCAGTATGCTACGTTTGGGCTTGTGGGGAGCCAGTTTTCCTTAGAGGTATGGTGAGAAGAAGTTAAAGAGGAAATGCTTAATTTGATTATGCAGCTAGAAAGGGAGACAAGAGATAAGCTAAAACCCTTGTCCCTTTCCTCCCTCAGGCACCCTCTCCACCGTGTAGTGACCTAGCAAGCCACACATTGACTAAGCTGCAGAGACACAATGTAGAAGAAGGAAGGAAGAAAAGCCCATTTTGTTTTGTTTTGTTTTTAAACCCTCAGATGTCATCTGATTCCTTCATTTTTGTGGCCTTTTGTCTCTGCCAGTTTCCATAGCAACAGAAACCAGCAAGTACTTTGCATCCTTCCCTTCAGCTTGTGCAGATAACTCCAAATGGAATCAAAAACAGCTCTGGGTTGGGAGAGACCCCTGCCTTCTCCTCTGCACTTAGATGGGGCTGTCATGAAGGTGATCAGGTCTCCAGGTTTTGGTCTCCTGTTATTTTTGGCTCTAAGTGTCACTTTTAAGGGCATGCCTTTGTTTCCGATCTGGGAGAAAGGAGCAGTAAGTTTTATGTTTAGGGACATAGCTGAGGAGACACAGACACATAATAAAATATTGAAAATGTTAAGAACATCAAATGATCTTGCAGAACTAACATCCCACACCACTATGGGCATCCCCAAGAAGGGCAGAGACTATTTCTGAAAAGGTATCACTGTCTTGGAATATTTACCCAAGCCATCAATAACCCCAAACTATTAGGTACAACTCCATGCCAAGACATGATGTTTGCTTTTGGTTTAATATGTGTAAAAACATGTTGTCTAACTGTCATCTCCCAGTGTGGCTACTGATCTTACAAGCTTTCCCCTCAAGTTCAAAACTGTGTTATCAACAGGCAGGAGTATGGACACAATTCAGCTCCATGCAGACCCAGGTGGTTCCAGGTTGAACCATCCCAGATATTAATCTTTATTACAGACCATGCTATTGGTACATTATACAAGCCAAATTATAATAACAGGATTTATAGACAAAATTTCTAGACCAAGCTGCTAAAGGAAATAAATATGTTTCAGAGAAATGAGTATATGTGTTAGTTTTCTATTGTTGCTATGATTAAAAACTCACAAATCTATAGTCTGAAACAAGACAATTTATTATCACAGTTTCACTGGTCTCAATTGTTCTAACAGGGTTTCACTGGGCAGACATTAAAATGTCAAAGTGGTGGCCAGTCTGGGTCCCTTTAGGAGTCTATATCTGCTTCTTTGCCTTTTTACAGCTCCAAGAAGCTCTCTACATTTCCTGGTTCATAGCCCCTTCTTCCGTCCTCAAAGCCATAGTGTAGCATCTTAAAAGGGCTCTTAATCCCATCTGTGAAGCCCTTTAGCTGTTAGGTCCATGCTCACAGGTTCCAGGCATTAAGATATAGAAACAAATAGGGTGCTATTATTCTTTTTTACCACAAGACCCCTATATCCATTTCATCAAATCATACCTACTGCTAATTATGTTTTAACTTGGTCCTGGTCTTAATCCAGTATAAAATAATCTTTCCCAACTTGCCATAAATCCTACTGCAGTCAAAGGTGCCTTTCTTCGGCTTCTGGCCAGGTTGACAGCAAATGTTTTGCAATTGTTGACCAGCCCACGCTTGTCCCCTCAAATGGCAGCCTGCAGTTGGGCAGTTTCTCCTTTCTATTCTTCCTCTGTCTGTGTCTGCCATGATCCCAGATATATGCACAAAGATGGCAAAGTTTTGAAGATGGGGTAGGAAGTCCCTCCAGTGTTCAGAATTTTTCTCCCCAAGCACAAGAACACATTGCTTTTCCATTTGTTTTTACATCTGAACAGGCAACATTTTGAACTCCCTATGTCTTTAATCTCCTTTGCACATTGTAATCCCCTTTATTAGATCTTGCTTGAGCATAGTCTTGGTTTTTCTGGCCTTCTACATAGTCAGGCTTCCAAAATCTGAACTTACTCCAGCAGCTGGATAGCTCTTCCTTCTCCCTTTTCCAGCCTGTTTGTGTGAGCTAACTACTATTTAAATGTCTCAGTCCTGCCTGGCTTCACACACACACACACACACACACACACACACACACACACACACACACACACACACACACTGCACTGGATAGTTTTATGTCAACTTGACACAAACAAGGGTCATCTGGAAAGAAAAACTTTTAATCAAGAAAATGCCTTCATTGGATGAACTGTAGGCGTTTATAGGATATTTTCTTGATTGATGATTGATTTGAGAGGGCCTAGCTAACTGTGGGCTGTGCCACTCCAGGGCTGGGGTCCTGGGTGCTATAAGAAGGCAGGCTGAGCATTTCACAATGAGTAAGCAAGTAAGCAACACTTCTCCAAGGCTTCTGTATTAGTTCCTGTCTCCAGATTCCTGCCCTGCTTGAGTTCCTGCCCTGACTTCCTTCGATAATGAACTGTTAGGTAGAACTATTGGCTGAAATCAATACTTCCTTCCCAAGTTGATTTTGGTCACACACACACACACACACACACACACCACCCCTCCCAACACCTACCATGGAAATCCTCTAATTTCTAAAATAAAAAAAAATGCATTTTTAAATGGTAGCACAAGTTTTTAGGTCAGTGGTAGCTCCTCACTGTGGTTGGGGAATAGAAGGAGAAATGCATTTGGAGCAAACACTTTTCCAACACCCTATTTTCTGAAGTTGGAAATAATCTGACTTTTTACAGAGCCATGCCATCACTGGCCAGTGTGCAGTGCTTCTGACAGCCGAGAGGTAGAATGATGAAGCCAACCCCCATCACCCTCAGCACACACTATCTTCCATACAACCATGTGACCCAGTCATTGGCCACTGGGATATTTCAACCACTGTTTTCCCTGCAACTTCATAGTACGTCAAACACCATGAACTCAGTCACCACGCTAAGCGGTTTAGACCTGACAGGCAGTGTGGGACTGATGCCTGGAACCACTCAACCGGGACTTCCTGCTTTTGTTCTAAACAAGGTAAGAAAAGAGACTTCCTTTCTTTTTCTTTCCTCTCCCATGTCAAGTAGAAGACAGACAATCTAGGGTCCTGAGTGTTTTCATCGCTAACCATCTTAATGAGATGTTTCAGGCCAGAACAAGTGTGCTTACAACTTGAACCTCAAAGATATTTTTATGTGCTCCTTTGATTCCCAGGGGAAAAAACAAAGTTGAGCATGAATAAAAGAAAGTTGGAGAGAAAGTTCGATTATATAATTGGCTAATTCACATTAAGGTTCTCCCTGATATAAGCAATTTTAAACAAAATGGACTTACTGGTGAAGGTTTAACAGCATTATAACCAACATTATATTGTCTTCCTCCTGTCGAATGTAGGGCCAGTCCACAGACTGAGAATCTTGCTGGGTGCATGTGATGTGAGGGACACAGTCTGAGGGGAGTGGAACAAGCTAGAGGAGGAACCTCCAGTGATGTCACATGGACCAAGAAAAGGACCCAGAGGAAGGCCAGCCAGACCCAGTCAGCTCTGCTCAGTAACGGCAACTCTCCGTCTGCCTGTGGCAAAAGATGATTCCTCTTTCTCAGCTGAAGAGACCGTCAAACATTTCAAATTACAATTGTCAGTAGTGAGACGATGTTTCATCTTGTGAAATGATCTAAAGCTGCAAAGCATAAAGCCTTCTTTAAACAGCCAGAGAACGGCTCCCTGCAGAGAGCTAAACCTCAAGCACAGAGCAGCCTCCCTTCTCCCAGAGACAGTGGGAGGGAAAGCAGCAAGTTTTCTCCAGCACAAAGAGAGAGGGGACTTGGTTTTGGAGCAAGTACACACACACACACACACACACACACACACACACACACACACACAGAGAGAGAGAGAGAGAGAGAGAGAGAGAGGATAAAATCTGAAGGGTAGAGAGAGAGAGGGAGGGAGGGACAGCGAGAGATGCAGAGAGAGAGAGGGAGACGTGTACCATATACACATACTCCCCACATAACCATACACATATGCGCACATATACCATACCTATAGACACAGAGAGGGAGGAGACACATACCGCATACATGCATACTCTACATATATATATATATATATATATATATATATTATATATATATATAATGCATACAGAGAGAAAGAGTCCACAAAGCACAAACTACAGAAAAATACGTATATATCACATAAACACACACTGCACACATGCACACACACAAACCCCACACACACATATCACACACGTGAAGGTCGCACTTTTCTCTCTAATTTACCTAGGATGCTCACTTAAAATGCCAAGACTGCTTGACACAGCCATGAACCTAGCACACACCCTTCAGACTTTATCCCGTAGTGCTAATGGGGAAAGGTGAGACCACGAGAAGATTAAAGGGGAAAAAACCAGCAGCCCCTAGCCATGCGCTGTGTTACCACTGCATTCGTGAACGTCTCTTGCCAGACAGAAGTTACTAATGAGCAGCAAAACCGTCTATTTGTGGGTTCCTTTCTTTTGCTCCTCCATAAGCACCGAAGGTGCAAAGAAGTCACCAATCTGCCAAGTGTCAGGAAGCAGGGAGAAAGAGAATGGAGGCGGGGGGCAATGACCTGCCAGGCGCCCACGGTCATGCTAAGACCACTGGGGAGAAGAAAGGAGGTAGAGGAGGTGGGAGCCTCCTGGCACATGGGACAGGAGAGCCGGAGGGAATGAGAATAGGGTCGGTGGCAGGCATTGATTTCTGTGACTTCCGGCTGCTTTCTGGACCATCTGTGTCTGTTTGGGGCTCCTTCTGTCCCATAGCCCAGCTGTCAGGAGTTTCCAAATGACAAGAGGCCCCTGGATGCCAAGTCCTGAGACAATGTCCTGAATGCCCCAGTACAGAGGGTTCTGGAAGTTCCCAGCACCAAGATGGTCTTTTCTCCATCATTCCCTCTGCATTAGCCCTGGGGACCTAAGACTAACTAATCAAGATGCAGAAGGAAGGAGAGTTGTTAATTCCATACATATTTGTTGAGACCCGTCTTGTTCCAGGATGTGTTCCAGACACTAGGAACATGACCATGGAGACTGAAAGGGATGTAGACCATGAACAATCAACTTCCGCTGGGACTTTGGGGGAAGAAGCTCTAGTGGGTCCCCTCAGCTATTCCTCATGGCTCTCGTGTAGGGGGACCTGACTAGCAGGACACAATGAAAAGCACAAGGAAAGATCCAGTGCCATCTGGGGTGGGGGGCAGGCAGCATGGGTCCTGGCCACTGGGGTGGGGCTGATGGAGTGTTATAGTGACCTCAGTATATAGTTTGTGAGCTTTTGAAGCAGGGACAGAGTGAAGAGATCAATCCGCAGTCCGTATGGCTAAGGTTTCTTTATTCAGGTAACACCAGCCAGGCGCAAGGCAGCCAGGCCAGAAAACAGGGAGAAGGGAGAAGAGAAGAGAGTCTCCACGTGTGCACGCTCCCTTAAGCACCATTCCGGCGTCACCTTAGACTTCCCCTCACCACGCCCTCACGGGCGTGTCCCGACACACCTGTCTGGGGCTACTAGAAGGCGGGGCTACAGTGTCTCCCTACAACAGAGCTTCAAGTTAGGGCAGTACCATCCTTTCCATCTACTCCTGAACAGAGACATTTGTCCCCTCCAGGTGGGTGGGACCTACTTAGTCTCTTGACATCAATTCCCCTCCCTTGTGTGGAACTTCATCTGGGCCACGCAGATTATCAACTGTGTCCCCGCGCTTGGATGGGAATCTCCTAGAGCACCCACACCAAGCAGTTCCTGCCACTGTTTGCTGTTGACTCAGCAGCCCTTGAAGAAACTGCAGGCGCTTCAGAGGCGGAGGCAGAGACAGGTGGAACAAAAGATGCTTCAGATGGTTCTGTTCCCTCCCCTCCCAGGACCTGCCCTGGACTGAGAACCAGTTTCCAGATCTTTACCAGCTGTCTGGCAGCTTGCCACAGATCAATAAGTCTTCTTCAGAGTTCCAACTTGCAAAAATATTTACTGTACATAATTTAATAGGACCCTCTCCTGGATAAGGAGCTGACACTTTTAATTACCTGCATTGAGTGCTCTCCTATAGGACCTGGTGTGCACGTGCCTCTGAATGCCAAGTACACTCATTTCTCAGGGCTTTGCCACGGATTTGGAAAGAAAAGAAGGCTCCGTGCAATGGTGACCTCCAGGCAGTGGGGGAAGGGAGCGGCAAGGACAGCCATAAATGTTCTAATGGCTTCCTTGCTTAGGGTACCCCTCCCCACCCCAACCCTTGCACCTTAGAGTTTTCTTGTACTCTCTCCTAGATTGTCACGCACTCAAATACAGGCATATTATTTTTCCTGCCATCTATTCCCCAGGACTTTTGGGCTTTGCCTCTGGTGGACGACCCTAAGATTCACCCTCTTTACAGCCTGAAGATGCATGCCTGAGCAGCATACAAATCAGCAAGAGCCACACCTCCTGTGTGTCAGACAGGGTCCCGGGCTCTCAATATACTCGACTTGTAATCTATGTGGGCCTGATAATACACCTATTTTTCAGATGAGAAAAATCAAGATTCTGAGATGTTATGTGACTTACCCAGGGTCACATACCACACCCCACAGGCTCATGAGTCTGAATACTCATTTCCTGAAGGGCCTGGGCAGGGAGACTGTAGAACCTTTCAGACATGTGGCCTAATTGGCAGACACAGAGCTGCAGGGGTGGGGCCAGTAGGTAGAATCCTGCCTGGTCCCATTCCAAGATTTCTTCTTGCTTATCCACCAATATGTAGTAGATCATACCACAAACTCCTGACATCATGGATGGAGTCCTGGCTGCCATGCCTTCGATGACTTGAAACCATGAGCTAAAGCAGCTCCTTCTTCCGCTCGTGGCCTCTGATGGACATTACACCACAATTATTAATTGGGGCTGGTCTCGTGTACCTACCAGTTGAGTTGAGTGAAGGCCTGCTCTGCACCTCAAGCGCATCCTGAAGAATCCTATCCACTTCCAGGGATCTACAGAAATCATCCATAGTGTCTATTCCATGGCTGTGTGGGGTGAGGCTGAGAACGTAGGATAGTTTTGGAGTCTCCTCAGGCTTCCTCCCATGCACTTGGCTCTTTGTCCAGTACTCTCTTTCTGGGACCCTGAGAAGACTTCTGTCCAGCACAATGATGAAGGTCTATTTCCATATCTAACTACAGCTCATTCTGGTCAGTGTGAGCCATCTCCATAGCCTCCTCTCCAGTACCCCTTACCCTTTCTGCCCTGTCCAGCTCGACTGGGAGGTCACAGTATAAGAATGTTTCTCTCAGCTGCTAATTAACTTCCTTTGGCATCTTATACAAAAGCAATCCTCTGGCAATCATGCTCTGCATGGCACCTAAAAATTTGTGGGTGTACAATAAATATTCAGCTCCTCACAATCTCCACACTTGCTAATGATTGTGTGGGCACATTTGGTTTCATCTGTAGAAAAGCCAAATAAGAGATTGCTAAAACCAGGAAGGGAATTATGATCCTAAAGTAGCCGTACTTGGTTGTGACAAAAGGCTGAGGCCGGGGAAGCAGTGAGGGTGGAAAATGGAAACCTCAGCACCTACATGCATCACGAGTAATCCCAGACTGGCCAAGGCCCACCAGCTAATACTCAACGGAGCTATAGGAATGTTTAATGTGTCTAATGCTGTTTGCAACGGTGTACAACTACATGGCTGGATATTTAACCGGAAAGCCACCAGGCTATGGGGTGGAGGAAAACGTGTTAATCTGAGCCTCCTCTAGCAGCTGCTGACCTATAGGAAGCAGCAAAGAAAGCGAGCAGGAAGGCCATGAAGGTAAAGAAGCCTGCGCAGAAATTCTGGATTCAAACTGGATGGGGACTATTCTTCACCCACGCATGCTTGGTGGCAGAGAAGCATGCCCGCTAGGGAAGTGGAAAGAGAGCAACAAGACACATTAGCTCTCAAAGTGCCAAATGGGCTAGTCAATATGGGACTGAATCAGCACAGAGGACAAGGTGTGGCGGGATACACACTGCACACACCGCAACGGAGATGGGCAACGGGCATGGCTTCGTGAAGGAGGATGGCGCTGCAGACAGGTGACAAACTGATATGCATTTCACAATCCTGTTTTCTGGATAAACTCAACTGTTAACACTCCTGCACGCATGCTGGTGTTCTCTACCATTCAAAAACATGTTTAGAAGAAATGCTTGAAGACCTTCAAGGACAGTGAGGCTGCTTCCTTGAGAGGAGTTTGTATAGTAGGCGCTTTACCAACTGAGCCGTTTTCCTAGGCCCCTCTCAGCTTTATAACATAATGTATAGTTTGGTAATTAGAGGAATGAACTTAAAAATACTGGGAAGATGAGATGAGCAATTAACACCTAAACCTTGTATTAATGAGCAAAACCCCACAGAGATTTGCAAGAAGGTTTTAGATCTTGGTACTCAACACACGTCACTCAGAACCACAAGTCGGGACACACTTTGGAATGATGTGTCTGAAGGCCAGAGCGGTCTACATGGGAAGTCGCAGCAAGGTGGCCAATCCCCTGCTCCCTGGAAGGGCACAGATAAGTGTCCCAAGAACACAGGGGAAAGCAGATCCAGAGGACACAGCCTCATGGAGAAGAGGGAATGAGGTCCTGAATGATAACACACACGAGTGAAGCCAGAGAAATTGACCGAAATCATGTGCATCAAACACCAATGATTTCCATGACCCCTTCCACTTTGAAATACTCTTAACTATTTCTCTCCTCTACTTGCGGCAGAGATTTTCATTGCAGTCACTATATCCAATGTCTCATCTGCTTCCCCCTGAAACCAGAACACTCATGTCTATGTTTCCTCCACATCGCCAAAACTGTTCTTATCAAACTTACCCCCATGTTTGGGCCACCAAGCCCACAGAACCCGGCTATCTTTTCTTGCTTTCTCCATCAACAGCATTTGTCACAGTCCCTCACTCCTGCACGGTAAACTGCTGTATTCATGTGGCTTTGGAGCACCCCACTGTTGGGCTTTGCTGCTGACTCACGGGCCAGTGTTGGCATCTGTTTTGCTGTTGTTTCCTCATTCCCTTGACCTCTTAGCATGGGTGTGCCCCGGGACTCAATGCAGCTCTCATTTTTTCTACCAACATTTACTCCCTTGGTGACAGCATCCAGTCTGTGGTCTTAAAAACTAGCCGGATGTCAGAGAGTCCCAAATTTATACCTCTAGTCTCTGCCTCACTTTGAACTCCATCCTCGCAATCATTTTTCCTACTTAATATCTCCACTGGGATATCTAATAGACATCCCAGACTTAGCACATCCAACCCTTCCACTATAAATCCAGCCAGTTGCACTGTCCTCATCTCAGTGGATGTGGCCTTGGAGTCAGCCTTAGCTTTGAGATCATACTTCCCATCCAGTGTGCGAGCAAATCCTATTGGCTGAATCTTCAAACTAAAATGAGATTTTCATCACCTCTCAAAACCTCCACCACTGCTTTCCTAGTCAAGGCCCATCATCCTGTCCTTAGATTACTGCACTGGGCCCCTCCTTCTGCCTCTGGTACGGAACCAAAGTCGGGGCCTTGGACAATCCTATGAGGCTGTAAGTCATCCTTTCTTTCAGACCCTCTTATGGCTTCCCACTGGAGACGTTCCCTCAGAACCATTCATTTCTTTCTATATGTGCTTCACTTTGCTCTTCCCTTCCCTACTCTGTTAAGATCATCCCCTCACACACATTCCATGTCACACCCCATCCAGCATCCAATGTGGTCTTTCTGATAAAATACGATCATGTTTCTATTAAATCTAAAGCCTGCCTGTGGGGGCTAAGCTCTTTGGCTTTCTTGGCTAGCTCAGCTCGCCTCCCCACCCTGTGCAATGAAGGCCACGTGCATCTCACTAGCAGCAGTCCTCATGAGCACCGATTCTATGTGTGCTCTATTCGTCTGCGTGATAATGCTTTCTGATGAGTTTCCCTGTTTGGGTGAAGTTTCTCTCCCCACACAGTGCTTTGAGCTCTGCCAGGCTGGAATCACATCCCCTCTTTTCTCCTCTGCCCCTTTATCAGTTCACTTGATGCTTGTCGGATTAATGGGCCAGAACAAGACTGTGCAACTCGTATAAAGGATACTTGCCAAGGGTTTCTGGGCCATGCGTTGATTTTCTTCTACAACACATCTACGGTGGCTATTATAAAATATGCTGTAAATGGTTGACGGTTGATATGCTTAATCCAACTGGCTTTTCAATCCCTCTAGGCAAAGGCACCAAGGAAAAGAAAAACAACTTTACTTGAATATGTTGTGAAGTCAGAAAAGCCTCATTCCCTGGGATAAGAATAAAGGGCAGTGCTGCTAACTTGACAAGGGTGATGACTTGATATGGAGCTCAATAGCATGTCTGGTGGCTTTGTAAATCTTCTATGTCGTGAGAGGAGGAACTGGTAATGATGATGACAACCAAAGTGTCAACCGGGTAACCAGAGTTCAGGCTCTTGCTCTTGTCCTCCATGGAAGGGTGCCTGAGGTTCTGTCCAGAGAGACACTGCTATCTACCAGCATCCTGGTGGGGGTGACAAGGAGTGGATATAGGGGTGTTGACTTAAGTTTCTGTCCCGCCTGGTCCCAAAGCTATTTAGTTCCAAATAGACATACAGAGGCTTATATTAATTATAAACTGTTTGGCTGATGGCTCAGGCTTCTTATTGGCTAACTCTGTTGTTATTATTATTATTGTTGTTGTTGTTGTTTTTCAAGACAGGGTTGCTCTGTGTAGCGTAACATCGTATTCTCCAAAGACCTCTGCAGGCCAATGAGCTTCGACTTCTAGGAAAAGACAAGGAAAGCATCTTTGCCCTGGATCATTTAACCTGAAGATGGTCAATGACAGCGGCCAAGGCTCTTGGGCCCACATCAGAGAAGATTCAGGACAACATTCGGCCTCTTTCCCTGAGTAGACAGCAGCAGGATTCAGCAGAGGGTGAAGCCAGGGCAGTCTACCAACAAGAGTGTGAGGACTCACACAAACTCAGGCACAATTCTCTTTTGGTTACTGCTTTAGAATCAGAGACTTCAAAGGGCTTAATCACATTTTTTAATGGTCCAGGTGCCTTGTCTCAGGCAAGAGCTTTTCCTGTCACATTATCCATTTCTATGGATTGGAAACTCCTTATCCCCTAAGCTTCCAGCCTCCCCAGTAGGAACAGAAAGAAGCCCATTTGTTTCTCTTCTTACCAGAAGAGGCCATGTCTCACAGACCCTTCTAATATTTCTCTATCCAAAAAGAGCTCATAGACATGAGATGTCCCTAGAGTGAAGTTTGGAACAACAACAAAAAAACCTTAGCTGGAATTCTTCACCACCACTCCAGTCATGGTGCCTTACCCCCACAGGAAATATGGTTCCCTGAGAAAAGACCAATATTGTATCTTCTAGCACAAAAGTGACCTCAATCTTTCCTTCCCCACCTGGGAAAGGGAAACAGGTAAGCAATTTAAGGTCTCAGAACACACGTTTGAATGACGTGTGGTCCAGTGGGAGATACAAAACTGTCTTTTTGTTTGTACCTTGTCATCCCTGAAGGATTCGGTATGCTAGGAAAGCTGCTTGCTGGTCTGCAGCAGACAGTCCCTCAGGTCTGTGCCCCAGAACTCATGAGGAAGCCAAGGATGACTCAGTTTGATGTCTCTCCAAGGCAGTGGTACCTCTCCCTCAGAGTTCTGGTTAAATGACTCCATGCTTTACAGCGTATGGATGTGGTGCTGGCTCAGGAGTTGCCCCAGCTAGAGCTGCTTTGGCTTAGCAACATTCTGGATCAGTTATTTTTCCTAGTTTAGGGTGAATATGCTTCATTAGAAAAAGATGGCATGGTGTAAGTTGAGCTACCCGGGTTTTACAGACCATGTCTCACACCTCCCATGGCAGTCTTAACTTGCCTCTACCTCATTTCTTGGAAATGCATTTGAGATGCTGAGAAACAAAGCCCCAGAATCTCCAGCAGTGATAAAATAAAGCCTAAGATGGTTCCTGAAAGACATTGAGACATTCCTGAAGGCTACTGAGAATCTTACAATGTTCTTCTAGCACAATGCATTAATAGCAAGATGACAGACAGGAAGGTGTTGGTGGGGGTACAGGGTACTGTATCACTATTAACATCTGAATAAAGTAAACACAACTTCCTTTAAAAGATAAAAGCATTACAGCCGGTCTCCCAAAATGGTGATCTGATGGTAAACTGCAAACCCTAACTCAACCCAGGTCTGCACTAAGACTACTTGGAAGAGGCTAAATCCAAAGGACAAAGTCCATAGAGATTATGGCACTGTTTAGGGTGAACAGCATTGAACACACATTTGGTTTGGAGACAGAGGTTAGTGAGCTCCCAGCAGAACAGGAATCATCCCTGGGGTGGCACGCCTTCCTGGGAAAAGCTGGCTGACTGTTGGCATCTTCAACACTGTTCTCCAGTAGTTACTGAAAGCACCTGAGATATGCAGACGGAACCCATACCCCATACAAGCCCAGCTGCCCAAAGTAGGTAGAAGACAGCTGATGAGTGCGGAGCTCACACCCACATACGCTCACCATTCAGAAGAGAAAAAGAGGGTCACAAAGTTGCATAGCAAATAAATGTATGTGCCCTCTCCCCTCCCCTTCCACTCCCTCCCCGTCACCCCCAGCCTGAAACCTGCCTTTCCACCTCCAGCCTTTAAACTCCACCTTCATTTGTTACCTTTCCTGTCACAGTGAGCTTTATCCAAAGGGTAATGGTTGGGTAACACATCACCTATGTCTCCTTTGTCCCAGCGTAACAAAGCACCACTGACTGTGCAATTTGTAAAATAAATAAGTAAAAATAAACAACCAGAAATACCTCGACATGTGGTTGTGATACTGTGAAGTCCAAAGTCTTCAAGTCTAGTCAAGGGGCTAGAATGTGTAAGGGCTTCCTGTCTGCATTACCCCAGGGGAAAAGGGCAAACTGGAGGCAAGGAAGAGAGGAGGGGGTTGAACATGGCCTTCTATAAGGACCAGCTTCTGAAAAAATAACATTAATGCACTGGATGGCAAGACTCTCATGGCCTGGCAGCTCTGAAAGGACCACATTCCAACATTTCCTCATTGGGGATCAAGACTTCAACTCAGAAACTTTGGGGGACATATCCAAATTGTAACACCAAGGGTGAACCTCACAGTAAACTAGAAATTTTGAGTGCCAACTACATACCAATGCAGGTCTATTTGTTTTAATAAATGCACTCTGGTGTGAGGGATACTAGTGGGGGGGGCGCTGTGCGTGCATCAGCATGGTGGTGTACAGAAACCCTATGCACAGTTTTGCTGTAAACCTAATACTTCTCTAAAAACTATGGTTCATGTCCTGAGTAGGTGACTCAGTAGGTAAAGGGCTTGCTGCACAAGCATGGGGATCCAAGCTTGTCTCTTAGGTAGAAGCTGAATGTTTCTCACTGACCATCAGCACAGGGAGCTTCGCTCTGTTCCACAAAGTGCTTCAGAACTTTCTGAGCTGCTTCAGAACTGGGACCCACAGGCTGAGTCTGTGGGTAAAGGGTTGGGTAGTACATTTTTTAAGCCTTGAGGACCAAACCATTTCTGCTATACCCAGTTGAGTCTGCTATTGTGTGCAAACAGCTATGAGCTATATGGAAATGAATGGTCATGGCTGTGTCCTGATGCAACTGTTTACATAAACAGCATGTGGTTTGTGAGCCACAATTGCAAAGCCCTGCTTTAGAGACAATATTCCTCATCTAGGGACAATCGAGTCCCAGGAGGCCTGAATTACAGCAAAGCATTTGCTCATGCGCACTACAAACTCAAGGCCTGAGCAGCACATCCCTGGGCCTTTATCCATCCAAATATTTATGGAATATTACCATGACTGATAAAATACAAATTCATTTTCAAACCATACTGCATGACAAGAAGCATTTGTCATTGTTTATTAGTCTCAAGAAATGAACCATGGATTTTGTCTCTTTTCTTACGTTTCTCTAGTATAAGTAATGCATGTTTGATTTAGGAACATGAGAAAGCAAGATTAAAAATGAAAAAGTAAGCAAATTAAGTCTCTACTCAGGGGATGTTTATCCATTGTATTGATAAATAAGTATAAATACAAATATAAATAAAAATAATATAAATATACAGATCCTTTGTTCACTGCTATAGACTTAGTCCCCAGAACAGTGATGAATGTATTCAAGACAAATTCAGCAAATAAAAAAGAAAAACAACAATAAAATCTCAAAACTTGGTAGTACAAAAATAGGAGTGTTCAAGGACGGACGTCAAACATGTTGTAAACTTTCTGACTACGTTGGCAATGCCGAGGGTATTTGAACTTCAGCCTACAGTTCCCATGAGTTAGAGCAAAGGTCTCTAAGACATAAAACTAAGGAGAATTCCTTGGCCATCCTCAGGACTAAACTACAAGACATTAGGTTTATCTACAACTGAGTTCCCAGAGAGGCCAACATTATTTTCCTGGGCGGTCTTCCATGACTAATCAAAGGCATGTGCCTGAATCCAAACGATCCCAGGTAGAAAAGCTGCTTGTTTTGATCATGCTCCCCAGGGAAAGATGGAGGAAGGTTCGTCAAAGTCAGATCCCTAGTTTCACCTTCTTTGGGTCCTGTCGGTTCAGCAGGCCTGAGTGTGACACTAACAAAGTCAGACCAGAGCCCAGTCCCTACAGGCACCAACCAACAAAGATGCCACTGTTAGCCTACCCAAGGGCTAAACCGCAAACTGTGGCCTCTGATCCCAATGGATGGTGGGAAGATGAGCAAAGCCTTTTCCAGAGTCCTAGGGATGACCCTCCTGTGAGTAGGCAATGCCCAGATGAGAGACAAAAATGGCAACACTATCATTTACAAGAAGGAGTTAACACAGAAGTGTTGGGGACATTTCATCCTCAAGCTGCTTCTATGATCTGGAGGTGGTGGAACCGCTTGAGATTTATAGAGCCCATTTAGAGTTTTCTCAGGCATTCTACCTGCATCTGTTCAATAAGAATGCAAGTTTGGCTTTCTCTCCTCAAGCTCATAATACAGCACAGGCAAATCAGCGCCTTTAATTGCTAAGTGCAAAGGGCTTTCTGATGCCTAATGAAATCTTGGGGAAAGCAGTCTCCTCAGAAACAGTTCTATTTATAGATCCTAACATGCCCAGCCTCCTTCTCTTATCTCTGTGAGCATGGATAGGAGGCAAGGATGCTTTTCTCTTTGCTTCTGAGAGAATGACCGTCTGTCCCTCACCCTTGTTCTCTGCCTGGCATCCTAATCCTAATTGTGACATCCTAATCATTTCCCAGAGCAACCACTATGCTGTCACAAAGAGCAGATTATGACCACAATGGGAAAGTGCTGCTGAAAGGTATTCGTCATTTGGGGAACAAAAGGCCCTGTTTTTTATGCAGAATACATAGCCAAGAAGAACCTCTGAGACAGCCAACCAAAAATGTAATCTATGACAAACAGATTTATGGCTAAAACAAAATGTGTGCACACACCAAAAAAAAAAAAAAGTAGAAAGTGATTATTGAAAGAGATGATATATTCTGATTTACAACTCTGATGAGGAAATCCCCTAAAATCAAATGGTTGCATCTCTCAAAACCGGGAGCCAACCTGCGCCTTAAATGAGACACAGCTGTCAAGAGCAATCTTTCGAGGATGTGCTGCGGCTCACACATCTTTAAATCTGAAGCTCAGCTTCTGCAGCCACTCGAGCTGCACCTTTAATATGGCTTGCCCGCCCATATCGCACTTTGGTGGTCAATCCCTCACTGTAAGGGACAAGGACAGCAGGTAAGTCACGTGAGTATGGTGTTCAGCAACAAGGCCTTTGGAAAGTGACTATGACTGGATGACGTCATCATCAGGGCAGGTGCCTTGTGACTGACTACTGCTGTTGCCATAAGGAGACAGAGAGTAGAGAGCATACTCACACGCAAGTGCACCCCCATACAAGTGTGCTCGCACACTCTCTGTCTCTCCCCATGTTGTGGCCAGCACCACCCCAGGACACTGCCGACAGCATGGTCATTACCAGAAGCAGCCACTCAACTCCAAAGAAAATCGTGATCAAAATAAACCTCTTTTCTTTATAAGTCACAGCTCTGTGGTGTTGTGCTGTTGCCAGCAGGACACAAATGAAGAACCACACCTCCCCAGCCCACCGTGCTCCCTATGAGAGACTATCTCTGTCTCTCACAGCATCAATCTCCATTCTGCTCTCTGGAAACCTCCTGTGTCCTACCTCAAACTCCTACTCCATGCTCGCTCGGTTAATAACTCCAGCTGGTTCTAAGTTCATCTGAGTCCTACACTTACTGTCTGTCTGACACCTCTGACCCAAGCCATGACATTCTGCTATCTAGAATATTTACATAGTCTCCAGTCACCGACATGCATCTGAACTCACAGAGGCTGGGACAGCACACACAAGACCTGCACAGGTTCATACCAGACACAGTCCCAGCACTGAGAGGGCAAGCAGACAGCCCTGCCCCTAATCAACAAGTACTTGTAATTGATACCTGCTGGGAAAGGGAACACCTGTATTCTCCAATGGAGTGTCACTGGCTCTATCAACCACACTCCAGGGCAGGCCCTAGAATAGCTGGTCAACACAAAAAGGACTCCATGTTTCGATATCGTGCATTGTTTGTTATGTTTTAGTTTTTTTTTTTTTTTTTTTTGCTTTACTAGGCTTTTGTTTTGATTTTTGGAGGGGTTGGCATTTTGTGTATTTGCTTGAGAGAGAGAGAGAGAAGAGAGAGAGAGAGAGAGAGAGAGAGAGAGAGAGAGAGAGAGAGAGAGAGAGAGCTTGCTGTGAGCAAGAGTTGGGTGGTTAGGGAGGTCGGGGAGGAGTATGGGTGAGGGAAAGAGTATGATCAAAATACATTGTATTAAGAAAAACTTTAGCTGGGCGTTGGTAGCACACACCTTTAGTCCCAGCACTAGGGAGGCAGAGGCAGGCGGATCTCTGTGAGTTCAAGACCAGCCTGGTCTCCAGAGCGAGTGCCAGGACAGTCTCCAAAGAGAAACCCTGTCTCGAAACCCTCCCCCTGCAAAAAGAAAAACTTTAATTAAAAATGAAGTCTCCTGGCCAGGCGTTGGTGGCGCATGCCTTTAATCCCAGCACTCGGGAGGCAGAGGCAGGCGGATCTCTGTGAGTTTGAGGCCAGCCTGGTCTCCATCCAGAGCGACTGCTAGGATAGCCTCCAAAGCTACACAGAGAAACCCTGTCTCAAAAAACCAAAAGAAGAAGAAGAAGAAGAAGAAGAAGAAGAAGAAGAAGAAGAAGAAGAAGAAGAAGAAGAAGAAGAAGAAGAAGAAGAAGAAGGTGTCCTGTCCCTGTCTTCAGACCAGGATTCCATTCAAACATCATTCTCCTGGACAAAATCTCCCATAGCTTTCCTCCCCCCCAGGAACCAAGCACCCAATTATCTCCCTCCTCCCATCATCCCCCAGTCATCTCCCTTAGCCAGTCTACTTCACCTGACTTCTAGACATTTCTCCCTCTCTCCCTCTGTCATGCACACCCCCCACACACACATACATGCACACACATGTATCCCCTGCTGGTTTTGCCTGCTGGAATTCTTGTCTTCTGTCATTCCCTGGATGGCTCCCTCCTGCCCTCTTTGCTGACATGCCTTCTTACAAATATTAATTTCTACCTATGCCTATACTTGGTTTTTTCCTTGCCTCCCCCCCCCATTGCTTAGCACTTATCCCAACTCAATGTGCTCTTCCTTTTATTTACTTAGTTATCTTGTTGATTTTCTGTCACAACAGAATTTGGATTTGTGATTTTTATCACTTATTCCCGAATTAATAACTACGATTGCGTCTAGCCTGGGGTATAGCACTCAGTGAACATTCATTGGATATATGAACACTGAGAGTATAGCATTCAGCACTCCAGTTATTAATTACCAGGAAATACCAAAAATAATTTGGAAAAATGCAAACTGCTTGAAGGACCATGAACCAGAAATTACTTGGATAATTAATGATGCAGCCATTAAAAAATGCACTCTGTGGAGCAGGGAGATGGCTCAGTTACTAAAGAGTTTGCCTCACAAGTATGAAGACTGATTTGGATTCCTCGAACCCATTTAAAAATGCCAAGCATGGTGGCATGCATTTGTCATCCCAGGGGAAGCAGAGACAGAAGAATCCCTGGGTCTTGCTGGCCAACTAGGCCAGCCTCATTGGTGACCTCCAGGTCAATTGAGAGTTCCTATCTCAAAGACATCCCTGAAGATAACAAGGCTGTCTTCTGACCTCCACACACAGGCTAAACAAACAAACAAACAAACAAACAAACTGTGGTTCTCAACCTATGGATTGTGACCCCTTTTGAGAGTCTAACAACCCATTCACAGGTGTCGCCTAAGAACATCAGAAAACACAGATATTTATTTACATTATGATTCATAACAGTAGCAAAATTACAGCTATAAAGTAGCAACAAAAATAGCGTTCTGGTTGGGGCTCACCACACCACGAGGAACTGCATTAGAGGCTGCAGCATTAGGAAGGTTGAGACCCACTGCCTTAAAATATGTGGAATTTACCTGCTTTTGTGAAAGGATCATCGTAATTCAAATAAGAAGGTTGAAATAAAGTCTGTGTAATATTATCTTACTATAAAATGTTGCACACTTGCATGAATGCATCTCATGCTACCTAGAGAACTTCCTGTTGCTATTGCATATTGTGTGAATGGCCAGCTGCTGGGGGGATAGAGATTTGAAATGGAAAGGAATAAGACAAATCATTCAAGCTTGGCACAAGGATTTTTCAAAGATGTTAGCTTTCTTTATTCATTCTGCATTGGGTTTTCTACCCGGAGTGGCTTTTAAACAGCATTTCTTCGAGAGCTTTCTCTTGAACATTTACCAGTGGTTAGATACCTGCAGAGAGCTGGACTAAACTTAACACCCCATAAAAAGCAGCATTCAAACCATTGCGGGTCAGCCAACCTTCCATAAGCTATTTGGCAGTTTGTTCTCCAGAATTCCAAATGAAGACTCCTCTCTTCCCTTAACAACAAGGGGTTGGTACAAGGAGAGATGGCAAAATACAAGGAAGAATTTTTAAATTCAGGACTAGGAAAAGAAAGAGCCAGAAGGCTAATCTGCTAATTCAAATTTCCTTAGCCCAGACCACACAGTACTGCGAGGCTTGGGCACTGTTCTATTGAAACTAGGGGAGAGGACATCTCCACATAAAACAGCCTTCACTACTCACCACATGACACACACTAGCTCCACCCTGCAGGATTGATGAACTGACGATTGATTGATTGATTGATTGATTGATTGATTGATTGATTGATTGGTTGGTTAGTTGGCTCAAGGGTTGGTTGATTGGTTGGTTGAGTGGTTGGTTGGTTGGGTGGTTGGTTGTTTGGTTGGTTGGTTGAGTGGTTGTTTGGTTGGTTGGTTGGTTGAGTGGTTGGTTGATTGGTTGGTTGAGTGGTTGGTTGGTTGGTTGATTGAGTGGTTGGTTGGTTGGTTGGTTGAGTGGCTGGTTGGTTGGTTGACTTTTGCACACTGAGGGAAGTGTCTCACAATGTCATGTGCCACTGTCTCATTACTGAGCTACAGCCCAAGTCCTCAGTCACTGTCTCTCACCAGGCTACTCAATCTTAGTTGCAGGCCCTAATCCAGGCAGAGTGAGGTAACTCTTTGCTGGATACCTCCTACACATTGTCATTCTAAGCCTTATTCTCATCATGTGTCTGCCAAAAAATGTTCCTATTTGACCAGGCTTGTTAAACCTCTTCCTCCACAAATTTCTGTCTCTCTCTCTCTCTCTCTCTCTCTCTCTCTCTCTCTCTCTCTCTCTCTGTGTGTGTGTGTGTGTGTGTGTGTGATGTGTACATATATGTTTGTGTGTATGCACACCATGTGTACATGTGGAGAGCAGAGGATAACATCAGGTTATCGTCCTCTATAACTTTCCATCTTATTCCTTAGAATCAGGAAACCTGGAGCTCACCATTTTTCAGCTAGGCTGGCTTCAATACCTCTATCTATCCCTGACCTCCACCCCCACACATGTGCTGGCAGTCATTTCTGGCTTTTTACATGAATGTTGTGAATTCAAATTCAAGCTCTTGTGCTTGCACAAGTATTTTTATCCACTTATCCAGCTCCCCAGCCTCAAGAAAGCTTTTGGCCCCAGACTCCCAAATGGTGCTCTCCTAACTGCTCCAATTGACACTGAAAATATGTTCCTTAGCAAGGCTGTTTGTTGTTCTCATCATTATTAATAACAACATAAATAACAGGTGACATTTATTGAGCTTCAGTGACAGGGCAGGTAGAGAAACACACCAAGTGATCAGTCTGGCCCTGTAACCTAGATCATTTCAGATGCCCAGCCAGTCTGTAAGCTTCTAAATTGATTTCCACCAGCTGTTTCCCAACACAAAACAGAGCACTGTGTACAAATGAGGAGCTCCAGAAAACATGCTCACCATGGAAAGGAGGAGCACCAGGTCCCTATGGTCAGGGAAAGCCCTTCTGCCTCTGTTCACATCTGTGACCTGCCATTCCCCAGCGACAAGACTGACTCCTAGCGTATCTCCATCCCTGACTGCACATGAGAGTCACGCAGGAAGCACTGTCATTTTTAAATGCTGGACAGATAGAACAGAAACCCAAGGTTAGTGCTGTGGAGCTGGTGTCTTTGTAAGAGTTAATTTCAAGAGAGGTTTCAGCCTGGGCTGAAAATCACTGTTCTGACTCAAGGCCATTCTACCAAGAAGTGGTATGAGCAGCTGCCTTCTTTTTATGGGCTCTGTGAGGTCCTTGTACTGTCTGCAAGACAAACAACAGGCAATAAGGACAGTATGGAGCCCTAGAAGCCATACTCAAGTTGTAGAAGGTTCGGGAACAATGGTGAGACTGTACCTGTCCTCTCCTCATTGACAAAGCCTCCTCAGGAGTCTGGTCTCTTTCACCAGGACTCAAGGTGGGGCCATGCAACTCACCCACCAAAAATCACTAGTCACTCTACTGTGTGTACAGTGCTGATACATAAAGAAGACGTCCACACCATGAAAGGCAGGTTATTATCGGTATCTTGGGAACACATGCCTAATTTCACAGGATGTTAAACCACTAAAAGATAGTGACAGCAATGTTGATGGCACTGGAGGATCTCTGCTAGTTGGGAGTTCACCAGGACTGTCTATTCAGCCTTAGCCACCTCTAGATGCTTGGAGGGGGGACAAGAGAAGCAAGTGTGTGGGACAAAGCCACACCAATAGCCTTGAATGGGGTGTTTTCTAATCAGAGCAGCCCCGATGGGGTTAGGACAGGAAGCGTTAGCAAGTCAGAGTCCAACTGACTTTCAAAAAAGGTGCTAAGGCTTAGAGGTTGAGAGCCACCATGACTAAGTGCTAAGGTCTGGCTTCTAGATTAGTTGTGTAACAAGAGCACATTATTTAAGCTCTCCATGCCTCAGTTTCCTTCTCTAGGAAATAGAACAGGAGGGCAATTATGAGATGGCCTCTATCATCAGGTCTTTTGGAGAATAAATAGAGAATGGCACTCAAATTATTTAACAAATGTTATGGTAGCACTGCATCAAATGAATGAGTGAATTAGTGAACGAATGAGTATGTCAGACACCTCTCAATTATCTCAGTGTATAGAAAGAGCCAGAGCTGCCAAGTATATGGCATTTACTGGGCTGCAAGAGATGGAACTAAGACAGACCGCAGTAAGACAAGCTAGCTGCTGAGGCTGAGACACTAAGTCATGTTCCTCACTCGACCTTTCCACTCGACCTTTCCAGCTGAACAATGCATGCTGGGTAATGCTCCCTTAAGACACATAATGGCTAACATGTGATGGATGATATTGAATGCTAAGCCCCTTGATACTTTTTATCAAACCCTAGCAACTAAAAATATTAAATCCTCAAGTCACAGATGAGGAAAGCCAGAGGCACTGGAACACACCCTAAGGATACCCAGTGGATATTCCAAACTGAGTCATCTTGCTCCCAAGCAACCAACATAACCAAAACAACAATGCTTTTCCCCTATCTTTCCAAAGTAAGCCTATGTATTACATAATCTCAACATCAAAAAATGCCCAACATTCCCTCTAAGCTTGGGCAAATGAGTTCAAACTCTCGTCCAAGTCCATGCTATAAGCCCACAGCTTCCAGAGTGAGGCTGTCCAGGCACAGTCTTTAAGAAAATCTAATGTAACCATTGCTCTTTGGGACACATTATCAAACGCTGCTATTTCTCGGGTCACTCCTTCCCCTGTTTTCTTGTTTTAAATGCAGTGGTGCACTGGGATCATCAGACCTCTTACTGTTGTGTGGTTCCTAACCCTTCTGTTTTTCTGAAGATTCTTCCTAGCCATCCCAGTTACCTTTGTTCCTTTTTCCTCAACTGGTAAGATTGTTCATTTGGAGCAGAAGTATCTCAGATTCAAGCTCAGATCCATGGTATTTCTGACACATACAGTCAAGGAAAAAGAAAGATGCCTTTAGCTGAATCAAAAAAGCATGAAAAACACACGTCTTTTCTCCTGTCTCTGAAAGTTGATTTGTATCTGTTTAACAATGTGTGGCAATGTTATTCTTGGCAGATGTGGTGGAGCTGTTGTGTTGCTCTCTAGAAAGTAACACAGTGCAAGATCAAGATGGGTTGTGAACCAGGCAGGCAGGGAAAGCTCTAGGTCCCTGTCTAGGTTCCTGAAGTGAGGTGCAGGGCTAGCCACCAAACAAACAGGCAACTTAGCACAAGTTTGAGGAAACGTTTTCATGACCTACACATCTGTATTTCTTATTAAGCAACAAGTATTGTCTGCCCTAAACATGAGTGAAAATATTTAACACCAAGTGAAGCACACAGTTAAAGAAGACAACAAACGAAAAACTTGGTTTCTGAGTCTACCTACTTGTGTTTTCCCCATTCTAAATGAACTCAAGCTAACTTGAAGATGAGCATACATCCAAGCTTTTTAGCTTAGAAACACAAGATTATTGATTTTTCTATCCCTACTTACACCCTTGGAATGAGCTTTAAGACAGACACCAGCCATCACCACAGAGTTCATAGACTCAATGTTTAGAAAACTTGTGTCATGGGGACTGCCATGTTGTAGGTTGAAGGAATTATTATTGGATGGATAGCCTGATGAATTGGATGGGTAGGTGGATGAAGGATGGATACATGGATGGATCATTACTTATTACAGACTGTGAACACCTTGCAACCATAACTAAACATCTAAAAAGAAAGCTTGTTCAATAAGACATCATTAAAATAAGTCTGTAGTTCCCTCCCCTAAACCCACTTTCTTCCTTAAAGTTAAAATCTAATAAAAATAATAAATAAATAAATATTGATGTGAGATGTCCTTCTGCATATATGCTTCTCTTATTGGTTGATGAATAAAACATTGATTGGCCAGGCAGAAAAATAGGCAGGACTAGGGGATGAGGAGAATTCTGGGAAAGGTATGTGCAGAGGGCACACAGAGAGATGCTATGTGGCCGCCAAAAACAGTAACAGGTCCAGGCATTCTCCAGTAAGCCAAGACCACATGGAATTACATAGATTAATAGAAATGTGTTAATAATTAAGACAGAGCTAGCCAATAAGAAGCCCTAGCCATCAGTCAACAGTTTTATAAATAATACAGCATCCATGTGCTTATTTGGGGTTCAAGGGCAGCTGCAGGACCTGGCAGGGAAAAATCCACCAGCAACAAACCATTAGGCGTAGATAAAATATTGCTGACATTTATCTTAGAGAGGTTCACAAGAATCCTGCTTTGGTAACCCTAGTCAGTCATCACAGTCACTGATTTTCAGTTGCTCTATCTGCAGCAAATGCGATCTGATACTTTATCACTAAATCTACACGGTTGGCAGATCGGGGTCCATTGTTGTCTTATCCTGACTCTAGTAAAATGCTCTATTTTAACTCACTTGAATCATGTCTTTGAACAGAAATAACTATGAGGACTGGATTGTGCCTCTGCAGTTTCCAATCAGTTTTGTGCCTGTCTTACTGAAGCAAGTCTTCCTGACTCCTGTCAGACTCTTCATCTTGGCATCGATCATTCCTGGACAGACATCCTTGGAGCTCAGCTCTAGGAATTAAGGTCACTTTGGCATTCAAAGTCCTTCCTGTGATTGCTAGACACCAGGAGTCTTCTTTCAGTTCTGGTGACCTCACCATCTGGGTTAAGTTGCTTATATTAATTAAGGAACCAGCTTAAGTCTATGTCCTGTCTCCATGTTAGTTAGAAAAGACCCGTAACTTTGTGCTTCTCACTGATACACCTGCTCCTAAGTGGGCAGAGCAGAAACAGTAAGATTATCCCCACCCAGGGACTTTCTGTACTCCAGCCTGAAACCCAGCCATCTTGTCTTACTCCCTCCTCATAAGAAGCCACTCTCCTACTCTCCCCATAAGATAAAGGAAAGACTCCCTCCCTCTGGCATCTTCAGTGATGGCTGTGAAACTTTCCAACACAGTGGCACATCTCAGTGCTACCAAGAATCAAGTGGATGAGAGCCTATGCCTTGGCCACAGACAGCTTAAGCAAGAGATGCTGAGATCCAGTTTCTATTAGTGCTTCTTCTTCTTCTTCTTTTTCTTCTTCTTCTTCTTCTTCTTCTTCTTCTTCTTCTTCTTCTTCTTCTTCTTCTTCTTCTTCTTCCTCCTCCTCCTCCTCCTCCTCTCCTCCTCCTCCTCCTCCTCCTCCTCCTCCTCCTCCTCCTCCTCCTTCTTCTTCTTCTTCTTCTTCTTCTTCTTCTTCTTCTTCTTCTTCCATGATTGTACACAGATCAGGGAAGCCCCAATCTTATTGTCTGTAGTGCTTAAGCTAACAGAGGGAAAATGGAAATATTTGGATTTGGCAGTCTTGTAGACCTTCCCTCACACACCTACGATGAACAAGAATAATGACATCAAAACCAAAATGGAGGAACAATGGCCAACACACCTGGCCAGCCTTCCCTGTGCTGTTACTGTTACTTGTGTACAGTAAGAGTGCTGTCCAGAACTGGAATGTCACCTCCAAAATAAGGTGGCACAAAACTGATGTCACTGACAATTAGAAATGGTACTCTCAAAAATAAGATGGTACAGAACTGATGTCATCAGCTAGTTCTACAAACAGATTGACTTTAATGATTTTTGAGACACAAAGGACGTGCCCATCTGCAAGGAGTTGTGAGGGGAAGCTGATGCATTACTTTATTGGGATTTATTCAATGCTATCCAAAAGGCAAACACCTATCTGCGAACTTCAGGAGTGGGAACAGTGTCTATGCCCTCAGAATTAACTGGTACTCAGTAAATGCCTGTAAATCACTGTAGGTATGTATGTATGTATACATAGGCAGGAGTGAGGAAGTGTATGTTGTCCTGATGTGCATATTCAGTGTGTTCACATCGTAACCATGTCAGAACCCATTCTCTAGATACTCAATGAATTAAAAAAAAAAGAAAAACAATAAAAAAATAACTCCCTGTATTAGTTGCTTTTCTCCTGGCTGTGACCAAATGCCTACAGGAAGCAACATAAATGAGAAAAACTTTATTTTTGAGTTACAGTAAGAAGTGATATGGTTCACCATGTCAGAAAGGGATGGTAACATGGGCAACTGGTCATACATGTCCATAGTCAGGAAGCAGAGGGCAGACAGGAATTGCCCTCTTGTTAGGCAATTCAACCACAAGCCCCACCCCCAGTGAACCATGTCTTCTGCACTATCAGCTGGGGGCAAGCATTCATACAAATGAGCCTGGGGTGGGGTGGGGGGCATTTAACATGAAAACCACCACTCTTCCTCCAGACGGTCTGCTCTGATTTTCTTCAGATTATTGATCAATTCTGAATGATAATCAGGCTGTCTGGATCTAACTATCTTTCAAGCATTGCCCTATCTACCCTCAAAATGTGCACGTTATTGATGAATTATTACAATAGAATGCTTCCTTTATAGGGTTTATAGGTTTGGGGTTTGGTTAACACCAATCTCCCCCTCAGAAAAAGGTGGTGAACCATGAAATCAAGTTTCTGGATTTGGCAAGATGAAAGCCAGCCATTCTCTATTATCCTCTCACATAAGAGTCAGCAAGTCCAGTTTTTGCTTAAATTAGGTTCGTTGTCTGCCACCTACAGTACTGCTGTCCCTTAATTCTCTGAGTTTCAAACATGTGACCTCAAGAATATTCATCTCTGGGCATGACTCCCGAGGCTCATCAGAGAACAAGAGCAAAAAATATATCCTTAAAAACAAGGATCATATTAGTATGTCTCAGCTGTCAATCATCTACAATCAAGCTCACAAATAATAAACAGAACACTTTTTGATGAGTAAAATTTTATTTTTACATGCATATGGTAAGTTGGGAGGGTTGAATAGGTTAATAAATAATTTGTAGAGAAAAAATGGGTATTTTAAAAATAGGTTTCCTTGATTAAACTACAAGTCCCAGGTAACCTTAAATATCATTCTGTATACTGTTGCTGGGTGACCCGTACATACTGACCCTCGTGCTAGACAATAGAGGACCCAAGAAGAAAATGAGCATCTTTGACCTTCAAGAAGCACATGGTTATGACCCATGCAAATGAAAAAAACTTCTAAATCCGTGGTAAAATCGAATCAGAGAAAACTATCAATCAGAGAAAACGCTGTAAGGGACATCAGTCCCAGAAGTATGTAATTCAATGGGAAGGTGGAGTATCAGTGCTCAGATAACAATTCTGGTTCGTACGACTCGAATATTTACAGAAATGTTCAAGAGGAAATGGATCCAGATTCAGAATTTGAGGAGGGGGCTAAGTTCTGGGCCTGAGCAGAAGAGAATGAGAAGGTCTTCAGATAGGGAGACCAGCACAAGTTCATGCTCACGTTCCTTCATATGAATGTGCCATATTCCATTGACTGGATTGGCAATTCTTCAAAGACAGGATGGAACTTGTGGACTTTAGGCTGCTGATAGTGGGGAGAATTTACATAGTGTCTGGTGAGGAAAAATGGTGTTTCCAGAAGAGGGTAAGGGACATGGGGACAGATGGGAGAGACATTCACACACACACACACACACACACACACACACACACACACACACACACACACACACTGGACCTTCATGACACTAGAGCACTGGTTGAGAATACCTGAAGAGCGCTGACAGCATGGCCATTTGGATGATGGACATCTCAAAACTGAAGGGCAGCAAAAGGATATAAAAAATGGGGAGGGACTTGAGAGCCATGAATGGGGACAGAGTGGCCATTGAAGGGGAAGGAAAGCCTGATCAGGTGATGATATGGCGGCCATAAAGGAAGTATCAAGCACTGCTGAACAGATAAGATGAGTGAAGATAACTCAGGGAAAAGGGTCATTGGCTTCCTCAGAGTGTTTCATCCCAGGATGGCACCGAAGACAGGAGCGATGGGGCTCGAGAATGACCTGTAGAATAGGAGACCGGATCATGAGCAACCACAGTTGTGCCTATATGGACACTGACAGTGCAGCAACCACAAGTGAGTAGCCTGGCCAGCCAAGGGTTGTTCTCCTGCCCCATCAGAATAAACACTTTCCTATCCCCAGTGGAGTATAGATACTCCCAAACAAAGCCTGACTCCTCTCTTCCTGCAAAGCCAACCTTAGATTTTGCAAATGAATGAGCAATCGATTTATCAAACAAGCAACCAAAACAAAAAGCAGTAAATAAATAAACATCCTTCTGAAACCACTACGTGTAGAGCCTCAAATTTGTCAGTCTGGGAGCTGAACCATATGGCTTGCTCCTCAAACCCCACCCAATGCTGATTCCAACCAGCAGAGATCAAAAGGTTCTAAGAAGGGAGAGATGAGAAGAGAAGTCTCCAGGGTTTTCAGGCAAAGAAGCAAGGGCTGCTGTGGCTAAATGAAAAGGAGGTCAGGTGGTAGATGCTCGGTGGAGCTGAGGCTGAAGAGGCTGCTCTGCGGGCGGCCACAAGTTTTTTGCTTTGTTTGTTTTCAGCTCATTGCCTGCAGATCTCACTGGCATCGTTTCAGGGAAGCTCTATCTGGCTCCTGTCTGCTCCCTATCAGGAAGTGGATTTGAGTCGGTGGTTTTTGCACTTAGCGATGCCTTTCTCTCATCATGGGGGCCTACGACCCAGGGTCTAGCCAAGTGCATCTTTATGTCTTTCTGAAATAAGACTTCCCCTCCCCGAAGGCACACATCAATAACACAGAAGCACAAATGCAGATCCTTTTCCAAAGCATAAAAATCTGCTTCTGTCCCATGAAGCACGTAGTTGCATGCCAACGTGTAGAACAAACTTGGTGACAACTTTATCTGTAGAGAAGAGCAGAAGGAAATAAAGCATTGTAGCCAAGGCCATGCACACATGGAGTCAAACTCCTCTTGGGCAAAACCTTCTCTAGCGTGTATATATAAGAATTGTTGCTCCTGGGGCTGGAGAAATGACTCCACGGTTAAAAGCACTGGCTGCTCTTCCAAAAGACTTAGGTTCAAGTCTCAGCACCCTCAGGTTGCCTCACAAACATCGGCAACTCCAGTTCCAAGGGATCCCACACCCTCTTCTGGCCCACGCCAGCACCGCACACACACGGTACACAGGGATGCGCAGGCAAAACACCCAAAAGCATAAAGTTAAAATAAATGAATTATTTTAAAAAAAGAATCGCTGTTCTTGAGTCCACAGATCTATAAAGTTCCCTTGAAATTTCCCCAAGTTGGCAGGAAGTAGGAGGGGATTAAAGGAAAGCACCCAGAGTGGAAGCTGAGTGGAAACTGAGAGGAGTGCAACTTGGGCAGCGGCAGTGTTCAAGGGGATAATTCTGAGGAGATGAGGAAGTGCAAGCCTGATGTCCAGGGGTGCCTGGGAGTCAAGGGGAAGCTTCTCTGAGGAGCTTGGAGGTTGTCAAAAAGGGCATGGAAAGGATGGGAGGAAAAAGAAACTACTAAGTGCTGTGCTGTACCCTTCAGCAACCGTTCAAGTTAGTACCAGATAGAGACAGGATGCTGTGTCACTTCTGACTTTTTTTTTTAATGAATCCAATACCACCAGATGGGAGAAAGACTTCCTTCCTTTATTTGCCTCCTTCTTCAAACCCTTAACTAGCTCCACCTAGTTAAAACTAACTTGAAGCTTTATGGTGCTGATCTAAAAAGAAATGGCCCCATTCTGATCAACCAGTTGTGTCTTTTGTTAATAAAAAAATGCAATTAAAAGCCAATTCCATTCCGTTGGAATGTCTGAGAAGTTTCTCTTTAAGAGCATCCACCTGTGTTGGAAACTGCCTGCAAGAGACATCCACCTGCATTAGAAGTTGGATTGGGTGCCCTCTGTAGACCACCAAGAGAGGATTGAAATTCTACTGCTCAGTTGTTGCCCTACATGATCTGCAGGTGCGTCTCCTTGAAAATGCAAATCTTAGAAGCAAATTTAGACACTGTTTTGGAGGCTGTGACCTTTGGAGACTGAGCTGCATGCTAAGGACTTGGGGTGGGGGGAACCATATTTACAGACTCTTAGAGGAATTCTGAGGGATTTTTTTTTCCTCCCAAATGACCTCTCTGGGCCATTAAAATATCCGAGGCTTTATTTCCCAACTCAGAGAACACAGATCCTAGTCCCTGGGACTACTTGGGAGTTAACCTGTCACATCCTCGTTCTCAGCCACAGAGTACCTTCATGTTAAAATTTCTCTCTGAGATAGGATCCATTCCTCCCGAGCTTGCCTTTCTGTCTGAGTTTATGTGTAGTTGGTCAGCAAATTCACTAAGCTGAGGAGCCCTGAAAGAGCAGAGAGCTGGACTTAGGAGTATGAGGAAGACTGTGTCTAATTTAGGTCTTGCAGAGTATGAGGTGAGATATCCAGCAGTCGGGAAGAATATCCACTCTAGTGGAAAAATTCTGGTTTGAAAAGTGCATCATGGGAGGAGTCCTCACTAGTGAGGTCTGGAAAAATAGATGCTGCCCGGAGAGAAGAGCATTTAGAGGTAAACCTAAGAGGAGGCAGGGCCCAGCCTAGAGGTGGACCCAGCAGAATGGAACTGTCTCCTTCTCTCTCTTTCTGTCTCTCCAAGTTTCCAATTGTGTTTTGTCTGTGCAAACTGGCACCTTTCAGTATTCATCTCAGGCCCCTCCCTTCTGTCCACGTACACTCACTCCAGCTAATCTTTTCCCTTGCTTCCCTCTACCCAGCTTCTCTATCCGTTCAAGATTCCTTCTGAAAACAGTTCTAACCTGACTTCAGACAGTCTTGCCTCAAAATACCAATGGACCTTAAGCCCACTGAACAAAATCAAACCAGAGAAAATGATTAAGAGAAAATCACTGGGGCTGGTGGGCTCAGTTGGTAAAGGCTCAGTGGCCAAAGCTGACCTGAGTTCAGCCCTAGAACCACACAGTGGAAAGAGTTAACCGAATACCACTTGTTGTCTACTGAGCTCCACACACACACACACACCTACACCTATTCATAAATAAATGTAATAAAAAAGGGGGGATACTTCACAATACATAAAAAGGTAAAGAAAAATCACAAATGTGTACATTTAATCACATAGTCTAAAATAGTAAACAAAACTAAATTGAATGTAAATGTGATATTCATGGCATACAGTCAGAAGTAATTTGCAGCATGGGATATGTTCACCAAAATAGCACAACAGTTATTTCTGAGTCAGTGATTTTTATATTCTTCTTAGCACTAGTCTATATCTTAAAACCATACTCCCCAATGGATACACACTGCTTTTGTAGTAAGGGAGATGTGGTGTATGAGTAGATTGGTGAATTTAGAGAATGCAGATGTATGAAGCATAAATAAATAAATAAATAAATAAATAAATAAATAAATAAATAAAATCAGCCTAAATAACGGAAAGATATGCACACTCCAGACACGAGAGGGTATGCACTGTTTGTAAGGATCTAAACAATTTTTTATCTTCTTTTCAATTTTTTCTCTATGTTTTCAGGTTGTTTAGTAACGTAAATATATACAGTCATATCATTCAAACATGTGTGAGTGGAAGTGCTTCGGTGGCTTTTTCTCTAGAACGATCACCTGACCCATTCTACACCATATGTGTTTTACTCTCACTTTTCATTTGGTCTGGAATGTTCTCTTGAGGGGCACAGATAGAACAAAGCTGATTGGTTTGAAAGGAGCCTGGAGACTTGGGAAACTGGGTCCTTACCTCTCTCTCGCACAAACTGTTGTCATCTTCAAAATAGGGACAATGAGCTGGAGGTTTGGGGGTGGTGGGTATTTGGAAGGAAGCATCTATGGATAATGGGGAGGATGAATGGGTGGGGTTCAAGGTTCAAGTCCCTCTCAACGAAAGCATCGTTCTGTTCACCAGCTTTCTCCTGGGTCTCCATGCAAGACATGAAGGTTGTTAAGAATGGTCCTACTCACTTAAAAAGCAAGTTTGGAAAGTCTGGATGGAAATTCTTCAACACACTCCCAGCATTCCAGCTCTTCTTTTGCCCCACCTGGGAAACTGGTTTTGTCTCACCAGACAGTCTGGTCTACAAGCCTGAGGTGTCAGAATTCCTGCTTTTAACCAGAGTTCTAGTTCACAAGAGGAAGGTGGATGGAGAATAATTTTAGAATTGGAGAATCTGATTTCAAGTCTTAGTTTTGCTCCTAACATTTATTTTATGCTTAATCTGGGGGAAATCATAAATCCATGTACCCCAGATTCTTCATCTTCAGATGGGGGATCCAAATTGGATCTCCATCATAGAATGTCACCAAGAATGAGAAACCATAAAAACAAGGAGCTTTATCTAAGGATCTGCGGACACAGTTTCACCATCCACAGGAACCAATACCTCCAACACTACATTTGTTTTTGTCAACAAATGTTCACTGATCATCTGTTAGAGGTAGGTCTTCTACTCCCATCAATATGACCAAACTTTAAAATCAATTTGCCAGCATTCAATATGTGGCTTGAGTGAGGAATCCACAAATGGTCCTCAGGCCACTCCCCATATCTTCCCTAACTCCACCATTCCTGAAAATGGGGTGGTGTATTAGTTACTTCTGCCATTGCTGTGTAAGATGCCCTGAAAAAAGCAATAGAAGGAAGGAAGGAAGGGAGGGAGGGAGGAAGAAAGGGAGGGAGGGAAGGCGGGAGGGAGGGAGAGAGGGAGGGAGAGACGAAAGAAGGATGGATAGATAGATTTGTTTTGACCCACAGTTTTAGGGTGTCTCCCATCATAGCAGTGGAGGCCCAGCAACAAGAGCAAGAGTCAGCTGGTCACATTAAGTCTTCAGCCAGGAAGTAGAATCCGAGAAATCAATGCATAGACCCCTGTCATCCTCGTATTTGTTCTGGGATCCCAGCCCATATCATAGAGCCACCCACATGCAGGGTGAGCCTTCCCACTAAGATAGACCTAATCTACAAACACCTTCCAGATAGGCCCAGAGATTTGTTTCCATGGTGATTCTAAATCCCATCCAGCCACAGCCAGGTTTAGCCACCACAGGTGGCTTTGTAGATCATGAAGGAAGTGTGTGTGGTGCTGCTCCCTTATTTCCCATCTATCCCGTTTTCCAGAGGCAAATCTGGGACTTCCTGAGGGCCATTGATGAAGAACACTGAGATACCCCACACCCTGGCCAAGCACACAAATTAGTTTAAGATGCTGTACAGAGCCCAGCATTGCCTTGCAAAGGCTTCATTGTGTCACTTGAGAGCTATGAGAGGATAGACTTATTGAGAGCCTCCTGTTGGGCTGGGGGCTGGAGCTGTAAGAGGGAAACGCTACTGAAGAAATGATCTGTGTGATCCAGTGAAAACCCGATGTACCCGGACCACTGACACCTGTGACAAGACGGCCTTATAGGAACTACTTGTTATTCAAGTAGTGTGCTTACTAAATTAATTCATTTTTTAGCTTTCCTTTTTAACATTCCTTTAACAAAAACAAAAATGTTGCTTTCTCAAAAATGCAGAAAAATATGATTTTAGTAATCAGGACATAGCTGGCTGCAGTCCAAACATTATTGTTCAGAACAAAGTTGTATAAATAGCAACTCTACTATTTAATCAATCAATCAATATTGAAAAGGAAGAAAAAGTCTGATGTATTTGTTCAACATGGTTCAGAGGACTGAGCCAGAATGGGAAATGCAACAAATGCCACTTCTCCTGCGAAAATCCCAACCCATTGGGGAGACAAGATCAATTCCCAACATACAATAAATAACAACATGAGAATATAAAGGAAGGGAGAATTATATAGTACAGATCACATTTTGGGTGGAAGTCTGGGAAAGAGGAGGTGACATCGGGGGACTGAGGTCAAGGAAGAACTACCTATCATCACAGTTCTCAGAGTCTGATGCATGGCTTGAAGTCAATCACGTATGGCACAGATATGCGGAAGCCGGAATTTGGGGTCATGATGGCTTTTTTAGAAGACAGATTATACAAAGGCAGTCGAGAGTAACAAAAATGTCGGGAACTAGAAGAGGCTGAATTAAGGGGATCAGAGAGATCAGAAAAACAAAAGACGAGGCAGGCTCTGGAAGTCACAGGCACCCATCTACTATTGCCTCTAATTTCCTTTTTCTACTTGGTTAGAAGGCGCACTGTGCCATTGCTCACTTGCAACAATGATTTCTGCCAATAGAATAGTACCTGATTCCTCAAAACTAAGTAAACATGACACAAGCAAGCCACACTTGCATCGAGGGTTCTCTTTTGAGACACAGAATTTCCTTCCTGCTGCTCATTGCACGGATTTGCCCCTTCCTGTCCCCTGTGAGTTATTAACACAGCCGCAAACACACATCCATCCTCTCCTTCCATTCAGACAAAGGGCATCCTCCACCAAGGCCCCTCCCATGTGCATCCTTTTAAAGAGCACAGATAATTGCTGAATACTGATGAGCAAATTAAAGAGGTTTTTGTCTCTGTCACAGCTTGGCATCTTCATTTTTCCCCCCATTTTGATTTGGTTTATCTGGGCTTACAGCTAGAAGGCACCAGGCAACATGAATGACATCAAACACAGACAAAGATCCTGGAATATGAATTCAATCCTATTCACTTCCATTTAATAGACCAAACGTAGTTAGCACCCAATGTTTTAAATTACTTTCAAGATGCTGCTGGAGCCATAGATCCAAAGGACATAGTGATTAAGATGACAAACAGTCTCCGTAGGTTCAGGTGTTTGAACACATGGTCCACAGTTGGTGATGCTGTTTGGGGAAGTCACTGTGACTTGAGAAGGCACAACCTTGCTGGAGGAAGAATATCATCATCTCAAGTGGACCTTGAGTGTTCACGGTCCCATCCCACTACCAGTTGGCTCTATTTTATTTTCTATTGGTTGAGATGTGCTCTCTGAGTTTGCTGCTCCACCTACCACCATGCTACCCCCACCAGGACAGACTGTGATGCCCTGGAACTGTAAACCAAAATAAACTCTTTCTTCTATAAATCACTTTTGGCAGTGGCATCTAATCACAGTGATAAAAAGTAATTAATACAACGCCCTTGAGATTCTTAAGAAACTAGTCCAAATAGCCCAAGGGCACACACACTTACATCTGGCAGAACAGGAAAAGTACAATGAGGAAGAAGAAAATTAAAGTCCACCTAACAGGGAGCATCACAGGAGACAGCAGGCAAACAGGGCCAATGGAAACTCTAACAGTAGGACTGAGACATGGAAAGGGACAGCTTAAGAACAGTCTGGATGGGAGCCAGCACATGAGAAAGAGTCCACAAGAAGGAAGCATGGGGCATGGCCAGCACCAGCAGGAAATGCATTTATAAAAGAGCAGTGCCTACCCAGTGAGCGTGAGGATTGAACTTCATGTATATAAAATCCACAGAGCAGTGCTCAACCCCAGAAATGTATCCTATTCCTGTAACAAGGAGTAGGATAGAGTTCTGGGCAGTATATGGAGCCAGTGGAGCAAATCCACTGCCCTTGTTTCTATAGGGCCTAGACCCGGTACAGCAGAAAAGAGCCCTGCCTTCCTGGAGTGACTTGGTTCACCTCTCACTGCCAATCATCTGTTCCTTTCATTCCCCTCTGATGCCATTTTCCATCACCAATGTATTACAGTGTATAAGATCACCTAGGTGGGTAGACAAAGAAGAAAAGCTTGCAGCTATTTGTAAGAGCTACACAATCTGGCTTTCTGACACTTCGGACGAACAGTCTTCAGCCCTTGGTGTTTAACATTTATAATAAAGCTGCAGTCCCTGAGGGGCTGTGCACTGTTGAAAACTATGGAGGTTCACATAAAGACCTTACTGGAATCTTGCACCCAAGATTTACTGACTGTAATCTGAAAGACATCAACAAACCTCTCATTTCTCTCGTTAGTAAGACTCATACTCCAATGTTCATAGGGTTATACAAAGATTCCATGAAGGAATATATGTTCTGTGGGTTTAGCCTGGTGCCTACAACATAATAGATTGTAGCTTTAGTCTATTATTAATATTGAAGGAGACCCTGACAATAAATATCCATTGTTCCTTTTTCTCCTTGCTTTAGGAAATATATCACATTTTCTTAATCCCAAGACTTTCCTGGTGCTTTTGCTCCCATTGGGCAGTGAGAATTGGAATGAGGTGAAGAGTCATGGACTCGAAAGCTCTCTGTCCACCAAAGGCTGACTGATGGCATGTCTCATATGAGCTGAAGCGAGTAACGGCAAGGGCAGCTTAGACCTTGTCTGTGAGTCCATGCGTCCCCTCCCTCCATAGTGAAGTGTGACACATTCAGAGCTACTGGGCTATGGAGAACACTCTCTGGGGTTGGGGGACAGGTTCTACCTAGGTAGCAAGGCACTGTGTGAACCAAGTTCCCAAAGCAGTACCCCACAAGGATGGGATCTGAAAAGTTCTGTCTCCTATATTGAAGAATAACTGTCTGATCTTTACTCATCACAACTATTCATGGAAGACACTTCAGACATGGTGCTTGGCTTCGTACCTTCTAGTGGCTACACAGTTCTGCTAACCCGGGTAATTACTCCAGCTAGACACATTTCCAATCCCACAGAAAAGCTACAAGGTCACATGATTGAAGAGCAGGAGGTGTAGCAATTGGCAAAGACAAGCTAAAGTCCCCACAATAATGTGCACATCCAAAGAGCAGTGTGGCTCCTGGCAGGAGGGAATGGCACTGCATAAAGATGTAATACCTTGAGGAAGAGCCTGGTTGCAAATTGGCTAGCCATTTAAATGACCAAATTACCCAAGACATAATTAGGACAGCATCTCTCCCCCTGGAACTCCTATATGTGAATTAATGGACCCTTCTCAGTAAGCCAAGCTAGCACTAATAGCATTTTCTTTCCCTCAGACCAGTTAAATCATTAATCCCTTTTCCAAGCTGGCATTTGTATTTGCGTCTTCTGTGCCCAGAGGTCAAGTCTCTATCAGGCTGCCTTTTGCTCTCTGGCATGCCGTAACGGTGGGCATCTGTCAGCACTGAGTCTTCCCTAGCTCTATGTATGCCACATTCCCAGGGAGCAGTTAGTACTAATCAGAAGAGCACTGAGCTGGGACAGGACATGGCTTTCTTGGTACCTTGTAGGCTTCCAGGGTTTTTTCCCCTATTTTGTAAAGTATACATGACATGGAATTTACCAATTTAACCATTTTTAAGAGTACATCTAGGTGGCATATTCTCATGATAGATAAAACTGTACAGGTTAGAGAGTAACACTCAACCCTCCCTTCCCCAACCACCATCCTCTTTTCTGTCCCCATGAAGTTGCCTCCTCTAGGAATGTCACTGGAGAGGAGTCATGCAATATTTTCCCTTCTGTGGCTGGTTTATTTCACTTTGAGCTGTGTCATCAAAGTTTACTCGTATTGGGAAATGTAGCAGAACTTCCTTCTATTTAAGGCTGGATGACATTCTTTGTACCCATGCTGTATCAGTTATTTTTGCACAGTGTGACCAAAAATGTCCGTCGTAAACAACTCTGGAAGATTTGTCATGGCTTCAGAGGGTTTGTCTGTGCTAGCTTGGTCCCTCACACTTGGGCAGAACCTCATAACAATGGGGACATGTGAGGACTCTATTCACCTCTAGATAAACAAGAAACAGAAAGCAGTCAAGAACCAAGGGCAAGGTATAAAATAGACAAATGGGCTACAATCTGCTTGTTCCAGTGTAGCCCTGCCCACCTCCTAAAGCTTCCAAAATCAAGAGCTGGGGACCAAGCATCCAAATCCAGAGCCTGTGGGGGAAACTTCATCACAGACATAACAGATGGCCATTTAAGGTTTTGCCCCTTCAAACCAATGACTAGATGCTATGAAACCATCTTTATTGTGCTTGGCTATCTGGAACCTTTAACCATTTTTGAAGCACACAGGTCAGTGGTATCAAGTACTCTCTTTGCCATACAGCCATCACCATCATCCATCCAGAAGTTGCCTCTTCCCAAACTGAAGCTCTTTGCCCATTAAACACGAACTCCTTCCTCTGCTTTCCCTCCAGCCCCTGCCAAAACAGTTCCTGTTGAGTGCAACCAGGGCATTTTTCACTTGGTGTGGGTTCATTTCTCAGTGGAACAAGGCTCCAAAGTGTTTCTCTGAATTCTCTTTCTGGGATGGTGCTCCTAAGCTGTCTTGATGACAGATTTGGAAGACATCCAACAATTCATACAGGTTCTCCATACCACAGGAAAGGAGGCCAATACTTCCCACATGGGGCAGAGTGGAGTAGCTCCTGGCCTTCACACACCTACAAAACAATGAGCTTGGGCTAAGTAAACATACTTAGCTAAAGGTTGAAATACCAGGCTCAAGAGGAACAATTTTAGCATAACTTTCCATTTTTTTTCCATTTTGATTTTGATGTTTTTTGGTTTTTTTTTTAATGCAACCTCTCTGGACCCAATCATTTCTCTAAAATAATGTGTTTTCATTACCCATATCTTAGGGAAGAAAAAATATTTTTTGACAAATATCACCTACCCAGTATTAAACCTCAAATACAAAAGAAAAAACACCATTTTCTTAAAAAGAAAAAATAAATGTCCCTGTTCAAATTAAGAAGCTCACTTGTTGAGACACAGCCAGCTTCAACTTTATCTACTGTGTGTATTTATTAAAGCTTTACAAAGAAGAGAAATTTCATGTAATTAGTCACCAGAGGGTACCCACACAACCCCATAAATGTGACAGGAGCATATTGACAGTGGGATAAAAGGAAATGCTAATTAAATCTCAATTTCCTCCAAATATTGCCTGATCTTGTAGGTATAGGCTTACCTCTTGGGCTGTAGAACACTCTCTCAAATGTGCCCAGATTTCAGAGTTGGTGGTGCAGAACTCAGAAGACTCTGGATAAAAGATCTCATGAGGCAGAGTGGAGTGTTCATGAACATAGTATGAGTTCCTTCCCAATTTGAACATACCCCACACAGCCTAGGAAAGCAAAATGGAAGCCAATGAAAAGTAGAGGGTAGAGAGAAGTGAATTGGGCTGGCCAAGGAATCTTCTAGAAACAGGAAAATGTAATAATGATGAAAAACGTGGTTTGGAAATGAAAGTATACTGAGATGGACAGAGAAAGGAAAACAAGAAGAGTGGGGTCTGGTAAGGAGTGGAGGCAGTAGGTATGTGGGGTAGACTGGGGCAGGTTGGACCTCTGTGCTGTGCTGTGCTAGGCAGCAACCTTGGTCCACATTAGAGATCACTGCTTCTCCCCACCATCTCCAGGGTGCCACTTAGCATCAAGGACTGGAGTAAGCTGCCCAGTCAGAAACACTGGGGGAAGAAGATGCATCACACACAAGCACTCAAACCCGTGGAGAGGAGGAACAAGGGTTCTTATGCTTACCCCCTATTCCATCAGCGCCTGCAGTCAACTGAGATGGCATGCTTGTCACCATTCTGGTGAACCGAGAGACATGCTTGTCACCATTCTGGTGACCTGAGCGCCTGCTCTCTCCTCCCTCACTGTTCCTCTCATCTCTCCAGCACCAAGAGCCCATCAAATAAAAACTGTCTTTCTGCCCAAGGACCATCACATTTGACCAAGAATGCATTCATCACCTGAAGCTGTGCTCTAAAGGTGGCCGGGTAGAACCCAACGGGACCACCTGCCTTTCCATTGGTTTAGATGCTTAGCAGGTGCAATGCCAGCATCAGAGACACAGGTCATGGAGCTCTGGCCAAGAAAATGCATCTCAATGATCATGGTCCTGCTTCTTACCTCCTCCTCATTGCTCCACCAGGAATTAGAGATGGTGGTTTTTATGGGAATCTTGTGTAGTATTAATGCTGAATATAAAACAAATCAAAGAAACCATTGTGTGGACCTCAAAGAACTGATCCTAGAGTTCCAGGTTTACACACACACACACACACACACACACACACACACACACACCCTGCCTGCCTGCCTGCCTGCCTGCCTTTGGTGGAAATTCTGCAGAGAACAAAAGGGAATGGTCCGGTGGGGTTTTCCTATCCTGTTTAGAGTGAAGAAGGAGGAAACCTTGAGGACAAAGAACCCACGAAGCTAAAAAGGAAGGACCCAGGCATGGCAAAGAACCCTGGAAACGATGCTAAAGATGTCCAAAAGAACCAACTGGGTCTGGAAGATGGTCTTTCACCCCACCAACAAAGAGGCGTGGGGAACAAGAATCAACCCTCTGGGAACCGCTAACAACACTGGAAAGCAAAAGAAGAAACTGGCTTGTTCTTGAACCCAAAAGAGGCGGTGGAGAAGCCCCTCTCTGAAGCACCACCCCAGCTCCTGCATCAACACAAGAGCAGTGATGCTTCTCCCAAACCAACTCCCCTTTGTGACAGTCCTCTCGCCTACCGCTCCCAGAAGCAACCTCCTAGTCCCATCTACAGATAAAGCCCACCTGTCCCTGCCTGTCCCTGCAAATGTGGGTGTGCATGTGAGCCAGGTGAGCTGGGAGGAGATCTGGAGCAGGTCAGGATCTTGCTGGAGTGAGGTCATCTGTCCAACGTCTTTTCAGCTTCACTCAGTCTCTAGTGACTTTCTTTAGAAACAAGTAAGTAAACGAAACTGAAGTAAGTATGTGGCTTGGACATCTGCAAGTGGAGGGTGGCCACGTGTCTATGAGGAGCAGGTCCTCTTTGCTGTATTGACTTGTTTCTCAGACCCTTCCCCTCTAGTGAGTTCCATAAAAGCTCGTATCATCCCAGCCCCAATTCTGGCTACCATAAACACCAGATTTGTGAGATAAGAACTGCTGGAGGCTTATTCGTATAAATTCAAGAAGCCTAAAAATAAACCCCTAGTAAAAGTCTTCCCAATATTAATACACATATACTATGATCCTAGCTCTCTCTCAGCACCAGAATCTTTCAGAGTTCCTATTAAAATAGTCTTGAAGGGACAGCCAGGGCCTGAGGAGACACCTCAATGAATAAAAAGCTTGTTGCACAAGCATGAGCATCAGTTTGTATCCCCGGCACCTACATAAAAAGTTGGGTGTGGCTGTGCTAGAAGATGAAGCCAGGTGGGTCCCAGATGCTCACTGGCCATCCAGTATATTCAGTGCCAGGTTCAGTGAGACCTTGCCTCAAACAAAGAGATGGGTGATAAAAGACACCTGAAGTCAGCCTCTAGCTTCCAACACACACACACACACACACACACACACACACACACACACACACACACACACACACACACACACACAGATAACCAGGCTCAAATTTGGGTTCAAGGTGGTAGAGAAGAGGAACTATTACTGTGGAATGCTTTGAGGGACACTCAAGAGTTCCTGTCCTACACAGGAAACTACCCCCACAACACAGGGTTCAAGGGCTCCTGAGAGTCCCCATTATCAATTCGTTCATTTGTCAATATGGAGGTTAAAGTCAGGGGCTGTGAAGTTAGGCAATCTTGGCCTGCCACCAGCAGCTGTGACACTCAACTGCTCAGCCTTCTTGGGGGACAATCATCAGACTATCCACATAAAAGCATTTCAATGATAAAGACATTTATTATTGGAAAGTCATATGAAACCCAAGGATGAGGTCCTATCCATAATAAAGGCCCAGTCATGTTACTGCTATCATAACAATACCCATTACTATTATTCCTCCTAAGCTGGTAACTCTCTATCCCCTGAGGATGTGCTGTGGTCTACCAGGTAACTGTGTAGCTAGGGCTGAGGACTCCCATAGTCTGCATCCTCTGTCCAGGAGTATATATACTCCAATCATGCAGGTCACCAAGGTAATAGAATCGGTTGACTCATTCGATGACCTTGCCTGACTGCAGAAACCCTGCAGCATGGAATGGCTGTGGTAGTAATGAAGATTCGTTTCAAAGGGGAGGAGGAAATATGGGTGGGCGACGCTGCTGAGATAACGCTCAGAAGCCACCGGATGTACAGTCAGCACTGGTCAACACTGGAGGCAAACGGGAAACTGAGTGAGAACACGGAGATCTCTCTGAGTCCTTTCTTGCACTGCCTGTGATGCTGGAGGGGGAGAGGGGAGGTGTGCATGGGGTGGGGTGGGACAACAGGATCCTCAATGTAAGATTATTTCTAAGAGTCTGCAAAACTCCAGCCCCTCAGATTCTGTTTAAGTTAATCTGTGTGCCCTCGGGAACCTGGCTTCTCTACCCTAACTCTCTGCCGCAGCCTTTGTCCCAAGAGCAAGGGCAATCTTTCCACCTCAGCATTGCCAGCCTTGCACTGTGCCTGGTTGCCATAGATGCGCAAGAAATGTTAAACCAACCCTTAAAAGAAGTAATCCTCTCTCCCAAACTCCTCACTCCTGAAGGCTAGTCAAAAGTACTCATTCGCCTTTGGCTGCAGTGCCAATGTTAGGGGTTCACTGCATTTAATTTTTTTAAGTCAACCAGAAGAGGCATGTCTGCGCTTCTGTCAGCAGCAGACACCAAGCCAGGAAAGGTTAACGGGAATGCAAACCAGCCACCATTAGCATTTGGAGGTTAATGGTAACAGGCTGCGGCTGGACCATCTTCAGATTGCTGGAAATGTGAAGCAAAGGTCAGCCTCTTCCCTGATCTCCTATTCCCTCTCTGCTCTTCAGCCTGCCTGCCCGCCTGCCTGCTTGCCTGCCTCTGGTTTGGCAGCCAAAATACCCACTCTAATTTCATTCCAGGCTCTTGGCTGGGCGCTTTGTGAATTGCCTCTCTTGACACAAGATAAAGTGAATGAGCAGAGGAATTGGCCCCCTGCAGAAACCAAAGGCAAGACCAAGTCTGTTTGCTAAGGAAACACTCCCCTGTTTGCCAACCCCAGCTCTGCAGGTAGCTGCCGCTTTGGTCTCTTCTTAGTGTTTCATAATAACCCTTAAGCATCTGGGACCCACCAGCTCCTGAGCTGAATATGCTCAGGAATAAGGATGCCACATGTTCTCTTGGGAGGGAGAGAACCACAGAAGCTAAGAAACAGTTAATGCCTGCAGAAGCCAAGAGAAAGAAAGATACCTGCAGGTCGGGGGCTCCAGGCTGCATGTGGTCTGGCCCTCTGAGCACGCCCTGGGAGTGTCTTTTCTTTGTCTTTGTGCAGCCTCCTAAGCCAAACATTACCACACTCAAGGAACCGAAACTTGCCCCCCCCAAAGGCAGCATCTAGATGCTTTCACCATTCATATGCAAGGCCTGACACAAACCAGCAAAGCCAATGCACAGTGTCGAATCTGTCACCCTCTACACTGGCTCCCATGTGGGCAACTCTTTCCGGATCATGAGATTCCACAAAAGGGAAAGACCTTCGCACCATATTCTCCCTGAAGGAAGGAGGACCCAAATAGTTGCCCCATCCAGTCATGGTAAAACTTCAAATCTCCAGGCCAGTCAAATGTCTGGGAAGTGAGGTGGGGGTTAAAGGCAATGCAAGTTTAGCAACGTGAGTCCAATTCTCAAAACTCATGTCAAGGTGGAAGTAGAGAAGCAACTCCATAGCTGACCTCTGACCTCCACACATGCGCTGTGGCACACTCGCACTCCCCGAGAGACACACTATGCATACACCTAATATTTTTTAGCTGCAAGATTATACAAGCAAGGAGAGTTCTGCTATGAGTTGGATTGCAATGAGCCAGTGTTTGCTTGGTAAATGTTCATAGATGACTTTTCTACACCTGGAGAGGGCACACCCACCATGCCTTAGGACAGATGGACGCGAAGAGGGAGACTAATACAGCAGAATGACCACAATTCTCGTTGTAAAAGAAGGGGAAGTAAAATAATAACATTCGGGGGATTTTCTTCTATGCTCTTCTTGGTACCCTTGAGGAGTCCCTCTTGGTTGGCAGGGTATCCAAGTGTTTGTCCCCAGGCTAGTTTCTGTGTGGTCAGGCAGGGAACTCGGGCTCTCTCAGGGAACACCCTGGCTCGGCTTGCTGTCCTTACTTATAAAGGACTTAGTCAGGAGTCTTGGTTCATTGACCTCCTTTCAAAAGCTGTAATGTGTGGGAGGGGGAGGCTCTTCCTGAACTCCATGTGTCTCTTTCAATCCTCTCTGCTTCTTTCTGTTGAACATCATAACCCACCACTATGTAGCCCCCAAAAGCCTATGAGCTACAGATGCCCCCTATTGCTTCTTGCTTTGGATCTGAGACCCTGGGCCTCAAAAGTAAAAGGTCTGAGTTCCTTAGAAAGATTTGTGTTCTCTAGATTTGCGTCATTGTGATCAGAGTGAAGTCAAGAGAGGGAAGTCTCAAAGACCCTAAACTATACCTTTCATGTTGGTGATTACTGCAACTTGGATTCGGACTCCACTTTTGAAATCCCTTCATTCCTCCTAGCCATATAGACCTATCTCTATGGCATCCTTGGGAAGGCAAGGTCACCACTCACAGGTTGGAGAAAGAAGAAAACTTGCTTATGGTCTCCAGACTGCAGAGAAGTCAACTCAGGGTTCTTGCCAGGTTGGCTGCTCTAAGTCCTCTAGAGCTGTTACTACCATGAAGCCTCTGTCTGCTGATCCCTAGCCTTCTATCCCTGGCCTGGGGGTAGAAAGATCAAACAGAAGAATCATTGTGGAAACTAGAAGGAAGATAAGAGCATAAGGGAAGGGTAGGGGGATGCCTGTGTCATGGAAGCATGGAGAGCTGCTCATAGGAGAAAGGAGAGCAGAAGGGGAAGACGGGGAACCATGGGGGACCGTGGGGAAGGAGAGGAAGAATAAAATACAATTACACATGTGTGTGAAAATGACATAATGAAGCACATCACTGTCGGCTAACTTTAAAAAATTAATTAGAGCTAAGAACCTTTGCCACCTGCCAAATCAACTTCCTATCCTCTTGGATCTCCTAAAACCAAAACTCTGACAGGCAACAAGACACAACTCTTATCACAGATCCATGAAGACTTTCCTTTGGCACTCTGCATGCCAGACACAACGCCAGATATAAGCATGGTAACCTTGACCAGAGCTGCACAAAAGACCTTCCTGCTATTGAATGAGACTTCATTGCTCTCTCAATAGAAAACAGAGAGAAGGGAAAGAGAAGCTCCCCTGTGTACCCTGTACACACCACAGCAAGATGATCCTGACAACTATGCCTCCAGGTGCTGATTCAGTGAAGCCAACTTGTTGGTCTCTCCCCTTGATCTCAAACTGCCCTACTTCCTTCCTAGCTTACCCACCTGTGTCCTTCTCTGGGCCACCATCCCACTTTACCCTGCTACTGGGACTGGGGCCTGCAGGTGAAGCTGCTGCATCCAGGCCCCTTAGCACTTCTCTTTGTGAAGGGCATTTTTTTCAACCCAGGAAAGAAAAAGAAAAACACCACACACACACACACACACACACACACACACACAAAGCAATCATCACAGTCAACAAGGCACAGTCAGGGGGCTTAATAGCAAAACATATTTTTCTAAATGAAAGGGTTGCCAGACTAGACTCCCAGTGGTCTAAGCACCCTGGGGAGTGAGTGCAAGATGGAAACACAGAACACAAGCTCTGGCCATGCCTATGACAGACTAAGGGACCCCTAGGCAGGAATTTTTATAGAAGTCCACTAGGTGACAGATGAAAATCAGGTCTCTTGAAGCAGTAGGCCTTCAGTTTAACATAATTGAAACCATTTCAAGTTTGTTCACCCCTTCAAGCTCAAGTGAGTCTGCCTTTTCAAATAATAGTGATTTGGGGGCTTCTCAAGTCTTGTCTCCAAAAATACCCCAGCAATCTCTGACCCCACCAATGCTAATGTCACAGCCCAACCTTACCCAAAGTAGTATCAGTAGACCTCAGCAAGAAGACCTGAAAGCAAACTGGTCTGGGAGTGTTTAAAGGTGAAATATAGGCAAGCCAGGAAGAATAACGGTTCACTATTGGTGTGAGCATATGGGCACTCACCATTGACTCTTGGGGCATGCACTGGCTGCCCTCCTGTTTTTCTGCCTGAGGATATGAACTTGCCAGATCTCACTCTTTCCTGTTTTCCCACGGATGAAAATTGCTTGAGGCGTGATCCTTTATAGTTTATCAGGCAATATGACAGGGAAGAGATCTTTCTAAGAAGTTAGAATAAACCAATGATGAGAAAGGATATTGTAGAGGAGGACACAGTAGGTCAAGAGAAGGGAGGGAAATTCATTATCTTTGCAGCTCTGTTGCAAATGCATAATTCTAGATTGGTTCAATAACAGCAGAGTCCCATGATCCATGTAATATTTAGGTATATCCTTGTATAGCTAAAGGAAGCTCACTGGTGACCCAAAGGGGACAAGATCTACGTGGTGCTTGTATACCTGCTAGGGGAGGAACAGGGTGGCTGTTTGTAACCTAAGAAGGTATCTTTTTAAAATGTATATCTGAGATGAAATATCAGTGCTAAAACTCAAAGTAAAAATAATGGGAAGGGCTTTGATATTTGAAAAACATATCCTCACGATAAACAAATGGGCCTGTGGGACCCCAGGGGGAGTCCACATCTACATTTAAGTAACGACAAAAGGAGGCAGGTAACTGGTGAATTGCCAAAATACTGGCTGCCCGTATTGGACTGAAGAAAACTGTGGGTTTTTCCCCTCATAATAGCAAGATGGAAATTTCAGCATCCTCCACCTAACAGAGGATTTGTTGAACCTAAACTTCCCACCAACTGAAGGTGGAATTCTTGCATAATCTCCACAATTCTTAGCATGGGGCTCTTGTCCTCAATACCCAGAAAAAGGATGGAAGAATAAATAAGGTGTTTTTGCCTCTATTATTACCCCATCTTGGGGCAGGAATCATGAGCCCTAGTTGTCAATTTTCTACCTCATTCTAGATAGTGAGTGGTATATTTCCCTCTGCAAAGAAAGGAAGTCAGCATGAATACTCAACAGAGAGTTTCAAAGGAGCCTTGCAGTGATTATGTGTTCTCACTCAAGGTGGTTCTGCCCACTTTTTCTTCTACCAACAGGGACATGAATCTTGGTTTAACCTACTTAAGAATAACAGACAATAGGAACTGTCTGTTAATTCCAATGGCTCCTCATAAGAAAGGAAGTCTGCTATATGGTGATGTCAGAAGGCCTCAAGATCATATAAAGATTTCCCAGAGGGTCTCCTAAAATAGGAGAAGCAACCACTCACTTAGCTTAAGTCAATCAAGTGCAGAACACTCCTCCCACTGTAGGAGATAAATAACACTTTCCCAATATAGATGGTAAAAAAAAAAAAAAAAAAAGTTCTCAGACTCCAGCTCTAGCAGTGGTATGAAGGCTCCTGTAATCTCCATTCCATGGAGAGCATCAAACAGATCCTTACCTGTCCTGCTGACAATTTTATCTCACAGAAGTTAGAGAAAGCAATTAGGGAAACTGCTATTCTTGTCACAATTCTGACATCAAGGAAGAGACAGCTGGCAATGTGTAAGCGGCAGGAATCTCTCGAGTAAGTGGCCATTTTGTCTTGGGCCAAAGTATAGCAACTTGGGAAGGAACCGGGTATTCCAGAGAGAATGGCTGTCATTCCCAGCCATCAGCTATGATGTGACCTCCGTGACATCTCCTGCCTTCCAAGGGCTGACAGTCTACTCAGATTGTAAGTAATATCCAAGGCCATCTTTTCAGTAAGAAAGGAAAGGCCGAAGGGACTAGTGTTGGAGGAAGAGTACATTCCGTGGACTGGATGAGGTAGGAGGAACGCTATAGAAATCTGACTTGAGTTGACTGGATGGAGCGAGTGTGTGTGTGTGTGTGTGTGTGTGTGTGTGTGTGTTGTGTGTGTATGGAAGGGTGGACATTCAAGGAAGTGGTTTGAGAATCAAGATGTAAAAATCTACATGGGGGACATGTTATTTGACCCAGTGGAAAGCCCTTATGAAGACAAAGTAAACATGACACTGAAGAGTTTTGTCAGTGTTTAGTTAACCCCGCCGGTCTTCTCAGAGCCCCCACAACCACATTTGTTCTAATAGCCATTACATCTCACCCTGCCACAGCTGAACTGACACGTGGCACAAGCTGAACCAAACAGCTTTCGCTTTCTACTAAAAATCTGAAACCTGGATTCTGTGCTGGTCGGCTGCTTGATGGGTATAGGAAATCAAGAGCTCTGGGAGAGCATCTGGTCTGAAAAACAGAACGAAGCAAAAGACATCTGCAGTATGGAAAGCGGGAAACAGAGCAGAAATGAACCCTTGGAAATGAAGGGACCAAACAGTTCACTGCATTCTTGCATCCTGGTCCCCTCCATTTGCAAGGCAGGCTGCTCTCCTTGCACTGGAATCTGATGACAACCCTGAGCCATGATGCATTCTCCTTATTTAAAAAGATGTTTTTATTTACTCTTGAGAATTTCACAGTTATATAAACAACAAAATAACATCATCGTTATCTCCCTACTCCCCACCTTTAACTCCCCTCAAAGTCTGGTTAAAGATGCCCACATGGTGTGTGGGGTCATCCATGGGAGCGTGGCAATCCTACCAGGGGCCACCTTATTCTGCAAGAACGATCCTCCCTCCCCCAGCAACTGTGAACCGCCAATGGCTCCTCAGTAAGGGATGCTAGGATTTTTGGCTGGCTTGATCTTGATCTTGTGCAGTTAACTATGGCAGCAGTAAGTTTGTGGTTGTGAGAGCTCGTTCATGCCCAGAAGGAAGCATTTCGCAGCATCTCTCCCCATCCTCTAGCTCTTACATTTTGCTACCTTCTCTTCCATGCTATTCCCTGAGCTTTGTGAGGACAGAGTTGTGATAGATACCCCACCGGTACAATAGTGGCTTGACTGTTATAGAGTAACTAACTATTTTCTGATTAAATCTGAGGCCTGTTCCATAGGAGGGAATTGTATACCAGGTACTGTAATCCTAGGATTAATGGTTGGGGGCGGGGTCACGTGCCTAGGGCAGAACATGTGTTATTTTGTTAAAAGCTCATGCTGTCAAATTGCCTTCTAAATGTTTACGTTTATATGCATTGACCCAGTCTATTCTCAATGATCGTCAGAGAAGTTTCCTTTTGCAGTAGACAACAGTCAACAGAAAATGCCTAATCAGACAAATTGCTGAGTGCATTCTCTTTTAATACAAGTCACCTGGTAATGTGGCTTGACTGTTAACTGTCCCCTATGGGCTCTGGTGTTTGAATACTTGGTTTCCAGGTAGTCTCACTGTCTTGAAGGTTGTGAAACTTCTAGGAGGTGGAGGGGATCACTGAGGGTAGGCCTTGAAGTTTAGAGCCATGAGCATCCCCAATCACTTCCTGTCTGTTCTCTGCTTCCCTCCTCCTGAAGCAGTAGAACCAACCACCTCAGGCTTTTGCAGCCATGCCTTTGCCACTATGATGGAGTGAATCCCTTTCCAACTACAAGCCAAACAACTACATAACCTGCATAATTTCCTAACACAGTGGTAGGGCCATGCCTGAGACCTAGGCCCTCTGACTCAGCACTTATTGCTATAAAAGCCAATGTTATTCTCCCTGGTGTTGTCTACAGATATACTAAGCTTAATTGGGAAAGAAGTGAAAACAAAACGGGGAAGAAGCCAAGGCTGTTAGCCAGGAGGTACAAAAACCTGTCAATTCGATGCAGGGGGGTAGGGTAGAGACACTGAGTGAGCATCTGGGTCAGTACCCAGGGAAGATTAGGCACTTGAAGAAGGTAAGGAAAGAGCACCGCAGGCAGCCCAGTGAGAGCTGTCGCTTTCTGTGGAGTCTGATGGGGACAGCTCTTTGGAAGAACCGGACTAGAGCTCCCAGCTTCCCAGGCATCAGGAGACTAGAAGTCCGTCTCCAAAGACCACAGAAAGAGTAGGCTGTGAGCAAGTGACATGGGGTGGCAGGACCAGCAAGAAGCGTGTGTGTAAATGTGAAGGATGAATACAAGTGTGACCGTGACTGGCACTGGGTGGAGGAGGGGATAAGACAAATGGGGTTCTTTCTAGCTCTTTCTTCTCTTCTTTAATTTTAAATCTCCTTTTCTTTTTGGAACGAGAAACTACTTATCTGTGTAAGCAGGGAAAAGGAGTCAGCAGGCAAATGAAGAGGAAAAGATGAAGTTGGGTCCAGGGTAGGAGCCCAGACTTAGAAAAATCAGCAGAAACAGTTATGGTGAGAAACAGAGACAAAATGTCATGTCTACAAGTACATATTTTGCGAGAAAGATGATGAAAGGTACCATGTCAGCAAAATAATCAGATGTAATCCTAGAGAAGGGAAAGGGGAGGCCACACAGCTGCTCCAACAGCCGTCTCGGAACAAGAGCATGGGAGAGACAGGTGCAAATATGGGGAGAGCCCCCCAAGCACAGAGGCAGGCTGCCTTCCAGCAGGAGGCTGGGCAATCTGTCAGAAGGGCCAAGGCTCAAAATTGGCCAATGTGTAAAAGACTTTTGAAAAAAGTCTGAGGGAGAAACAAACAAGAAGAGATGAAATCACTGCCTGGGAAGGCGATTTACCACTTACAGATGGCGATAAGAAGACAAGATTCCAAGGCTGTTTGCCTTTCCCTAGGGAAATGATCTCAAGAGGCTTCAAGGTAAACACCACGAAGAAGTAAGTGAAGCACAAAAGAGTGGAAAGATAATAAGGGAACAGTTGGTTTCCTTAGATGATCCAACTGCCCAGGCTCCCGTGAAGGGCGGCTGTGGCACAGGGAAGTGATTCACAGGTGTGCTGTAGGAGGGGCATTTTCAAAAGGGGTATCAGTGCACTGAGGAGGAGTGACTGTCATTCAGGCCAGGTGGGGAAAGAGGAACACATATCCTCCAAAGCTCCAAGCTGCTCTTCACTGTGCAATGGATTACTGAGCCAATGGCTCATGAGCATTTAGAAGAAAATGTGTGGATTGCCGAGACTTACGGATTGGGCTCTATCACCTTATTTCTGTATTTTAGGACAGAGACAAGGGAACTGCTAAGTATTCATTTGCATCCTGACATTCCAGGAAGGACTGAAGGTTGATTAAAAGAATACCAAAACAAACAAACAAACAAACAAACAAACAAAAACCAACAAACAATCACCAACCACTGCAAACTATAAAGAGTTGAGAAAGTAAAGGTGGGGAGCAAAAAAGACCAAACATTAAAATGTGCAGTATAGACTTTCTATTTACTTGTGTATGTGGACTCTACTCATTTATTAATGGTGAACTAACTTGGCTATAAGGATTCAGGCAACAAGAAAGGAGAACCCCAATTGATCATTCATTGTATATTATCTATGAAACTTTAAAAAGAAGAAAGAGCGTGGAGGCTGGGAGGTAGAGCAGAGAGAGAGAGAGAGAGAGAGAGAGAGAGAGAGAGAGAGAGAGAGAGAGAGAGAGAGAAGACAGGAGAGAAAGAAACACAGAAGAACAGCTCTTCCTGAAGTTAGACCCAAAAGAAACTTCAGAGAAGCACCAGAAAAGGGGCTCTCTTGCCGTCAGGTGTGACATATAACCCCCACAGATTCCTGTATCTCTCTGCCTCTGATTATTTGTAATTTAGATTTAAGTAAATTGCATTGAAAATCCTGTAACTGTGTAAGTGTTCTCAGCCCCCAGAGGTAGCCAGATTATTCCACCAATAAGCAATACAGATCAATCATAGGGCAAACCAAGTAGGGATGCACACACCACGGAGGACTTTTCTGTCTCCTTGCTGAATGGCAGCTTGGGGCTGCACATCCTCTGCACTGGTCTACCCAGGGCACAGCTCTGAGAAGACTGAGGTCCTCCCGTGGGTGGGGATTAAAGGCCGGTGTCTCCCCCCCCCCCCGAGGTTGGGCAGTGTCATGTTAGACAGCCAGTGGGTCGTGTTGGGGAGGATCATGGGAAGCTATCCTCCCTGTCTGCCAGCGATAATGAGGACAGCTCAGTGTTACCACATCAAAAAGTCTCTGAGGGCAGCTCCTATAAGTTACTGGGCCATCACTAAGGAAGGAGGCTTCACTCTATCCCAATTGGAACTGGCACAATATACGAGGAAAAGATTAGATCACAAAGAAAAGTAGAGTCCTGGCTATGCATCTACATGATGTGAATTTATCCAAGCCATTTCACCTTTGGAAGCCACCGTCGGTAAAACAAAGGGTTATGTACTTAGGTGACAGTTAAGCAGCTTCTCTCTGCTAACATTGATGTTTAGGTGTATGAGATGAAAAATGTGTTTGAATGTATTCAATAATTATAAAATGTCATATAGATAATATTGGTTATCTAAATTTTATTACATAAGCTATCTGCCCTACAGAAATCCAATTTGTACAAAAGTCCTCAGGAAGAAATGGATTAAAATGTACAGACTAATGGTGAAAATGAGGTGATTCTAAGAGCATTATGGTAATGTGAGCTAAATCTCAACATGGAAAAAGTAAATCAATGTAAAAATTGTTGACACCTGAAAAAGTGTACAGTTTTTCAGAATTTGGAGGATGAGGTTTCATATGCACTATTAAATTTGGCAGAATTGAACTTTTATCTCACTGAACAATTAAAGGGACAACATAACTATAAGCAGGAACTTAATCAGGAGGTGAGTGGTGTGGGGCTCCTTCAGAGAACAAAGTCAGAGGAAAATGGATCACCCAAAAAAAGTAAGACTCCAAAGATTCACATATCCATGTGGCTAGTGTTGTAATTTAAGAAAAGCGATGCAAGAAAGACACCATGTGACTGGATTCAAGCAGAGGAGTTTTTTATTAGGGAAAGGGATCATAAAGAGGGGGGAGACTGGCCTCCGGGGATGGGAGTAGCAGGAGAGAGGAAAGTGAGGGGGAAGAAAAGAGAGATGGGGAAACAGACAGAGAGAGGGAAAGAAAGAGAGAAAGAAGGATGGGAGGTGGGCTGGGCTCTTAAAAGGGAACACAGTGAATATGCACAGGTGTGATGCTCTTCGTGGCTGCAGCTGAGGGTGTATCCTGTCAGAACCCCAAGGATAGGCCTGTACAGATCCCTGAATACTACTAACAGCTAGCTGGTAAAAGCCCTCACCTCTAATGTGATCCATCCTTTCTCATTGACTTTTGGCAGCCCTCTAAACTATTCCCATCATATTTTGCTCCCAATGGGGTCTCTATATACAGTTAATCACACAGCCCAGATCCCCCTTGACACCCTTGATAGAATTCTGGGCCATCCTGATGCTTCTAGTCAATGGTCTTTCTGATTCATCCTTCATCCTGGCCTCAAATGGTAGACATTCTCCTATCTAACGAGGCTCACTGATGCCATTTTGTCTCATACTACCCTAGGAAACATTGGAAAAAGACCATGGCATTCTGTGATTAATGCCTCTTGTAGCTCAGTTCTTGGTAAAGAAAATGGGATCAGAAAGATCTCAATAAGGGCAGCTAAAATCATCACGAGGGAGAAAGGTCTCCTTCTGAGAGATGAGTTAATGAAATTAGGAGTCTGCAAGACAAACAACCATGTTAGGAATTGACAATCTCACAGTTTCAGAAAGTCATGGAAAGAAAACAGTGGATTCAACCAAACTCCAGAATAATCCAATAAGACATTCTCTCCTGACTCTTAAAACATGGAAATGTAAGCTGGTTAGAAAGAAATAACTAACAACAATGATGACAATAAAGTGGTAATATGACAAATAATAAAAGAAATAAAGTTGATTTGGAAGCTTTGTTTTTGTTTGTGGTCTTTGACTTTTGAGACAGAATCTCCTTACACAGCCAAGGTTGGTCTGGATCTATGTTACCCAGGCTCATGAAGAATCCAAGATCCTCCTGTCTTAGCCTGAAGGGTGCTGGGATTACAGACATGCATCATCACACCCATCTTAAAATGTAAGTTTACAGGGGTTTCCCATGCAGTCATGGAATGCTCAATGTCAGCAGACCAGGGAAACAGTATCTCCAAATTTAGTGGCAATCAAACTCCCAAGTCATTTGACATGCTGACTATCAACAGTGTATGCAATGACCTTTAGAGCCTAGGAGGTGTTGCTTCTTTACTTAAGCCTGTACTGGCTCCTTTTGGTGAAGGCACCAGATAAAGGTGCTTAACTCAGTACCTAATTCACCCAGCCTCAGTAAGCAGCAGCAGTAAGAGCCCATGGGAATCATTGTGTAACTTAGCTGAATGAATGTGAATCTAGCTCACGGCAGTTCTTCTGCAGTCACTGTTTTGTCTTCAATACATTGATAATTGCCATTTTTCAATTACCAGATCCGGCCATCAGTCCCCTCTTGGTTCAATACATGAGATGTTCATAGCTCTTGCATGCTTAAAAAGAGGATCTGCTCTGCATTTTATTAAAAAAAAAAGATTTATTTTTGTTTTAGATGTTCGCATGTTTTGCCTACATGTATGTATCTATGTACACCATATGCATTCCTGCAGAAGCCAGGGAGTGTTAGATATCCTGGAACTGGAGATGGTTTGTGAACCACCATGTAGGTGCTGGGAATTGATCCCAGGTCTTCTGAAAGAGCCTCCAGGGCTTTTAACTGCCAAGACCTCTCTCCAGCCCCTGGTTCTAGATATTTGCCAATGTTAAGACCATTAGAGTCCCACAGAAAGAATAGAAACATGCTAGACAATTATCTTTGCTATATGACCTATCAAAAGTGGAAGGTTAAAAAACTGCAAAAGAAAAAATATATTTCTGGACAGAAGAAAAACAAATAGCAATATAGACCCCATCCAAAAGGAAGGGCACTCCTCACTACAAGAGGCCAGGTGGAAAACTTTAAGGAAAGAGAAACCAGTGCTGAGATTTTTGTAGCCTTCTGGTGGACATCAAAAGGCCAAGCAGCCAGTTCTTGCCCTGGCTAGAGCACAATACCTGGACTTCTGGGGACAGGAGCAAAAGAAGCAAGCAACAAGAGGAATCAGTTGGGTGGATGTTACATCTGAAGAGCACCTGGGAGGCATTGTTTAGGCATTAGCTCCTTGTCGCTGAGAAATAGCTAAGGGACAAGGCACTTCAGAACGACCTCAAGCCAAGCCCAGCTCTTGTGCCATGCCGAGTCTGCCCACGCCCAGTGGTTATGACATCCTTGAACCAGTTTCATGACCAGTTAGCCTCCAAGCTCCTCAGTACCAAAATGGGCATAGTGACAGCCCCTCCCTGTAAACTATGAGCATTAGATGAGCTCATTCTTGGAGCATACTCGCCACAGGTTCAGATGCCATCCAAGTGTGCAATAACCTGCACGTATACTTGTGGTGGTGTTGTTTTATCTCCTGTGCTTCTTCACCTCAGTGCAGGTGGGGAGGAAAAACAAACACTGAGATGTTCAGAAGATCTGCTCTCTACTGCCCCTGAGTTATCAAATGGTCACAGACTTACTAGGCTATGCCTTGATTACAATCCTATAGGCATTTGGGTTTACATTTACAAGTAAGTTTGAATTCCACTTGCATGTCTCTCCGGGGACTCATGCTAAGTCAATACCTCTTATCCGATAAGGCCTAAATTGGTGTTGTAAACTACCATTTGGACTCCGGAACAGAATTGCTAATGGAGTGATAATTAACAAATTCCCTAATCATTCTCCTCTATTCCAGATTTATCAGCCATTGCATCTTCAGCATTGTCTCTCACCTACAGGAATGGAGGATGAAAGTAATGGGCACAGTGGGTAAAAAAAGGAGAGCCCTGAGCGTTATAGGTGCGTTGTTTAATTCTACAGTTTCTCTTCAGGTTAAATAAGGCCTCAGCTCCTTCCTTGCTGTCCTGTCGCCCACCAAAGTCACCCACTTCTCCCATCCATAGCACAACTTTTAAAACTACTCAATTTCAGGGTGAGGCTACAGGAGCCTCATAATTGCCACACCTGGGCTGCTTTTTAAGATCTCCAACAATTTCCTTTAATTTTTCTTCTGCTGTTTCTCTGGCTATTCTGCTCAAGTCTATCACCAAGTCTCATGTTCTCTTTCTCTATTTTCCTTATGATAAGCTATTACTATGGAGCCCTGATTGGTCTTGAATTCACAATCCAGCTGCTTCTGCCTCCAGAGTGTTGGGGTGATCCATGTGTGCCACCAAATCCAGCTTAAAGAACTCTATTAGTTCTTCATACCCAGCACCCCATCCTTATTCAGACATCCGTCATTGCTCACCGGACTGCTGTCATTACCCTTATCAACTTCAAACCTCTTCCTATTCAACCAGCAAGATGGTCACTTAAAAAAGCAAATCCACTTCCACTTCCCCAGCACCATGAGCATTTCCACCTACTGAGCAACACTGAGACAATTCCATGTACACTCAGGTCTACTCTTGATTTGACCCCACCAGGCTTCCCTACTCCTTTTCCTACAGCTTTCCCATACTCTCTTTTATTCAGCTTGCCTCTCAGCTTGCCTACCCTTTGCACACATGAAGTTTCCTCTGCCATGTACACCACTGTCCCTTCACCCACTGAAGAATTCAGGCCTATTTTTGGAGCCTCAACTCCAGAGCCATCCCCAAGCCATCATATCACCATGGTGCTTATGCACTCTTAAGCACAGAGCCCCAAGGACCAGATCCTACTAGACTCCATAGTCCACTGTCAAGCCTTGCAGTTCTGGACCCCATGAAGGCAACTGGTGCTTGCTAGCTGCTCCATATTCAACCACAGACCTGATAAATGACTAGAGAAGATCGACAGGTATTCCTTCCCTTGGATATTTTTAAACCCCAGAGAAGAAAAGATGACAGAAACACGTGTCTGCTCACGTGAGTGGCACTCTGCAAGGCTTTCAGGAGGAGAGAGAACCTGTGGGTCTAACTGATGGCATCAGAAGAACAAGCTTGTCCCTAAGGCACTATTTAAATTCCACTCTGTGATTTTCTTTTTAATTCATTTTTATTCCAGGTGCAGCCTTGCAGCTATTTTAAACCTGAGACTTAAAATAAAGTAATACTAATAGCTGGAGTTACCACAGGCTCCCGCAGTAACAGTGTGCCTTGAATCTCAGGGAGGGGGGAAAAAAGGAAGCCATACACAGAGTTTTGACAAACCCCATATCCCTTTCCCGGCAGAGGGTGGAGAGCGAACAAAACAGGGTCTCCATCATCAAAGAATTGTGCTTCCCTAAGCAAAAGCATTCAGTCGCCCATGCCCTGAAATAGTTCACTTTGTACATTTAACTGTTCCCTCTCACAATGTGCAGACTGAAGGAGAGATGAGACTGCCAGGCAGGGGAGCAGAAAACGTCAAGCAAGACCGCTTTCCCCCAAAGCAGCCTGCTGGCAATGTGTGCCAGTCACCTGAGGCCTAGGGGACTGTGAGCAAATGCGAATTCCAGGTTCCATCTAGACCCACAGAGCCTGAAAGGAAGACGTGCCCTTCAGTGCATGCTTGTGGGAAAGTGACTCCAAGCTCAGGAAAACTGCCCAGGAACTGGAGCACTATGGTGCCCAGAGGCACAGGCTGCCTCTGACCTGCTTGTGTCAGCAAGAGCCAAGCTTGTTTCTTTGGACTCATTAATGAAACAAAGTCATGCTTTAATTACTGGCCTGAGCCAGTAGGGAGTCCACAGTATTAGTGCTGCCCAGACAGAGAAGGCTCCAACATGGAACACTGGCATCCATCATTTGGTCCCTTCCTGGTTCTTAGTAGGGCATTGACCTCTCTGTGTGGGCTTGGGGTGGGGCGGGGGTGGGGGGGCTTTCTCCTCATGTATCTCCCAAACAGATACCACAGCTACAAAAGGTCCGCCATCACTGTCTCCTCTGAATGCAGGCAGGGATATAAGAGGAAGGAGAGTAACTGGTCAGAGCCAGGCCCTGGGATGGGGGGAATATGGAAAGGTGATGGGCAGTCCCCCTCCTCCTAAAATGAGCTTGTGAAAACTGAGTTCACCTGAGTTGAGTCTCTGCCACATACATTCAAAGGGCCCTGAGCATTAAACAGGTCCTGACCCAAGTTAGCATGGAGTCTCTCTGAAGGTTTTGGCTCTGAGCATCCCAGAAAGGAATCAGATGAGAGCAAAGCCATAGAGTTGGCCTGGGGAGCCTCCCAGGGCTGCAGAACACACAGTCAAGAAACACCACACCACTTGTTCACATTTGGCTTCCACAGAGGCAGCCCAGGTATTGCAGCAGGTTGGTGGCTGCAGTCACACCCACGAGGCAGCACTGAAGGGAGGCCCAGGGCCACCTCACCTCCTGAGAGCAGCCGAGCAGACACTCCCTTTGTCAGGGCATATCCTTTTGCCAGGGAGAGAAGGAGGCGACCGGCTCTCTCCTATGACTCTCCACGGTGTTCTCTTCCTACCACCCCTTTGGCTCCTGTTTGCAATGTGTGGCAGCCTTTGCGTCAGAAAGACAATCTCACGCTGTTTCCCAAATTTTAAGTTTTCGGGGGCCTACGAATTCTGATAAAAACAACTAACTATTCTACCCCTGAGTAACATCACTGTAAAAAAAAAATACTATACACCATGCCATCCCAGAGCAGTCTCACAAAGAAAAATAAGCAACAACAAAACAAAAAGGTGCAAAGCCACCTGAAAGGAGTAACCACAGAATACAGTGTTCTGTTCTACTGTTCCTCCTATACCGTTCCTCCTACGTTGCCTTCATCTGTTCTGGAGAAGTTTCTTTACAAGCCATGTTGAGCATGCCTCACAACAGAGAAGTTGTTTTGTACTGAGATGAGGGCTTCTTGCGATGCACCACAGTTCCTAGGACAGTAGTGAGCACAGCAAACTTACCACAGAGTGGCTCTGAGACACCCATGCCTTGGACATTCTGTGGCCTGCACATGCTGAGGCAGGTGCCAGGCTGGCTGCCTGGTCTCACTGCATGAGAGTGCAACACAGTCTTCCCCCAGTACAAGCCTTGAAAGGCCACCATACATGCAAGCCTGCATTTAATTTCATCTCACCTTCACCACAGTCTGTTGTATAGATGAGGAAGCTAAAGTCTGCGTCACTCTCGGTCTAGTCGTTATAAAGCTATAGAACTAAGCACAAGCAAGCCTGCATGCATCCACTTCTCCTGTTATTGACTATGGATATGACCAGCTGCTTCAGGCTCCTGCTATTGTGACTTTCCTTGTGTGATGGGCTGTAACCGGGAACTATAAGCCAAACCCTTTCTCTTGTAAGTTGCTTTTTGTTAAGGTGTATTTCATCACAGCAAGAGAAATGAAACTTGGACAGGATCCATCCCACACAGGCCTCTTATTAGCATCTACCTGTCAGTCCTTTCCTGCTATGTGATTGGTTCTAAATTTCACACACACAGCGGCCCCCATCCCCTTCCTGGGGCTCACTGGATTGCTCATTAGGTTTTTATAGGGACATCAAGCATCTGAATCCCCAATACACTTCACAGCACCTGTAGCCTGAGAGATCTCAATAACTGCTGATGGGTGAAAGAGCTATTTTTGTTTCATATCTTTTCCAGATCCTTTACTTCTCTGGCTGTAGTGGTTTGAAAGAAAATGGCCCCCACAGGGAGTGGCACTATTAGGAGGTGTTGCTTGTTGAAGGAGGTGTCGCCTTGTTGGAGGAAGTGTGTCACTGTGGGTGTGGGCTTTGAGGTCTCCTATGCTCAAGCTATGCCCAGTGCAGACACACAGACTCCGTCTGCTGCCTATGGACTAAGATGTAGAACTCGTGGCTCCTTCTCCAGCACCATGTCTTCCTGCACACTGCCATGTCCCACCACGATGATAATGGACTGAACCTCTGAAACTGTAAGCAAGTTTTCCTTTATAAGAGTTGCCATGGTCATGGTGTCTCTTGCAGAAATAGAAATCCTAATGAAGCCACTGGCCATGCCTCTTGAGAGGTATTGAGATCTTTTAAAGTACCTTCTAGAGTGTTATGCCCAGAATTATGTGCTAAGAGCACCAGGTGCCAAGGTCCCTTTGACCTCCTGCCCTAGGCACCCAGCCTTTATCCTGAAGCTTTAAATTGCTCGTGTTTGTTTTGGGGAAGTCATTTCACACTGCCAACTTCTATCCATGAAGTCAAAGGAAATTCTTAAATGTCCTCAAAACTCTATCTGTTCCTTGGTCCCTTAAGTCTAAGAACAGCTCTCTGACATTTTACTCCTATCATATTACATGCTGTTCAAATTTTATGTCTTCTCTCATCTGGCCTGTCCCATCTTCCTGCCTTGTCTTTACATCTAGATTGTAAGGTCTTTAGTGTGATTATCATACAGATTTCCACATTAAAAATCAACGTAAATGCTTAGCACGGTAACTTTGCATGCATATTCAATAAGCACGTGTTAGTTCATTGAGCTCCATTTTCATCCTAACGTCCCTTTGCTCAGGGTATGCAACTGCTGAAGACGCATATCAGTAGCCCCAGAGCTAGTGCCTGAAGTTTTGCACCCACTGTCTTTCCTGCCCACAAATCGAAGCTCTGACTCTTGCTTTTCTCCATGAAGTTTGCTGGATGTCCACAAGGTCACCCTTCACCTCTCTGTGTAGCCTTCCCTTGTGTCATCCCTGACTCCTCAAACTGGACTGCTTCCACAAGCCTGACCGCTACATGACACCATGTTCCCGCTGCATTTGTAGCATGCTCCACACACAGGATAATACCAGAGCCCCTCAGAGAACTTCCATGTAACCAAATCATGGTAAGAATAATTGTTGGCTATGAAATAGGATTCTTTCACAAAAGGATTTGTCAGGGAATGTCTGTCTGTCTATTAAGGACCCTCTTAGTATCTTTGAAATATGGTTTGATTGGTCAACATTCAACTGTCCATTTTAGCAGGTGAAGCCTCTGACCATCATAAATAACTATTTGTTTCACAATGCTCTCTGCACACATGAGACAATGCTGTTCAGCGAGGCTTTGCCATTGATTGAATAACAATGAACTCTATACAACAAAGAACTATCTGAGAAGAGCTCTCCTTGGATTCTACATATTAGTTTTCCCACAAACCTTATACTGAAGAAACCACACACTCTAGTCTTGTGTCTCAAAGGGGCCTCAACAGAGATATTGATGTCACAGGCAAGGAGAATTAAGCTCAGCAGAGAGACTGACAACTACAGATGTCCCTTAACTCACAGTGGATCCATTCCAAAGACTCATATTATGTTGAAAATATCCTAAGTTGAAAATGCATTTGAAAACACCTAGGCCACGTAAACGTCATAGCTTAACCTAGACCACTTTAAATGTGCTCAGAACATGTCTGTTAGCCTACAATTGGGCCCCATTATCTAACCCTGGGGCCCATTTTGTAACGGTGTTGACTAGTTTATGTAATTTATGGAACAGTGTGCTGCATGTGAAAAACAGGATGGCTGTGTGGGAATGACTCCGCACAATCACAAAGTTGAAAAAATTCACACTGAGTCATTCAAAGCTGGGTCTCATCTCTACTGTTCAGCAAAATTGACCATGAACATCCCTTTGTGGGGGCTGCAGGTAGACCCCCACCCTTCCTCTACAAGGCCCAAAAGATTATCACAGGTATTATTTCATAAGACAAGGGGGACAGCACCCTTTGTCTAAACCTCCTGCAGATCTCTAGAGGTACTCCATGGCAAGGTACGCAAGTTTTCAGCATTTCACCACAACAAAGTAACCCAGATGCCTCATTGTACATACTAGTAAAAACTTCAGCCCTGTCTTTACTTCTTCAAATGCTGCTTCCATGTTCTCTTTGCTAGGGAGAGGGGTTTCTTGGGAAGCTTCAGGTTCCTTGGGGTAACACTGGACAAGGACAATTTTGGCAATATTGTTAACATGCTTCTAATTTGGAACTGATGAGAAAGTGAAAACAAACACACCCTCTCTGTAGCCATGATTACTGCTCAATTTACTGAAATAATGCCTGTTTAGATGGCTAATAATAATTTTCCTGTTGCTTATAGAATGCTCTGTTTGGGGTTTTTAATAGATATATTAGGTCGATCTCTTATATTTGTCTTAATATATCTTTTAAAATGCTTCAATATCTTGTTACAGCATAGGAACCCAAGGGTTTGGAAAAACTGTTGTTTGTGTAGCATTTTTATATTTAATTGACAGATACTGAGTCCATTCAAGGTGTGTAATGTGAAGGTTTGGTAAATATGCACATTGTATAATGATGATCACTATCAAATTAATTAAACCACCCATCACCACCCATGATCCCCTGAGTTGTCCATCTTATAATAAAAGTACATAACCCTTGGATCCACATCTCGACATTTATCCCAACCCATAACCTGTGGCAACCACCATCCTACTCTCCACTTGGAGGAGTCTTTTTCTCCTCAGTTCTACAAATAGATTCAATCATACATGTTTAAGTCGCTTTTCCATTTTTGTGACAAAAGGCCTGAGCCAATCAAGTTTAGAAAAAGAGGACTGTTTTCTCTGGGTTAAAATCTCAGCGACTTCAGTGCGTTCACAATTAGTCCTGTTGTGCTTGGGCATCTGGTGACAAAATATAACATGGCCAGGAGTGCATGACAAAGCAGGTATGTTGGTCTAATGGAACCCGGGAAGCAAAGAAAGAATCAGGAAGAGGTCAGGGTCCCAGCATCACCTTCAAAGGCACACTTCCAAAGACCTGACATCCTTGCCCTATGCACCACCTTCTAAGTGTTTTGCCATTTCCCAGTAGTGTCACAGGCTGGCACCCAAGACACTGAAACATGGACCTTTGAAAGTTCCAAACCAAGCCTATATAGAATTCACCTTTCTTTACCCCACATAATTTCATTTTGCAGCACACCCTACCAGGTCACCCAACATTGTTGTAAATGACAGGGTTTTCTTTTTACTGTTCAATAATGCTCCACACTTTCTCTTTCTATATTGTTTTTTACATTCGTTTGTTTTTTTTATATGCACTTTTATTGCACACCCTGCTTGTGTATTTCAGCTGTGATGAACATGGTAGTGTGGATAACTCTTGAGACACGGATTTCATTCCTTTTTGATCTATTCCTACGAGGAGGGTTGCCAAGTGCCCTGGTGGTTCTGGTTTTTAGCTTTTGGGGGAAACTTTCTACTGCTTTTCGTAATGGCTGAAATATAACTGCTATTATCTAGAAATGATGTTTAAGTCAGCAAGGAGGAAAGGTACCTGTGTGGCTCAGGGAAGGTGGCAAGAGGAACCACTAGCCAGAGATGGAGGTGTGCTCTTGGAAATGCTGGCTTTAGAGAAGAGACTACACTTACTGACATCCTCCCAGCACTGGGAACCCTTGTAGCTTCTGGTGGAACAACCAAAATTTCCATTTCAGAAGATGGCCTATTTTTTTCTTCATGAAATAGCAGAACAGGAAATGAATGTTATTCATAATTTTGATTTGACAGATTTAATCCATTTTTCTTCTTTCCAATGTATCAGTCATGGGAATGATCACATGCCATTCCTTCTTTGTTTTATAACTTTTACTTACTGAGTAAGGCAGGATTGGAAAAGTGAATTTTGTTAGTGCACCCCTCACGTTGCTTTGCACATGAACGGTTCAGAGAGCTGCATCCTGCCCTCATAGTATCAACAACGGTTCCAGTATTAATACAATCAACAACCAGGATTCAATGAGCATAGACTAAATGGGAATGTATGCTATTCACTGACAAAGATTTCAAATCTATCAAGAATTGCATTGTGCAAATATTTCATCTGACTAGGGAACTGAGTTGTAAAATTCAACTAGAGGGGGGGGGGTAAACAGTACACCAAGCTACACACGCTAAGAATAGACTAGAAGAGCCCTCTTATTGTGGAATATTTAACTAAGCAAAGATGTGTTACATTTGTATAAGCTGCATATGTTTTATGATGTAAAGATGTGTTGCTTTGCCTGCCTTAGGCACCTGATTGGTTTAAAATAAAAACCCAAATGGCCAATAGCTAGGCAGAAGAGGGATAGGCAGGATTGCTAGGCAGAGAGAATAGTAGGAGGAAGAATCTAGACTCAAAAGAGAACAAGAAAGGAGAGAGTGAGGGAGAAAGAGAAGACACCTAGAGCCAGCCAGTCCCCAGCCCGCAGACACAATGTAGGACATACAGAATGAAAGAAAGGTAAAAAGCCCCAAAGCAAAATGTAGATGAAGAGAAACAGATTAAAATGAGTTCTAAGAGCTAGTGGGACAAGCATAAGATAAGGCTGAGCATTCGTAACTAATAATGCGTCTCTGTGCCTGATTTGGGAGCTGGTTGGCAGCCCCAAAGAAAGCCTGCTACACCGGGCATTGATGGTGCACGCCTTTAATCCCAGCACTCGGGAGGCAGAGGCAAGCGGATCTCTGTGAGTTCGAGGCCAGCCTGGTCTCCAGAGCAAGTGCCAGGACAGGCTCCAAAGCTACACAGAGAAACCCTGTCTCGAAAAACCAAAAGAAAGAAAGAAAGAAGGAAGGAAGGAAGGAAGGAAGTCTGCTACACCCTCTTCTGCCTAAGGCATCCACAGAAAGGGAGAATTTGAGTTAAACAATGACAGCATAGAGAGGAGCCTCAAACAAGGAGACAATGCATACAAGGGCATGAAAGTGTGGGATGGTTTATTCAGTGGGAAAACAGATTCAAGCTCCCATACAAACTGTGTGACCTTGGTCAAAATTCTTGACCTCTCTCCCTTTTTGTCACTGTCAAAGGTGGGTGCTAGAGGAGCCTCAGTTACAACACCGTGGTGAAGACGAAAAGAGACAATGCCAGGAGGGTACTTAGTTGCACTATGCTTGGAACTACCTATAAACCTCAGTATTGTTCCCTTTGCAAGGCTGTGAAGAGCCAGTGTAGCCCTTGAGGGAAAGCTCCTGCTGGAGACGTGGCCAATGACAGAGGGTCTTGTTCTACAGCCACAACTTGGCCTGTGAGAGGAAATGGGTCACAAATAACCACTGTGCCTGTCATGAACATGGGTGTACAAGAGAGATGGGGGAACACAGTCACAATTGACACCAGCAGACTTACCCCAAGCACTGGGCATCACCTCAATGATGAAAGTCACGTGAAGATTCTACCCACACTTCTCCAGATCCCAAGCCACTGTGCATCTCATCCGAGCAAGTTCAGAAGGGAGCCAGCCCAGAGAAATACTGAGGGAGGGTTCCTAGGATCCCCTCCCCAACCCTAATTAATTCTACTGGCCTAGGAGCCACTATTGCTGGAGGAAAACTAAAAGACTAGGAAGTTGCTGGGAGGTGAGAAGATAGAGAAGTGTGTAGGCAGAGTGCTCCATAACAGCCCCCCCCTTCAACAGAGACACAGGGAGACAACAGCAGTAGTTGGGGAAGCGCCCACTCTTCTCTGGGAGCCTCTTCGGGAAGGGTTCTGATGATGAAGACAATGGACAAACTGGGGACACAATCCACTATCCCCTCACAGGAAAACCTCTAGGGCTTGTAGATAATATATCTGGCTTAGAACCAACATTAGCTGCTTCTGTGTCCAAACTACCTAACAGAAGCAACTTAAAGAAGTAAAAATATATTTTAGTTCACGGTTTCTGATGGTTCAGCCCGTGATGGTGGAACAGAGCAGTTACTATCATGGCAGGTCAGGAAGCAGGGATCGAGACAGCAAACACCCAGGGTAATATACTCATGAGGACCCACTCCCCACAGTGACCTACTTTATCCTGCTACTTCTTCTTAGAGTATCCTAAAATAACACCACTGACCGCGTCGGGGTACCAAGCATTCAAAATTTGAGTTTTCGGGGTACATTTCATGTTGGATCTACACCAGAATCTTAGGGAACAAGGAAGCCTACAGTGCAGCTGCCTGGTGGCTAGCGTGGTGATTCACAATGCTGAAGACAGTGTGGTAAAAATGCAGAGAAAGAACCAGAAAGCTCGGGAGGCATGGGGCTGTCAACTAAAGGGGTGATTCTTGGGAGCTCAGGTCACACGGTTAGTAAGGTCTCCGAGCAGCCAAAGTGAGGTGGCACCTTCTTGTCTTTACCATATATAATATATATATATATATATATATATATATATATATATATTATGTGCATGGGTGTTTTGCCTGCATGTATGTCTGTGCAGGACCTGTAGTGAGTGCTTGGAGAGGCCAGAAGATTGCAGCATGCTCCCTGGAGCTGGAGGTACAGACGGTGTGAGCTGCCTAGTGGGTACAGTGAAAGAGCAGCTGGTGCTCAAACTGCTGATGCATCTCTCCAGCTCCGGCACCATCTATTCTGACATAGATATAACAGCATTCTCCCTGAGGACATCATGGCACTCAGAGGCAGAGGCAACAAGAGCGCTTTCTGGCCTTGTCAAGAGTATTTATCCTCATTTGCACGGATTTTGATTAAGCTTCAACTTGAATCTTGCAGTGTTTTTGAAAAATTCCATATTTTAACTAGAAATGAAACTTCAATTGAGTTTGGCGACAATCTCAACAACAACAACAAAAACTGTTCGAAGTAGTAGAGCAATTCCTGAGGGCACTTGACAAACAAAAAAATGATGTTAAAAGATGACTGAGTGGTTCTGTTGCCACACTGCATGAATCCTTAGCCTCAAAAGAGAGTCCACGCAAAGGAATGCCCTGATCTTCCTAAACCCTTAGCCTGACAGCCTGCACATAGGGGTTTGAATCAAGTGTTCCTGGGCTGGAAGCAGATGCTGCCCAAGCTGTGGTCCCTAAACACAGCAGAAGCTGAACCGAGGGGCTTCCTGAATGTCTTTATTGCCATAGATTCCAAGACCACGTGACTCTTAACTTCAGGGACCAGTACATTCTAAGCAAAAGGCATAAAGTCATCAGTATCTACAGGACTCTGTCTAGGAATTCCATAAATGTCTAGCCAGTTGCTGTGTTTCTTATCGTTGACAAATGAGAAAGATGAGCCATTTAATTCTGCAGCTCTGTATAAACAGAGAGGCTTGGGAGTCTGGGTGGAAATGGGGTAAAGACACCATGCATCCTTAGAAAGGGCAGCATTGGCTTTCAGGGTGAACGTGAAGAATCCTTACTGAGTACTTTCTAGGTCTGAGGAGGAGACGGTAGTCAGTCTGGCACCGTTTATTCCAGAATACAGGGTGGGGAATAAGGAATCAGACCAATAAAGGCCTTGAACAGCACCTACAGGGAAGCTTGATCCAGTAACGAACACACCATGAATTAAATATAAGGATATCCCAGATGCCAAGCCAGATTGGAGTGGCAGTACCAGCTAAACCTGAAGCACAGACAGCCCAGCTATGGCTTCTGTAACGGCTCCAAGCAGTTCTGCATGTGAGCTTGGCTCTTAGCAGGATGTGCCACATCAGTACATTGATGGGTTACCTCCTTTGAGGCCTGTGCCTTGGAGGAAGCCAAGGACAACTTTTTGAAGTCACCTTTTAAATAACAAGCAAACAACACATCAGGAGTTTATGTTCACCACTGGGTCTGTCATGGCATCAGGAGTTTAGGTTCACCACCGTGTCCGTCATGGTGACTTGAAGCAGGTCACAAACAGATACTGAAGATGGGAGGCCTGGGTGTGAACCCTGCTTTTACTACCTGCAATCCTTTGAGGTTTTTGATGGACTGATCCCAGGCTCAGTTTTCCAATATATAGAATTCAGCTAATAGTACCAGCCCCATTAGTGATGTTCATATAATTAAATGTGATAATGGTGGTGAATAATTCAAGACAGTCTGGCACAGGGAAGGACTCTACAGATGGTAGTCATTATTATTTAAGATTATAATAACCATTACTATTGATGTGTTCAAAAACTTAATCCACTTCATCCCATGTCCTTTGATAACTCTACTGCCTGAATATATATATATATATTATATATATATATATATATATATATATATATATGCAAAGAAAAATAAGAACTTTATTGGCTCCAAAGAAAGTTATTTCTAATCTAATACATCTGCCTTTTTGGCAAAATGATCTCTCAATGTTGAAGGTTAAGAGATATTTATCCTTGGTTTAGTACCCATCTGACAGACAAAATGAAAGAATACAACCTAAAATAAAATTTCATTTACCCATAAATTCATTGGGTTTCATATCTCCTGCTGCATTCATACACCATCTCCCAGTATCCTTCTTCACAGAAGGCCCCCTTCCTTTGCCAACCACAGCTTTCCCCTCGCCTCCCCCACCTCCCTCACTATGTCTCACCTCCACTGTCACCAACTGTCTCACACAGCCCCAGAACACCTCGCCTTAACTGAAGATGTCTGCAGACATGTTGGCAGAGAAGGTCCAGGGAAGACACAGACTATCATAGCGAAGCTGAGTGGTAAAGAATCAAGCTTGCCCAGGCTTCTGAGATGATACCTCTAAGCCCAAGAAGGAGATTCCCCTGGTGGGGATCCCCCTGTACCTGAGGACCATGGGCCATACAACAGAGAATCAATGTGATGTAGAGTCAGGACTTCGGATCTTACCATGTCTTAGGGTTTCTATCGTTGTGAAGAGACACCATGGCCATGGAAACTCTTATAAAGAAAGCATTTCATTGGGGGTGGCTCACAGGTTCAGAGATTGGCATTCCATAGGCAGACGTGGTGCTGGGGAAAGAGCGGAGAGTTCTACATCTTGATCCACAGGTAGCACAAGGAAAGATTGCCACACTAGAGCTATCTTGAGCCTAGTGGACTTCAAAGCCCATTGTCACAGTGACGCACTTCCTCCAGCAAGGCCACACCTTCTAATAGTGCCACTCCTTATGGGCCAAGCATTCAAAAACATGAATCTGTGGGGCCGTGTTCCAATTCAAACCACCATATCAGCTCAACCTCTGAAGGGGCTGGAGACTAGAATAAATCTTGAATACAGGTCAGAGACTTCTGCATGATACCAAATATATAAGGGAGAAAAAGAGAGGCGGGGAGAGGGAGAGTGAGCAAGGAATATATGGGTCTCCCTGGTCAGCAGTGTCCTCCACTGATGCTGAGAAAGGATGGCTTTCTGTTCCTCCAAAAGGGAAAGACCAGAGAGGCTCTGCATTTAGAATCTCCTGAGTTCTACCCTATGCAACTCACCCTAGGGGGATGTTTTTCTATATTCTTTAGCTGTAATAAACTATAACCATGAGTATATTAGATTCATGTCATGCTGTGAACCTTTCAAGTGAATAATGGAAAATAATAGTGATTCTTGGGGAGGCTTGAACTTGCTGCTGTCAAAAAGGTAAGGTAGTCTTGGGTCTGCTCCTCTCCCACTGCAGAAGCCACTGGGAAACCCAGCAGATGGGCACTCACCTTCCCTGTGTCCTAAGGAAATGGCCAGGACCTGAATTACCATATCCTTGGGGCATTTCCAGCCACCACAGGTGAATCCCAAAGCCTAAACATTCCCCACATCCACTTGTCTTTGTGGGGTCTCAACAGCTGGCTCCCCCAAAGGAATGTATTCAGATGGCTCTTACCTCACCCCAGCCTTTCAATATCCTCACACCTCTAAGCACGATACACATCCCTCAGACTTCCTAGGCCTGGCATAATCTCAGGGTGATAGATTAGAATGGGGAATCATATGTGGGAGAGTGTTCCTGGGAAATTGCTGCCAGTCCATGGGTCTCACCTGCCTGGAAAATGCTATAGCACTGCTCTATTCAGCCTGCTCCCCAACCCCAGGAACAGCACTATATAGACAGAAGGAGAAGGGAAAGGGAGATCCAGAAGTCAAAGGTCAGTGAGAGGGCCACAATGGTGGCATGGTGCTTCAGGAATCATGCTCCTTTGAGGAATTCTCCCCCAGGAGCATCAGCCCCCTCCGAAAAAAAGAAAAACAACTCCATCTCAACCCTTTCCATGATGCACTACTCTTCACATGGCTTCCACCTACAGGTAACTGCAAAGCAAAGATGTTCCTTCTTAAGTCAGGACTTGGGGAAGATGAGGGAGAAGAGATGTCAGCATTTTGGGTACCAGTGGAGACAGAAAATCCAAAAGTTAGCAAGAAGAAAATGTATTTGGAAGGTAACGAGCAAAGTGAACTGGGGCTGGCTGGATGCTCTATTAGAGCTGAGCTAGCCACGCATCTTTCTTTGTTAACCCTGCACTCCAAACAACTGCCACAAGAATGCCAAATGAGATGGAGGGACACACTGGACCCCATATGTTGGAAATGAAGAAGTTTCAGGGCCGGATCAGTCACTTAAGCCTAATATTTGGATTTCCTTTAAATTGCATTGTCGTCCACGGCTGCTCAGGCTGAGTTGCTTAGACAGTAAATTCCAGTTCAAGCTGCCATTCCACATTATGCTAATGTATGTGAGAAGCTGTCTCCCTGGATACCGCGGCAAATTGCTAGCTGAATCATAGAAATGCTGTCAACTTTTTTTTTCAACTTTTCCAATTTTTGCTTTGCCATTGTGTGTAGTCAAGAGAAACCAAGAGAGACAGGGAGGGGTGGGTAATTTTTTCCCAAGCTTCCCTTGGATTGATTTTCCTCTTGAAGAAAAAGCTATAGGTACCCACACACACACCATTTCTAAAGCAACCACATGTATGCCTCCATTTTATTTGAAGTCATTTCTTCGCCCTGTGTCGGTTTCAGAGAATCAGCAGGAAGAGCCAGCAGAGGGAGAGAGAGAGCAGAGCACCAGACCCTGATTTTTCTACAGACTCTACTTAAAACCAGAGCCTGAGCATGTGAGCATTTGCTGAGCACCGAGAGAAATATGCAAATCAAATGGATTCGCTAGGTGAGACTGTTGTGTGTGTGTGTGTGTGTGTGTGTGTGTGTGTGTGTGTGTGTGTGTGTGTGTGTTTAAAGATGGTTTGGAGCTCTAGTGTAGGTGCAAATGGCCTTTGGCTTACAAACTGGTTCTAGTTTGAGCATTACTATCCTCTCTCCTTGGATGACCCTTGTGCTGGGAATGGTTCCTTTGTCTGTACAGCAGGAAGGGGAAATGGATGCATTCTGAGCTCTCCTGTGGTTCTACAGCCTAAGTCTCTAGGGATCTTCTCAGGCTTCTGCAGCCTTCGGGACTGAAGATAACAATACCTTCAGTTGGAATCAGAGGCTGGACCTAAAACCCTAATTAGGTTTCTTCCGGGTTTGAGAGCTGAGATTCTGTGAAAGTTGTGCCTCAAAACAGGTCATTTCCCCTACAGTAAGATGACAGAAGAGAGAACATAGGTCAGGTCACAGGGGTATGGTGGGAATTGGAATACCTGGCAGAGAGCCTGGGGCAAGGCAGGAGCTCACCCTACTGAGAAAGTCAGGATGACAATCACATTCACTGGAAGCTCCCAAACACTTTCAGTTTGAGGTACCCTCCCATAGTCTGTCCTGTTTCCCACCGCCAGAAGTTCTACCTATGCTCAAACAGCTACTTTCCCAGCCAAGGACTACTTTGACTTCTAGCCATGTTGTCCTAACAACTCCCTCGCCTAGAATTCCAACAGGGCCTTTAGGATGCAATCAAGAGCCCAATCCTGTGAAGGTGCCCAGTTTACAGCAACCGGGGAAACATGGCTGTGACTTCCAGACCAAAGATAACCCCTCCCATCATGATTGTCAACTTGACAGGACCTAGAATTGCCTAGGAGGGGACAATTCCAGGCTTGTCTGTGAAGACATCTGTAGATTGGGCTAGTTGAGAAGGGGAAAGTGACCTGAGCCAGAATCTGCTCCCTGCTTCTTGACCGCATCTGCCTAATGCAGCTCGGTCAGCTACCTCACTCCTGCCACCACGCCCTGCCCTGAGGGATCACATCACTTCTTCAACACTGAGTCCAAATAGGTCCTCCCTTCCTTCCATTGCTTTGTGTCAGAGCAATGAGAGAAGTAATTAATAGTTAATACAGCAATGATAGATGCAATGTCCCCTCTGAAACAGGGCACAAAGATTAAACATTTTAAACGTCTGTGCCATTTGGGCTGGAGTTGTATGTAGTTCAGTATTAGAACACCTGTCTGGCCCGTGCAAAGCCCTAGGCTTGATCTCTAGCCCTCACAAATAAAAGAAAACTCCATGCCATAAGCAAATTAATTATGAAAAATAGGTCTTGTTGCATACACCCATCACTACAAGCAATCTGATCATTAAATATGGATTTCTTTCTAAATTCAAGAATATACTTGAGTTTAAAATTCATGATTCTTTTCAATGACTAAGGTTGAACTAGGGTTAGCATTTATATTATTATAAAATGGCCCTTTTTGAGTTTAATAAATCCAAAAGCTTTCTTACCATAAAGCCTATATGATCTTTTATTAACTATTTTAAGCTTAATATCTATAAGATTTCTGTAATTTTTCAATGAAAACTCTCTCCTGAGAATGAAGTTATATCTGGGGTTACCACAATGCAGCTCCATTTAGGTGTAAAATTTTCTGAAGAATTATGGTTTTATCTTTCTTTTAAGAGTAAGTATTTTATGGATTTCATGTTCTATTATTTAACTATTTAATTTGAAAATAATCCTTTTTAAGATTATTTACTGCCTACTTAAGTCTTTGCTCCAAAATCGTTGTTTCTAGAGGATTACATTACATTCATTTTTGCCATGCCCTGGCTGGAGCCTAAGTTTCCTGCCTGTTTCTTATGACTAAAGGAGGGATATGGGCTTATACAACTGTATCATAGTAAAAGGGATGCAAACATGGTGAGGAAGAGTTGCTTCAGCAAATCCTCTCCTCAACGATGATTTGAGAGGAAGACTATCAAAAACAGCAAACTGAGACTGTCAGGCAACAAGTGAAGACATACAGTAAATCACAAAACATTTATTGAGTTAGTCTGGAGATGTTCCCACCTGCACCTCATGACGCAGGGATGCACTAGCTCTATTAAAAGAGGGGGCACAAAGTCATCGGCTTTGCTGATGGGAGCAGCTGACTGATTGTGAGAACAGTGAAAACGCACGCATGTACACACCCACAGGCAGAAAGAAGTTACATATCTAAAGTATACAAAATGAAAGACAACAGAGATCCAGAGGATAAACCATCTACAATGTACCTAAACATGCTCCACGTAACCTCAGGGGTCTGAAAGGCTGCACAAAGTACAAGGCAGACACACACTCAGAAGAGTCTGAGCTATAGCGATCTGCATATCCGTGGGGGAGTGGCAGGCCTTGTGCCTACACAAAGGAGACACAGAAGACCTAAGGCAGAGGTTTGCTGGGGTCAAATGAGCCTAAGACCATTGGAAAGCATAGGGATTTACATTACAATTCATAACAGTAGCAAAATTACAGCTATGAAGTAGCACCGAGACATGAGGAACTTCATTAAAGGGCCGCAGCATTAGGAAGATTAAGAACCATTGGCCTAAGGGAAAGTAAACCATGCTGACAAGACTAGTAAACTGATTGAACTTCGATGCGCACTCCAGTTTATCTGATCTCTACAAAGGACAGAAGACTTGCAGCATCAAGTATTAAGCACAACTTCTGGCCACACCCTGACTCACCAGTAAGCCATACCACCCAGAGACAACCCCAGAAGCCAGACTCAAACATAAAAATGAAAAGCAAAGTTCAAAATAAAGAATGACTGGGAGTATCAGCAATTGCATATTAAGAAGGCGAGTCTCTTCTTAGACTAAGCAAGTTACTAAGTAAACAGAAGCCAACAACACTCTCCAGTGAAATGCTACAATGTACAGAGTTGCTACAATGTATTTCACTAAAAAATGTGAGACCTGTGAAAATTGGAAAATGTGCCATAGACATGGGGGGGAAATCATCAATATATCAATATAAGTGTTTCTGGGGTATCCTAAAGTCGAGAATTAGCACAGAGACTTCCAAGTAACTATTATAAAGGAAAACATGGTTAAATATTTTTCTAAATATGATAATTACTCATCAGACAGCAGTATAACATATTTTAAAATTGGGTTTCTCGAGATAGAACACAACATTTTTTTTTTTTAATTTTCACTAGAAGGACTTAAAAATGTATTTGAAAGCCAGGTATGGTAGCCTATAATCCTAGCACTAGGAAAGCCAAGGCAAGAGGGTCATAAATCCAAACCCACCTAGGCTACATAATGAGACTCATGAACACTTATAGATTAGGATAATTGAAATTATCTAAAATCTGGAAGAAATAAAGATTAATTACGAAAGCTCCAGAAATCAGTGGAACGTTTTCTTAGCTACTTTTCTTCTACTGTAAAGACACCATGACTAAGGCAATTTGCAGAAGAAAGTTTGTTTGGGGCTTACAGTTTCGGAGGGTGAATCCATGACCATCATGGCAGGGAGCATAACAGTAGGCAGGTAGCCATGGATGGTGTTAGTGAGAGTTTAAACCTTCTCTGCCAAGTGAGAAGCAAAGAAAACTAACTGGGAATGGCATGGCATGAGGTTTCGAAACCTCAAAACTCAACTACCACAGCATACCTCCTACAACAAGGCTACACCTCCTAATCCTTCCCAAACAGTTCCACCAACTGGGGGTCAAGCATTCAAATATATGAGCCCACGGAGGCAGTTCTCACTCATACAATCAAGCACGCCTGTAATGGGAGTCCCAGAAGACAAAAAGAGAAATAAACAGAATAAATGACTCTACACTCCAAAACTAAGGCTTCCCAAATTTGATGAAAAACACTGAAAACATATTCAAGAAGGTCAATGAATTCCAAGCAGGAAAAACACAACCCTGCCTACTCGGGCTCATAGTCTTAAGTGTTGAAAGCCAAAGGTAAAAAGGAAAAGATGAGTCATCACATATAGGGGAACAAGAACCTGCTCAACAGTGGGTTTCTCATCAAATTCAGTGGAAGCCAGAGGCAGTGGGAAGACTGTCTATTCAAAGTGCTGAAAGAAAACTTAACGGAGAACTCCATATTCCAGCAAACTATTTTTCAATAGTGAAATGAAAATCAAAATATTCCCAGATAATTAAAACCTGAGAGATTTCATTACATCAGGTATGCCTTACATGAAATAATAAAAGCCCTTTGGGCTGAAAGGAAGATTGGGATGATGGAAGTGATACTGACTATAACTTGAATCCACATGAAGAACATAGAAAGGTAAACACATGGTAAATGTAAGTACAGTCAGTATTTTTCCTTTCTTTATTTTGTGTAGTTAAAACTATAAGAGTTATTAAAGAATAATGATCTTTTCCTTTCTCTCTTTGTGCTGTTATTACCATATGCACATTGTCTTCAAAGATTATAAACCCCTAATTCTCCTATAAGTTCCTAACGAGCATGATGTAACTTGAGCCCAGCTATTCAAAAACAGAGTCTGTAGATTTTGAGAGCAACATCATACAAATACAGCTCTGCACAGAAAGAGCTATTTAGGAGTATAGTATAGTATAGTATAGTATAGTATAGTATAGTATAGTATGAGCTGAACCTGAAGAGGAACCAGAGAAATGATAAACTGTGGGGTTTATTTTTTTCTGTCATAAAGAGAACATTAACAACAGGCTGGTTTTCCTGGTCTTGATTTTCATCTGACTTAGATTCTTACTCCATTTGAAGCATGGAATACCCAATATCTCTTTAAAAAAAAAAAAAACTCCTTCTCCTGGCTTTTGTGTTATTCCTGTGCTAGCTTTCTTCCTACATCATGGATTCTTCTTAGTCTTCTATATCAAATTCTTGCAGTTACTTGGACTCCAAGTTGGGGTGCTCAACAGCTCAGTTCTTGGACTGCCTCTGCACCCACTTTTCCTAGATCATCTCAACCATCACCAGGAGGGTTAAAAAAAATCACCACTCATTGGTGACTATCCAATGGCCACCAAACTCATACATACTCATCATTCAGATATGGACTTCAAATAGATGTCTTCATTCTGCACATCTCAGAAAGTAACTCCCAGTCCAAATCCGGTCCCCAATCCTGTCAGCACCACCCTGGAAAAATACCCATGATCCAACTGCTTTTTCACATCTCCAGTAGTTCCTGGTCCACACTGCCATCACCCCTCATCTAGTTAAGCATAATACCCTCCCAACTGGTCCCTACTCCCTTCCTTCTCCCTTTAGCCAATTCTCCTGGTGTCTAGAGTGGGCCTTCTGAGTACAGGTCCTATGATGTCAGCTCCACATGCAAACTCTCCATTGCTTCCCCAGCACACTTGGAAAACATCCAAAGACAGGCCTGTGTATAAGGTTACATGAACTTGACCTTGGCTATCCCACCAAATATGTCTATCACCCCTCTCTCATTCATCCACTGTACCCCAGCCATAACCACACCATGCCTCTGGAGTTACTACTATACACACTCCAAGTACGCCCTGCACTTGCTCTGCATTCTACCCTCTTTCCTTAACCGCCTAATGGTTTTCCCCACATTCACTCAGGTTCCCCATCAACTCATTTCTTATCTGTTTTAAATAAACTCCCCTGAGTTATTTTTTTCTAGGTCCCTATCATCCCTTTAATCTAACGGTTTATTTATGGCATTTTATTTCCACTGGAATTTATGATAACTATGAATGTCTATCCACTGTGTCCCCAGTTAAAACCCCAACATTCAGGAGACTCGCTACCACATGTCCACACTTAATAAATGCTGACTCAATGAATCCATGAATGGACGGATGAACACTCCATCCCATTCCTAGGCAGGAGAAATGTAAGTAGTCTCAGCAGAGACCCCAGCTCACTCCTTACCTGATTTTCCTTGACCTTTTGTCCTAGCTAAAGGCGCCATATATCAATCTGTACACTCGTCCTGGCACATGAAGTGTTCAATCACCCCAGGGGACAAAATTGGAAAAATAAAGACACTGTTAACTTTCTCATGAGCTAAACATTTTAAAGTGTGCTTCATTTTGGAACTGTCCTCATACTGGTAGATACCTTGAAAAGAGCAGAGGGAAGAGAAACAGACAGAAGCTGATGTTGTGCCCCTGAAAACTATCCACAAAATAAGCTCCTGGGTATTACATCCTATCTTCCCACCGACCCTACAGTTACTTCTCTCCTTTCATGGCTGCCTTTCAGAAAGACAATGACATGTGAACTTTAAGTTTTATCACCTCTTTTGAGAACCAGTGATTTGAAGTACTTGAGAGAGATAAGAAACTTTTCATATTATAAAGTGAAAATCACTTTATGTGGAGAAAGAGTACCCCTTCCAGATTCCTGTATCTTGTGATTTATTGCTGCTGTTAAAAGTGGGTCACCTTTACTTGGGCTCTTAAATCGAAGGAATATGCATTCTGAAGATCACTTCACAACTCAAACGTCACTCCTTTTGAATTCTCCCTGCAGTAAACAATCTCAAAACAAGCTGAGAAGAGCACTGGAGAGATGGCTCTGTGCTTAAAAGCACTTGCGTTTTTTTGTTTTGTTTTGTTTTGTTTTGTTTTTTGCAGAGGACCCAAATTTGATTCCCAACACCCATATGATGGTTCCCAACTGTCCACACTTCAGTTCCAGGGGATCCCACACCCTCTTCTGACCTCCACAGGAACCAGGCATGCAGTTGGTCCACAGAAAAATATACAGACAAAACAGTCATACATAAAATGAAATTACAGTCTTAAAAAAAAAATAAAGCTAATGAGAATTGAGCTGTCTCTCCTGGACACTCCCAGGTAGCACGTATGGAAATGGCCGTCAGCTCAGTGAATGAGCTGTCCAGGGTCCTGGGTGCCTTAGTGACAATACCTATCAGGACTTATCTCTGAAAAACCATTTCTCACACACATTCGCTATATGCCATCCTCAGATGCCAAGCAAGAAAGAATGAGTTATAACCCTCTTCAGAAACAAAGCAGTCTGGGTATGGCAGTGCATGACTTTAATCCCAGCATTCAGGGTGCAGAGGCAGGTGGACATCCATGAGTTTGAGACCAGCCTGGTCTACATAGTAAGGTCAGGCCAGTCAGGGATACACAGTGAGACCCTGTGAGAAGAAGATAAGAGGATGAGAAGGAGGGGGAAGGGATGGAGAAGTAGGAGGAAGAGAGCAAGAGCCTGGTCAGGTAGAACCCTCGGGGTGCAGAAGACACACCCAAGGTGATTCAGTGAAAGATGGTATACAGAAGACTCATGCAAAATTAAAGGAGCCTAGAATTCAGGGGAAGCCCCCAGCGATTGGCAACAAGGTGGAGCTCTTACTGCTCGTGAGCCCAGGGCACAAGAGGAAGGAATTGTTATGTGTGGAGCCTGGCAAAAGCCTGGGCTGTGAGAGAAAAGCTGCCTTGCACAGGGCTGCAGCTGCAAAGGAGATGATGGAGCTGGCACCGGTAAGATTGCCACCTGCCCCATCATGTCTTTAGGTTTGCTGGTGATTCCTCTCAATGGCCAAACCCAAGTATAAAACAGATAGCAAGGCAGCCAAGACATGCAGTCCATGAAGGTCTGCCTCCAAGAACTAAGAACACACCTAATACAAATTCAGCAAAGCCTGCAAATAACCATGGATTGAGGGTCAAGACAGTAGGCCACCTGGATCTAGTTGAGCCACCACAGCCTGTGTGACTTGGGAAAGCCCTCATCATATTTCTAGAAAAGAGTATACTACAGAGTCTTTATGACAATGTCTCAGTTTTAACAGACTATGACAGCTTACCCTAGGAGTGATGTAGACCTGAGAATTATCTGATCTAAAAGAGATGATGAATCAGTAGGAACAACTCAACTACTATAGCTACCATAAGGCTTTAACCCAGGGCCCTTTGATCTGGCAAACAGTCATTTTATTAATTCCTAAATCCAGGTAGATGTCCAGTCCATTGATACACTGCCAAAGGAATTTTCATCTCTTACATCTCAACAACTTTATCACCAAAGGGTTCACACATCCTGCCCAGTTCCCCTCTAGGTTGTTGAAGACTTCATAGTTTCACGTGGTTGTCTTGTTCCTTTGGAGAGTGCAAATCTGGCTCTGTTAGAAAAGGAGGCATCTTGGGCTCCCAAACCTCAGAGGCTTTGTACATGGGAGAGTGTGTAAACACCCAACATGGTGGAAAGCGGCCAGAAGTCCACGCCTGATGATTGTAGGCAACCTCTGTCATCACAAGGATCCATTGGAGTCTTTCTATCAGGGGACTGACCTGCACCCTTCCAGCTAAAGCACAGGAGCCTCTGGTCTAGAGGTTATTCTATGGGAGCTCTAATGCAAGCTCTCCACCATTTCCTTGTCTCCAGACTTCTAATGACTTCTTTCATCCTTGCAGCTTTATAAAATCTTGCTCTTATTATCAGAAAGCAAAGTAGAAACAAGTATGAGCAGCCCATATGAAGTGATAAAATAACCAAAGAACCATGACGATGAACAAAATGCCAGGGACATGACTGCCTTGAACCAGGAACAGTGATCAGCGTTCATCCTGGAGGGTGTAGCTAAGGTCCTTGGGGTAGAGTCTGGGGGCAGGGGTCCAGTCTAAGAGAATGTAGATTTGCTCCATTCTTGGTGCAGAAGATTGAATCCAGGACCTCGAATATGACAGGAAAATGCTCTACCAAAGAGCTACATCCCCAGCCCTTCAGTGAAATTGAGCTTCCTCAACTTGGATGGAGGGCTGTGGACCTGAACACACTGTCACAAACAGTTAAGTGCACTACAGGATAGATGAGTGGGGTAATAAAACCCTTAATTTTGTTTTATAAGCTTACAATGGAGTTATTATGTAATGTTTTAGTTAATAATTGTGGCTCAGTGTGTTAATAATTTATACCTAGGCAGTAATCTAACTGGCTAAAGTGGTTACCTGGGAATTCTATATCATGCACCTAGTAGGTCCTGGTAATAAATGTTAATCGCAATGTTTCCAGCTGCAAAGTCTCAGGGATCATGACAGTAAACCCCGCTCCTTTCTACACCTCTTCATGCTCCTAGTCCCTTCATGTGTTAGCTCTGGCCAATTTCCAGGTAGACTTATGTGTGGCCCTAGCCTTTCAACCTGTCACTTTCTAATGCATCAGACTCCTGGAGGTGGTGCTTTTATCTCTAGCATAGAAGTTTCTGACACAGACTACATCTTCCTTAGGGATTGAGGGACTCATACAATTTAGACTTTGTCTCTGGAGATGGAGGCATCTCTCATCCATCAACTGTGTTTTTGGAGCCCAGCAACATACCCATAGAAGTTTGTGAGTATTTCAGCCCAGTTGAGTCGTCAGCAAAAAATACAAAGCTGGATACAGTGCTTAAGGCAGGACAACACCTGCAAATTCAAAGCCATCCTGGAATACATTGTGAGTTCTAGGACAGCCTGCGCTACAAAGGGGACCCTTAACAAAACATGAAAAACGTAAGTGATGGAGTAAGGATGAAGCCTCCTGGGCCCCCACCCAGGTTTTCTGAGAGAACAGCCTTCTGGTACAAACTGGAAAGAAGCAGGTGATGCTCTGGTGCTCCATGCTTCCAGCTTCCAGAAAAGAAGGACACAGTGAAATCAGACATATCAAATTTGGAAGGGTGCAAGATGGTGGAGAGAGAAGGATGGGGCTGGTTGGTCAAGGCCCACATAGGGGTGGAGCTAAAGTAACAGGAAAGGGGATCATGGCCCTATGCATCTTGGGGGGAGGATGAGGGAAGAGTGCTGGGTACCAGGTGCTCAGTAGGAGCCTCTTGCAGAGATGAGTTGATTGTGGTGAATGTCAAGATGCCTGGAGGAGATTAAAGAAGACCTAGGAGGACCTCCTACTCACCTGGGAATGCATCAGACACTCTACACTTCCTTTGAGATCTGAAAATGAGGCTGTCCTGTGTTCCATCATGCTTTCTCTCCTCGACAATTCATTTCCTTTCTAGTCCTGTCTCAGTTACACAGACAGGGTATGCTGCCATGGAGGGAACTGGTTCCGGAGCTGCAGTGTTCGGTTTGAATCTCTGCTCTGCCATCCATTAGCTGTGCAACTTTGAACAACTTATTTAACCTCTCTGCACTTTCACAGTATTCACCAATGATGCTAGTGACATGAAATGTCAAGAATGAGCATGGGAGTGTTGTAGCATCGACCTAGAAGTTCACTGTCCAGGAGACCAAAAAAACGCAGTTTCCACATCTGTAACAACTGTACAAACTGACTGGGTAGTTAAAAATAGCCACCTTGTCAGGTGCTTAAGAGGAGTGAATAAATTCAATATAAAATATCAGGCATAATTATTCAACAAATATGAGCCATTGCTGTTGTTATTATTCTTATTCTTATCATTATTATTATTATTATTATTATTATTATATTATTATTATTACTACTACCCACTGGTGAATCCATCCTTTCATATGCAAATACTTTCACTTGGGAATTTTTATTTTTTATTTGAATTAAAAACAAGATTGTATTACATGACAATACCAGTTCCCTTCTCCCTCCCGTCCTCCCCTACCACCCCCCAAACTAAAACCCTACCTATCACATATCCTTTCTGCTCCCCCTGGATGGTGAGGCCTTCTATAGGGTGTCATCAGAGTCTATCGTGTCCTTTGGGATAGGGCCTAGGCCCACCCCCGTGTCTTTCCTCAGGGAGTATCCCTCTATGTGGAATGGGCTCCCGAAGTCCGCACCTATGCTAGGGATAAGTACTGAACTACTACAGCAGGTCCCGTAGATTTCTGAGGTTTCCTCACTGAAACCCATGTTCTTGGAGTCTGGATCAGTCCCATGCTGGTATCCCAGCTATTAGTCTGGGGAGCAAGAGTTCCCCGATGTTTAGGTCAGCTGTTTCTATGGGTTTCACCAGCCTGGTCTGGGCCCCTTTGCTCTTCACTCGTCCTTCTCTGCATCTGGATTCCAGTTCAGTTCAGTGGTTAGTTGTGTGTGTCTGCTTCTACTTCCACCAGCTGCTGGATGAGGGCTATCGGGTGGCATATAAGTCAGTCATCAATGTCATTATCCAGGGAGGGCATTTAAGGTAGCCTCTCCTCTGATGGAATTTTTATTTATTTAAAAAGAATTTTTGGCTGAGGGAGGATATAGCTAGTGGCAGATCACTTGTCTAGCATATATTCTGGGTTCAAGCACCAGAATCACCAAAAGAAGGAGTGGGGGAGAAAGAGTTGGAGGAGCAGGGAGAGGGGTGTGGAGAAAGAGCGGAGAAAGGGAGGCCTGGGAGGAGAAGAAGTAAAGCATAAAAAGAATCCCCACACACTGGTTCTTGCCATGGTTTGTCCCCACCAAGACACATGTTCAATGTGGTGGTGCTGGGAGGTGGAGCCAGGCTAATGGAGCACCAGGCATACACATGGTATACACACATCCATGTAGATAAACACCCATACATTTAAAAACTGAAAATATTAGAAGTGGTGTGGGGGTAGGGCTAGGGTGATCTGGCTGTGACATCTGTCACCCCATTGATTGTCAGGGTTGATTCAGCTGATCTGGCAAGCTAGGGGTGTTCTCTTCCTTCCTGGCTGATTGGAAGCTGTGAAACTGTGAAGCTGTGGGCTTGGTAGAAAAGGACAACCTTCTGGGAATAGAGGAAGACCAGCTTTCGGGCAAGGGTATACAAGCAGCTACGCTCCCCAGCTAGAGCCTCCAAACAAGCTTTCAAGAACGGGTGGGGTGGAGGGATAACTATTAACTTTAAATCTTAGATAAGCAGGTAATCTTTATCATAGTGTATTCTAAGTGTTTGAGGAGGGACATCTTTATACTGAAAAGGAAGTATTCAGTGGTCATCTAAAATTCAGATACCACACAGCATCACCTCTGTTGCATACTGATACTAACCATTCCTAGCTCTTGTAGAAGCTGCTAGAAGTCTCCCCCTCCATTCACTTTCTACCACATTCCCCGCCAGGGAGAGAGTCAAAGGTGAATGAAGTACGTTGGCATCACCTTTCCCTCTCCCCATTGGCATCATCAGCACCACCATTATCATCACCTTCATCATCACCATCATCATCATCATGAAAAGCCTAAAGAAAATTTCTTCCCCTTGTAACGGAGGGGGAAGCTAAAGTCAAGCACCTTGGGCAGAATTTGAGCTTGTATAATTTCTGAGGGTCTAAAGACAGGCTACAGGGAGCGTGCTGCTGTGAGAATTTTTTCTAAAGCATTCATATGTTAGGAACTTCGTCTCCAAGGCAACAGAGGGAAGAGGTGAGGCCCTAAAGGGGTAATTAGGTCATGAGAGCAGAGCCAACAGACGAATGTCATTCTCCTGGGGGCAGGGCTCACCCTTCAATGTTTTATCTGTGTGTGTGTGTGTGTGTGTGTGTGTGTGTGTGTGTGTGTGTGTGTGGTGTTGCTGCTCTCTCCCTCTGCTCCCTCCTCCCTCTTCGCCCTCTCACTCTACCCTTTTCTTCTCCCCAACTCTTACATTTTTATTTTTCTACCTTCTTCCCACAGAACAACACAACACAGTAGTTCTGACTAGACACTGGCACCTTGATATTGGAATTCTAGCCTACAGAACTATGAGGGAAAAATCATTTATTTTAAAATTATTTTTAAAACATTTTTATTTATTAGGCATGTGTGCATGTGGCGTGTATGTGTAATATTTTTATTTATTAGGGGCGTGTGTGTGTGATGCACACAGATGACAGGTCATATGGGGAAGCTAGAGGACAGATCTGTGGAACCAGATGTCTTCATCCATCTTCACATGGGTTCTAGGGCTAGAACTCGGGTCTTCAGGCTTGTGTGATATTTTACCCACTAGCCAGCCCAAAGCAGCAAAGACGGACAGTGCCCTGTTTAGGCAAGTTAATTTTAGAATACTTTTAGTAGGTGATTTTCATCTTTCTTTATAGATTAGCCAGTCCTCAAGTATGCACACTACTCCAAATACCCTTTTCTAGTCTCAAACAAACACCTCAAATTGTACTGGGCCTGACAAATTCCCGAAATAGTGAACAAAAAAATTGCCACTTTCATCAATGTGGGGAAATAGGTTATTACTCTGAATTTTCCAATTCCATTTTACTCAGGAAATAGTAAATATTTGATAACGTGATTTGGTCTGAATTAATAAGAATGGCTCTCCCTGGTTGTGGTTCAGGACCTGAAGGAGATACAGCTCTTTTCAGCATCATCACCTCAGAGACAAATCCTGAACAGAATCTGAGTTGTGCTGGACCTAAGATAGACCATAAGCATTCCCTGCATCCCTAGAAATCACCACGTCACATGTTTGATTGGAATCTAGAAACAAATATCAACAAAAAACTCTCTCTCAAACTCTACTGTTCCCGCCCCTATTCTCGCAGCCTCTGCTAGTCTGGCAATGGTTCTATGGTGCAGAAGTTGAGTTGACCCTACATGGTAACACTCCATCGGAACCTTGAGGACATTCCCGGGACACAACAAAGCAATGCAGATCTTCAAAAGGCTTGGAAGGAGACCCACACAGCATGATGGTTCTCTTTTTTATTTTTTTATTTGAATTAGAAAGATTATTTTACATGCCAGTCCCAGTTCCCTCTCCCTCCCCTCCTCCTCTGCCCCCCCCCCCCAACTAACACCCTACCTATCCCATACACTTTCTACTCTCTAGGGAGGGTAAGGCCTTCCATAGGGGTCTTCAGAGTCTGTCATATCCTTTGGAATAGGGCCTAGGCCCACCCCCTTGTGTCTAGGCTCCCTATAGCCTTCATCCAGCAGCTGGTGGAAGTTGAAGCAGACACCCATAGCTAAACTGAACTGAAATCCAATTGCAGAGAAGGAGAACTGATGAGCAAAGGGGTCCAGACCAGGCTGGTGAAACCCACAGAAACAGCTGACCTGAACAACAGGGAGCTCTTGGTCCCCAGACTGATAGCTGGGAAAACAGCATGAGACTGATGCAGACCCCCTGAAGGTGAGTATCAGTGAGGAGACCTCGGAAATCTATGGAGCCCCTTGTACTTTTCCCTAGCATAGGAATGGTTCTGCTGTCTCTGTTCCAGTTAAACAGACATTTCCAAATCGGGCTGAGTCAGCAGAGGGGGCCGGCTCATGTGTCCAGCATGGCTGTACTTGAACTTGGAGACAAGTGGACACTTGTAAGCACTGTTTGCAGAAGAGACTCCCCTCACCAAAGAGAAAGGAAGCGGTTCTGACCCAGGCAATTTCTATCCTTGCTATAAACTCAGCAGGCTCTTGCAGACTGTGGTGTTTTTTCAGTTTTAAATAAAGACTCTTCCTCAGTAGCCTAAGTTCAACTTCCTGAGCAAAAGTAAATGTAGATGTAAAATGAAAATATAAAACAAACAAACACAAACCTCTCCATCCACGAACGTCCTTTCTCGGTCCTCCTCAGGAAGCAACAGATGTTCTTTCTGATCAGACCTCTGTGTGGCTCTGATCCTCCTCCCTTCCTTAGGTAGTGAGGTAGCAGTCCACACTGGAGGAGAAGGGAGCACTTTCTACCCTAAGCCCTCCACGCGATGCTCCCTGTCTTCCTCCCACCTCATCAGACAGCCCCCTTGTGCCTTGTGTGGACTTTTTCACCATCGGTGTAGCCTGGGTGAACCACACACCATTCTGGCCTCCTGCTCCCCTTTTGTTTGGGATCCTATTTTACAATTTCATCATCCACCATCTCTACTCCACGACTTCATTTTTCATCCATAGTTCAGTTTCTGTGCCCACAGGCATCTAACTGGACACATCACTCTTGCAATCTCTACCTGTCCCAAACTGAGATCATTATCCTGTTAATTCTAACTCGTTTTCTCCTTTTCTTAATGTTGCAAGCACTCATTTACTATACTGCTATCTGAGAACGTAATGAAGCCTTGAACTTTACCTGTTTTAGGGAGACAAGTTATAGACCTAAGCTATTTTATGGATGTATACATACTCCCAAGTTCTAGGGACCCAACATAAGTGGGGCTTACAGAATACACCCACCCTCCCACAAAGTGAATGAATGCCCTGATCTTTATCTTAAGAAAAAAAAACTTTTACTACCTTGTGGAAAACAAAAGCCTAAATATTCAGGCTTGGGAAAAACGACAAGCCCTCGGTAAAATGAATAGGATTGAAGTATGCTCCCCTAAAATAGCCACATGGCCTCAATTTATCCCCTGCTATCAGCTTTAGTGGAAGGCTGAGAGCACTGAGTTATGACTGGCATTGGTGTTCCTAGAGGACGCGGATACTATATGAGTTTAATAGTGGATACAGATTTGGATCTTGATGGACCACATGACAGGACACGTGGCTCTTGACTTGTTTGTGGAATGTGAATGAAGTACGTGAATTCGATATTTCCTCCCTTCCCCCACCACTGTCAAAAATACAAATGCTTAGTTTGACTTCTCAGAGTTGTACCTGGGTAACTGCCTGGCAGTGGAAATGGGACCCAGATCTGGACTCATGAACCAACATAGTAGAGGAAACCATACAGAATATAATCAACTTCAAAAGTGAAAAAGAAAGCAGGGTCCTGCAAAGTGCACAGCTCAGCCAAGGTTAACTAAGTTCTGAGCCTAGTTAACTGAAGAACTTGCTTCCACCTTCATCCTATTCAATGACAGCATCCAGCACCCCCTGATGGCATTCCTGTAGCTTCATAAACGAACATGTCACCTCCTGGCCTAAGATGTGTCCTTCTTCCTCCCCACGGCAACTATGACCACATAAAGCAGAAAGGATGGAGAGAAAGGATGATGGAGCCACCTAGGTTCTTCTTTTTATTCTTGAACAAGAATCTGATTGCTGGGGTCCAGCCAGCATCCCTTCCAGGAAAAGCACAGTGTTCCTACAGACCTCTGTGGGCTCAGCAGCAAGGGCAAGGCTTTTCTTTGCAAGTCAGCAACTTGAAGAAAAGGAGATAAATCCAGCCTTGTCTGAAAAGTTTAAACTGTCTCCCCTTTTTAATTACTGGGAACTCAAAGCTATTTGATGTGAGAAGGAATTAAAAACATACAAATATTCAGTGAGTTCATTAGAAAAACCAGAGGTGAAAGGAGAAGCCAAAAGTCTGAATTAAAAGCGAGGTGGGAAACGGTATCAGAGAGGCTAACAACAAAATCTAGAGCCATTAAAAGCTGAACGGTGGTTATCAAGCCAGAAGACGACTCAGGAAAGTTGTTAAGGAAGACACACACACACACACACACACACACACACACACACACACACACACACACCACTGCCGCCGCCGCCGCCGCCGCTGCCACCACCAGGATAGCCACATAGAAAGATGCTGTGATCAAGTCTCTATTGTCCCATGTACACTGTGATCTCTGCGATTCAACAATACTTTAAAAGACTCTAAAGACTCACCCCATGTGGTGACTCATTAGTTGAATTGTGGCTACTGTGATTTTTTAAAGTAAGTAAATCTGTAAATGTTCATCAAACTGAAATTTAAATTTAAAAAGGAAAGCTGTGTGAAGTCGTTTTCCACTAAGCATGACTCCATTTCATAGGACTACTTTTCATTCTGCTTCAAAGTCAAATCAATTCTTTCAACAATAAACCAATGTCATAATACAGATAGGAATATTAAATAGAACAAACTTCTTTTCTGGCACCCAAAATAGTTATTTAAAAACTTTTAAATACATTTAGAAGTATAACTGTATATGAATCCCCATTTTCTTTTATTCTTTTTGTTTTTTGTTTTGCTTTTTTGAGACAGGGTTTCTCTGTGTAACAGTCCTGACTATCCTGGAACTCACTTTGTAAACCAGGCTGGCCTTAAACTCACTGGGATTTGCCTGCCTCTGCCTCCCCAGTGCTGGGATTAGAGGCCTCCACCACCAACACCTGGCTAAATCCGATTTTCAATTATAAGTTTTACAAACCAAATATGAATCAAGAATTTGGGGTGAAAACTTGGTATACAAAGTTGGAAGTATTTCCAATATAAAATATATACCATATTGTAAAAACTGAGCACCAATAGAATGAAATATATCTCATTAATAATTTTTGGCATCGGGGCTAGAGAGATGACTCAGTTGGGTAAGTGTTTGTCATGCAAGCATAAGAACATGAGTTCAATAGGAAGCACTCAAGTAAAAGCAAGGCATAGAAGAGGGATTCGGGACACCAACCCAGCCACATAGCCTTTAACCTACAGTCTGTGCTGCCTATGGGATGTGCTGGCATAGGGTGGGGCAGAGATTGTGGGAGTGGCCAACCAATGATGGGTCTAGCCTGAGCCCCATGCCACAAGAGTGAGCCCTCCTCCTGACATTGCCTGGAGTACTGGGAGCCAAAGGCCGGATGGTCCAGAGACTTAGGAGATAACCAAACATGAATGGAAGGGGGAAAATACGTCAATGTAATGATGCCTAATGATACTCTGCTACACTCATAGATTGGTGCCTAGCCCAGTTGTCATCAGAGAGCCTTCATCCAGCAACTGATGAAAGCGATGCACAGACCCAAAGTCAAACATTGGGCCAAGCTCAGGAAATCCTGCTGTAGAGGAGGGGGGGGAAGATTTCAGGAGCCAGAAGTGTCAAAGACATCACAAGAAAACCCACAGAGTCAACTCACCTGGGCTCATCTGAAGAGACTGAAGCAACAACCAGGGAACCTGCATGGACTGACTAGGCCCTCTTCATACATGTGACAGGTGTGTGGCTTGATCTTCTTATAGGATTCCTAAAAGCTGTCTCTGACTTTTACTGTCTTTTGGGACCCTATTCCTTGGATTGCCTTGACCAGCCTTAATACAAGGCAAGGTGCTTAGTCGTACTACATACAACTTGATGAACCATGTTTTATTGATATCCATGGGAGACTTGCCCTTTTCTGAATATTAACAGAGGAGAAGTGGATGGGGAATGGGGTGAGGGAGGGGGCAGGAACTGGGAGGGGAGGAGAGAGGGGAAACTGTGGTAGGGATATTAGATAGATAGATAGATAGATAGATAGATAGATAGATAGATGGATAGATGATGATGATGATGATGATGATAGATAGATGATAGATAGATAGATAGATAGATAGATAGATAGATAGATAGATAGATAGATAGATAAAGCTAGGCAAAAAAGTTCCTGTAATCTTAGTGCTGAGGAGGCAGAGACAGGAGGGTCCAACCACTTGGGGCCAGTCAGTCTAGCCAAATCTGTGATCTCCAGGTTCAGTGAGAGACCTTGCCTCAAAATATAAGAGGAAGGAGCAGTTGAGAAATAACACTAGACATCAACTTCTGGCTTCTTCAAGTATGCACATACATGTACACACACACATACACAATCATATACAAACACAATGCAAACACGTACCTACATGTACATGAAAATAATAATGCTTTGCATTAGTTATGAAAACAGTGATATTTGAGGATATGTAGAGTTTAAAAATACATTTTTCTTATTTAGTTTTTTACTTTTTAAAATAGCTACAGAGAAATTTTAAATGATAAATGTAGCTCAAGTGTTTCTGTTGGGCAGCGTTATCCCAAAGGAGGCAAGCCATGCTATTTTAAAAGGTCTGATAGAAACCTCCTGTCACTGTGTACTCCCCCCCACACACACACACACAAATCCTGCTAGAGCTTTGGCAGAAGAGGAGCTGGATAAATTCTAATTAATCTACAATTCTTCTCGCAGATGATGCAGAAAAGCAGGAGCCTTGTTCAGATCAAAGGGGGATCTAAAAGAACAACCCGGTGTTCTCATTCAGGGAGGGGACTTCCATGGTCTTCACCACTGGGAAGAACCATTGAGGCAGAAAATGGGGCCTACCACCCTCCTTCCAGGGAATTTACCAACATCTAGAGAGATGGCTCATTGGGTAAAGACACTGGCTGCCAAGCCTGAAAGCCCTAGTTCAATTCCCAGGACCCACATGGTAGAAAAAGAGAACCTCCTCTTGCATGTTGTCCTCTGGTCTCCACACACATGCCATGACACACAGAAACACATACACAGAGACCCACACACAATAAACAAATAATCTCAAAAGTAAAATGTGAGCAGGCATGGTAGCCATGGCCATAAATGTCCTCAATCCAATACCTAGGAGGCCGAGGTGAGGGGACACTGGGCCACACAATGAGACCCTGTATCAAAAATCAAGTAAGGAATAAGGTGAAATTCTTATCCTTTTGAAAGAGAGAAAACCATTAACATTTTAACCTTAGTAAAATAGAAAAGTATTGTCAACCACGACAAAGAAAAGATTGTCTTCTATCTGTGCAGCCTAATATCTTAGCATATTGTGGGTTTAAAAGAGATTTTGATTTTAACGCCATTAAATCCAGTTGTTGCTGGGTGTTTGTTTCACTGTGAAACATCATCGAGCCCTAGGAATCACCCCTGACCAAAAGCAGCTGCTTCACCACACTAGGCCACTCTAAGCAGCAGCCTGCGCCCCAAGACAGGTCAAAGGCCAGCCAGGTGCCTCAGTCTGGGACCCTCGGGGGCCAATTCCAGCTCCTGTGCTTGCTGTGGAGCACAGGAGCTCCATGTGTGTGCGCGCGCACACGCATGCACATGCACACACACACACACACACACACACACACACACACACACACACACACACACACAGCCCGCAGACGCCTATATATGATGACAATTGTGAAATTTTTAGCAACCCCTTCAGTTTATCACAGAAGGGGAAAAGGCCTAGCTACCTCTCTGCTGGCTCTGGCAGGCTCTGGCTAGCTCGCCTATTTAGAGCCTTTTACTAGTAAGTCCAATGATGGAAACTTCAGCTGTCCCATGGGGGCCAATTAGTTTCACTCCATTCCTTGACCACAGACTTCACCCCTAACCACTCAGACTCCCAACAGCACCTTCGATGCTGTACGAGAAGAACGCAGGCTTAAATTGACACAAACTGTGGCCAGGTCTGGTTACTCTCAAAGGCCCTTCCACCAGGGCTGCCCCAGCTTCCTTTCTGTTGCTGGAACAGTCTAACAGTGGAGTCTTGGGAGAACTCTTTGAGTGCTTGTGAGAAAACTCCAGGAAAGCAAGACAAGAGTCTTGTGACCTCGGTTTCTTTAAAACACAGAATTGTTCATGGAAAGTGTTTTCATGATCCTCCAGGTGTAGCAGACAGGAGTGAGTTTACTTCAGCTGCTGTTATTTAGGAGTCTCTAAGGAAAAACATGTTTTCGCCATGTGTGGCTTGTCCTTGTGATTGAACACCTTACCCGTGCAAGGTTTCTTAACCTTTGGTGTATAAATTGATGCACTGAATAAAGTTGGCGATTGATTGCATGAGACTTTAGTCCGCCTCTTATTTAGTCACCAACTAGAGCCGCAACGGCACCCCACTTCAGCTCTCCTGCTGCTCCCACCACTGAAGGGAGGCATTCTCTTCCAGCAATGGTTCTTCTGGGCTCCTGTTTCTTCCACGTTTTCAATTCTTCTCTGGACGGCTACCGCTGCCCTGCCTGGTTCACTTCCACCCTGACACTTGAATTCAATAGCACAGGTATTTTCCAGAATATTTGGAGGACACATTTACAATAGGGACCCCAACTACAGCCTTTAGACAGTATTCTGGGGTTTCCCATGGCCTCTTCTCCCAGGCCCATGAGACCCAGTTTTTGATTATATCAACATTGCCACCACCGATCTGGCTCTATAAGACTCTATAATAAAGGGGTATCAGTCTTCTGGGTGCAGATTGAAGGCCTGGAGCATAAGGTTAAGGCCTACCTCCTGTCATTACCTGTCCCAGTCCCTGAGCTCAGAGCCTGGGGAAGTAATGTATCTTGTTACTTAGGTCCTCAGAATGAGCCTCTCTGAAATTGACCTACTCCCCCACTCTGACTATAACCCTATTGCCTCCTCCTGCCCTTAATTTTAAAATAAGGTCTGTGAGTTGTTGTTATTGTTCTTTAACAAATCATATACACAAGGATAAATATTTTTAATTTTTTTATAGCCACTCATAGGGTTAGAGAGATGGCTCAGAAATCAAAATTACAGGCTACTTTTCCTGATGACCCAAGTTCGATTTCCAGTATCTATGTGGTAGCTCACAAGAGTCTGTAGCCAGTTCCAGGGATCTTCTTCTGGCCACCAAAGATACCAGGCATGTATTTGGTACACAGGCATATATGCAGACCAAACTCTCATATTTAAATTTTTTTATAATAGTAATAATAAACCTACTCATAATCACACCCCCTAGAGATAGTCACTGTTTACATTTTGATATTTCCTTGCAATCTTTATTATTTTCTCTTCTCTCTCTCTCTCTCTCTCTCTCTCTCTCTCTCTCTCTCTCTGTGTGTGTGTGTGTGTGTGTGTGTGTGTGTGTGATGCATGTATGTGTATGTGAGTGTGTGTGAATGTGGGCACATATGCACTGAGGCATACATGCAGAGGTCAGAAGACACCCTGATCGGTCTTCATCTGCCATATTATTTGAGACAGGGCCTCTCTTGTTCACTTCTCCGCACACCAGGCTAACTGGCCTGTAAGTTTCTCATTATTCTCCTGTCTCACTTTCCCTTCTCCCAGCAGTAGACAGGGTTCCAGACATACATATTCTATGGTTCTGGGCTCTCAGAATCGAATTTATGTATAATGCTTTGTGGCAAGGGCTTTGCACACTGAGCCATCGCCCCAGCCCTCTCACAGGCCTTTCCATGTTTTTTTGTGTACATTGTTACTCATAATATCCTAGTTATATGGATCATCTGTGTATGTTCAGTTATTTTCAACAAATATTCAGTATATAGGCACCTTCTGTCTACCCTCTGAACAAATGTCATTTTAATGGCTACAATATACTTATAAAAGAACCATAATTTGTTAAACCATCACCTTAATTTTTCCACATTAAGATCATTGTCAATAATTATTGCAAACAACTTGAATACAAAACTTTCTGTGTGCTTCAGATTATCTCTTTAGCATATAGACCTTTAACTGAAATTACCTACTAAAAGGGCATGAACATTCTAAGACTCAACAAATATGGCCAAATTGATTTTAAATAAAATTATACCAATATATCACAATGAGTGAAATTTTGTTAGGGGGAAAAAAGATCTGCTCTTAATTTATGTATCAATTTGCACATCAGATCTCTTGGCAAATAGGAACACTTTTCATGTCTGTTGGAAATGTCAATTTCTCCTTGCAACCTGCTCTTGTCCTTTAGTCATTCATTCATCAGGCTTTATATCTATCTGCATGTTTTATTGATTAAATTTCTCAAAGCTGTAACAGAATACCTGACAATACCTTAGGGAATAGAATGTTATTTTGGTTTGTAGGTGGAAGGCACTGTCCACCATGGTGGGAAAGGCATGGTGGAGCATGAGATGGCTGGCCACATTGCATCCCATGTCAGGAAGCAGAGAGAGGTGAAAGATGCCTGCTCAGCTGATTTCTTTCTTTTTAGTCACTATGAGACCTACACTCATAGGCAATGGCCCCCCACCCCTCAGGGTGGGTCTTCCCTTTAAAGCTCTCTGGAAACTCCCACACCTAAGGTGTGTCTCCTAGGTGATTCCAAATCCAGTCAAATTGACAAGAGAATTAACCACCACACACACCTTCTTATCATAGCCAGGAAGTTAACCTTTTGTTTATCTCATTTGTTACAAGGATTTTTCCAGTTTTTTTGCTTTTTAATTTTTATAAACATTTAAAATTAGATTATTTTACTTTCTGTGTATGAATGTCTTCCCTGCATACATGTATGTGCACCACATGGGATTACAGATGGTGGTGAGCCATAATGTGGGTGCTGGTATTCAAACCTGGGTCCTTTGTAAGAGCAACAAGTGCTCTTAACTGTTGAGCCATTCTTCAGCCCCAACTTTTGGCATGAACAATGTTTCATTTGTAAATGGGCAGGCTTATCACTCTCACCCTGTGTAACTCCCGTAAGCTTAGAAAGTCTTTCCCCATCAGCACCAGATACCTATTGCTTAATTTTGTTTGATAGTTTCACGTTGACTTCTCACTGTTGAGAGATTTCCAATCAGTTTCTTTCTTTTCATCCTACTTCCTTCCATATCCCCTGAGCTCCAGTTACTCTTTAAAAGGGACACAGACAATCCTCCTAAACCAACACATATTTTGCTCAGGACAGTGGCTACAGAAAGTGGGCTTAGCTCTGCAGTCCTCTACTTCCAGAACTGCGGTGTCCTGGAAGTGTCCTGGTATTCTGCTATCTACAACTCCTGTGGGCTGTATGTGTTTGTTTAAGCAAGAATAGAGGGTGTATACTACTCTGGGCTTCTGGAGACTTCAGAGGGTCTGAGAGCCCACAGTACACACATGCAAGAATAGGGAGAGAGAGAGAGAGAGAGAGAGAGAGAGAGAGAGAGAGAGAGAGAGAGAGAGAGATCTGACTTTACCCCTCTCATTTCCAACTTTCCCTTTCCTTCTCTTCACCTAACTTCTGCAGTTATCTTCTTGAACTGAGGAATGATTTGGTCAGTGATGCTGGGAGAACCATTCTAGTCCCCCTCCTACTTAACACTAATGCTCTCTGGACTCTGTATCTCCACTCTGTATCTCCCAGCATTCATAGGGATGGAACTCCTGGAAGCCATATGCTGGGTTTGCATCTCAGAATACTTAGAAGCTGGAGTCAAGGAACATCACAGCAGCTCCGGGCTGGTTCTTTTGCCCACATCTCTTGATGGAAGAAATCCCTCTTACATTCTTGTGTGTGTTCTCATTGAGAGAAGAGATATAAATAGATACATTTAAGGAATATCACACACCTAGGGCTAAACCAAAACCAGCAGACAGGCAGTCGATACCCGGGAACAGTTAAAGGATCTGCAGGGACAGAGCCACGCCTGTCCTTCTTCACTGCACACTAAGGCTTAAGGAGTACCTAGGACTCAGTCCATCATGGATGCCTACGAAATATGGTGACTAAAATATATACAACAATTTACTGTTTTTAATTAACCACAGGAGGCTTTGAGGGGGGGTTGCTGTTTTTGTAACAAATGTACTCTTTTTTATCTTTAGCTAGTTGGTGCCCCATAGAAACTCATTTAGCATTTTCCCTTGAAGTTCCTTAATGTCCTCTGGGCCTCATCACAAAAATTGATAAAGTTAGATTAGATGATCTCAAATGTCACTTCTAGCCATAAAATTCCATTATTAAATTAATAACTTAAAGACGAATGCTTTTATTGACGGTTATAAATTCTGTTCTGCCTGCATGCGGGTGTAGAGTACAAGCTATAATTTACATCTGACTGTTTTTTACTGGAAACTAAAGTTCAAAACCGAATTAAAACCAGGAATGCCTTTTGCTGGCCTGCTGTATGCACCACCACACAGCTACATAAATCATGCTTTGAGGGGCTAGACAAGTGGCTCAGTGGGAAGAGAGTATGTTGCTCTCACAGAGAGCGGAGTTCAAGTCCAAGCACCCCTGTCAGGATGCTCACAACTGCCATAACTCCAGCTCCAGCTCCAACTCTAGGGGGACCCAGTGCCTCTGGTCTCTGTGGGCTCCTGCAATCCACATGCACATATACACACTTTTACACACACACACACACACACACACACACACACACACACACACACTTTAAAAGATATTGGCATTTGACAGCTGCTAGGAGTCAGAGTCACTTTTGTTTAATTATGTGACCCTTGTAGGCCAACCACATGCCAGGGAAGGCCCTACTCCCAAGACTAGTTGGGCAACACAAACTAGACTCCATTAGGAAAGGGAGTAGAAGAAGAAATCTCCAAGTTGAGTGGAAAGGAAGGGTAGGATGGAGTGGGAAGAATTTTGGGTAAATATATTCAAAAATACAAATGTAAAAATAGTTTAATTTTTTAATCTTAAAAAAAAAGAAGCCATGCTTTGAGAAAATATTCTACATCGACCAGGAAACCATTACTAATACAATAACATTCCCCTGACAGCAATAAATAAAAGTCTTTATTCAATGACTCTGACACGTGGAAGCAGCTGGCAGTTGTCACCAGCTTAGTGAAAAGCCAATGACAAAGATGTGAAGATGGAAACTCATTTGCTGAAGAACCCCAGTAATGGGAACTTCTTAATGCTAACCCTGAGTGTTCTAACTGGTATTAATGTCAGTAATGAAAAATAATGAAAATTGATCATTGGGTTTCTTTTTACACCGCCTTAGGGTTGGGTGGCATGTGTTCAGAGAATGCCAACTCATTTGAATATTTGTCTAATTAGGAAGTTAAATGTACTGCTCCTGCTGCCAGCAATCACATCGTGTGTTTTTAAGCCAAATATAAATGCTTTTTGTGTAGTCACCCACTAGTTTGAATACCTCACTCTACATGCCTGCACAGACAATAAAGAACTGGTCAAACTGTTTCTTGGTTAGACGTCTTGCATCAAAGCAGCCACACAGAACATTGCAGCAGCCGTGCAGAACACTGAAGCAGCCATGCAGAGCATTGCAGTGACCACACAGGACATTGCAGTGGCCACACAGAACACTGAAGTGGCCACGTAGAACACTGCAGTGTCACGGAGCTATTTGGGGGAGAATTGGGTCTGAGAGTCAGGTGAGAATCAGATTTGATTAAGCAGGTACAATGAAATGTGATGGTCAAACTCCTGGGCCCAATTCTAAATCAGAGGACTCGACAAGGTCTAATCCTACTGGCAAATGCTGACAAACAAAAACCTGACATGTTTAAATTTCAATCCTATGTTGACCTCTTCTCCCAAAGTAAAGCCTCCTCCACAACCCCCATTCTAGTCTCATGAGACGCCTACTCCCAGCTCAGATCTCTAGTATGAGCACCCCCAGAGCTTTGCTGAAGTTCTTGTTTAGTCTCGGAAGTCGTTGCTTCCCGCCTAGACCTGCCAATCATCATCCATTCTTCAAAGCCCACCCAATCTGAATCTGCCTCCTTGCAAAATTCCCACTGGATCATCCTGATCTCAATAAAATGATCTTTCCTTCTCTCCGTCTTTGGCCTTTGGTTTGCCCTGAGGTATCCTTTACTGAAGTGACTTGAATATGAATATACATACTTTTTGATTTTAAGCAACAGAGAACAGATGTTGTGCTACTATTCATATTTTATCCCCAACAATTCCTATCATGGTCCTAAAATATAACTACAGGCCTTCTCTTAGTGTCAGCTGGCCAAACAACCTTTAGGAGAATGATAAAGGACCATTGCTCCAAAGGATACCAATATCCCATCCCTATGTTGGGACTTAGCCAACTTAAGACAGTGCACAGAATCTTCAAAATTTGTTAAAATACAAATTACTAAGTCTATTGAAGATTTTGTGTTGCTTTTTAAACACATTTTTATATAGGTATTTTGGGGGATGCCATGAACATAAATGGAAGTCAGAGTACAACTTGCAGAAGTTGACTATTCCATTTTACCATGGGGGGCCTGGGCAGTGAACTCAGCAAGCACCCTAACCTGTTTGACTATCCCACCATCCCTGCTTAAGACTTTGACTTATGACTGGGAGAGAAGAGGTTATTGTTTTTAGTGATGCTGTCACTAATGGGTTACTCATCCATGCTCCAGCGAACAGCTCACACCGGTACTCACTTGTGTGGAGGGGTGCGTACCGGTGTGAAGCTCAGTGGGCCACAAACAGAAACAAAACAAATGACAAGATGTAATAGTGGGAGGGAACCTGTTGGAAGAAAGAGAGCATGGTGGGGAGAAGGGGAATAGGGGTGAATAGGATGGCATTATACATGTGTGTAAGAGTGTTGAGGGATAAACTGACTAGTGAAAAATAATCAGACAAAAAACAAATGGATTTTGATCCAGTCATTTGGACTGGCAGGTCAAGAACATGGAATTTTCACAAGCCTCTCATTCCTGTTGTGTGTCGATATCATATCATATAAGACAATGGATTTGAAAGATGAGTAAAACATTTCCCTTCACATGGGGAAGGGCCTAGGCCTGGCCCAGGATGATGTGGTAGACTTTGGGGAGCCCCTTTTGAGGGCCTTACCCTGCCTGGGGAGTGTAGGGGGGATGGCTAGGGGCAGGTGTGATGTTGGGGGGAGGGGAGGGAGAGGGAGAAGGGATTGACATCTGAAGCAAGCTTGTTCCTAATTTGAACTAATAAAATAAAATTAAAATTAAAAAAAAAAACATGTCCGTTCTCTAGGGTAGGAAAGCAAAGCCAAATATAATGACAATGTAAACAGAAAGTGTGCTTGCTGCATGTACACAGGCGGTGCCCATAACTCACCTGGGAGAAAGGAGGACGGAACAAAGATGGAACAAGGACCTCATCTCAGAATGGGTGGGCTCCTCCAGGAAGACCACATCTGAATCAATACATTCTCCCTCCATCTGCTCCAATTTACCGAAGAATTTTCCAACTCAAGGAACTGACATCATCTAGTGCCCTCTGGCTGTTATGGAGGGCAGCTCTCAGTGGGGCCCAGTCAGTAACCTCAGGCTTTCCTCAGCTGAACTATATGGTGCCTTCATTACTAGTCTGCTGCTCAGGGCTGATGGGCCCCAACAGGCCTTGTAGCAGGGAGCCAGGCCCCTAATGAGGCATGGGCCTGCCTGCTGCCACAGGCAGAACGGCTGAAGATCCGTGAATACCACACAGTGAGAGGAAACATTTGGAAAAAGAAAAATTCAAGCTAGAGAAGGAAGAAGAAAAGAAGCTGAGCCCCTAAGATTACATGAGCCAATTCATGCTTAATTCGCATTTGAACTGCTGTTCTATCCTTTTGTTCCTTTTCTGTGTGAACAATGTGTGTATATGAGGTGTGTAGATGTGGGTGTGTGCAAGCTGCAACACACACGTGGAGCACAGAAGAAGACATCAGGCATTGACCTGCACTTTTCAGTTTGTTTGAAACAGGATGGCTATGTTGCCCACCACTGTGTAGACCAGGCTAGCCCTTGAGCTTCAGCGATTCTCGTCTTACTACAGGAACACTGGGATTCCAGGCATGAACTATCACGCCAAGCTTTATGGAGGTCCTGGGGATTCAAACCTAAGTTCTTACACTTGCATGGTAGGCATTTTACCCACAGGAACATCTCCCTGGCCCTCCACTTCTGATTTAACTAAAAGTCAAACTGTGAGAGCTAGGGAGGTGACTCAGTGGGTAAAAGCAGTTGCGGTGCAAACCTGATAACCTAAGTTCAGATCCCCTGTAATAGTCAGACACAGCACTGCAAGCATCTGGAATCACAGAATTCCTACAGAGAAATGAGAGGTGGAGACGGGAAAAATCTCCAGAAGCTCAGAAGCCTATGTGCAAAGCAGCAAAAGGACTATGTCTCCAGCAAGATGGAAAGGTAAGGACTTATCCACCGACCTCCATGCTTACCCCCTCCCTCCCCCACCTCTCTCTTTCACGCGCACGCACACACACACACACACACACACACACACACACACACACACACACAAAGAGCTGAGGTGTGTGGACAAAGCAATGCTGACTAGTTGCTGTAGTCAGTTATGTGAGGCACCTGCCATCGAGAATTGTCCAGAATAAGAGCCATGACACTCTGCAGGCCCCACCAGGCGTCAGCTGCTCACCATCATGTAAGGAGACCTTCTGCCATCCAAGCATCAGGCCTAGCTTCTCTCCCTAGAAAAGAATGTCACAGAGCAGACACCATATCAAACACAGGGAAATACAGAAATGGCTTGCACTGGGTACAGGATTGTTTTGCTAAGTATGTGTTTATTTTTATGAGGTGTCTGCAATTTTTCTTAAGGTTACATTCCAAGTAACTGCAATCATTGATTACATTAATGGATTACCTCTGGAGAATGAATCTAATTACATTTTTTGCACAAATTGCAAAATGTAGATTAATTTCTAAATTCCGTGGCAGTCCTGTTGTTCCTTTCTTGAACTCGGGGAATGTGGTCCTGGTCAGCAGACCCAAACTATAACAAAGAAGCTCAAGGGGCTTAACTAAAGTATGACTGACTTACTCAAACAAGTTGACAAGAAAGAAGAGAAATGCAAATGATTGTAATGTCTCAAATTCAACTCTTGTCATAAGTGTAGGAATGAAGCTCTCAAAACTCAATAATTACTCCTCATCAATTGAATAAGCATAGGTCTGGAGGTAGAAAAGGGATTTTCAATATAGACAAACAAATAAGACTCTAAACTGACTCAACCTTTCTAAAATACATTTTGGCATTATCAAGAATCAAAAATAGTTTGATCTATATTTTGATTTAATAGTTCTTATTCTCAGCATTTATCCTAAACAAATTATCAGAAATATAGCCATTCATCATGAGGACTGTCATTATAACATTAAAGTCACTCAGAAGTAGCTAATGTAAATACTTCACTTTATAGAAAAGGCTAAATAAGTTATGTGTATCCATATGGTAGAATATTGTAAAGCCATTAAAATTATGTTTATGAAGAGCCTTGATGACAGGGGGAAATGTTTATCAATCATACAATTTTCTTATAAATAAAATATGGGACACAAAATTAAATATAAATATTATTTGTACCACAGAAAAAATGGATTTACTCCATGACAATTATTCCCTTATTGATGGTGACAAGTTGGGGCACTCTTTCCTCTCCTTCTCCTTCTTCATCTTCTTCTCCTCCTCCTCCTCCTCCTCTTCCTCCTCCCCCTCCTCCTTCTTCTTCTATATTTTCCCATCAAAATTTTCTGTAGTAATCATGTCTTAATTGACAATCAGGAAAAACAAGATGACGGAGAAATACAGTGACAGTATAAGAGGTCCAGAGACATGGGGGTAACAAGGAAGAGAGGGAGGCTCTCTCACTCTACTCAGTGGACCTGTGACTTGGGTGAAAGTTTGCAGGGAAGGACTGAACCCAGACATTCCAGGGAGTCAGATGATGGATAAATGCTTTCTAGAGTAGCATTTGAGGATGACATCTGCCTCAAATGCCCTCCTTCTTTCCAAAATTAACTGGATTTGCTATTACATTTCAAGCTCCTTGACACCTCTTCAATTAACTCAGCCTTAGTCCATAGGGTTTCAAGCCTTATTTACTTCACACACACTCTCTGTTTTTGGTCCCCAAGTTAAAGCCTAGCCAGAAACTATATATACTTTACTTTATACACAGACCCATGTGGGGCAATGTTTCAAAAGAAACATAGCATCTTTCAAATTACATTCACAAATTATTAAAGTGCAATCAGGTTTTCTCCTCAAACACCCACACACCCCACACACACAACCCAACAAACAATACCAAATGTAACCAATTAACTGATGCTTAGAGATTCTTTCTCTGGAGACTCCATCCCAGAGAAGGAGATGCATTAGATAGTCTTGGGGGCTTCTGAAAAGGGTGCCCCATCTGTCTGACAGTTGCCTTTCACTCAGAAACCCATAAATACTTAATGGCGAGGCCAACAATGATGACTAAGTTGATCAGTAATGAAGGTGGAGACAGCGCTGTATCCATGCACTTCCTGACGGGTGCCCAGGGAGCAGAGGGAAACCACGCATCCAGAGGAGGTCTGGATGCTCCTCCCTTGCCTCCCTCGCTCACCCACCTGTCGGTCATCCCCAGTTGGGGGAGTCTCAGAGGCCTGTGGAGGTCATTAAGAAATAACCCTGGAGGAGCCTTAGCAGACATAGAAGACACGGGCCACTCCTTTACCATACAACTTTTATAAAGCCCAACCTCAAGAAAGAAAGAGGGAATCTGGGACTGTGTTCAATTATTCACAGCTCCAACCCTGGAAGAGAACAGAACCAACCTTCATCTGAGAGTGATAGCTATTCATTGACTCTCCTCCACCCCCACCCCGTGACTCCTAGATGAGAATCACACTTTAAAAGCTAGAGAAATGCTTCTTAAATCTGAGTTAGATAAACAACTAGTGAATTTATGACTTGTTTCAGTTAGCTTTTATTTTTCACAAATAATTTTAATATTTTTCAGTTGGCTAGAAAAGGGGAAAAATACCAAGGGCTTGGTCTTGGTGTATCTACATTTATATAACTAAAACACTTATGAAAACTAATTTTATGAACTAATGGCTATTTAAAAAGTGGACTTGCTTAACAACAGGAATTTTTTAAGGGTCAGTCTTGAGACTTACAGGCCAAAAATTGCATGCTTCAAGCATTTCTTAGAGACTCATCTCAGTCCATTTTCTGTTGCTATGATACAATTCCTGATACTGGGTAATTTATAAAGAAAAATTATTTACTTATCCTATGATTCTAGTCCAAGATCAGGTGCCACTTCAGTTCACAGTCAAAGTGGATGTGCAAAGGAGGCAAGAGCTGTGGAGGCCCACAGAAGTGGCTCCATTCCATTTTGACTTAAGATCAAAGAGTTCAAGCCTATTCTCGATCCTTCAAGGTTAAACAGCAGGATGTTTGGCCTAAGGTGTGGCTACTGTACTGGATGTCTTGCCTAAAAATAAGACGTTTGGTTTCGGATGTGGTTACTTGATGTTTTGGGTGTTAAGGAGGTAGTTACATTTACTTGTTCCTTGGATCATGGTCAGGAAGTCTTTTGATTGGGGTCTATAAGAACTTTGAGTGATAAACTTGGGGCTGATCACAGTACTCACTGGGTGTCCTCCCCTCTCTATCTTCTATTTCTTGTCTATTTTTTTCCTCAATCCTCTCTCCTCCTTTCAAGCAGGGATGGACAAGTCTGCTGGACTGGACAAAGAGTCGAGGGTCACCTTTGCTTTGGAACAACCTGGATTTTTTTAATTGTTTTTTTTGGGGGGGGTAAGGTAGGGTCTCACTGTGTAGCACTTTTTATTGATTTGGGGGGCAAGTGAAATAGGGTCTCACTGTGTAGCCCAAGCTGACCTGTACCTTATGACCCTTCTGCTTCAGCCTCCCAAGTTCAGGAATGACAGGTTTACATCACCATGCACAGCTAAAAACCCACCCCTGTGGTAACTAATTGTCTTAGTTTGAGTTTCTTTTGCTTTGAAGAGACACCATGAGCATGGCAACTATTACAAATGAAAACGTTTCGCTGGGGCTGGCTTACAGTTTCAGAGGCTTACTCCGCAAGCATCATGGTGGGTGGCATGCAGGCAGACATGGTGCTGGAGAAGGAGCTGAGAGTTCTACATCTTGATCCGCAGGAAGCAGGAAGTGACCGGTCTGACACTGGGTATAGCCTGAGCATGTATGAGATCTCAAAGCCCACCTCCACAGTGACGCACCTCCTCCAACAAGCCTACACCTCCTCACAGTGTGCATTCAAACACATGGGTCTATGGGCATACCATTCAAACCACCACACTAATCCAATCCCATGAGAAAGGCAAATCTCTTCATTAGATCATAATCTAATATCTCTTAGCAGTACCACCCTTCCAGCATAATTGCCATCAAATGTCAACATGAGTTTTGGAAGGGACAAGCTGTATCAAATGCCCAGGCTTAATTAACTTTTGAGTGTAATATTATTTCCGGATATGCAAAAAGAAGTACCAGCTCAACAGAAATATCTAATTAGTTCCTATACTTCAAGAATAGCTTGTGTTTTGAAAGTTCCCAGTGTTCCTTGCCCATAGGCATTCATGATATATATGGTTCTTAGATGTCAGAATCAGGAACTTTACACCAGCAGGGAGGTTACAGAACAGCAACAGGAGTTCGTGTGGACCTTGTCAACGAGTCTCAGAACCTCTCCCCACATTACTTACCTGTAATGTACATCCGTACACCCATTTCCTTAGCAGGTGGTCTTACCCCCTTATCCTATGAATTTCACATTTCACTGTGAAAGGTCTACGTCATAAACATTATCTGAGACTTAGAACGACATCCGTGGCTTCTCACAGAGTCCAGGCTTTGTCTCCTCCTTCCACCCTATACTAAGATATCATAAAGTCATACCTTTCATACTACATGGCTCCTCAATGAGCTCTTTAACCTCTGTTAGCGTCGATTTCCTTAACTGTCAAACAAATATAGCATGTGCCTCATAGTGGTTGGTGTTTCTATGGCATGTCCCTAGCATATGTGTGCCATGCACTCAGCATTTGGTCATTATTATCACACAAGATGGAAAGCTCCATGTGTGTAGGGACTGTGGCCTCTTTCATCCAAAGCCTAGAAGAGTTGCTGTTGAATGGTAGAAACACAATACATCTTATTTGAATAAATTATTGATGTGTTTGGGTTCATTTTAAATGCCATTGTTATGACCTGTTATCTCCCCCCCCACACCCCAATGTTAGGATGGCATTTTGTTTATCAACCTTTGGCTCTGGCCTTCACCATCCTCATTTCACCTTTCTGTTCTCTCATTCCCTCAGAGACTCTACGCTCACTGGTCACTTCCACTCCTACCTCCACTGCTGTCTACACCACACACCATCAGTCCTCAGTAGTAGTGAAGGCCAGATTCACAAGGCCACTCTAAAAACCACCAAAGACAGCTCCTTGCTACACAGCTCTGACTGGAACTTGTAAACACTCAAGATCCCGGCTCCTCTATCTCCATTTCAAGAGGTAATGGAGTGTGGTTAGTTTTTTTTTTTTTTTAATTGCACATTTAAGCTGTGCTTAACAAGTAGCTGGATTTCAAACCTTACCCATAAGCCAGACATCCTTACTCCTTCCAATGTGGAATAATTTTAACTTCCTAGAAAGGAAAAGCTTTCTTTTAGTTCCTAAGGGTAGAAACTAAAAACAATACAGGCTACCAGGATAGTAGTTCTCGTGTGACACTCTGACAAGGCTACCCTGATGGGGTGGGGAGAAACTACACTGGGGGGGCAGGGAACAGGTCAGGAGGGGCTGGCATGGAACTTGGCATCGGCATTACACTGCTTCCATGCTTTTGGACAACTGCCAGAAGGGACCTTTCCCCTTCCCCTCTGCCCATTCTCCTGAGAGGATGGACACCCCTGAGCTTTGAGGAGGAGGTAACTTGTGTACAATTGCAGGTCCTAGTTTCCATAGCAACCAGGCAGGCTCTGAAAGTTCCGTGAGTGAGGCAGTGTGATGGGGTGATGGATGGAATAAAGATGTTGATGTCAGTCAAATGTGTCACCTCCACACAGTGTTTTAGCAGCCTTTCAGCTTCAGAGGTACATACACACACACACACACACACACACACACACACACACACACACACTTCTAATAGCTCATTTCTAATTTGGTGTCAGGTGCCCAAACAGACAGCCTCGGGGGAAAATGTATATTAATTAGTTTCATTTTACCAATGTGAACTAAGACTGGAGGCGGAGACTGAAAAATCCCTAGCACCAGGGACACTTGATGTTCCTTGGTTGGGTTTCTGGATTTCATTCATAGAAGCCCACAAAGGGCACATCAGGGGACATTGATTAATGTTGTATCCGCATCTAGTTATGGGCTGAGAACGGGGAATAGGGAGTCAGCTTTTGCCAAGGGGGCTGGGCATGTTAGCCTTGGAGGAGCAGGGAATCCTGCCTAAGGATGGCAGGTGTAGGCAGATTGGGGATGGCAAGTTCATTCAAAGGCAAAATTGCCTAGAAAGCAGAAAGATGCAAAGACTTTCTATTCTAAACCCTCATCTGTGAGTCACTTGTTAGAATTCAGAACCCATTTCCAAAGAAGTCCTGTCTATTATAAATGATGATTGGGTTTTTAGGGTAGTCCACAAAAGCCTCTTTAGCTCATAATGTAGATGAAATACTATACATTTGCAATGAAAGGCAATAGAAAAAAATCCTGTTGTGATACCAGTAATTAAATGAAAAAGAAAAAGAGAGAAGTGGAAAATAAATAGCTTTCTTTCTTTTCTTGTGAATGTCCCAGCTCTTAGATGGATGGGGGTGCAGTGCTCTTGGTCATTGCCTCATTCACATTAGGGCAATGGAACAGGCTCGGTGGGGAAGGGGTGAAGGTGGAGGGGAGTGATCCACTGGGCGTGCATGGTGAATGCAGGCAGCACCCGAGGGTGGGTGGAGAGAAGAGCATAGACTCTGCAATCACAGCACCCTGGATTCAGTGTCCACGTACATCTCTCCCTAAAGTTTGGGTAGCTTCTTACTCTTCCATCTCAGTTACCTTCCTAAAAACACAGCAGATTGCTTCATAGGAATGCTTACTTAGTGGACAGTGGGACACATAGCAGGCCCACTTCACCACAGGACCTGTAACCCAGGTTCTGGGAGGGTCATATCGACCTCCAATATTAGCTCTTTAGGGGCCACTCTGACATAGAGAGCCACATGCTCCAGATCATCCCATTTCAATGGCCCATATTTAAGAAGTCACCAGTGTGGGAGAATCAAGGCCCAGCCATTGATTCAGCCTGAATCAAGAGACTGTGCAGGGCCACTCCTAGGCTAGTGCTTCCCAAGGGTTACCATCACACATGCGTCCCAGGCTAGACTCTTCCGACAAAACACTGACTCCCCGCCTCTGCAGATACTTCCAAGAGAAACTTCTTGTGATTGCCTGGCCCAGATCAGGCACAGGTAGATCCCAAGATCATTCTTTCCTGTGCTTGTCCTTGTCCTCCTTTCTCTTCTTCCTCTCTCTCCTCCTTCTCTCCCCCCCTCCTCTTTCCATTCATGGAGCCAAGATCAGCAGAAAACAGCAGTACAGAGAGTTCTGAAGTTGTGGGAACTGGGGGCCTAAGGGTAGAGTGCAAAACCAAGATCTGATGGACATAAAGAAATATCCACCCTTCCCTCCGTGAAAAGGGCCAGAGAGTCTAAGTAACCTACAAGGACATGCTTTTAATATGTGCATGGTCAAGTTAAAACTTGGAAGTAGCATCTATATAAGAAATAGAAGGATTAATCATTTGGAAGAGCTGTGTTTAATACAATAGCCACTGGCCATCTGTGACTATTATTTAAATTAACTCAAATCAAATAAAATTTAAACCCCAGTTTTCAAGTTTCAAAGACTAGCCCTGTGGACCGCTAGGGGAGAGTCTGCAAGTAAAGAATATCCTTCCTGAACTGCTGCAGACTCCAGCAGGCCTTCTCTAAGCAGCCAGCACTCTCTCAGGACCCTCCTCTGCAACAGGCTTTCACTTTTTCATGGGCCCTATGAAAAATACACACATCCTCCTAGGAGGCGGGGCTGTGCTCCAGCAGGAAGATGAACGCTTCCTCAAGAGCTTAGACAATTTCACTACAAAAGCACTCATGTCTTGTTTGGCTTCAGAGCTCAGAAATGTTGCGCTTTAGACACTGAGTGTATAAATCTTCTCTTAGAAGCGTGTTGTCCAAACAGCATTCTTATTGGATACAACTCATAAATTAAGGGTTGCTGCTATCCCACTGAGGATCTCAAACACTCGAATCTTCTGCTCTAAGACTCTTCACAATATGCCGCTATCACAAAATAACTCTCTCAGCCATTTCCCACTCCCACGCCATCCGCACTTGATGTGGGCTCCCAGTATCCACACCTGTGTAGACAGCAAACCTACAAAAGACGACTCACACAGCCTCATCCCAGCCAGGCCCATCCATGAGTGTAACAGAAGAGCCTTATCATCACTGAAAACGCTACTGCATTTCTCCTGGGCCCCACTGGGACCTCAGTGCCTGGATACTGCCTTGGTTCCAGCATTAAAGCATCTAATATTGGTTGGCATCCGACTCTGCAGTTACCAAAAGATCTTTTGTGAATCATTTTATTCCACTTAAACCTCATAATAAGTCTCCAGGCAGGAATTACTACCTCGGTTTTTCAGATGACATGTAGTGGGTTCAAAAAACTTGAAACTGTTTGCCTGGGGTCAAATATCTGAAGATGCAGCAGAACCCGAATTCAACCCAGGGTCCCAGCGTGAAGCCCGCTTCTGAGTAATTTAGTACTTTGTAGATCCAAGACAGAGATTTGAGGCCAGGTATTTAAACACATAATGCAACAAAAAAAGAAAGAAAGAAAGAAAAAAATTCACTTCTCCTCGCCCATACTTCTTTATTCAAAGCACAACATGGATGGATGGGAATTAAATCCCCAAAGTTATACACCTATACCAGACAGCCCGTGTGAGAGCTAAAGCAAGCTCCATCTCCCAGCCCCAGGATTCATGCTATCTTCTGCCCCAAGCCACCTCCGACCAGAACAGCTCACAGCATGTCCTCCAGTTTAAAAGTTCTCCACCCTAATGTGCTACAGGATCACACAGGATCCTGGGACCCATTTCCAATTCGGTATCTGGTCTGGGACCTAGGAACTTCCATTTCCAGATGATACTGAGTGCCTGGCCGTAGGCTCAGTACTATAAGACTGGGTAAGACTTTGACTGACTCCATAGTTAGAACACTCAACTCTTATGCCTTGTCATTGCCCAGACACCTGTCTGCAGTCCTAACCATATTCAGAACCTCTTTCCCCAATCCCATCACCAAACCTAGTGGCAGTTGGAACTGTGGCTCTGACTAAAGTGGCCTTACATCTTGATGTGGGCATAGCAAACCCTGTGTACCCCAGTTTTTTTCTTGGTCACTATTCTCTACTGCATATTTTTCTTCTCTAATACTTCAGGTTTCTTGGAAAACTAGGACTTTATTCTCTTTGGCTAGGCCTCCTCCCTAGAAATTGAGCCACAGTTTCCCGAATTCCACAGTCACACCTATGATTTCATCTCTCTGCCCTGGCCTTGATGCCTGAAGTCTGCAAGCCTAGACCCATGCTTTGCTTCCGCATTCCATTTCTGAGCTGTCCTTGGTGCTGCACACTCAGCCGGCACCAAGCTGGATGCTGAGCTCTGATTGGTTTAACCTGTTGGGAAGACTTACCTACAATATTGAGCTTCATTGTCAGCACTTAGAGCTTGGACAGCTCCCGTGAGAAACGCAAGACAGGCAGATAGATACAACATAGCTCCAATGTTTTCATGCTAGAAAAACCACACCACGCCTCTATGATCTGGTAGTCTTGTGTTAAATTTCTACTTTTATTTTCCCCACAACGAATCCTGGCTGATTTAAGTATGGAAGTTGGGACCCATTATATGTATATAAATTGGCAGCATTGTCCTGTACATTTTATAGTAAATAAACACCAAACAACAAGCAGTTTGGCTCCTTTCCTTGACCAGCATGTAGAAATATATCATCCAATCTGGGAAACAGAATACCTTTTAATATTCCCTCCAGCACCAAGCTTGGGGACTCTCACAGCAAAGGCACCTTACAGATACTACATGAGTAAATGAATAAATGGATGAAGAAGGCCAGTGGGCTGCGCCCAGTTCCCCCTGGTGGCATCCAGAGCAGTCTACTCAGCCCCAAGAAAATAACTTCCAATGTGCAGATGCTGTGAGAATGCCTCCAGGCCAAACTTCTGACTAATTGGTAGCACAAAACTGGACCGCACATCCAGATGACTTGGGCTTGAAGGTTGCAGGTATGCCAGCACAACAGATCTCAGGTGTTCTTCCAGTACATAGACGTCTTTAACGCAGAAGACTGTACTATACTCCTCTCCACTCCTACTCCAGACCTCTGCCCTTCTCTTCCCCTCATAAACAAACCCTCTCTCTTGCCCACCCACTTTTAGCATTGACTTTCACTGGATCAAATCTGTATTTGCTTGTGTCTTAAGGATTTCAAAGTACATCCATGCAACTGCAATCATCTCCGTACTGTTGAGTAAGACTCTGAAAAAATTGATTTAGAAAATGCTATACAAGAAAGCTCAAATGGTTCATCAAATTAGGGGACCTGCTTTATGGCAAAATCCTGAGAGTAGAATCGAGCACATCTGAGCAGGCAGGAGAACTGTCCTTGCTTGAGTGACTGCTGAAAGGAGGGGTCTAAGTACAATGTCCTATTAAAGGGTTTGTGCTCTCTGCCTGGCTGCAGTAACTCCACAGGGGTGCTGGGAGAGCAGACTCAGGGCAGCCTCTGGGCTGCAGGCTGTTTGGATGTCCCAAATGGTTTACAATGTTCCCTGCAGGAGCTAGGGCAGAGAGACATGCATTGGTTTGCAAAAGGCAAGGACTTTTCGTTTCCAGGCAACATATAGCAAGGCTCTGTTGGATTTCTGTGCTACTGAGCTTTCCCAATTCCAGAGATGGTTTCTTGCTCCTAAAGGCCCCTCCAGATGCTACTCTCGAAAGCAAGAGATGGCTCACAACAGATTGCACACAGTCAGAACCTAGCATTGGCTGGGCACAGAAAGCAGAAGCAGAAGAAGGAGAAAATGGCTGACACCGCAGGGGACCTCAGATTCTAATGTCTGGTATGTTTACCTCATTAGACTGTTTTACATAACATAAGCCAAAAACAGAAATGGAAGAAAAAAATTGCCAGAGGGTCAAAGTTCAGGCATGTATTCTGAGGCACCTTTGAGGCTGAGATAGATCTCCAGGTAGCTTCTTGCTCCCTGGCCTGGATACTTTAGCTGCAAAGGAGCCACAGCAACAGACTGGATTCCTCTGAGGAAACAGAATAACACTACAGCCCTTGTGAACAAAGGGGTAGTTAGTGCATCATCACAACTGTGATTCTATCCCAAGCCCCTTGATCCACAACATCTGTTTTACCACGCAGGGATAGCTGAGGAAGAGTGGGCCGGGGATCTGGCCTGCTCTAGGATATGGAAGTCTGCAAAGCCCAGGTAGGAAGAAAGACTGGAGAAGCACTGTTTACAGATGAATGGACTGGCTCCAGTCGCCATTGAAAGGAAAGTCAGGTGCCACTGAGCAAAGTCTGAGGCTATAAAGCCAATGCCACAGAGGGAGGCAACAAAACAGCTGCGGTGCAAGACTGGGGGCAACTGGCAGGAGACTAAGATTAAAAACAAGCCCTCTAATCCTAGGAGGAGCAAATGGTGAGAGGTCAGGTGAGGTGGACCGGGTATGGCCTACACTGGAAGAGAAGTGCCATTGCAGCGTCTTCCCACATATGAGCCTGGCAGGGCTGGTCCCCCAAGACCGAGCTGACCTATAAGAGCTTTGAGGAACTAAGCAGCCATTTGGTGTCTGCTGTGAGCAAACAGCTCTCCGAGCTATGATTTCTTGGCCCTCTTAGCAGCAGGTCCATGCTGCCTGGCTGTTTGTGGGGGAGCATGAACAAACATCCATTCACCCCAAATGGAGTACTGACAACAAAGCAAAGAAACATTCCACCCAAGTCTAGCTTAGGGTAGCCATGTGATAACGGGGTTTACTTATAGCAGCATAGGTGAGGAGTTACTTAGCCAAGCATAGGTGACTCAAAGTTGCCTGCATCACTGAAAAGTCCACCCCAGCATAGGTGGCAACTCACAAAACTGCATCCCTGGAGTCCCTTCCCTGCACAGCCTGCAGGCAACTCTGATGATGGGAGCAGTTCCTTCTGCAGCAATTGGTGCTGCTTATATAAACTGGGTAAATCTTGTAGCTTCCTGAGCTCCCTAAGCCTGATAAGTTGCACGAGCTTCTCTCTTCCCTCCGGGATGGATGTTTCAATTCCCAGGAATTAACTACACAACAGTTGACTATAATGCCTTGTCTCCTGCGGAAAGTCTGGGTCTCCATCTCTGTCTCCCTCTCCTCCCCCCTCTCTCCTCTCTCTCTGAGACAGGCTCTGGACTTTCTCTGCATTCCCCACGCCTAGCTGCAGCATGGACCACTGTGGCACAAATGCCCTCTATCACACTGAGAAGGTGGCTGTAACTCGGGATAAGGGTGCAGGGATCCCACACTAGAGGTGAACACAAGCCTGCCTGGCTCTTGCGTCATGTTCTAAGTACCTGGGGCCTAGCTTCCAGGGCAGTGTGTGTGAGCCCATGTTGGGCGTGGTGGTAGCCTGAGGCCAGGATGTCAAGAGAGGGATGTGTTCCCTCCTCTTCCCCTCCCTTTCTCTTTACTTCCCTTCCCTTCTCCTCCCACCTCCAGTTACCTCACAGCCATCTGGGAAAGTGCAATGTAGCCATCCAATCTAATTAGTGAAACCCTCAGTTCTGACAGGAGGAAACCTCAAGAAAAAAAATCTAGTTTCCTAGGCTCTCAGGCTCTCAAAAGATAATGAAGAAGATCTGATTTCAGGAGTGGAGTCCCAGCGCCTTGATCTTCACTGCCAGGGGCAACCAACTGTGAGCTGAAGCCTCTCTCTTAGATGCCTACACCAAAACTGTGAGCTCACAGACACACTGACTGAGTCTCTCTGGGCTCTCACCTGGGGACCTCAGACACAGCTGTCCACTGAGTCCCTGCCAGGATGATCAGGAAGTCAGAACCAGGATGGTCAACCTTCTTACCTCTCAGGCAAGTGTCTGTCCAGCAGCTCCTGTCACAATACCTCTGCCAGCCCAACCCTGCTCCTGGGTCCTGTTTCAGGTCCCTCAGAGACACCACCACCCCCACCCATCCATCTACCCTTGCCAGCCCCTGAGCAAATGTGCAGGGTCATGTCTCTGCAGACAAGACGGGTCAGAGGACATAATAACAGGAAGAACAAAGGTAGAGCCATTTGGGGTGGCCTTTGGGGTTATGGGTGGGGGTGGATTACCTGAGGACACAGATTCACTATACAAGTGTTGCCCCTCAGACTGAATTACGGGTTGTGAAAAACCCACAGGGGTGTCTTCTAGTAAGAGGAGGGAGAAGAAACACTACAATGCCACAGCAGTGCCAGCCAGCTTCCCCTGGCCACTGGTAATCAGATTCTGTCATGTACAGATTATTAAAAAAGACAAGTGATCCAAACAGTGGCATTTGCTAAGTTCATCTCCTGAGGCCACTGTCCCCTCCTTGATGGTCAGTGACACTGTCCTGTCCTGCTCCAGGCCTGGAAATGGCAGGAGATCTGACTGAGGAAGACAGAACACCCACAGTCTACAGAGGCAGCTGCCTCACCCCTGCTACCCACCTGGGCTGGATAAATCGAGCTGACAACATTGAAGGACAGTCAGGCTTAAGTGGACCAAGGACACGGATTGCAGCTCTAGAAGGAATTCTGCCATCCCTCCTGATAATGGGGGAAAAGACGCCCATGAGACCTCACTAACCCTTGCCATCCAGGTCAGAGCATTGTCACAACTCACCCAGAACACTAGAACATAAAGGCCACACCTCTGCTCCCCTCCCTTGTGCCCATGTATGCCAGCCCTTAACCCATGGGGCAAGCATTTTACACACTGGGATCTGGAAACATAGTGCCCTATGGGTCATTTTATCCTTTTACCTCCCATTCATACAACCATGAGATGGGAGAGCTGAGAGCCCTACAGTTAAGCTTTGCATTTGTTGGGTTAACTTTTCAAAATGTGTAATATAGCTTTAAGCCAAATTGTGCCTTTTCTTACTTGAAAGCTATTTTTTTTTCTTTCCTGTAACAGGGGTCAGTGATCTGGCCACATGCAAATTCCCAATGAAAAGTGTATGACCCAAAGTGAATCAAAGTTCAAATGTTTGTCTTGTTATTTCATAAGAAACAGATTACAACCCCCCAATCCTATTTCTTTCTCTAAGAAAAAAAAAACTGAGAAAACCTACAAAGCATAAAGTATTAAGGTCAAACTTCAAAATGATAGCCAGGTTAATTTATTTTTCCCCCTTTAGATTATTAAAGCATACAATGATATTAAGAAATTGGTGTGGGTTTTATTTTTCCAGTTGTAGGGTTAAATACTGGGGCTTGAATATATTGGTTAGGTAAGTGCTCTATCACTGGGCCCTGGCCCCAGAAATCATGTTGGGGGTGGGGGTCTCTGAACATTTTTCAGAGCTGAGCACATGAGTTTCCTAATGTTTAATTTCTTCCACTATATTTCAAAAGACGTTTATGTGCCGATTTCCTACCTCATGTCATCAAAATACAACCTCTGAAAATTAACATGGACACAGACCATGCCTCCCCATCATGCCAGCATTGCCAGTTTGGCTTAGGACCAACTTCAATTGTGACAGATGCTCACTCGCCCTCTGGCTTAAAATAGCTGTCATAGATGTCAGGCACGGCAAATGCTCTCTGCCAGCTTAATAGCCCATTAGGCAACTTCATGAAAGAGGCAAATGAATCCGTCACCAAAGGGGAGCATCAACTTCACCCACCACCATGGGCTAGAGACCTTGGGTTTATCAATCGTCGAAATGGCTTTGATACGTTAAAAATAGAAGTCGGGCACACTGCTTGGCTACAGAAGCTGCCTGCTAGATTTTTCAGAACCCAACAGCACTACAGTTGGAGAATGAGCACCCTGGAGACACACAGAGCTCAAAGAGGACCCCCACAAAGCTCTCTCTCTCTTGGATCATGCCATGTGGCGTTCTTCCAAGGATGGCATGATGGAAAATCTCTTGCAACTCCAGACATCTACCCTGGTCACAGCCAATGGAGTTCACCAGGCTTTCCCTTGAAGTATCTGCAATTTACACTGAAATCATTCTCCTTCTAGCTGAAAAAAAAAACCCACAAACTATTTTAATTGCTTGAAGCAATTCTACTATGCTGTAATTATCACATTGCCTTGTAATTATTTGCTTTGTGAATGCCTCTCTTCAACCCCACCCTTCTCCACCCCCCAGACTCTAGCTCCTTAAAAGAGCTCCCCATGGCCTTGATACCCAGTACATGTCTGGTGTGTAGAGAAACTCGGGAACTTAAGACAGAGGGAGTCCATTTCAATCGGAAATGTCAGTAATTTTTTTCCTCTTACATTCTGAATCTTATTATGAATCCCAGAATCTATTATACTCATTCAGCTAATCAACAAGACTTATGCACCTTGAACATCCCTTTAAGTGACTATACTAGACTGGTGCATTGTGAAAAATCAGAAATTATCACCACATATTTCTATATTTGGAGTCTTCCATGCCAACCATCTAAAAGAAATTAATAACCCTGACTACTAGAGTCTCTAAGGCCAATCTCACAGAAAAATTAAATATGTATGTGATATACTTAACTCAATGGGTAGCACATGGGAACACTCTTTGAACATTAGCTCTTTATCCCCACATGCTACTTAGTGCCTCCAAAGTGACAACAGTATGGCTTGCAGGGTCATCCTGTGGCACCTGCTCCATCATTGCTGACCAGAAGCATTGAGAAGCCATCATCTGGGCACCGTTTTTTGTATGCTTTCCCCATGAGACCAGTGAATGTTCTGTTTTAATATTACTTCCACTCTTTCGTCTCTCCATTCCCCACTCCAAGCTGTGGATGCTTAGAATCAAGTTAAAAAGTGGACTACACCCTGTGGGGCTCCATGCATTTAATAATAACCAGGCAAAAAGATAACAATGAAGACAGGAAGAACGTTCTAGCCTAAAGAACTGTCTTCTTCTTCAGAGTTCATCAGCTAAGGGAGTTTAGCTATCGGAGTGTGATAAAAGAATTCTCATGACTATGTAGCTATAAACTGAGCCGGATCCTTTGGATGTTGGGTGAAAAAATGATGTAGGAAGAAGAGATAGCAAACCCAACAGAAGTACGCATGCTTCCTCACAGGATGGATAGGTCAACATTAGGAATGGGGCCAGCAGTAAGTGGAACTCTCTTGCCACCAAGAGGCAATGGATTCCCATGGAGAAGAAGTGTAAAAATAGCTAACCATCTCTGTTTGCTCATTAAGTCACTCTCCCATTGTAATGCAAGTCTCTAAGGATCACTAGACTAGAAATTCCCAAACCAATAGGCATAGATATTTAGTTCTTTGCTGAGTGATCACTCATGAGCCAACTGCTATCATTCAAAGGCACACAGAAGCTTGTAAGCAGAGACAGCCCTCCCGCTTAATGACCTCCACCTAGGTGCAGATCCCCTAGGTACACCCTGAACCCATGAGCATGCCTCACCCTTTACAAATAACAACACAGGGGACTAGCTGGTTGCCACAATAATATTTCAAGCAACTTGGAGATGTGCTGGAGTGAAATCCCAAGAGCAGATCCCATAGGTTAGGTGAAATTTCAGATGCCTATCCAAAGAACGAATTAAGATCACTGTCTAACTGATAGTGGTTTGAGTTTTGTTTGGTTGGCTTGGTCTTTTGAAATCTAAAACAAACTCCACAAATCTACGATGCAATGGAAACCAACTCAGGCAATTCTGACCCACAGACGTGGGCCATCATAGATAGTAGATCCATGCCAGTGTTCAGAGATCTCAGAAGGTATATACAATCCCCTTCCCCCAAGCCCTCCAAGTGACATGATAGCACAGTTACAGCCAAAGAGATGCAGCTGTACTTACGCAGGGCGTGCCACTCATCCTGGCGAATGGTCTTCGTGATGTTGAATGTGAGGTTCCTGGGGATGGTTGCTGAGGAGTAGTGGTACTTGATATACGTGCATCTCTCAATTTCACCTGAAAGAAAGAAATAGAAAACCAACTGTGAATGAGTGAGCGCCTCTTCTGCATCCTGGGATCCACACATCCATCTTGAAGAAAGAGACATGTTTATATGGCCAATAAGCTTGACCCAGAAAGAACAAGAGAGTAAGTCTACAATCAGATGGCACTGACTTAGGAAAATGTGTTTCTAGGATCATGCATAGAGTAGAAGAATCAAAATTTGGACTACTAGAAGCTTTTTCAAAAAGTAGTGATCATGTTTGCTGAGCCTAAGGAAAAGCAAATTTCAAAGTTTAAAAAGGCTGATTGCACCTGAAGAACAATATTTATCAACAATACTTAGGGTGTCCTCTTGCCTCCCTATGCACATGAACATACAACTACACACACACACACACACACACACACACACACACACACACACACACACACACACACACACCTTCAAGTTAAAAGACGAATTTGCAGGGGCTGGAGGTTAAAAGCACTGACTGCTCTTTCAGAGGTCCTGAGTTCAATTCCCAGCAACCACATGATGGCTCACAACCATCTCTAGTGGGATCTGATGCCCTCTTCTGGCATAAAGGCATACATGAAGATGGAGCAGTCATATGTAAATAGATCTTTAAAAAAATAAAAGAGGAATTTGTTCTTTACAGACCTTGAAAGAATAATACTCAACTTCATATGGAAAAACAAAAAACCCAGGGTAGCCAAAACAATCCTGTACAACAAAGGAACTTTGGGAGGGATCATCATCATTGGTTTCAGGCTCTACTACAGAGCTACAGTAATAAATACTACAGAGCTACAGTAATAAAAACAGCATGGTATTGGCATAAAAACAGACAGGTGGATAAATGGAATCAAGTCAAAGACCCTGACATAAACCCACATACCTATGAAAATCTGATTTTTGACAAAGAAGCCAAAATTATACAATGGGGGCAGGAAGCATCTTCAACAAATGGTGCTGGCATAACTGAATGCTGGCAGTAGATGAATGCAAATACATCCATATCTGCTGCCCTAAACAAAATTCAAGTCCAAGTGTTTCAAAGACCTCAACATAAACCCAGTTACACTCAACCTGTAGAATAGAAAATGGGAAATAGTCTTGAACTGGCCATCTCCTGTAATCAGATTTACCCCAATTGTCATCAGAGAGCCTTTATCCAGTGACTGATGGAACCAGTGCCAAGATCCACAGCCAAGCATTGGGCCAAGCTCAGGGAATCCTATAGAAGAGAGGGAGGAAGGATTGTACAAGCCAGGGAGTGTTAGGGTCATCACAAGGGAACCCACAGAAGCAACTGGCCTGCTCATCAGAGCTCACAGACTATGGGTTGATGGTTAGGGAGTCTGCATGGGACCAGCCTAGGCCCTCTGCATTTGTGTGAGGGTTGTATGGCTTGATCTACTAATGGGGCTCCTGGCAGTGAGAGTGGTGCCTGTCCCTAATGCTTTGTCTGACTCTTGGGAACCTATTCCTCATACTGGGTTGCTTTGCCCAGCCTCAATACAAGGATATCAGTCCTACCTCAACTTGATAGGCTTTGCTTTGTTGGCACCTGTGGGAGGCCTGCCTCTTTCTGAACAGAGGTGGAGGAGGGGTGCACTGGGGAGGGGGGCAAACGTGAGGTGGAGGAGAGAATGGTTGGAGGGCAGAGGGGAAGCTGCAGTCAGGATGTAAAACAAATGAAAATTTTTAATTAGGAAAAAAAGGAATTTGCAATCCAATAAATTTAAGTTTCCACACAGGCCAGTGAGCTTACTTCAGCCCTGCTGATACTGTCTGTGCTTCCAGCACCCAGTCTTCTAGAACGTGACAGGAATGGAAGGCTACCTTCCTTTTTTTTCTTTCCATCCTCTGAACACAAAACTTTCAAATCAATCTAATTCTCTTTGAACCATTCTCTTCTCAGGTTTCTTGAGACCCTGGCCTCAGTACTTGATCTAGCTACATTCTAAATATTGTCCTTATCTCCACATGTAAGTATGGTCCTCACCCCTGATCAAGTAAACTTTGCTTTGAAACAGAGACCATTACAGAAAACTACAATGGATCAAAATACAGGGTTGTAGATCCCAGCCCAAATAGATACATCTACAAAACATCTTCCACGTCTAAGGCTCAGGATATTTTGGAAGACAGGGAAGAAAGATCTGTAAGAGCCAAAGGATCGGGAAGTTTGCTGTGAGACCATGTCTCCCAGTAATTTCAGAAGCCACACCCATATAGTTTCAGCAACATGAGCTGAACAAAGACAACAACAATAGATATGCAAAAATGGATGGGGGAAAGACCACAAAGTCTCAACCTACACAAAGAACTGTAAACAACTGAGGAGTGCTGAGCATGGGAGAAAGTCTTACTCATGGAAGAGCACATGAATTAGTTATCCAATACCAAATGGACGGCCCTAAATACACATACAAATAGCATTATTCAGACTGAGAAGGTTATATTTAGGAATATAAATGTATCTACATACACATACATGCATGTAACAGCAATTAATGAGAAAATAGGCCACAAATTTTAAAGAGAGTAAAGAGGGGTATATGAGAGGGTTTGAAAGAAGAAAAGGCAAGGGGGGAAAGTAAAAGAAAAATTTAAAGTCACTATTAATCAACTTGCTGTGTAATCAAGTTACCAAACTTTTCTTACATCTTAGGGCAGAGTTTCTTAAAGGTGGCCCCTGGGCCAGTAGTATGAGAATCCCACAGGAACTTGCTAGAAAGGGATCTTCTTGCATGTAACCTCAGATACACAGAAACTCCAAGCTAGAGCCTGGCTAAAACACTAAAGCCTTCCAGGTGGTTCTTGCCTAAGTTTAAGGACTGCTCTTTTGGAATCCAACAGAATTTCAAGGCATTAATTCAAGAACCTCCCACATTTGCAACTTTCCAAAGGAAGGCTGGCTAGGACAGCTTCGATCCTCACTTTCAACCTGCTGAGGATTCTATTGATGTTTGCTTATCTGGAGGATATTAAAAACTTAGTGTCAGAGCATTGTGAAGAATCAGGAAGGGGTGGTTTTTAAAGGTTAGGGGTTTTGAAATTTGGTTTTTCACCTGAATGGATTTTGATGGTAATCCATTTTGCACCCCACTGATTTTCAATTTATAACTGGTGGCACCTGATTGAATTGTTTGACCCCTGGCCCACTGTCAGCAGGGAACCTGGCAATTGGTGGAGTGCAATAATTTACGGAAAGCCTTGTGAAACTGATGCCTTATTGTAAATCATATTTGGACAACTGCCCAGTTGCCAGTTATTGTCGGACATTCCTCTAACAGGACGCCCTCTATCTGGAGACCAAGTTCTGGAGACTGTCATACCCTCTTTCCCTGTACCTTGAGTTTTCAGTCTCTCTATCTCTGAATCAACCTACATGCCCTGGCATCCCTCACCACCTCCACAACACACCTCCTTACACCTTGCCCTGCCCGCCTCTCTTGACTGGTCTAGAAAACATACCTACCAGACAATTCCCGTTGCCTCAACTCAAATCCACCCCACATGCCTGCACTCCCATTACATAATGTCTATTAAAAGCATCACATACCCCCATCTATAACATCAACCCTAAAGCCACCTCCTCCCTGGGAGACCCTTCTTTCATGGTCATCAAGTTCTATCTACCTTACTTCAAAAATGTCCCTGGGATCTTATCTTTCTTCTCTAGACTCATTTTATCCATGGCAGTTGTCCTAATAAAGTCATATGGAACATAGTGCTTCAGCCAAAGCCAGGCCACAGACAGGATAGGGGTCCCTTAAAACAACAGCACCTGCTGATGTCTGATGTCGTGGAGATCTTAGTTCATGTAAACACACACTCTATAAAATTCACAAAGTGAATCAAAATCTCCTATGAACAGATTTTTCAGAACATGTCCCCATTATTAGATGATACATTACAAAAATAAACTAAACTAAACTAGCTCAGCTAACAGCACAGTTATGTCCTTTCCAACCTTACATATGTCACAGCACACATGGAGATGTATAGAGAACACTCTGGTATAAACAACTGAGACCAAGCTCCCTGAAGAGAGAGCCATTTTTAACACACCTGGAGCCGATTTCTGGCTTCTGCTCATATCCCCAAAACTCCAATACAGATAATACTCCATTTAATCCACTGTATGACCTCACTGAGTAGGTTAAACTATTACCACTGTCTCCCTATTTTACAATTGGTAAGGAAGTGGTGGGGAAAAACAACTCAGTGACAGGATAAGAACTCAGGGTTGTCTACCCGAAACCTCCCTCCGCTCAGCCACCCCCTATGCCCGCATGTCATATGTCATACAAAGAAAATATGATCACATACTCTATCAGAGGAATCTGATGACACTGGCTGGTCCTGAGAGGACACTCACATGGTGACTTCCAGGCAAAGCTTCCCTTTGTCAGGGCAGCACTGATGCTGGGTGCTGAGCTTGCACCTCCTTCTCTCCGTTCTCATGACGGAAAGACACCATTGGCTGGGACTTATCTGCTTGCAAGCCTCACCCTTCCTCTTGTGTTTCTCAAGGGCAGGGGCACTGTCTCACCCACCCATCTTTATCTCTTCTGAATCTAGCACAGGGCACACACCAATACCATACACTTTGGAGACAGGCATGGCTACCACAAGGCACCCTTTGGAAGGCCACAACGTACAGAGCCCCAGCTGTATTTATTACAGGCAAGGGATTAAAATAATTGGGGCAAATTAAAAGTGTGATGGCTAAAAGGAGGTGATTGTTACAGAACTCTGAGAGGCTACATAGCGTTCACACTCTCTGAACCAGAAGAGGCTTCTCAGTCACATGAGGCGGAAGTTAGCCACACTGATCACAGATCAGTGGCAAATGTAGGTCAATGGGGCTTTCTTCTTGCTGAGGTGAAGAAACAGGAAAGAAAGACCAGAAGCAGATATAAAACACAGAAGGTTAAAATAAGAATTCCCAGCAATGGGTTGAGTAGTTACAGTGGGGTAGGTTGTGGTCCGCATAACGGAACTTTTTGGAGTACCTGGGTGCCTAAAGCCAGCTGCTGTCTGTCAAATGCTGCATTCTAGTGGGCAAGGCTGGGAGCTCCCCTGACAGTGGGGCTGCCCTGATCTAATCTGCATAACAAAAAAACGCTACATAACCTAACTGTAACCCTACATGCAATAATTTTAAAATCAAACAAAATCTTCTCTGGACCCAGCCTTGGAGCACAAAACCAGATGCCATTCGAGATTATGAGATTGGTGCTTGTCACTCATGTCTGAGAAAAGTGCCTGATTTCTTAGCTGAGGTCACATTCTCTTAGCCTCAACACAAACCCAACAAATTGCTCTAGGTTACAGGAGAACTGAAATGAGCTGTTGACCCCATGGCCTCTCCACCTGCAGCTCACTTAGCCAGGAAGAGGAAAGGCCTCATGACACTCAGCAAGAGCAAGAAATCAAGGTCCAAGCCATGCAGGTGGTGGCCAAAGAGCCAGGCTGGAGCAGCAGGAACAGCCCCCAGGAGCCCTCACTGTTTGCTTTGCCTCCGGGATTGCTAAGCTTCCTGCCTTTGACAGCAATTAAATAGGAAAGATTCAAATATTGCCTAAAAAGAAAGGCAAAATATTTATCCATGTGTCTGCAGGTCCTGCCAGTGTGCTGGGCTTTCATAAATACAGGCACCATCTGGGTACCCAATACGTGAGCCCAGAACATGAGCTCCTGGCTACAGACAGGTTTCCCTGCAGTGAGTGTTGCAGAGGGGCTATCTGCAAGGCAAGAAGCCGGCTGAGAGAGAACCTCGCCAGAAAAGGGGGGCAAAGATACCTTCACCACCACTTGAGTTTCATCGCAGAGACTCCAAGGCCCTTAGAAAGTCCCAACTGAGGGACACCCTGGCCAATGAGGTCCAAAGTGCAGTTCCCTAGTCCCTACCTCACCCCTGTGACTTCTCTCGTGGTCTTCCTACCTATAGGCCAGACACTAAATACTCTAACAGAAGACTGAAGAGAATTTTTTAAAGGACAATTTAACTCAAACACACACACACACACACACACACACACACACACACACACACACACACACCCCACAGGCACACCCCACAGGCACACACAAACATGCATGCACGCACCAAAACAAAAATCTTATTTTAAAATGGGCAAAGACTTAAGTGACATTTCACCAAAGAAGGTATTTAAACAATGACCAGGTGCATGAAAAGGCTGAGTGTCACAAACCACTGGGAGAAATGCACATCAAAACCATGATGAAATGTCATCGTACACCTGTTCAAATGGCTACTACCAAAAAATAAAAGTGTTAGGGAAGAAAGAGACAGTCAGCTAGGTGTGGTGGCTCATGCATTTAATTCTCACACTCAGGAGGCAGAGGCAGGAGGATCTCTGAGTTCCCAGTCAGCCAGGGCTATGTAGTGAGAGGAATGGAAATCGAAACCCTTGCATACTATAAATATAAATTGGTACAGTCACTATGGAAGGAAGTATGGAGGGTCCCAAAAAACTTTAAAATGGAACTATCATAGGACCAACTAATCAATATCCAAAAGAATTACAGTCTGTATCTCGAAGAGACATCCATTCTCCGGCAATTATTACATCATTCACAACAGCAAGAAGGAATTAATCTAAAGGTCCATGGATGGATGAATGGTCCATTTTTAAAAAATGCTATTCAGCCTTTAAAAGGAGATGTCAGCATGTATGGCTATATGGAAGAACCAAACATCACATGACCCAACTCACATGAGGGATCTGAAATAATCAAATGCACACAAATGAAGAGGCAAACAAAGCAGTGCTCTAAAAGTGTGAAACTTGAGTTATGTAAAAATGAATAAACTCGAGCTGGAGAGATGGCTCAGAGGTTAAGAGCACCGACTGCTCTTCCAGAGGTCCTGAGTTCAATTCCCAGCAACCACATGGTGGCTCACAACCATCCATTATGAGATCTGCTGCCCTCTTCTGGTGTGCAGATATACATGGAAGCAGAATGTTGTATACATAATAAATAAATAAAATCTTTTAAAAAATGAATAAACTCTAGAGATATGCTTACAACATCATGCCTGTGAGAAACAACACGACACCGTGGTGCACTCAAAAATCAGTTTAGAGCAGCAGAAGAGGGTAGTAAAAGATGTCCATGACTAGCAACAAAAGAACTAGCAGAACCTGGGACTTGAGGGGCAGAGGGTCACTGGAACCAGAACCTGCAGAAGGTGACCGTGTGGACAAAGCATCCTAGCCAGGTTGAAGCGACAGAAAACAAGCACCCAACCTCTCACTGGTCCCACTTTCAGCTCCTGAAAGCACCTCCCAGAGTCTGAACTCAACTGGAAGTGAGGGGGGAGCAGTTCAGCCTGGGGTGGTTAAGCAGCTTGGGGGTTTGAGGCTGAAAGTGCAGGCTGGCTTGGAGGGACCCAGGGGCTCACACCTCTTCCTCTTTCCTCTCTTCCACCAGCACTTCCCTAGCTCTAGCCTCTTCTAGAAAACACCACTCTCCTTCCTATTAGTGTGAGTCTCTACTCTACACTCTCCCTACCTCATCCCTTGCCTCTAAGTCTTCAATAGCAAAGGGAGTACTGGGAACTAGGAATGGAAAAAGATGGGTCTACTCATTCTCTACTGTATATCCTTCCTTTAAGACCCAAGGCATGCATGTCAAAACTCACGTCAGTCCTGAGTGTCATCCCTGCACATAGCAAGAACTCAATAAATAAGAAAGTGTTATCAGTGCTGGCCCTAAGATTGTTTGAAGGAGACAAGGCCAGGCTACTCAAATATGGCACTACCAAGACACAGAATAGCATTTAGAGAATTATGCTATGGTTTATCAACTGTCACACTATGATATAGGAAGCTGGCAGAGAAGGAGCTCTGAGGGGCAACTTTTCCATGTCTCCCTGTTCCCTTCATGAAGAACAGGGACAGAAAGGGAGGGATGGAAGAGTAGAGCATTGGCTATGATCAGGGCTAGTCTATGTGCTCATCAAAGGGTTCTCCAATAAAGGGTATCAAATGACAAACATTATATAGGTGCACGGGTGGGTGTGTAGAGGACAGGGGTCAATGTTGGGTTTCTTCCTTAACCACTTCCCACCTGCGTTTTTGAGACAGGGTCTCTCCAGATCTGAACCTGGAGCTCACTAATCCAGCTATACCACTGGCCAGCAAGTCTCATGGATTCTCCTGTCTCCACCTCCCCAACGCCACGATTACAAGTGCACACTTCTGGGCTTGGCAGCTTTCACTTGGATCCTGGGATCCAGCACAATGCAAGGGAAGCAATTTACTAACTGAGCTATATCCTCAGCCCCCAAAGTTCTTTTTTTTGTTGTTAATAATAAAAGGATGTATTCCATACCTAGCATAGGTTAGTTAGTCTGTTGTTATCCCATGTTGACATCCCATGTCATCTCACAAACTCAATGAGGAAAATATGGCCATATACATCCTGTTTTCCTGAAGAACAAAGTGGGTACTTGGATAGATGAAGTTCCATCCCTGAGTGCCCTCTAGCAGTCAGGAGGTGGCCAGATTTAAACTGTATCTCCAGACTCCACTATACTGGCTCCTGCTTGGTGGGAGTTTGCCTAGAAACAAGGGATAGTAAGACAGCCACAGTTTTACAAATGAAGGAATTCATTACATCAACTGACAAAGGATAGGGAATGGACAGAGTAGGGTAAGGTAGCAGCTTGTCTCCATGTCCCCGTGTAGCCCAGGACATCTGAACTTCCCAGAGGCCAGGCCTGTCACTGGCCATGGCATAGCCCCACACAGTTCACTCTCGCTGTCTCTCAAACTGGGCTGACAGTTCTCAGTCAGTTTTCTAGCCCAGGGCCTGACTAGCACCCTGCTCTTAATAAAGACAGATTAATTAGAAAGTAGAAAGAGCATATGGAAAAGATGAAAAGTCAATGGCAACAAAACAGAAGGAGAAGACAGCAAAAAAGAAGAGAAGAGAAAGAATGAATGAGAGAGAGAGAGAGAGAGAGAGAAGAAGAAGAAGAAAAGAATCAGAACTTAAGATTCAGCCTTCATCTCTTCTTTAAAGAGTATTTTCTCAAAGGAAAAAAATTACATTACATGTTATCAGGGCTAAGAAGTAGTGGGATTTTATCCAGCAGATTAGGAAAGCCATTTCTTAAATACATGAGCATTCTGTTGGATTCTTTAGAAGCAGACAAGGGAGCATAGTTCAGAAGGTTAGAGGTTTGAGATTGGAGATGATTAAAAGAGCAGGCAGCGAACCAGAGTGACTCCAAGGGATCAGGAACCCTGTAGATCCCACACATCTCCATCAGCCCAGCTCCACAGAAACAGATGGAGGAAGTGGGCATGGCCCACTTTTGACAACCAGCTAGGAATGTTGGCAAGAACTCTACTTAAGGAGAGACTCTCCACAGAAGCTCATCACAAGAAACATCCCTGCCACCTCTCCCATGCCTTCTCTTCAGCACCTCCTGCTCCTCCCAGATGTTCTGCAATGAAAGATTTGCAGCGCTTCCAGGTGCTGCCAGCCCAGCCTGACTGTTCTCTTCTTATCAAGGAAAAGTATTTGCTGCATCTTTGCTTTTGATGTTTTTCAAGCGTTCCATTTTTACAAGCTTTAGTTTGGAGCTTGTGGTATCAGTATGGCCTTTTAATGTGGTTTTGTATGCACAACATAGACTGAATCCTAAATATTGAATTCCTTTCCATCCTGTGTTACATTAGTGTTGGTTATGAGTAGTGTTCAGGAGTCCTTCTGACTGCACATGCAGAATTTCATTTTCCAAAACCATCATGTCCCAGCCCTCCTGCTGCCACATTCCAGGCCCTGCACACACCTTCATTTAGCCTGGTCTACTCTCTGCTATGAGGAAGCAATGTAGAACAGCTATTTGTATAAGAAAAATGTATTTCTAAATCTAGTAAGAGCTTTAAGATAGAGGAGTGTATATCCTCTATTCACAATGAGCAGCCAATAAAGACTCCTCCTGCTTATTGATATTAATGGTCAAGTTGGTGTTTGGCACATTTATACTTATTCCCTGTCAGCTGTTGCTTACCAAATGCTTTCTGGTTTTTGTACTGCATAAAGAACAAAAGTCAGGCACTTTCATAGATGAATTAACAGAAGCTTAAAGAGATACCCTGCTCAACACACAAATATCAGGTAGTAAAGCTGGGATTCTAACCTACCAGACACATTACTGAGCACCACACAGCACTCACACATGAAAAGAAATGGGGGAAATCAAGATCTTCTGAAGGAGAGTGGGGACCTTCCAAGGCTCCATGGTGCTTTTTTATTTTATTTTATTTTATTTTGGTTTTTTGAGACAGGGTTTCACTGTGGCTTTGGAGCCTATCCTGGCACTCACTCTGTAGCCCAGGCTGGCCTCGAACTCACAGAGATCTTCCTGCCTCTGCCTCCCCAGTGCTAGGATTAAAGGTGTGTGCCACCAAGGTGCTTTTCATATAAAGCAAAACATTTCCATTTATGTGGATTTGCAGCATATACAGACTCCACTGCTCTTATATTTGAGAAAGATGAAATGTTTGCTTCCATAGTTCCCCTCACAGCCTGAGCGAGGCTAGCACTGAAGCAATACACAGGTACAGAAGGCAAGACACTGAAAGCATCAACTCCATGTCAGAATCTCAACCACATTCCAGTCTCCATTTGCAGGACAATGGGAACCTTTGGAACAACTGGTCAACCTTTCTGAGCTTCCATTTCTTCATCGGCAGAATGCAGATATTTATGGTATTCTGCTCTTAAGACTGATGAGGAATAAATGAGATAGCCCATGTAAAATCTGCTCCACAGTGAGCATTCAATAAAAGCTCTCATCATTTATTAGTTATGCCTCTGGAGACATGTATCCTGCTCTTAAAATAGTCTATAAATATTTGAAAACAACTCTCATACCCCACCCAACCCCTTCGTCTCCATTCCTTCCAACTGAAGAGTCCCAAGTTCTCCCAAACATATGCAAAACCCATCAAAACACTGGTCACTTTGAAGTCCCAGCCTATGGATGAGAATCTCCCCCAGTGTCATATAGAACACTGGCAACCATCCCCACATTCAGTCAGATTTGTGTAAGCTACATGACCATGGGCTCCCCAGTCTAGGTGCTCTCGCTACAAAGATGATGAAATATTTCTTTGAGAAAAACAAAAGATCTAGCCAAAATGTACAAGAAGAAGCAATTATAGAGTCTTTATTGAGCCTTGGTGTCCTAGTTGCATTCTATTGTGATAAATAACATGACCAAAAGTAACTTGGTGAGGAAAGGGTTTGGTTTGGATTCTTCCTAGACTTGTGGATAGTCTTATCACAGAGTTGATCATCCCAAGGGATATGTCAGGCAATTTTCTACAATAACCTAAACTGACTCAAATCCTACCTATGTTCCTGCAACAGTCTTTGGGAATTTTGTTGTTGTGTTTTGGGTTTTTTTTATATTTCAGTTTATTAGCACAGTGTAGAATCTTCTATTTGTTCCAGCCCCTGAAGGAATTTTTGGATCATGATCTTGTCATTCTACAAATTAGCAATTACTCCCACAAGCTCTATCAGCAAGCCATCCCAATTCTCATCCAAGCCACTGCTAACATCTCCCCGACACAGTGGGCTTGAGGGGAGCTCTGCCCAAGCACGCACAATGTCCCAATGCAAGCAGAAAGCCATCCGTTATAAGAAAGTTCTCTGCATGTAATTGCTCAGTCTTCTGTGAGTCTGCCTCCTGACTTGCCTTGGCCCAGCCTATTTCCTCACCTTCGTCATCATCATGAGAGACCTTGCCTTACAAAACTCTCACCCTGAACAACATAGCTAAGAACTAGGCCCCAAAAGGAAACTAAGGCAATATGGCACATTTCCTTTGAACTCTCAGCATCTTGGCTCCTGGCTGAGTGGTTCCTCTACCATATGCTTAATAGCCCCTTTGGATGACTTTCCAGAGCTCCCTGCCTATGGCTTCTGGTCTGTGTTCCTGGGATCTGTTAGTCTTGAAACTCTGAACATGGGTCCGAGCACCTTGAACTGCACCACTGTCTCTGAACCATTCTAGATACCCCTTTACCAGGGATGGCGACACGAATTACATGACATCTCCTGTTCCTCCACTTCATCTAGGCACCAGCATTCCAACTAGTAAACAAAAAGGAAGGTGACCAACTCTACCTCTCTCATGGCAACAGATAGCACCACAGTCTGCGGTTTCCATTCCTCCAGCCTCTCCCTCCGCTGCTCACCAGTCTTTTCTTCCTAAAGACACTCTGCCCTGACTCAAGATCACAGCATCTAACATTCTGCAACTTCTGCACTAAAGGTCGCCTCAATTTTGGTGCAAAGTGTGACCTTTTTAACACTGACTTCTTCATTCCTGGATTCTAGGTATCATTTTTTCCCATCTTCTGAGTCCTTTTCTAGGTTTTAAATGAGACAATTTTTAATGTCATTTATAGTCACTTCCTCACAAAAGTAATTGAAGAATGAGCTGTCACTGTGATTGCCCCATCAACCCTGATAGCTTCTGGCCTCCTGTTCTCTGTTTGGCTCGTGTATTTTCTAGCCTGAGATACACTACGTAGGAAAGAATAAGAAGGTGAGGTATGGCTTTCAATTGCCACTTGGGGTGTAGTAAATAATCTGCTCCTGCATTCCCATCACACCCCTAATAACCTTCCAGAAAGTTCAGGACTGCAAGCTGCCACTGCCCTAACCATGGCGCCCTCCCCAGCAGCTCACAGACACCCAGCACGGAGTCTGCAGCTCCCCCATGAGCACTTTTAGCTGCTGGAAGGATCATCCATCTCTGGGCTCTGACAGACAAACGAGGCGAGAAGGAGACCAGATCTGGTTTTTCATGGAAAACAATGAGCTCATGCTTTCTCTCCAGGGGCTAGAAGTGGAGACAGATCTGGAGATGGGGAGACAGTGATGGAGGCAGGCAGGAGTGAGAAGGGATGGGCCTGAGGGGGGAGGGGAGGCCGGTCTGATACTTTTTCCATGTCACTTCCGATAAGAATCCCCAGCTCCTGGGCCAGAGGGAAGCATTCATTTCCTTTACATTAAGAATTCCACGTGAGGTGGTCGTTCCAAAGGGGAGGGATGCAAGAAGATAAAGAAGGTTGGGGATTTGTCATCCTGGCTTCTGCAGACAGGAATGAAATGATTGTTCATGAGTCACCAGAACTACAGATGCCTGGAGAGGGGCAACTCCACTGTTCCCTCCAGCCTCTGGGTGTGAGGTCAAGATCTGATGAGAGAAGCCAGGACCATCTTCATCCACCAGGGATTTTTGCCTCCCTCTGCTGTGCATCTCCATAAGAAGGCCAGGGGAAGCTAAATGGAAATTGGGTGTTTCCCAGGTGTTTCCAAACAGCTGAATGAACAAATAGCATTAAAATGGTGTTTCCAAATAGCTGGATGAAAACTTGCTTTCAGCTATGGACTGTGGGGGAGTCGAGAGGACTGGGGTTTTCACTTTTTGTATAAACAGGAAGATGAGTTATGCAGTAGTGATTTGCCTTTGTACTAAGTAATTCAGAGAGGGAAGGTATGTGTGTACAGGAGCATCTTATACATTTGGGCCAAAATTGGGAGGAGCTGGGCTGTACATGAGAAACAAACCCAAGTTATTGCTTCGCTCTTGCCCACTGGATGCCTTGGTTTTAAACTGAATAGAAGGTAAATGCTAGGAAAAGACTGGATAGATAAATGATGTTTTTCTTTATATCGCTACTCACAAAATAAATTATGTTCACGTTTAAGTGGGTAGATTAAAAGTGTTAATGCAGTCATTTGTCCCGGTTGCCCGGTTGTATTAAGAAACAAAAATAACACTAAGAATACTGACTTACTCACTTGTTCTCTATCATGGCAATAGCCATGTTACACAGACAAGAGCCTGATACGTGGAGCAGCTTGCCTGGACTTAGACTCTGGCCTCGAGACTTTGTAATTTTGGTCAAATTAATGAAACCCTCAATACCTAAGTGTCTTCACTTTGAAGGACAGGGACATAAGTATCATCTACCCCTTGAGATATATATATATATATATATATATATAATATATATATATATATATATATATATATATATAGAGAGAGAGAGAGAGAGAGAGAGATATTGTGAAAATATAATGAGTTAACACGGATGAAGCGCTTAGCACCTGGCATGTGGCAGGCATTCCATAATGACTGCTGCTACCTCCACAGCCCCACAGAGGACATAGGTTTATCCAACAAATCTGACACCAAGAATTTCCTTTAAGATATGCCATGCAGCCAGTACATACCTGGCCTGGTTTTGTTTTGTTTTTGTTTTTGTTTTTGTTTTTTTGTTTCTATTTTTTATTTAAATTAGAAACAAGATTGTTTTAAATGTCAATCCCATTTCCCTCTCCCTACCCCTCCTCCCCTGACCCCAATAACATCCTACCTATCCCACACCCTTTCTGCTCCCCAGGGAGGGTGAGGCCTTCCAGTGGGGTCTTCAGAGTCTGTCATATCCTTTAGGATAGGGCCTAGCCCCACCCCCATGTGTCTAGGCTCAGGGAGTATCTCTCTATGTGGAATGGGATCCCAAAGTCCATTCCTATTCTAGGGATAAGTACTGATCTACTACAACAGGCCCCATAGATTTCTGAGGCCTCCTCACTGACACCCACGTTCATGGGGTCTGGATCAGTCCTATGCCGGTTTCCCAGCTATCAGTCTGGTGAACCTGGCCTGGTTTAACTAGAGATAAATAACCCATGATACAGCCTCTCCCATCAGTCTATCTTCTTGCCTGGTGTGCAGATGCTCAGCTTCTTCTCAGCCTCTTTCCTCACCCCCAGTCCCAACTCAGGGCACCTTTCTTCATACCCTAATGTTGGCTGCATCCTACAACCTGCTCTTGGCCTAAGGACCAAACTTACTGGCCCCAATTTCCAGCCCCCTGAACATCAATTACATCAGTGATCTTGAACCTACCCCCTTACCTTTGCCTAAGATGTTCCCAGACACAAAGGCAGAACACAGCATCAAATATAGTTTGATGCTTGGCATACCCAGAAAAGTAAGACGTAGGACTCATCCTTGACCTATAACAATGATATTCGGTAGTTGAACATGGGTCCCCAAACCCCCAACTACTAATGAGTCCCCAAACCCCTAACCTAATAGAATACACCCCAGACACTCAGGCTAGGTGAGTGGAGAGGACCAGCTTATCATGGTGACGTAACTAATTGTTCACCCAAAGACAGCTCAACACTTCCCAAAGAGCACGATTCCTCCAGCTCATGGGCTCCTTAGCTTCCTCCGAGCTCCACTGGGATCAGCAGCCAGCACACACAGAAACAGGGCAGGAAAGTAGACAGCTGCCTCTAATCTCCTTTTGCAAGACCTGAGGGAGCCACTCCAGCCACTGGGATGAGCAGAACTGGTGCCATGTATCCTGACAAGGAAGCTTCCTCCAGGGACTCAGGCTCTAGGAAGCAGAGCCAAGAGTGGAAATGGTTCCATACAGAGGCTGGAAGTGGGGACAGAAAGGTTGGGAAATAGAGGACAGATTTGAGGGGAAAGAGACCATGGTAGGGATTGAGTGATGAAATGGAAGAAGCTTTGGGTGGTGAGCACTGGAGAATTTAATTGCTTATATTTTTTTCCTTAAAAGAGATAGATTATGTGAATAGTTTTGGCTTCATTTGCTCCATGAAATTGATCTCTCTCACTTGCTCATGCTCGCTCTCTCTCTCTCTCTCTATGTCTGTCTAGACTCTGTGTGTCTCTGTATCTGTCTGTGTCTCTGTGTGTGTCTGTATCTGTTACTCTGTCTGTCTGTCTCTCCCTCCCCACTCTCTCTGACAAGCAACAGCATGTAGGTCCCCTTTCCAAGAGAACAGTCCTCCATTCATCACCCTGCGCATCTGACGCCCTCTGCCTCTCCCCTCTCCAACAGAACCCTGACCCTCCCTCCTGCTCAGGGGGTAAGCACCATAGTTAGATGGGAATACAGAGTTCATATAATCCAGCTCAGCGCAAAGCACATGGGATTTACACTAACAGTGGGATTCTCAACAGAGGGAAAAAAGATGGATTCTTCAATTAATGGTGTTCAGAAAACTGGGCAACCCTCTGGGAATAAATAAAACTGAGTGCACACTATGTAACTCAAACCAAAATAGACTCTGAATGCATCAAACATTTCTTAGAGGGGAAAAAAATCAAGTCAAAAAGTACCAGAAGCAATGAGAAAATCTTTCTGAGCCTTGGAGAGTATTCTGGTTGGCTTTCTGCTGCTGTGATAAACACTATAACCAAAAACTATTTGGGGAGGAAAGGGTTTATGTGGCTTACAGGTCAGCTGAGGCAATGATCCAAGGCAGAGGGTGGAGCAGAAACCACTGAGGAATGAGGAATGCTGCCTACTGATTTACTCAGTCACGTTTCTTTCTTTTCTTTTTTCTTTTTGTTTTTTTTCCAAGACAGGGTTTCTCTGTGTAGCCCTAGCCATGCTGGAATTTGCTTTGTAGAGCAGGCTGGCCTCAAAGTCAGTGATCTGCCCGCCTCTGTCTCTCGAGTGCTGGGATTAAATATGTGTGCCACCACCAGCCGGGCCAGTTACTTTTCTTAAACATCCCAGGCCCACCTGCCTAGGGATGGCACCATTCTCAGTGGACTGGACCCTCCATCATCATTTAGCAATCAAGAAAATGCCCCATAGACATGTCCACAGGTCAGTTTGATGGGGGCAATTCTTCAGTTGACATCCCTCCTTCCCAGGTATGTATAGGTTTGTGTGAAGTCAACAAAAACCAACCAGAAGTGAGTAAAAAGCCTTTTGTCATTTATACTCCAAAATCCATAAAAGAAAATCCATAAAAATGACTACAGTAAAATACAAAATTTCACAGAGCCAAACATGACATAAGCAAACGAAGAGAGAAGTAAAGGGAAATATTTGCAATGTATGTCATAGAAAAAAGACCAACGTGCCTCAAATATGAAGCGCCTGCAAATTTATAGAAAAGAACACAAATCAGCCCTATTTTAAAATGATCCAAGGAGATGAATGGATTATTCTTGGAAGTAGAACTGTCTCTTAAGTGCATGAGATGTTCACAAACACTCAGTATAAGGGAATCCTATGTTAAATCTGCAGTGAGATGCCATTTGAAAGTATCATTCTGACCAAAGCCTTGGTAGCACCCTGAGTGGTCTCGGTGTGGGGAAAACAAGACTGTCACAGGCTGACGCTGTTGCAGTATGAATTTTGTAAATTTGTTCAACCTCTCTGGGGATCAATTCATCAACATCTCTCAGAATTACAAAGGCTCAACTTGACCCAGAAATTCCACTTTTAGCAATTTATCTAAGAGATGCAATCTCACAGGTGTGAAATGACATATGTACAAGGTTATTCATTGCCACTCTGCTTAAAAGAATAAGCTGAGTTTCCATCAATAGAAGACTGATTAAATAGATTATGGAATATCCACACAAGGGAAGGCTGTGTAGCCAATTTAAAAGAGACAGAGCGCTTCATAAAACGGCCTGAAAAGCCTTACAAGATAGATTAAGTCAAACACGGAGCAAGGTATAGAACAGCATGTAAAATATGCTACATTGATGGTGTTAAAGGGGACAAGAGGTACCAGGCATACATACACAAGTAGACGTGCAGGGCTCTGTTTGCATACGCCTAGATACCTCTGTGTGGAAACATGAGGAAACTCTCACTAGTGGTCATTCATGCTTAGAGATCTGGGAGTCTCCTCCCGCGCCACTGTCATCTTAAAACCAAAGCAGCTGTTGATTACCCCACATGACCCTCACAAGATCGGGCCTCTTACCATTCCTTCTGGATGTGGGGAGGGCTCATGAAGTGGCAACCTGTGAGGCAGGCACATTGGTGGGTCCATGAAACCTGTTCCTGCTTGGAGACACCTAAGCAGATATGTAAATGACCAGCCACTACTAAGGGAGAGAGTCTACTTCTCAGTACTGTAGTTGCCCCTGGTCCTGAAAGTCCAGCTTGGATAATCCTTTTTGCAAGGGGGAGCCACTAAACTCACCAAGCAGGCAGTTGCTTGGCTCGGAGGATAGTCATATATAATACACAGTCAAGTGCACCCTGGAGCTGAGGTGGAGCCAGCACTATGGCCCTCCAAGCACAGTCCTGATAAATGGGCCATCGTACTCTCCTTGACTAGAAGCAGACTGTGATGACCCTGTAAGTCACCTGTTCCTCCAAGCTGAGGACTCTGCTAATTTGATAATATCTGGACCCTCCAGATATTATCAAAGATGACTGGATATGTGGCCCCACTGAACCACTGGAAGCTCAATCCTAGATTCCAGACCCCTCAGGCTTTGACCCAATAGCAGACACGGTAACCTAGATGGTGCTCTGCCTATTCGCTGTCTGCCTGCTGGGATGTCCTCACAGACTGAACTAGTCTCATTCTGCAGTGCCGATACTCCTTGAATTCATTACTGGTTGTCTCCTGGGAGTCCTGTTGGCCACCGCTTAGAAGAACTGTCTTCATGCATGTGCCTCTCCAAGCCAACGCATTGGAGCATTGCTCTCAGAAGTAGCTCTTCAATTCCTGCCTCTGGCTATGTGCTACTACCTTGTAGTGAGAGATTCACTCTTATCATTTGATGTTCCTTCTAGGTTATGTTTAAAAGGGCTCAGAAACCTTCTCATGATGTCCTCAGCAAGCTCGCACACCACTGTCCGGGAAGATGAAATGCGCCTTCAGAGTACACCTTCAGAGCTACGCAGGCTCATCACTCTTGTCTTTTCAAAAGACACAGTGACCTCCTCAGTTTGGGATTGCTATTCATTATCAGCTAATTCCACATCGGGTACTGCAGCCCTGGCGCTTCCTCAGGCAGCAGGGCTCAAGGATCTCTTCCAGCTCAGTATTACCAACAAATAACTCTGGCTGTTTGCAGGGCTTCCAGAATTTGGGCAAGGTATATGACCTTGATTCTCTCCCAGCTTATCTTCAATCCACAGTGCATCCCAGACTTTGCAAAGCAGCCTGTAATTTCTGTGTCCTCTCATGTGAGTACTTCAAGGTCACAATCACCAGCACAGAGCAATCAGCTCTCAAATGACTGTCTTAATGGATGTTGTTTGCAGCTTATCCCAACTAGAACGTGAGCTTATTTCTGTTTTATCTCCTCATAACACCTAGGGAAGAACAAGGCTGTGCATACAGATGTATGATATAAGGGAAGGAGAGTCCCAAGGCTGAAGGTCAGAGGCCTAAGTTTAAGTCACCCCCAAGCCTCTCAGTTTCTCTCAGACTCAGCTCCCTTGTATGCAGATAGAGAAAATGAATACATGTTCTGAAGGGTGCTGCAAAATTCCACAAGTTAAGGTATATGAGGGTTCAGGAGGCTGGAGATGGGGCCCAGTCGGTAGAGTGCCTGCCTGTCACGCACCAAGTCCTGCATTCAGTCCCCCAAGTGTGGCAGTGTAAGCCTAACATCCTAGCACCAGGGAGATGGAAGCAGGAGAACTAAGAGTTCAAGGTAACCATTAAATACATAGAAAATCTGAAGCCAGCATTAACTACATGAAACCTTGTCTCACAAAAAGGTCAGTGTTGGCCATCTTATACAATCTAGAAGCTACAAGGGTTATCATTTTATTGTATTGTATCCCTTAGAACCCTGTTTGTTTTCTAATGAGAGACAGAAAGGCAGAGATCCAGATGGGAGGGCAAGTGGGGAGGAGCTGGAAGGAGTAGAGGAAGAAAAAAACCATAATCAGGATTTATTTGGTGAGGGAAAAATTCTGTTTTCAGTAAAAGGGAAAACAAATAAATCACCTCATAAGCATCTCCTAGAGGAAGCTCTCTAGGGAAAGAGCTCTTGCCTGCCACATGGATTTGGAAAGCTCTGCCATGCTGGCCACTGCCTCTCATGAGAGTTGCCGCAGATACCAGTGCCCTGATGTAGAGTGCGCAATACCACTCACACCCCTGCTAAAAGTGTTCGCTGTGCAGGGCAGTGGAGACAACCACCTTCATCACAACTCCATCTCCTGAGCAGCCATGCCTTGCTTAGACATGAACTGGGACTTAGCAAAGGGTTTTGGTCTACATGGATGAACAACATACCAGAGGCACTGACAGTGCATTCTGCCAGCATAGATAGCATGCTGTAAGATTGTACCAAAGAAACTAATCAAGATAAGTAAACTATGTGTTAACATGTCAAGAAAAGGCAGGGAGCACTCTAGGTCAAAAGGGCTGAAAAGGAAAGAGAAGCAAGAGCCCTGTGAGGGAAGGCAGGCAGAGGTGCGCCATACCTCAGCTTCACAGTTCACAGCCCTGTCAGGTGTCACCTCCAATCAGCTCTGTTTATCAGACATAACCATGTGGATTCCCCAACACCAAGCCAGACAGAGTCCCAGTCATGACATTATGGTGACTGGCACCATCCTCTCAATTTCTGGAACTTCTCCACACCATAGAATGAGTTTTGGTTTCCTATTTATGATTTTTGTTCTTTGGCCATAAAATAAACTGGTCTTGATAGCTAAGGAGCCTGCATGGGACCGACTTAGGCCCTCTACATATGTGTGACAGTTGTGTAGCTTGGTCTATTTGTGGGATTCCTAGCAGTGGGGTCAGGGCCTGTCTCTAACTTCTGAGCTGGCTTTTGGGGAACCTAGTCCCCATACTGGGTTGCCTCACCCAGCCTTAATACAAAGGGAGGAGCAGCTTAGCCTTACCTCAACTTGATTTGCCATGCTTTGTTGACACCCACGGGAGTCCTGCACCTTTCTAAACAGAAACAGAGGAGGATTGGATGTGGGGGAAGGGAGGGAAACTACAATGGTTGGGATGCAAAATAAATGAAAAACTAATAAAAATTTTTGAAATAAGAAAAGAACTGGTCTCCCTCATATATTGACAATGTTTTCCTTCTCTGTTACCACACACACGCCCAATCCAAACTATTCTCTCCCCTTTTATATTGCGAAGGCGCCATGGTCAGGAAAGACAAGGTTTTAAGGACCTAGAAGATTTTAAGAAATTGACATTTTGAAGGGAAAGGATTCGTAGGACAAGCTCATTACAGACCAAAGTCTACATTGACATTGTAATGAGGATGGTCATTGAAGTCCTGGTCTGTACAGGGATCTAAAACAGGCTCTAAATGGTGGCTCCCTGGAAACACAGAGAAAGCATGCTGTGCGCATGTGAGCTGCCCAGACCAACACTGCCTGGGCCTTGACTTGTCTCGTACACCCTGAGGATCAGGGGGAAGCTGGAGTTTAGAGCTGGAGGAACACTGATTGGGATTCAGAATATGTCCAGTGTACCTCCAGGCTTTCCTGTCTCTTCCTCTGCAGGACTCCAGAAGTTTATGTGGGATCAACAAGACTGCCTGAAAAAATATTCACCCTGACAAAAAGGTCACTGCATATCCTTGGTCACTGGGCCAAGGATAGTAAGTCAGAGTGAGTAGTTTCTTGTTCTAAATGCAGAGAGATGCATCGCTCTGAGTATCCAGGCTTGTGGCTCCAGGGCATTGGGCCAGAGCCCTAGGGAAGAGAGATTGAATAAAACAGAGAGCCAACTGCCAGAAGTCTTTGTAAGACATTGCCACATACCCAAAGCAGCACAGCACGAGGTGTGATTCCTCTCTAATGAACTGAGAACCAAGGGACTTGGAGGCCAGTCTGCAGCCAGAAAACATGAAGTCTGAATGAGCTAGGAGAGCAGATAAAGTGTACAGCAGGATAGCCTGGCAGAGAGGCCAGAGAGAGAAGTACCCTGACACCTTCCAACAAGAGATGGCAGAGTCCTCCAGCCAAGACCATTTGGAGAGCTATGGGACAGTCCAAGGTACCACCTCAAGCCTACCCAAGGATAAAGAACAATAGCAGACAGGGAAAACAATAAAAATGAGGACACAGAATCCCTGCTTTTACTTGAACCAAGACAATAAAGCAGCTGCAGATCTATCCATCACTCACGCCAGTCAGATCAAGTTCAGCCAACACACACCTATCAGCTGTGCAAAACAATTCACAGGATGATTGAGGAGAAATGCCCTTAAGACTTAGGATGTAATGGATGTCCTAACATTTCCTCAAACTTTGAAATTAATCACTGTTCTCATGAGTAATAGCTAATGATCTGATCTTCTCCAGCAGATCCAGTGAGGGAGAACACAAGAAACCTACAAGGATGTCTCTCCTTTGTGAAAGACCCTTCAGATGAGGCAAAGTATTTCCAGGAAGTGAAGGTGGGGAAGATGTGTGGTGCTGGCTGAACTCAGATGAGACTAGTTCTATCGTGTCTGAAGGTGACATTCTTATACTGGGGCTAAACGTGGCTCCTCTGTGGAGAGGGCTAACTCTCCCCTAAAACACACTCATTAGGTCAGGACCCACTGTCCCAAATGCTTGTTTACTCAAACATTTTAACTTCATATTTGTTTAGAATTATCACCCATTCATCTCAGGCACAGCAAGAGGTTCTGAGAAGAAAACTGAACAATAGATAATCTTGACCTCTATAGTTTATAAGGTACAGTTGTCAACCACATAGCAACTTTTGGTCAGTGAGAGACTGCATCTTACCTTATGTAAGTACACCCTATGATGCTTATATACAATGAAATTGTCTAATGATATATTACCAACTTTAAACAATGCATATTGCCATTAATTTTACAGGAAAAAGAAAGGAAGATGAAGAAGGAAAGAAGAAAAATCATATCTAAGGGAAAGATGTTTGAACAAACAAAGAACTATTTTGTGAATCACACAGCATATTAGTAGAGAGGAAAAATTCTTGCTTATAAATTATTGAGATCAGAAAATGATGTATAGTGGGAAGTGTGGACATGTTTATAGTCCATGATTTTAAGGTTGTGTTTCTGTTTATCATGATGCTGGCTGTGGGCTTGTTGTGTATTGCCTACATTATGTTGAGATAAGTCTCTTATGTTCCTAGATTCTCCATGGGTCTCATTTTAAGGAGATGTTGATTTCTATCAAAAGACTTTCCTGCAGTTAATTAGACAATTGTGTGGTTTCTGTCCTTGAGTCTGTTTATATGGTTGGTTATGTTTATTAATTTACAAATGTTGGACCATCCCTATATCTCTGGGATGAAGTCAGCTTGAGCAAATAGTCTGATGATAGAGGTAGGGGAAGGAGCTGAGGGTCAGAGCTGCCCCTTTCATCCTTAGTCTGTTTCAGTGCAGGCTGCTGGTTGCTTCATCTGGAGAAGGTCAGAAATGACAGTTTTAACAGAGTTTTGCCTCTATGTAATGATTCATAGTCAACATTGTTTTTATAATTAGAGGTTTTAGCCATTAGGATACTATTCAACTTCTTTCATTCAATGATGTGTATTTCTCAGGTAAAAAGTTCTAAGAGAAAATTTAGGCATTTGATGTCATCTGGTCCTAAGACCTTACTGACTTACATCAGTGTCTTGATGAACACCATTTCAATAGAGTGGCCACTAGATATCAGTGTCTACATCTCTTCCATCTTTTTTCAGCCAGGTGATCCAACCCCCTTCTTTTCTCTACTCATCAGGTCCCTGCTGAAACATGTCTAGAATTGCCTTAAACCAATAAGAGGAGCCTGATCCCTGGATGCATAGTAGGTCTCCTCGGGAATATTGTCCTGAGACCATTGACCAGTAATCAGACCTGGGTCTCCTAGTTTCTTTCACTTGTACCACAATTCTTCTAAGTCCTGCTTTGAGACTAACTGATTTTTAAAGCTAAGAGGAAGGGTTGTACAGGTAGGTAGAAGAAGCAAGACTGGACATAAAGACTGCCAACTCAAGGTCAACATGAGAGAAAGACCAACAATCCAAATATTGCACTAGTATCAACCAGATAGGTGACAGTTGAGGGAGTCAAATGGTAGGTTTCAGCCATAGGGCTCTTTGGACCAAGATGCAACTTCCTAGTTTGGCAGCTAGGAGCTCTGATTCTAGAGGAGATGAGAAACTGGATAGGAACAGTGCCCAGGAAAGATAACTCGCCAAGAAGTTTTAGGAAATAAGGAGGCAGTTTAATAGAAAAGTCCAAGGCCCAGCAATGGAAGAGAGATGCATGTAATTGTATCATTGCTGGTTCCAGATCCTGGCTGTGAATCTGAACTTACTGTCACCCATAAGTTTGGCATTGACAGCTAAGACTAATTACAGATTTTTAAGTGACAGATATACATTCATTTGCAGAGAAATGCAGTGTTAATGAGTAGCATCCTTCCAGAACTAGAGGACAGGATACAACTTCCCAACCCACTCAAAAATTTCTTGGAAACCAGTCTACACTGAGCCGCTACTTAAGCCAGCCAGTTATTAACAAGCCTTCCCTAGTTGGCTAGGCTATCAGGTCACCCTGAAATATGTATTTCTACTTAAATTCCAACAAACATTTCAAACTCACTGCATTTTAAGGCCTCAAAGATTTATATTCTTATCTTATGCAAGAATATATCTTCTACATAAAGATACATTTACAGACATGTCATGATGTAAAGTTGCATTGTTTTCTTGTGTCTACCTATTTAATTTTTACCTCCAATACTGAAATGTGAGTTTTTCAGAGAAAAGATAATACCCTCTATTGCTTTTGAATTCTCACTATTATATTGACATCACTATCATTCTTGGTGTGTATGGAATGGATAAATGGGTAGATAGATGGGATGGATGGATGGATGGATGGATGGATGGATGGGTGGATGGGTGGATAGATGGGTAGATGGGTGGATAGGTGGATGGGTGGGTGGATTGATGGACAAATGAGTGGATTTGTGTTGGTGAAATTTTTCTTAGGTGAAACACTCCTTAAGTAGGATTTAGAAGCACCAGAAGACAGGACACCATGAAACCTAGAATGTTACAGTTGAAAGTTACCTTTGGTCTGATTTCTCATTCCACAGATAAAGAAACTGAGGGCCAGAGGAACTAGGTAGCAACAGTTTTGCCACAACATTAGTACCTGGCAATTGTAAAATATGTGAACTGATGGAGATACCATTGTCCTTTGAGAGGCAATACCAGAAGTATTAAAATCACAAGGATAATGCTTCAAATAGAACCCATCATATTGATTTGAGTACGCTGAGGTAAAATAATTTCTTATGCCTAGCCATTTCTCATATAAGCTCACAGGAAATCTACCTGCAGAGTATTAATTTTCTCCCTATGAAGGACTAAAGGAACAAAGACAGAGTGGCCCCAGGGGCACGATACAGGAACAGGATGGAACTACGGTGAATCTTAGGCTTTCACATGCATCTTTATTTTATTCATAGTTGTTATTTTTTAGAGGAAGATCACTCCCTCTACCATCTTGACATGTTGGTAAGCACATGGAGAAAACCTATCCCTTGCCATTCTGTTTCAAAGGCTTTTATTCCACCAAGAGCTAAGGACCACCTGCTGTCTACATCCGCAATTAGCCTAACTAGGTTGATTTCCTCTTAAAAGTTGGACTGAGATGAGTGGTGATGGAGGTTGGCTGACAGCAAGGGGTACTGAGAGCACAAGAACATGGAACGGATAGACAGTGGGAGTTTAGATGAACCAGAAGGGTCAAAAGAAACTGAAATTGTACTGGTCAAAAGGCTATGGTGGAGAGAAAAAGTACCTGAAGGGCAAATGGCCCAAAACTAGACTTCATCAACAAAACCTTTTGCAACTTGGCCAAGGGTCACTTGACCTTAGTTCTTACATGGCTCAGGAGACAAAGGTCACTTGTTCAGAATGACCTGCCCTGACACTGAAATGAAAAGCTTATTTTTATCAACCTCACCTTTCATATCTGACCCTGTCCCTAACCACTTAAGTCTTGCTCCCCACAGCCTTTTCTCTTTTAAAGGTCATTTTGAATTCTAAATATGGTCAAACAGAACCTGAACTACAACTATTTCTTGAGACCTAATCTCTTGCTGTCAGCAAATTCAGGTGGGGGTGGGGGATCAATAAAGGGATTAGCTGTGAGTGACGTAGCATATTCCAGCATATTCCAGCAATGTTATGTCTCAGGAATGCTGGAGGACTGGCTGGCTGGCTAATGTGACACAATTGTTACAGATGATGACTTTTTACCAGAAAGCCTTTCTTCACCTTCTGTCCCTCGGATGGAAGAAAATTTATAAAACTTTAATTAAAAAAAAAAGGTTTTTTTCCAAACTTTACCCACTTTTCTGTTAGGCATATTCTGCCTCTACATTCCCAAAATTATTATTGACCCTTGAGCACAGGTACTAACTTAGGCAATTTTCTGATATTGGTATCAATATAGCCCAATTAAAGAAAAAAAACGCTTGAATTATTAGGAAAAGGGACTTTTCTTGTGAGTTTCCAGGAAAGTGTATCTGGAAAGAATGACTCAAGCTTCATATCATCATCTGGAGTCTCTGAACTAGTAGCTTCCAGTTTGAACAGGAGGACACATTCATGAAATCAGAATCTCTTGAAGCATAGTTATACCTTCATCCTCTGAAAGTCACCAGTTAGTAACTTCAGCTGAACAAACGTGAAGTGAGAACCCGAAAGCTAGTGACAGGAGGCTTCGGAGCAAGGGCGACAATCCACACCAAGGAAACTCATGTTCTCAGTAAAGTCCCTGCCTCTCTGCCACAGTTAGAACCTGCTGTGCCTTCCTGGACCGAATTCAAGCAAATATGAACTATGTTAATTTGGAGTTCACAGGAAATCGTAAACAGAAAATTATAATTAAATAGAACTACCGCTAAAAGCTGGCCAACTGACAGTTGCCAGGAGGTTGTCAGCTCGCATCAAAGGACTCAGGATAAAGACTTAGGGGTTTGTGAGCCAGTTAGTGCAGAAACAAGAAATGCACTCAACACTGGGGACATCTGCACTACAGCTAAACCCAACATTTGACCTTATGATGGTGGCAACATGTCGCCAATACCACTCTAAGCAACGACAAAACAAGCTATCTGATAAAGCAGAGGATTCCACTGTTCCTTCGAGAGGCATGTCTACTTTGTGTCAGTTTCCACAGAAAGCTTAAATAATCTGGAAACAAACTCTGTGGTTCAGTTCTTATCTCAACGCTTCTAGAATACATGGTCAGGTATTATGACATTGATGCACGTGGTGATAAAATGTCTATGCTCCTTCCTTCTCCAGTGGCTAATTCCTTTCTGATCATGTGGTCAGAGAGAGCCTCTCTTAGGATCTCCTCAGAGCCTGCTCTATCTATTCAGTCTGATGAAAGGCTTTGTGGCAGAAGATGTGACTGATGAAGAAGGGCCGGTGCCCCACACCCAGTTGCATGCCCTCTTCCACTGGTGTGGCAGGTTCTCTTAACCAGAGCTCCGCTTTGCTCTGCATGTGCACTTGGTGGTTATCTTGACTGAGAGACCCTTGAGAGACGGGTAAAGCGGGCTTCTGGGGGCACATAAATATGTTTCTGGAGACCACTGACTGACATATGGATCAGCAACTGAAGCAAGGTAGCCCACCAGGGTGAGCTCACTCTCCCTCCCTCCACATGCTGGCAGGTTCCTCTACCATGGTCCCATGCCGTGATGTTCTGCCTCACCTCAGGCCCAAGGCAATGGAGCCAACAACAAACAGAAACGGTGAGCCAAACAAACCCTTGTTTCTTGAGCATTTTGTTACAGTGACGAAAAGTGGCTAACAATGGAACTGAAACTCAAGAAACAAGCAGGGCTGTGTTTAAGGATCAGAGACTTATCCTGGCTTAGGTAACTCACCAATGTAACAGATATACCCACACGAATAGGACTAAGTCTAGGGACCAGTGAGACAGCTCAGGCAGTAGAGGTTCTTACCACCAATGAGGAGCTGAGTTTCATTCCCAAGACCCACTGACACCTACAAGCTGTCCTCTTTCTCTTCCTCTATATGTGTCCTCACTTTCTCCCCACCTACCTCTTAAACACACACACACACACACACACACACACACACACACACACACACACACACACACGCATGCACCACTGAATAAAAAATTAAGATTATTGAAATCTAGATTCAGCATGACTGTTGAAGCTCTAGAGCAGTGACCAGCTAAGTTTCCCAAAGATTGATGCACGTTATACTTGACCTTGTGGGTCCAGGGGTGAACACAGCATACCCTTCCTCTCAAGAAACTCAAAACTGAGATAAATGCTGTAAGCTAGACTGCAATATCCTGGCAACCAGCAACCACGACCTAGTTGAATTTGTATTCCCAGCACCTAATGCTGGGGATGGCACAAAATTGATAACAAATGATTCCTGGTTGAGCTGAATGAATAAAATTTTCAATGTGTGTGGGCAGAATGGAACCAGTCACTCTGTTACCTCCTGTCTCCATCCTTCCCCACCTAGTGCCTGGGGAAGACTTCATTATTGGGGAGGGGTGGCTAGCATGTGGTCAGTTTGTAAAAATCAGCCTTTGTTCGTGATTGAAGACATGGTGATTTCAAAAAAAGGTAGCTACTCTCATGAAAAACTCCAAACCCTTACCAAATATAAATCTAATTTGAGGTCACTTAAGAATGATTTGTGTCTGGATTAATTTTCTCTGAATGTCAGTGTTAGTCAATTCTTAAGAGTTGCCAGAGTTTCCACTCAGAAAAGGATTCTGAAGCCTTGTGCTCTGCTGAAGTGACTGGCCCTGTTTGCCATGCTGTGGGAAGGGCACTAGTAACATCTCTATCGCACACAGCTCTTTCCAGGATAAGTCTCTGACCCTTAAACACAGCCCTGCTCCTTTCTTTCCATCCTCAGCCGCTTTTCGTCAGCATAACAAAATGCTCAAGAAACAGGGTTTGTTTTGGCTCATCATTTCTGTCTGTTTGTTTGTTTGGCTCCATTGCTTTGAGCCTGAGGTGAGGCAGAGCATCACGGCATGGGACCATGGCAGAGGAACCTGCCAGAATGTGGAGGGAGGGAGAGTGAGCTCACCCTGGTGGGCTACCCTGCTTCAGCTTTTGCTCCATCTGAGCCTCCGGGCTGTTGAGTTGTGCCAGTGACCCTGTCAGTTGCTGATCCACGAGCTGACGACCAGTCATCTTCAGAAACACCTCTTCACACTCTCGGAAGCCTGCTTCCCCCATCTCTTAGATCTCTCTCAGTCTAATCTAATACACACACGCCACAATACATCTGCGTAGATCTCTTCTACAACAATACCACAAGGAATAGTTTAACTAGGATTTAATGAGGAGAACAAAAGAATTAATTGAGAATGACTAGTTTTGCTTTGGGATGGAACTTACACATAATTATGTGTAGCAAACTAGCATCGTCGCTGTGAACATCTCAGCATCCCAGCCATCACTCCCCCACCCACTAAGGCAGCAGGTGACTGCACCTGCACTCCTGGTGTGTCGTGCTCTGGTCCTGCCCTAGCCTGGACACAACTGGATCTTCACCAGTAACTTCTGAAGATGCTTGGAAGTTGTCTTTTCTCCTGTAATCAGCCCTGGACAAGCGTCACTTCTTACAGACAAAGAATCCTGAAATTCACTCTTATTCCTATGCTAAGGGTCCCTTCTCAGCCCTGTGTTGTCTGATTCATTGCAATGTCTGCCACAGTCTTATTCGCATAACTTGTAGTTTACATTCAAGCTGAAAAACAATCCCTGACACTCCTATCACAAGTATTCATACCCATCCAAGGAGGCGCAAGTAAGCTTTTCACTCTTTTTTTTAAGTTTTTTTTTTAAATTACTTGGGTCAAATTATTGTTGTTGTCCTAGTTAAGGTTTCTTTTTTTTTTTTTTAGAAAATCACAAACTGACTTTATTCATTTCATTACAATTATGAATTCTGGTTTGTAAGGGTGAAGGGTAAAAACAAAACCCAACAGAATGAAATCACATTTCTGGAGTATATATTAAATAAGAAACTATAGATGAATATTAAAATGAATAAAAGTAAAAATGTAAGAAAACAACTCAATAAGATGCATAATTATATAAAATTGATGTTATCAAAGAAAATGAAGGTATGAAATTGCCTGTTATTAATATTTTTTCCTTTTCCCAGATTTTTTTGAATTTGAATTAGAAACAAGATTGTTTTACATGTCAATCCCAGTTCCTTTCTCCATCCAGTCCTCCACTACCACTGCCCCAACTAAAACCCTACCCATCACATATCCTTTCTGCTCCCCCTGGATGGTGAGGACTTCCATAGGGTGTCATCAGTGTCTATTGTATCCTTTGGGATAGGGCCTAAGCCCACCCCCTTGTGTCTTGGCTCAAGGAGTATTATTCTATGTGGAATGGGCTCCCAAAGTCCACACCTATGCTAGGAATAAGTACTGAACTTCTACAGGAGGTCCTGTAGATTTCCGAGGTTTCCTCACTGAAATCCGTGTTCCTGGGGTCTGGATCAGTCCCATGCTGGTATCCCAGCTATCAGTGTGGGGAGCAAGAGTTCCCCGATGTTCAGGTCAGCTGTTTCTGTGGGTTTCACCAGCCTCATCTGGATCCCTTTGCTCTTCACTTGTGCTTCTCTGCAACTGGATTCCAGTTCAGTTCAGTGGTTAGTTGTGGGTGTCTGCTTCTACTTCCACAAGCTGCTGGATGAAGGCTATCGGGTGGCATATAAGTCAGTCATCAATCTCATTATCAGGGGAGGGCATTTAAGGTAGCCTCTCCTCTGTTGCTTAGATTGTTAGCTGGTGTCATCTTTGTAGATCTCCAGACATTTCCCTAGTGCCTGATTTCTCTGTAAACCTAAAATGTCTCCCTCTATTGTGGTATCTCCATTCTTGTTATCTTTTATTCTTCACCTAACTCAAACTTTCTGCTCCCTCATGTCCTTACTCTTCTCCCCTTTTCATTCTCCTAGCTCCCTCCCCTCTCTTCCCATGCTCCTAATTTTCTCAGGGGATCTTGACTCTTTCCCCTTCTCCAGGGAACCATGTATGTCTCTTTAGGGTCCTCCTTGTTTACTAGCTTCTCTGGCAGTGTGGATTGTAGGCTGGTAATCCTTTACTCTATGTCCAAAATTCATATATGAGTGAATACATACCATGTTTGTCTTTTTGTGATTTGGTTACCTCGCTCAGAATGGTTTCTTCTAGTTCCATCCATTTTCCTGCAAATTTCCAAGATTCCATTGTTTTTTTCTGCTGAGTAGTACTCCATTGTGTAAATGTACCACATTTTCTCTATCCATTCTTCAGTTGAAGGACACCTAGTTAAGGTTTCTATTTCCATGATAAAATGCCATGACCAAAAAGATTTAGACATGGTAGTAAGTGCCTCTATCTGCCTGAACCATCCCACTGAGGGGGTGGGGGAGGATTAGATTGACTGAGCAATTTCAGTCATTCTTAAAGACACTCTTATTTCTTTCTTATGCTTCAAATCCATTGTTGTGGAGGAAACCTAATTTGGCTTACGTATTTCAGGTCACAGTTCATTGAGTGAAGCCAAGGTAGGAACCTAGAAGCAGGAATTGGAGCAGATGTCATGAGGAATATTTCTCTGCCTGGCTTACTCAGCCTGCTTGCTTATACAACTCAAAACTACCCATGATAACACCACCCCCTTGTGAGCTGGGCCTGCCCACATCAAATCATTAATCAAGAAAATGCCCTATAGACTTCCTACAGGCAATCTTATGGGGGCATTTTCTCAACTGAGGTTCTTCTTCCCAAATAATTCTACCAGGACATAAACTAACCAGCACAGTTGTCCGTCCATATGAACATTAGTATTCAACCATTCATTAGGGCATGACATAATCATGGGGCCTATCAGGGGCCACACTCCTCATGAAAAGTGACTCTCCTTCTCAGCAGACATAGCTGCCAAGAGCTCCTCAGCTTGGGGTGGGGAGCTCAGGAGCCAGCCCCTTATCTGCTCCCTATCTACCCACTCACTAGAGAGCTGAACCCATCCCTCACCAACACAGGAATATGAGACCCAGATGACCTCCAGCATAGGAAAACTGGCCCCACCCCTCACTTAAAGGAAGGTAGTCCCAGTGGCCAGAATGACCAACTCAGCAGCCAGCCAGGTACACACCCAGCTACTACACCCAGCTGGCACACCCCAACAACTACTCCATCTATGACCTGCTGAAATGTATGAAGGATCTGGTCCTGTAGAGCCATGGCCATATGGTCCACATTACTGGAGCGACAGAGAGATGTCTGGGGAATTTTGGAGAGGGGGCAGTGTTGATGGTGTTCAAGCCAGAGGCCTTGAACCTGACCGACAATACACTACACAATGAACATTTGCAAGGAACAATGTTTGAACAAAAGAGTTACTGCATGATACACAGAAGCTCCCAAAATCACTTAGATGAATGAAGAAGTGATAGAGAGGCAAAGAAGTGTTTGGAGGGTTTTTTGGGGGGAGGGGGTCTTGGTTTGGTTTTTCTCTTTTGGTTTTGTTGTTACTGTTATGTTGGTTTATTTGTTTGTTTGTTCCATTGGCTTGCTTGCTTTCTAATTAAAACTGATATTCTTATTTGTATTTTTTTAATTTGTTGTTTTCTCCTTTTATGTTTTTCTATTTCTTTGTTAGTTTTCCTTCGTGGGGGACACAGCAAGGGTGAGGGACTGGGAGATGAGTGGAACTGGGGTGAATGATGTGAAAGTCTCAAGAAATGAATAAAAAATAGAAAAAGGAAACAAAAAAGAAAGTTCGAACAACTTGATCTTGTGCTGATAATCACATCCACTGCAAGTCCATGTGGACAATGGCACGGCATGTCCAGAGGCCAGCATCTCACAGCTCCCCCACCCCATCCTCCGGCTAGTACACTCTTGCCTGCCCTATCTTCTGTACTGTGGAGGAAGGAGTTGCTACCAATAACCCATCTATGGTTGAACACTCAGCATTATCTATTCTTAGCACTTTGACCAGCCATGGATCTCTACATTAACCATTGCCTACTGCAACAAGAAGTTCCTTTGGCCAAAATTGATAGCAACATAAATCTATAGGTACAAATATAAATATGTAGAAGACAGTTTGACAGTATGAACGATTAGCAATATAAAAGTGGATTCCACCTCGTGCCTATCGCCTCCCCAGACAAGGACTATTGACCAGGTTTGCCATAACAGGCTTGAAATCCCTCCGGTGAGGCCGGCCTCAAATTCCAGTCAGAAAGCAGGTGGGCATTCTCATTGCCATCCTGGCACTGTCGCACCAATGGGCATCTTTCCTGGCAGATCAGTGTTGTAATGTGCAAGGTCCATCATCACTGATGTCTTTTCTCCCTCAGCAGGTTATATAGCACCTTCCAGCGCTCTGAAAGCTCCCAGCAGGGAGAGTTTCCTGGTCAGCTCAAGACTGAGTTCTCTATGTTCTGAAACCAAAATGTATGTCGTCTTCCGCAATAGATTCTTACCATATATCTGGGGAAGGCAATCAAGGGCCATAGCAAGAGCCTTGTGGGCCTGCCTGACCAATAATGCATAGAGAGGTACATTGTGCCACACTGAGATTCTCATTTATTAACCCATGTCTTGCTGATGCTACATGGTCCACCACTGAGATTTCACTCCTTAACACAGCAGCAACTGACCTCCAAAGGCTCTCAAGTAATATTTATGAATTGGCAAATGAAAGAAGCCAGACTCCTGTTCCCAGTTCTGCAGTATTAGGGAAGGTGTTTGACCTCTCTATGCCTCAGTTTCCTTGGGTGTGAAAGAGCAGTGTGCTGCCCTACAGCATCAATAGGCAGAATGAATAGAATGTGTATAGATTACCCACCATGATTACCCACAGTGAGAACACAGCAAAGAGCCGCAATCCCCGAACCTGTCCATAGCAGGTGCTTCAACAAATACTTGTTTTTAAAAAATGCATAAAGACTCTGAGATCTATAGGCACACACTCCCTTGCTCTCATCATGCTGCCAAGATGTACACAGTCACACAGCGTCATTCAACTGTCCCCATCAACCGACTCGACTCTGACACCACAGACCTGTCCTTTGCATGGATTTAAAAATACCTCTCAGAGGTAGTAACTCGAAGAAAAAGAGGGACTGACAAATGTGTCCATATAGCCCTGCTTCAGATAGTTGGCCAAGCCAGAAAGTGAAATAACCTGTCTCCACCACTTACCTTCTAAGCTACTATGAGCAGCTAGCTTACTTGCACTCCTGGACTAATTCCCAATTAGTACAACAACTGTATGCTTGTACCTACATCGCAGCATTGCCATGTGACAAAATAAGGTAATGGAATGTGAAATGCTTAAAACACCTCTAGTCAATCACATAGTAAATGCTCAAAAACGTCAAGATTTTAAAGCAGAAATAGGCCTATTGCAGAGATAAGAATAGGTAACAAATTTAAAAACTGGATTTTATAGTGTGTGTGTGTGTGTGTGTGTGTGTGTGTGTGTGTGTGTGTCTGTGTGTGTGTGTAGCCTGCACCTATTATGAACACTGGTACATTCACAAGCTATAGATTAACCACTCAGAGAGTAGACTAGAAAAAAAAAAAAAAGTCTTAGTATAATGATGCCAACACAGGCCCTGTCAAGGTATAGCTACTAAGGAACCCACAGCTGTTTACCAAAAACTCATCTGGAATTAGTTTTATCTTAGTCACTTCTAGGCCTTCCCCCATTAAAATGTACATCTGCTTTCACCCAACAATCTCCACCCCGGTAGAGTGACACACTGCCCAAAGTCTCTGTCAGTTGGTAGCAAATGGCAGTCATTCTGGGGAGGGTTGGTCCAAACAGGTATCAAGGGGCTTGAAAAGCAGTCAGTTCACAACTTCGAGTGACAGCCTGTTTTTGTATCATTACAAAGCAATTACACAAAAGCTGTGGTGGGATCCTTACAACAATCCAGGAGCACCTGGTGACCCCTGGGACAGACAGCAGGAAGAGGCACACTTGGGCTGTCACTTATCTCTGACCTCATCGCTGATATTATCACATTGAGAAGAGCTCCACAGTAAGAGAAATAACCGTGAGAAGTATTGTAAGGACCCCAAGAATTACTTGTTCTAGATGGAAAACTCATTTGTGGACAACTCAGGTTATGACAATTAACTCACACTTGGTTGGCAATGATAAATTAATCTAGCCATATGTCAATAATGATATGACCCTACCTATCAAGAACCACAAAACAAAACGTTCACACACAGGAGCTACAGCCAAGGGAGCTTAGATTAAGGATATAACCCAAGGGAATTTTAAAGTTGTATGTGAAAAAAAAACGTATAATGACAAAAATGTTGAAAGAAAATATGGTAAAGGAAAGCCAAGGCAGAGAAATATACACTCGATTGTAGCTGAGTGATGATATGACAAAATATTTGCATACTGTTGAAGAAAAATCATAATTTATGCAAAAGAAATTATGTATTCATGCGGCCACAAAGTAAACGGGAACATGGGCTACTGAAAACAACTTGAGTTGGCAGGGAAGGGATTGTGGGTGACTTTTACATTCCTTCTTTATTTCAGAGTTGTGCAAATATTGCTAAACATAATTGGCATGCCATGCAAAAATTAAAAACCTAAAATGAGGGCTCAAGAGATGGTGTAGTGGTTAAGAGCTCGTACTGCTCCCACAGAGGACTCAAGTTTGGTTCCCAGCACCCACATCAGGCAGCTCACAGCTACCTGTAACTCCAGCTCCAAGTAGATCTACACCTCTGGCCTCTTTGGACACCTGAATTCATGTGTATATGACTCCATATATAATTAAAAGTAACATAAAACCTTAAAAATGAAGGAAATGGTAGTGATCTCTAAAGTTTCCTAATATTCTCCATGAGGCTTGAAAACCGAGGTGGGTGCCATATCCATCCTGGTATCCTCAGGATTTTCTACAAGTGTCTGGACCCCAATAAATAGTTAAGGGGTACTATAAATGACCATAGAGCTTGTTCTTTGCTGGCCCTGGGGCCACTTGATCCAACAGAGCCTGAATCACCCTAAGGGCCGTGTGTCTACTTATTAATTGGATGAATTAGAATTTTAAGGAAAGATCTCAGAGGAACCATTTCCAAAGAAGGAGATGGGAGCAAATCTTAGGAAGCAGTAGCTTTATTTAAATTTTCTGTTTTGTATCCTTGGTGCAACTAATTGCACACATTATAGTCCCCAAGGCCAAGTTCATGAGCACAGAGCAACCTTAGTTCCCAATCTGTAAGGTCCAGAGGCCTTGTCCAAATCAGAAATCATCACCACAAGGACAGACCATGAAGTTTACATTCAGTGCAAGGTCTCCTGGAGGAAAGTGGCTCAGTGTATAAAGAGCATGCTACGCAAGCATGAGGCTCTACCTTCAGATCCTCAGTGCTCTATAAGCGGCTGGGTGTGGTGGCAACACCTATACTGACAGCACTGGGCGGCAGAGATGGGAAGATGCCAAGAATTCAATGGCCAGCCAGTCTAGCCAATTTGTGCACTCCATATTCAATGAGAAACACTACCTCAAAAATAAGGTAAAGAACAATAGAGGAAGATGTCTAACATGGACCTCTGGCTTTTCTGGGCCCACATACAAGCATATGCACCAGAACACAAAAATACACACACAAAAATTCAAGGTCACTACAAGGATGACTTGAAACCAGGGGGCAACCAAATTACAACATGAAGCATCAGAGGTTCTAGTTGAGAAGATGGGAGTCTGAAGAGCTAGCTCGGTCAATAAAGTGCTTGCTATACACACACAAGGGCCTGAGGTAGATCCCCTAGCTTCACTGCAAGTGCCCAGTGTAGTGGTCCTGAGGAGATGGAAACAGGAGGATCCCTGGGGCTTGTCCATGTGTTGAGAGCAAGACCCTGTCTTAAGAAACAAGACAGAAAGCAATTGAGGAAGACATCCAGCATGGACCCTGACACACACACACACACACACACACACACACACACACACACACACACACACACACACACACAAACACACACACACACACACCTCCAACATAACTTATTCACCTTCCCTGGGCCTCAGAGGTCTGTCCTGACCATCTCATGGGAATGGTATGAAAATAGAACATGCTAGAAAATTACACATGAAAAAGATGCTAATGTCAAAGAGCTATAGGAGAGCTTGGCCCCAGCTAGTTCTCAGAGCAATAAATTGAATAAAAGGGTGACAGGGAGCCAAATGACATGTGATTTTTCTTGGAAATGTAGAGGCAAATAGGAGGTGGGGTGCTGGTCTGTGTTCAGAGCAACAGAACATAGCTATTACATGATGGGAAGGCGCTCCCAGATTGGCCACAAATTGGCCTCCAGAGGCGACCAGACTCATTGTAGCCAGCCCCAGCACAACTGCAGTTCTTTGGCAGGGTCTTCAAGGGGGAGCAGCCTCAAATGAGAAACACAGCTATACCACTTTCATTAACTATGCATTTGGGAACAGTACACGCTCAGGCATTTTCTTAAGTGCCTACAGTTTAAGGGACAGAAGGAAGTCCATTGTAAGAGCACAGGTCAGGCTCCTGCCAGAAAAGGGATGAAAACAAGTGAGAGAAGTCAATGACATTGGCTGAGGCCCCTTGTATATGATGGCATGATTAAAGGCTCAAATCTGCTTTGGAGTTGTTCCTATTAGAACCTGAGCAGAGGGAGAAGTGATAAACCACCAGACACACCATGGCAATCACACACACTCACAGCACCTCCTCATGTGGGCCGGCTGTTGAGGCTGCAGGGTTCAGAGATGAGAAGAAGAGCACCTTGCATTGGAGCTGCATGAAGTCATCCAGAGAAACAGATGGTGCTGAGGAACACGGTGGACAAAGATGTGCTCTCTTACACCCAGCATTGAAAGACAGAGTCTAGGGTATCTTTTGCTGCGTGGGACTTTAGATCATAGAGGTCAACGCCCACATTTACAGGTGAGATGTGGCCCCAAAGTGGTTTGAGACAACTCTTGGCTACAGGACAAACTTCTGGTTGTGACCTTGAACACCACCATTCTCCAAACGTACATGATATGGTACATATGGATCTGGCACAGTTAGCATTAGACTCTTCCAAGGAAGGGAAATGATTGCTTATTAAGAGGTACCTGTTGGAGTCAAGCTTCAGAAAGAGAAGTCATGTTGAGTCCTGGCCACCATGACTACAGCTATAATTACGGGGCTTGGATTCCATCTGCAGGGGCACAAACCACTCCTGGTCCTTTTTCTTTGTGTTCACTTTTCAAAACTTAAGACTTGAAGTGATCTAACCCTTGACTCCTGGAGCTACTCTTTGTTCTCTGGAGAAACATGTGGCACATGACAGGTCAGGCTGGGCAGGTGGTAGGCCCTTCCTGCAAGTCATTTGGAGGTCAGACCTCCTCATCGGCAGGGATGCTCTTTCTCAGCCATTCCTGTTGACAGATATTCCTGGGTAGCTCTGATCTTTGCAAAGCCTCTAAACCACCCATCTCTCATGGCAGTCTCCAAAAGCATTGCCTTCCCTTTATAGATTCGATGCTTAAAAGAAATAAAATATCTCAAACACTTTGCAGTGAGCACGTGTTGCTTCCAGCAGTGTGTGCTGGTGTGAGCTCTCCAGTGGTGCCCTCCCCTGGGATTTGGAGGCAGGGAAGAAAGCTGATTGCTCCCTGATGATCAAGTACACCCAGCAAGACATTTTTCCCTGGTGACCTCTTAGCTCTTCTGGCTGCCATCCCTGTTTCTTATTGTCCTAAGGTCCAGCATGACCTCTTAGAAATCAGCATGGAGTCTGTCTGTGGAGACATTACACTGGGAAAGCAGATCGCCACATCACAGTCCTGTCTACTACAGATCTAGCAGCCCAGAGACTAAGCACAGCGATCATGGCAGATGCTGCTGGCTATCTTTAAATACCCAGCCTGCCTTTTCTTCCTTAGTAACAAGATCCCAATATTTAGCTAGCTGGGTTTTCTGCTTCCACAGGGTGAGGCAGGGCCCAAAGTTTCTCGGTCTCATTTGTAGCTAAGTGTGGACACAAAGCACTGCCAATGACTAACAGTTGTGACTCTTCACTGTGTGCCACATATAGGACTAAGCTATATATATTATATATATATATATATATATATATATATTTACATATATACATATATATATATAAAAACTCATAAGAACTCTGTAAGAGGTGTGGCCATTCCTTCCATATAGAGAAAACTAAGATGCGGACAAGTGAAGCAATTTGCCTGACTCATACCGTTAACATACATGAGGTTCATGTTTGGGGTCTGGGTTCAGGTAACCTGCACCAGTTGAAGGCCTTTGTCACTTACTACATGACAGCCAATCCCTGTCATAAAAACAGAAGTCCAGTGGAACTTCCAGGATTGAGCCCTACAAAGGGGAGCCTACGAGAGGCATCTCATTCCCCTTCCCTGTGTGTGATCCAGACACAAAGGCTAACCAAGAGTCTAGGGAGGCCTATGGAAGCCTCACCCTCTAGGGGGAGCAGAAAGGATATGTGATAGGAAGGGTTTTAGTTGGGAGGATGGTAGGGGAGGACAGGAGGGAGTGGGAACTGGGAGTGTAAAACAATCTTGTTTCTAATTCAAATAAAAACAGATGGAAAAAATTTTACATAAGAATAACCAAAAAAAATCTTGGTATTGTAATTTCATATGATTTTCAAATAATTTCATAGCATTAGATTGCTTATTATGTGGCGATCTGCTTTCCCAGTGTAATGTCTCCACAGACAGACTCCATGCTGATTTCTAAGAGGTCATATATTTTCAAATAATTTCAATTTGATTAATAGTATTCACTTCATAAGTCACTCTCAAAGTTAGGCAGAAATTTTAAGTGTAGTGTTTAAAAGAACTGCTTTAATTTTTACATTTTAGAAAATGAAATAAACCTGTAGGTTACATTACAAAAAGAAAAAAAAAAAAACAGTCTAGGGAGGGAAGTAGACTTATCTGATGGTAGAGACACCCAGAAGGTGCCATTTTAACCAAGTAATGAAGGTGTCCCGGAACAAGCCATAAAGTTGCACACCCTACTGTGAAGTTCTTGCTCATAACCCATAGCTCAGTCTAATCAGGAGAGAACACCACATAACCCACTCTGAGGCACTTTCTACACAGTATCTGGCCAGAACTCCATGGAGCTCAGGAAAGCTAAGAGGTGTTGTCACAGACCAAGAAAGACTGAAGGCCAAGTGGGATCCAGGATGAGATCTGAAGCCAAAAAGGGACATGAGAATAAAAATCCTACCCAGGCCACCCTACAGTACCATGGCTAATGCCTCTGCTCAATCAATGCACCAGGGTTATGTAACATGACAATGAAGGCTATATGGTAATTCTATAGCATCTTTGCAAACGTGCTAAAATCTATGCATATTTCAAAGCAAGATTTTTTTCCAAAAGGTCTTTCTCTCCCTCTCCTTATTGAATGATGGCAATTTCCAGTGCTCCAGCAACCATTTTGATAGATGATTCAGCACTGAGGTTAACACGGGGATTAAATCGTGTTCTGAAAATGGCAGAAGAGAAAGCTGGAAGCCTGGATCTTTGATGACATTCACAGCCATCTTATCAACCAAAGACTCTTGGTCCCAGACATCATTTTGTATAAGAAAAAGAAATAACTTCTATTTTATGTAGTCACTTATTTGGGATTATCCTATTCATTGGAGCCCAGAGAGAGAGAGAGAGAGAGAGAGAGAGAGAGAGAGAGAGAGAGAGAAGTTTATGTATGACTATCTGTGTTTGTTTAGGCAGGGGTGCACTTGTATGCACATATGTGTAGAAAACAATGGAGGAACCTCAGGTATTGCTCTTCAGGAGCCATGCACCTTGTATTATGAGACCTGAGGTCACTGATTTGAGCCAGGCTGCCTAGCCAGTGAGCCCTATGGATCCATGCATCTCTGCCTCCACAGTGCTGGGATTACAAGTGTGTGCTGTTGCACCCAGCTTTCTTTATGAGGGTTCCAGAGATAGAACTCTTGTCCTCACACTTGCACAGCCATATTCCCCAGCACTCAAACGAGGCATTGTTAACAGTTGAACAAACTCCACGTAATTTCTATCACTGCTATGAAAATTTAACTCACCGTCTTGGAGCCCATCATTTTAGCATGAGTGGAAGAACCAGAGAGATGAAGTGACCCCTTGGGGCCCGTCACCATAAGGAAAGAGCACAGACCCTCCAGCCCTGGCCTAGTTCTACTTTCTCGAGTGTGCCGCCTCACTACTAGGTGACACCCACACACACCACCATTGCAGTACTGACTCCCATGCAGACAGGATAGAATCTAAAGTACAGGTTCATTCTCATCGCACTCTGCTGCAAATCTCCCCTAATGACAGGACTTGATAGGATTCTCATATTTTACATTTTAATTAATTACTGAGCTCAGCAACACATCTACAAATTCCACTGTAATCCTGTATATGTCATACTGTGAGTTCCATGAACAGAGACTATAATGTTTAGAAAAATAATTGTTATGTTTACCTAGTTTTATTTGTTGGAAGATGCACATTGGAAAATGTGTCAAGAATAATTATATTTGAAGAAAAAAATAAGATTTCCATAGGTATGGTCACTGGTTATCTAAATATCTTAATGTGTAAGATTAAAGGTTTTGCCAATTGATAAATGGGACCTCCTGAAACTGAGAAGCTTCTGTAAGGCAAAGGACACAGCAAGACAAAATGGCAGCCCACAGACAGGGAAAAGATATTCACCAACCCCTCATCTGACAGAAGGCTGGTCTCCAAAATATACAAAGAACTCAAGAAGCTAGTCTCCAAAACACCAAACAATCCAATTAAAAAGTGGGGTACAGAACTAAATAGAAAATTCTCAACAGAGGAATCTAAAATGGCTGAAAGACACATAAGAAAGTGCTCAACATCCTTAGCCATCAGGGAAATGCAAATCAAAACAATTCTGAGATACCATCTTACTCCTGTTAGAATGGCTAAAATAAAAAACACCGATGAGTTTATGCTGGAGAGCATGTAGAGAAAGGGGAACACTCCTCCACTGCTGGTGGGAGTGCCAACTTGTGCAGTCACTGTGGAAATCAGTATGGCGACTCCTCAAGAAAATGGAATGAGTCTACCACAAGATCCAGCAATTCCACTCCTAGGCATATACCCAAAAGAAGCACATTCATACAAGGACATCTGTTCAACCACGTTCATAGCAGCACTATTTGTAATAGCCAGAAACTGGAAGCAGCCTAGATGCCCCTCAACTGAAGAATGGATAGAGAAAATGTGGTACATTTACACAATGGAGTACTACTCAGCGGGGAAAAAAAACAATGGAATCTTGAAATTTGCAGGAAAATGGATGGAACTAGAAGAAACCATTCTGAGCGAGGTAACCCAATCACAAAAAGACAAACATGATATGTACTCACTCATATGTGGATTTTAGACATAGAGTAAAGGATTACCAGCCTACAGTCCACACTGCCAGAGAAACTAATCAACAAGGAGGACCCTAAAAGAGACATACATTGTCCCCTGGAGAAGGGGAAAGGGTCAAGATCCCCTGAGCATATTGAGAGCATGGGAAGAGGGGGAAGGGAGCTAGGAGAATGAGAAGGGAAGAAGAGGAAGGATGCAGAGGTCATGAGGGAGCAGAAAGGTTGAGTCAGGGGAAGAATAGAAGAAAGGATATGTGATAGGTAGGATTTTAGTTGGCGGCGGTGGTAGGAGAGGACAGGATGGAGAAGGGAACTGGGATTGTCATGTAAAACAATCTTGTTTCTAATTCAAATAAAATGATAAATAAATAAATAAATAAATAAATAAATAAACAAAAATACAAAAAAATTAAAGGTTTTGCTAGGATTTGATTGCCTCTAAGTTTCCTTCTAATCTAATAAACTAGCATTACAAGTACCAAACTATTGCTCAGTTTTCACTTGCACAAAAATGATTCTTCTAAGTATCTATGGAGAATACCATCTATTAAACAGAATACTAATCTAATCTAGGGAAGAGTGCATGACTGACTCAGATATAGTCCTATGTCACTTGACAACAGGCACACATTCTGAGAGGTGTGTGTGTGTGTGTGTGTGTGTGTGTGTCTGTGTCTGTGTCTGTGTCTGTGTCTGTGTCTGTGTGTCTGTGTGTCTGTGTGTTCCGTCGAGCATTTTATGAGTATGCAAGCATTCTAGAGTATCCTTAAATAAAGCTAAATTGGAATGGTGTGGCTACTTGGAATGGTTTGGTTACATGATCTGGCTTTTGGGGGGGGGGCAAGATGAGAATGCCATACTGAGAAAAGGTACCAATCCAAGTGGCTAAACATAGATAAGAATTATGGGTTAATTTAAGTTGTAAGAGTTTGTTAGCAATAAGCCTGAGCAATAGGCCAAGCAGTTTACAATTAATATAAGCCTCTGTGTGCTTATTTGGGACTGAACAGCTGCAGGACCAGGAGGGACAGAAACCTCTATCGACAGAGGGATACTAATGTATGTGATGCATGTGTGTGTATATGGGTGTCACATGTATATGGGTACACATGTATGTAGGTGCATGCGCACATGTGTGTGCACATATATGAAAGGCAGCGGTTGGTGCTAAGCATCCTCCTGATCGACCCCCACTTTATTTGCTGAGGCATGGCATCTCGATGAACCAGGATCTCTCCAATTCAGTGAGTGTAGCTATCCAGCTATCCCTAGAGATTCTGTCTCAGTTTCTCAAGCTCTCACAGGGAGCTGCCACACCCACCCAATTTTCGTGCGGGTGCTAGAGGACCCAAACTCCAGCCCTTGCTCTTGCACAGCAAAAATTATACCCTCTGAGCCATCCCCCTGGAGCCATAGCCATGGCCTTTAAATTCATCTGAGACATAGCAAACACAGGATGGACAAAGCTGCTGTTGGTATAACACAGCACACCTTGTTACAGTTAGCTTTTGTTTTAATGAACAAAAGGCATAGTCTAAAATAACAAATAAAAGTATAATAAACATGAACCAGTAACACAGCCTTTTCTTGTCATTGCCAAGTTCTATGCGCTCCCCATAATGGCACATTCTAAACACTATTGTCACATCTCCAGTCTGTCATTGCCCAATACATCACTATAACTTTGGAGTCCATCTCAATACTGCATAGGACCTATTTCTCCACCCCTTGAATCTGGGCTCACAACTGTGAGTGGTTTGAGCCAACAGCATATGGTTAATTTTCAACTGTTGATTTGGTTGGGTTTAGGATATTAATGAGGTTCACCCTTTGGTGTATCTATGAGGATGTCTCCAGAGAGGCTTAACTAAGGGGAAAAAAACCCAACTGGATGTGATGGACACTACTCCATTGGTCGGGATCCCTGACAGATTAAAAGGGGAAAGGAGGAAGCCAGGAGAGCCACGTCATTGCCTTTTTCTGCTTCCTTGTCAACACTGGACCAAGCCATATCTACCACCATGCCTTCTCAGTTACAATGGGCCACATTGCTCTGAGCTGTGAGCCAAAATCAATCCTTCCTCCTGCAAACTGCGTTTTGCCAGGCACTTGGTCATGGTGACAAGAAAAGTAATCGATACAATAGGACAGAACCCCAGCTCCAAACCCAGATTCCCTCCACACGTGCTGCAGCTAGCTTTCTGGTCCTGTTGAGGGAGGGATTAAAAGAAGATGAAGAGCATTTTCAACAGAGGCACTCAAGCAAGTTCCTGTCAGTCCACAGGTGAAAGAACAGGAGCACCCAGCTAGCAGAGCATAGACAGGACCAGAACAGATCCACAGCACACTGAAGACATAAAAAAAAATAGTATTTAAGTCATTCATGTTTTGTTGTTGGTCACTATACAGCAAAAACTATCCATATGCTGCCTTAGAATCTCAACTTTGGATGGGAATCTGTTTGAGGTGAAACTTGCCATCGGCCTTTGGTATAAAATGTTCTCTAGGAAATAGGCTTGGTTTACTAGTAAAGCGTGGGTTTGCATGCAGACTTAGCACCACTCACAACTGTCCTCGGCTCTCAAATAGAAGGGAAGTCTGCCTCCATTTATACACAGTCTCTTGAGCTGCAGCCTCCATTTGGTAAAGCTGAAAGCTAGTGACCTACACAATAGCCCCCTTTTAAACTCATGATTTGAAAACCATTTATACCAGTTCCCATCTTCTGAAGTGCCTGATTTTCAAGAAAATGTTGCCTATTTTGATTAATGAAATGAAATGTGAATTTTGATACCATGAGAATGATAATATCCTTTTCAACCTGTGCACTGGTGAAAACCTAAATTACATGACAACGTCGACAGCAGGTTAGATCGTCCTTTATCTCCAGAGGCAACGGTGTCGAGAAGAGAATGGATGAGTTGGGCTCATTTTGCTTCTTTTTAACATATTCCACAAATACTCATTAAGCATTGATTGCTCTATGCAAATGACATTCAGGTGCCAGGCCTGAGCATAGGCAGAGGCCAACCCAGAAAAGCCCAGGGTGTAGCACATGCCAGCAACGGAGCATCCAAGGTACCAGAAGTCCCAGCAGGGGCCAAAGGACAGTCAGGCCACAGAGCCCAGGGACAGCTGAGGGATGTTAAACACGAGCAGAACAAGGTAAGAGGCATGAGACTGGAGAGAAAGGGCAGGACAACAGTGTGTACATGGCTATGGAGCTAAAGGCATCACATGGCAAGCTCCAAGAGGGCACAGCTTCCTGCCCCTGTTCCAGGCTTCTCTGTGGTTGCTGTGGGAAAGGGGAACCCTTGGGGAGCTGGCCAAGCCCTGCAGGTGAACAAAGGCAATCCTGGCACCTGACTGCTGGGCAGCTGGCGAGTCAGCTCCTGGCAAGGGACTTCTGGCTGCTGAGCAGAGGACAGATTCCTGCCTGTCTGTATGCAATGCAAAGAAACATCACACACACACACAAACACACACTCACACACTCACACTCACATACACTCACACACAAACACACACACAAACACACACTCACACACTCACACTCACATACACTCACACACATTCACACTCACACACAAACACACACTCACACTCACACAAACACACACACACAAACACACAAACACACACACACACACTCACACACTCACACACACACAAACACACACACACACACACACACCATACATCTTACACACTCACCTTTCACAGTCACATTCAATGTGACCCCACACAATTATCTCATATGCAGGCACACTCCTACATTCCCTCACAGTCATCAGCAGTCCACACATTCATTCTCACACATGCATACACCCTCTAGCTCAACACTCATCTTTTCACACAGAAACACACTCTCTCCCTCTGTTTCTCTGTCACACACACACACACACACACACACACACACACACACTCATCCTCACACACAGACACACACACACACACACACACCCTAACACACATATATACTCATACACACATCCTCACACACAGACACAGAGACATACCCTAACACACACATGCACACCACACACACACACACACACACACACACACACACACACACACACACACACACTCATCCTCATGCACACAGACAAACACACCCTCACACAATGCTGTGAGTTAAAAATGAAATGTCCTCACAAGCTCATGTTTTGAATGCTTGGTCCCCAGCAGGGGGACACTATCTGGGAGACTGTAGAAACTTCAGGAGGTGATGCCTAGCTGGAGGAAACAGGTCATTGGGGGCAGGTCCTTGGAGGTGTATTATTCCTGGCTGCTCCCTACCTTACTCTCTGCATCCTCTCAATATGGTGTGAAGTGCTTTATTTGTCTTGCCACGCCCTTCCAGCTATGATGGATTGAAGTTTCTGCACCTGTGAGATGAACTAAGGTCCTCTCTTCCCCCAAGTTGTTCTGTTGGGCAGTTTAGTCACTGTGACTTGAAAGTAACTCACACTCACTGAGCTCACATAAGCACAGACACATTCACACTCATGCTCACACTCCCTCATAGACAGACTCTATCGGATGCACATTACTGTTAGAAATACAAACACACACTCTAACACACAGATAGATTCACAGACACCAGCACGCTCATATATAATATACAAATATATTCATGCACTCGCTACATTCAACAATACTCTTTTTAAAGAAATTTAGTTTATTCTTAATTATATGGATACGGGGAGCTGCACCTGTAAAGAAAGCTTCAGACCCTCTGGAGCAGGAACTACAGACAGTTGTGAGCCTAACATGGGTGCTGGGAATCAAGCTTAGGTCCTCTGCAAAAGCAGTGCACACTCTTAACCGTTAGCCATCTCTCCATCCCCAAGATACACACACTAATATACTCATACGAGCACATACTCACTCATTATCATACGCCCACAATCACAAATTCTCTCACAGACACTAACATTTACACACACAGACACAATCATACACATACCACACATTCTCATATACATAGCACACATACACTCACAATATACTTTTTTCATAATATTCCCACACATATTAATACACTCTCATGCATTTATACACCAAGCATATGATGTACTCTTTCGTGCCATAATCACCATACGTGCACACACACACACACACACACACACACACACACACACACAGGGCACACACACTCTCTTGCTTTGCCATCAGAGCTCTCTCTCTCTCTCTCTCTCTCTCTCTCACACACACACACACACCACACACACACACACACACACACACACTTGCTTTGCCCTCAGTGCCCTCTCTCACACACACAGCTGCCAGTTCCTGTCTAAGGCCCAGACTACCAAGAATGGAAAGACATGGGGTCTAACTGGGGCAGCTGCCACCAGCCTCCAACCCCATCTCCAGGCCACTGTGTCAAAATCACACAGCTCAGCTTCCATTTTGGCTTCTGCCAAGAAGCCCCTGACTCCCCTAGGATGACAGAGAATGGGCCATGCCATGAATAGACACACTGGGCCCTCTGCTTTATAGATCCAACTGATGGGTTCTGAATAACCATCCCACATACTCTATAGCCTGCTCCACACATCCCTGGCTGGCTCTGAATTATCAGTTGGGTCTCCTCCCACCTGTAAGATCCTTCCAGCCATCCTTCAACAGAGCCTTTATGTAGCACAGCTGATGCAAACTAGACATACCCTGGAAGACAGAATCTCAACTGAGGAACTGCCTCTGTCAAATGGGCTTATAGGCATGTCTGTAAGGCATTTTCTTGATTGCTAAAGGATGACACTGTGAACAGTGCCACCCTTGGCCAGGTGATCCCAGGATGTTTAAGAAAGGTAGCTAAGCCAGCCAGTGAGCAGCATTCATCTGTTGGTCCTGCCTTGAGTCCCCCCCCCCCCCCGGCCTCCCTCGATAATGAACTCAGACCTGTAAGCTAAAATAAATCCTTTCCTCACCAAGTTGCTTTCAGTAGTGGTGTTTATCATAGCAACAGAAAGCAAAACAGGACAGAAAGTGGTACCAGGGAGTAGGAGCTTGCTGTGACTGGCCTGACGTCGTAGGGTTTTGTCAAAGCATTCGAAACTTCAGTGGAAAACCCTCTGAATGCTTAGAGTTGAATCAGCTGTTCAGCAGGGAGGCTGAAAATTAAGAATGCTGAAAGAAATACAAACAATGGAGACCTAGATTGTGAAATTTCAGAGATGAGTTTGAGGTCCCATCGGGGTCATGAGATGTATTTGAATTAAGAAGGAAATCTTTGCTGTGGAAGGAAATCTTTGCTTTACAAGGGATGTTAGTTAGCTGAAGCTGAAAAATCACCTGTGGTTAATAAGAGGCCAGTCTCTCTGAGGGAAAAATCTTTGGGAAATATTTCCTCAGGGTCAGTACAAAGAAGCTGTGGCCCTAGCTGGGTGTGGTGGCACACACCTTTAATCTCAGCACTCGGGAGGCAGAGGCAGAGGCAGAGGCAGGCGGATCTCTGTGAGTTCGAGGCCAGCCTGGTGTACAGAGTGAGTTCCAAGACAGCCAGGGCTACCCAAAGAGACTTCACATCCAGCTCACTACAGAACTTGAAAAGTAGTGTTTAAGGGTCTCTCACATGGTCTAGTCTTGATGGTGTGGAGGGGCAAAGGAGAGCAGCTGAGATGACACTGTGAGACGGGGTCAGTGTCTCCCTGAAGAGCACAGGAGAGGCCATTGGTGAAGCCACAGCTTCAGTTACAGTGGGGAGCCCAGGATTTTGAAGATGCCAAGACAACAGAACATCTGCCAATGACAGCAGCAGGTGTGGAATGGGGCTGGCCCGAGCCTGTGAGACACGCTGGATGGCAGAGCCAGAGAGCTGGAGCTGTCCAGGCCTTTTGGAGCCAGAAGACCATGAATGAGTCCCAGAGGGCAGATGCCGAGCTACAAAATTTGAGCTACATGGATAGATGTTTATTTTGCTTAAGTGTGTTTTTATGCCCCAGTTCTTCCCTTTTAAAATAAGAGAATATTTAACTTGGGTTTTGTTTGGTTTTGCTTTGCGTTTGTTTGTTTTTTCCTTTACAGGAGCCCCCAGTTAAGAGACTTTGGATATTTTAAAGAAACACTGAACTCTTTTTTTTTTCTACATTTTTTATTTGAATTAGAAACAAGATTGTTTTACATGTCAATCTCAGTTCCCTCTCCCTCCCCTCCCCCCTGCCCCCCCAACTAACACCCTATCTATCCCATATCATTTCTGATCCCCAGGGAGGGTGAGGCCTTCCATGGGGGGGGGTCTTCAGAGTCTGTCATATCCTTTGGGATAGGTCGTAGGCACTCCCCCAGAAACACTGGACTTATAAAGCAATGGAATTTTTTTAAACTGTGAAACCTTTATAGTGCTGCCGTATTTTTTTAGTTTATTTTACATCATGACCACAGCTTCCCCTCACTCTTCTCCTCCCATTCTCTGCCCTGAACACCTACCCTCAGCCCCACCACCATCCACTCCTCTGTGGACTTGGCAGGCTCCCCAGAGATATCAACAAAGCATGGCATATCAAGTTGCCTTAAGACTAAGACCTCTTCTTGTATTAGGTTGAGCAAGGCAATTCAACATGAGGGATAGGTTCCCAAGAGCCAGCCAAAGCTTTAGGGACAGCCCCTGCTCTAGTTGTTAGGAATCCCACAAATAGACCAAGCTACACAATTGTCACATATATGTGGAGTGCTTAGGTCGATCCCATGTAGGTTCCCTGGTTGTTTGTTCAGACTCTGTGAGTTCCTATGAGCCAGGTTAGTTGTTTCTGTGGGGTTTCTTGTGATGTCCATGATCCCTCTAGTTCCTAAATCCTTCTTCAGCAGGAGTCCCTAACCTCAGGCTAATGTTTGGCTATGGAACTCTGCATCTGTTTCCATCAGTTACTGGATGAAGGCTCTCTGATGACAATTGGGGGAGTCACAAATCTGATCACAGGGGATGACCAGTTCTGGCTATGAATAGACTATTGCTAGGAGTCTTAGCTAAGGTCATCCTTGTAGATTTGTGAGAGACAAAATGGCAGCCTAGATAATGGGAAAAGATCTTCACCAACCCCACATCTGACAGAGGACTGATATCCAAAATACATAAAGAAGTCAAGAAACTAGACATCAAAAGAACACAAATAATACAATTTAAAAATGGGATACACCTAAACAGAGAATTCTCAACAGAAGGAAGAATCTCAAATGGCGGAGAAACACTTAAAGAGGTGTTCATCATCCTTATCCACCAGGAAAATGCAAATCAAAACAACTCAGAGACTCTATTTTATAGCTGTCAGAATGGCTAAGATTAAAAACACAAAGGACAGTTTATGCTGGAGAGGATGTGGAGGAAGGGGAACACTACTCCAAGGCTGGTGGGAGTGCAAACTTGTACAGCCATGTTGGAAATCAATATGGCAGTTTCTCAGAAAATTGATAATCAATCTACCTCACGACCCAGCTATACCACTCTTGGGCATATACCCAAAGGAAGCTCAATCATACCACAAGGACACTTGCTCATCTATGTTTATAGCAGCTTTATTCATAATAACCAGAACCTGGAAATAGCCTAGATGCCCCTCAACTGAAGAATGAATGAATAAAGTGTGGTACATTTACCCAATGGAGTATTATTCAGGTGTTAAGAACAATGATCTCAGGAAATTTGAAAGTGAATGGATGGAACTAGGAAAAATCTTCCTGGGTGAGGTAACCCTGATCCAGAAAGACAAACAGATGCACTCACTCATAAGTGGATATTAACTGCCAAGTAAAAGATAAACATACTAAAATCCACAGACCCAGAAAGACTAGGTAGCAAGGCAGGCCCAAAGGGGGCTGCATGGATCTCCCTGGGAAGGAGAAATAGAGAGATCCCCTGGGTAGATGGGGATGAATGGGTTTAGGAACTTAAGGTATCAGAATGGGGAGGGTGAAGTAAGAGAATACTGAAAGAGATGATTGGAAAGGGCGGCTTTCTGGGGTCAAGTAGAAATGGGATGCGAAGGGAACTTCCACTAATCTACAGTGATGTTGTGTTTTATATTATGACATTGACATGTGATCTTGGGGGTCAAACAAGGAAAGATTACGACCTAACAATAATGTGTTTATATGTCAGGTTGACAGGAGGTAGCTGTGCTGTTAGTTTTTGTCAATTTAACATAAACATAGACATACCTGAGAAGAACGAATGTTGATTCCATTCGTTGTCCTCAGATTGGCCTGTGGACATTTCTGTGGGGCATTTCTTGCTAACTGATATAGGAGGACATAGCCCACTATGAGCAGTGCCATCCCTGAATGGGTGGGCCTGGGATGTTTAGGAAAGGTAGTTAAGTGATCCTCTGTAGTGGCTCACACCTTTAGTCCCAGCACTTGGGAGACAGAGGCAGGAGAATCACTGTGAGTTAGAGGCCAATCTGGTCTACACAGGACAGATACAGATCCAAAAAGATACAAAGGGAGGCCCTGTCTCAAAAAAAAAAAAAGGAAGGAAGGAAGGAAGGAAGGAAGGAAGGAAGGAAGGAAGGAAGGAAAGAGCAAGCCATGGGAACAAGCCTATAGGGAGTATTTCTCCATTGACTCCAGAGTTCAGGTCCTGCTTTGGCCTCCCTCAGTAATGGACTGTAGCCTATAAGTCAAAATAAACCCTTTCCTCTCTGAGTTGCTTTTGGTCATGGCGTTTATCACAGCAACAGAAAGCAAAGTGAAACAGGTTATCTTTCTAGATCTCTTTGGCTAAAAGGAAGACAACTTTTCACAAGCCCCTCTCAGCCCCCTTGTCACTTCTGGCATTCTCCATGGCCTGGCCAATCACATCTTCATCATATCAGAATGCACTACAGGACAAATCATGTGTCTACAAATCATCTACAAACTTTAATGCCCCTCCCTTAATGCTTTAAGCATGAAAGAAACACACACACACACACACAAAAAAAATAACTGTGTTGGATTCAAAGTCAGTAATTTATCTCTATGACAATTAATCTAATTTGTCCCACATCAGGCCAGTTCCCATCAAACTAAGCCAATCAAAGCTGGTCCAGCCTAACTCAGACACATTGTATGAGGGAACCGGCTAAGTGTGCATGCTCTTCTCACAGCCAATCAAAAGCGTGTCCAGAAAAATACCCTAACTCAGCTACAGAACACTGTCACGTGGTGAGCACCTTCTCAGCCACAGAGTACAGTCAAATTACAGGCCAGAGATGTGGGCAATATCTAGTGAAGTTTGGTCCCACGTAATTTATATTTTGAAAAAACCTACACTCCCCCAATGCAACTCCTGCAGCTATTTTTCTGCCTCTATGAATCTGTCTCTTCTAGGCAGAACAAATAGTTAAAACTCACATAAGTTGAAACTCCTAGTATAATATAGTATATATGCAGAAAGGCATGGTATTACACTCCTATTATTCCAGCATTTAGGATGCTAAGGAAAAACAGTCAAAAGTTAGAAGCCGGACTGGGCTACATAGTGAATCCAAGGCCATCATGAACTACAATGTGAGTCCCTGTCTCAAAAATAAAGTATTTGTCTTTTGTGACTGGTTAATTACACTTTGCACAGTATCCGAGGTTCATCTATGTTGTAACCTGTCAGGATTCCCTTCCTTTTTGTGCCATCATGTGTATGCACCACACATATTTATCCATTTATCTATCAATCAGCATTTGATAGACAGGGCTGTGCAGTTGTGCCTATGAGTATGTGCATCTCTTGAAGACCCTGCCTCCTATTCTTTGGGTGTGTGAGGCCCTGCCTTCTAGTCTTTGGGTGTGTGAGACCCTGCCCTCTAGTCTTTGGGTGTGTGAGACCCTGCCTCCTAGTCTTTGGGTGTGTGAGACCCTGCCTCCTCTTCTTTGGGTGTCTGAGGCCCTGCCCTCTATTCTTTGGTTGTGTGAGACCTTGCCTTCTAGCTTTGGGTGTGTGAGACCCTACCTTCTAGTCTTTGGGTGTGTGAGACCCTGCCTTCTAGTCTTTCTAGATGCCAGCAGGGATCCTAGTTCTACTGCAGGATCTACCAGTCCAAAAAAAAGTTGATCCATTGGCATCAGGCTGACAGGAAGTGGATGTCATGCATCTCTAGAGGCCCAAGAGCGGGCCAATCAGTGAGCCAGCAGCTTATCAGCAGCTCCTCAGGCTCCAGAGGGTCACCTGAGACAGCATCACCAGGGCCAGGGTCCAGCAGAGAGTGACCTTGTCCACAGGCCTGGCCTCTTATCTATCTCAGAGTCCCCTAGAGTCATGTTTTCCTGCTAGTCTTCTTGTCCTGTCATATTTCATAGATAAGGGAATACTTGGAGGAGGCTGGGATCCATGTTTTAAAAAGCATTCAGCGAGTACTTACTAAACACCTGGCATGTTCTTAGGGAAGTGCTGATGGCAGGATAGAGAGACATCACACCTAGGTGGTGCCTTTGAAGAGCTTTCGGCACACTGACAAGGTAAGGGCGCATGAGGTCACACACTAAATGGTAAAGGAGATGGTGTGCTTTTAGCAAAATGGACTGGGACTTTTCTTCAAGGAAAAACACAACTTGGCCAGAGAGTGGAGGGAAGGGAAGGGGAACCGGGGCTGGGGGCCAGGGGAGGGGGGGAGGGAGGCTAGAGAATGCATCGAGGGAAAACAACTTTCATTCAAGGCCAGAAATATGAAAAGGGCAGGGAGCTTGGGAAAAGCAGCAAAAGGCAGGGTGGAGAAACAGGGAGAAGGTTGATATGACATCCAAACTAATGGAGACAGAGGTTGGACATGCACAAGGACGGTGTGCCTCATGAGCATAAGGCTTGAAGATTCACAGACGGCACCTCTCACCAGTGAGAGATGAGACTGGGGTTCTCACCCCTATTTAACATGTATACTAACAGTTTCTCACGTCGGTTAATACTTGCCTTACAAGTATGAAACTTGTGTGTGATCCCCAAAACCAGTATTTTAAGAAGCTGAGTGTAGCGGCACACACTTGTAATTTAGCAGGTGAGGAGTAGAGAATAGTCAGATCTTTGGGACTCACTGCCTGCCAGCCTACCCTACTTATTAGCAAGTTCTAGGCCAGTAAGAAAATCTATCTCACACAAAATTACGCAGTACCTGAGGAACACCTGTGGTGGCCTTCTGACCTACACACACACACACACACACACACACACACACACACACATGCAAACCTACACATGCACACGTCAGCTATAGGACCTGGCCACCAGCCACTGAGCAAGTAAGCAGCAGCATTTACTATACATGCCCAGAGCACTCCTCCCCGGGACAGCATGGCTGTTACTGTTGCTGCATCTTCTGGTGTTGTTTGCCTCTTAAAAGGTCAGTGTATGCACAAGGCAGAGAAGAGAGAGCCTGTTCTATGCTATTTCTGACCTAAGTGAGGAGTACCTCTCTTCCAGGAGTACAGAGTGACGAGAGGAAGAATGCCATTCATGCTCATGAATGGCATGACTATTCTGAGATTCCCAGACCTCTGGTTGTCAGAGTTATATCTGGTTGTGATGTCGTAGTCTGTGTAAAACAAAAATCTCTGCCCTGGGATGCGAGACTTGGCCAAGTGACTTGCCATGGCCAAAACCCTCTGACACCTCCGGAGGCGTTATGTGTCTTTTTGCCATTGCTAAGAGAATGTGGTGAGGGCCATGCAATGACCCCAGAAAACAAATACTAGGAGTCACATGAAGATCTGAGCCACAATGACAGCCAGCAGCCAAGTCCAAACTGGATCCACAATATTGGGAATGCCCCAACTGTGCCTCACTTATCTGTCCCAGCAGATATGTCTGCGGCCTGGGCTGGAGAAAAAGTCTACTGGAGCCTTATAGCCAAAGGAAATAAACCTCCAAGTTTCTAATCCACTGCCGTTAACTGTACCACCTGATCTCATCAAAGGGATTCCCTGCTGGCCGCAAGAAGATTGAGGAAATCTGAGGTACCAACCAAGTAAGTCATTAGGCGTCAAAAGCATGAAGGCAAGATTGGACCTGGATAATCCCTCCATAGTTCAGAGTCATCTATCTAAACGAGCTCCTGTTGATTTCCCAAGTGGACCTTTAGATGCTCCCACAGGCACCCCAGGTAGCATCAGAGTGGAATCTGTTAACCCCATCATCATCCAGGGTGTCACTCTCCTGCAATGAAGACATGTGGCTCAGTATTTTTTTTTCCTTTTGGAATTTGTGTTATGTTACTAAGTTCTGTGTTACTTACAAATAACAGTTCTTTCCCCCAGTGGCTTTACATGTTCTCTGCTCTGCACAGACTATGAGCCACACTGAACGGCACCTCAGCAGTGTCATTCCTATAAACACGACTGCCATTCTAAGATCCACGTAATTACAGGACGGTAGGGTTAGAGTAGAACTCGGGGATCATCAGTTCTAACCACGTCATTTTACAGATAAGAATGTGGAGGCCCACGGAGGGTAGTTTGTCTGCTGGAGGTCCCACAGCTAGTTAGTAGCAAAGCAATCAGTGCCATGGGAGAGATTAGCAGGACCATTCTAGAAACAGGCAATAATCTCCACCGCTTCGGAGAGTCTTTGAAAGTGGGTCACTCTATATCTGTTAAGATGCCCAGTGCCAGAATCCTGCCCGCCCTTAGGCTTTGAAGTGGCTGAATAACACAGGGAAAATGGCCCTGACTGGGGAGAAGTGGAGTCCTCCTCCTGAGGCCTTGAGCTGAGCCTGGTTCCACAGACCAGACGGAGATTTCCTTTTGACATAGAAGCTGACAGCCTTGGAAGGTGTCACCAGCAGCCTGCCGAAGACAGCTCCTGAGCAGTGAGAGCTTCATCTCGTGATCCACTAGTTAACTATTGTAACCATGGTGCAAAGTCAGCCACAGAGAGAGAATTCACACCACAGAAATTGGGAAGTGCTACAATTTGAAGATATTACAGTTATTGCTGCTTCCAAGAGCCAGTTTAGCAGCACACCTTGGACTGTTCCTCTTCCCTGGGACTGAAAGCCTTCAAGCTTAGAAAGACCTTCCTGGACTAGTGATGTAGTTGAGTCAGAAGAGTGTTTTTCTAGCAGGCACAGAGCCCTGATATCCCATAACTAGGTATGGTGCACACCTGTAATGACAGAATTTGGAAGATAGACGCAGGAAATTCACAGTTCGAGGTCAGCCTAAGCTACATAATACTGTCTATAAAATGAACAAACCAGCAACATCCACACAGACAGAAATATTCAGAGAGGGGATAGGGACAGAAACACCAAGAATAAAAGAGCTTCCACCCAGATCCCTGTCATCAGGTCCCATGAGCTTTGTCCCTATGCAGTCACATCTACCTAAAGTGGTCTCTCAGAATTCCATAACCCCAGAGTCCCAGTATCTCAGCATTGCAGACTTTCAGTGTTCGCCAGTTTGGCCAAGTGGGGGCAGAAAAAATCGGAAATTTTGATTACATCAAAATTTTAATTTTCTGTATGTTAAAAAATGATAAAAAGGCCAGGTGTTGGTGGCACACGACTTTAATCCCATCACTCAGGAAGCAGAGGCAGGCGGATTTCTGTGAGTTTGAGGCCAACCTGGTCTACAGAGTGAGTTCTAGGACAACCTCCAAAGCAATATAGAGAAACCCTGTCTCGAAAAAACAAACAAAAACAGATAAACAGAAAAAACAAAAAAATAATATATGGTGTATGTTAATATACTTGATAAAGGTCATGTCATAGCTTAATGTATAAAAAAAGCAAATCCAAATCAATAAGAAAAAGATGGGCATTCCAACAAAAGTGAAAGCAATTGGCAAAAGAACAAATGTTCTTTCAGTAAACACAAAGAACCTAATATCAATAGTGATTTAAAAAAAAAAGATACCTTTCACCAGAGGAAACTATCAAAGATTTTAAAATAATGAGTCAGACAATGGTAACAAAGTTGTAAAGAAACAGAGACTCTCAAACTCTGCTAGTGGAGAAATAAATTGGTGCAAACCTTCTGGAAGGTGTTTCTGCAATCAGTGTGCAAGCCTTTTAATGCAAAAATAACACTTCCAAGAATTTACCCTTGGGCAGGCCTCTGAGTTGCAAAGATGCACGCACACAGTTGCTACTCATGGTGTTATTTATAACAACAAAATTTATAAGCAACCTAACATTCCAATAACAGAGGGAGTTTTTTTAAAGTAAATTATGGATTCCTATATAATGAAGTACTTTGCAGCCACTAAAAATCAAGGTGTTAGAAAATATGTTCAAAACATACTGCAAAGTGGGGAAAAGCAGTCTATAAATTAATACTTCAAGTCACTTGCTTAAAACTTACACAAATATGTAACTGGAAAAATGCTAACCATGGTTCTCTGTACAAAGACTGTAGATTATCGAGCTTTTATACTTGATTTTTTTTTTACTTGCTTTTTTGGATATACAAGTTGACTCTTCTGATGTTTCCCAAGCTTTCTTCTAAGAGCACGTTTTTCTGTCTCAGTTGGAAGAAGCATGCATGCTTAGGCCTTGTATTAGCTCCTGGCCCCACCTCCAGATAGTCTGCATAAAGTGCTTACCACAGTTTCTGGAATGTGGAAAATACCTAGCCAGTGTTGGCTACCACTATCAGAAAATAAAAAGCAACTATTATTTACAAAGAGAAAAAGACATACTTGAGATTTGGCTTTGGGCTCTATGAGGGGTCTACCAGATGCCACGTAAAGGCTTATCCAGTTGGTAGGACAGCTATGCCCAAGGGGGAAGGAATCACTCCAGTTGGAGAGTTCCCTGGCTGTGTGCTGAGCCGCGGACTGGAGGGTCCCCTGCTCCCATTCATCCCTGCTGACGTTCTAATTCTTCAGTCTACATTGTTGTTCCGTCCATGACAAAGCCAAGGCTATCCCAGGAAACTATAAAACAGCAACAATTGTTAAACAACAGTCAGACCCTCTAAGGATCCCAGTCATGCCGAAGGTTTGTTGATGTTGAAATGACCTACAGTCGTACAGTAGCCTTCCATCTCAGGACTCATGGAAATGTAGTTTCCACAAATGTATACCAGGAAGCAAGAGTGACACAGTGATCATCTTTGAAGTGACCCCTACTTTATGAAGTCTGGAAGGCAAATCAGCATGACTTGACAGAAAACACTGTGTCCCTCCCTCTCAGAAATGGTGGCCAACGCAGACACTGCTCCCAAACCAGTAAGAATGGCCTCCCTGCAGGGAACATCCCATATCAGGTGGAGGCTGAGGGACAGAGCTGTCACTAATTTGATAGAGTGTTTGCCTAGGTAGAGGCTGAAATTTTCCACTTTGGGAAGAGCATCTAGGCCATTGCAGGACTAAGAGTCATTCCGGGTCCTCTGGGTACATGTCCTCGTGTGCCTGTATCCCATCCTGAATGCTGAACCTTGTCCCCCTGGCTGGAATCTTCTCTCCACCTTTTTCCTCCTTGTTCCTACTCTCAGGACGGCAGCCACTACAGGCTTCTTCCAACTGCAATGCCATCCCTTCAATCTACAATGGCTCACTGACTTTATTCCCTAAAAGACACATGACACACACACCTTCTATTTTAGCTCCCATCCCCTGTTGGACACCGTCCCATGGCTGGAATAGCACATAGCAGGTCCAAATATGAAGTCCAAAAGAGTCCCAAGTGGCAAGGAATGCTTACCACCTTTACACTTACCCCCCACCGTGCTGTGAACCTAATACAGTAAGAAAACCATGCTAGAGAGGACATTTCTATATATAGGAGGTTATTTGGCAAAATGGGGTCTTTTCCAAAGAAAGCTGTGGTGATCTGGATTCACTGGGCCTTTTCATTCCTGCTGAGGCCCTCGTCCTTGTGCAGACGATGATGACAGCATTCAGCATCAAGCCTCCCAGGGCTAGCCACCGGCCCAGTAGAGGGACTCTGTCTAACTTAGGGATCCACCATGCTCAATATGAACTTGCAAACTGCCTTGAAATCAGATGGAAGACTAATGGTCACCACATACCCTAGTAGAAAACTTGAAGCCTAGCACCAAACAGCTGGCACCTCATCCTATTTCCAGCTGTGAAATCCTGACTCAGACACTTATCCTTATCAAGGCCCAACTTCCTCATATGTACAATAGAGAACAGTCCCCACCACACAGGTTGGTGGTGAGGCCTAAGTAAGAGAATAAATAGCAAGTGCATGGGTCCTAGTAAGATGTCAGTCACGGACAGTGACTGTTATAAGGAACCTCCCTAGCCATCCTACCCACAGGAATGCTGCTCACCCAACAGCAAATGCCATGAGTCCATGACAATGTTCAGAGTGTTCGTCTTATTCTCCTGTGTCCCTCACCAACCACCCTGCCAGGCATACTGTAGAGCACAGAGTCTTAAATATTTGTTGAAGGGATGACTTAATGGATGCCACTTTGTCTCTGAAATGTGCCTTCTGTATTATATCATTTTGTGAATGGTATATTATACTGTGATCTTTTGAATTGCCATCTAATTGTGCAACTGGCTTTCTTATTTATCCCTATGACCCTGAGCAGCACACATCTCTTCCCCTCCATTTTCCTGCCTACACAGATCGTAAGCTCTAAGCCAAAGTGTCCCTCTGTATAACCAACCACCCTGAAACTTCAAACCTTAGAACACAGCTGATTGTTTTCCTAACTCTAACTCTGTGGGCCAACCCATGCTTCTGCTTGCCCTATCAACTGCAGTCACTCATTCAATTGCCATTAGGCAACATTAATCCAAGATGGCTTCCACCCAGCTCTCTCTCTCCAACTACAGCACTTGAGCCCAGGTTTCCATACATAGTAAAAGGCAAAATCACTAACTGGAAACTAAGCTCTGAAACTAGCTGAGCGTTGCTTCAGTAACACTCATTGGCTGAAGTTGATCCCACAACAATACAATATGGAAGTGGGGAGGGAGGGATGGAGCTCAATGGAGGAGTAGAACCTAACTTTCTCTTTTTGGTTGTTTGAAGCAAGACTTCATTATGTAGACCAGGCTGGCCTCCAACTCACAGAGATCTGTTTGCCTCTGCCTCCAGAGTGCTGAAAGTAAAAGTATATGCCACCATGAGGGTCCAGACTCTTTCTCTCTCGATGAAATACATTTCAGAAACTTTTGGACATGCTTTCAAACATGATCAATAACAGAAATGTAGGCTGAACTTAACCTGGTCAGGAAAGGAAATACACATTGAGTTCAACTTGTAGAGGTTTCAGGAGAAAAGTATACATTCCCACCAGGATCCAGAGCAAATCTAAAGCATCTGAAATGGGAAGATGTCTTTCTTCCAAACTAGGACTTTTTAAGGCCAGTCAGAATCTTATTTTTCTTGAGTGATTCCATTTACTCTCATTATTTCAGTGTCATCTATATGCTAATGACCTTCAAATATTACCTCCAGCTCATCTGATGACTCATATAGTCACCCTTTGAGTTGTCCCCAAACTTGCTCCATCAACAGTCTTTCCAGGCTTAGAAAGGAGACATCAGCCATCCAGTTGCTTGACCACAAATCAAGTTTGTCCTCAGTTGCTCTTTCTCCTTCACCTCCTACCTTCAATCTATCTATAAATCCTGTCAGTTCTACCTCCAAGCCATCTCTTCCCAATTTTCCAAGGCTGACATAAAAAGGCCTTCCTACAAATCAATGGCTTGGCATGACAGAACTGTATTATCTAATACAAGTACAAAATCAAGGTGTAGGTAGAGTCACAGCCTCACTGTGACCTACAGGGGTCTTTGCCTCTTACTAGCTTCTGGTAATGACATTGGCTTGCATTGACATCAGTCTATCCTCTGCCTCAGTGGTCATCACCCAATGCTCTCCCCCATCCATAGGGGTGGGGGATTTACATCCCAATCATGATGGACAAGGCTTGCCCTAACCCAACGTGGTCTCATTTTTAAATACATCTGCAAAGATCTTATAAGAACATGTACAGGTACTCGGGGTTAGTTAGGACTTTAACGTATCTCTGGAACACAAATACAACCCATTATAGCTACTATAATCTTTTTTCCATTTATTTATTTATTTATTTATTATTTTACATCCTGACCACAGCTTCCCTCCCTCCTCTCCTCCCCCTACCTCCACATCCCCTCTACCTCCCCACTCATCCACACCTCCTCCATTTCTGTTCAGAAAAGGCAGGTCTCCAAACATGACTGAAGAAAAGAATTTCAACATAATGATACCTAACAATATTCTGCTCTACTATAATCTTTAGTCCACGACAGTATCAGCTCCCTCTGTAGTCAACTCTTTTATTCAACTCTCTGTTTCACTCTTGCTCTCTACAACAAAAGCTCAGGACACAATCTAAACTCCTTAAATAGAATCAAATCACAAAACCCTGACCTATATAGTCTCTCCCAGACACAGCCCCTGCCATCTTCCTTACTACCCTCAGGACAGACATACCAAGCTCCTCTCTATCCCCAACAAGATGGGCTTACCCAGGGGAAAGCCTTTTCCCTAGATACTCCATGGGCTGCCAACCCCAGGATTCTAATTACTCATTCTTCTTGTCACTCAAGTACAGAGAGGCCACCCCTTCAGAGAACCTCTCAGACCTTTACTTTCACACTTCTGTTAGCTCAGTTCCTTAGAAATTATTCTAAGTGTGTAGTTTTCCTTATTTCTAGTGTATCGCCTGTATTCCCCAACTAGAATGTGAGCCAGGACTTTGCTTCCGTCACTGTTCCACTCTCCTTTCCCAGATCAGTGGATGGAACAAAATAAGTGTTATATGAGCACTTGCTGAAGGAAAGAACTATACCTTGATGAGTAAATGGAGTTTTCACTCTTTGTCTTGTAGAATCCACAGACTTTAACAAGGCCAAACATTCCCTCTACTTAAAATCCCTGACTACTTTTTTCTACCCAAAGAGATCTCCAGCCCTAAGTCACAGTCTCCTGGCTCTCTCTACTATAATCCATCTGCCTCCCTTGCTTACCCCTGTTCTTCTATCTGCCTTTAATGTTATCAGGTCTTGGGATTCTGTTTTAGGTCCTTATCATAGATAGAACAATGCCTCCCAAATTATGTCCACTTTCCTCAACCTTTGCAACTGAGACTATGATATTTTACATGGTTAAAGATACATATTGGAAAGATAATCTTATCTCAAGGATCCTTACAAACAGAAGGTAGAAGAGTCATGATCAGTCCAAACAATATTACAATCAAAGTGAAGGCCACAAGCCCAGGAGTGTGGGGACAGCCACTAGAAAAGGTTAGGAATAGGTTTTCACTCAGCATGTCCAGAAAGGACTCTGATTCACTACAATAGAAGCCATGTCAGTACTGGAAGAAAATGATTTGTCTGTTTTATGTGACTAATTTTGTAGTAATTTGCTGTAGAAGCCATGGGGAACTAATACTGTTCTCTTTTCTTCCCTTTCTCCTTTTTTTGAATAATGTCAGCTTCACCTATAGCTCTAGAGATCGTCTGTAAATGGATGAATGTTTCTTCTCTAAAATTCTATACCCACCAACTTATTTACCATCCATAACAAGGTGTCCTATGGGTAACCCAAATTAAACCCATCCTCAGCTCGGCCATTTTCCCTGTCTACCTCTGTGTGGCACCTAACCATCTTCTCTATCTGAGCTAACAACAGCACTGTGTGCTCCCTCCCAAGCATGGCTCCTAACAGCCCCTCTGCTTGACACCAGTATCCAAAAGAACTCTGGGCTCTGCTACTTTAATCTTTTCAACTCATCCTGTCCCCTCCAATGCTTCTTCTACAGCCCTCTCTATCTTTTCAGAGTTCCTACCTAGCCCTCTGGCCTCCATCCATGAACCCTCAAACCCATCTCTGTGTTACATTTTTCTTCTGAAATGCAAATATCTTAGCACATATTCCCTGCCCGCAGACTCCTCCGAGATAAAAGTCAAGTTGCTAAACATGGCTCACGCGGCTTTCCTCCGTCTGCCTCCCACCCCCATCACCCACCAGCCTCACCTCCTCTGCACCATACCCCTGCTTCCCACTACCCTAACTGCAACCTTCTTGTGGAAGATGAGGAGGAAAGGCTGTTTATCCCTGCCAAATCTTTCCTTCACTAACTGTCCCCTCTTTGGAACCCCAATTTGGCTGACTCTTGACTCAAGGGAATAAGAAATAACCCATTACAGATCAGACAATTGCACACATATAAATCAGTTCTCATTTCTCCTCAAGACACACTGAACAAAAGGAAAAATCACACTCCGAAATGCAAATCCATGCATCATTCATTCCCTTATAGATATGCCCACCCACAGAAACACAAATACAGAAGATATAGACAGATGCTCTTCCAACTGCAAATGCCTTCCCATAGCTCCTCTTAGGCAAAACCTCTTAGGCAGACACAGACTGAAGCCACAAGCACCCAAAGCAAGGAAGCAAAGAATCTCAAGGGCTTAGAGAGAAAACAAGTAGGTAAGTCGGTAGAAAGGGAAAGTAAAAAAAAAAAAAAAAAGAATGACCACGGAAGAGTCACCTGGGATGTATTCATTCATCAGCATATTCTCTGAGCCTCGTGAGGTCAAGTATATGCTGTTGAACAATAAAAACACCAAGACTGTTCAAGACAGCGGCCATGCTGCACTATTTAAATACACACGCGCACACACACACACACACACACACACACACACACACACACACACACACACACCTTGAAGAACTACCGATTTAAAGAGCAGAAGATACTTCATGTTTCCTGATCAGAAGCATAGCTTGGGGAGGAATGATCTCACCCCCACAACTGCTCGTTCAGAATGATTCTTCTGCAAGCCACAAAAATAAATAAATAAATAAACAAAGGTCCCCACTGTCTCTTCCTGGAACGATATAACCAAGGTGTTGGGGAGATGGTTGAGTCAAGCACAAGGAACTGAGTTCAAATCCAGCACCCACACAAGAGTGATTGATAGGGTGGTTCTCACTTCTAAGGATGGGGAGGCGGAGAGAGGAGGATCCCTGGAACTCACTGGTCATACAGCCTGGCAGAAATGCTAAGCTTCAGGCCAGTGATAAACCTGCATCCAACGGGGCTACATGGCCTCCCTAGGGATAATACCGGAGATTGTCCTCAGCTTCCACACTGTGGACACATGCCTGGCCGCCCACACACAAGTACACATACAGAAGGGGTCTTAAAAACATAGCCAAGAGAGCCACTGGGCTGTCGTTACACAGGTTCCAGAAGCCAAGAAAGCTTGTGCACAGCTGGGCGGGAAAGGCTAACTCTGCTTCGCATGGCCCTGGAGGGAAAGGATGATCTGAGATCAATCCCAGGCCTAAGTGCCCATTGGAGTGGGGTAGAAAGCAGTCCTCATTCACACTTCCCCCAGGAGCTGGGAAGAGAGATCTGACAGCCCAAGCTATAAGGGTGAGTGAAGCCGGGGGTAGGCAAGGGTCATCCGGGGCTGGAGAAACATCAGTATTTCTGTGGCATGGGGACAGAGCTTTGAGTCACAGGCCTGCAGCGAGGCTTGCTGACTGACTCAGCATGCTATCTAAAGTGACCTTAAATGATTTCCTCAGAAAAGTAATTATGCTGGAGTTAAAGGTCAAATAGCAAATAATGACCCTATAGCATCAGGCTCATTTCCCCTCTTACCAAGAGCTAGAGTCATGTGACCAACCTTGTCCACCTGACCCCAAAGTCCTTGAAGTCTCTGGCTTCTCTAAGTCCATCAGTGATGCTGCTACAGCAATCTCAGACTACAGGACAGTGACACCCGGAGTCTGTTGGGTAGAACCCAGTCTTGGCATTGTGCCCTTCACCCTGGCTCCTTCCTTGAACTCCACTGATGATAAATGAGCCTTACTTCCCTTTTGTCCAAGTCTTCAAAGTCATGGCAACCCTGCTTCTGCCTCTGTCTGTAAGCAAATGACTACTCCTGAGCCCCTTGATTGTGTTGTAAGTCTTGGTCTCCGCAGGCAGACAGGACGTCCACCCTGACTGCACAGACCTCCCAGCACCACTCTGTGAAGGTGCTCTACAGTATGAACAGGGTGCTTTTTTTGGGTGTTCTTGCTCATGCTAACTTCTAGAAGCTGGAGACTTCCAATCTGGCCCTTCCACCCAGACAACCTGCATAAAGCACCGAGTCCAGGTAGCCTGCCCTGTACTTTTTCATGTCCCTTGTCTGCCTTTGTTCCAAAACGATACCTTCAACAGACAGAAGGGAATCAGCACATTCTGCTGCTCTGGGTGTACTTCTTCGCACATGGCTCCCCTGCTTTAGAAGAAGGGTGTTAGAAGATGGAGGAGAGGAAAAGGAAGAGGAGGAAGAGGAGAAGAAAACCGATAGCAATGCCACACCCACCAGCACACAAAAATGAGCCTCCATCATTCAGATACCTCACATGCAAAAAGCCGCACTCACCGAGACTCCCTGGGTAGCTTTTCTGACCACAAATCTGAATTAGTTGCCTACAGAATTCAAGCATAAACGTCAGTGCAATTAACAAGCAATCTGTGTGTATGTGTGTCCTGATTTCCTATTTTCTGCCTTTGCCCAGCATAACCTCTAATGCTTGCACATAGACATCTGCCAAGGTGTTGGGTGTGGTAGTGCATTACTGGAATTCTAGCATTCTGAAGACAGGGCAGAAGGTTGTGAGCCAAAGGCCAGCCTGAGTTACATAGTGAGTTTCTGATTCACCTGGGCTGCATAGCATGAGTCTGCCAAAAAAAAAAAAGACAAACTAATTAATTTTTTAAGCATAAACCAGAAGCTGGAGAGATGGCTCAGTAGTTAAGAGCATTTGCTACCTGTAGAGCCAGGTTCCATCCCCAGCATCTACATAGCAGCTCACAAGCATCCATAACTCCAGTTTCAGGGGATCCAAAGCCCTCTTCATCCACCAACACACACGGTGGTGAAGCAGTCAGGGGGGAAAGTGGGCAGTGAAAGCAAGCAGGTAGCGCCATGTGTGCTGCGTGCTGTCAATGAACGGATAGTAAAAGTGGGCTAAAGGTTAAAGGACAGTGTCCTGGTTCTGACACACCGAATGCCAGCCTTTGTTTTCAATGCATTCTCCAAAGGATGGGGGAGGAGGCCTTGGACGATTCTAAGACCAGGGTGGGAAAGAACAAGGTGGTTCTGGAGCTGTGTGTCATGACAGAAAGGAGAAGCTCACTTTTAAAATTAATTAAAGGGAAGAAAAAAGAACCTTTAAAAAGAAATACGGGCAGGACAAGGCGGAAGCACCATGGAATACAACTAAAAGGGCTTCTTCCTCCCCACAGCCAAAGGTGAAAGACATGAAGGATGAAAGCCAACTCATATTGGATCACAGCCCAAAGTATAAATTAGCATGTGTATGTCCATACTGACATGAATGCATTATTGAATATGTATCGATAAATGGAGAGGAGGCAACATAGGGACGTAGGGAATTTCTAGGTAATGTATTTAAACCTTTCATCTCAAAAGGCCAGAGCATAGCTCCAAAGGGTGGGCTATGCTGAGGGACTTCCCTCTGAAGTATACAGTCTGGAAAGCAGGGACAGAGTGACTGAAAAAAATAAACTGGCAGACATACTGTAGCCAGGTGACCCAAGTTGATGTATGTGTCACAGTGACAGGCTGGACTTTGAATACGATGTGTTGAAACAGCACTTTGCCTCTGTGGTCTTCCTGCCAGCACACATAACCTGACCTCATCATGAGAAAAACACTGGACAGGTCCCAACAGAGAACATCCGATAATATTTCTGAGCAATGCCTCTCTAAACTGCCAAGGTTATCAAAGACAACGCAAGTCTGAAAAACCATCGCAACCAAGAGGTCAGGCGTGTGCCACCACCACCCAGTTAAAAGATAAGTTTTATTGATAAAAATAAGTAAGTAAATGGTAACTTGAACCAAGTGGTCTATGAAAGTCTCGGTGAAGAGTTAGCTATTAGTCTGGGCTTGAAGCGTGTCTTGTGAGAAGAGGAAGAACGTCAGGAGTTTAGAAACAGTATGTGCAAAGGCCCTGTGGCGGGAAAGGGGGTTGTGGATCTGAGGAGCTTAGAAAATGTTAATATGCCAGGAGAGCCATGAACAAATAAAAGAGCCAAAGAAAATAAGACTGAGGAGGGAAAGGGCTGGTGTCAGACTGATAGAGAAAGTGGAGGGAGGTGAGACAGAGGGCATACGCAGGAACCAAACCATGGAAAACCTTGGGACTGCCACAGGATGGAAACCCATTCAAGTGCAGTGAGAAGTAACTGAAGGGTGCAGTCTCACCAGGACCACGCTATTGAGCAGTTCAATCATGGAAACCCTCAGAGTCACCCATTGGATAACAGCAAAGTGGATGAAATTGCTGGGGAGACAATTGGAGTTTTCATGAACATGTATGAGCCCAGGTAGAAACCAACAGGTTTGCTGAAAGGGTAAAGCCAGACTCATCCTCAGACTGACAAGGATTTAAATGAACAGAGATTCAGTGGGGAAAGAAAGAATTAAAGATCATCAAGAAGATGCTCAGAGAGCTCCATGGAAGATGGCGTCCGGAGACACAGAACAGAAATTCGCTTTATGTTTTCTTTCCATACAGTTCCTCTTAAACAGCTTGACTGAATTTTAAAATAAGGTCATTTTTGTCAGAGCCTTCCCTACTGCTCTCTGCCTCCCAAGATCAGAAGTCCACACTGACCTCCTAGTCCACACAGCATGCATTGTCCTCCCAAACACATGCCACAAGCACACACACACACACACACACACACACACACACACACACACACACACACACACACACCACACAAACACACATCACTTGCACACACACAGACACACACACCACATGCACACACATGCACACACATGCACATGCATGCACACACATACATCACAACAAACCATACACACATATATCACACACACCGCACATACATCACCCATAGATACATCACACACATACACACACCACATACACACATATCACACACATCTCTCTCTCTCACACACACACACACACCATACAAGCACACATACACATATCTTACAACACACACACACACACACACACACACACACACACACACACACACACGGGTGCATCTTTGCTTTTTCATAAAGTAAGGCCCTCCCTCAACTGAGCCTACCTTGGCCACCTTCTCGTTTCCTGTGTCTTCTTTTCCCAGACTCTAGGAAGGAGCTAGCAACATAATCTGTTAAACTAACTCTCTGTACGGATACATATGGCTTTTCCTTTCAAAAGAATCTCAATTTTTGGAAAAGAACTCATAAAAAAAGGAATACCTTATGCTGAGAAACAAATCCTTACTCATATACATTTTAGGAGTTCTGCCAGTTGGTGGGAGAGACATTCTGCGGAGGAAATGAGTGGCCCTTTCTGTCACACCACATGGACAGCTAACAGCCTGCCGACGCAGGAATTCTGTCCGGTCAGTAGCAGCTTTGGTCCAACTGCTTTGTCTATCCCATACTCGTTTCCCCAAACCACAGGAAGAAAAAAAACCCGAAACATTAGTGGTGGCATTACCAGAGACTCCTAAGAAACAAGCTGCTGAGTGTTGATGAGAGAGCAATGTGATAGTTTTAAGATGTATTCATTAAACAAATTATCACCACACTTGAGTACTGTTCTGGAAGCTAAAGTTACATGGAAACCATGACTGAACCACACAATGTCCCTGTTCTCACAGAACCTATTTCCTAGTTAAGTTTGGTTAAAGCCGAAAGTCCAGAGGCTGGAGAGTTGGTCCTGTGTTTAGGAGTACTGGGTGCTCTTGCAAAGACCTGGATCCAGTTCTCAGAACCCACATGGTGTCCCTCAGCCATATGTAAGCCCAGTTCCAGAAGACATGGTGTCCTTTCCTGTCCTCTGCAGTCTTGAGGCATGCATGTGGTGCACATATATACATATGGACAAAACACTCATATACAAAAAAATCAAGAAATCTTTTTTTAAAAGCCCAAGAATCCAGTAGAAAATGGTGGCGTGGCCTTAGAGGCCCGATAGGAATTTCCTACCTCCTAATTCAGGACAGCAACATCTGGGAAGAGATAAAAGTCTCAATTTTCTCAAGCAGGAAAGCTGACCCTGCAGTGAGGGCTGAGGCTGGGGAAAGGGAAAGAAATTCTCTGCCTTGCCCACCATTCCAACAAAGGCCTTGGACTGGGAAGAAAGGCCCCAGATCTGTGTTGAAAAGGAAGAGAATGAACTTGGGAGAAGTCAGAGGTAGTTAAAACAAAGTTGCATGCCAAAACCAAATGTGGCCAAGGTTTGAAGCAACTGGTTGGTGGGAGTGCAAAACAGTGCAGTTGCTTTTGAGAACTTATTCAACATTCTTATCAAATACTCCCATGCCTAGGCATTGCTAGGGAGAAGTGAAAAGCTGTGTCTAAAAGAGACCTGCATGAAAATGCTTGCAACAAGGCCTAAGCATGGTGGCATATTCCAGTACTCCCAATGACTCAGGAGGCTGAGACAGGAGGATCACTTGAGCCCAGTCAGGAGGGATTGAAGACTAACTTGGGCAACAATGAGACCCCAATATCAAAAATGATAACAATGTTCATAACAAATGTATACAATTTGTCAAAAACTAGACATTACCCAAATGTCCATCAACAATACTTAAACGAGCAAATTGAAACTAGTCATACAATGAAATATGGCTCAGCAATTAAATATGCACAAAGGTGAAGAATCTCAATCTACAGAAACAAAATAATTTAGTAATAAAATAATGCTGCATGTTTCCATTTACATGTAGACCCAGAGTAGACAAAACAAACCCTGCTGAAGGGAATCGGGAACTTAGTTCCATGGGTTTGGGAATGGGAGAACTGAAAGGAAAAGCCAGGTGACAGAAACGTTCTGCATTTTGTTTGAGACGATAGTTCCACCTAACTGTCACCGCACAGCAGACAGACAACTTAAAATCTGGGTATTTTATTGCATGCTAATGGAGACCAAATGAAGAAAAATAATTCAACTTAATAAAATGCGAGCGGTAAGGAGACAAAACACGACAACAAGAACTAAGTTGGGAGTGAAGGAAGTCTGGGTGACTCCCCTTGATCTTCTGGGTCAAATGTGCCAGGTTAGATATCCTAGTCCAAGAGAATTCCAAAGCAAATACCTTCTGATATTTACAAGCAACTGGCTGGTAAATAATCTTTTAGATAATAGTTCTGTAGTGATTAACTTTGGTTGTCAGCTTTACAGGATCTACAATAACCTGAGAGACAAAACCCTGGGCATATCTATTAAGACAATTCTACATAAGGTTAAATGAGGTGTGAAAACCCACTGTAGCTGCGGGTGGGACTACCCCGTGGGCGGGGCTCCTAGAATGAAGGAACAGGAGAAGGCGAGTGCCCACATTCATCCCTCTGGGCTTGCTGACTGCAGATGCAATATGTTCAGCTGCCTTAGGTTCTCGCCTCTTAGACTTCTAGGTCATGATAGACTTTAACCTCAACTATGAGTCAAAACAAACACCCCTTTAGTCCCTTTAGTGATGCAAGCTCTATCACAAGTGAGGATATTTATTGAGGGTCTATCAGACCCATGTCTGGCACTGAGGGCTGAGAATCCAGCCCCAGTACTATTGAGTTCCTAATCTATAAAAGAGGGGATGGCAGCAGAGGAAGAGAGCCAATCATCAAAAAGTTTACATCAGACGATGTAAAATTAGAAAATTAGAGGGCCAATAACCCAAAAGTAAAATCAGACCATGATTATGTACTCAGTTTCTGCTTAAAGGTCATTGTGCTTTTAAGTTTTTCCTAATTAAGGTAAGAAGTTGGAAGGCAGAATGATGGAGCAATTACAGAAGGGTGCTGCTCGAGCTATGGCTATAGAGCACTCAGTTAATAGCGTACTATAATTCCTGACATACAGTAAGTTTTCAATAAGGTTCAGTTATTATGATCATTATTATTTCTCTCTGCTCTCTCCCTTCTTATAAGAAAAACATGAACTTTGAGAATAGATGTGCAATTAAAGACATGAACAAAAACATTCATAATAATTTCATTCATAATAGCCCAAACTGGAAACTATCCAAACAGTAGAATGGATAAATAAATTGTGGTATGTTCATATAATGGGATACCTCCCTGCAATAAAAAGAACAAACTGCTGCTTCATAGCAATTAGCAACTTGGATGATTCCTACAAACATAATATTGAGTGAAAGAAGACAGACTTTGAAAACCACATACGATGTAATGTCATTTATATAAGGTTCCAGAACAAACAAAGCCAATGTATACTGATGGAGGTCCAACAGAGGTTACGTTTGGCAGAAATTGCTGATAGGAAGGGGGCCTGGGGGGCTTTCTCGAGCTTAGAAATGGGTGTTACCTTTATTCAAGGGTCAATGATTCAAGTGTATAGTGGGTAAAAACTGAGTTACATGGAACGAAAGAATGAGCCCCACTCTCACCCGCTCCTTATGAGTGTGTTTTAGAGACAGTCTCATGTGCTCCTTGCCCCCCCACACAGTACTCACAAACCTACATTGAATAATAGAGAATACATGCTTATCAAAAATAATCTGTTTGTGATGGATAAAATGTATACAATGTACAAACCCTGTCAGTGGAATGGAAGAACATACCACATTCTCAACAATCTCCATGAGTGACTCGGAAACCCTCAAATCAGCTTCTTGGCCCACAGTGCACATAAGGCCTCCATTGAGCAGCAGAGAATAAAATATGTAAGTGATCCGTTTGCCAAAGCTTAAGCTCTCTACTGTATGCATCTTATACCTCAATTTTAAAAATTAATGTAAGTAGAACTAAGCAACATAAAGAAGTACATTTGGGAAGGTGAAAACTTACTGTGAGTACCTCAGATAGCTCCGCCACTGCTGTCTGCAGTGGATGGGAATATTGGTCCTCCGTGTCAAAATTAGCACAGTCATCAGTGTGGCGGTTTGAATGAGAATGACCCCCATAAGCTCACGGATGTGAATACTTGATCAGCAGGGAGTGGCACTATTTGAAAGGGTTAGGAGGTGTGGCCTTGTTGGAGAAAGGGTGTCACTGGCAGTGGACTTGAGGTTTCAGAAAGCTCATTCCAGGCCCAGACTCTGTCTCTTCCTGCTGCCTGTGGATCACAATGTAGAACTCTCAGCTACCTTTCCAGCAACATGTCTGCCTCCATCTGCCATGCCTCTCGCCATGGCAATAACGGACTAAACCTCTGAACTGTAAGCCAGCCCAATTAAATGTTTTCTTTTATAAAAGTTGCTGTGGTCATGGTGTCTCTTCACAGCAATAGGACAGTGACTATTGTCACTGTCGTAGTGACACAGATGCTAGGGAGCATCTCTGGTCTACCAAAATCATACCAAGTGTCTAGGACACACTGCAGAATCCCTGTCCTCGGGGAATCCCTGATAGGGCAATCAGCCTTATAACTAACTTATCACCTTGGGACAATTAGGGGCTTCTTTAAATGCAACTATGGGGTCTTGCAGGGGTTTACTGCCAGCCACCAAGAAATTCTCAAATCTTAATTCCATAATGAAAATATCAGGCACGGTCATTCTCTCCTCCTGAGGAACAATATGGTTAACACATCTCAGATCCTGCTGTTTAATTGCAATTGACATTTCTAGGTCACCAGAGGTGAAGGCAAACACCCTTCTGGAAGGCTTCTTGTTTATGGCAGCAGAGGAAAAGAGGCTAATTTTAGAGAATATAGCCAGCCTCTGCCCCCACAAAGAGCATCCAGGGGGTAAGTCTCTGACCTCCTGGCAGCAACAATGATGTAGGACTCAAGAAATGATGTTTGTCTCCTACAAATCTCATCACCACATCATGGGCTCTATGATGCTGCCCTGAAGACATGTCCAGATGCCACCTCCCTGTATGAAATATGGCATGCGCTCTTTGATTCTGTTTCCAATATAAAGTAATCTCTTGTTTAATGCATTTTGGGTTTTGTCCTTTTCCCAGGTTCCCAAGTCAACTGATGTTTTAAGCCAAACTAGCCTTTTCTTTATTTTCTTGCTTGATGTAGAGAAGCATACTTACAGAGCTGAGTGGCAGGAATGGGGACACATATCAGTGCTGTGCCAAAGAAATCTGAAGACAACTGCTGGGCTAAAAAGAAATTGTCGGCCTTTGCAGAGAACAAGCAAGCAAGAGGAAGGGGCCTAGGAAGGCCAGTGATTCTGAACACTGCTACAGGCCCACTCTGCCTAAGATATGACTTTAGTTTGGGCAAGAATGGAAAGTAGGCTAATGGGATTAGTTTTCAGCATATAGATACAACAAGGAAGAAGAGTGGCCAGATGTCCAATTGCCTGAGACGGCGTCAATAAAACACCTGCCATAAACATCGTGGTCTTACTTTGAAAAGGAAGCTATGTGCAGTTCACCAGTGGAAACAAAAAGCTGGCGAGAAGTTATTGGTGGAGCCTTTGAGAAACAGAGAGCAGAACTGCTGATGTCCTGAGACTCACTCTGGGCCCACTCTAGTAAATAGAGACCCCAGGGCCAACAGGTACTGAGAGGATGCAAAGTGTAAAAGAAACTGAGCTTAAAACATGAAGCTTTTGCTCTGTGGGCATGGAAATCCTTCCAGGAAAGGAACAAAGAAAGCCGGGAAGAGGGACTAGAGAGCGAGCTCAGCAATTAAGAGCACTGGTCATTCTTCTGGAGGATACAGGTTCAACTTACAGCACCCACCTGGCAGCTCAAAAGTGTCTCTAACTCAAGTTCCAGGGAATCTGACATCCAATGCTGGCCTCCCTGGGCACCAGGGACACAGGAGGTACACAGACACACATGCAACCAAAACACCCAAGCACATAACAAAATTAAATTAAAAAAACAAAGCAACTACTCAGATGGCTGACCAAGCTCAGTAATAGATGGGAGGGGGGAAATCTGTGCCTATGGTTTTATATTTTCCCAGGCCTGACACTGCAAATTATTACAAATTAGGTACCAGAGTTCTGGGGCAAGGCATCTGAAAGCAAGATGTCAGCATTCTGGCACCTTCTAAGGCCCTGAGGAGAATCTGCTCATGCTCATTCCTGCCTTCTGTTAACCTGCCAGAATCCTCAGCATCCCTGCATCCCAAGCTCTGCCTCTTTTTTGGAGGAGGAGTTCGTTTTTTGTTTTTTTTTTTTTTTTCAAGACAGGGTTTCTCTGTGTAGTCTTGGTTATCCTGAAACTCACTCTGTAGACCAGACTGGCCTTGAACTCACAGAGACCTGCCTGCCTCTGCCTCCTGCGTGATGGGATTAAAGGAGTGCTACATGGCCACCAAGCAGCTCTGCCTCTTTTTTTGCTCGGCACATCTGTGTGTATCTCTGGATCTCTGCAGGCTCTCTCCCTCCTACAGAAACGCCTACCAGTGACCACAAGGCCCACCCAAAATGCAAATGATGTCATGACAAGGTCTTTAATTACATCCATCCTTAAATGCCATCCTTCCAAATAAAGCCATATTTGAAGGTTCCGGGGATTAGAACTTGGGCCTAACATTTTGAACATTCAGTCCGTTGTTCATCTATGCAAAATTATTTTCAAGCAAAGGTCAAGAAATAATCTCTCAAAAAAACAAAAACTCTTTCCAAGCTAACTTTAAAATAATAAGAAGACAATCCCCTGCAAGAGAAAGCACTTAAGCAAACAAACTGTCCAAAACACACACTTCTGTGACTACTTTAGTGGCAATTGTGCCAAAAGAAAGTGCTGGGAAGAGAGTCCTCAGTATCCAGGGCAGTGATCTCCTCCTGACTGTCCCTCAAAAATATCTACTGACAAAGACGAGATTATAGGAAGGTACCAGGGAAATTGCCAAGCTGGGCTTTCACGGAAGGTACAACTTTGTCTTTGGTGAGTTCTAGCTACCTTCCTGACCTTCTGCTGCAAAAAGAACTACTCTAGCAAGATGACTTCCCTTGCCCAGGAAACTGAAGGTGCCAACTGTCATTAAAACAGCAACTTAATTTTCCAGTAAGGGTTGGGTGAGATGGCCCTGGATGTTGCTTCTTTCCAAGCACTCAAGAAACTGAGTTGTTTTGGGGTTTGAGGTTTTTGATTTTTTGTTGTTGTTTTGATTTTTTTGCCAGATTTTATAACCACCTTCTTCCTTCTGAAGAGATAGGAGTATCTGTTTAAGTCAGAGCAAATGAAAATTAAATTTTTTTTGTTTTTTTGTTTGTTTGTTTGTTTTTTTGAGACAGGGTTTCTCTGTGTAGCTTTGGAGCCTATCCTGGCACTCGCTCTGAAGACCAGGCTGGCCTCTAACTCACAGAGATCCGCCTGCCTCTGCCTCCTGAGTGCTGGGATTAAAGGCTTGTGCCACGACCACCCGGCGAAAATTAATTTTTCTTTGAGAATTTCTTAAATGTCTTAACCCCTCTTGAGCTTAATGGAGACACCTCAGAATGTCAGCAATCAAAACTGAGGTTGAGGTGGGGAGAGAGATTATCTTCTAAATCAAACACAGGCATTCTCTCAGAAGAATTTTTTAATTATTTCTTGGACAAGAAACAACTAATTAGCATCCCAGCAGGGGGCTTGAGATATTTCTTTTATCCTTGGTTAACTTCCAACAAATCCTCACACAGACAGGACAGAAAAAGAGAGGACAGGTAGTCTCTGCAATTCCGGAAGCTTTTGTAAAAATGTATTTCTCTTCTGACTGTTGAGAACAGGAATTGAAATTCTGAGGATGAAGAAAGTGATGAGTAGCGAAAACAGCTTTGCAATCTTCTTTGAAAGGTTTTTATTTCACATAGTATTTTCCCCCTTAGGGAAAATAAAAATATAATACTTACGTCCTTACCTGGCTTATGTTGCAATTTCAAACATTCACAGTACTTACAATACCATATGTTCAGCATTCAATTCAACAAATATTTATTATTTTCCTGGCACTGTGCTAGATGCTAAGGGAAGAAAAACACAATGTAACCAGCTTTCTCTTTACCAACTGTAGACAGCTCTAAGAACTCTCTAGAACAATACAAACAGGATCCTTCAAGGAGGTCAATGGTATAGGGAACCATGTCCCTGGGTATTGAAAAGGGGCTGGGAGGATGGTTGCTCATGGCCCCTTAGCACGTGCAACTTGCTATCAGCAGCACCAACCTGTGTCCGCTGAGACAGAAGTTCATTTTAGAAGCTGAGTGTTTAATTTCAGTCAGGAAGCAGTGTTAGCACATACACCTACTCCTAAACTTCACTACAGTCTATTGCAAAGGCCAGCAGCAGTCTTCAGCTTTCCCATTGTACAGCAAAGAAAGACGAGATCCACCAAAGTCAAGGTCTGTCTGAGTTTATAAAGGGTCTGAGGCTGGACAGACTGCTGCCTGCTCTTCTGTAGGGTGTCAGACACTTCCTTCCCTTGGACTCCAGGAGCTCGAGGCTGACAGAAAAGAAACAGAGGGAAAGAACGACTCTTGTGCTTATTGCCTCCTCCATCCCTTACTGAAGGTCACCGAGAGCAGGACAGTCCTCAGGAAATTATCTGTGTAACTGGCAGCGTCCCATAGGTATCGGTCATAAGGTGAAGAAAGTGGAAACACCCAGACCAGCTAACACTCAGCCTAGCCAAGTTCAGTTCTGCCTTCCTATATGTCTATGCTTCTAGAAGTCTCTCTCCCCAATACTTAGGTATGTGTTCTAAATTTCTGCATGCCCTTGACAAAGCATCAGAAAAACAGAGAACCGACCCACTGAGGCAGATGGCACAAGCATAAGGTGCACTCAAGAGACAATTCAAACAAAGGAAGAGTAACTATAAAACCAGTTGAAGCCAGAGCATCAGGGACAGCATTGGCATGCTGGGAATAGAGCACCATCCACAGCTGGACTGCTTTTGGACAGAACTTTTGGTTGGTTGGTTGGTTGGTTGGTTGGTTGGTTGGTTGGTTGGTTGGGGTTTTTTGTTGTCGTTGTTTTTTGAGGGTTTTTTTTTTTTTGAAGATTTCATACAGTGTGTTTTTATCATTTTTATTATCCCCAATCATCCCCCAGTTCCTCCCCCTCCCTGCCCACCCAACTTCATGTCCTTTCTCTTAAAGAATAAGAAGAAAAACAGAAAGATCTACTAAAAAAAAAAAAGTGGAGTTTGTTTTGTGTGGTTGGCATACCCAGGGTCAAGCCATCAATGAAAACTGGTTTTGTTTTCCCTTTCCCGGCAGCTATCATTTTCAAGTAGATTCTGGGTAGAGGTGGCACTTTGTGCTCACTTCCCCTCCTCCATGCTGGCATTTTGTCCGTCTTCAGCTCCATGCAGGTCTTCCACCTGCTGTCACAGTCTCTACGAGTTCATACGTACAACTGCCCTGCTGTGTCTAGAAAATGCTGTTCTCTTAAAATCTGAACTGAGGTTCTTGGCTGACCAAAGCTGGGATGTCACAGCTTAGCCTGTCCTTTTTATGATCTGCCACCTTGATATCCACTTGCAAGTGGGCTAGAGACAGCGTACCCGGCTGTGAAAGCAAATTCACTGTAATGGCTGTCTTTACAGCACAAACAAACAAGCTATTATTACCTTTCATTCAAAGCTTTCAGATTTACAAAGAAAAAAAAAGTGGCAAAGGAAAAAAAAACATGGACAAGATGAAAACAGAAAAATCTTTAGCCATAATTTCCTCCCTTCCCTCGTGCTAAGTTATACCCACATAGCCACGTTTAGACTTGGTCTCACATCTCCCATAGGCGCTGCACTGGGCACTGCCTTCAGTCTCCTAAGACGCTGGTGGTGGACCACTGATGGAGGTGAGCCACGCCTCCTAGCAAAGGATGGAACCTGCTTTGCATAGTCAGTGTCCTTTATTTTACAATCTGTGTTCTTCGGTGGCACTCTGGGTGCCACGAAGCATAAAATTCTTTTATGTTTCAGCACTTTAAAAACAGGCTGCAATGATGGCCCATTGATAAATCTCTATCATCAATAATGGATTTACAATGAAATTACAATTCCCTAGTCTACAGTGTCCACACAAATTACGTTACATAGAACAAACCTGGACTTCAGCATGTTTTGTGTTTCCTTCTCGACAAAATCCTTTGTTGTCACAAAGTCTTTCATTGGAACTCAGTGTATGCCTCAATGGTAGAGTGCTTACCTGGTGTGCATAAGGCTCTGGATTCAATTGATGGTACCACAAAAAGTAAAATAATAGGGCCCGCCATTGATGCCTAATTTCCATTTTGAACCCTTTCCTTCATTCTTCTATTTCTTTTTACACTTGGCCCAGCTCTGTCTCTTTTTTAACTCAACAAGAGATTTTTGTTATTAAGCAAAAGACCTAAATATATTAAAGAATCAAGAAAGGACAAAATTTGAGATGGAGAGATGGCTCAATATTTAAAACTATGCTAATTCCAAAGGATCCAGATTCAGTTCTGAACACCCACCTCAGACAGCAACCCCAGGGGTTCCAACACCCTTATTGTGCCTCCTCAGGCATCCTGGCAGACACGCAAACACACACACACACACACACACACACACACACACACACACACACACACAAACTTAATTACTAAATAAGCCTTTTTTTAAAAAGGAAACGTTAAAGTCTGTGCCCCCATAAAGACAAAGGGCGCATCAAGAGGAAAGATTTTTTGACACATTTTTGCCGTAGAGAAGGTAAAGGGGTTTCTGACTGAAGAGAGGAAAGGCATCTACAACTTCAGCAAGTAGAAAGAAGGTATCAAAAGAAGGGAGAAATATACCCCTTGGGATCCAGGAAAGAGTGGCTCTGAACTTGATGGCACTGGGTTTATAAGATGCAAATAACAGGCCCCATACAAAGAAGTTAAGAGATACCGTGTCTGTCATTATCTAGAAAACAACCGATTCATGCTTTCAAAATAGGCAATTTCAATTTAGAATTCTCTTCCCAATCAAACTATCAGCCAAGACTACAAGAACAATAGCATTTTTCATGCAAATGAGTACTCAAAGATGCACACTCTTTTTAAAGAGGCTACAATAGGCTGAGTGACAGCATTGGGGGTGGGGGTGGACACCAGGCATGGCATCCATGAAAGAAACAAAACTAGGAGATCTAACCAGGAGCGTGATCAACAACAGACTAAGATAGCAAGATTGTATGTACTAGCAAGCCAAAGAAAAACCAACTCAAGCAGGAAGAAAGAGGGTTCTATGAGGAGCAACGGAGCCCACAAAGTATCTGATATGTTGGGATGTTGGAGACCCTATCTTGACAGGTACTTACTTGGAAGACCTACCAGAATCTTTGGGAAAGTTGGCAATCAATAAACGAAAAGTTAAGCAAGGACCAGAGAGGTACTCGGCAAGTAAAGGCACTTGATACCAAGCCTGAGTGTGACCCCTGGAACTCACATGGATGGAGGAGCAAGCTGACTCTCATAAGTTGTCTCCTGACCTCTATATGCACACCACAGCACAAATGAACTCCCCCAATGAGCATGCATACACACACACACACACATACACACACACACACACACACACACACGAATTAAGATATAATTTTAAAAATTGAGTAAAGAAAAATTTCCCCTTATTTATCCTTAGGAAAATAAAACCATGTACAATATGCTAACACAAGCAGAGGTCCCAGTTTGGCTCAGAAGCAAATGTCATTTACAGGGTCAGAATTGCATAAATACTGACAGGGGGTTTTGACCCAAAACTGCCAACTGATTACATTAAGAAAAATCAGAGAGACGTGGATAAGGGGTAGACTACAAGGGCTAACCTCCAAATCAATTATCTAAAGCTGTCCAAGAAATAGAAGCATGACTATATTATTTTTAAATGTATTTGTGAGAAAACAACTAGAAATTCAAAGTAGCTGCCCCTAAAGAGCTGGTCTGGGAAACTGGAGACAGGGGACAGCTTTGTTCTTTGGGGGACTTGTAGTTGGATTTTACTACCACTATTTTACTTTGATTAAAACGTATTAATAAAAACAAAACTAAAAAGCCTGTATCCCAGTAATATATACTGTGAATTAACATTTTAGAAAACCTGTAATTATCTTTGTGAGTACCATAACTGTATTGCATTATATTATTTTATTAAAAGCATTTTATTGAATGTAAACATTTAAAGTATTTCACCATTTAAAAGAACTAACAGCAATAAGTGCTTTATAAATAGATATATTGGCTCATTTAATCTTCACACTCATCTAAGTGGTAGAGTACCACTCATTGTCTTCCTCCATTGTGTGAAGAAGGAAGAGTTGTCTTAGTTGCTTTTCTGTTGCTATGATAAAGCACCCTGACAAAATCAACGTAAGACAGAATGCTTTTACTTTGGTTCTGGGATGATAGTGTCTACTGTGGCAGGGAAGACCCATGGCAGGTAGGGAGATGTGGTGGCAGGATCAGAAGACAGCTGCTCATATGGTATCTCCCCTCTCCCTCCCCTCAGGAAGCAGAGAGAAAGCAGGAAGTGAGGTTAGGCTATAAAACCTCAAGACATGCCCCCAGGGACCCACATCCTCCATTAAGGTTCTACCACCTAAAGATTCTGCACCCTTCAGAAAGGTTGAGTGGGGGGCGGGAGAATTGAAGAAAACCAGAAAGGAGATACCATAATAGAGTGAGACATTTTAGGTTTACAGAGAAATCAGGCACTAGGGACATGTCTGGAGATCTACAAAGATGACACCAGCTAACAATCTAAGCAACAGAGGAGAGGCTACCTTAAATGCCCTCCCCTGATAATGAGATTGATGACTGACTTATATGCCACCTGATAGCCCTCATCCAGCAGCTGGTGGAAGTGGAAGCCGACACCCCACAGAAACAGCTGACCTGAACATGGGGGAACCCTTGCTCCCCAGACTGATAGCTAGGATACCAGCATGGGACTGATCAAGACTCCAGGAATGTGAGTTTCAGTAAGGAGACCTCGGAAATCTACAGGATCTCCTGTAGTAGTTCAGTACTTATCCCTAGCATAGGTGCAGACTTTGGGAGCCCATTCCATATAGAGGAATATTCCCTGAGCCAAGACACACAGGGGTGGGCCTAGGCCCTATCCCAAAGGATAAGATAGACTCTGATGACAGTCTATGGAAGGCCTCACCATCCAGGGGGAGCAGAAGGGACATGTGATAGGTAGGGTTTTAGTTGGGGGGATGGTAGGGGAGGACGGGAGGGAGAAGGGAAGTGGAATTGACATGTAAAACAATCTTGTTTCTAATTAAAAAAAAAAATCTGAAAACAAAAAAGATTCTGCACCCTTCCAAACAGCATCACCAGCTGGGGACCAAATCTTCAAACATGAGGGTCTATAGGGGACAACATTCACATTCAAATCGAAACAAAAGTGGAATTTGTCTAAGGCACAAGATGTAAAGCAGAGGCAAGACGCCATACAGGTATTCTGACCCCAGGCCCACGCAGCACGCCCCTGACGGCTGCCTCTCTGTTCTAATCCAGATTTCTCCATGCCAGTGTCCTTCCAAACCTAAAGGACCCATCTCCACTTGCCTCACCACTCACTCTGGTCTAAAGTGTGAGCACTCAACCATGACAACCAGAGGACCTAGTAAAAGTAGACTGTACCCCAGCATCCCTTTAATGGCATGGTAATGACCAACCTAATCCACCCCAACATCAGAAGCCAAGGAGAGACCACAGGGCCCTCTAGGGCTTCATCCCATCCTTTGCTATACCTGAATGACATGAGAGCTAACCTGAGGCCCCTCTCACTCCAGGTGCTTCATCAGCCTCTTTCAACTTGCATGGCCTTGTCTTCTCTCTCTACTCCTCTACTCCTCCTCCATCCTCCCCATTTTCCCTCCACACACACACACACACCATCTGTAAGGCTGAGCCAAACCAAGAAGTCAGAGGTTCATCACTGAAGACATTCAGCAAAATGATCCTCAAAAAGCATCAAGGAAGATTCATAAAAATGTTTGCCAAGAGTCACTCCAAGGTGTAGGTGTCACAGAGAGCAGAGGATTTAGCAGGATTTATTCAATTAGCAATTGCTATCCGACAGAGTATACCCAAGATAAAATCACACGAGATCATTCTACACTAGGTGAGGAAGGAAGCCTACCATTAGTACCACTCCCATATTCACCCTCAGCTCGTATCTCTGAAATATCCTCAAGCCCTTCAGGCCCATCTTAAGCCTGCCAGCTCCAATTGCTTGACAAGCTAGGCCTGACAACTCCCTCTGGCCACCATGGCCCATTGGGACCAAGCAGACAGACTGGAACTGTCAGACAGTGAACCTCCATCCTTCACAGGTCTCAACAAATAACTGAGGAGAATCAGTGGTTGGGAAGATGACTACCCAGCACCCTCGCAGGCCAGCCAGAGCAGTGATGAGTTTTCACCATTGTTTCCCAGGGCACCCAAGAAACAGTAACCTCTCCTCCAACTTCCTGTTTCGGGGCTTCTAGAAGAACTCAAATTACTACAAGGCCTGTCTGACTCAGCAAAAATGCCTTTAGAGAACCAAGTATACCAAATACTGTCCATGGGGACAAGCCATGATAAACAGACAGGACTGCTGAGTAATTAGTACCTCTGGTTTTTAATGCAAAATAAATGTCAGAAAGGAAGTAAGACTTTCTGAAGTGTTGCAGACAAAGCCCCTTTCAGATTTGTTTTCTCTGATTTCCCTCCTCAGTGTTTCCTTTTATCCCCTCCTTTCTCTCTCTCTCTCTCTCTCTCTCTCTCTCTCTCTCTCTCTCTCTCTCTCTCTCTCTCTCTCTCTCTCTCTCAGGACCCCACTATACAGATGTTCCTGTCTCTGCCTCCGGAAGGCTGGGTTACAGGACTATGCTGCCATGCTTGGCTTCTTCACACCATTTCTCCATTACTTTTCCTTCTTTGCAAAGGCAAATTTCTGACCTCCATCTACCCAAAGCTCAGGGGTCATTGCAAGAAAGATAAGAGCCAAAGGTGGTGGACGACTACAGGGGACAGTTCTTTTCAGATACAACAAGACAGTGGCACATATGAACCCAGTAGTTGTGACTGCATCACAAGGCCAGAGCAAGCTCAAGACAGACAAAATCCCGTCATGGAGCAGGGAGGAGACGCTCTGACTCACCCCTAGCTGAGGAGCTGATGATAATTGGTGGCTGCTGTGAGAGGAAGAGTTAGATTTCTTTAAGGGTGTGCCACCACCCCCCCCCTCCGTAAGTCTAACACACTCCAGAGAAAGGCTCCACACCTAATGAGCTTGATAGGGTGTTCTTCCCCAGCCTTTTATTTTTAGTTCTTCGGCAATTTCCTGCAATGGGTTTTGATCATATGCATCCCTCCTCCAAACCTCCTTGACCCACGCCCCCACCACTCAACTTTGCTCCCTATTTTTGGTTTTTCGGTTTGTTTGTTTGTTTGTTTTTTGGTTTTTTGGGTTTTTTTGGTTTGTTTTTTGTTTTTTGTTTTTTTTTGTTTTTCGAGACAGGGTTTCTCTGTATTGCTTTGGAGCCTATCCTGGCACTCACTCTGTAGACCAGGCTGGCCTCGAACTCACAGAGATCCACCTGCCTCTGCCTCCCGAGTGCTGGGATTAAAGGCATGTGCCACCAAGGCCTGGCCCCATTTTTTGTTTTTAACACCACACAAAATTGAATGGCTATAAAATGATAGGAATGAAACTAAGTGGAGATGAGGAATAAATATGACATATAAAATTCTCAAGGAGTCAGTATTTTATTAATCCAAAGAAGCAAATTAACAAGTTCTGAAATGATAAGGTAGGTTCCTTGATCATTTAGATATTTTCTATCCTGGTGTTGTCTCTTTAGCTGAGTCTTCCGAATTGTAAACCGTTTGTTCCTTCTTCAGAGCCTGTGTTCTGGACATGCCACATACAGTGACACATTTCATCCAAAGGAGCCGGTAACACCATCATTCATTCCCAGCAAACACATGAAGAGACTGAAGCACAGATGAAGCCACTTTTTCAGGATGGAAACCCAGGTTGCCTGAGCCCTGGTCTTACTGGATTTCACCTCCAGCCTTTATTCAGAAGACAGAGACAGAGGGCAGGCTTTCAAGTAGAGTACAGTGCTGGGAATATTCCTTCACACTGGGGGAGTATATGTTGCTGTGATTGGTTTAATAAACAGGCTGACCGGCCAATAGCTGAATAGGATATAGTTAGGTGGGAAAGCAAAACTGAGAATGGTGGGATGAGGAAGGGCGGAGTTAGAGGAGTCTCTGGCAAATGCAGAGGGAACAGGAGATGAATGTGCTCTTGCCTATGGCCCCAGTGTAGGAGGTGGAGGTGGACCAGTCTACTGGGGCTTGCTGGCCACCAGCCTAGCTGCAGGTTCGATGAGACGATGTTTCAAAGGAACAGAATGAAGAGCTATAGAGCAGGACACCTGATTGTCTCCTCAGATCTTCATTCACGAACATCCACACATTTCTATATGCTTACCACCACAAGGCAGAACATAATAAGGAATACAGGTTAACTTAAATTATAAGAGCTAGTTAGTAATAAGCCTGAGCTATTGACCAAATGGTTATTTGGAAGTGGCTGCCATGACAGCAAAACTCCACCTACAGTCCAGTCCAGTCCATGCCAGAGCCTCCTTGAGCCTAGGAACCAGACTCAGAAAAGAGGCCCTTCATGGGCTAGAGCCAACGTGAATGCAGCAATGAGTCTGGCAGCATTTGTCAGGAGTGTGTATGCAAGCTTTGCAACCAAGCTTCCTTTCCCCAAGAGTTTCTCACAACACAGTGATTTCACAGAAGGGTAGAAGCGATACTACCTAATGTAATAGCTCTCCAAAATTCCACTCCACCCCCAGGATGCCAATGAAGGGGTACCTAGATCCAAAAACATATCTCAGCTCTTACTTGATTGGAATTGAATATTCAAGCAAGCTCTCTTCAGTGTCTCAGAAGAAATAAATATTTGACTCCAGCACCCTCCTTTGTAAGTAAGATGCTATGAATTGAACTCAGTGTAAGCAAAGACTTGCACTCCCAAGCTTCTCCCTTCCTCTCACCCCCATCCCTGGGTGTTCTCCCAATACCTCCTTCTGCTCTGTGAAGCAACGTCACCATCTACCTTAGCTCTACTCATGTCAGCGCAATCGACAGTGCTTCCATTGTCTCTACCCAGGAGAACAGAACACAGGCAGCTTCAATATGTAAACAGTGCATTCAGTCCTAGCCAGACAAAGGTTTCTCAGTGACTCAAAGAAAAAAACAGGCAGCAGAAGGGTGTTGCTGTGGGACACATGACACCCTGAACCCAGAGGAGAAGCTCAAGCTGTCAGTAACACTAGTTTGCCAACGGCAATTTCATTTGTGCAAAACCCATCATCCATCACATTAAATTAATGCTGTTAATTTGAATTTTATTGGATTTTGTCATTTTATTTGCTTTAAATGTGTGAATCTCTGGTGACTTTGTGATTATATGGGAATTCTACATGCTAGGAGTGTACACCTAGCTTTATTTTACACATAGTTAAATAAGATTATAATAAAAACAATCTAAGACTACTCTGGGGTGCATATGAGTCTGTTTCAACACTAACCTTACAGACATGTCATCTCCTCCAAACCTGGGTGCACTCATGATGGCATCTCCCCTGTGTGGTCCTCACAAAACTTGCTCTTGCCTGATGCTCTGTGATTTTTGTTTTACAAGTTATGGTAACACTGGCTTGTTCCAAGTGGCTGAGCCCTTCTGAGACTCTTAAAAGAAGTGAGCAAAATATGTCTCAAAACCACCCAGCCAAAGACAAAAGGGGACATTTTGCCACAAGCTCCAAGCCCTCTTGAGTCAAGGGTCAACCTATGGGCTATTTTTCTCTTTGATCATCATGTAGATGATTAATGAATGATGTTCTATGGGAGTCCCAGGTTGGTTCCCAGAAACCATGGTGCAGAAAAAGACAAGGGCATTGTTTAGCTGAAGGTAGATGTCGTTCATCTGAATCTGTGATAGCAAGAGTTAAAGATGGGCAGACAGGATGTAAGACAGGACAGAGGCAGAGATACAAGTGACAAAACATTTCTTTTTGGGTTTTCAAGCTAGGGTTTCTCTGTGGCTTTGGAGGCTGTCCTGGAACTAGCTCTTGTAGACCAGGCTGGTCTTGAACTCAGACATCCACCTGCCTCTGCCTCCCGAGTGCTGGGATTAAAGGCATGTGCCACCAACGCCTGGCCCACAAAACACTTCTTAAAAAAGAAATGCTAGACTTTCTAGTGGAATTCATCCCATACTTCCTGAACATCTGTGTGCTCAACTGTGATCTACTGTGGTCATCCAGCTTTAGAACCAAAGATTCTAGGCTTCCTCTTTATACTACTCATATACTATAATAACGCCATACTGAAACCCCTCACCTGAGGAAAGACAAGGCTACCTGGCCGTGGCTTTTGTTTCTCATATAGAATTTCCATATACTAACCATACTATCTAAATGTCGCCCCCCCCCTCCGACTTGAAGTTGCACATGGCCATACCCAGAGACCTGGTGCTATAAAGGGTGTCCAAGTCAAGTAGTAGCTTCTACTAAATTCTACAAATATTTGCCAAGTCCCAGTGATAAACAATGTAGCAGAAGAGTATGTTGTATCCCTGGATTCGGTCCTTTCCTCAGCCTGGTGATAGAAATGAGCACCAAGAAGAGTCTTAGAGAAATAGACACAGTGGGGCTTAGAGACTAGGTGCCCCCATTCTTCTGGAGGGTAGGAACAGCTTGCTGAGGAGCAGATGCTGCGATAGGCTCTGACTGTCTGGAAGGATCCTCTCAGAAGAGATACAAAACAAGAAGAAAGGTTCCAATGCTGGTCTTCTCCCAGGCAGTCTCAAGCACTCCAGGCCTTTCTAGGCTGGTAGTTTTCAAGTCTGACGACTTCAAACTGTGTCAGGCTCAGTTCCAGGGTCTCAGGGCATAGATGGGCAGCAAGGAAATGAGCATAGGATTTGGCCAGACACCCCCCACCCCCACTTCAATTCAAGCAACTGAGTCAGAACAAAATGAACAATGCCAAACAACATCCAAGAAGTCAAAATTGGGGCTAGAGATGACTCAGTGGGTAAGAGTGAATTCAAATACCCAAGACTCACATAAAAAAAAAGCATGGGGTACCTGCCTTTGGTCCCAATATTAGAGGTAGAGACAGGCTCACTAACTGACCAGCCTAGATGAAATGGCAAGCCTGTGGTTCAGTGAGAGACCCTATCTTAAGGAAGTGATAGAGGAAGGTACCCAATGCCATCCTCATGACTCCATATGTATCCACATAGGAGCACGCACCCACACACTCACATGTGTATAACACACACACACACACACACACACACACACACACACACACACACACACGCACACACACACTAATAATCTAAGTAAAAAATGACTCAAAGTAACCATCAGTAAATGAGAGAACAGCCCTGCTCCCAAGCAGCCCCTCAAAGGCAGACAGAGGCTGGCAGCCTTGCCAAGCCTGGCTTCCTCCCTCTTATCCTGCAGGCACTCTCAAATGTCTCCAAGACTTCCTGCCATCTGTGACTGCTGGTCAGCTTTAGGGGAAGCTGCCTAATGTTTGGACACCTGGTAGAGGATTTACTGACACCCCATGATCCCCCTCGGGCTAAAATACAAAGGAATTTCTAAGTCACAATACATTTCTCCTTCTTTTACTCCTCTTCCCACACAGGAGCTTGAGCAGTAAGATAAATGAAATGCACTTCTTGTCCACTAATCCAGCAAAAGCCATTTGTCACCTTGGCCAAGGGAGGGGGAACAGGTATTTGCAGAGGGGGACTTGTGGCTTCGAGAATATCCAAATGAGTTGTCTTGTGGGATAAACGAGATGAAACACTGCTCTGTACTGTTCCTGCCCCGCTGACCCCTGGGTTCCTAGAGCCAGATGGTTATAGAGAATGAAGATATGCCCTCACTCAACATTCAGGGATGACAAATCAGGGAGCAGAATAGGGGCTGGACATTTGGCAGCCTTAGTGGGCAGTTAAATTCTCGTCCAGAAATAATGCAGTCAGTGAGATGGATTGCGAAAAACAAAAACGCTGCTTCACGTTTGTTTACATCTTCCTGATGAGAATTAGCCCCCAAAGCATGGAAAATATCCCTGCAAACTGATTCTTCTCGTGTACTAATACACGTGTGTGCAAAAACTAAAGATCAGACATAAGCAAATAGCAGGAAAGGCAGTTGTTGACTTTGTAAATGGTGCATCCTTAATACTTCTAATCCCGGGACTAATGTTTCTGGCTTTGTCAAAGAATGCCAAGACTGTTACCTTCAACTGCTTCTATAAATTAGTACACACACTTTAGTGTATTGAGGGGGTATAATCAGAATGAAAATATTGACATAAGCAAATACTCATTTCTGGCGATAGAAAAGTAAATACAAACAGCATTGGTTCATCCTGCTTTTTTCCCCAAAAATTATCATCTCTTCTTCTTCTTCTTCTTCTTCTTCTTCTTCTTCTTCTTCTTCTTCTTCTTCTTCTTCTTCTTCTTCTTCTTCTTCTTCATCATCATCATCGTAAGGTACTGCAGCACCATTGTATCTGAGGACAAGTTGCAATGTCTGACCCGTCTCCTTTCCATTTTTTTCTCATCAGCAAATGCCTCCACCCTTATAACTTGTGTCTACTTTGATCTATGCCAGTTGGCATCTCCACAGCCAAAGCAAGAAACAAACCACATTAAAGAAGCATTACCTAGGCCAATAACTGACAGCAAGGATGTCAGTTACTGAAGCAATCTCATAGACTATAAATGGGAAATTAGCATATTAGGTAAACAGAGGCCAACAGTTTCTATATTCTTCGAATGGCAGCAACAGTCTCATGGAGGCTACATTGGTAGTTGTGTGTGCTCTCAGTAATGGGTGTCCAGCCTGATCCGGCTTCTGATAAGGCTCTTCTCCTGCATTCTTGCTAAGTCCTCAACTGATCTTTCTCTGGTTTGGAGAGCGAGAGACTGTGAGCTGTCTGGTGTCCCTTCTGATTGTCTTCTTTTATCTGATCAGGTCCCCACCCATAGAATGTCATTTAACCTCAATCACTTTCTTACTCTCAACGCATGCACTCTGGAGCATCAGCGTTCCAGCATCAGGGAGACCATACTGGGTCCACAAATGGTGCCTGTGGAGAAACTGTCATCCTCGGGAATTTGAGTACATGATTTAATCAGTCAGTTATCATTTAGTCACAAGCTCCTACTTTGTGCCAAGCACATGGAGAAAGAAAGAGACTAAAGAGGGAAAACATTTAGAGAAGAACATGCATGGGTAAACGCTCATATTCTAGCAGCTACCTGTTCTTTTCATATATTTTGTGGATAAACTTTTGAGTACATATTCATAAACTCTCAACATGCTGCCTCCCTGCATGCAGCAATGCACTTCAGATGAAACCAGTATAATTCAAATCAGTATTTATTTGTTCCTCCCAAGTTTGGATGCAGTTATGTATTCTAAGTTGTGTACTGAATTTTCACCACTTATTTATTTATCAAAAGAGCTCTTCCTCTGAATCAGCTATTGAAATCTGGGAGCCCTTGAGTGCGGGAGCTTAGTCTCATTATGAAACCCCCAGCTATACTGTGTTTGATACATATTGGACCTTTATGAAACTGTCAAATGAGTAAAAGATGAATAATAACCACATATAAAAAAATTTAGTGTTGTACCCATGTTTGTTTATTTAGAAATGACCACTTGGATTTGATAAAATATCAGGGGGTTTATCCTTGGAGAAAATGAATTCTCCCTCTCTCTCTCTCTCTCTCTCTCTCTCTCTCTCTCTCTCTCTCTCTCTCTCTTTCTCTGCAGCTATTAATTGCCTATAGCTCCCCATCTAAGAGTAGGAACTTACGAGACTGCCTCCAGCCCTCTTGGTAGGTCAGCAGGTATTGTCATTGTGCAGATCTTGTTTAGATGACCATATGTTTGAGATTTTGTGGGTGCAGCTTCCCTCCCATATATAAAAGATGCAATCTTGCATCTGGAGTACTGTTCCTCTGGCACTTGGAGTCCTCCGACCCCCATTCTTCTGTTTCCTGAGCCTTAGATGTAGAGGTCAGGATATAGATAATCCACTATGGTTGTTTTCTGCATTTTAATCAGTTCTAGATTTCTGTGGTGGTTCCCAAAGGATTTCATTGCTTTAGGAAAGTTTAGGGTGCTCCTCTAGGACTCAGGGCCTCATCAGCCACTCATATTTGGCCAAGTTTACAGAACTAGGTATGAATTGCCTTGTACTCAGTGGGCTTACCTAAGTCCAATTAGACAGCTATTGGTTGCTCCCAAGATATTAAGTGCCACAGTTGTGCCTCTCATGATATTTTGCCATTTAGGTCCAAAATTCAAAGGTAGTCTTGAGAGAGTTTTACTATGTAGTACTAGCTACATAGCCTGGAACTCACTATGTAGACCAGACTGGCCTCAAGCCTACAAAGATCTGCCTCTCCAGTGCTGGAATTTAAGGCATACACCATCACATACAACTGTTAAAATATTGTTTTAAAAAATCACTAAAGAAATAAGCTCCCAAAATCCATCATTTTTCTATTATGACCACCTTTTCCCATAAGTCAGCAGTTTAAAATAATATAGGGTTTAATGTTTTAATCAACAAATCTGAATTATAAAATCCTGCCTGGGTTTTGCTTAAGAGTCTTTTTTTTTTAGATTTCTTTTTTTTTTTTTTTTTGTGTGTGTGTGTGTGTGTGTATGCATACGTGCATGTGTGTATATATGTGTGTGTGCATATGTGTGTGCATGAGTGTGTGTAACTCACGCGTGTGCAGATGCCTGAGGAGGTCAGAAGAAAAGGACAGAGTGTGTGTGTGTGTGTGTGTGTGTGTGTGTGTGTGTCTGTGTCTGTGTCTGTGTCTGTGTGTGTGTGTGTATGTCTGTGTGTGTGTGTGTGTGTGTGTGTGTGTGTGTGTGTGTGTGTGTGTGTAACTCACATGTGTGCAGATGCCTGAGCAGGCCAGAAGAGGGCATCAGATCCTCTGGATCTGGAGTTACCAGATGACAGTGAGCTGCCTGAGGTAGGTGCTGGGAACTGAATCTGGGTCCTCTGGAAGAACAGTAAGCACTCTTTTTTGGTTTTTCAAGACAGGGTTTCTCTGTGAAACAGTCCTAGTTGATCTGGAACTCACTCTGTAGACCAAGCTGGCCTCGAACACACAGAGATCCGCCTGCCTCTGCCTCCCGAGTGCTGGGATTAAAGGTGTGTGCCACCACTGCCTGGCACAGTAAGCACTCTTAACCTCTGAGTCATCTCTCGACCAAAGATTTAATTTTTTCCCAGGATATTATTTTTTATTAGTTCAAATTAGAAACAAGCCTGCTTCACATGTCAATCCCTTCTCCCTCTCCCTCTCCCTCCCCTCCTCCCCTACTCCCCACCAACGCCTCCCCCAGCCCCATCCCTCCTCTGCTCCCCAGGGAGGGTTAGGCCCTCCATGGGGGATCCCCAAAGTCTGTCATATCATCTTGGGCAGGGCCTAGGCCTTTCCCCATGAGTCCAAGCTAAGAGAGCATCCCACCATGTAGAATGGACTCCCAAAGTCCCTTCTTACACCAGGGATAAATACTGATCTACTACCAGGAGCCCCATAGAGTGCTGAGACCTCCTCATTGACATCCACGTTCAGGGGTCTGGATCAGTCTCGTGCTGGCCTCCCAGCTATCAGTCTGGGGTCCATGAGCTCCCCCTTGTTCAAGTCAGCTGTTTCTGTGGGTTTCTCCAGCCCAGTCTTGACCTCTTTGCTCTTCACTCCTCTCTCTCTGCAACTGAGCTCCAGAGTTCAGTTCAGTGTTTAGCTGCTTCCATCAGCTACTGGATGAAGGCTCTAGAATGTCATATAAGGTAGTAATCAGTCTCATTAAAGGGGAAGGGCATTTAGAGTAGCCTCTCCACTATTGTGTAGATTGTCAGTTGGTGCAAAGACTTAATTTTTAATTCCTGTTGGCAACATCAAAAGTCACTCAGTGAACAGTTCCCAATTTCATATCATTAGTTCCTCTCCTGTCATCAAAAGCTAAACTTCCCCACCCATCAAAAAAAATTAAGCCTAACACTCAGGTGGACAGCACACTGTTTGCCACCATGAGTTCCTCTAAATTAACCACCATAAGGGCCAGACTTACTTTTCATCCCACATCGAGTCACCAAGCTCCTACCAGCTTCCAGGCACTGTCCTATACAGAGCAGGACTAATGGTGAGAACCAAACACTGCCACTGCTCCATGGAGCTTACAAGCAAGCAAATTTGCACCAGCTAGTGCTTAATTGCAACCTGAATGGATCGCAATGAAGAAAAAGAACACAGGCCTTGAGACTGAGGACAGGGGATCAGGTACAAATAGTTCAAGGCTTTGTCAGTACCAACAACTACAAGTGCCCCATAGTCACAATTCCATGTGCCCCACTGTGCCCATCACCTCCTGAGTTTCCAGAGCATTCCCGCTAGAGACACATCTGCATCTTTGACCACACAGAGACTCACAATGCACTGACTCCTCCAGCCTTCTCTATCCCTCGTCCCCTCCTATTCTTTGTTCCCACCAGTCCTGGTTTGAATTTCATCGCCTGCCACCATGCCTTCCTCCTCCTATGAAAGACTTGGTGTCCTTTACCAGCAGACTTCTGGTTCACTCCAACTCATCTTTCTCCACGCTTCTCTCCATGCAGAACACTGCACGAGAAAAACATGCAATCGTGACAAATTAGTTCCCTTTGAACTTGAGGGTCTATCTATGTCTGCCCACAAAGATCTAAGCCCGAGTCAACGCCCTCACTAGATCTCCCAGACTGTTGTCTCACAGGTCTTTCTTCTTCAGCCCTCTGTTACCAGCTTGTCCACCCTCACTCTGGGGTGATGGTCTACCCTATAGTACTGGGAATCCAAGCAATGGATAAAGTCCCCACACATTCCTGCTACTGAATCTGCCTGTCCACCCGCGTGTGTCTGACAGGAACCTGTGGACTGCCTGCCTGCCTGCGCACCTTTCCAATGCCAACTTGGTCACTGGAGCTCACCTCTTTGTGTCTGCTCAACGACATCACACTGAGGAGTCTCCTTTTCTCTCAGTTGGCATGTTTCCCTGTCCCATGGCACCTTCCCATCATCGCTTAAACGTACTCTTATGTCTCCCATCTCCAGAAATCACTCTCCTGGATGGCCAGCCCCTCTCATTCCAACTACTGTTCCATTTTCCTCTGACCTTCATGGCTGTTCACCTTGGCAGCTTTCTCTCCATTTACTGCCCCAGTATATCTTCCAAGGTCCCTTCTTCAACCCGCTTCTGTTAAGACTTTTAGTCCCCTACCACCAGCACCAGTGACACCCAAACTGCCACAACCACTAATCAATGTTCAGCCCTTATCTATTTGAACAGCAACACCCAACGTGGACCAGTTCTCCCTTGTAAACATGCTCTTCTCTCAGATTTCGGGAACACCATAAACTCTGGCCCAATACCAAGCCCTCCTTGTCAGCTTTCTTTGCTATTCTGCTTCTTCTCCAAAATGTTGGGGTGCCCAAACCTCAATCCTTGGCCATTTAATCACCTCTCATCTACTCCCTTGATAATCTCCTCTAGTTAGAGCTAGAAATACCACCTGTGCTGAAAATTCTCAAGTATATATCTCTGGCCCAGTTCGCTCTACTTAACTCCAAAAACATATCAAAGTGTACAGCAGGCATCCACACTAATTAGCATCACTAAAACCAAAACCCTTACCCCATCCCCTCAAACCCTCTTAACTATCATGACCCTCATCTTGGTTCATGGCTACTCCATTCTTGGACAAGCAAAACTGTGGCTCCGTCATTGGGTGATTTTTTTTCTCTAGAATCCCTCCCATCTAACACATTTGTGATTTCTGTTCTCTCTACCTTTAAAATATCTTTGGGGCTTGGGTATAGCTCAGTGGTGGAATACCTGATGAGCATGCACAAGAGTATAGATCCGATCCCCAGTGCCAGCCATACAATAAAAATAAAACATGCCCAGAATCCAACCACTTCTCAGTACCTCCACTGCCAAAGCCTGGCCCAAGCTACCATCAACCACCTCCACTCTGAAAGCAGACTACTGATATTCCTGACCCTTCCCAGACTGTCTGCTACCAACACAGCAAGAATGGTCCTTTGAAAACATAAAGCAGACTTGCATCACCAGTGGGCTCAACATGCTCTGGCGGCTTTCCATTTCAAGACGAAAGCCTTCCACAGATTCCACAGGAACACACCACCTGCTTCCCTGGCCCCTATTCCTTTGTCCCCATCCCACCCTGTAAGGAGCCGTTACAAGCTAGTGCACATGAGCACTAGGTAACTTTGTAACTTTCCATCCCTTGGTCTCCGCCTCTCCCGTGACATCATATGGTCTGATCAGCTGACGTCATATGGTCCGATGAGCTTCAGCCAGTCAGGGAGTAACACGTCCGAGGCAGCGGTTGCCAGCCTATATAAGGGATGGGTTTTTGGGTGTTCGGGGTCTCCGCTCTGTAAGCTTATGCTCTCCCTCTCAAGACGCATTAAAGCTTTACTGCAGAAGGATCCTGAGGAGTGTGCCGCGTCGTTTTTGCTGGCGAGACGGTAGCGCGGGACATCTGGTGCCGAAACCCGGGAAATCAAGACCTCATCATCGTCAGCACCATTGGAGACCCCTTGGCTACAAGGAGGATTCAGAACTGCAGGGAGGTACGATTCGGAGAGGTATGTCTTTTCTGGACTTTGGCTTTTTTTTTTTTTCTTCTGCCCTCAAAGATGGGAAAAGCGAGGCGCAGCTTTCTTTTTACCTTTTCTGGAAGAAAAGATAAGACTTCAGGCGCGTCTCATAGGGAGGGGGCGCCGAAGGAGCAACCTGTGAGAGGGCTGATTGAAGCTGCCGTCTTCGAGGTTTTTTGCTACTTTGTATATGGTCATCCAGATGGTATCTTTTTTTCTCATATTTAGCAGCCTCCTCATCTAGCTTAGCTTTTTCCTCAGTATCTAAGACTTCATCTCCTGAGCTTTCAGAGTCATCAGAGCTATCAAGATTTAAGGCTTCAAGCTCATGTACAGGGCATAAGCCAGCTCCTCCCCTTAATTTAACAACAGGGGGAGGATCCCTAGGATCTGACAAATACACTCCCTTGTCATTAGACACACCGGGAGGTCCTTTTTCCTTTTTTGTTGCCTTTTTTTTTTCTTACGTACACTCCCTTGTCATTAGACACACCAGGAGGTCCTTTTTCCTTTTTTGGGACCGCGCGCGCGCCCAACCTCTCACTACGTTCGGTTTCTGACATGTTATTCTGGACCTCTTCAAGATTACTACAACAGCGAAAAAGGTCAAGATGGCTCCGAGGACAAGCACAAAAGCCTTGACACTACCTTCCCAAGATGGCGACAATCCCAAGCCAAAGTCCAGAAAAAACATACCTCTCCGAATCGTACCTCCCTACAGTTCTGAATCCTCCTTGTAGCCAAGGGGTCTCCGATGGTGCTGACGATGATGAGGTCTTGATTTCCCGGGTTTCGGCACCAGATGTCCCGCGCTACCGTCTCGCCAGCAAAAACGACGCGGCACACTCCTCAGGATCCTTCTGCAGTAAAGCTTTAATGCGTCTTGAGAGGGAGAGCATAAGCTTACAGAGCGGAGACCCCGAACACCCAAAAACCCATCCCTTATATAGGCTGGCAACCGCTGCCTCGGACGTGTTACTCCCTGACTGGCTGAAGCTCATCGGACCATATGACGTCAGCTGATCAGACCATATGATGTCACGGGAGAGGCGGAGACCAAGGGATGGAAAGTTACAAAGTTACCTAGTGCGCATGTGCACTAGCTTGTAACGGCTCCTTACACCACCCGACCCTTCTAGCTGCTTTTAAACAAACCAGTCACTTGGGGACTTTGCATGGACTTCCTCATTGCTCTCTCTCTTTCCCCACAAATCTGTTTCTCAATCTCTTATCTCCTTCAGTGTCCAGTACATCACACTGGGCCCTTCTCTGCCCAAGCCTCACCCACTGCCCACCTTGCTCCCCAAATCCTTATTTCATTCCATTTTTATGAAATGCTCATCAGCTTCCAACATAGTACATTATTCATGTATTCTGATTATTATCTGCCCATTAGAATACAGGCTCTAGCAGGCACAGATTTTGTTCACTTTTCAGAAGCTTAGATCAGTGCTTGGCATGCTGTAAGCACCCAATGTATCTGTTTTAAGCAAATATATTTGATGAGAGGTTGTAAAGTCAAAACTAAAAGTCAGAATTAAAATATGCACCATGTATCCAGGAGTGAAAGTGGGAGTGCAGGGAAAGGACCACTGAATTCCCATTAATAAGTTAGCATTTATTCCTACGTTTACACAAATGTGTTCATCAAATTATCTGGTTGCTACTTTGGAAAGTAGCCTGAGGCAGAAAGAAGGCTCCAAACACCTGGTATTTCTGGGAGAGCTTAAGTACTTCTAAAATTTCCTACAATCCATCAAACTCTAAAGAGTAAATGACTATGAACTTGTACTCCTAGGGTAAATGAAGAGTGCATGGCCCAACACACCCTAAATTCCCTTCAAAATTCAGGCTCGGGGCTGGGTGGATGGCTCAGCCAGTTATGCACTTTCTACACAAGCTTGAGGACCATATTTGGTCTACATAGAAAGGCCAAGCATGGGGGTGTGCACCTGTGTTCCCAATGCCGGGGAGATGGAGAAACACAAGAAGCCCTGGGACTTGCGAGTCTGTCAGTCTAGTAAAAGCAGACTCCATGAGAGGTCCTGTCCCCTCGGTGAACAACATGGGGAACAATTGAGGAAGACACCTGATTAGGAACATCTGGCTTCCACATCCATAATCACACATATGCCTGCTTATCCCCACACATGCATGCATATACACACATGAACATGTACAGAAACATACACAACAGAAGCAGGCTCTCACTTTAAGTCTTATGCATTTTGTAGTTCTCTCCCTCGTGTATGTGTTTTTAACATAAAAGTAACAATAAACTATATAACAATTTAGCTCCTTGATTTTCTAGTCTTTTAGTAAAACACACACACAAGCCACAAAGTAGTGCCATGTTGGCCCTGGGTGTCACTCGCCAGGAAGCCTGGGATTGGATCATCTTGAGATTCCGTGCACACCTTGAAACCAAACAGTAACTATTCACAATGCAAAGCCACATTGAAGCACAGACACAAACCAGCATCTCCCTTGACTGGCCCTAGTGACATTTTCTAATGGTTTTATTAAAACGTTCCTGAGAATTAAGTGAACCCTGGGTATATTTCTGGCTGTACTTTCAAAGGCCTCTAGAGACCAGACACTCTGTTGCAGTTAGGCAGAGCAGTTGAGGTTACATTATATGTTTTCCCTTTCAAGTCCTTGGCAGCTCTACCATGGAAGAAGCCATTACAACTGAGAGAATTTAGGGGGAAGACAATTATATTGATGTGCCTTTCCATTCCTAACTAGATAAAAGGAAGAAAGTGGTTTATATTTTAGAACAAAGATTGGAGTAAAGTTAAGTTCAGACAACCACAGGTTAGCCTGCTGGTCATTCCTTCCCCCGATTTCTTGCTACTCATAGCTCCTTCTTTTCTTCCTTCTCCTCCTCCATAAGAAATGGGTTTTTGGGTGAAAAGCCACACTAGGGTTGAGGGTAATTCTTTGCTATGGTGGGTTTAAATCAAATCTCTGACTCCATCTGCACAGAGTAGATATTCAGCCCATGCTATGGCCTGACTCATTTCTTGAAATCCAAACCCCCAGTGCATCAGAACAAGACTCTGTAAAACTGTGTTTTTACAGAGATAATGAGGTCATTAAAAAGGGCCCTAAGCCAATGTGACTGCTGCTTTTCTGAGATTGGGGCACATACAGGAATAGAAAGGGGGCCTTTGAAGATGCTGGGCAAAGACAGTCATCAATGAGTTAAGACCTCAGATGAACCTAGCCCAGCAGATGCTTGGTCTTTTTCCCTACCCCAGAAATGAAGAGGTACTGGGAGGAGTGAAGGTAGCTGATGACCAGGCCCTGATAAAGAAACAAAACAGCAGGTAGAGGAGATTAAACTCCTAAAAGTTCAATTGCATCTTATTGTTTGTTTGTTTTTCAAGAAAGGGTTTTTCTGTATAGCTTTGGAGCCTATCCTGGAACTCGCTCTGTAGACCAGGCTGGCCTTGAACTCACAGAGATCCACCTGCCTCTGCCTCTCGAGTGCTGGGATTAAAGGTGTGAGCCACCAACACCCTACTTCAATTGCGTCTTTAGACCCACAAAGGACTGACTTTGTCATGAATGGGTCCCTTTGCACCTACTAACGTATCTCTGTCACTTGTAAAGACTCTCACACCTCATGTTGACAGAAGAAAGCTTTCCAGAGCTCCCCAGGTGGCCCATGTCAGCCTGCCATTGCATGACCTACAATGGCTGAAAACAAGGTTGCTTCACCCCTGAAGCAGGGGCCAGCTCAGCCAAATCCTGTGAGCCTCCAGCTCTGCCAGAGTGCAGCCCTGCATCTTGGTATGCCCAGAAAAAGCAAAGCCTGTTTCTCTCTCACTCAACCTGTAAAGATTCTGATCTGACTCAATTCAATTAAGAACCTGTAACATGGGCTCTGGAAGTATGTGGATTTGCTGGTCTTGGCTACACATGTTAGGTAGGTGGGGAAGAAAGAAAGAAAATTGCTTCCATTTTGCTATGCTAGAGTAAAGAGATTCATCTCTGAACAGTGACAATGCAGGGGAATCAGTTCCTGCAAAGATCCTGAATCCAGTCAACTCTGTCTTCTTTGCACTGATAAGGGCTTTCTGGGGAAAATCCATAATCCCGGCACTAATACTGTCTTAGGAAAATCTGCCAATAAATAAATCTTAAAAGGAAAATGTGCCAGGAACACTTACTAAATAGATGGAAAAGCATTCATGGTACAGCATCAAACAATGTGTCTCATTATTGCACAAATTCAGATTGCTTCCATTTTGTTCCCTAAAGCTCCATAGAAGATAAACAACAGTCTAGTCCTCCTTCCAAGCTTCCCTTTCATTCAGTCACAGGGAGTCATGGAGAACGCCTCCAATCCCAGCACTGGTGAGGCTGAAACAGATTGCTAAGAGTTCAAAGTCAACCTTGGATATATAGTTAGGTTCAAGGTCAGCCTGGGATACATACTCTGGTGGTTTGAAGGAAAATGGTCCCCAAAAAGGAGTGGCACTATTAGGAGGTGTGGCCTTGTTGTAGTAGGTGTGGTCTTGTTGAAGGAAGTATGTAACTGTGGAGGCAAGCTTTGAGGTCTTACATATGCTCAAGCCACACGCAGTGAAACAGACCACTTCCTGTTGCATGCAAATCATGATTTAGGACACTTGGCTACTTTTCCAGCTCTATGTCTGCCTGAGCACCAGCATGAAACACCACGATAGTAATTGACTAAACCTCTGAAAATGTAAGCCACCCCAGTTAAGCATTTTCCTTTATAAGAATTGTTGTGGTCACAGTGTCTCTTCACAACAAGAGAAACCCTAACTAAGATACATACCAAAATACTGACTTTAAAATCAATCAATCAATCAATAAATAAATAAATAAATAAAAGATTGAACTCAGTCAACCAGCATTAACTGAGTACCTTCTATTTGCCAGTCAGGGTGACAGATATAGGAACAAACAGACAAATGAGATATGGTTCCTTTCTTCGAATAACTCATTACCAACAGGACAGGCATACACATAGATCACAGTAAGTTTTAAAGCATTATGACACATACTCTAATTGAGGCAAAGTGTAAGAAGAAATGGAAACCGACTTGAGTGAAGCTTTACCTGAGAATCTGAAAGCACCTGAATTTTAATTTTTATATAAAAGACTCAGGCCACAAAGTGGCTGCCCCTGGTGCATCACAGCCTCAATCTGGCTGTCCAAATCCAGAACCAACTTCGTCTCTCACTCCTGCCCTCACAATCTACAGCCCAGCTGTGATTCAACAGGCCTAGATGGGCCTCAGCCTATGGAAGGTCACACAAGGGGTGAACTGAAGCCATGGGAAAGCAGTAAGTTTTTCAATCCAAGATGGGGAGATGTAGAAAACAGCAGTAGAAAATATTCCGAACAGGCCGATAAGATGGCTCAGCAGGTAAAGGTGCTTGCCACCAAACCTAATGACCTGATTTTGATCCTTGGGATTCACATAAAATAATGAGAGGAGCACTGGGGCCCTGAGCAGCTTACTTTCTATATAGTATATAGCTTTCTATAGCTATATACTATTACTGCTACAATAAATACCATGACCAAAATCAACCTGGGGAGGGACGGGTTGACTTATCTTAGAGCTTATAGTCCATCCTCCAGGAAGTCAGGGAAGGAACTCAAGGGAGGAATAGGGAAGCACAATTGAAACAGAGGCCACAGAGGAATGCTGCTTACTAGTCTACTCGCTCTGGCTTGCTCAGCACACCTTTTTAGACCGCTCAGGACCACCTGTCAACAGGCAGCACCACTCCCAGGATGCTGGTCCCTCCCACATCAACCATCCATCAAATAAATGCCCCCCCACACATGCTTGCTACAGGCAATCTCATGCAGGCATTTTCCGGATTGAGGTTCCTCTTCCCAGATGGCTTCAAGTTGACAGAGAGCTAACAGGGACAATGGGCCTTGGAGGGCAGTAAAATGGGTAGCTTGTGATGGAGAAATGCCCAGACAGGAATCTCTGAAGCCTGGCCCCATCTACCTTAGCTGCTTAACTAATTAACTGGATTTAACCCAATAAGCATCAACCTTCCCCTCTGTGAAAGAGAGCTGCCCTGCCTACCTCAAGGAAGCCTGAGAAACCAAAGGATCTGTGGTAAGTAAGAAAAGTGTTAAGCCTGAAAAACACTGTGCAAATGTAAGAGAGGACTATAATTAACCTAGCCACAAAGGCACTTCGGGGGTGTGATTAAAATACACTGTACCCCTCTAGATCGACAAAGTGTGAATATGGTTAAAAAATAGGGACAGCTACTCCCAAACAGAGACAGTTGGTGTGTGGGCAAAGCCCCATAAGCATTCTCAACGCCAGGAAACCTGCATATGCTTAGACGCTAGCACGTTTCTGTTGGCCTTATAGCAGCAGTGTAGGAGAGCTACAAAACGAAATCTGTAGTGGCAGGACCACTGCCAAGCACAACTGTCCCAACTCCCAGAAACCTGCAGAACGCCAATCTCCATCAATGGAAAGGAATGTGCCTTGCGCTACTAGACAGGGGAAGTCATGCAGCAGATGCCAGGGGAAGCCGTGCAGTAGATGCTTGCTGGGTAGAGACCAGTGGTGCCTCCATCCTACCATGACCTAGATAAATATCTAAAGCCTGAGAGGGACTCCTTCAATAAGAGAAGGGTTCCGAATAGAGAAACTCTCCCCATCCTGACAAATGATTTACAAAACCAATACTTTTTCTATCTGATTACAGTAAATTTTCCAACACAATGAATGCTTTGTTTGGCTGAACCATTTAATAGTCATTCACCCTCTCTAATGAAACTACTAATTACAAAATCTCTGCATTGCAGGCAGTAAAGCAAAGGGTTGCTAACCTCTTTACGGTGCCTAGTTCTGCCATCGAGTAGCAATTACTCTTCCATGGCCCTCTCTCTTTTTCACTGATTCTCACCTCAAACATCCCCATCAAACCTAAAGAATGAGACCCTCTGTGCCACATAAGTAAGCATAGGATGCACACAGACACCTGGGTACCAAGACACTAGTCCTCAGCTTGAAGAAGGAGAATAAAGACAGGGATGATGGCAAGGCTAAGAGGGGACGCCTGGGTCGCACTGCTCCTTTTCACCAGCTAATTTGATACAGCGGGGATGTGATTTTTAACAATAGAGTCATTAAAACAAAATCCCAATACAAAGACAATGTTTGCTACTTTCAAATAGAGAGCAGATATTAAGGAATATATCTACATATTTCATAACTGACTGTTTTCCACCAGGATCTACAATTCTATTTTGTTGCTGTCATCTAACAAAATAAAAGGGACCAGTAAGGCAGCATAAGATGTGTTTCTGGACTGTGACCCTGCTAGCAGCTTCCAAGCCACAACACCAACAAACGGCTAGCAAAACCCAGACCTTCCCTCCAGCTACAGGGGCATGTTCACCGACGCCAGAGAAAACATGAGCTGATCATTCAACCATCCCATCTAAGGATCTCTAATCCATGTACCTGAGGAAAGTGATGTTACCATGTCAATTCTGACCAAAACAGGGACACAAAAGAGGTAAAAATATATTATTCTTATTTTTAAAGGCTTAGGGGAAAAACAAAGACTAAATAAAATATTTTATTGTCATTCATTAACTAATTAATTAAAATTAGACAACAGGCAACAGATTTAGTGTAATTATGCCAAATCCAAATTAGGTACAAAGGAGCCAAAATACGTTTGCCCAAATTTGTAGGTGACAGATTTAGAATTTGGTGAGCTACCTAATATTCCAGAGGCTCTGTCTCAAGGGGTTATTTTAATAATGCAAGGAAGAATTCAAATAAGGGTTTTAGAAATTAATTTTTCTCCTATCCAGAGGTCCCTGGAATAAAGCAAGAACCTTGACAATTCTTCGGTCAAAAAATGTCAACTTATAAAGACAGAGTACATGAAGACATCTGTTTGCTTAAGCAAATGCTAGAATGCACGTGTTCAGTGATGAGTTCCCTGGAGACATTTAAATGCTTTAAATCTAAGGCCTATATTATAATTATTCCATTGTTCAAAAAAAACATTTAGAAATCTTCTTGGAGAACAATTTTAGAATTGGTTTACATAGTACACAAAATCAGCCTAATGTTATACATACTACATACTTAAATATACAGACAAGCTTCAGAGATGCTAAAAGTAACTTCTATTTGGTTGAGCATGGCTTTGTGTTTATGTAAGAATATGAACATTTTGGGACTTCTATAAATTTATATAAACTAAAATAACACAGCCACATGCTGACGGGAGTGCCAGATTGGATCAGGAACATCTCTGAGGTTGACCAGTTGTCATATGTCTCTAGCCACAAAGTCCAGCCTACTGTCTCCTTCAAGCTGGTTGTAGAAAATGTTAGCATTTCTCATCTTTCCCAGCATTGGTATTTGCACTTATATAGAGTACAGAGTTAGTGCTTTAAGGGAGAAAATGATCACTTAATCAAAAGTTCTAACAATTAAAAATGGCTCCAACCAGTAACTCCCAATCAACCCTTGTATGGTGGTTTGGATGAGAATGGCTCCCATAGGTTCAGATATTTGAATACTTGGTCCCCAGTTGGTGAAACAATGATCAGAAGGTGTGGCCTTGTTGGAGAAAGTGTGTCATTAGCAGGAGGACTTTGAGGTTTCAAAAGACTCAAGTCATCACCAGTGTGCCCTCTCTGCCTCTTGTTTGGTGATCAAGACGTAAGATCGCAGCCATTTCTGCCGACATCTTGGACTCTAACACTCTGAAACCATAGCACAATTAAATGTTTTCTTTTAAAGTTGCTTTAGTCATGGTGTTCTGTCACAGAAATAGACAAGTAACTAAGGTAGCTTGTCACAGAACAGTTGGCTCGACCAACCATACTTGACACTGTAGTTTTAATCTGAATGTGGTATTAGAACCCTGTCCCATTCCTGTTCTATGTTTCCTAGTCTCCATGAAACGATCAGGCATCCTCATCACACACTCCCACAAGGGTGCCCTCCCTGCCTCCTCACAGGCCCAAAATCAATAAAGGTAAACAATCAAGGACCAAAACCATGAACCAGATAAAGTGTCCCTCTTTTAAGTTAATGATTTCTGGTATTTTTATAAAGAACGACAGAAGGGTGACTTGCATACTGAATTAGAAACTAATTTTAAAAGTCTTAAAATCTGCATCTTCTTAAGATGCCCAGGTGACAATGACCACAGCCTGCTGTAAGAGATGCCATTGCCATTTTCACTTCATAGACCAATGCTTCAAGGGGAAACGGATGTAGGAATTAGTGCTTTGACTCAAACCAACACAATCAGTTTTCAATTAAATGTCACCAAACCTGCAATTAAAGACAACAGTGTGTTAATTGGATTGCTACATATGAAATTGTTACTTACAGATCTACAGCAGTGTAAACCAAATTCCTATGACCAATCAAGAGACAGGAAGACCACTGAGCACAGAGCACTCTGCTCTGACAAACACCCCTCTCTGAGGGATTTTGGTTATGGTTCTTTAACAATAACTTGCTTACTGCATTTAAGTCCACTAGGCAATGTGGCAATTCAGTTCAGAATAAATTTATATGCAAACCCTTAATCAGAGGCAGACATGTAAGAAAGTGAAAAGAATAGCTGTTTATAACAATCCTGTGAAGAAGTGTGTAGCCACAAAGTATTTATTCCACATTATTCCCACATTAGGAATGTATTTCTCTACCTTAAATCTTAATCTCCATATCTATAGCAAATGCTCCTGGGGAGGACCAGGCATTGAGCCTTATTGGTTATTTGCTACTAAAAATAAAAGGTCTTCTCAGATTAATCCTTGAAATGAAGGGCTACAACAAGAAGGCAAGCTGAAAAGTACTTTAATTCATTGCAAAGGAAATAAGGAGTTGCAGAGATAGCTCAGTCAGTAGAGTGGATTCCACACAAGCATACGGACCAGAGTTCAGCCCCATGCACCTACCTAAAAGAACAAGTGACACACATGGAATCCCAGCCCTGAAGGGGCAGAGAAACCACATGCCCTAGAGCTTCTTGGCCAATCAGCCTAACCTAACAAGTGAGACCCAGGTACAAGTGACAGACTCTGCTTCAAACAAAAAAGTGGGTAGATCCTGAGGAATGAAACTTAAGTTTGACCTGTGACTTACACACACACACACACACACACACACACACACACACACACACACACACACATCTACGTAAGGGACAGGAGGTGGCAGAGATAAAGGAAGGGAAATGGTAAATATTCTGATAGAGGAGGCCAGGATCTCTGAAAACAAAATTCCCAGTTGCCCTGGATTGAGCTCTGCATGAACTATGATGAGAGATGCTCAGACCTGGATCCAGGTCTGCCCTGTAGGTGATGAAGGATGCAGGATGTGCAAAACGAAGACTCTTTTTCTTGTGGTACTTACTATTTGCCAGGAACTATTCTAAGACCTCTATTTGTTTCAACTCATTCATTCAGTTATCATAGAATAAGTCTGTAAGCAGGTTGAAAACACAATTTCCTTTTCACAGATAAAGAAACTGAGGCACTAAAAGTTCAGTAACCACTCAACTTCAAAAAGATAGCACACAGTGAAAATAGATCGGGACATTCAAAATTATCCTATATAGCAGTGGTTCTCACACTGTGAGTCACAGCCCATTTAGAGGTCAAATGCCTCTTTACAGGGTTCATGTACCAGACATCCTGCATATCAGATATTTACATTACGATTCATAACAACAGCAAAATTATAGCTCTGATGTAGCAACAAAAACAACTTTATGGTTGGGAGTTACCACAACATGAAGGACTGTATTAAAGGGCCACAGCATTCAGAAGGTTGAGAACCACTGCTCTATAGAAAATATTTTTAAATGGGAATCTAGCCCAACCACCATACACCACTAAAAGAAAAGAAAACAATTTTAAAATTCAAGTGAGTATCTGGAGAAATGGCTCAGCAGTTAAGGGAACTTACTGCTCTTGGAGAGAACCAGAGTTCAGTTCCCAGAATCTACATGGTGACTCACAGGGAGTCTGATACCCTCCTCTGGCCTCCTCAGGCCCCCAGCATGCATGTTCAGGCAAAATGTCCATACACATAAAATTTTTAAAAATTAAAAAATTGAGCCAGGCGTTGGTGGCACACACCTTTAATCCCAGCACTCAGAAGGCAGAAGCAGAGGCAGGTGGATCTCTGTGAGTTCGAGGCCAGCCTGGTCTCCAGAGTGAGTGCCAGGATAGGCTCCAAAGCTACACAGAGAAACCCTGTCTCGAAAAACAAAAAAAAAAAATTTAAAAATTGAAGAAGATACAAATAATGGAAAGACCTTTTATGATCATGGGTTAGAAGAATTAATAGTGTTTAAATGTCTATACCATCCAAAGAGATTTAAGGCAAACTCAAAATAACAATGACATCTTTTACTATCTAGCAAAAAAAAAAGAAAAAGTTATCTGTGCCCTTTAAAACCTGATAACTCTCATATAAAAAATCCATGTTTAAATGGTTGCAAGTGACCAAGAATAGAAGAAAGTTTCCTCACAGTACTGGAAATTTTTCAATGGCCAACTTTCAATTAGCACAGATGCCATCTTCAAGTGAGTGAGTAAAGGAGAGAGAGGGGGGCAGGGAAGACCCTTTTAACTGGGAAAACCCATGGGGATTCACATTGCCAGTAAAGGAACTTCAAGCACAGTTTTTATTTTTTGAAACAACCTGAGTCAGAACCCAATGTCACAAGTAGATAACTTTGACACACTCACACCTGAGGAAAGGATGTTGTTTAAGGAAGAAATAATGGCCAGGTAGATACAGTCTATAGTAAGGACTATAGTAAGGTATAAGGTTTGGAGAAGAGAATTATAAATTTACTGGGTTTGCTTTTTAAGGAACACTTTTCAGGACCATGGAGAGAGCCCTGACAACCCCATGGTTCATAGAGATTCCAGTAGATTGATCACTGGACTCCAAAATAATAAGCAAAATTAGGATGAACAGCCCTTGCCAATACTTAAGGATTGAGAAGGAGAATGGCTGAAATTATCTTTTACTTCTTCAAATCTTGTTACAAATGCATACAGACAACTACACAAATGAAGCCCATTACAATGCATAGGAAGAAAAACACAGTGTTTGTTAGATGGGGGGGGGTCTACAAACGTTATCTTAATGGTAGCTGCAATGCCATGCTGAAACCAAAATCACTAAATTGTTCTGTGCTTTAGTAAACAATAACATCTTAGCTACTATAACAAATGCACTCTAAACTCTTACTGGCTTAACTGCCAAGTATATTTCTCACTGAAGTCCAGTTGGCTACTGAAACAGGAAAGTCACTTTTATTTGTATTCAGGATTTATCACTCCAAGCATTTACCGTCCTAAATCTGTGGCTTCTGAAGTCTCCTAGACTATCAGTATCCAAATAGTAGGTATAACAAGAAACTAGAACACAGAAGGACTTCCTAGGGCAGAGAACTCACTGGCCAGTCACATGGCCATGCATAACTTCAGGTACTTGCTGCTGGTTAGAATAATCTTGTTTTGAACCTGTGTAAAGGGAGATGGGTTGAATGAGCAGATCACCACTCTCTGTCTTGTGTGTAGTCATCTGACATAGGATTTGAAGAAGTATAAAACATAGTAAAAAATTTACTGTGGGCTATTACCTGTCAAGCTTGTTCTCCCTCACATCTAGGGGAATGAATGCCAATTATAGAGAAAAGAAGACCATGTCTGTCTGGTGAAGAGGCTAATCATGTCACTTCGTCCCCTCCAGATACCATGGAGAGACACAGATTGTTTGTGTCGGGTGATCAACAGCACCTATGTCTCTGTTCAGTCATCTGGAAATTTCCACGGATACAATTACAGACAAGAAGGTGTGTTACTCACTATTCCATCAGGATAACAAAATACATTCGATCATTAACTTGTAAAAGAAAACATTTATTTGGGCTCATGGCTTTGGAGCTCCCAGTCCGAGATCAGGCAGGCTCAGCGCTCTGAGTCTCTAGTAAGCATACTGAATGGCAATGTCAGAAATGTATGGCAGAGAAAAGTGTTCAGATTGTGGCTGTAGAGCCAAGGACAAAGAGGAAGGGACTGTGATTCACAATCCCCTTTGAGAGCATGCCCCAAGGACCTAATGACTTCCTGCAAGCCCTTCTTCCTGAAGGTGCCACCATTTCACATAGTGCTGCACTGGGGACCAAGGTTTTTTTCCTTCTTTTTTATTTAAATTAGAAACAAGCTTCTTTTACATGTCAATCCCAGTTCCCTCTCCCTCTCCTCCTCCCCAGCCCCCCATTGACCCCCTATTCCAACCCCTTTCTGCTCCCCAGGGAGGGTGAGAACTTCCATGGGAGATCTTCAAAGTCTGCATATCATTTGGAGAAGGGCCTAGACCCTCCCCAGTGTGTCTAGGCTGAGAGAGTATCCCTTTATGTGGAGTGGGTTCCCAAAGTCCATTTGTGTACTAGAGGTAAATACTGATCCACTACCAATGGCCCCATAGATTGTCCAGACCTCCAAACTGACTTCCTCCTTCAGGGGGTCTGGAACAGTCCTATGCTGGTTTCCCAGCTATCAGTCTGGGGTCCATGAGCAACCCCTTGCTCAGGTCAGCTGTTTCTGTGCGTTTCTCCAGCCTGGTCTTGACCCCTTTGCTCATCACTCCTCCCTCTCTGTAAGTGGATTCTAGAGTTCAACTCAGTGTTTAGTTATGGGTGTCTGCTTCTGCTTCCATCAGCTACTGGATGAAGGCTCTAGGATGGCATATAAGGTAGTAATCAGTCTCATTATTGGGGAAGGGCATTTAAGGTAGCCTCTCAGCTATTGCTTAGATTGTTAGTTGGGGTCATCCTTGTAGATCTCTGGACATTTCCCTAGTGCCAGATTTCTCTTTAAACCTATAATGGCTCCCTCTATGATGGTATCTCTTTTCTTACTCTCCTCTATTCTTCCCCTGACTAGATCTTCCTGTTCCCTCATGTCCTCCTCTCCCCTCCTCTTCTCCTCTTCTCTTTCTCCTAACTCCCTCCCCAGTCCCCCCATGTTGGTTCCACTCTGCAAGAGCCAAAAAACTGTCAAACCTACTTGACTCTTGGGAATACACAAATCTTCACATGCCATACATATCACTGAAGTGACTCATAGTTTGATTGATTAAAAAAGTATTGATGAAAGAATATGATTGAGAATGCACAGGTAGCTCAGTCAGTCACCACTCAAGCGTGAGGACCTGAGTTCAGATTCCCCAGAGCCCACATAAAAGGGCAGGCACAGCAGTCCTTGTCTGTAACCCAGCACTGGGGGGACAGAGGAAGACTGATCTCTGGAGCTCATTGACCAGCCAGTCTAGCTGAATTTAGGAGCTACAGGTAAGAGGGAGGGAGGAAGGGAGAAGGTGGGGGAGAGAGGGGAGAAGAGAGAGAGAGAGAGAGAGAGAGAGAGAGAGAGAGAGAGAGAGAGAGAGAGAGAGAGAGAGATCAACTCCTGGTCTCCACATGCATGTACACACATGCAGAGAGAAAAAGAGAAAGGAGGGAGAAGAGTTGAAAAAATAAGCAGTTACTGAGAAACCGCAAGTACACCTACTTGATAGATGATTAAATAAAGTTCTGTACTGAGACAGCCAAGAAGGAAATTAGCAATAACATAACAGGGAAAGTCATATGCTAGAATGTTCCCAAGAGCTTGAAAGGGTAAAACTGGTCATGACATCCACCCTAAAAGACATTTTATGGGCATTCTAGCAGGACCTACTTGCTTATGGATAGAAGTAAACTGCCTCAGGCTCAAACTAAAAAGATAAAGAGGGAGAGTCAAAAGTTAGGTGAAATCACAGCTTCAGTGAACCAGCTTTATCAAATGCTTATTAAACCGGGCCACTGCCTACCATTTTTGAGTGTGGAGGCAAAGATGAAACTGTCCTACCAGCACCGATGGCTGTCTCTAGCGCTCATAGTTTCTCTTGGAATTCTGAGTCCTTGAATGCCCAGAGAAGAAATAAAAGAGCTAATGTCATCTACACCTTTTCAAAGAGTCTGCAAAGTGATTACCTATAAATGTAGCTCATAATTTTTGCACTATAGCCAGACTCTCTTTTTCCAAGAAGGGAAGGTATTGTGCCTTTAGTTCCTATACTAATTGTGGAATATATTTGTTGCTGAAAAGTTACTAGAAATCCTTGGGCTTTGTTTCCCACTGAAATTTGCAGTATAGCAGACAAAGGAGATGATGTCTCCTGCACTGTGGGTCCCCGTCATTCAATCTGAGACTGAAATGCAGACACACACGGTGCAGCATTTTAAGGATGACAAGGCAAGAATGTGTCTATTCAGCCTGAAAATAAAGCAGCTTTATCACAAAAAAAAAAAACAAGAGGGGGGAGCCAATGTCATCACAGCCAAAGTGCCCTAAAATTCTAATTAAAATGAAGCTATTAAATGAAAAGCTGCAGAAGTGACTGGCTACTGTTTTCTACAGGAGGAGCAGCCAGCAAGAAAGGCTTAGGGTTTAACACAAACTATCTCAGCTCTCCCTTTTTCTTACTTTTTCCTTTTGTGTGTGTGTGTGTATGTATGTACACGAGGTTTGCATGTATATGGGGGTTGGGGTTACACATGTGCACACAGAAGCCAGAGACTGACATCAGTTGTCTTCCTAAACTGTTCTTCACACTCTTGACTTTGTTTGCTGGGGCGGGACCTCTTGCTGAACCCATAACCATGGATTCTGATAACCTAGCTAGCCAACTTGCCCCAGGGATCCTGTCTCCACCCTATGAGTGCTGGGATTCCAGAAGGCACACACACACACACACACACACACACACACACACACACACACACACACACACACACACACACACACACACCTACATCTTTTTTAAAGGTTTTTATTTGTTCTTTGGGAATCTCATAAATGTATACAATGTATTACGGCCCCATCCACCTCTACGCCCACATGCTTTATTCACTGAGTACCTCCCCAGCCCTGTCCTATCTTTTAAAGCAAGAGTCCTTTTTTAACTTTTGTGAGTGCTCTACTTCAGGCCCATCCCAGCTAACACCTAAGGGCAAATGTCTCAGAAAGTGTAAACCATTACCAGGAGCTTAGGACAACCAGGCCACACTGACCATCAATCTTTTTAATAAAGCAGAAATCAAGCCACCATGTGCCAAGAGAACACAGCAAACAAGCTTCAATCCGCATTCCTTCTACTATCAGGACTGCCCCTAAGAGCCTCTTGTAATTTATAATAGAAATGCAAAGCTCTTCGCTCAAATCCCGCCATAGCCTTGCAGCATAAGCAAGATGACTGGTAAAGTTTGAGGCTGCCTTGCCTTTTGAAGCATTGCTTCCTGTTAGACTGTGTTCCTGTCCCACCATGTTCTCTGTCTTCCTTCCCGATTCAGTCTCTCCGGTTGTTGTTCCGGCCATTCCACTCCACCTACCTTTGCTGTATCGTCAGTTTTATCCTTTCTCTTCCCCTGGGATGCCTTTATCACTCCAACTTAAACATTTAGTCTCCCTTGACCTACCTTCCTCAGCCCGGCCCAGACCTTTCTTTAAACTTAGAATCAAACACCTTTAAAAGGCATCATCTTTGATATCTCTTTTTCTTACCTTCCCTACTTCTGACCCAGGGACCAATCCTGACAACTTTCTATTCAACATGTTTCTGGAATTCTGTCTTCTCCCATCATCTGGGTTCTGGCTGTCATCTCTGTTGGCTGCTCTTGCTCCCACACTCTTCCCTGTTTTGATCTATTATCAACTGAGCCAATATCATGACTCTTTTGAGCCATAAACACAATCATGCCCCGCCTGTCTTCTGATCCTACCATGGATTCCCATCTCACTCCTCTGCGTTTCAGATGTTAGGTAGGGTAGCTTTTCCAACATCAGGAGACTGCAAGTCTCTTCATTTGTCACCCCCCCCATTCTGTTACCTGTGTGGCTTTCCAAATATGCTAGCCATAAGACCATAACAAAGCCACTGCCCTTATCATTCCTCAAATCTTCTCAGATATTCCCCAAATCTTGTTCCTTGTGCCCTTTAGGTCTTTATTGAAAGGTTACTTTCCAAGTGAGGACCCACTCCATCCAAAACTTTACTTCTCCACAAAAATCTTTAGTAAAAGGTAAAAGATTTATATGATCTAAAAATCTACCTTATATTTCCCATTCCTCCTCCACACTGTTCTTCTCAACACCAATTCTCTCTAAGGTACTATATACATATACATATACATATACATATACATATACATATACATATACATATACATATGTATATATATATACTGGTGTGTGTGTGTTATTTTCTGATGTCTCTCACTGGAATATAAACTCCACATAGACAGTGTTTGGACTATTGGGTGTTTGACTGTACTCTCAGCTCCCAATACAAATCCTGGTGTTTACGGTATTTGCCAAACACTGAATAACTTACTATATAAGCTTTGTGATTTCTACAGGCATCATGAAGAAGAGGAAAAGAATAGAAATCCCTGCCCCACTGAAGAAAGCCATTGCACTTTTATCCCATACAGACCTCACACCACGCTTGCATATGCATATTTACTCTCATCGTGGGAAGATCTGTGTGTCCCCAGCCTTCAATCCAAGGACCTTAGCCAAGGAGCTCTGTGTGCCCTTCTGTACATTTCCACCACACTCCAGCTCTGCCCATGGGACTTCATTGTCAGGTCCTTCACCTTTCCGTTTTTCCTTGCTGATGCTGGATGCAAGCTCATCTGAGCCTCTTCAAAATCAGTGTTCAGATTACAAGAATGCTTTTGATTAAAAGAACAACACAAAATAACTCTAATCAAGTAATGTTTGATGTCAGGGGAACTGATTCTGCCTGTATCAGGGAACAATATGAAAGCAAACTAGGTGTGCCTTGGCTTTCAGCTGTCACAGAGGACATGAGCCCCCCTAGAATGTATGACTAATGTGCTGGCATCTCTATAGCAGGCCTCATCACCTGCAGAGAGTCTACTTCTTCCTTCTAACTAGTAAGGATCTTGAGACAGAAGTATTATTGTTGCTATTCCTAAATGCACTTCACCACCTGGGAGATGAGCTGTCTCCTATGAAGAAGCCATTATGGCCTCCGATGTATCTCTCTTTTTAGCAGATTATTGATCTACAAGTGCCCAGCAGCCACCATACCAATATGGACATGTATAATAAAAGTCCATACAGGCATGCTGGTGGCATAGGAGGTAGACGTCCTCCTTTGAAATGTCACAACTCTACTGACCTAAAGAGAAAGAGGAAAATGCCTTCTTCACTTCAAAAAAAAAAAAAAGCTGCTGCGTTCCTATAGGCTTTAAAATAAATACACAAAAGAACTCTCCAGGGCAAAGGTTACCTACCATTTTACAAGATTTGCATTACTATGCAACTCTTAAACAGTTTTTATAATTAATTTTACCACTCAGCCCAGCCTTTCAAAGCACAAGTTCAATTGAAATACGTCAGTCTAACAGTCACTACTGAATGTGCAATCTTAATTTTGGTCGATAGCACTTTACATAACATGGGCAGAAAGTGCTGGAAATTGTCTCCCAGCTTAACCCAGCATAGACTTAACTAATATAAATCCAGGAATTATAGTGGTCACAGAAAGTGTTTCCTTGATATGAATCATTTTATTCAACCCAGGCTAAGAAGTCAAGCAATCCAGCTGTGTCTCTATCTGTTGACAACCAAAGAATTACTCTATTTATCCAAATTAAATGGCAATGAGCTGTGCTGTTGACAGACCTAAAGAAGTCTTTAAGACATCGACTATGAGATAGCCATTCTTTAAAAGTGGTTACTATCATTTCCAAAGAGAATCCACTCCTCTGGAAGAGCCTGAGGAAAGAACAACCTTCAGATCCTTTGTTGAGCTAGAACTTATGGGTCTTCATGAGCACGGATATGTCAGCTATGCAGGATACCATTTTCTCCCTGAGTCCTCTTTCAGGGAATGAATGCTTCTGTAATGTTCACCAACCACAATGGTAATATGACAAGGACCACAGACCTACTTTTGATTGATACATGATGGAGAGCCTCTGAGGGGTTTTGGTTTTGGGGGTTTTGTTTGGTTGGTTGGTTTTGGGGGTGTTTGTTTGTTTGTTTGTTTGTTTGCAAGTGATGAATAAATAACATGATTAGAGCTATATTTAAGAAAAACCACTCTGATTAGAAAGCACTGACAAGGGCTGGAGAGGTGCTCAGAGGTTAAGAGCGCCAACTGCTCTTCCAGAGGTCCTGAGTTCAATTCGCAGCAACCACATGGTGGCTCACAACCATCCGTTATGAGATCTGGTGCCCTCTTCTGTTATGCAGATATACATGGAAGCAGAATAAATAAGTAAATAAATAAATAAATAAAATCTATTTAAATAAAAAGAAAGAAAGCACTGACAAAAGATGAGATTAGAAAACAAGGAGTCAAACAGGGAGTGCCTCAAGAGTCCAGGAGCTCAAGCCAGAGGAGAGGCAAAACCCTCAGAGGATGCAGCGGAGAACCGAGAACAGGTGCTTGACATGTTTTCCCACAGCTGCTAACACACTCCTTTTGAAGGTTGTAAAAGATGAACTGAGGTATGAGCCAAATAGAGGCGATCACAGTAGGCACAGTCTATTTTCTGGCTATTATTGATCCAAAAATCATTGTGAAAGGTATTATGGTTTGAATATTAAATGTGTCCCAAAAGCTTGTGTATTAAATCCTTGGTCCCCAGCTAACGGCACTATTTTGGGTGGTTCTAGAAAGTTTAGGATGTGAGGCCTAGTTGGAGGAAGTGGATCACTAGAGATGTGTCTTTGAAGGTTATAGTGGGCTCTTCCTTTCTGTCTGCTTTATTTCCATCATGAGGTATTTGTGCCCCATGCTCCCATGACCACCATGTTCTGTATCACCATGAGCCAAGAACTGTGGTTGAGATCTCTGAAAGTGCAAGCAAAAAAAATAATAATAATAAGTCTTCCAGTTATAGTTCTTCCTCGGGTATTTTGGTCACAGCTATGGAAAAGTAACTAAGAACTGTCTCAGCCTTTAAAAGAAATAGCCAAAGAAATCACAGCTAGCTTGACTTACTGTATGGCTTTCTAAGATTTGTTGAACTGTTTTGAGCATATACTGTAGTCCACCCCCCACCCATGGGCTTAATTGTGACATTTTATTGATGTTTATAACATGTTATGATCATAATCTCTTCCTCTTGTCTCTCCTCACCCTGGCCCCTTACCTCTTCTCAAACCCCTTCTGCTTTCATATTTTTTTCCTTTTATGTAATGTTAGCTTAATTCCTTTGGATTTTTAGAGGAAAGCAATTAGAAGAAACTTGTAGTGAAGGATGGGAGGCAGCAAATGTCTTTTCCTTTCTTCACCTTTCATTTGGTCTATGTTCACTTTTATTGTGTTTAATGCAAGTGTGACTGTCTCTTTCATCAAGTTGAATTTCACCTGAAAGACTCAAGTCTTAAGTTGAGTTTCACCTGAAAGACTCAAGCCTTCTCAGCAGTGTTCCATCAAAAGGCCTCCCCAAGCTGGCCACAACCTTTAATAAGCCATCCCAGGCTCAGCCCCGTGCCAGCAATCAGTTGTATCCTAAGTGCCCTCCTGTCTCCAGGAAATGAAATTCAGAGGCTCCAGATAACCTTTGTCCAGCAGGAGCCAGAAGAGACCTGAAAAGATCTCTGACATGCCCAGTAGAGAAGAAACTGTGACAAGTTCTTCCTACCTAGTTGGGCTCCTTGTCATTATCACAAATTACAAACCCTTTAACTAGCCCTTGGCTGTTGACAGCATCAGACATCTGGCTCAAATGGACACTTAACTTTGAAATACTTGGCAATGACTTTTTCAAGTGCCATTTTTCTATCACCTAATTTTGTCTCAAATGTTCCAGAGCCCCAAAGTTCCAGTTGTTTCCTGGTAACTGACTGGAAGTTCCCAATATACTATGGTTTCTACAGCATCTTAATCCCATCTCACACCCTTCCACATCGGCTGTGATCATGCTATATGAAAGCCCATTGGGAACTTTCTAGGGTTGGTTTTAGAGTCTTACATATTGATGTGGGGTCTGTTCATTTCACAGATATTTTAACAAACCCACAAAGCAACCTATGTAGCAGACTCTGAAGACAGTTTTCCTGGGTTTGGATCTTACAAGTGACTTTATTTCTTTGTGTTTTAGTTTCAACATCTGCAAAATGAAAATAAAGTTAGCTGCCTCATAAAAAAAAAAGAAAAGAAAAGTAACTAATACAAGAGATTGAAGAAGGCTGCTTTAAATGGACACTTAAGATCAAGGCTTTAAAGGAGACAACCTGAAAAAAAGAGCCTGGTAATAACTATTCAGAAATTTGCAACTGGATCCTGGAAGGATACACCAGTAAAAGACCTGTGTGTAAGTTTGGATCCATGACAGGAACAGAAGTGGAGATTGACCTTTCTATTGCTGTTCTGGGTGGAAGGGCCAGCCTAGGGGAAAAGAAAAATCAAAAAGTGACCAAGATCAAGAAGGATTTGATACAAGAAAATGGGAATAGTCCTCTTATTCTCCTCTTATAAAATGGGTGCTTTAAGAAACTACCAACCACAGGGACTAAAGAGATGATTCAGTAGTTAAGAGCACTGGCAGTTCTTCCACAGGAACCAGTTCAATGCCCAGCTCCCAAACAGCAGCTCACAACCATCTACAACTCCATTCCTTGGCAATCCAACGCCCTGTTCTGTTCTCTGTGGCCACCAGGCAAATAAATGGCACATAGACATATGTATTAGTTCTTTTCTATGCTGTGGTAAAATACCATAACCAAGGCAACCTATAAAAGGAGAGTTTTTTTTTTGGTTTAGTGGTTCCAGATGGGTAAGAGTCTGTCTTGTGGAGAAAGGGGGCAGGAGTCAAGCATGGTGGCTGGAGCTAGAAGATGAGAGCTTACATTTTGAACCATAAGCAGGAGGCAGCAAGAACAAACTCAAAATGGTACATATCCTGTGACACCTCAAAGGCCACCCCCACTGACACACTTTCTCCAGTAAGACCGTGCCTCCTAAACTCCCCCAAATAGCACCACCAGCTGGGAACCAAGTGTTTTAAACATCTGAGCCTATGGGGCACATTCTCATTCAAACCACCACAGCACACATACAAGCAAAACACCCACACAAATAAAATAAAACAAAACTATTTTTAAATTTTAATTAAAAAAAGAAACTACCAACCTTTTAAAAAGGAAGCAATTTGAGCTTTATCATATGCAATACAAAACAGTCCACAGCAGGAGTCTCTTAATAGTGAATCCCTCTAGTCCATTGAAGTTGTAAGTCTTTCTAAAATGAGATTTCCAGGTCTACTGTTTTAACTGAGCTAGGCTTTTGTTCAGTCCCTGGATATTTATTACACACCTACTATGGTTCATGAATTACATCTTTGCCTAGTGTAAAACAAACAAAAATATTCTTAAAATACTTCAATGGTCTCAAAAAATAGAAAAACATACAAGTGAGCAAATAAATGTGAGCAAGTGGCACTGTCGGTCTGAAGGAAGTATGCCAGTGTGTAGTAAAAGCCTAAGAGAAAGGCAATCCTACCTTGCATGTGGGGACCATGGGACACCAGGTAAGAAGAGGAAGGGGAGAAGAGGTATGTTGACTACTCGGTGGTTGGCAAACATTGGCTAATTTTCAGGCAGGACTAAGAAGAAGAATAAGTTTCTGGGCAAATGGGATTTCATGAGGAAACACCCCTCAAAACATAAGTGATCCTCGCCTGCAAGAGCAGTGTCTTCAGTTGAAGAAGGAATGGAAAGAATAAGATCATGAGATGGAGGGGAGAGCAAGCTTGTTTCCAGACCCAGGAGGCACAAAACGGCACAGTGGAGAATTTTGATCCTTATTCTGATTATAATACCCATGGGAAGCCAGTGGAGGGCTTTAAAGATGGAGATAACTAAAAAAAAGCATTGAAGAAAGATCATGCTAAAGGGAAAACACTGCCAACAGATAGGATTACAGAATGGGGAAGCAGGAGAATGATGAAGGAGTCCAGGAGATCAGCACCTAAAGACAGTAGCAAATTTAGAGGGACTGGGTGAAGCAAGACATCAACAGTGAGAGTTATTAGGTAAGTCACTGTTTGGGTAACAATGGCACAAGAGAAGAGAGTTGTTGAAATGCCCCTCTAATTTCTGTAGAGGCCAAGTAGAAAAGTGGTGAAGTCATTCCCCAGTATGTAAAAAATAAAGAAGGGATGGGTCTGGGAAACAAACTATGCACTACATTCTTTAAGACCTAAGGATAAGACCAGTGGAGAAATCCAATCAGCAAGGTGTTTATATGAGCAGTTTTAGACCTGGAGATGCCCAGAACAACTAGATATGAGGAGGGATGAAAATGGCCTTAGACATGAATGAAATGGATGATGATGATGGTGATGATGATGATGATAGTGATGGTGATGATGATAGTGATGGTGATGATGATGATGCTGATGATGATGGTGATGGTGCTGATGATGATGGTGATGGTGCTGATGATGATGGTGATGGTGATGATGATGATGCTGATGATGATGGTGATGGTGCTGATGATGATGGTGATGGTGCTGATGATGATGGTGATGGTGCTGATGATGGTGGTGATGGTGCTGATGATGATGCTGATGATGATGGTGATGGTGCTGATGATGATGGTGATGATGATGATGGTGATGGTGATGATGATGGTGATGATGATGGTGACAGTGACGATGACGATGGTGATGATAGTGATGGTGATGGTGACGGTGACAGTGACGATGATGGTGACGATGGTGATGATGGTGATGGTGCTGATGATGATGGTGATGGTGATGATGATGATGGTGATGGTGATGATGGTGATGTATAACAAGGCAAGACTTAGAGTGGAAGGATTGAGACCCCTACCCAGTCACATAATCTTTGACCTACAATTTGCCCTGACAACAAGATATGCTGGGGTAAAGGTGGTGCAGAAATTATGGGAGTGGCCAACCAATTACTACTGGTCCAGCTTGAGACCTATACCATGAGATAGAGCCCGCCCCTGACACTGTCTGGAGGTCCAGGACCTAGAGGCTGGACAGCCCAGAGACCTGGGATAGAACCCAACATGACTGGAAAAAACAATAATAAAATAACATATTCAATGAAATGGTTCCTAACGATATTCTGCTGTTCTCATAGATTGGTGCCTACCTAATTGACATCAGAGAGGCTTCACCAGGCAACAGACGGAAATATAAGCCAAACCTTACTTAGGTGGACCTCAGGGAATTCTGTGGAAGAGGGAGAGGAAGGATGTGGGAACCAGAGGGGCCAAGGATCCCACAAGAAAACCAGAGAATCCATTAACTGGCTTATAGGGACTCACAGAGACTGAACTGCCAACCAGAGAGCTTGTGTGGGACTGACCTAGGCCCTTTGCATATATGTAACATTTAGATAGCTTGGTCTTCTGTGGGACTCCTACCAGTGGGAGCAGAGGCTGTCTCTGACTTTGTTACCTGCTTTTGGGGACCTTTCCTCATACTGGGTTGCCTTGTCCAGCCTCAAAAGGAAAAGAGGTGCCTGGTCTCACTGCAACTTGATATATCATGGCTGGCTGATATAAATGGGAGGCCTTCCCTTTTCTGAGGAGAAAGAGGAAGAGTGAATGGGGGTGAGGGACTGGGAAGGGAGGAGAGAGGGAGGAGAAACTGTGGTCAGGCCAGGAAAAATTAATAAATTAATTAAAATTATTTTTTTGAAAGATGAGGAGGGGGAGAAAGAAGGGGGTGAAAACTTGTAGGATACACACACAGGCTGAGAAAGAAAAACCAGATAAGGAGAGAGAATAAGAACAGAGCTAGAGGGCTGGAGAGATGGCTCAGCAGTTAAGAGCACTGCTTACTCTTCCAAAGGTCCTGAGTTCAATTCCCAGCAACCATATGGTGGCTCACAACCATCTGCAATGAGATCTGGTGCCCTCTACTGGCCTGCAGGCATACATGCAAGCAGAACACTGTATACATAATAAATAAATAAGTTTAAAAAACAAATAATAGAACTGGAATATGGGATTCTGAATTGGTTTTCAAAAGACATTGCTCTGTCAAATGGGGTGATCCCATCAAAAGATGAAGGTGGTCTTTCATTACGTTTAATAAAATGTAGAGTCGGACGTGAAAACTATGGCCCAGTGCGGATAGAAAACAATAAAATACTCTAGACCAATGAGACATCGTGTCCTGTCCACAGCCTGTGCTCCACACGCTCTTTACACTTCACTTACATTTATCCTCTAAGTTAATGAATGTATAAAAATAAAAAATTTTTAAAAACAAGAATACAGATGGAGCAGGACAGAATGGTACCTGGAAAGCCAAGAAAAGTAAGGTTCTTGGGTTTGGGGGTTTTGTTTTGTTTTTTCCAGTTGGTTGGTTGGGTTTGGGGGGTTGTTTTGGGTTTTTTGGGGGGAGGGGGCTTTTGGGTTTGGTCTGGTTTGGCTTGGTTTGGTTTTTTGAGACAGGATAACAGTCCTGGCTGTCCTGGAACTCACAGAGATCTGCCTGCCCCTGTCTCCCCAGTGCTGGGATTAAGGGCAGGAAGTGAGGTTCTTAAAGAGAAAGAGCAATCCCAGATGTGGATGGGTGGGAACCGCCCTGAGCCAGGCAAGAGCAAAACCACCTCTCACAGTCAGGATGAACCAGCTGTGAATCACCTGTTTTGTTAATCTTGACAGCACTGAGGGAAGAGAAAGGGAGTTGGCTGAAGACACAGAGGTAAGTAAGCCCTCTCCAAAGTGGAAGGTCCTTCGCCCAGAAATGCAATGTCCTTTCCCCCTGCAGACCACAGGAACCTGGCTGCTCACAGCAGCCTGGCCAATCCGGGCTGCCTCTAGGCATCTATCCCTTCCAGTCACACAGTTATCAAAATACAAACACCAGAGTTATTCTACTTCACACTTCTAAAATCCCCAGGGACTGCCATGATCCCTTGGTAAGGTAGGGCTCAGTGTGAGCTTTTTATAGCATTCAGGTAAAAATGGAGTCCTTCTTAAAATTCTGATAGGATTTTTCTGTTCCTGCTACAGTTTGTATAAATAGAATGGGCAGGAACAGGTCACCGTAAAGTGGAGGTTCTTGGCTAAAGCTACCCTAATATTTTAAAAATAATCACATATACATCTTGTTCATCAATAATAAAACTATTTAAAGTCTTACTAATGTTTTTGTCCAGTTTCAAAAGTGACACAAAACTTCTAAAGAAGAAAAGTATAATTGTGACCCCTTTAAACCCAGTTCTTAACCTTTTAACCTTTTTCTTTACTGGTTCACATTGAAGTGTTTCCCTTGGGGTTAAAATAGCCTCTGAGGAGCTTCTCTTCAGGCCCTGGTTTTTCTCCACACTCAATAGTTAGTCATACTGTCTCCGTGTCCTGTCTACTTAGCTCATCATTGGTCAAGAGAGCTAAAGGGACTGCTTGAGTTTTCAGTCTACACCTCGGAATCCCTGATACCTTTTTCTCCACTCAGCAGCTGGAACTAGAACAGGAGCCCAGCGACTTGTATACATCAGCCTATTTCAGCAACTAACCACATAACGCCTGGGTCTTATTAACCACACCAGAAAGGAATACAACTTACATCGCTTCTTCCTCAACCCTGTTTTGTGGCTATTTAAGTGCATACTGTTACCAGTCACCAGATTCTCTTCTCCCAATACTCCTTGTCACTAAGGACTTGTTTTATAAAAAGTCACTCACAGACAGCATCAGATGCAAAGTGCCAAGAAGTTGGCTTGAAAAAAAGCTGGAATCTGTAGATTGAATGATAGCAATCCTCCGTGAAGCCCTGTTTGCTTCAGGTCTTTTCTGGTTGTTGTTCTTTTAGTGAACAAAACATCCTAGATGCATATAAAGTTCCTGGCACCCCCCAACTCTCCTCTCTCTCTCTTCCCCTCTCTTGTTCTCTCTCTCTTCCTCTCTCTCTCTCTCTTCCTCTCTCTCTCTCTCTTCCTCTCTCTCTTCCTCTCTCTCTTCCTCTCTTTCTTCCTCTCTCTCTCTCTCTCTCTCTCTCTCTCTCTCTCTATATATATATATATATATATATATATATATATATATATCTTCCTGAAAAAGATAGATTAAGGCTGTGCTGTGTTTTATGCTAATTATCCCAATGCATATTTTCACACATACAATGTCAGTGTGCTTCTGTAAACAACAGCTAAAATTGTTTGGGCTGTTTTCTGCAGTATGAGGACTTGAGCTGGAGCCTTGTACTTGCTAGGCAAGAGCTCTACCCCTGAGCTGTGTCCCTAGCTCCCCTTCATTTGGTTTTGAACTTCATATAAATGCCATCCTACTCTCCAAACCATGTTTCACAATGCTGACTTCACTCAAATCCATGTTTATTCATTTGGAAGCATGGATGGCATTTTTAATATTTCAGTTGGTGGATAGTCATTGCACACGGTGCTGGTTTTCATGTAGATAATTTCTTTCAAGTATATCATGTATTTTGACCTCACTCACCTTCTCTGACTCGCTCTTTTTGGCCCCCTCCTCTTTCCCATAGTCTGTCTTCAGCTTCCATGTCATATGTGTCAACAAAGAATTCTACAAGTCAAAACTAAAAGAAAATGTGAAGTTTTGTCTTTTTGTATCTGACCTAGTTCACTTCATGCGATGAACTTCAGCTGAATCCATTTCCCAACAAATGGCATAAATTTACTCCTCTTTATAGCTGAATTAATCTCCATTGTGCATATATTCCACATTTTCTTTATCCATTTATCTGCCGGCAGACACTGAGGCCAGGTCTTTAAACTGGCTATTGTGGACATAGCCAGTAATAAGCATGAATATGCAGGTATTTGTGTGATATGTTGGCTCAGGGCCTTTGAGGTATATATGCCCAGAAGTGGGTATGTATATGTTACATATACTGTGTTAGTTTCCATTGTATAAATATACTACAATTTACTATCCATTCCCTATTAGTAGACAATTAGGTTTTTCACTTTTGTACAATCTTTTTATTTTGCTATTACAAACAGAAATGCCATGGGCATTCCTGGTGGTTTCGCGTACTCACAGGTACATAGATATGTGCCTGTCTCCAACCTTGTAACGGTCTCCTCTTTCCAGTGTTGAGACAGTTAGTGCACATCACCAGCACATCAGCCCAGAGCCTCTTTCGGGCAAAACCAACCCTGCTCCACCCAGGCCTGGGAAATACCCGACACCTTGGGGAAAAGGGTTCAAATTGCCTAAATAGAATCACTATCATAAATTGACAGGAAGCTTGGGGCAAAACTGAATGAGATGCTCTAGAGCAAATGAAGAGTCCTAGAGTGAGGCCCTGAATATGAACGAGCCGGGCATTCTAAAAAGCAGGGAATGAGAGGAACGCAGGAGGATGACCTAATATAAAGCAAATTGCCTTTTCTTGGCAAAATACTTTGGCGCCAGAAAAAAAATCAATCAAATATAATTCAGATACTGTAGTTTCCCATAAAAGCAGCCAACCTGTCAAGCTCCCGTGAAGGCGACATCAGCTTGTACCCTAACTCCACCTTCAGACAACTCCTAGTGACTCCTGGGAGGGTCCTTTACTCACCATCTCTAAGCACACAAATTTATAAAAGAGAAACATTCTTGTCTTTGAATCACCAGTTCACTGTCTGGCTTATCTGTATCAATAATATTGTCTTTAACTATTAGAACACAAAGACTCTGACATGATTGGTGGAAACTACTAAGCAAGGCTGCCTCCCAGAAGAGCAGGGAGTCTGAGGAGCAAAGGGAACAGTTGAAGACGGACATGCATTTGCCTAGTCAGAATTAATCATTTTTAAATGAAGCTAAAACTTCCCCCTATCATCCCCAGACACCTTTCTAAAAATGTCTTAGGATATCATATCTGCTTTACTATAAAGCCCGGTCTTGCTGCTCTAAAGTGGCACTGGGGCCCCAGCACCCGAAATCCCTCACAGAGCCAATCATTAATCCCTCATCAATCCACGCCTATGCCTTCTCATCTTTCACTTCTTGAAGAAAGGAATGAGTAAGTATTGGATTTTGCTCTAGAGCCTCCACCCCAGATAATGTACCTAGCATAGTCACTGCTCAATAATCCTTTTTGAACAAGTACATGAAATTTTCCTCATTCAGTGATTTCTTAAATGACCCAAGCAATGTATTCATTACTTCCACTTGTTTTATATATTGATATTTAGAGCTGATGGAATAACTCAGTAGCGGAACACTTGTCTAGCATGTTCAAGGCCTTGGGATTGATCTCCCAAGGGATGGGGGAAGAAGTAAGAACCCACCAAAAATCTGTTTTACTTAGAAAAAGGAAATATATACTCAAAAACAGTTAAACATGAACTTTACACAGATATGAATTTTATCCATTTAATTGGCATCTATGATATGTGTTAAGCATACTTGACCTGCTGCCTGGTCCATAGTAGGTGCTTAATAAATATTCTGAATGGATGACGGGCCTTTGCTATGAAATATTCTATATAATGAAGTGAATCAAACAGCTCCTTTTCTAAATGTTTGCATGTCTTTCTCTATTTGCTTCAGTTGAGAGATGAATGTCCCCAAAGGCCCCAGTGTTGAAGGTTGATCCCAGCCGAGGGCACTACAGGGAAATAGTAGAACCTTCAGGACACGGGAGCTACTGAAGGTTCGGTTGTTTGGGGGTGTGTCCTCAAAAGAGATAGTAGGACCTGACCATCTCCTTCTTTCCTTTGCCTTGGTTTCCTGGCTACTGTGAGGAAAGCACCATCCTCTTCCAAACACTCCAACCTTAATGTACGTCCTCACCATAGACCCCAAAACAACAGTGCCAGAACTGTTGGGTCAGAACCTCCAAAACCAGAAGCCAAGACAAGCCTTTCCTTTCCTCTTTGAAATCGCTTATCGTAGGCAGAGAAGAAAACATGCGACACACACTTCATCGTTCTAATCGTTTCTAAGTGCAGAGTCCAGTAGTGTTGACATGAACGCACATCCAGTACCACCTATCTCTGCTTGGAGGAGGGGCTCAAATCTTAGCCCAATCTACAAAATGGTATTTGAGTAAAAGAAAAAGAGGCTTGTTTTTAATAGTAAGGAGACAGCAGTTGGTGTCCGCCTCTTCCTGACACAGGCTAGCACCGCAATGGATCCCTTTAGGGGCACTCCCCTCTGGCTCTCCATGCTTCATTTTCTTGCTCTCTGCCCCAGCCCCACTTTCCTATCCCTCTCTTTACACTTGATTTCAGCCACGGCATCTTTTATCTACTCTCCATCTGAATTTACCTTTCTTACCATGCTAGTGTGGAAGGGGCTGGACTTTCTAGAACCCAAATCCGTTCGTTTACATCTGACAGAAAGATGGTCTCCTGAGAATGCAAGGACTCTCGGGGCTAAGGACAGCTCATTCAGTTGCTAAAGAGCTTGCTGTACAAGCATAAAGACTTGAGTTCAAACCTCAGTCCCCGTTAAAAAGCTGGGCATAGTGGTGTGTTTATAATTCTAGCACTAAGGAGGCAAAGACAAGAGGATCTTTGGCTCACACTGGCCAGCTAGCTTAGCCTATATGAGAGCCCCAGCTCCCAATGAGGGACCCTGTCTCAAACAGCAAAGTGCACAGCTCCCAAAGAATGATTCCTGAAGTTGACCACTGACTTGCACACACACACACACACACACACACACACACACACACACACACACACACACACCTCTGCATACACATTAACACAAATGTGTACACAGAGAGAAGGAAAGTGAGAGAGAATACTTGGGTTATTAAAAACTGCATAATCCAGTAAAGAAAGAAAAATCATATTCTCCTTCATTTCATCTGCAAAGTATCCATCAAGCCATGCTCTTCCTGCACATTGTTTGGAGCAATTAATTGCAAAGATATTTGCATCTAGACTATTTGTGACTCTGATGTCTAATACCTAGACATGACTGATGGAGTGTGTGTGTGTGTGTGTGTGTGTGTGTGTGTGTGTGTGTGTGTGTGTGTGTGTGTGTGGTCAAGCCAACCTAGACTGTGTACAGCATTCTGCCTGCAAGTCTGGTGTTGCCTACTCAATGCAGAATTGAGGAAAATACTTTTTCTTGGTTGGCTTGTTGGGTTTTGTTTCTTGTTTTTTGTTTTTTTATTTTTGTGTTTGAGGGAAGTTGTTTTTGTTTCCAGACAAGGTTTCTCTATGTAGCCCCTGGCTGTCTTGAAGCATGCTTTGTAGACCATGCTGGCCTTGAATTCAGAGATCCACCTTCCTCTGCCTCCTGAGTACTGGGATTAAAGTCCTGCACTACCACTGCCCAGCTTGGGAAAAATATTTTTGACTGACAGTTCAAGTGAAACACACAGACTCAATCTTCTAATGGGTCTTCACCAATCCACCAGTAAAAGAACAAGTAAACTGACCTTCTAGAATGCGGAAAAAAAAAGACTTTGTTGACTCAATAAAAAGAGCACAGCCCAGCATTCTCTGACCAATATATTACTGATCCAGTTGGTGCTCATGTGAGCTCTAAAGGGAGAGTCTGATCCACTCACATGTGACAAACATCTCGAGAAACTGAGCCAATGGATGAGCTCCCCTGGGACAATGACCACTGTACCTTTATCCCACCCCAAACTGCCTCTATTGCTACAGAAAACTTTTCTGAACACAGTGGAGTTCAAATACATTTCTTTGCCCTACACATGAACCCACAAACATAACACCCAAATCACAAAGTACCCTGCCTAATCTTCATCTCTCCCTGGTTATGCATGTTTGGGAACTATCAAGGAGGGAGGGTCTCACTAAGACTGTGTTTACCTATTTCACGTAGACATACATTTAAGATATGCATAGCAATTGACACCACATATAAAGACCATACAGGGGCTAGGACGATCTCCCAACCAGTCAGCAAACTGCTTTTCCACATGGTAAAATGTAGATTAATAAAAGCAGGTTAATTGGGGGCTGGAGAGATGGCTCAGAGGTTAAGAAAACCAACTACTCTTCTAGAAGTCCTGAGTTCAATTCCCAGCAACCACATGGTGGCTCACAACCATCCGTTATGAGATCTGGTGCCCTCTTATGGTGTGCAGATATACATGGAAGCAGAATGTTGTATACATAATAAATAAATAAAATCTTTTTAAAAAGCAGGTTAATTTAAGTTATAAAAGCTAGTGGATTAACCTAAGGCTGAGTTTTCACAATTGATAATAAGTCTCCATGTTATTATTTGGGAGCTGGCGGGCAGGACAAAAAAGAACTCATTACACTCTTGAGGAAGGACATCTGTTGTCAACATAGTCAACCTATGACCTGTTCATACAAACACAAAAGACCATGAGTGCCTCTGTGGGTCTTTCTATCTTAGGTTTAAACTTTTTAATCAACTGGTAAACAGAGGCATATATATATATATATATATATATATATATATATAATATATATATCTTAGAAATTAAACAATCTCTGCCCTGCAGGAATGTGGGACCTTCTTCTGTCTACAGAAGGGTTGCCCCCTCTCTTATCCAGAGCACTCACAATCTGCCCATATCGTTATCATGAGATTAAAACCAATAGAACTAGCTGGGCAATGGTGGCACACACCTTTGATCCCAGCACTTGGAAGGCTGAGGCAGTCAGATCTCTATAAGTTTGAGGCCAGCCTGGTCTACAAATCAAGTTCCAGGATATCCAGGACTGGTACACAGAGAAACCTGTCTTGAAAAAACAAATAATAATAATAATAATAATAAATAGAACTATTTCTCTTTAGGCCAACTCATTCTTCCTTTTGTGCTTCCTAGTGACAGACCTTGTCTTCCTTATGGCATTCACTACTTTTTACTAAGTTAGACATTGGTTTGCTTATTAGTATTAATACTGATATGTATTAATTCTCTCTCTCTACCCAGAATGTAAGCTTCTCCACTTTGTGCAACATCGTACCTGATGTGTCAGCCCATGGGTTCTCACAAAAGATTGTTAGATGATCATCTCCTTTGTGTCTATAAAACTTCAGTAGTATCTACAACATTGTACAAAATGATGACCAAAAACACAGCAAAAATACATAAAATGTGTGGGTCACCTTAATTTATTTAATGTAGAATGGAGACTCTAGGGCAGTGGTTCTCAACTTGCTAACACTGTGACCCTTTAATACAGTTCTTCATGTTGTGATGACCCCCCCAACCATAAAACTATTTTTGTTGCTACTTCATAACTATAATTTTATTACTGTTATAAATCATAATGTAAATATCTGTGTTTTCCAGTGGTCTTAAGTGACCCCCTATGAAAAGTTAGTTCAACCCCCAAAGGGGTCATAACCCTCAGGTTGAGAACCACTATTCTAGTGGTGTTCCGTTCTTTCTTTTTTTTTTAATTTGGGGAATCACTATACTGCCTTTCTCCACCTGCCCCAGAAGAGCCCATGGGGACAATGCAGGTAGGTGAGTTCTCAAATCTGGAGTCAGAATTTGAGTCCCTTGTTCACTGCCCAAGAAATTTAACAAGTTACGTGAGTTCTGTGAGCCTTGATTCCTCTACTATAAAAATAGGGATTTAAATCATGGGAGGATGGGAGGGAGAGGGAACTGGGATTGATGTGTAAAATAAATTGTCTCTAATTTAAATAAAAATTTATTATACAAAAAAGTAATATTCACCCAGTAAATCTCAGCGATTTGGTTGCATAAACAAGACCCAAATAATAACCCCAACAGTCAAAATGCCACATGGATGGGGGAAATTTTACAGAGTGACAAGCCCTGATGAAGAGCTACAGGTAGTCAGTGGCTACTGAGAAAGGGAAACTCGGTTTTCTCCAGGGGCGAGCCCCTGATAGGTTATTCAATCACAAGTGTCAGTCCTAAACGAATGTACATATGAGCACCACTAAATGGACTCAGTAGGGTGTGTGAGTGTGAGTGTGTGTGTGTGTGTGTGTGTGTGTGTGTGTGTGTGTGTGTAAAGCAATAATTAAAGATGAGGTCATGAGTCCAAGAGGGAGTGGGGTGACATGGGAGCAGTTAGAGCAGGGACAGGAAGAGTGAAAATTGTGTCAAAATGGTAGTGTCATATGAAATTCTCAAAAAACATAAATAAAAATATAATAATAGGAATATCAACCACATACAGTTACTATGAATAGTAAATTAGTAAGAATATATAAAGCTTCAAGACGAGTACCTGGTGTCAAGTTCAGCTGTTATTTGAGTGGGAACTTTGAATTTTTTTAATTTAGAGAGAGCCTCACTCTGTAGCCCATTCTGGCTTCAAGCTCATTATGTAGCCCAGGCTGGCCTTAAACTCACTGCAATCCCTCAGCCTCCCTAGTGTTGGGACTGAAGGAAGGAGCCACCATGCCTGCTTCATAGATTGGCATCTCTGTGAAATTGGGGAGAGGGAAGCATACACAAATTCTGGGAAGTGATGCTAGAAAATTAGCAAAACAGCAGAAATGACCCTGACATAAAACACAAAGTATTCAAAAGGCAAAAGCTTCCTAAACTGTAAAGTTTGACCTTTAGGCCCAAAGTCTGACCTTTAGGCCCAAATGTACACCATCATGTAACTATCCTCATCTGAAATACAGCTTGTTCTTTTTGGAGGCTCTGAGCTCTGTGCAGAGCTGTCCAGCAGAACTTTCTCCAACAGTGGGAACCTTCACCATAGTCTGCACAGTTCAAAACAAGAGCCAGCAGCCCAGGGTGGCCACTGAGTATCTGCAATTTGGTCCTTGAAGCTGAGGAAGCGAAGAATTTAATTTGCTTACCTCTGGTTCTTCTACACTCAAACAGGCATATATGGTGGAGCAGCTCTGGGGGTGGGGGGGAGTTATAAAAAAGCTCCTGGGTGTGGTCCTTGCCTGCATTCCAACTCCTCCCCTCACCTCAGAAACCAGCTCTCGAGAGGCCTCTGCTCTGTTACACCTCCAGGTCTCTGCCAATGTCAGCCCCTTGCTGAACTCCCCTTCCTTATCCATATTTCACAACCTTGTTAGGTTTCATTTCCTAGGGACAACTTTCTCTACTCCCCAGCCCATCTCGCCCACCATGAAGAGCTACCACCATCACCTCCTCCACGTCCCCCCCTCATCTATTTCCGTGGCTGCTCTGTCATTGTGTAGTTGCAGCGTATTCTCTGTAACACGAACATCTATATGAACCTTGAGGGCCAGGTCTCACTCATTTCTCATCCTAGTACTGTTGTGCCAAGCCATCGCATAATACATGTGTTTATTCTAAGTATTTTCTGATTACAACATTAAAATTTAAATATACACTATGTTCCATTAAAATAATTTTCAAGCTACAGCTACTTCATGACCATGAAAACTCCTGGGACCAAAGTCTATTATGAAGCAAATTTTTAAAACAATAAAAAGTTCTTGATCCGTTAAAGGCTGGGCATGGTGACGCACACATTTGCTACCAGTACTTCAGAAGCAAAGGCAGGCAGATCTCTATGACTTTGAAACTAGCCTAGTCTACAATAGTGAGTTCCAGGCCTGTCAGAGCTACAAGTGAGACCCTGTCTTTAAAAAAAAAAAAAAAAATCAGCTAGAGGTCTGCTTATTTCAAACTCCATCAATGTAGCACGTCAGTACAAACCAAAGAAATAAAGTGTTCCCTAGAACAATCCTTACTTAGAGCTACCAGGATGTCTCTTGGACTTCAGAAATTGGTCTTACCATTGATCTGCCCCCCCCCGCACTTGTTTTGACTTTTCTGAAAGACAAGGATGAGGTTTAGAAGCAAGAGGACATGATCTAAGGTTCCTCCCTGACCAAGTTATATGACAATTTGGAGTAATCGATTCTTGCTACACCCCATACTCAATCCAACCTCCAAGGAAAGGATAATTAAAATCTTATCTAACATGGAAAATAATGGCTTTGCATGATGCATGACTGTTCAGTGGCATATGCTTCCCAAAGCGAATCAGGAGTTTCCTTTCTTCCTCGGCAAAGCTTTCGCACAAGAAATCCTTCTTCATCGTCTCATTTAGCATCTGTTACACTATTAACCTGGGCTCATAGTCACAGTAGGTTTTTTTTTTTTCATCATGATTTCCCAACTAACCTATTATTTGTATTCCCACACAACTATCCCTAGAACTAGAACTGGCTCTAGATGGACACATTTATAAGCCTGACTTTTATGAGGTATTTCCCAAGAACCAAAGCTCTGGTGGGTGTGTGTTCCAAATGTGTGTGTTTGCCTGCCATCCAGGAACTTCCAGTTCAATAATGAAACAAGCGTCACTGCCAGAGATACATGCTGGTGTGCACAGCGGTGGCAGGAAGCATCAAAAGGACCTGAGTCCCAGATACTTCATCTTCCTGTCTGATAGAACTGGACTCCTGCTTTCTTATTCATTTGGTGGTTTTGTTTTCTTTCAAAAGAACAAACAACACTTTCAATGCAATGACTGACAATGCAAACAAGTGACTGAACCCTTTACGGCAATAGGATCATTAAGATACAATTCACGCCAAGTGGTGCTGGTGTACACCTTTAATCCCAGCGACTGGGAAAAAGAGGCAGGTGGATCTCTGTGGGTTCAAGGCCACCCTAGTCTACAGAGCAAGTTCCAGCACAGCCAAGGCTATTACACAGAGAAACCCTGTCTCAAAAAAATGAAAAAATAAAATAAAATAAAAGATACAACTCACATTTTCCCATAACATTTTAAACAGCCTATTCTCTGGTTTTCCTTTTCCTTTGCCCAAAATATATCTCACACAATTATAATAGAATATGTTTCAAAAGGAGATAAACATCTAAGTTCTCTTTGGAGCTTCTAATGAATAATATGAGATAAACATCTTTCCTTAAGGTATCTTAAATTTAAATATGGAAGTATCAATTTTAACTTCCTTATAAAATATACCCCTCTAGAACAAATGCTGGTTAATTCTAGAAATTGCTTTCTATATGTTATTAGAATTGCCCATAAATTCTGTGAGTATAAAATGCACTTGTTTACAAAATGTCTATTCCTGCTTGTAAGGAGAAGATCTGGTTTTCAAAGATGATGCTATAAGGTTAAAAAATGAAGATGGTGACCTTAGGTCTCTCAAGATTTGTAAGCCCAGTATGCCATCTATCTTAATAATGCCTAACAAGAATGCCAAAAGGACAGAAACAACCATGGTGAGCAAGTGCTTGCAGCTGACAGTGATTGCTGTATTTGAGGTGATGGGAACAGCATTAGTTCAAGTGAAATACAATGCCCTGCCAACTCTGGGTATCAGTGTATTCAATCCCCCTGCTGTGTGTGTCCATTTTCTGTTGCTGCAATTAAAAAATCAGTCGATACAAAGTCAAAATGTTGTTCATTCTTCCCCTGTTCCTTCTCCTGTCACTATGTTTCCAGCTTCACCGGAAGAACATGTCACTATGGTAACCAGTCCCTCTGATGCACAGACCAAGTCAACCTCTCTAGTCAGATTACCAAGCAGGCAAAATGGAATCAGAGACCTGGATGGAGCTACCAGAAGCCACAAATCCCATTCCCCTATGTCTCTAAGTAGGGTCAGTCAATACCAGATACAGGATAATAGTCTTGTTCTAAAAGGTTCAGAGAAGGAAATTCAAGAATGTCCTTCAAATCTTGTCAACGCTCACCAGTCATTATTAGCAGTTCTCTCCCAACACTTCAGCTAGCTAGCTATCATTTCCATTTTAAAGAAAATGGAACATAGATACAAATAACATCATTAATCTGAAAACAGTTATAAAAATCCCCCTTGTGAAAAGTAATTCTGCTTCCTCTTATTTTCCTGCTTCTTGGTCAAGCCCCACATCTTGAGCATCCTCACAAAGTTGCAAGGTTCCACATGGGTCAGGCCATACTGACAAGAGCCTTGTCAGGAAGCAGTTGGGATGTCTGTAAGCACCAGTTTGCCCATGCCTACAAGCTACACACAAATGCCAAGATGGACACTCACTCTCTCTCTCTCTCTCTTCTCTACCTCTCCTCCTCACCTCCTAACTGTGAAATGGCCTCCTGGAGCATACCCACTGCCTGTCATTCTTACATGGTTGGTGATGGTGGTGGTGGTGGTGTGAGTGAGTGTGTGTGTGTGTGTGTGTGTGTGTGTGTGTGTGTGTGTGTGTGTTTTCAAATTAACAATTCCTTCAGAACAACCTCAACACTTTTGTAAATCAAAGTCCATCAATTCTCTCAGATATTGTTTTAAAACATCAGTGAACTTCATGGTGATATGAGACATCAAGAATTGCTTTATGTCTTGGCTTCAAATCGTATTTGCAAATATTAGCACAGTTGTCAACTGCTTGCTAGTTGAAGAGAGTGACACATGAGGAGAGAAACAAGAATAAAATCTACACATCTTCCCAGGGTGCAGCCATCACAGAAAAGAATACAGCCCCCTCCTCACAACGACACTCAAGCACACCACATCAAACAGTATTTGCTGATGAGACAGGGTGGTTGGTTTCCCACACGTAAATCATACAGGATTTACAAACCACATCACATAAGCACACTTTTCTATGCTTGTGATCATAGTCAAATATCAAGTGTTATTAGCAAATATCTGTGTGTTATCTGATTTATATACCTTGAGTGTTCTATATAAATCTGAAAATAGTATTTTTTTTCCTTCTGATATACCCACTCGGGTATCACTTTTTGTGCTTTTAGACTGCTGATATTCACAGCAAACCATCACTTCTGCCAATCACTTTTCCAGAAGAAGACTGCAATGGAATGTTACTGAAGAACTACTTTGGGTTACTGTGAGGCAGGGCTGTAATTTATTGATGTTTGTATGACCAGTACCTACACCATGACTTCTACAGTGCACTACTAAGTAAATGTTTCCGGGGTGCATGTGGCCTTCTGTGGGGGACATCCCCCACCCCAGCTTCCCTTAACTGAATCAGTTCAACATACTAAAACCAAGATTAAAATTCGGAGTCAGTTACCCCTGACACATCACCCCTAAAGGGTTTCCTCCAGAAACAACACTGGAGATTCCCTTCCTTCTCAGACAGAAGCTGATGAAGCATTATTCTGGGTTTAAAGAAAGAGAGAAAGAAACCTGGCTCAGAAAATTCCATGCGAATCTGGATAGACAAGAGCAAGACAAGAGCAGGTGAGCAAAACGAGGGAAGCCTTTACCACAGTCTATCACAGCTGTGGGGAGAGGCAAGTTCTGCCTACGACAAGGCTCAGTCAGGCCTGGGAACCAGGAGATGTCACCGCCTGTAGCCACCAGGAGCGGCGAGGGGCTGCAGGGCCTAGCTCAGGGCGCCTGGCTCTCTGCAGCGCCACGCCTCGCGCCTCGAGCTTACCTTTCCGGATGAGGGCAGCGATCTCCGGGTCGAAGCCCTGCCGGTGGCACTTCCTCCAGAGGCCCATGTTGGTGGAGTTGTACTGCCGGCTGCACTCGTCCGCCGGGCTCATGGCGAACAGCTGCCGGCGATTCCGGGCCCGGAGGAGTTTGCCCTCCCAGCGGTCCAGGCGCGAGCGGCTCGCGCGCAGAGGCAAGTTGTTGTTGTTGTTGTAAATGAAGCCGGGGTCGACCCGGCGCGTGTTGAAGGCCTTGCACCTGTCCCTGTGCTTCCTGGCGTCAGTCTCGTACCAGTGGTCGGAGCAGATGGCCACCGCCAGCATGCCGAGGGCGCAGAGCGCTAGCGAAAGCCCGGTGTAGAGCAGTAACCTTCCGGCAGCCATGCCTCCGCTTGGCCGCTACACCATGGGCATGATCCGCCGCAGCCTCGCCTTCCCTCTGCGCGCCCGGAACAAAGCGGCGAGCGGCGGGCGGGCGGGCGAGCGGCCGAGCTGGGGGTGGGGACTGGAGGGGATCTGCGCCGCGGCGACCCCTTGGCCCCCACCTGCGGGGACAGAGCCGGGAGACTGCGGGGATCTGGGCGGGCAACCTAAAAAGTTCTGATCCGGAGAGGCTCCCGCGGGGCCCTGGGCATCCTCCGGGCCGGTGCAGCCTCCTCCAGCAGCGGCGAACTCGACGCCGCCGCTTCCCACCGCTCGGGAGGGGACCGTCCTAACCCTCCGCCGGCAACCGCAAACTAAATACCAAGTGCTCCCGACCGCTGCGGGCTTTGCTGGGGTCTCTCGGTGCGGCGGGCGCGCTGACTGGAGTGACTGTCCTGGCTTCCTGGGAACGACAGGGAGGGCGTGTGAGGACGCGGCAGTCCGCCGATGGAATGGAGCGCGCCCTGGATCTCCTTCTCCGGAACTCTCCCCTTTCCGATCTGCAGCCCAAGGCCGGGGACGCGCGCCCAGAACTGCTCTTCCTCTCCGCGTCCGGTCTTCTCAAAGCCTCGGTCCTCTGATCACCAGTAGGTCCTTGACTCCCGCCGGCCCACGCGTGCTCTCAGAGGTGAGCTGCCCGAGGACGCACGGTCTCAGACAGCTTTTCCCCGCGAGCTCCCTCCCGGCTGGCCTGCCTCTGGCCTCGCCATCCAGACTGCCTGGCTTTTTGGACGGCCGGGACCCCCAGGCGGCGTTAGGCGACTATTCCCAGCCCGGGGTTTGCAGAGACTGGGCGGCAGCTGACGGGCGCTAGGGGCGGGCTGCACAGAGGAGGGCGCACCCCGGGCTCCCGGAGCTCCTTCAACACCATGGACAGGTCGCTCAGGGGTGGCGTGCAGCCGGCCCAGCCGCCGAGCTCCTCGGTGGCATTCCGCTCTTTCCAGCGCCTTCCTCCTGGAGTGTGTTCACCCAGCCTCTTCCAAGATCCCTCTGCCTCACTCCACCTGGCCTCCCGCAGCCCCTCGTGGCAGCTGCCCAGGTGCTAAGTAAATGCTGCGGGCACGAAGAAAGCCCAGGACCTGGCTGCCAAAGCAACCCGCCCCCTTCTCTGCCGCCTGAGCCCAAGCAGTCCAGCACCCGCTTGCTCTGGCCAGCTGGGGTCAGCCGCTCTCAGACTGCACCATTTTCATCGCAGCCCACCCAGGCGACGAGGCGCCGGGTCCCTCGGCCTTGTGCGGAGGATCCCGGCCCGGTCTCGGGGTCCTGAGATCCGGCTTCCCGCACTGTGGTGAATGGGGCGAGGGTGGGGGGTAGGGAGCCCGGGTGCCTCGGCTTACCCTCCCTATCTCCTCCTCCAGCCGCGGAGGCTTCCGGGCCTCTCAGGCTCAGCCGCCGCCCGCGAGGAGCGAGAGCCTAGCCTGCGCCCCAGGGGCTCCAGAAATCGCATTGCCCGGGTGTGGGCGCCCGAGGAAGCCGCTGTCACTCGCTCGGCCTCTAGGCGCTGCAGCCTTGGCTAAAACCCACAGTCGAGAACACGGAGCGCGCAGCCAAAAGCTAGTGATGTCATCCGTGCAACGTGAGCCTCATCTCTTATTTTTCTAGCCTTCTTAAAGTTGAACCGCACAATTTCCCAGGCACGAAATGTCTGAGCCTTATTCTGTGGCCAGGCGAGTCAATGGTGTCTAGGTAGGTATGCACTCTATCACGCCCATATTTATGCACATATACATATATGTGGCATGTAGCATGTTTACGTGTATTATAAATTTAGGGTTGGTGCCTACGTCTCCTGTTTCACTTTTGACCCTGGCAAATTCCCTTAAATTCGCCACAGTTCTTTAAAGAAAAGAATGCTTAGAGAACCGTCTTTAACCAGTACTGGGCGAACCCCTGCACCCCGTGTTTCCGCCGCTAGTGTCTCCTGTTCCTTGGATCTTTGTTTTTTTGTTTTTTGTTTCTTTTTCCTCCAGAAAGCTGGCACTGCCTTGCTAGCTACTGGCATTTCCACCTGAAGCAGAGAGGAGAGCAGCCTCGAGGCTCTCGGCCAGCCCTAATTCAGTGCCCGACACAACACCACACACACACACACACACACACACACACACACACACACACACCTGCCCTGATTCTTCAGCAAGCAAAGGAGACAACTGACTGATCCATTCAAGAGGAAGAGAATCTCAATGGGTTGGTGAGGGCGGTTGTAGATACGTTGGGGGAGCAGGAGTTAAAGCAACCTCGGTGTAGGGTTTGTCATGATCTCTCTCTGACCGCTGGATTCAGCCACTGCAGGGCCTCTTTGAGGTGGGAACGACCGGACGGACTCCAGACCTTGAAGGGGTGGGCTCCGGCTAGCAGATCCATCCCCACCCTACCCCGCCCCCCGCCTCTCTCACGTGAGACAGCACTGCAAAGGCTGGGAGCCTCCCACCCGGGTCCACAAACGAGGGTTTTCTTTCTAAAGCTCACCCTTCGTTTTCACCCTCTCCAAAGTCGAAGTCCCCCACTGAGGGATAAGGAGCTGCCCGGGGAGAAAGAGAGCGCCCTGGGCACCCAGCTTTGCACAGCAGTGCACCTCCACCATATTCTTTTTGTCTTTATATTTCTCCCTGCATTTTGAAAATCTCGAACAAGGCGTTTCAGTGCCATCTAGTGGGGGAGGGGCGTGCCTCTTTTTTGTTTTGTTTTGTTTTTTGTTTTTTGTTTTGTTTTGTTTTTGAGCCTTGACTTCTGTGATGGGATTTACTTCATGAAGAGAGACAGTCCTTAGGATGCCCGCTTGCTTCTTGGGTGCTTGGATGGTCTAGAAGTTGCAGGCACGTGCTCTAGTCCACACCATCCTCAGAGTTCCCTGGGATTCCCTGATAGAGCTGAGCAACTTCGGCCACGGTGTCTTCTCACCTTCCTGTCTAGTCAGTCCTACTAATGCCCTTGAAAACAGGGATGCGTTTGGTAGACATGCAGACACCTTAAATTTCTAAAGCTATTTCTTCCCTAAGGCAGAGCGGAAGTGCTTTCAACTAATAGGGTCCCTGCATATGACAATGGGAAGGAAGCTGAACCTACAAGGTCAGTGGGAAGTCAGAGCAAAATTAGCACTATAGCCCAGGTCTCTTGGCTCCCTCTCTAGCGTTCACACCAGCTGAAGATCTTTGGCAGTGCGCATGCACAAAAGCACTCCCACCCCGCCGCAACCCACCTGCCCACAGTCCATTCTTGCTCCACTTTTTAACTTTTCCCCTAGCTTTAGGCCTGTTTTGTCCACTATCCTCTGGTTCTCAGAGTTTGAGGCCCAGATCAGGAAGGGGACCTACGTGGGATACTGCCCTCCCCTTTCCTGAACATCACCAACGTTCTCTTTTGAAGTTGTCCTTCATGAAAACACAAAAATCCTACAAATGATGTTCTCTTCAGTGGAATTGTTTTGAGCAGCCGTATAGACATCTATCATGGAGATGACACTGATACCTAGGGCTAAAAAGCTGATGGAGTCTTCATTAGACAGCAGTATGTGTGGTGGTTTGAATAAGAACGGTTCCAGAGACTCATATATTTGAATGCTCAGTCAACAGGAAATGACACTACTTGAGAAGGATTAGGAGGTGTGGCTTTGATAGAGTATGTGCAAGTATGCTATGGGGGTGGGCTTTGAGGTTTCAAAAACCCAAGCCAGTCGCAGTGGCTTTTTCTTCCTGCTGCCTGTGGTTCCAGATGTAGAATTCTCAGCTGTTTCTCCAGCACCATGTTTGCCTGCGTGCAGCCGTCATCAAGATAATGACCTAAACCTCGGAAACTGGAAGCGAGTCTTAATTTAACTTTCTCTTACTAACCTAAGAGTTGCCTTGGTCACGGAGTCTCTTTCACAGCAATGGAACGCTGACTAAGACAGGGGATGTAGAGCACCTACCTAGATTGTTCAACAGTTTGGTTCCTAGCAGAGCAGACACACAACAACAACAAAAAGATGATCCTGTCTAAACTGGGTGGCAGTGGCACACACCTTTAATCCCAACACTAGGGAGGCAGAGGCAGGTGGATCTCTGAGTTTGAGGCTCACCTGGTCTACAAAGTGAGTTCCAGGACAGTCAGGGGCTACACACACACACACACACACACAAACACACACACACACACACACACACACACACACACACACACACACACACCACTTTTTTATTTTATTTTTTGAGGCAATATGCATTAAATTGCCCAGGCTGACCTTGAACTTACAGACTTCCTGCCCCAACCTTCCAGGCACTATTGGCTACCACACCCCACTATGATTTACTCTTTTTAACTCTACAATCTAGCTTCAAATTCCTCCACCCTGTTAACTATAGCATCTCTTTATTGTGTTTCTTCCTGCTCATACTAATGCTTTCCTAAAATCATAAAACCTCAAAATTAGAAGATACTCCAGAGTCAAACAGAAAATGAGTCTTGGGAAAGTTTCCCAGAAAGTGAATGACCAGCTTCTGGTCACACACTTGACACAACAAAGAAGCCCATCTCTGGGCAATATGGACAGAAGTTTCTGTCCTGCCTGGTCCTGCAGGCACTTAGTTCCAAATAAACATACAGAGGCTTATATTAACTATGAACTGTTTGGCCAATGGCTCAGGCTTCTTATTGGCTAGCTCTCTCTTAATTATTAACCCATTTCCAATAGTCTGTGTATCTTGGCTTACTGGAGAAGCCTGGACCTCTTTTTCCTCAGCAGCTATGTCTCCCTGGTGACTCTCTCTGTTCCTCTCTCAGAATTCTCCTAGTCTGGTAGCCCTACCTATACTTCTTGTCTGGCTACATCCTGTGTGTCCACTGGCCAAAACAGCTTTATTCATCAACCAATAAGAGAAACATATATTCATAGCATTCAGAAGGACAAAGGACATTCCCCATCGGGGCTAGCAGCCCACTCCATTACCAGATGATCTGGCTGGTCAAATAGTTCTTCTTTATAATTAGTCAGACTCCATATTCCCCTAACTTCCAGCCATTGGCTCTTATTTTTGCCTTTGGGAGACCCAGAGATGGTGTCTGATCCATCATCCATGTAGCCATCATTCTCATACTTGAAATTAGTCTTTAGGAAGCCACTTTTTCTCGGTTGAAAGGGAGCTTAGACAATGTCCATTTACCCATTCTCTTCCAGTGCTGCACCCAAGTACACCTAGGAAGGTACACCCAGGAAGGAAACCTGGCATTCTGTCACAGTTTTACATGACTGATGTAGAATTCTAATGCAGCCCACTTCTTGCGGGCATCCACAAGTCATCATTATGCTCTCTTAGGATCACTGATTTTCAGTTTGTAGAATCACATTTTCTTAAGTTAAGAACCCTATTTACTCAGACACACACCTTTGATTGAAGCAATGTTCATATTCTTCCAGCTTTCTGTAAGTCAGCAACAGAGGTTGAGGTGTGATCAGAGGCCCTCTTCATTTCCTGGAGCACAGTCCACCTAGAGCAGAGAGGTACTTTCCTGCACTTGCCTCACACTTATTCTGGCTAGTTTTCATGCCAGCTTGACACAAGTTAGGGTCATTTGGGAAGAAGGGCTCAATCAAGAAATGTCTCCATAGGGTTGGCCCATAGGAAAGTCTGTAGGGCATTTTCTTAATTGATGATTGATGTGGGAGAACAAAACACACCATGAGTGGAGCCAGCCCTGGGCAGGTGATCCTGGGTGCTATAAGAAAGAAGGGTAAGGGGGCTGGAGAGATGGCTCAGAGGTTAAGAGCACCGACTGCTCTTCCAGAGGTCCTGAGTTCAATTCCCAGCAACCACATGGTGGCTCACAACCAGAATGTTGTATACATAATAAATAAATAAAATCTTTAAAAGAAAGAAAGAAAGAAAGAAAGAAAGAAAGAAAGAAAGAAAGAAAGAAAGAAAGGGTAAGTAAGCCAGAAAGCATTCCTCCATGGCCTCTGCATCAGTCCCGCCTCCAGGTTCCTGCCTTGAGTTCCTGCCCTTATTCTCCCCAGTAATGGAGTGTGACCTGTAATTTGTAAGATGAAATAAACACTTTACTCCCCAAGTTGCTTTTGGTCATGGTATTTTATCACAGCAATAGAAAGTTAATAACTAAGACAGCACCTTCCACACTGTCTTCAGCTGCCCTATTTGTTCTACCTATACATCTCCTCAGTGTGCAAATTCTCTCCTTCACATTGTCAACTAGAAGCAAAACAAAACAAAAGCTGGTAAATATATGTCAGTATTCATCATGGAAAAGTGTGTGTGTGTGTGTGTGTGTGTGTGTGTGTGTGTGTGTGTGTGTGTCACTATGTCTCTCTGACTGTCCTGAAACTCACTACTCACTAGGTAAACCAGATTAGCCTCAAACACCTAGAAATCCACCTGCCTCTGCCCCCACCCCTGTGTACTGGAGTTAAAGGTGTATTTCTGTTTTCATAATTAGGTTTGCACAATTTGGAGATTGTGTGTGACCCCAAAATGATTTTGAGCTTCAGCCCTTCCTGTTGTGGAATAATCCTTTTGTACACTGTGAAGAAGTGTTCTGATTGGTTTAATGGAAAGCTGAACACCCATTGACTAAGCAGGACTTCCAGGCACAGAGGATGCTGGAAGAAGAATCACAGAGATGGGAAGAGGCACAGGAGAAGCAGGAAAGCAGGACGGGCAGTACTAGATGAGGGGAAAAAAAAGCCTCAGGGCAGCACATAGATTAATAGAAATGGAAATGTAAGTTATAAGAGCTAGCTAAAAACAGGCCTAAGCTATTGGCTGAGCTTTCATAATTAATAGTAAGTCTCCCTGTCAGGATTTGGGAGCTAGCTGGTGAGACAGAGAAAGATTCCCTTCGAATGGTACCCAATGTGAGGTGTGCATTTCCACATAAGATCTGAGACAGTTTATTTATTTATTTTAGAAACAATCTTACTTTACATATCAATCCCAGTTCCCTCTCCTGCCCATTCTCCCATGCACCCCACAGAACACCCCATCCCACCCCCATTCACTCCCCAGGGAGGGTGAGGCCCTCCATAGGGGAATCATCAAAGTCTGTCACATCATTTTCCGGGGAGGGGGGGTTGTATCTGGGCTGCAATAGTATCCCTCCATAGGGAATGGGCTCCCAAAGTCCATTTGTGCACTAGGGATAAATACTGGTTCACTGCCAGAGGTCCCATAGACTGCCCAGGCCTCCTAACTGGTACCCACATTCAGAGGCTTAGTTCAGTTCCATGCTGGTTCCCCAGCTTTACGACTGGGACCCATGTGCTCTAACTTCATCAGGTCAGCTGTTTCTGTCGATCACCTCAGCATGGTCTTAACCCCTTTGCTCATTATTCCTCCCTCTCTGCAACTGAATTCCAGGAGTACGGCTCAGTGTTTAGCTGTGAGTGTCTGCCTCTGCTTCTATCAGCTACTGGATGAAGGCTCTAGGATGGCATTTAAGGCAGTCATCAGTCTCATTATAGGGGAAAGGCATTTAAAGTAGCCTCTTGACTATTGCTTAGATTGTTAGCTGAGGTCAACCTTGGGGATCTCTGGACATTTCCCTAGTGCCAGATTTCTCTTTAAACCTATAATGACTCTGTCTATTAAGGTATCTCTTTTCTTGCTCTCCTCTATTCTTCTGAGAAAGCTTTTTAAAAGGGGGTTCCAAACACACAAAAATGGAGCCAAACACAGCTTCCTAGTCCTAACATCTCTCATGTGTGGTACTGAGACGTGAATCTCCTGGCCACCACCTATGGACATCGCACCATAAGCTAAAGCTGCCCAGTGCTTTAAGGTTTTGCTCATGCAAATAGAAAAGTTTACAAATACTCAATAAAGCATTTCAGATGGAAAAAATATCTATACAGGTTACGGTGTGTTTAAAAATGTGTATAGGCTTCAGAAAGAAAATAAAATGGGTACAGACAGTCCTAGAAAAAAAGTAAATTGTTTATAAATAATAAAAGAATAAGTCAGGTAGAGATGGGAAATACACAGGGAATCTGGATCCTGTATGGTGGTGTATTGACTAAGTTTTTTGAATGCTGAAGAGCAAGCAATAGCTGCTGAGAGACACTGGACTATAAAAACTACTAAATTAACCAACTTATATATTTAAAAATGTCTTAATTTCAAAATGGAACTCAAAAATGTATAACATATGGGAAGAGGTTATGGTTTTGTTTCCACAGAAAATGAAAGGCTGTGCATTCATTCAAGGTTGGTAGAGATCATATTTGATCAGGGGAGAACCCCCCCCAGAAAAAAATACTGGCTACAGAAATAAAGAAATAAACCTAGAAAAACTACAAGGCAGGTGACATACATATTTACCTGCTCAAACATAGAACAAAAAAAAATCATCTTTGGATGGCTTGTGTACAACACAGAGTCCATACTTGTGTTAATGCAGATATGTATGCTACCTTTGAAAGCTGGTGTGTTTTCAGAGCAAGGGGACCAGACACCAATGAAAAAAGATGGCCCTGGTGATCCAGACTCTCAGAGTAATTCTGTTGCAGGTTTCTCTGAGTCTCTTTGTGGCAAAAGCTAGCCATTTGGGCAAGAAACTTCCCTTGCCTCAACTGCTGACAGCATGCTATCCAAACTGGATAAGAAGGACACAAAAGAAAGCAACTGCTGAACTTTGCCAAGACAGGCTAGAACAGTCCTTCAAAAATTCCTGCATCACAGAAAAGTCTGTCAGATATTCTAGACATGTAAGACAAAATGGATGCCCCAACATTATAGAAGAACTTTGCTGTAACTGTCCAGGCAGGCAGATTGCTGTCATTTCATAGTTTTGGAATTTACTTGCTCTGCACCTTCCTGTTTACTTAGGTAATATTGTATCCTTCTTGGGTCTCTAAGGAGTTGAAGAGTAGATAGTTACAGTTACAGTATCCCTTAGCCAAGTAAATTAGATACAAAAGACTCTGGACAAATGAAGAGAGGGCAGTTAATGGAATATTTTCTCTGAATTTGCCAAACTCAATGGATTGGACATGGTGAATATAATTCTTACCTGATAATTGCTCTTATTGTATATAATTTTACTGTTAGAGTTAAAAAAAACCTTTCCTTCTTATTTAGACAAAAGGGAGGAAATGTGTGGAATAATCTTTTTGTACACTGTGAGGACGTGTCACTGTGATTGGTTTAATAAAAAGCTGAATGGTGCAATAGTTAGGCAGGATTTCCAGGAACAGAGAAGGCTGGAAGAAGAAGGGCAGAGACAGGAAGAGACAGGAAGGAAGCAGGAAAACAGGATGGACAGTATATAGATGAGCCTCGGGACATAGATTAATAGAAATAGGTTAGTGCTAGCAAAAAAAAAAAAGTCTAAGCTATCTGCCAAGATTTCATAATTAACAATAAAGTATCCATGCCATGATTTAGGAGCTAGCTAGTGGGACAGAGAAGACTTGTTACGCCTTCCAAAGTAGTTTCCTGAGTCTGGGAATGCTCATATCATGCTTGAACAGGTACTCATCCTTCCAAAGACTTTCTCTTAAGTCTCAGCTCATCACAGAATCATCCTGGTTGGTATAGCTTCTTTCTTTTCTTCTTCCTTGGGGTCATTACAGTAAGAAATAAACATATATCTGGCATCTAAATCCTCTCTTGGCTCTTTTGTTCTTCTCCCTCTACTGCTCTACCACACTGATCTTCTCAAGTTACCCTTTATTCAGAGCTCTGCTGCAGTTGCACTCTGCCTATGTAGGAAAGCTCCAGCCCAGGCCCCTGCCAGACCTTATGCAAGACTCCTGCCTGTTTTCTAAGGGACTGCCACTCTCAGACACACCCTCTATACTTGCTCCCAAATGCCTCACAGCACTCCATGCCCATAAATATTTAACTGCTTTGCTTTTTAAAGTTCTTACAATCACAGGTGTCTCATATCAATAGGCCAGATGAATACCGTTTGATCATCTCTCTAGAAGCTGAAAAAAAAAAAAACTAAGCCCATTGATATATAAAAGCTCTCCCCTTAACTACAAGTAGTTTAAAATGAATAAGATCATCTCTTGAAGTAAGAACTATTTCAAGTTAGTAGTAATAAAACAAATACCACAACAGACAAATGGGCAGCATTAATAAAGAGAAAAATCACAGAAGATAATCAAGAGGAAAATTAACACATTCAAAACTCAACCTTATTAGTAATCTGAAGAATGTAACTTTTTAAATGCTGGCATTACTATCAGATAGAGGACAAATGGACAAGTCTGTTACTATGAAGTGTTGTGCTTAGGGCATGCACATCAGGTAGGGGTGGAAACTGATGCGTCCACTCGGGAGGGCAATTTGGAGTAGCTCCTAAAATGAAAGGGACACATTTCTCACACCCACAGAAACACTTGTGCAAAGGCTAAAGGTACCTTTAGCCTGCTTCCAGAGCGCCTCTACTAGGGCTCCTGTCACCAAGAACCACGCATCTTAAAATATCTAATGGTTGTTGTCTCACAGTTCTGGAGGCTCAATTCCAAACTCAAGGTGTCAGAACAGAAGCCTGCTTGTCTAGTTTACCTTCCCTGGATTACTGGCTTGACATTCCTCAGTTTACAGACACTTGGCTCCAGTCTCTCCTCTGCTTGTCACATGTCTGTCTTCTCTCATGTGTCATCACATCACCCACTAAAGACATCCTTTGAATGGCATCAGAGCCCATCTTGCTCCAGAATGATCTCTTCTTAACCTTTTAAATCTATAGTAACACTATCCCTAAATAAGGTTAAGTCCTAAAACACTAGGGTAGGACTTCAACCCAGCAAATCCAGAGTGTTGTGTTGCTGCAGATTAGACAAGCTTGAACTTGCTGTAAAGGCAGGCTAGCCTCCAAACTTTCAATCCTCCTGCCTCAGCCTCCTGAGTGCTAAGCTTACAGGTGTATGCTACCACACCTGACTCAATATATCTTTTGTAGGACACCATTCAAGAAATAAACTCATGTTTATTTGGGCAAAATGAAAGACTAATTGAAAACCCAGCAACTGAGCCACCAAGTAGCCATAGCAGAAAGTCACTCTTACCCTGGACTAATATAATAAGTCATGCTTACCCCTAACATTAAAAGAGCCATGAAAATATATAACTGGAAGTTCATATGTTCTGCCTGAACTTCTAGAAGTTATAATGGCAGATAATTAAGTAAAAAAGTACTCTATCTTAGAAATACCTTTATGATGACAAAATTTTAAATCATTGTTATATTTTTCTATAAGTAAAGGTTGACAAACTATCAACCAAATTGCTGTTGTGTGGTAGTTAAATGTAATTGGCCCTCCATAAGCTCATAGGGAATGGTATTATTAGCAGGTATAGCTTTGTTGGAATAGGTATGGCCTTATTGGAGGTAGTGTGTCACTGTGAAGATGGGCTTTGAGGTCTCAAATATGCTCAAGCCATACCCAGTGAGACAAACCACTTCTTGATGCTTGTGAGTCAAGATGTAAAAACTCTCAGCTCCTTCTGTAGCACCATGTCTGCCTGCATGCTGCCTTGCTTCCCACCATGGTGATAATGGACTAAACCTCTGAACTGTAAGTGAGCCACCACAATTAAATGTTTTCCTTTATAAGAGTTGCTATGGTCATGGTGTCTCTTCACAGCAATAGAATCCCTAACTAAGACGTGTTATACTGTTCAAAATTAATAAAGATACTCACCATTCATATTTCATAAGATTTTTCTTTCTGGTGCTAAAGATCAAAGCCAGAACCTTATACAACCTAAGGAAGGAGATACTCTACCACCAAGTACCCCCCCAGCCTTTGTGTGTGCACATGAGTGTGTGTGTGTGTGTGTGAGAGAGAGAGAGAGAGAGAGAGAGAGAGAGAGAGAGAGTGTGTGTGTGTGTGTGTGTGTGTGTGTGTGTGTGTGTGTGTGTGTGTGTGTAACCTTAGGTGTCAATCCTCACCTTCCACCTTGAGACAGGATCTTAACACTGATGCTTACACCATATTAGCTGGCCATTGAACTTCTGTGTGTCCAATAGCATAGACACTGAGATCAGCAACTGATAAATGTGACCTTCTGAAACTGAGAAGCTTCTGTAAGGCAAAGGACACAGTCAGCAAGACAAAACGACAGCCCACAGACTGGGAAAGATGCTCACCAACCCCACATCTGACAGAGGGCTGGTCTCCAAAATATACAAAGAACTCAAGAAGCTAGTCTCCAAAACACCAAAAAATACAATTAAAAAGTGGGGTGCAGAACTAAATAGACAATTCTCAATAGAGGAATCTAAAATGGCTGAAAGACACATAAGAAAGTATTCAACATCCTTGGCCATCAGGGAAATGTAAATCAAAACAATTCTGAGATACCATCTTTCTCCTGTCATAATGCTAAAATTAATGTCAAAAACACCAATGACAGTTTATGCTGGAGAAGATGTGGAGAAAGAGGAACACTCCTCCACTGCTGGTGGGAGTGCCAACTTGTACAGCCACTTTGGAAATCAGTATGGGGACTCCTCAAAAAAATAGGAATCAGTCTACCACAAGATCCAGCAATTCCACTCTTAGGCATATACCCAAAATAAGCACATTCAACAACAAAGACATCTGTTCAACCACGTTCATAGCAACACTATTTGTAATAGCCAGAAACTGGAAGCAGCCTAGATGCCCCTCAACTGAAGGATAGAGAAAATTTACACAATGGAAAACTACTCAGCAGAAAAAAAAAACAATGGAATCTTGAAATTTGCAGGAAAATGGATGGAGCTAGAAGAAACCATTCTGAGCAAGGTAGCCCAATCACAAAAAGACAAACATGGTATGTACTCACTCATATGTGGATATTAGACATAGAGCAAAGGATTACCAGCCTACAACCCACACTGCCAGAGAAACTAGTAAACAAGGAGGACCCTAAGAGAGACATACATGGCCTCCTGGAGAAGGGGAAAGGGTCAAGATCCCCTGAGCAAATTGGGAGCACAGAAAGAGCGGGTGGGGAGCTAGGAGAATGAGAAGGGAAGAAGAGGAGGGGTGAGGAGGACATGAGGGAGCAGAAAGTTTGAGTCAGGGAAAGAATAGAAGATAACAAGAATGGAGATACCATAATAGAGGGAGACATTTTAGGTTTACAGAGAAATCAGGCACTAGGGAAATGTCTGGAGAACTACAAAGATGACACCAGCTAGCAATCTAAGCAACAGAGGAGAGGCTACCTTAAATGCTTTCCCCTGATAATGAGATTGATGCCTGACTTATATGCCACCTGATAGCCCTCATCCAGCAACTGGTGGAAGTAGAAGCAGACACCCACAACTAATCACCGAACTGAACTGAAACCCAGATTTAGAAAAGGACGAGTGAAGAGCAAAGGGGTCCAGATGAGGCTGGTGAAACCCACAGAAACAGTTGACCTGAACATTGGGGAGCTCTTGGTCCCCAGACTGATAGCTGGGATACCAGCTTGGGACTGATCCCGACCCCAGGAACTTGGGTTTCGGTGAGGAGACCTCAGAAATCTACAGGACCTCCTGTAGTAGTTCAGTACTTATCCCTAGCATAGGTGTGGACTTTGGGAGACCATTCACATAAAGGAATACTCCCTGAGCCAAGACACACAGGGATGGACCCAGGCCCTATTCCAAAGGATACAATAGACTCTGATGAAACCCAATGGAAGGCCTCACCATCCAGGGGGAGCAGAAAAGATATGTGATAGGTAGGGTTTTAGTTGGGGGGGTGATAGGGGAGGATGGAAGGGAGAGGGAACTGGGATTGTCATGTAAAACAATCTTGTTTCTAATTCAAATAAAAAAATCTGCAGGGGAAAAAAAAAACTTCTGTGTGTGCCTCTCATTACTCCAAGGGAGAGATGGAATTATAGATGCTCCCACACAGAATCTGGGGGTTAGAACTCAGGTCTTCATCCTTGTGTGGCAAGCATTTTTGTTCACTGAGTCATCTCTCTAGCTCGCCTTTGGTTTTGGTTTTTGATTATTATTGTCATCTACACGTACATGTATGACGTTCAGACAGGAAGACTCTCACGCCATCACATATACTGAGATCAGAAGACAATTTTGTAATCTGTTCTTTCCTCCCTCGTACATGTGATTCTGGGAATAGAACTCAGGTTCCTGGGCTTATGTGATAAACACTTTACCTGCTGGGCCATCTCACTGGCCCCCAACTTTTTTTTTTTTTAAGTGTGGTTTCTCGATATAGTTCAGGTTGACCTTGAACTTAATGTGTACCCAGGCTAACCTCAAATTTCTGCCTCTACACCAGCATGCATGGCTGGCTGTCTTGCTTCCACTTGCAGAAACTTTACAGGAGTAGTAACACTTGCATTGTAGGTATCAGTAAAACTCTTAATATTTATCTTTAAGGTTTTATATATAAAACATTGCAGCAATCACATATGAAAAGTGATTGATGTATAATAATATATACTTTTATCATATGTCATTATCACATACACTGTTATTTTACCATCTCCTGAAGTAACAGCCAGAACCATGCAATATTTATGAAGTTCTTCTTTAAAACATTTCAATGCTAAGATTAAAAAATCAGAAAATATTTTTTAATTTGTTCAAATGTCTTCACAATCAAGACCATTGTCTTCATCTGTATTGATTAGAGAAAGGTTTATATAGCTATTACCTTGGGATTTTAATCTTATCACTTAAAGTCATGAAAGTATGTTAATCTTTGGTGGGTGCGTGTGTGTGTGTGTGTGTGTGTGTGTGTGTGTGTGTGTGTGTGTGTGTGTGTTGGGGTCTTGTTACCTTTCCCAGGTTGGCTTTGATGGTCTTCCTGGCTCTGCTTTCTGGACAGCTGAGACTAGAGAGGTATGTCAGCTACCAACTATGCCAACTCTATCTTCTTACTCTTTTTCCCCTGTTTATATTCCATATGCAGTGTGTCTCTATTTAACAAATGCATTTAAAATCCTGAGATATTCTTAAAATCATTTTAACCTGTTTTCATTTACGTTATTAATAGCAAGTATTAGCTCCTGTTAAAGCATTATGGGCTAGATACGTCCTAATTTTCATTTTCCACTGAAGTCTACACTTTGCTCTGTATTTAGGCTTCTTCTGTCATTCTATTTAGCTCTCCTAATACAATTCATATCTTTTCTAAATCAGTGGCTTTAACAGCATTTAATCAGCACTTCTATCAATGTCTTAAAGTGACTGTGACTTTTTTACTTAAACTCAGTCCTTCTATGGATAGATTAAGATATTTAAAACCTTTTAGTTTCTCTGAAGAATATCATGAGTACTGGCATAGTTTGAGGTTACATCTCCATAACACATCCAAACTATGTGCCATTCGTATTTCTAGAATGTTTTTGAACTTTAGGCCAAAATTCAGACTGGGTCTAAAACCAGTTTAGGGAAGAACGTGAATTGCTTAGTATTACAAAACATTGGTTACCATGTCCAACTGTTACAGAATACCACAGTGATGGTAGCTAAAATTCCTTGCCAGGGGATGACATAAACAACCTCTACCTTGGGAGATATACCCTGCATTAGCGGAGTCCCCTGCAGAACAACAGAATGGGAAGGCAAGGAACAATTCTGAGGACAAGCAGGCCAGGATGGCTTGGCACATGGAGAAACCTAGAAACATTCCTGTAATTTAGAAGCAAGACAAATCTACTCTCTACTGCTTAGAAGTGAAGAATATGACAGGAAACATAAATAAGGTTTATAGAATGAAAATTATTGTTACATATAGATGACATGACTGAAAAGAACTAAATAAATAATAGCACTATAAGATTCTATAAAGTGGCTTAGTATTAAAAGGTGCAAATGCCAATACTTTCCAATATGAGAGCAATCATTGGAAAATACACTAGAAAGTTCTTTTATTCACAATGGCAACAAAAACTATAACATACTTAATAATAATCATTACAAAGGGGAGTACACGAAGAAGACAACAAAACTTTATTAAGAGATATAAATGACTTGAAAGACATCATAAAAACAACTTAGTTCCATAAAATGATGGCCTGGGGAAACATTGGGCTTGCCTTGCAAACATCCTTGACAGCCTGAGTTCCCATCCCCAGAATCCATGCAAAAGTGCCAGGCATTGTGACACAAGCTTGTGACAGGAGAGGTCCTTCTGTGTATATGTTTGTCTTGTTGGTTGATAAATAAAGCACTGTTGGCCAGTAGGGAAGAAAGTTAGGCAGGACTAGGAGAGAAGAAGGATTCTGGGAAATGTAGGAAAGAGAGTCGCCACATGATCCCAGGAAGAGAGGACACATAAGGCCAGCATCCTTGGTAAGATAAGTCTGCATAAAAATATATGGATTAGTAATTATGGTTGATAATTAAGACTGAGCTAGCAAATGGAAATCCTAGTCATTGGCCAGCAGCATTGTAACTAATATAAGACTCTGTGTGTTATTTGGGGACCCTAAAGTGGCAGCAGGACCCAGGCAGCTGGCAGAAAGATTTATGGTTACATGCTGGTAATCCCAGAACTGGGGAGGCAGAGATGGGGTGATCCTTTGGACTCACAGCCAGCCAGTCTAGCCAAGTCAGTGAGCTCCAGGTCAATGAGAGACCCTGTCTCCAAAGACGAGTATTTCTGAGGCTGTTATCTAGTCTCCACAGGCATGTGTGCACAAATATGCACACCGGGGAATAAAATTAAAGTGGCAATGCGTCACAAAATTCTCTATAGATCTACACAGTTCCAGTTGAAATCTCAATGTTTATTTGAAACATAAGAAAATAATTCAGAAGTTCACCTGAAAAATACATTCATGAAAACAGCTAAGATGAAGAAATCGTTTCTTACATTTAAGTATTTCTAAAAGACATAATATTTTAATTAGTTTGTTATCTACCTTCACTTCTTCCACAGAGACCAGTATATATATGAAATTGGGCAATGGTAGCACATGCTTTCAATCCCAGCACTTGGGAGGCAGGGAACGGCAGATCTCTGAGTTCAAGGTCAGCCTGGTCTACATAATGAATTCCAGGACAGCCAGGGATACACAATGAAACAGAGTCTCAAAAGAAACACCAAAAAGAAAGGAACGGGGGCTGGAGAAATGTCTCAGAGGCTAAGAGTAGTGGCTGCTCTTCCAGAGGTCCTGAGTTCAATTCCCAGCAACTACATGATGGCTCACAACCATCTATAATGAGATATGGTGCCCTCTTCTGGCCTGCAGGTATACATGCAGACAGAACACTGTATACATAACAAATAAATAAAATAAAATCTTTCTAAAAAAGAAAAGAAAGGAAGGGAAGGAGGGAGAAAGGGATGGAGGGAAAGAGGGAGGGAGAGAAAGGAAAGGGGAGAGAAAGGAAGGAAAAGGGAGGGGAGGGGAGGAGTCGGTAGGAGAAGAGAGGAAAGGGATCCAGCCTAGTCATTCAATTAAAAAAAAATTAAAGAGAACATGATCTAGATCTCTCAGTGACCATCTCCACAAGAGCCAGAAATGGGAGGGGTGGATAAGCATCTCCAGAAAGGCTTTGAGCAACATGAAGAGATGACTCAGCAGTTAAAAGTGCTTGCTGATCTTCCAGGGAACTGGGTTTTGTTCCAAGCACCAGTGATAGGTAGTTCACAACACTACAACTCCCATCCATGGAACCTGACATCATCTATTGGCCTCTGAGGGCACTTGCACACACGGGGTAATAATATAAACAAGCATACACACACACACACACACACACACACACACACACACACACACATATATATATATATATATAATTTTACATAAATCTTTAAATTAAAAGATTGATGCCTTAAGCCAATAAGATTACTGCCTTATACAAAGAAGCGGTCTTTTTCTTCCTACTCTTCTCTCCATGTGAGCACAAAGGAAGGGCCATGTGAGGATACACGAAGAAGCTAGCAGTCCATAAGTCAAAAGAAGAGCCCTCTCTAGAAGACAAACCCAACTAGCACTTGATTTTGACCTTGTAGGTGTCAGAACTATGAAAACTTAACATGTTGCTTAAGCATCCTGAACACAGGAACCAACAGAGTCACCAAGCAAAAGAGAGAGCTTCCACAGTCCTTGGAGAAGGCCTGAGAATCTTGGTGACAGAAGACTGTGTACCCACCGTCTGTCACACACAGGTGCATACCTGCAAATAGTCTCTGGCAACTCATGGCTGGTTCTCACCTAGCTATCCTGACTCCAGCATGGCAGGAGGTGATTCTTACCAAGAGTTTCCTTTCCCCATCACTCTCTGTAGATGCCGAACTTCCAAAGAAGCATCCTATGGAGGAAAAGAAAGTATCTGTCAGGTGTTGTCAGTATCTTAAGTGATTCCATGGCTTCAACCTGCAACACATGACACAGACTCAGAAAGCAACAAATTCATAACCAACCAAAGGCTGCCTTTGTCCACCTTACCACCTCAAATGTGCCCTGGAAGGACCTTTCTCCCAGAAGGTAGCAAAAACAGTCTTGCCCCAGAGAATCCTCACACAAACCGTCTTAATTATTTAGCCCCTCTGACTCTGACTTTCACAGTGTTGCAGAAAACAACAGCCAAGGCTCCAGAGACATCCAGGGTGCCTTAGAAGTGTGCAAGGAGTCTATCTTAAAGGTAAAACTAGATACATGCTCGAAAATGGAGGATCAAATATTCACAGTGATCTATCATCTACAACAAGATTCACAAGTATTCAACAACAACAATCAACTGTATGAACCATAAAACAGCAGTCAATGAAATGATAAGCAACCATTAAAAAATATTCTGAGGGACCATTTAAGGCAGTGGTTCTCAGCCTTCCTAATGCTGCAACCCTTAATACAGTTCTTCATTTTGTGGTGACCGCCGTCCATAAAATTATTCTGTTGCTACTTCATAACTGTAATTTTCCTACTGCTATGAATCATAATGTAAATATCTGATATGGAGAATATCTAATATGTGATGCTGTGAAAGGGTTGTTCGACCCCCAAAGGAGTCGCCACCACAAGTTGAGAACTGCTGGTTTAAAGACATAGTAAAAGCCACAGATAAGACTTGTAGTTCTGAGCTAAGGCAGGAAGATTGTACATTTGAGACCTGCCAAGAGAAAAGCAGGGTCGGGGGAGACATAGTCAGTTTTATCATTTCTATGTTGTAAATGGAGTTCTTAATTGGTCTAAGTAATAAAAATCCAGAGTCAGATATAGAGGAAAATGCTGAGACATCAGAGAGAAGGAGCAAGCCATCACCACACCTTACCACCTTTGGGTCTCAGCAGACAAGAGAGCAGGTTCCTGCTTCTCCCTGCTTATATCCTGTTTCCACCCAGCTAGCTCACTTGCTGTCTGTCCGTACAGACCTCCAGACCTCTATGGTAGCTAGTGGCAAGCTCTATTCTCTGACCTTCAGACAGGCTTTATTTGTACAAGCAAGATATCACCACACTATGTCTAACACTTGAGCAAAACAGCTTAAAAGAAGTAGTTACCATTTTGACTCGTGGTTTCAGGCTCATGACCAGGGGGCTCCATTATTTTGTGTCTGTGGCAAGACTTTGGGCTTCCAGATAGATCCATCTCCTAAAGTTTCTATAACCTCCCAGATAATTGCCAGCAGCTGGAAGCCGAGGTTTTCCATACATGGACCAGGAAATGTTTCATGTCACACCCTAACACACGAACATAGGCATATGTGTGTGTGTGACAACAGACGTTGGTGAAAGTATGATATAAAACTGCAAATGGAATGTACTTTAAACTTTGTAAAGAAAATTAACAAATGTACCAAAATGTTACAAATATTTCTGGCTTACTTTCTCTAAATTCTCCACATTTTCTAGATTTCTTATAATGAACATGTGCTATTGAACGGCCTGAAATAATGCCCATAGCAAGACAGTTTTTACTGCTTGCGACTAATCCTCCATTTAACAAGGCTTCCCTGAACAAGCAGGCTCCAAAGCTCAAGGCCATAAAAGAGACCCGGGCATCCAGAATGCACTGTGTGTAGAGACAATTCTGCTTCTACGTGCTTTGAACCGTGTATTTTGCCTTACTCTTCTCCATGTGAAGAAGCTTTTCGGGAGGGGGAAAAAAGGACACAATTTTTCCAGGGTTCCCTTCTTATTGCTTTAAGCAGTCAATCTTTCATGATGACATTCAAGCCGAAACCTCCATCTCCTCCCACTTTGGGATCACTCTGCTTCGGTCTGGGCACACATGCTGCCAGGAAGCACAACTATACAGTACTTGGCTTTGACTTTGCACAGTCAAAAGCCACATAAGGAGGACTTTGAAGGAGTGGAACTCAAACTGGAGCTACTTAGGAAAGCAAACCTCCAGACCTAGTGAACTCACAGAAAAAGAATCAAGAAACAAAACAATGAGATGAAAATATTCATCATATAAGGAGAGGAGCAAAGATGCAGGAATTATAGGCAGAAAGCCACAAGGATTGTCTGCCATGAGAATTGCTTACCAGGGACAACTCAAACCTGGTTTGCAAATCTACAAAAACTAGACAGATCAAAATCAATACTGTAAATATCTATACTTTAAAGGTGTGTATGTATGTGTGTGTTATAGAGTGTGTGTGTGTGTGTGTGTGTGTGTGTGTGTGTGTGTGTGTGTGTGTGTGTGTGTGTGTGTGACATGATAAGACCCAGAGACTTATATTGGGGTTCAAACTTCAAACTGAACAACAGAAAAGCAAAGTAGTGGCTGGGCGTTGGTAGCTCACGCCTTTAATCCCAGCACTCGGGAGACAGATGCAGGCGGATCTCTGTGAGCTCGAGGCCAGCCTGGTCTCCAGAGTGAGTGCCAGGATAAGCACCAAAGCTACACAGAGAAACCCTGTCTCAAAAAACCAAAATAAGAAAAAAGAAAAAAGAAAAGAAAAGTAGTGGGCCACTAGCTCTTACCACTACCTGAGGCTGATCCTGCTGCCTCTCCTCAGTGTGGCTGGAGAATCCTGAGACTGAATGTCTTCCTATCCTTAGTGTGGCTAGAGAATGAATGAATCCCTGATACTGAGACCTTGCTCCTTCCTGTCTTATATACCTCCCTAATGCTGGGATTAAAGGTGTGTGATACCAGGTGCTGAGATCACCTTTGTGTGAGCTGTTTCTCTAGGACTGGATCAATTTTGTGGAGATCTGGGTTGCCTCTAACTCAGAGAGATCCGACTACCTCTTAATCCTGAGTCCTAGGATTAAAGGTGTGTATCTCCACCTCCTAGCTTCTGGATGCTAGGATTAAAAGTGTATATGCCTGGCTTCTATGGATTGACACACTTTGTGACTGACTTTGCTTTCTGAATCCTCTTATCATAAATAAAGGAGAGGGAGAGAGAGAGAGACTGGCTTGTACATGATGGTTAGTATTGAAAAATCAACTTGATTTAACCAGGAGACAAATCATCTCTGGGCATGTCTCTGAGGGAGTTTCTGGATTAGGTTAATATAACTGGGAAACCCACCCACCTGCAGACAGCACCATTCCCACTGGCTGGGTTTCTAGATTTAATGAAAAGGAAGAAGAGAGCTGAGCACCAGCACCCACCTCTCTCTCTCTCTCTCTCTCTCTCTCTCTCTCTCTCTCTCTCTCTCTCTTTCTCTCTCTCTCTCTCTCTCTCTCTTTCTCCTCTCTCTGCTTCCTGACCACAAATGGAATATGACCAAGCAGCCTCAATCTCCTATCACCGTGACTTCACCACCATGAGGGACTGCTCCCTGGAATTGTGAGCCAGAATAAGCCCCTCCTTAAATTGCTTTTGTGGTATATTTTGATGCAGTAAGGAGAGAAGTAACTGCTATGGGATGTTAGCAATCTCAAGTGGGGTTCCTCTCCATTAATGACAGCAATTGTCAGAGTTTAAGAAAAGTGAGTCTATGGGAGCCATGTGGGGACATAGATCTACATTGCTTTCTTAGTCTGTATTTTGCCTGCAGACAGATGGATCTACATGAAAATTCCAAGACACCTGGACACCCTACTAAGGGAGACTTTCTTCAGTCCCTCATTTGACCCCCCTTATTTTACTTATTTGCTTATTTTCTATTTGGGGATAGGGTCTCCCATTGCCTAGGCTACCCTCAAAACCATGGGCTCAAACCATCTCCTACCTGCACCCTCTGAGCAGCAGAGGCCATGGCTGCAGTGGCCACGTGTTGTGCATGACCTTGGCCCCAGCTCAGGAGCCACCTGTTAATAAGTGCTCCTGTCAGTTGTCCGTCTAACAAAGGCCTTTGGAATCATGGTTAAATGTTATATGTCATATAGAGAGAGAGAGAAAATTAAGCGAAGCAAGAAGAAGAAAATAGAACTTATCTGCCACACAAAATTTCTATATAGGATTTGAATAGAAATAAAAATAGGTACTTGCTAATCAAAAAAAAATCAGTCTCCAGGCACAATTTTATCTGGTGCTTTCTCTGACTCTACTGATAGAATTGTATGCTTTTTCTCTGCTATTCTGTTGATGTGAAAGGTGTTCATGCCTAGCTAGAGTAAATCCCATGGGATTGAGATGTATAGTTATTTTATACATTGGTGCATTTGACGTGATAACATTTTGTTGAGGATTTTTACATATTCTGTTTTTCATGAGAAACGCTAGTTTTTAGTTTTGATTTCTTGTAAATTTGTATCTGGTTTGGAATGAGAAAAAATACTGGCCTCGTGGAATATTGGGAAATATTCCCTCTGCTTCTATATTCTCATAGAGTGGTAGAGAATTGGTTTTATTGATTTTTTAGATATCTGGTGAACATATCCAGACCTAGTAGGGAGATTTCAATTTTAATTGGAATAGTCCCATTCTAAGTATCTATTTCTTACTATATGTTTTAATAGTTTATATCTTTCAAGAAATTATTCCGTATCACCCCAGTCATCAATTGCATGAGCACAGATATGCTCATACTATTCCTTTACCATTCTCGTTTTCTTTGTGTGTCTGTGTGTGTGCACACACATGTGGCATGGGTGCATGTACATGCTTGTGTATTGGCACAGGGAGACCAGAGATTAACATCAGGTCTCTTCCTCAATTCTCTCCAGCTCTTTGTTTTGTTTTTAGGAAACAGGGTCTCTCACTGAACCTGAACCTTGCAGATCCAGCTAGACAGATTTGCTGCCAGCCCCAGGGAGTCTCCACTTCCCAGCTCTGGGATTATAGGCACATGCCACCATGCATGGCTTTTTACCCAGGTGCTAGAGAGTGAACTCAGGCCCTCATGCTAACATAACAAGCACTTTACTGGGGGAGTCATTGTTTGAATATGCATTGTCCCTCTTTCATTTCGGGAATGAACAATTGGTGCCATCTTTTCTTCTTAGCCTAGGGAGAATTTATTCAGTTTGTTTGGTTTGGCTTGATTTGGTTTTTGTTTGGGGTTTTGGTTTGTTTTTTGTTTTGTTTTGTTTTGTTTTTCTCAACAAAGTACCAGTGATTTGATTACATTGATTTTTCTCTATTGATTTCCTGTTTTCAATTTCAAAGATTTCTGCACTAATTTTTTATCATTTTTTTTTATGTCTTAGACCTAATTTGTTTTGCTGCCTTATGGCCAGGCAGTGGTGGTGCACGCCTTTAAAAGTCCAAGCACTCAGGAGGCAGAGGCAGGTGGATCTCAGTGAGTTAGAGACCAGCCTGGTCTACAAGAGCTGGTTTCAGGACAGGTTCCAAAACCACAGAGAAACCCTGTCTCGAAAAAGAAAAGGAAGAGGAAGAGGAGGAGAAGGAAGGAGGAGGAGGAGAAGGAAGGAGGAGGAAGAGGAGGAGGAGGAGGAGAAGGAAGGAGGAGGAGAAGAAGGAAGGAGGGGGAGAAGGAAGGAAGGAGGAGGAAGAGGAGAAGAAGATGAAGAAGAAGAAGGAGAAGAAGAGGAGGAGGAGGAGCAGCAGCAGCAGCAGCTTGTGGTACTGGTACTAGATTATCTTCATTTCCTAACATACGCACTCAGTGCTATAACCGACCCTCTGGTTGTGACTGTGAATCACCTAGGGCTAGGCCTCTGGGCATGCTTATTAGGGTCATCTTGATTGCTTTAATCGACTGGACTGTATAAATGGAGAGAGGGGCTGAGCAGCAGCATTAATCCGTCAGTTCCTGCTTCCCAGTTGTGGTTGTCATGGGAACAGTTGCATCAAATTCCTGACACCTTTGACCTCTTCACTATGATGGAGAAGTCTTGCACTGTGAACCAGAATAAACCCTTTCTCCCTAAGAAACTTTTTTTTTTTTTTGGACTTTCAAGACAGGGTTTCTCTGTGGCTCTTTAGACCAGGATGGTCTCGAACTCACAGAGATCCACCTGCCTCTTCCTCCCAAGTGCTGGGGTTAAGGCGTGCACCACCACTGCCCAGCTCTTTCCCTAAGTATCTTTTGCTGGGGTATTTTATCACATCAATGGGAAAAGAAATTAAAACAGTGGCTTTTACTGCCCCCCCCCACTATTTTAGTAAATTATGGTTTTTGTCTTTATGTTTTAGCTCCTATGTGTATGTTTTATCTTTGTGTTTTACCCCTCTTAATTCTCCTGGTCTCATGTCATCTGTAACTATATTGGTTAATCTTCAAGTATTTAGGCATATTCTAGTTATCTTTCTGTTTATTTTTTACTTCATCTTTTGTGGCCTAAGACCATACATTGTATGACTCTGTTCTTTTAAGGTTTTTAGGGTTGTTTTGTGACCCAGGAGTCATTTTTTTTCTTATTTTGTTTTGTACTGAAAAAGTCGTTTTGTTTGTTTTGCAAGTACCTAAGGGACCTATGCAGCCAAAGATAATCCTGAGCTCCTGACCTTCCCTCCATCAAGTGCAGAAGCATGTGACACAATGCCACCCTCAGAATGTCTAGGTGAGCACTCTGTATGAGCTTGAGAACAAGTGCATGGTTGCTGTTGTAAGATGAAATATTGAAACACTCTATAAATGTCAATTAAGCGCAGTTGATTGATGAAGCCATTCAGTTCAGGGTTATATCTTTCTCCATCCCCTTACCTTTAATCTACTTATATGCTTGTGTTTAAGGCAGGTCTCTTGAGGGCAAAAATATACCCTTTTTTTTTAAAAAATCCACTCATGCAGCCTTTGTCCTTAATTGATGTATTTGGAACATTAACATTACCGATATAGCTGGATTAATATCTAATGTGTTCATTATTGTTTGATATTCATTGTCCTTAATTTTGTTTGTTTAAGTGGTGTTTTATTGTTGTTTTGTACTTTTCTATCTCCTCTGGTTTTGACTGAGCATTTTATAGGATTCTTTTCATCTATTCTCTTAACATATCGACTACACTTCTGTTTTTAACTTTTGTGTTTTAGTTTTGCTCTAAACCTTGCAATATTCATTTATAAACCAACCCAAGTTGACTTTCAAATAACTATTATTTCATTGATAATAGATATATCTTATAACACAGTATTACAAATTCTTCTTCCCATGCCCTGTAGAATAATTTCCATTAGCTATAGCTATGGGCAAATACATTGCTGCTTTTATTACTTCAGGTAAACTGCTTTCTGTTAGATCAATTAAGAATAAGAAGAGTAGCCTGAAGAGATGGCTTAGTGGTTAAGAACACTTATGCTCTTCCAGAGGACCTAGGTTCAATTCCTATCACTGACATGGCAAGTAACAACTGTCTATAACTCCAGCTCTAGAGGATCTGCTGCTGTCTTCTGGCATCCACAGGCACCAGACACAAACATGCTGCACAGACATACATGCAGGCAAAACACCCACACACGGGAGAGGAAGAGGAGGAGGAGGTGGCAGAGAAGGGAAGAACTTCATCCTCACTTGTTCCTTCTCTAGCTTGCTCCTTCCTTAATGGAAATCCAAACTTCTGATCTACAACATTCCCTCCCTTTCTGAGGGACTTCTCTTAACATTTGTTGCAAAGCAAGTAAGGCATAGTGAAGGGATTTCTTTTACCGGTTGTTAGTTATAAAACTCAGAGACAAATATAAGATAAGAACATGGGACAATCACCACAGCCACAATTCACCTGCCACCATTAGCCTTCTGACTCTAAAAGGGCCTTGCAACCTTCCAGCCCCACCTATTCTCTGCAGGGCCACTTTTTCTCTTGTCCTGGGTCCATCAAGGACTAATAGATCCATTCCAGCTAGCTGAATATGAACTCTGCCTCTTGGACCAAATGCTCTATTCAATTGGATAACAGACCATGACATAAACAGAACTCTGGTAACATTCCCCCCCTTTTGTCTTATTAAAATGTTCGGCCGGGCGTTGGTGGCACACGCTTTTAATTCCAGCACTTGGGAGGCAGAGGCAGGCGGATCTTTGTGAATTAGAGGCCAGCCTGGTCTCCAGAGCAAGTGCCAGGATAGGCTCCAAAGCTACACAGAGATACCCTGTCTCAGAAAAAAAAAAGGGGGGGAAGGTTCTATCTAACTCTAACATAGTAAAACTATGTTATATATGCAATAAGAATAATTATGAAGAATTGTCCAAATAGAAAGGAAAGGCAATTAGCTTAACAAAAATGAAACTTCATACAAGAACAATTATCAAGTGAGAAATACACTGTCAACATCCAGTCCACATGTAATAGGTGAATTTTGAGAGATTACTCCTTTAGCTGTCCTGTCCTGAAGATGGCCCAGGTGATCCAGCATCCCGAACAACTTCAAGGCTGCTGGCTGAGATGATCCAGCCTCACAAAATACTCCAGGCAAGACTTAACAATTATCCTGATTTTCTTAAGTTTCCCCCAAAGATGCCAACAACCTAGACAACAAAAAGCAGTCTGGAGAAAACAATGCCCACATTTCCAAAAGAGGGATTATGGCAGTTGTTGTCATTTAAAGGGGGTTAGTTACAAGTTGTTATTGGTCATGGTCAGCAAAAGAAGCAAGACAAAGGAGTTAAATCCAAAGATCTCTTTCTAAAGAATAAAAGGGGGATATGATATAGGAATGATAGGGGGGAGGATAGATTATTGAATCTACTTTAATCCAGAAAAACAACTATTAATCTCTAAATATTTTACAATTGTATATTGAGACAAATTTAAATTTTTTTGTTATACGGTACATGTTTCTATTTTTGTTTAAGGTGTTGTAACTATACAGGTTATTTAATTATACAATGTGGAATTTTAGTCCTTGAAAGCTATTTAGGATGATAAAGAAATACGGGTTAGCAGTCATCCATAGCTATCAAACTTATAGTCATATTAGTTATGTTTTCAAGGTCATACAGAGATATATTTTAGATAAATATGTGATCTTCAAACACTTCAAAAACCCAAAGATTATGGCATTTAATATGTTTAATAACATAGCTTTTCATGACAATGAGACATATCTGCTCCTTGCAGCACCAATTTACTTCAGAGAAGATGATAGGCATCAAAGAAAATCAATATGGAGTTTGCTTTCTTTGTGTCAGTAGCCCTTGCCTCAATGCTGACAGTCTACTGTCCAAACTGGACCGGCAGAATGCAAAAAAAAAGCTACTGCCAAACTTTGCCAAGACAAAGTAGAACAGTCCTTCAAAATTTGCTGCTTCTCAAAAATGTCTGTCAGATAGTCTAGGCCTACAGGCCAAAGTTGGTACCCAACATTACATAAAAACTTTGGGTGACTGTCCAGGCAATCAGAATGTCCTCTTGTTAGGTAACATTTCACCCTTCTGGGGTCTTTGATGGAGTTAAAGACTAAATAATTAGATTTAAAGTTTTCCTTAGATAAAAGGTAAATTAGGTATAAACTTTATACTCACAAAGATAAGATAAATAATAAAATCTTTCCTCTAAATTTTGCCAATACAAATGGACTGGATATTGTAATTGTAATCCTTACTTGATAACTGTTTTTGTTGCATATAATTTTACTATGTTAAAGTTAAAAACCTTCCTTTTTAGGGAGAAGGGAGAAATGTATAAATATATGTGTAAATTTATGTAGTTGTGATTGGTTTAATAAAGAAGCTGACTGGCCAATAGCTAGAGAGAACAAAGTAAGGCAGGAGAACCAGACTAAGAATGCTGGGAAGAAGAAGGGCGGAGTCAGAGTGAAGGACTTAAGAATTAACAAAGAAATAAAATAAGGAGACTTAAAAAAAAAAAAACAAAAAAAAAAAACCTCCCACACTAAAAGCAGGGCAACCTGACTTAGAAATCTAACCAAGGTCACAATGACCCGAGTCCTTGGAATTTTCTAGCCGGCAGCAATAACTCCCTTATAAGGCCACAAGACAACCTAACTAAATACCAAGAATTCCCAGAGGGCCACCCTGCCCTGGGGTCATGAAGATAAGAACAGACTATCCCAATGAGTCAGGAGCCCATGAAGCCCCAAAGATAAGAGACCTCCAAAGAACCTGTGACTCTGGTCACCCTAACCCCTAAAAGCCTATGGTTTTCTCCTATAAAAGAAGCCTGCTTTTGAGGAACAGGGCTTCCTTTGTCTGTCGGACTGGGAGGCCCGTTTGCACAAACGTCTCACAATAAACTTACTTCTTGTTTTTTACATCAGCTGGACTGGACATTGAGGTTTTTTTTGGGGGGGGGCGTCCGATTTGTGTAGACTCCTCGATCCAAGGGTCTTTCAAGAGAAGTCACCAGCCAGGCATGGAGAGGAAGCAGGAGGTGCAAGATGAAAGACAGGTAATACCACATGGCAGAATGTAGATTTGAAAGACCTCAGAAGAGACCCGCACCCAGGAATCAGCGAAACCACGAACTCTGGATGCAAGAACAGGAGGGTTTATTGATGGCGCCGGGCACCCGGGGACTTAGCTTTTTGTTAGGCTAAGCCCTGAGCCCCGGAAGGGGAGTCCTTTTATAGGGGAAAAAGGCACCGTAATAGTCAGGCGAAATGGCCTTTATCTTTTGCCGGTCCAGATGGCTGACCTTGGGACGGAGCGATCCGGCGGGGGCCGGGGCCAGCCTTGCGCGGCGGCGGGGAAGTGCCGGCAGCTGTGGGGATCAAGGGTCAGGGGGTGCAGGGGAGGATGTATTCGCCAGCTGCATGCGGGAAAACTTAAAAGAGAAAGCTAAGGGCGGGGGTCTTTCAGATTAATATAAGTGAGTTAATTTAAAACGTAAGAGTTAGCTGGTAACCAACCTGAGCAATTGGCCAAGCATTATAATTAATATTAAGTTCCATGTCCATTATTTGGGAACTGGCTGGCCGGGAAGAAAATTTTGCCTACAGTATAGGAAAAGGAGGTACCTTCTATGGTCCTATGCTTAGGGCCCAGTATCTTGGTGAGCCTATGCCCTTCAGCTATGTCTTTCACTGGAGTCTCTCAACACTGCCCACAAAGTGAGACAGAAAGGCTGGAGTCAAATGCAGTTTAGCATTCTTATTCCCTGGCATCAATTAGGCTCTCATAGAGCCCTAGGTATTTTATGCTCTAGAACTTAGTTCCCCTTAAGGATGGTTTCAGAGAAGGCTTGAGAAAACAGAGTGTTCTGTACACAGTTCAGAATGGTTGGTTTTCTCTTCCTCCTGCCTGAAGCTAAAGGATATTTTTCTCTGAACTATACCAGAGAACCTAGCAAAGCTCTCTGAGGCAAAGTTTCTAAGAGTGGAGACCCCCAAAATGCTTCATCTCCTGGCTTTCAACTTCCAACTTGCCCACACATTCCTGAGTATCACTCAGATTCTCCTACCCTGATGTTGGCTCTGGCTGCAGACTTCTCATTCCCAGCTCCTGATCTAGTATGATACTTAGTATTCAACTGTTTGGCCAATCCTGGGGGATAGGTGGGTCTAAGAAGAGGCACTGGCTTCTTGTTTTATTTTCTTTCTTGTAAGGATAAAAAAAATCATACATACCACCCAAGCTCCTTACATGTCAGACCTGAAACTAAAAGCCAAAATTCTAATTTTTAGACATTTTTGCTTAACTACTACCATGAATAGGTCTCTATAATCTCAAATTTTATCACCATATAGAATATATTTTAAAGCAGAGTTGAATCACACAGATAGTATGTTGTAACAGATCTAACCATATATTTTTACCATCATTTAAAAGTACATACCAATTTAAAATATTTGAAACTTGTTTCTTCTTAGTCTAGAAGGAAGTATAATGAACAGAGGATTCATTAGGACTAAGAAGTTTACTCTTTAACTTTAGCAAACAATGTTTTTCTAAACAAGTTACATGCACACATATGCACAGTTGAATCCAAATTACATACACATACAGAGTCAAAGCTAGCTTACATTCACACATATAGAATTAAATCCAAGTCACATACACACACACACACACACACACACACACACACACAATCTTAAACAGAAGTTGAATAGAACCCATTAGGTATATATAAATCAGATGAGTGTTGTTTAGGCTTAACTTTTACCCTTAGTAAAGGTGGTGGTGGAATATTTCTTTTAGCCTCAAACAAAATGGCAGCTAGCCACATGGTCACCCTTAGTAAAGATGGTTGTTAGGTCATCTGACCTGTCTTTGCCCTTAGCCAAGATGACACCTGCCCATGTGTTGTATTGATAGACCAAATTTCAATCTGGAGTCAGAAGCCTTACAGATTTTAAACCATACCCAATTAGCAAGACACACATATATATAGAACAGGTAAAATAATATTCCACAACAAACACCTTTCACAATAGCCTCAAAAAAAGCATTAAATATACTAGGATAACTCTAACCAAGACTTGTATGATTAAAAACTTTAAGACACTAAAGAAAGAAATTGATGATGTCAGAGATGGAAAGATGTCCCATGCTCATGGATCCGTGGGATTAACACAGGAAAAATGGTCATTCTGCCAAAAGCAATGTACAGATTCGATGTACTCTCCATCAAAGCTGCAACACAATTCTTCACAGAACTTGAACTAATATTCCATATATATAAAGAATTTAGAAAACTAGAAATCAAGAAAACAAATAACCCAAATAAAAATGGGATACAGATCTAAACAGAGGTTTCTCAAAAGAGGAAACGCAAATGTCTGAAAAGCGCTTAAAGAAATGTTCAACATTCTTAGTCATCAGGAAAATACAAATCAAAACCACTTTAAGATTTCATCTTACACCAAGCAATGATGGCACATTCCTTTAGTCCCAGCACTTGGGAGGCAAAGGCATGAGAATTTGGTGTCTGAGTGTGGCCTGTACCAATTGAGGTTGGGGGGGGGCTCCCTCACACTGGAGGCTTCCATTCAAATTTCACAGGGAGCTCCTCTGGGAGCAAGCTGTGTATGGAGGAGTCAGGACTTGTGAAAAATGTGAATTCTTGGTTCATCATACTACCACCTATCCTCAGGACAGCAGTTAGTTTTTCTGTGGCTATAAGAAAAGACCATGACTTGGGAAAGTCTTTCAATGGGAAAGTTTATTTTGGCTTACTGTTCTGGAAGGGTGAGTCCGTGGCAGTGGAACATGTGGCAGCAGGCAGCATGGCCACTGGAGCAGAAAGCTGACAGACTGCATTCCCTCAGCTGCAAGCACAAAAGCAGAGAGAGCAAACTGGAAATAGGGGAGGTTTTAAACCCCTAAGCCCACACCCCAGTGATCTACTTCCTCCTACAAGGCTGGACTTCCACATAATCTCTCCAAACAATACCAGCCTCTAGGGATCAAGTGTTCAAATGCTTAAGTTTATGGGGGCACGCTCACTCAGACCACCACACTCAGTAAAATGTCTTTTTAGTCTTCCTCTTCCTCTTCCCAGTTCTCTTCCTCCCCCTCTTCCTCCTCTTCCTCCTCCTTTTCCTCTTCCTAGTTTTCTTCCTCCCCCTCTTCCTCTTCCTAGTTTTCTTCCTCCCCCTCTTCCTCCCCCTCTTCCTCTTCCTAGTTCTCTTCCTCCCCTCTTCCTCCTTCTCTTCCTCCTCCTCTTCTTTCTCTTCCTTTTGATGCTGAAAATAAGATCCCAAACCTTTCGCCTGCTGAGCAAGCACTTTACAAAAGAGCTACACTCCCAAGCCTCCTTTTAATCTTTGTCTCTCTCATTGCTGGGAAAACAATCCACTATGTGTTACATACACCAAATATAATCCCAAATATGTCTATCTTATTTCCTCAGGAAGCACTAAAACATCTTTTTTTAAATGGTTTTGGAGCCAGGCAGTGGTGGTGCACATCCTTAATCCTAGCACTCACTTGGGAGGCAGAGACAGGCAAATATCTGTGACTTTGAGGCCACCTGTTCTAGAAAGTGAGTTCCAGCATAGCGAGGACTGTTGCACAGAGAAACCCTGCCTCAAAAAAAAAAAATGCTTTTGAAAATGTGTATACATTGTAGAGACTATATGACTTTAATGAAAAAAACAATAGAATCTTCATCAGTTAGTTTCAGCCAAAAACAGACTTCTTGAGTGATATTAATAACTCAATCATTTGTAGAGTTGGAGAAAGTCACAAGGTTTGGCTTCTATAACACCTTTTGCCAGCACTACCCACTAAATGCCAGATTAAATTCCTGATGCAGGATTATTGATGGCAAAGGTACTTGAAGGAAGGCTTGAATTCAAGTTGACTTGGCTTCCAGGTCTTCCAGATCTGAAATTGGGCTGGGATAATATGCCCTCCTACAGGGAAGCAACACGAGGCACACAGCAAAAAATGGAGCTCTAAAGTAACTGGGTCTGGTACTGCAAAATCTCATCGTTTAGCCCAGTTTTGAATGAAAATCCAAGCCTGTGTGTCTGTCTGCTCAGCCTCTGACGATTCCCCCTCAGTCATGTCACATGGGACAGATAGAGTGGGAACACACGAAAGAGCGAAAGAGCACACAGTATGACAGGAAGCCAGAGCAAGGGGAAGAACCTGTCTTGCTCCTTCTGTAACAATTCACTGTGGTAAGAAATAACTCACTCTTTAAACAGGCATAAATACCTTCCGAGAGAGATGTTCAAAATGACATAATTACCTTCCATGCCCCTCCCTGTCATGAACCTACCACCTCTTACCTGGTGACACTGGGAGCAGGCTTCTAGAACCTTGAGAATACAGTCAAACAGCATGTGGCAGAGAACACTCAAGAAGAGCAATACAAGCGACCTATTACCAACTACCACTAACCAGCCAACTTTGAACTGAACAAAATATTCTAATTTAGCTCTTTCCTTGGCTTTCTAAGGAAATTATAAAATATATGTATTCAGATGCATGGTTTACTTAATAAAATGAATATTCAGATGAAGCATATAAACTTTGAAGTAGAAAATATTCTAAATGTAAATGATCATTCTTTCAAGTGGACATTTCATAAATCTTCACAAATATTAGCATAAAGTGGGACTCAGCTAAATACCCGGGCTTTCCTCCATCAGTGAGAAATCGAAACTATAAAGGTCAAAAAAACCTTGGCCCTTAAGGCAAGGTTGTTTTGTTTTAACACTAAAATGAGGAAAAACACCATTTCCCATGTGTTCACGTTGCCTTGGTGGCTATGAAACATTTAGGCAGGAGCCTGGATACAATCTACAAAACCTTTTGAGAACAAACCCTGACTTGAAATGGCAAGAAAAGAGAGTGCATTTCAAATGGATACACTAACATGATTCCAGGATACATCTGGCCCTAGGCCCTGGGATTTTCCATTAAAGAGTTAGTCCAATCTTTTAATAACCATGAAGTCCCCATCACATAGTAATGGAAATTTTTGCTAAAACATTAATTTTCAGAATCCTATAACCCAAACATTCAATGACTCCCAGCATTCAAATTCTACCACAGCTTTATTTTCCCTTGATATGTTGCAATGGAAATGTCTACCTGCAGGTGCATTTAGGAAAAAATTGGATGGTATAATGAATAATTAGAGATTTATGAGGTCTCTGGAGGTTCTCAAAAAAAACAACACCATATTTTTAAGAAATTAAATAAATAAAAATGTTTGTAAAAGAAAAACAAATTTTTAAAAGAATCAGTAACACAGCCTGGTGGTGGCACACGCCTTTACCACTCCCAGCACTCGGGAGGCAGGGGCAGGTAGATCTCTGTAAGTTCAAGACCAGTCTGGTCTACAAAGCTACACAGAGAAAACCTGTCTCAAAAAAAAAAAAAATCAGCAACACAAGTTACTGTAGCTAAATTAAAGATCCATAATCTGATTGCTAAGTACAATATTAGTTACAGCTCTTCCTGCTGAGAGTGACAGGAACTCAGTTTGTCACAAGCAAAGGATTTGGTCTCATTGAAAACTACCAGGAAAGGTCTACAGAGATGGTTAGAACATGTAACATGAATAATAAAAATCCAGAGACTGATACTGGGCTTCAAGCTTCAAGCTAAAGATCAGAAAAGCAAAGCAGCCAGCTATTAGTTCTTACCTCTACCTCCTACCGAAATGTGTGATCCTGTCTCCATGACTCCTCAGAGTGCAATGCAGACTGCCCTGCTCTCCACCAAGCCTCAGACTGCCATCCCCTGAGTTCCTGTCTCTTCCCACCTTGTAGTCCTCCCTCTGCCCAGCCATATCACTCCTGTCTCCACCTCCCTTGAGCTGGGATTAAAGGCATGTGACCCCCTTTCCATGAATTGATTCTCTTTTAGACTAATTCACTCTAGTGTAACCCTGGGTGGCCTTGAACTCACAGAGATCCATCTGACTTTGTCTCCTAAGTCCTGGGATTAAAGGTGTGTACCACCACTGCCCAGCTTCTATAGTTAACTAGTGTGGCTGGTGGAATTAAAGGCGTCTACTACCATTGCCTGGCTCCATGGCTGTGACTAGCTTTGCATTTTGATCTCCAGTGGCTTTATTCAATCATAAACAATATATCATTACAGGAACACTTACTGCTCTTGCAAGAGACCCAGAACCCATTTAAGAAGACTTGAAACTGCCTGTGCATATACCTGCTCACAGACATATAGACACACAGTTGAAAATTAAACACACCTTTCTTAAAAATCTTTTAAAAGTGGGGCTGGGGCTAGGGACGTGGTCTGCTGCTCTTCCTGATGTCCTAAGTTTGGTTTGTAGCACCCCTATCAGGTGGCTCACAACCACCTATAACTCCAGATCTAGGAACTCCATCACCTCTTACGGCCTCCACAGGCACCCACTCACATGCTCTCACAGGCTCAAGCATATAAATAAAAAGTAAATCTTTTTAAATAAGTAAAAGATAGAATGGTGGTGCCAGTCTGTGATCCAAGCTACTTAGAGGCTGAAGCAGGAAGATTGCAGGTTCAAGTCTGCACTACATAGTGAGACCTGAAGAAATTTCTTTTAAAAAGGTGAGATGTAAGTGAAGGACATGGGGGTTTAGGGAAGGGAGAGGAGAGGGGGTTGAGGTAAGAACCATAGGCTAGAAAGACGACTGGACACGACAGGAACATTGCACTCATGAACTCACGGCAGCTCCGGTTGCAAGCACAAAGGTCAAGGCAGCCAACACTCCACCATGGACAGGGAAAGGGCTCATGAGAAGAGGAGAAGAGGATCAGAGAAGGGAGGAAAGAGGGGAACGGAGAGGAAAAGGAGGGAGTGAGAGGGGAATCCCAGGAAGAGTCTTAAGGATGATTTGATCAGGAACCCTGATGAAGGGCTCAGCTCTTTCTGATTCTCTTCTTTGTCTTCATTCCCCAGTGTCTTCATTCTCACTCTGTAGCTGTGGCTTGAGCTAGTATTCCAACAAAGAAAAGAGAACCTTCCTGACACCTTCCGTACCTTTCATACATCTGTCTATTCCTGATTAGCCAGACTTTAGACACAGGAACTGGTCAGAGGTAAAGGCCATAGGTTGGGAGACCCTGCTACCAAAGACAATCTTATGGGCATGACAAGACCATTGCACTCCTGAACTCACAACAGCTGTGGTTGCCAGCTCAGACATGCACAGGATCAAGCCAATCAACAGCACAACATGCAGATGGCAGGGCCTCACAGGCCCTGTCCACAGTTGCAGGGCTACTGGCAGCTGATGGCTGCTGGAGTAGGGAGAGTTACTTCAGGAGTTGGTGGGAGGCACCTACACTCACGTACATATTGGCAGCAGCAATTAGACCCAGTGGGACAAGAAGAGAAGTGGGAGGGAGGTATGAGGGTGACCCTGGAGGAGCTAGAGAGTGGGGAACAGGGAGTGGACATGATCTAAATACATTGTATTCAAATATGAAGTTACTAAAGAATAAATAAAAGCTACAAATAATTTTAAAGAGCAGTTAAATGGAAGCTTTTTGTATTTAATTTATCTAACACCCCTATGAAGTAGATGCTACTATTTACTGCCATTTCAAGCACAAAGAAAACAAAGCTTAAAAATACAAACTATTTCCAAAGGTCACACGGGAGATGAACAGTGAAACTGGGCTTCAGTCCTGGCCATCTGGCTCTTGTATTTCAGTATAACCTCCCCTGACTCCCCGACCTATGGAGTAAGTATGTGATGCTCTTATTATTAACAAACCATGTGTCTCTTTATGCAGATTCCATGAGAGGCCACTGGCCACTGACACTACTATCTTTTAAAGACGGTGACGTATAGCCACAGAGGCTAAAGGAGCCCTAGAAAAGCTTCAGGAAGTGCAGTCAGCCTAGTCACTGAAAAAGCAAACTGTAGGCAAATCTGTGAAGCAAATTAATGCTGCCTCTGGGGTTTCCAAACTCTTCTTCAAACCTCTTTCTCTCAACTTTAAGATTCCCCTCAGAGCTATTGGGAAGGGATACATGTCCTCTTCAAATTATTGTGACTTGATTAAGAACTCAAAATAGGTTAATACAGAAATATCAATGTGAACTTCTCAGAATGCTAATCTGCCAGCAGAAGGTTCAAAGGTATGATCTTCGGTGAAATACAAATTTCCAACATTCCAACGTGTACCCAAGGACAAGAACTCTTGCTACCTGGAACAAAACTGCAGAGGAACTGGAACTTTGAAGGATTTTTTGGTTTACAACATTAAAATAAATGGAGAACATTTTTGAAGCAAGTTAATATCAATGAATGCTGGGAATAGTTTAATTTATGGTCTTTTTGTTGACATAGACCAGGGATGTGAAGGTTCAATAACCCCTAGCAGGGCAAGTTCAACCTAAAACTGAAAAGAATGTCAACACAGATAGCAAACACAGAAATTCACAACCTCCTTAGATATCCACAATCAAACTATTTTATTAATGAGCAAAAAAAAATGCTTTTTTAAAAATAGTTTAGGGTAGGGAAGATAAATACTTTGTTTTGACTCCACACATTTTTATTCTGTTCCATTAGGCTGCTCCTCTGAAGCAGAAAAAGAGAGCGCCTCTCCCAGGGCCACAAAACCCACCCTGGCCACATGAACTACGAAGGGCTGCAGAGAGAAAAGGAAGCAATCTGCCCCAAAACTGTGCCTGTAACTAACATACAGCACCACAGCCTGAAACAGTCATTAGCTACTCTAGGCTGTGTCAATCTCAGGGTTACCTCCATTATGTTTGAGATATGAAATATTCCACGTAAGATCACTTTTTGATCCCCAGCTGACAGTATTATCTGGGGAGATTCTGGAAACTTTAGAAGATGGGGCCTCACCAGAGGAAGCAGAACGACGGGCATGTGACTTTGACTTTGTATCCAACATGAGATGAAGAACATCTTCCGCCACACGCTCAGTGCTACCATGATGTTGTGGAGTCCATGCGACCAGAAAGTGAACCTCCTTGAAACTGTGAGCCAAAATAAACCTTTCTTCCATTCAATTGTTTGTGACAGACACCCATCACAGCACCTCCTACATTTTTTCTGCATTCCAGCATCCCATCTCAGGAAACGGTTGCTACCCACAGTGGATGGATCTTCCCAGATGAACTAACTTAATCAAGACAATCCTGGACAGGCATGCCCAAAGGTCTGTCTTCCATATGGCCCTAGATCTAGCCAAGTTGACAATTGAGATCAACCATCACCTTAGACAAAGAACCATGATAATGTTGCTCTAGTTGGCACCCCATTACAAGGTCCCCAACAAGTAGGGGCGGGGTTGTCTTTCAAGATATCATGGGATGGGAGTGCAGCTCCACAGTAGAACACATGAGTGAGGCCCTGCCTCACTCTTCAGCAGGTCAATAACAATAATAATGAAGAGGAGGAGGCTTCGGGACCTACATCGAGAAGGAAATAGGCATTGATTTTCAACTCTCAATGTATGCATTTAAAGAAGTGGTCACAGAGCGTGGCACTTGAGCTTTCAGAGGGAGGAAGAGTTGAAAAAGGGGTATTATAAATGGAAACCTGGCAGCAGGGATGCTTTTAACGTGATTTTATACAGAGAATTCCAAACACACTTAGGTATAAAGGTGATGAATCTCCACATCCATTTGCAACTGACACCAGTAAGCTAAGTCTCTACATTAGGGTATTGGAAAAAATCCATGCAATTTAGCCCAAACAGAGTAGAAAGAAGACAAGAAAGATAAATGCAAATACAAAACAGAAAGCAAACATTATATCGTTGTGGGGCCTCCACCTGCAACTGCTCAGACACAGGCTTAAACCAATAGGAAGTCGTTACCAGCCACTGACAACTACACTAAGTGTTTGGGATCCCTGTGTAGCCCTGAGCCTCTCTCGGGATGAGCTCTTAAGCACAAAAATCATATCCTGGGTTGACACACATCAGTTAACACAAGTGGAACTACAAATGCCAAAAAGCAAGGTTAGCACATTTAGAGTCTTTCCCAAAGCTGTGGACTTTCATAGATTAGGTCTTTGTTTTTGTTTTGGTAGGTGGTGCTGTCTATGTGCTGATTTGTATGGCCTGAGTGGCACTTTTATCATGGAGTCAGTTGTGCTAAGGTCTGGGGGCCTACTAAGGTATTGGAGACTGTTACAATATCAGTCTAAAGTTGTTTCTTTCAATATTGATAACCCATATCATATTGTGCAAATAGAGGTTAAAGTTTTGGTGATATCAACAACTTTCTAGAAAATATATATCTTGCCAAAATGAACATAATAAAAAAATTCTAGAAACATTGCCTTAAATGGGCAGTGAGAATTACCAAAACAATAAGAATAACAATGATCTTAAAGTATTCATAATTTAAGTCCTTTGTAAGAAAAGAAACTTAAATACAGATAAATTCAAATACCAAATATTCTACCAAATATTTTTAGAAGTACCATGTTAATTTCACAACTCTTCCAGGAAATAGAAAACAGTGGCCAGTCCTTTACCTGTTAGTGTGACTTTGACACTAAAGCCTGGTGACTATACTTAAAGAAAGCAAAATTGCCTCAGAGTAAAGAGTTGGGAAAAGATTTTCCAATCAAATGGGCCCAAGAAACAAGCTGGTGTAGCAATCCTAATATCTAACAAATTAGACTTCAAACTAAAATCAATCAAAAGAGATGAAGAAGGGCATTTCATACTCATCACAGGAAAAGTCCATCAAGATGAAGTCTCAATTCTGAACATCTATGCCCCAAACACGAGGGCACCCACATTTGTAAAAGAAACATTACGAAAGTTCAAACCACACATAAAACCACACACACTTATAGTAGGAGACTTCAACACCCTGCTTTCACCACTAGACAGGACCACCGGACAGAAACTTAACAAAGAAACAAAGGATCTAACAGAAGTTATGACCCAACTGGGTTTAACAGATATCTATAGAATATTCCATCCAAACACAAAAGAATATACCTTCTTCTCAGCACCACATGGCACCTTCTCTAAAACTGACCACATAGTTGACAACAAAGCAAACCTCCACAGATACAAAAGAATTGAAATAATCCCCTGTATCTTGTCAGATCACCATGCTTTAAAGGTAGAATTCAACAGCAATACAAATTGCAGAAAACCTACAAACTCGTGGATATTGAATAACACACAATTGCACCATTCTTGGGTTGAGGAAGAAGTAAAAAAAAGAAATTAAAGACTTCCTAGAATTTAATGAGAATATAAACACAACATACCCAAACTTATGGGACACTCTGAAAGCAGTGCTAAGAGGAAAGTTCATAGCACTAAGTGCCCACATGAAGAAACTGGAGAAAAGTCACACTAGAGAATTGACAGAACAACTAAAAGCTTTAGAGCAAAAAAGAAGCAAACTCGCCGTGGAGGAGTAGACACCAGGAAATAATCAAACTGAGGGCTGAAGTAGAAACTAGGAAAAAATTACAAAGAATCAATGAAACAAAGAGTTGGTTCTTTGAGAAGATCAATAAGATAGACAAAGCTCTATCCAAACTAACCAAAAGGCAGAGAAAGAGCATGCTAATTAAAAAATCAGAAACGAAAAGGGGGATATAACAACGGACACTGAGGAAATCCAGAGAATCATCAGGCCATACTTTGAAAACCTGTACTCCACAAAATTCGAAAATCTAAAGGAAAGGGACAATTTTCTGGATAGATATCACTTACCAAAATTAAACCAAGAAGAGATAAGCAGTTTAAATCAAACTATAACCCCTAATGAAATAGAAACAGTCATCAAAAGCCTCCCAACCAAAAAAAAAAAAAAAAGCCCAGGGTCAGATGGCTTCACTGCAGAATTCTACCAGAAATCAAACAAGAGCTAATACCAGTACTCCTCAAATTGTTCCACACAATAGAAGCAGAAGGGACATTGCCAAACTCTTTTTATGAGGCTCAATCACTTTGATATCCAAGCCACAAAGAGAACTACAGACCAATATCCCTCATGAACATTGATGCAAAAATACTCAACAAAATATTAGTGAATCAAATCCAAGAACACATTGGAAAAATCGTCCACTATGATCAAGTAGGCTTCATCCCAGCAATGGAAGGATGGTTCAACATATGAAAATCCATCAATGTAATCCACCATATAAACAAACTGAAAAAGAAAAACCACATGATCATCTCACTAGATGCTGAAAAATCCTTTGAGAAAAATCCAACATCCCTTCATGATAAAGATCTTGGAGAGAACAGGAATAACAGGAACATATCTAAACATGATAAAAGCAATATACACCAAACCAACAGCCAACATCAAAGTAAATGGAGAGAAACTCAAATTGATTCCTCTAAAATCAGGAACAAGACAAGGCTGTCCAATCTCTCCATATCTCTTCAATAATGTACTTGAAATCCTAGCTAGAGCAGTAAGACAACAAAAGGAGATCAAAGGGATACAAATTGGAAAGGAAGAAGTCAAACTTTGCAGATGATATGATAGTCTACATAAGTGACCCGGAAAAACTCTACCAGGGAACTCCTACAGCTGATAAACACCTTCAGCAAAGTAGCAGGATACAAAATTAACTCAAAAAAGTCAGTAGCCCTACTATATACAGATGATAAATCTAATGAGAAAGAAATCAGAGAAACATCACCCTTCACAATATCCACAAGCAACATAAAATATCTTGGGGTAATACTAATCAAAAAGGTGATAGACCTGTACAGTAAGAACTTTGAGTCTTTAAAGAAAGAAATTAAAGAAGATACCAGAAAATGGAAAAATCTCCCATGCTCTTGGATAGATAGAATCAACATAGTAAAAATGGCAATCTTGCCAAAAGTAATCTACAGATTCAACGCAATCCACATCAAAATCCCAACACAGTTCTTCACAGATCTTGAAAGAACAATACTCAACTTTATATGGAAAAACAATAAAACAGGATAACCAAAACAACTCTGTACAATAAAGGATCTTCTGGAGGCATCACCATCCCTGACTTCAAGATCTATTATAGAGCCATAGTTCTGAAAACAGCTTGGTATTGGCACAAAAATAGACAGATAGACCAATGGAATCGAATCAAAAACCCTGATATTAACCCACACACCTATTAACACCTTATTTTTGACAAAGATGCTAAATCTATACAATGGAAGAAAAACAGCATCTTCAACAAATGGTGCTGGCACAACTGGATTCAGACATGCAGAAGATTGCAGATAGATCCATACCTGTCACCATGCACGAAACTTAAGTGCAAATGGATCAAAGATCGCACCATAAATCCAGCCACACTGAATCTTCTAGAAAAGAAAGTGGGAGATACCCTTGAACGAATTGGCACAGGAGACCTCTTCCTGAACATTATGCTAGTAGCACAGACACTGAGATCTGCAATTAATAAATGGGACCTCCTGAAACTGAGAAGCTTCTGTAAGGCAAAGGACACAGTTAGTAAGGCAAAACGACAGCCCACAGAATGGGAAAAGATCTTCACCAACCCCACATATGACAGAGGACTGATTTCCAAAATATTCAAAGAACTCAAGAAGCTAACCACCAAAACACCAAACAATGAAATTAAAAAGTGAGGTGCAGAACTAAATAGAGAATTCTCAACAGAGGAATCTGAAATGGCTGAAAGACACTTAAGAAAGTGCTCAAAATCATTGGCCTTCAGAGAAATGCAACTCAAAACAACTCTGAAATACCACCTCACACCTGTCAGAATGGCCATAATCAAAAACACCAATGACAACCTATGCTGGAGAGGATGTGGAGAAAAAGGAACACTCCTCCATTGCTGTTGGGAATGGGAACTTGTAAGACCACTCTGGAAATCAGTATGGTGGTTGCTCAGAAAAATGGGAATCAGTCTACCTCAAGATACAGCCATTCCTCTCTTGGGCATATACCCAATAATGCACATTCATACAACAAAGGCATATGTTCAACCATGTTCATAGTAGCATTGTTTGTAATAGCCAGAACCTGGAAGCAACCTAGATGCCCCTCAACTGAAAAATGGATAGAGAAAATGTGGTACATTTATACAATGGAGTACTACTCAGCAGAAAAAAAAGCAATGGAATCTTGAAATTCACAGGCAAATAAATGGAATTAGAAGAAACCATCCTGAGTGAGGTAACCCAGTCACAAAAAGACAAACATAGTATGTACTCACTCATATATGAATTTTAGACATAGAGCAAAGGATTACCAGCCTACAATCCTCTTCACCAAAGAAACTAGGAAACAAGAAGGACTCTAAGGGAAAAATGCATGGAGCCCTGAGAATGGGAAGGGGCAGGATCTCATGAGCTAATTGGGAGGATGAGGGTAGGGGAGAGGGAGCTGCCAGATTGAGAGGAGGAGATGGGGAGGGGAGAGGAGGAAATGGAGGAGCAGAAATGTTGAGTTGGGGGAAGAATAGAGGAGAGCAGGATGAGAGATAACTATAACAGATGTATGGCCATTATAGGTCTGAGGAGAGATCTGGCACTAGGGAGATTTCCAGAGATCTACAAGGATGACACGAACTGACAATCTAGGCAATGATGGAGAGGATAACCTAAATGCCCTTCCCCTATAATGACACTGATGACTACTTTTTATGCCATCCTAGAGCCCTCATCCAATGGCTGATGGAAGCAGAGGCAGACACCCACAGACATACACTGAACTGAACTCTGGAACCTAGTTGCAGAGAGGGAGGAATGAAGATCAAAGGGGTCAGCACCAGGCTGGTGAAACCCACAGAAACAGCTGGCCTGTACAAGGGGGAGCACATGGACCCCAGACTGCTGTCTGGGAGGCCAGCACGGGACTGATCCAGACCCCTGAACATGGATGTCAATGAGGAGGCCTCTGCACTCTAGGGGGGCCCTGGTAGTGGATTAGTATTTTTCCCTGGTGTAAGAAAGGACTTTGAGAGCCCATCTCACGTGAAGGGAAGCACTCTCAGCCTGGACACATGGGGGAGGGCCTAGGCCTGGCCCAGGATGATGTGGTCGACTTTGGGGAGCCCCCATCGAGGGTCCTACCCTGCCTGGGGAGTGGAGGGTGGATGGAGTGGGAGGTGGGTCAGGGGTGGGGAGAGGGGTGGGGGAGGGGTGAGAGCGGGAGAAGGGATTCACATGTGAAACAAGCTTGTTCCTAATTGGAACTAATAAAAAAAAAATAACAAAAAGAAAGAAAGCAAAATTATACGACAATCACACCCTTCAGCGTACATGCAAAATTCCCCAAATGAAATACTCATTCGCAGGCTAAGTAGAGAACAACATAAAATAATTTAATTTCACAACCAAGATGAGTTTATTCCAAAGTTAAACGGTAAAACAATCCGTGTAATAAAGTTTTTTTTAAGTTACATGTCACTTCAGCTGATACACAGAAATACATGAAATAGGTTTCAACACTGATGATGACAATGATGTTGATGTATAGATGAAGATGAGAGCCTCTAGAAGTTCTATAAGCAGAAACAGCTTGGAGCTACAGAGAAGGGATGGATGAGGTAATTACATTGGTAATGGTATCTTAACAGAGGGAAGGTTACACCAGGTTGCCACCAGGAAACAAGAGTGCCTGGAGAGAATCTAGGATATGCCGACCATCCTGAGGTTGAAATTACACACACACACACACACACACACACACACACGAGTTATAATCTTACTACTTGTAATCTAAAGTATGCATACCAGGTATTGCTTCCCAATGCTTAACAAGTCTGCTGTATGAAATGTTAGATACACTGACGGTGGGATATAATTAATGCAATTATGGAAGACTGCTTGCGAGTCTGTAAGCACAAAGATGACACTTGAGGCACCTTCCCTGAAAAGATGTGTATATGTGTGCTAAAAGGCAGCTTGCAGGAAGATGTTCTCTGAATGTTTCCGATAATGAAGAAAAACAAAATGGAGACGAGCATCCCCTTGGTGCAAAATGTTAAATAACCATAATATATTCATATAGTGGAATGCTCTGCATAAATTAAAATAGATTAATTATATATGTATATATTAAGATGGTTTGACTCTCAAAAACACAATTTCAAGTGATTAAAACAAGATGCAAAAGATGTATACAGAAATTCCCCAACTCTGAAGTTTTGAGATGAAAGGCATGGTTGTAGCTTCCTATTTGTGGTGCATACAGATGTCCAAAAGGACAAATGCACACGCAGGAATAATACTCAGCAACCTCGAAATGGTCATCTCCAAGAAGACGGAGGGAGGGTGAGAAAGAAAGTAGGAGGAATGGAGCTTCATCTCTTCTGTATTCATATCTACACAGCAAAATCTAAATTTTAAAGAGGAAGACGTAGAGGAAGCATTCATTTGACAAGCTATAAAAAGAACACCTCTCATTTTAAAGCCGGTTCTCTGAGTGATCATTTACATACCACAAGATTCAGCCTTTTTACATATACAGTTTGATGAGTGTTAGCAAACAAGTACAGTTGTGTAACAGCTAGTGTAATGGAAAAGCATGTCTACTGCCCAGAAAAGTTCCTTCATGCTCCTCTGTGGCCCAATCATTCTTCCTCATCACTAGCACCCCTCTATGGTCATCCGTCCTGTAGTTTTCAATCCCAGTGAAACACCTCCACAATGCCACCTAAATGGACTAAATGGCATGTAGCCTATTGGGTCTTACGTATTATTTAACACAATGCTTCTGAGACTCATGGGCATACTTGTATGTTGTCCTAGATAGGGTTTCTATTGCTGTGATGAAACAGCATGACCAAAAATCAAGTTCAGGAGTATGGTCATTTGAATGTAAGTGGCCCCCATAAGTTTATAGGGAGTGGCACTATTAGTAGGCGCAGCCTTATTGGAGGAAGTATGTCACTGTAAGGGTGGACTCTGAGGTCTCCTATACTCGGGCTATGACTAGTTAGTTCACTTCCAGTTGCCTGCTGGTCAAAATATAGTACCCTCTTCTTCTCCAGACCTATGTCTGTCTGTACACCACCATGTCCTGCCATGCGGATAATGGACCAAACCTCTGAAACTGTAAGACAACCCCAATTAAATGTTTTCCTTTATAAGAGTTGCTGTGGTCATGTGTCTCTTGAAAACAATAGAAGCCCTAACTAAGACAGGAGGAGAGGGTTTGTTTGGCTTACACCTCCACATTGTAGTCTGTCTTGAAGGAAGCCAAGACAGGAACTCAAGCAGGAGCTGATGCAGAGGCCATGGAGGAGTGCTGTTTACTGGATTGCTACCCATGGTTTGATCAGCCTACTTTCTTATAGAACCCAGACCACCTATCCAGGAATGACACCACCCACAATAGGCTGGGCTCTTCCCCGTCCATCACTAATTAAGAAAATGCCCTACAGATTTGCCTACAGCCAGATATTAGGAAGCATATTTTTTTAATTCCCACCTCTGATGACTTTAGCTTGTGTCAGTAGACTTAAAACTGTCCAGCACGTAAGTATTCATAATTTATTGCCTTTTGTTACTCAGTAGAATCCCATTGTGTAGATGTACCATAGTGTGCTTATCTATTTACCCGCTGGTGGACATTTAAGTTGTGTCTTAGTTTGGGCTCTTAGAAACAAAGCTACTATAGTGGGATACGGAGGTTTAAGTCTGTAATTCCAACACTCTGGAGACTGAGGTAGGTAACTTCAAGGTCAGAAGTCACACAATCACAATAAATGCAGAAAAGGCCTTAGTCAAAGTTCAATGTCTTTTCATGATAAAAAAAAAAAAAAAACACTGAAGAAAGCAGCAAGAGAAAAAAATACAGCTCAACATAATAAAGACTATGCATGACAAATGTATACCAACATTAAATGGAAGAACAACTCAAAACATTCCCTCTAAAGCCAAGAACCAGACAAGAGTGTCCACTTGTCTATCTACAAATAGGAAGGGAAGTCAAACAATCCCAATTTGCACTACCCTATATTAGAATAGGGTCTTCAAATGTGTAGTTAAATTAAGGGTCTTGAGATAAAAAGATTATCTAGGAATAGCTATGTGGGTCATAAATGTAATCATATATCTCTTTTAAGATCAGTGGGAGCAAGCTAGTGGTGGCACATGCCTTTAATCCCAGCACTCAGGAGGCAGAAGCAGGAGGATCTCTGTGAGTTGGAGGCCAGCCTGATCTTCAGAGTGAGTGCCAGGACAGCCAGAGCTACAGAGAAACCTTGTCTGAAAAAAAAATCAGTGGAAAATCTGTCACACACAGAGGAAAAGGCAAGAACAGTAGGGAGCAAAGTAATATTTGGAGATGCTAGCCTTGAAGATTGAAAGGACATGGCCACGATGAGTGTCAGTGACCACTAGATAATAGAAGAGTCAAAGAACTGATTCTCCCCAAAAGAAGCCTATGATTCCCCAGAAGGAGCATCACCCAGTCAATATCTTGATTTTAGTCCAACATTACTAAATTTTAACTTCTGTCCAGAAATTCCAGAATGGGATGAATAAACTCATTGTGGTAAGCCACTGTGTGTGGTATTTTATTGCCACAGCTTCAAGAAAGTAACATGAGCCCCCATGAATTCTACTTAATGACAGTCATGGTGCCCACATATAACCCTCTACACCTTGTGCTATGGTTTGGATATAGTTTGGGAGTATCATCCAAGGTTTCATGGGTTGAAGTTTAATCCCCACTGTGAGGTTGTTGTTTTTTAAAATTTATTTATTTATTATGAATATAGTGTTCTGCCTGCATGTATATCTGCACACCAGAAGAGGGCACCAGATCTCATTACAGATGGCTGTGAGCCACCATGTGGTTGCTGGGAATTGAACTCAGGACCTCTGGAAGAGCAGCTGGTGCTCTTAACCTCTGAGACATCTCTCTACCCCACCCCCACTATGAGGTTTTGAGGGTAGAAAATTAATCCAATGTGGCATTTAGAGTTGGGGCCTTTGGGGGTAATTAGTATTAAATCAGCCATGGAGTGGAATCTTTGTGAATAAATGCTGGCAGTTTCATAAGAGAAAGAACAGGGAAGATGGATACAGGCTCCCTGTCTCTCGACATGTGCTGCCATGTACAACCTTAAGATTCTGCAAGCTCGAGGACTAACCACCAGGAGCACAGGGAGACAGCTCAGTGAGTAAAGTGCTTGCTGTGCAAGCTGGGCCACCTGAATCTCCAGAACCCACGCAAGAGCTGGGTGCTGTAGCATATAGCTAGAACACCAGAGTACCACCACTGGGAGACCAGAGCAGAGGAGAACTGCCAGGGGCTCCCAGACCAGAAAGCCTGCTGTATTTAGCAGAGAACTTGAGTGACCCTGTCTCAGACAAGGTACAAGGCAAGGACCAACACCTGAGCTTGACCCCTGACCTCCAGACATGCACGCATAAACCCACACTCAAGTACACGAACGTGCATGAAAACACTGTACCCATATCCCTGAAAACAAAGCTATTGCTGAATGTGGGTCCTCTCGTCCAGAGCAGAACCAGGAGCCAAAACAAACCTCTTTCCAACATACCAAATCTGTGATGGCATTGGTTATTAACAGACAAGGAACTAATACACCTTGCTGCGCTATTTTGTTTGTTTTTAACGTTTCTAAGTATTTTCTTTTCTATTGAGAAATTCTGGGAAATGACCACAAAAGTACAGTACAACAAAAAACTGGGACTAGTTTTTTTTTAAACCGAAAATTTCAAATTCTAGAATTGCTTATTTTGAAACTACCTACCAAACAAAATAGGATATAAATAAATAAATAAATAAATAAATAAATAAATAAATAAAGGTCGTGGATGTTCGTGACAATATTAAAACAGCTTACTCCTGTCATGACACCTTCGGGACAAGGTAGGTATGGCTGGTTCTAGTTAAGTTTTTGTTTGTCTGTTTGTCTGTTTGCCTGTTAACAACAACAACAACACAACAAAAGCAACAGCCACCTTAAAAACAAAGGTCAGAGCCCTGCCACCTGCCACCATCCTCACGGCACCAAGTGGCAGGTACTGGGCTGGGCTGAGCTCACTGACCCTACTGCTGCGCCTTATAGCCTGCTGGTTTGTGGGGCACACTTTTGGATGGGGTGGAGGGACACTTCCTTGGGAAAGCAGCCACTGAGCCTCCAGCTGAGTGCAGGCTGCACTTAGAGGAGAGGCTTCTATGCTTCTCTTCATTTGTTTCTTTCTGGTCTTGGCCCTGGCCAGGTTTCTCACTGCCCTCTTTTTGTTCATGGTCTTGCTCTCTATGGGAGGACAAAGTGTTCTTAACTCCGTTAACCAAGAATCTTATTTGTACCAGCAAGGGGACACTTCATTCAGCCCATCAGTTGTATTGTCTCTGCTCTGGTTTCCCTATACTTTCTTCTAAGGCTAGGGGCAAAGTAGGAAGAAACCCCCATCCACCGTGCTGTGTTTTAAGAAAGATTTATTTCCAGACATAATAGAGTATATGCCTTTAATCCCAGCAGAGGCAGGTGGGTCTCTGTGATCCCAAGGCCAGCAGGGTCTACAGAGTAAGCCAGGGCTACATTGGGAGACTTTGTCTGAAAAAAAAAAAAAAAAGAAAAGAAAGGAGGGAGAAAAGGAAGGAAGGAAGGAAGTAAAGAAGGAAGGAAAGAATGAAGGAAGGTTTGTTGTGATTTATAATTATTCACAAAACATACTAATAACATGAACCAGCAGAGATAGTTGTGAATACACACTACTCTTGAAAAGGACCTGAATTCAGTTCCCAGCTCCCATGCCAGGTGGTTCACAACCACCTATAACTTCAGTTCCAGGTTATACGACGCCCTCTTCTGGCCTCCACTGGCACCTGTCCTTATGTGAACATGGTTACACACGAGGCACCAGGCACACACACACAATTAAAAATGAGTATTTCTTAAATATAGTAAATCAGTTAAAATGATAAAAAAGAAAGCAAAGACATACAAAGTAGAAGCAACAACAAGCTGTATCCGAATACAGCAGGCTCTCCATGCTCATAGGTTTTCTTGTCAATACTATTGACAAGAAATAGTGCAACAACTATTTGCATATCTTTCACATTGTATGAGATATCATAACTAATTTAGAAATAATTTAAAGTATATCATAAGCTGAACATATATTATATGCAAATATCAATATAAGAGTTGAGCACCTGCCGGGGATTGGTGGCGTACGCCTTTAATCCCAGCACTCGGGAGGCAGAGGCAGGCAGATCTCTGTGAGTTCGAGGCCAGCCTGGTCTACAGAGTGAGTGCCAGGACAGGTTCCAAAGCTACACAGAGAAACCCTGTCTCGGGAAAAAAAAAAAAAAAAGAGTTGAGCACCCATAGACTGTGAGCACCCATAGACTGTGATGTCCATTACATGTCCAGGAACCAACTCCCTGTATATAGTGAAGATATACTTAGGATATTTCATGCCATTAGTCAGTTTAAAGCTAACAGTCAATACATAGGAGTTTGTACTGATGAGTTTTTATCAACGTGACATAAACTAGAGTTACCCAGGAAGAAGTCACTTTAATTGAGTAATTGCCTCCAGCAGGTTTGTGATGACATATCCATGGAACATTTTCTTGATTAATAATTAATGGGGAAGGGCCAAGTCCCCTGTGGGCTATTATTCCTGGGCAAATGGCCCCAGGTTGCAGAAGAAAGCAAGCTGAGCAAGCCATGGGAGCAAGCCAGTAAGCAGCACCCCTCCATGGCCTCTGCTTTGGTTGCTGCCCTGAGTCCCTGTTTTGGTCTCCCTAGATGATGGACTGTAAGTGGCAATCCAAATAAACTGCCCCCCAAGTAATTTTTGGTCAGTGTTTCATCACAACAACAGGGAGGCAAACTAGAATAGAGGTCTTCTTGTTTATAAAATGTAAGAGGGCATTGGTTAAAAAACAACCCAAATCCATAGAAATAGAAAACACAAGGTGAAATTTCTCCAGGGACTGCTGCTGCCCAGGACACTGTGGGGTAGGTGGCTGTAGTTATGCATGGGATTTTAATAGCCTCGGTATAAACGTTTATAAGATTGCTTATACACTATAGCATGAGTTGATAACTTATTAAAACTTAGCAAACATAAATTCTATAGGAGTGAAGACAATGTCAAGTGAATACCCTCCAGATGTAGAACTCACTGCTGACTTGCCTTAATTCCAAAATCTATTTTAGTGTTATTAATGTAAGCCCTTGATTAATGTTCAGAAAATACATACTCCTTTCTCAATTGAACTATCAAGCGTTCAATAGCCCTGTACAGTAATCCCTATCAAATGTGGCTGTATTGAAAGCAGATTTTTCAAGGCATGAAATACTTAGTGTTTCTGTTGCCAATGAGAGATTCAGATAACTACTGAGGCGATATGCCTTTTTAGGGGGGGGGGGTCTCTCAGTTCTTGTCTTTTCCAGGAAAAAAATCAGTGGAGACACACAGTTTAAGCAGTTTACTTAACAAAGCAAGCCAAGATTCCAAGGAGTGAGCTGTCCCACAGAGAAGGGGAGCAGTGTTATAGATTATGCACTGTAAATTTTTCTTTAATTCTTATATTTATGAAGTGGGCATCATACTGGTGGAGTGAAACCGTTCACCAAATGATGGTGAATCCAATCACCTCTTTAGGATACTTCTTCCCTGGATCTTCTTTAGAGGCCAAAGCCACAATGAAAAGGATACTACAGTGAAGCCACTGCCTTTCGAATGCACAGACCCTTCCCTAGTGCACAGATGAGCAAAGACCCCAGTGCCTTAGTTTCTGATATGGTGTGAACAAGCTATCTGCAGCCCCAAGGACAGCTGGCCATCAAGAGCACCCTGGATGTCAGCTGACACAGATAACACTGCACTTTTCTTGGTCTACACTTCTGATTTCCTTTTGAGATTGCCCAAGGTCTTATGACTGATCTCATAACAGTCTGATGGCTAAGACATTTCCTTGCCCCACAGTTAAGACATCTTTTTTTTTTTAACATCGAGACTCTATCATGAAAGTTGGAAGCAGGTATGACAGTTGGATAACGTGGGCTACTTGTGGGATTCCCAGCAGCGGGAACCGGACCTGTCCCTGACACTTTGGCAGGCTTTTGGGAACCTAATCCTCATACTGGGTTGCTTTACCAAGCCTTAATAAGAGGGGAGGAGCTTAGTCCTTACCTCAACTTAATATGTGGTGTTTTGTTGACACCATGGGAGGCCTACAGGTTTCTGAACAGAAACAGATGAGGGATGGGGAGGGGAGGGGAACTGTGATTGGGGTGTAAAATAAATGAATAAATTTAACTAATTTACACATTAGTTAAATTTAACTAATAAAAAACATTTTAAAGTGGGCTGGAGAGATGGCTTAGAGGTTAAGAGCACTGACTGTTCTTCCAGAGGCCCTGAGTTCAATTCCCAGCAACCACATGATGGCTCACAGCCATCTATAATGAGATCTGGTGCCCTCTTCTGGCCTTGCAAGCATACATGCAGACAGAACACTATATACATAATAAATAAATATAGGGGAGGAAAGGAGGGAGAAGGGAACTGGGATTGTCATGTAATTCAATCTTGTTTGTAATTCAAATTTAAAAAGTCAAAAAAAACTTACAGACACAAAAAAAGAAAAAATAAATAAGTCTTAAAACATAAAAAATAAATATTTTAAAGAAAAAAAAACAGAATTTTACAAGAGCTTGTCCAACTGTACAAAGAAAAACCGAACTTGGGCCGTCTTGCAAGACGCAATTCTCTCCACTCCTATCTGCCTTCCACCCAACAGCTCGTGGCTGCCCCCGGAAGAGAGACACACATCTCCAAAGAGAACCCCTTGGCTAACGGAAAGGAATCTTGCTAAGAGGCTCAAGAAGAAGGAATCTTCTTCCTAAGGCTCCCCACCTAGCATCAGTTAGCATCTTGGGAACACATAAGCTCAAAGAAAGGAAAAAGGGAACCGTGAAGAGAAGGGGAAAAACACTGCATTTCATTCTAAGAGCGAGCCGCTGCTCGGACGAGGGGCCCAGCAAAGAGAAGCTGGCGAACCCTCCAGAGCCTTCGCAAAAGGTCACTCCCCGCTGTCTCGCACAACCACACCTGCGCACGCGGCTCTCCTCGCTGGAGGACGCCCTCGGCGCCGAACCGGCCGGACCGCTAGGTGGCACCCGAGGCCCCGCTCCCAGGGAACACTAGTAGTTCCGGGTTGCCCGCCCGCTCCGCTCTAGCCGCCCAGTTTCCGCCTCTCGCCTGCTCTCCGGTGCTGGAGCGGGCCGGGGCGAGCTTCCCGGGACACGTGCGAGCAGGCTCGGCCGCAGGTAAGGCGTGCGCCGCTGGGGTCGCAGCCGAGGGCGGCGGCACAGGGCTCCGCAGGTCCCCAGGTCCTGACGGTTCCGGGAGAGTACTCGGCAGACACCCTGACCTCTCCCCTGCGTCCTGACTGTGGGGAAGTGAACGAGCCAAGAGTGCACTTCTTTAAATCAGGGTTACAACTGGCTGACCACTGTATAGTGATTAAACATTTCATTTTAAATTCAAAATATATATAGATATAGAATGCACTTCATCTCTCCCAGCTCGCCCGCCCCCAGCTCTGTAGTTTTAAAGTGTGGGAGGTGCAGACTGTGTTTGTTACTAGTTTGGTTTTTTGGGTTTTTTTTTTAATGCATTCAAGATGACACTTGGGAAAATAAGTATATGACACCGCCACAGCTTCCATCACCACACCAGACGGCAGAGAAATGTGGGTTGTTCATGATGAGTGGAATGGAGTTACTATAATCTGTTCAGTGGCGTTCGTGCCTGTGACCCAGTACCAGTTTTCAAATGCTCGCCCTGATTAGTTTGCTTTCAAAAACACGTGTGCCTTCCTTGGGTCGTGATTGGGCAGGCACTACGCCTTCGGTTTTGCAGTCTATGGTGGCCTGATAACTGTCTTCATTTACAGGGTGAGAGTCGAGGGACCCGTGGCCTTTTATTTAAATAAAAGCAAAGAAAGGATTCTAGCTGCCTTCCCTACATCAAGCTCAGTGCACCCTGCACTCTGAGGAGCTGAAGAAAGTTTCCTCCCCCAAAAATACACAATGCACATTGCATACAAATCCAGACAGCAGTCAGCCGAGATGAACTCCACACTTTATCGTCACCTTTCAAAAGGAAAAGGCAAACCTAATCCAAAGCCAGTTAGTGAACTAGAATTGATCTTTTAAATCAAATCTAGAGGCTGGGGAGATGGCTCCATGGGTGAAATGCTTACTGTGCAAGTATGGGTACTTGAGTTTGATCCCCAATACCCCCGTTAAAAAAGCAAACGCTGGAGTGGAGACTTTTACTGGGGAGGTCGAGATAAGAGGATCCCCTGAACTCGTTCCTCAGCCAGTCTAGCCAGTCCATGAGCTACAATGAAAAATGTCTCAAAAAATAAGGTAGAGAATAATTGGATGCCTAATGTTAACCACCGACCTACATACACATCCTCACACACGAGTGCCTGCAGACACTGGAATAAATCAGATCCATCAGCAAGATAAGAAACTTGTCTTTTTACGACCAAGAAAAAGAGAGAAATTCTGAATTTTCAGATGTGTGCTCAATGTGTTTTGTTTGACATGTTTAAGTAACTTGCTTTTGCTTCTCATTTTCAACAATTTTTTTCTCCATAACACTGTATTTTTATTTCATTCACATTTAAAGAAGCATGACATTTCAAACGGACTGCTTTGGCTCAGCAGGTAATATTGTTCCATCAGAGGACCCAAGTTGAGTTCCTACCAGCGTCAGGCGGTTCACAACCACCCATGACACCTGGGCAGCAGTTCTAACCTGTGGTTGTGACCCCACGGGTTCATAGATCAGATATTTACATTATGATTCATAACAGTAGCAAAATTACAGTCATGCAGGAGCAACTGAATAATTTTATGGTTTGGGGCCACCACATCATGAGGAACTGTGTTAAAGGGTAGATGCCTTAGGAAGTTTGAGAGCCACTGTTCTAGGGGATGCGACACCATCTTGCCTCCTCAGGCACTGTACCCACAGCACATACTCACACAGATCCACCCACACATAAATTTTTAAAAATTGAAAATTTTACACTATTATGTAACTCCTAGGATTTTATATGAATTAAAATCTAATTGACATGTAAATTATTTGACTTAATGTTGTTTTAAAAACATATCCTTTTCTTTCATAAAATTCTCTCTTTTTTTTTTGTTTTTGTTTTTGTTTTTCGAGACAGGGTTTCTCTGTGTGACTTTGGCACCTATCCTGACACTCGCTCTGGAGACCAGACTGGCCTCGAACTCACAGAGATCCACCTGCCTCTGCCTCCCGAGTGCTGGGATTAAAGGCATGCGTCACCACTGCCCGACCAAAATTGAAACTCTTTAAGAAGCATACTAAGATCTTGCAAAGTCCTAATTTTTTTTCATTTTATTTTATACGTATTTGTGTGTGCCCAGGCTTGCCAGGTGAGAAGACACCATGGAGAGTCAGTTCTCTCCTTCTACTTCCTGAGTTCACGGATCAGACTCATAGAGCAGGCCTGGTAGCAGGCACCTGAAGCTGCTCAGCCATCACTCCAGCCTAATTTTTCCTTTCTTTCCTTTTTATTTAAAGTTAGAGAGGGGCTGAGCGGTGGTGGCGCACGCCTTTAATCCCAGCACTCAGGGGGCAAAGGAAGGCGGATCTCTGTGAGTTCCAGACCAGCGTGGTCTACAGAGCAAGTTCCAAGACAGCCTCCAAAGCTACACAGAGAAACCCTGTCTTGGGGGAAAAAAAGAGAGGGGGGGGGAAGGTAGCAATGTGTCAGTCTTAGGACCAGTGGTTACAGAAAACAGTCCTTTTTAGCCTGCACCCACCCACATACATACATACATACACACACACACACACAGCACAAAATAAATGAATACAATTTTTAAAGATTTTTTTTAAAAGCACCTCCTTTGTTTAAAGAATTTTTTTTAACCAGGTTCCTAGGTTTTAACCATTTACTAGGATATGTGTCTGTTTCTGTGGACAGACACTGAAGTAGCTGTTCTGGAAGTGGGCCTGGGTCAAGGATTGGGGTCTGAAGAGGTTTGTTCTCTTCCTTTGTCATAAAGACTCTGTCGCTTTAAGACGTGGGTTTTGTGGTCTGTGTTGCCATGGATTCTGTTGTGATCTGATGACTGATTATAAATCCCACCTGTGTGCTACATTGCAAGGTGAATATGGAGTTACCTTTGCATCCTGTGATGGCTTTGGCTGTTTCTAAAGAGGCCCTTCCTCTCTTTCCTACCTGTCAGGTTACCAAGGTGCTGGTTCCCCCACCCCCACCCCCTCATCAGGCTTTGTAAATGAAGGTATCATTTCAGGTAATGAGCGCACACAGTTACACCTGAAATTTTATCGAGTAAGGACGAAACATCAGCATGTGTGTCCGTGTGAACACACGAACACCAGCTTTCAAAGAGGTTTAGGGTTCCTTTTTTGAGTTACTGTTTGCTGAGTATCGCTGCCCTACTTCTTTCTCTTCTGAGAAAAGGGAAAGTCAATTTTAGACAGGCAAAGTTCAGAATAGACTAAATGATGGAGCCAGAGTGCAAAGCCAGGTCTCATCCTGTAGCCTCTATTTAAAAATAAAATGATTGGGAATTCAAGATCTACTTTCCTTCTTTTAATGCTGTAGCAAAATGATAGTTCCCAGCCTGCCTTAAAGTATCTCTAGAAATTTTATGCAATTACAATGAAAATTTATATACTGGTAATTGAGCAAAAGAGGGCAAAATGAAAAGAGGTTAGAAACAATTTGTTTTAAACTTGTGCTTGGAAAAAGATTCAAAGTTTTTGGTTTTTGTTTTTCTTTTTTAAAAAGCATACACAGAAACATAGCTGGTTCTGAAGACTTCTAGACATCTGCAAGGCCCCAGGAGGGTTGTGACACTGGTCATTATTTTCTATTCAGATGTTAAACTGGTAATGACATTTCCTCCTGGTAAAATGAAACCCTTATTCTAATAGCACCAGCCCAAGCCCATCTGCAACCACACAGCCACACAAGAGATGGCAGGGAAGTGTGTAACTTAGCCAAGAAAGCTGAGTGAGTCCCAGATTTGGTTGAATGAGGCTTCCGACCTGACTCCTCTCCCCGTGCTAGCCTTTGGGTGGCACTGCCAGCCCAAGATCATCTAGTTGGTTCAAGGTGGCAAATGGTTTGAGGCTAACATTCCACAGGTGGTTTGAGGTCAACTTCTGTTGTGTTTCTGGATGTTGAAATAGCATTAAAACTCTCTTCAAACAAACTAGGGTTATTCCTTGCAAGCACTATTTTGAAATTGTATCAGGTGTGTTACACCTAGTCTTCTCTTTTAACAGGTGTGCAGGACCTCTTCCCTGCAGGTGGCAGGCAGTGTCATTGGCATGCTTACTTCCTCCCACACTCTCCTGGCATTTTTAATTTTGAAGTATTAGTTTGATGGAACCAGACATTGCTTTGCAAGGGTAATGTGCAAAACCCTGAAGAGCTGGTTTATTTTAGCACCCTTCTCCTTGGGAGGTTTTGGTATAATTCACCCATTAGTTTTTTTCAAGATAGATGTATGTCCTATTTATGTTTAAAAGCCAGCTCCTTTTCCTCTTAGCCAAACTGTTTCCCAAATAGTCTTTTAGCCAGCAAGGATTCTCATCTTGGCATGAAAATTTCACATAAATTGGCATATTCTGCCGCCAGTAGCCCATCTATCTGACCTACATGAGATGGCATAGCTAGTCTACCAGAAGCATTCTTCTTATTGTTGATGGTATATATATTTTACTTTTTACTATGTCTGTGTGAATCCATGCCATTTGAGTGTGGTGCCCACAGAGGCCGAAAGAAGGCATCAGATCCCATGGAGCTGGAGTTGCAGGCAGTTGGGGGCAGTCCAACATGGGTGCCATGAACTGAACTTTCTTCTGCAAGAGCAGCAAGCTATTCTCAGAAAGCTAGCCTTCCAGCCTCCAGAAGCATTCTTGATTTTTACACGTCAGTTATGTGGGGTCCGTTCTGTCTGTTAGCTATCATTTTAATGCCCTAGTTATCATTCTTACATCTGTTTCGACATTCTGTACCTCTGAAGAAAATGTTACTGTTGAGCTAGTTTGCATTAAGGCTGATAAATAGCATCATAATTCCTAGGTGACTTTTGTTCAGGGACAACAGATCTTTTGAGCTGATGGTCCTTATTTGAGCTGTTGAATTTTGTTTCTATAAAACTACTGTCTGTTTTTCCCAAATGGCTTTCAGTTGCTAGGCAGAATTCAATCCAGTAACCTAGAGGCCAAATGACCTCATAACTCATTAGCAGTTCTCAGAGCCATCTGGTGCCCTTGAGGAGAACAGTGTTCAAAGGACTGATAATAAAGAGAACAGTATAATTACTTCTCTGCCATGATTACACCTTTAGATGGCAAGCAGTCAGCATATTTATTTGCAGATTGCTTGGGTGGTTGTTTTCTAAAGGTATAATAACAATGCTGTAGCAGAATAACTTGTTCCCCTGTCCCCTTCATGCAGCTTGCAAATAAGTAAACTTGACAACAGGTAAAGAACCTATTGAATCACAAATTGTAAGAAAGTCAATACACCAAAGAAACATAGTACATGACCCCAAAATGTAAAAACCACAGTTGTGAGAAAGAAGTAGCTAGCTATAGAGTAGATATGTCTCAACTCCAGGGCAGATCTTGCCAAAGGTACATGGTAATTCATGGGTGGCTTGCTGTATTTCATTTTCTACAGTGTTTACTAGATAAGTGTAGAATTTCACAAGCTCACCTATTAATCTCCTTTTTTATAGGGAATCTTGTTCCTCACTGCCTTAGAAATGGCTTCAATTTCAGAATACGCACTGCGCATGTCCCGACTCAGTGCCCGGATCTTTGGAGAAGTGGCCAGGCCTACTGATTCAAAGTCCATGAAAGTGGTGAATATGTTCAGTGAGCTTCCCTTGGCCAAAAAGAAAGAGACTTACGACTGGTATCCAAATCACAACACGTATTTTGCGCTCATGGGCACACTGCGTTTCCTTGGCCTTTATAGGTGAGGAGAGGGTAAAAGATACAGCTTTGTGGGAGGGTGTTAGCAGATCAGCAAAGGAAAGCAATTAGCTTGTCTCTGCTTACAGTTTTGTGGCTCTTCTAAGAGAGTCCAGCTGTATCAAAAGATCCAGTGTGGGGAGGTGGGTGTTCTTTCAAAATTGCCTTGATTCATAAACAGGCAACAAACAAAAACATAGCTTGTTAGAATTTTATCTAAAATATAACCAGCATCAAATTGTACTGAGGTATAGAGAGATGTCCAGTTGTTCAGTAATTTAAGGGTGCTCTAAAAAGGATGGGGTAGGATGTGGGCCAAAATGATGAGGGCTAAAACCCCACAAGCACCCTGGTTGCCAGAGCTGCTGGTTCTTGGTACAGAAGAACAGAACCTGCCCCACACATACCTGCTTCTTATTGGGTATGCATGCAGGAGCCTCCACACTCTGCAGGTGACGGTCTATTGACGTCCTTACTCCTCCCACTCGATTCTGGCATTTTTGTGTCTTTGATATATTAATTTGGCTTGGATAAGCTGTAGTTCACTTTTAATGGTAACTAATAAATTGCATAACTCTTAATAACGTATGTTTGGTAGGTCTAAGAAGTGAGTGCTTAACACCTTTGTGGGAAAAGAAAAAGAATAAAATACCTAGATGGTCATTTTCTTTTAAAAAAAATTTTCAAGATAACATGTTTTCATTGGACCTAGCTATTAACGTGGGACCATTCATTGTAATTTAAAATAAATAGCACAGCATGATACTCATTCCAGAGAGGTAAAGGTTGGTACGTTAATTTATCCAACATATATTTTTAAGTTCTTTCCATGTACAGGTATTAAAGATGGACAAGGAACAACAGTGAACAAAACAAATGGATACTCTAAGTTAATATATCACTGGAGAGTATAATGTATGGCCTACTTTTGAGTGTCTGGAATTGCTAGGGACTATCTCTATAGTCTCTTAGTCGTGACTCAGAAAAATAAAACCTAATTTTATTATGATCCAGAATAAATATCAGAAGCTAGATCCCATGGAAGGTTATAACCCCTAACAAAATCACATTCGAATATTTTAATATGTCTGCTTGATAGTGTTCTTCATTTATTTGACAAACAAAGACCTAGCTATCTTTGGAGAAAAGAGAAAAAAAATACTAAGCACTTGGTTGTTCATTGAGAAGCAAAATTATTTTTATGTGTTTAGTCAGTAGTTATGGTAAATGATGCCTCCGATGCATGGCTCTCTCTGTAGCATCAGACACGGTGAATGTAGACAACCCTTCAATAAAGTCTGATGCAAAGGCCTGCAAAAGAGGGAGGGGAATATAATCAACCAAAACAGCTGATTCACTCAGTTAACGAGCTGCTGTCTCTGCTAGCAGCCTTTGTAGAGTTTTCTGTCTGATGGTGGACATAAGCAGGAGGGAATGAAGAATGGGAGAATGGTATAATAAATAATACGGTGTGTTTTGTGAGTGTTGAACATGCTGTGGGGGTTGGTGCAGAACTTGCTGAGCAGGATCCAGAGTGCTGACAGGGCCTGTGGTGATGAGGAGAACGGGCATGGTGACAGCCTTAAACAGGGCAGTCAGGGTCAGCCCCATAGAGGAGAGTAAGGTTTAGGCTGAGGCTCATGGGTAGTGAGTAAACCCCGTGAAACCTGAAGAGGAGCTTGTGGGACAGAAGCAAGAGTGAGCAAATGCCACTTTTCCTGAGGCTGGAGTGTGCCTGCAATGACCCAGGAATAGTTTGGGCTAAGGGAAAAACAGGGAGACAGGGGGCAGGTCACAGAGGTCTCATTGCTGTGGTAAATAACGGGGCTTTTGCCCTGGGCAACAGAGTTTGAACAACATAATCTGACATCTACTTTGTATGAGTTATTATGGTTATGTTAAGAATTATTTATGATTCATAGCTATTCCCAATGAGGTCTATGCTGTATTGTCCTTCATGTTCATAGAACAAGATATCAAATTCCTTAAAAATCAATCCTTAAAAAAAAGGTTAGTTGGTCCCAGCAAAGCATCCTTTTTATATATATTTAGTCCATTTTATTCAATCCATTAAATAATGTATATTCAATCCATAAGCCATTATTGTTCCCTGTTACAGATGAGGAAACTAAGATGCAGAGAGCCAGGTTACAGAAAGTTAACAGAGCTAGTGTCTGGTGGAGCTGTGTTTTAGAGCCAGATTTACATGGATTCCATAGCTTACATGTGCAAGCACTTTCTTTGGGTATTTAGCCTTAGGATGTAGACATTTTAACACAGTGCAGCCGTCTTCACCTTCTGCACTGTCCACGTGTATAATTAGTCCTGGCCGCTGTGACTCCTGAAAGGTCTGTCTGGATTTGCTGTCCATCTGTTTGAGCCTCCAGCAGCCTTTCTGTGTGGGCATTCACTGCCGTTCAGGCTGTCCTGGAGAACTGCCCGTTTTTAAGTTGATGCTAAATCCCAGGGCAGTCAGGATATCTGTGCAGTTACTGAAAATTATACTCAAGTTTTGTTTTGTTTTGAGACAGGGTTTCTCTGTGTGTCCCTGGCTGACCTGGAACTCACAAAGATCCACCAGCTGTTGTCCAAGTTTTATTCCTCTCGATATTTAGTCTTTTTAGTTTTTTGTTTTTGTTTTTGTTTTTGTTTTTCATATTGGGACTCTAACACAAGTTACTTATCCTTCATATAGGAAAATGTTGGGTAGTGTATCTCATAGTTACATAGGTTTACCTGGGCTCACCTGGAAGTTTACTACTCTTTGTGGTACTGTGTCTTTGAAAGAAAACTACCTAAATTCTTAGGACCCAACCAGCCTATATGTTGGGTATACTTCCTGTTCACCCAACTAAGCACATGCCTTGAAAAGCCATGCTCAACAGCATAAGAGAGCAGCTCTAGACAGGCACTTCTCTGGTTGATTTTTTTCTTTTCTTTTTCCTTCTTCCAGAGATGAGCATCAGGATTTCATGGATGAGCAAAGACGACTAAAGAAGCTCCGTGGAAAGGAGAAACCAAGGAAAGGAGAAGGGAAAAGAGCTACAAAAAAAAAGAAATAGAATAAGCTCATCAAGGAAGAAAATTGCTTCCTCGATGATTAAGAAAGTGTATCTCGCTATCTTTTCACATATTAGAGGAACACAACCTTCCTCAGTAGACATCAACCCCATGTTCTCATCCACTTCAATTAAGCTGTGATGGTTTCTTGAAGATATTCTAATTCTTCAAACCTTATTTGCCTTGGTTTTGTAATGTGGCATTTACCTAATTCTCTAATGGAATGAATAAACAATTGTTCAGTGATTTGTTTAAGATGGGAATGGGATATTGGGAGTGGGGCAGGGAGAGAACTCACTTAATGAGTATCCTATACTTCCCTTATTCCTCATTGCTTCCCCAGGACCCAGCCCAGCCTTCCTCTCTCTGACCATTCAGCCTTGTCTTCCTTCACCTTCCAGCTCACTCTTCTGAAGGTGACTACATGAGATTAAAAGCTTTTTAGAAAAGGAAGTATTGAATGCCTACTTTTATCGAAGCCTCGGTAATAGAGTGATAGTTTCTAGCTCATGGAACTTTTAAGTCTTATAAAAGAGACTGATATAACGCATATATTTAATACAATTGTAAGTTTCATTTATCTGTAATTGTATTAAATGCTGAGAAGAAAACTCCTTTTGAGATGGCAAGTGGATGGATAAATGAAAATATTGGCAAAACCACATTAAGAAATTTAGAGACTTTCCTAAAGAAAAAAGAAATTATATTTAAGCTGAAGACATAGGATAAATAGAAAGATAATGAGGAAAGTATTTGAAGTGAAGAAAGATTGAAAAGCCTTAAGGCAAGAAGAAATTCTTGGCCTGGTAGTAGTGGTGCACACCTTTAATCCCAGCACTCAGGAGGCAGAGGCAGGTGGAGCTCTGAGTTCAAAGCCAGTCTGGTCTGCAAAGCAAGTTCCAGGATAGCCAGGGATATACAAAGAAACCCTGCCTGGAACCGAAAAATTAAAATAATTTTTGGTCCAAAAATTGGAAACAGACCACTGACCAGCTCATGTTTAACCATCAGGACATAGACAGGCCAGGCAAGTTCTATGACCTGGTGACACTTAGGAAACTTAGGCGAGGTTGAGGCCAACCTGGACAATTGAACAAAGTACAGAAGCAAGAGTAGACATAGCAGCTGCTTTAGATCCGATTTTCTTTCCCTGAACATTGAATGCGCCCTGGACTAGTAAGAACTCGGTGTGTGTGTTTAGACAAATGTTATTTTTAAACATGCATAATCCAGATGCTATGGCTAGTGCTTATATAGCCTGGGGGAGGGGAGTGTACTTAAAATTGGGTGATTTGTGTCTTATAGAGTTGTTCTCAAACAGAAGGTTCAGAATCCGTTCATTTAACGCTTTCTACTGAGTACCTGCCATATGCCTGACTCATAATAGTTGTGAGGTGATAGGATGAATAGATTCGGTCTCTCTGAGACTGTGTGAGTGAGTGAGAGCTGCTGCTGTTACAAAGTAATGGTGAGAGCTCAGAAGTACATCTGGCAGAGTGGCTGAACCTGGGCAGGTGCTGAAGTGGAAAATCGCCAGAGCCTGAGCTTGGGATAGCTGTGACCATTCTCCAGCTTTAAAGAAGCCCCAGGGCTGACGCCATGGCCCAACAGCTAAGAGTACTTGTTTTGCAGAGGACCTGGGTTTTGCTCTCAGCACCCACATGTTGACTCACAACTATCTGTAACTCCAGTTTGAGGGGATTGAGTGCCCTCGGGGGTCACCAGATACACGCATGGGACACACACACACATAGACAAAACACCCGCACCCACAGATTAGCTTCAGCAATTTTAAAGAAGCCTGAACCAAGGAGGAACCAAGAAGACATAAGAGGAGGTGTCAGCAGATAACTGCAATAGACGCTAACCACAGAGCTCACGCAAAAAGCAGAATCTCTCCTGGTTAACTAGTTGAAGAGCGTCAGCAGCTCAGGCTGCAGGGAACCTTAGCCATGGCTGCCTCGGAATTGGTAGTTATCCCTCTGGTGGTTTGAACAATGGCCCTGATGGGCTCATATATTTGAATCCATGGTCACCAGGGAATGAAACTGTTTGAAAGAATTAGGAGGTGTGGCCGAGGTGGAGGAACTATGTCACTGGCAGTAGGCTTTGAGGTCTCTAAAGCCCATGCCAGGCCCAGCTCGCTCTCCCTCTGCCTGCAGATCAGGATGTAGTTCTCAGCAGCGGTTCCAGCACTGTCCATGCCACCAAACTCGCCACCATGATGATGGACTAAACCTGATAATATAAGCAAGCCCCCAGTCAAATGCTTTCTTGTATAAGAGTTGCCTTGGTCATGGTGTCTCTTAACAGCAATACAACAGTGACTAAGACAACCCCACAGTAGATCAGTGTGCAGCCCACACAAGCTGAAAACCGGAAACAAGCTAGGATTTACTTGCACATAAACTGCCCAAAACACAACCATTGGAGTAAACACCCTGCAACTCAAGACAGCCTACAGTGAATTGCTGCAAACCCACTGAGAGGTAGGTTGGGAAGGAAGAATTAACTAGATGCCATAGGAGGCAATGCAATTCAAGACTATGGCCAAGGTACAGTAAGAATAAATGCAATGGGGCTGGGGGGATCAACTTTAGACTTAGACTAACTACATTGCTATCATTTGATTTCTTGTCAAAACCTGAACTATTTGTGTTTTTCTTCTAATGTTTGGTACTTAGTGTGCATAGAGGATTTTACCATGGATTCTGGTATAGTGTAAAAAGGCTGAGTTTTGCATTCAAAACTCGAGAGGCTATAATGTGGTTTGCTTACTGTAGCCCTTTGGTACTTTCCTGAGCCTCTTTGTAAAATCATGATGATCTTTTACTAGATTAAGGGCCTAGAAAGATGGTTCTGTAGTTAAGAGCACTTGGTGGTGGTGGCACACACCTTTAATCTCTGCACTTGCGAGGCAGAGATGTCAACATAATGAGTTCTAGGCCAACCCAGACTATACAGAGAGCCTGTCTCAAAAAGCAGCATATACACTCATATGTACATATACATATTTGCATATATGTACTGCAATGCTTTTACTTATACTGCATCTTCTAAGATTAAAAAAAAAGTAAAACTTAAATTCCACTTTCCCTCTTTCTTCACATATTTTTCACTAATGCCCCTAAAGTTACTAAATTTAAAGCTCAATCTGAGATGGAGCTAAGAAAAAAACTTCAGGAACAATAGATAACATAACACATGTGTTAGTTGGGTGGCGGCAGCACACGTCTTTGATCCAAGCACTTTAGAGACAGAAGCAAATGGAACTCTGAGTTTGAGACCAGCCAGAGCTGTTATACAGAGAAACCCTGTCTCAAAAAATCTTTTAACCTTTCAATCCTGTCTTCCTTTTTTTTTTCCTTTTCTTTCTTTTTTTTTTTTTCCCCCGTAAGAGGTGAGTGTAAAAGGACTTTCTTTAGTCCTAGCACTCAGGAGGCAGAAACAGTCTGAGTTTGAGCCCAGCCTGGTCTACATAGTAAATTCCAGGCCAGCCGGGGCTACATAAAACCCTATTTAAAATAAATAAATAATAAATAAATCTTTGTAAAAATGAGACAGAAAACTACTGAATGGCCTATTGAGAATAAAAACAGGGCTGAAGAGATCTCAGAAGTTAAGAACACAGACCTTTCTTCCAGAAGGCCTGAGTTCAATCCCCAGAATCCACATAGTGACTCACAACCTTCTGTAATCCAGTTCCAGGGGATGACACCCCCCTCCTGGCCTCTACAAGCACCAGGCACACACACAGTACACAGACATACATGTTCAGAAAATACATAAAAATAAATAGAATTAAAACAATTCTAAAGAACAATCGAGGCTGGGCGTTTGGGCGTTGGTGGCGCACGCCTTTAATCCCAGCACTCAGGAGGCAGAGGCAGGCAGATCTCTGTGAGTTCAAGGCCAGTCTGGTCTCCAGAGCGAGTGCCAGGATAGGCTCCAAAGCCACAGAGAAACCCTGTCTCAAAAAGCCAAAAAAAAAAAAGAAAAAAAGAAAGAAAGAAAGAAAGTTTTGGAGAAGACACTAAAACTAATCTAAAAGGCTCCTGTCTCAGTCTTCTTGAGGACTGGCCAATGCATTATAAGCACCAAACTAGTTACAAACACAGTAATGCAAATACTTAATAAAGGGTTATGGAGATAGGAGAGGATTTTGCCTTGCATAGGAATGAGCTCCTAAGCATTGGAAACAATGAGCACAAGGGTGCCAACATTCTTACAGCACTTGTCACGCACAGGACGGTGTGTATTGTAGATCCTATCTCACCAACCCTCCCTTCGTTCCAACATAAGTATCCCCATTTTAGAAGAGTCTGAGGCTTAGACCTTAATGCCCAGGATCAGACATCTACAAACACCTAGACAATTTAAAATCCTTGATCACCAGACTCATTTTTCACAAGCATAAAGAAAGTTTAACATAAACAGCATGCACAAGATGTCACCATGAAATATTAGTGAGTGACGTAAAGAGCGTGGTCTGTCAATCTCAGAATCACAACCTCGATGAATCAATACCTGCATGTCAATTCCCCGGTGTACATTTGGTTGTTTGGTTCTGCAGTGATGAGGCTGGTAGCCAGGGTCTTGATAATAGGCCAATGCTCTGCTGCCAAGCTACTCCATGGCCCATGTTCTCTTATGACCTAATGTCTGTAGCTCTGATCTTTGAAGGTCAGAGCAATCATTTGTCAAGCTCTACCATTTGCTAGGTACTCCACAGTTCTCTAAAACTGTGTCACTTGGTCTCTACAACAGCCCCATGGCTATTGTGGTCTCATTTTATACAAGAACTTAATTTTGGAGCTATGGCTGTGAATCCTGGCTATATGGGATAAGCTGAAAGATCCTGTCTGTCCCTGGTACTATTCCAGACCAGTCAGAGTTGGAGCAGGAACAAGGCATTAGCTAAGGCATTCGTGTTTGAAAATGGCTTGCTTTTATCTTGTGAGGTTTTTCTTGTCCCTTGTTTTTCCTATGCTTATTTTTCTTTGAAAGGCCAGTTCAACATGGCTTAGTTATCAGCTTCTGGTTCAACCTATTAGAGTCTGACACCCCGCAATTTATTTTAAGCATATTTAAGTACAGTACAATTTTGGAAAAATGGTTTTCTCGTAACCATTACCTCAGTTCCCTGTGCACAATAAAGCTTGAGGTGTTACTACATCAAAATTCTTTTGCAATGTACATGTGACCTCTACCATGAAGATGGGTTCTGTAGCTTAAGGGCCCAGGTCTCTAACTGAGATAGCACAGAGGTCACCAGGCTGTGAAGTACAGGTAACATCTCCCCATAAGGACTGCATCAAAGACCTCACACACATGCCAGACAAGTACTTTCCACTGAGTTACACCCAACCCCTGCACTGTCGCTTTAAATAGCTCCTTAAGTTGCTCTGCTGTGCATCCAAAGCTAAGAAATAACACTGAACTTGGGCGTATGACTTGTAAATCCTGGCACTAAGGAAGCCAGAGTTCCGAGGATCGCTGCCACACTGGGCTGTTGAGGACAGCCTAGGCTACAGAGACCCTGTCTAAAAAACAAAAAAGATTGCTGTCAATCAGTTAATGTATTCTTCGGTATCCTATTGGGATGGCTGGATGGATGGATGGATGGATGGATGGATGGATGGATGGGCCCCACTGGTATGCCTTATTAAGGTCTCTGGTAGGGTCCTGTAATTTGATTATGGAATAGGCTTCTAGGGCCTGCTAATGCTGCTCATGTGGGAACCTGACTTTTAGAACTTAAAAACATGACTTAAAGTATCTTGGCCAAAGTTCCCTAGCTGATAAATTATTGAATTCTCTAACTCAAGTGAAATTTCCTAGGTACCCTGGGGCCTTTCCCTAATCACAGTTAAGCGTGGATATAAGGCTCTTCTCTAAGTTGATGTAATTACCAAAGCCCCCAAAGAAAAGGCAAGGAGATTCAGAATGGGTGTCCATGGAGAGGATTCTGGGAAGGAGGCACCATAAAAAGCTTCAGGAATCTGCCTCTGCCTGGCCAGCAATGGCCCTGGCTCTGTCTGTCATTATTTTAGAACACTGGTGTAATTATTTTAGAACACTGGCATGTTGTGAAGGTTTACAACTTTCTATGGAAGGCTTGGGGAGTAAACTGCACTTAATTTGGGTCATTTTCAGCTCTGAGCACAATAATAGCTAACCATTCCTCAAGTGTAGCCCCCTGGCAGGCAGCTGTACAGGTTCCTGAAACAACCTGCATACACGCTGAAGAAACACAGTGGGCGAAAATAAACCCTGTCTTCCAACAGCTGTGCTCAGCACTGACCATTGCTCTGAACACAGGAGGTGCAGGCAGAGACAGGTGGGCATTGCTTTCACATTTTCCTTCACTGTTGTCCAAGCTGGTGTGATTTCCAATGTATTCAAAGGGTCGGTACCTTTCTTCCCTCTCCATTTTTTTTTTTTTTGATATTTACCTTTGGGGAACTGTACATTAAAAAATGGTACATTCAAAGCACATCCAGGGAAAATTAGAATGTGACCGTATGTGCTGCAGAGTCAGAGAGACCTGAAAAGACCCTTGTCACAGACATAGTCTACAACAGTGAAACACAAAACTTAGGGGAAACCATGTAAAACAAACGAAACAAACAGAAAAAAGAAAGACCTAGGGAAGAGAGAATGAAGCAATGTACCCAGAAAAAAAAAAAACTACATAGTTAATCTACCAAATGCTTTAAAACAAATTTCTGAAAGAACTACCACAAGAAGATGTGATGGAAGGGAAGGAAGGAAGGAAGGACTAAAAAATAGAAACATTCAATACACAGGTGCTGGGGAGATGGCTGGGTCAGTAACGTACCGGCCACACAAGCATGGTACCCACATTAATTTTTTTTTTTTTAGGCCAATGACTAGGATTCTCATCTGCTAGCTCAGTCTTAATTATCATAAATCTATATATGTTATAAGACTTATCAGACGCCTTATTGGTGTCCCTCCTTGCTGGTAGATCACATTGTGCCCGCTGGAGCAGGAGCGGAGGGGAAAGAGCCACATTAAATTTTTTTAAGCCAAAAAAGTTGGCATTTGTAATCCCAGCATGACTGAAGTCTCATTAAGGAAAACTGTTTCTGACAAACTATCAAAAGAATGGAATCTATGTCTTCTGGTTGGGACTGCCAATCACCTGGCCAAAGGACTACCCCTCTGGAAGGGCTGGTTCACCTTAAACCATGCTAAAGAGATAGGAGGAGGAATTATCCCTTTAATGAGATAATGGACTCTTCCTTCCCAGAATTCCTGCCCCCTAGTGCAGTGCGTATAAGCCTCCAGAAAGTCATGACTTTTTCGCTTTCTACTCTTCTGTCTTCTGGGTGCTGGCTAGAGCCTAAGTACACTTTTCCCAGTAGCTGGACATGTTTTTACTCTTCCTCTGAAACTAACCTTCTCATCATACGGCTGACCTCCATGCCAGCCTACTTCAAACAGCGTGCCTCTCTCTCCCTCCTAAGTGCCCACCTATGAATCTATAAGAAATATCTCTCTAAAACTCACCCTCTGCGTTCCATGAATTTCATTTCTCAAATTAAACAAACAAAACCCTGAAAGTCACTGGCTCAAGAGTCAGTCCTTGGAGGCCCCTTGAGTCTTCTGGAACCCAGGATCCAAGCTGAGAAAGGCAGATCAGAGACATCAAGAGGAAGAGAATGAAAAAGGACTGAAGGAAAACTATCGGAGCCTAACAGACCCATGGAACACCATAAGCAGACTAGCATGGACACACGGGATTCTAATAGAAGAGAAACAGAACATCAGACAGAGGACATTAGAAGAAATAATGGCTAAAATTTTCCAAATTTGGTAAAAGTCACAAATACGTATGTGTAGTTAACTCAATGAATTCCAAGGGAAGAAATTCAGAGACCCACACTAAGAAACATTGTGATCCAATTCTAGAGAACCAAGGGCAAATGCTAACTAAACTTCAGGGCAGCAAGAGAGAAGTGGTTCACACATGAGGGTCCCAGAGGATCAGAGCATTCATGGCTTCTCACCAAAGGACAGCCAGGATAGGGCAGCCAGGATAGGCAAAGTGCCAAAAGGAACAACTGTCAGCTGAGAATCCTGCATGTGGACAAACTGTCCCTCTAAAGTGAGAACGACATGAAAACATTTCCAGATCAATAGATGCTGAAAGTTGCTGTCACCACCAGGACCTACCTCATAGAAAACACTCAAAGAAGGCCTGCGGAGTAAAAGAAAAGGTGTGAAGCACACAATGAAGGTAAATACCAAAGCTAATAATATTGTCACAATGGTTTTCAGCTCTCCCCCTGGTTTTCTACGCGATTTAGAAATTTAACATGTTTATTTTTTACCTCTACTCTGTTTTCCTTTGCAGTGCCGGAGATTGAGCTCAGGGCTTTGTACCTGCTGAGGAAGTGCTCTTGCCACCATTGGCCTACATCCCACATCCACTGAACAGCAGCACTTCTGGAAAATAAACAATTATTAGACAGGATATGGTGGTTCAGGGAGGATCACCACAAGCCACCCTGGACTACAAGGGAGTCAGCGTGGTGATACTTTGTTTATGATCTAACAAATAAAACTTGCCTGAAGATCAGACAGCAAAGCTAGCCACACTGGTTAGCCATAGAGGCCAGGAAGTGGTGGTACACACCTCTAAACCCAGCACTAGAGAGGACTATAAGGCGGGAGGAGACAGGAGCTCAGTGCAGTCTGAGGTTTGGTGGAGCCAGATGCAGTCTGGAGATGCAGTCTGAGGACAGTGATTAGACATAACGCTCACTCCACATATGGAACTCATACCCAACACTGCTTGGGTGACTAAGAACCAGAAATTAGATAGCTCAGAGACCTAGGGTAAGACCAAATACCACTGTTCTAAAAATAAATAAATAAATAAATAAATAAATAAATAAATAAATAAATAAATAAATAAATGACTGCTAATGATATTCTGCTATACTCATAGATCAGTTTCATGTTCAGCCACTATCAGAGAAATTTCCTCCTGAAGCAGATGTGAACAGATACAGAGACCCTCAGCAAGACATTACCGAGTGAGAGACCTTGGGGTACTAAAACCTAAAGAGGATGTCTCCATCAAATCCTTTCCCTCAGAGCTCAGGGAACCCCGCAGTAGAGGAGGTGGAAAGAGAATAAGAGTCAGAAGGGATGGAGGCACCAAGAAAACAAGGCTCTCTAAACCAACATGAGCAAATACCCTATGAATTCAGAGAGACTGAGGCGGTGTGTGCAGAGCCTGCGCAGGTCTGCACCTGGTCCTCGGTGCAGACATTTCGTGTTTTTATGGGACTCCCGAGTTTGCAAACAAGTGGGTCTCTGATTCTTATGTCTGCTCTTAGCCCCTTCTCCTCCTGTTTTGTCTTGTCCAACTTCCATGTGATAGTTTTTCTTTTATCTTATTGCATTTTAGATTGTTATTTTTTAAGCGAATGAGTGAAAACTAGGGTAAATGCTAACAGCTGAACTTCTGGAGACAAAATCAATTTTCTCCAATAGAGTGGCGCTGGGTACAGCAATCACTCCAGGACAGGCCTATACTCAGAAGTACTTGGCCGACATATAATAGATTTCACAGTTTTGTGAGTGTGCTTTTATTTGGTTACCATTTGGTGAGATTCTTTTTCTGTTTGAGTTTTGTTTTACTTTGTTTTCTTGGTTTGGGGGGATTTTTTGCTGTATTGGGGTGCTTTTGTTGGGTGCATAGGGTTGAGGAGGGGATCTGAAAGGACATGAGGGAAGGGAAGAATATGATCAAGATGTGTTTAATTTTTAAAATTGTCTTAATAAAGATATAATAAAAAAGAAAAAAGTCAGCTCTTAGAAATTTAGAGTGTCATAAGTTTGGGATGTTAAATGCAATCCTCAGGGCAATCACAAAGAAATTGTGTAATATGCTCAAGAGGAAATAAGGGAAAGAGTTAAATATTTCACTATCAAAAAAATCAACTAAACACAAAAGATGATAGTAGATAGATAGACTAGGTAGTAGGTGAGTAGGGTGTGGACAATAAGGGACATCTTAGCAGTACATAGCAGAACAGACAGAAGCTGGGCGTGGTGGCGCACGCCATTAATCCCAGCACTCAGGAGGCAGAGGCAGGTGGAGCTCTGAGAGTTTGAGACCAGCCTGGTCTACAAGAGCTAGTTCCAGGACAGCCTCCAAAGCCCAGAGAAACCCTGTCTCAGAAAGAAATGAAGAAAGAAAGAAAGAAAGAAAGAAAGAAAGAAAGAAAGAAAGAAAGAAAGAAAGAAAGAAAATAGAAAATGGCAAAAAGTAAATCCTACTATATCAGTAATCACTTTGATGTAAATTGATCAAATTCTCTAAGTAAAAGATAGAGGCCAGAAGAATAAATAAAATATGAGCTGGGGCCAGCTAGATGGCTCAGTGGATAAGGGTACCTGCCATGCAAGCCTGGCAGCCTGAGCTCAATCCCTGGAGTGGACATGAAGGTGGAAGGGAAGGCACTGGCTCCAGGAAGTAATCATCTAGACTCCCATACACACCGTGGTGTCTATCCCTGCCCACACACTAGTAATACATACACACATGTAGCTTTAGGTAGTGCCATAATGCAGTGCTATGTACAATTATTTCCAACCCAAAGATGCCAGTCCATTGAAAGCAAAACAATGGAAAAAAAGATATTCCATTCAAAGAGCAACTAAAAGAAGATGGTTATACCACCGAGAACCTGACTTGGGATTCGCATCGCTGAAGGTCCACTAAATGGATGGCCTCTCCAAAATCACTTGTTTTGGAGAATAAATGGAGTGAGTTGGTTTCCTTTTCTGTTTTGGTTTTTAGTAGATCAAACTATGAAGTAAGAATGAAAATAAAAGGTGATGCCAGAAATAAAGGAATAAGGAGGAAAGAGATGGCAGTCTTTAAGTTTAATCTTATTTAAAAGACTCTGCCAACATATATACTGAGCTGTTAATAACATTCATGTGCTTTGGCCTAGAAACACAGGTAGACCTAAACCTCAGTTTCTAAATACTATTCTTCCACCAAAGGGATTACGGTTTCTGAATAAACAACAAATCCCAAGGCTGAACCTAGCAAGAAACAGTTACCCGGGAAGGCAGCACCTCCAATGCATCAGTCTCAAAACAAGCATTCTGCAGACTGCAGAAGGGTGGGCAACCCCAGTGAGTGTACTACACAACTCACTGAGATATTCACTGTAAGGAAGTAGTTCACAAGTATGGAGGCACCCCCAGCAGCTGCCCCTCAGTCTGCCATCTGCAAGCAGGGGAGCTGGGGAAGCTGGTGGGATCATTCAGATTGCCTGGGAACCAAGCAGTCAGTGAGAATCTCAGTTCAAGGACAGATGAGATAGGATGGTCCCAGGTCAAATGGTCACACAGAAAGAAGGCGAATTCTCCTTCCACTTGCCTTTTGTTTTTATTCAGGCCTTCAACAAAATGAGATGATGCCCACTCACAAGGAGGGGGCATCTGATGTTAATACCACCCTGAAGAACACAGACACAACAGAAAGGTCTAGCAAAATATCTAGACACCCTGTATCCAAGCCATGTTGACAAGACACCAGATGATACGGGTCCCAACCTTGAGCTGGGGACATAGGAAAGCTGCCAGGAGTCCACTTTTCAGGACGGCATCCTCCTGCCCAGGCTCCTTCAGCCTCTGAGCTTATCATTTTCCTCCACAAGCTCATGTGTCTGCCAGGTTTTGTTCCTGGTGAGTCCACAACATTAACTGCCTTTATTCTAGTCCAATCTTAATTGCACAAAGGTCTCGATGTGGGACGCATTTGGAGATAAAGCTAATCAAAAGATTCCAATCCCTGATGCTAAGTTCCAGCCACGTGGTCTGCTCTAGATCATCTATATAAACTGCAGATTTCATTAGGCTAAGGAAGGAAGGTGTGGCCAGAGCTAGGGTTCTCCTGGAAAGTCTTCACTTGGTCTCCCTCCTTCATTAGGCCTATGAAACCTTTCCCATTACATTTCACAACCCTTGCTGAGCAGCAAGGGAGATGTGAGCACTTCGCATTGTCATCTGGAGGTCACACAGCAGGTGGGCTCCAGCTCTGACAGGTTCTATTTGGCCACATTGCCAACTCCTTACTGGTACTGGCTTCACAGAAACAGAGAAGCCAAGGGATGACTAGGAAACCAGAACAGGAAGGAATTATTTCAGACTATTTATTCAACTGTGACAACCCCCAAATGTCCTTTATTCTTAACTGATCTACAAAGAGCAAGTATTTTTAGCTAAAACAATGTCATGAATTCAAATCAAAGAGTCCTGGAGTGATGTAACTATTCTTGCTACAAACTACACATCTGAAAAGGCATACACAAAACAGCTGAAAATGCTAGTCTGGTTTGTGTTTCCTAATTATTATGCTGAAGGAGTCCCAACCAATTAAAAACCTGTGACAGTTCCATGTGTCCTGCCTTCCTCCCAACCTCCACCACAGGCCCCTAGGCTCAAGATTTCACCCGTGTGCGGCTACTGTAATCAACTGGAACCAGCCGAGCCAGCCGAAACCTTTCCCTCACATTCCTTGTAGCGTTGCCTTCCATGTCATCTGGGCAGGCGACTCCAGGATGGGTCAGTCTCTATTTGCACCCAGGCTGCTGTAAATACAATTAGAATCTATTCCTGCAATGCTATACCTTCCAGAAGAGAGCCTCCAGGTGCTTTTTATTAATTTGCATAGAGCAAAGGGCAAATGCGTGCTCTGCTTTTTGTGCCAACTAACAGGAGGAGCCGAAAACAGTCTGCAGTGCCTAGAGCCTTTCTACTCTGAGTGTGGTCCACAGAGGCCCCTGGAGCTCTTTAGGAACACAGGCCTTCTCCAGACCTTCCCAGTCAGAGTCCACACCTTAAGGGGACCCTAGATGCTCTGCACACCATGGGAGACCTGCTATCCTAGGACTTAGAGTAACTTCCACTGGCCTCTGAGGTCACCTGACCACCAGGGATCTGAATGCTTTACCAATGACTCTCTCTTGCATCCTGTCTCTGCCAGCTCCTGCCCATTCACACTGGAGCCTCCCTCACACCCTTCACATTTCACACCATGTCCAGTTACAGTTTTCCTATCACAGAATGTGCTCGTGAAAGTGAGTCATTCAAGGACAAAGGGACGTCTTCTTCTACAACCCTAGCAACTAACTCAGAAGAGATGCAACAGTGTCACAGGAAGACTAGCTTTGGCTCCAATCTCTTATTGTTTAGAGTAAGATGAGAGTTAAGTCTTATCCATATGAAGACTTTTACATTTTATCCTACCCTTTAAAAACTGTTATTATACTTTTAATATAATTTTAATTGATGCGTAAACATTTTACATATTCTAGACCATGTGTTGTTTTGATACACTGTATGTATTACATAATGTTTAAATTAGGGTATGCATATCTATGTACTATTACCATTATCAAAGAGAAAGAGAATCTTGCTAGGTTGCCCAGACTGCTCTCAAACACAACTCTATATTCAACTCCAATGGTTCTCCCACTGAGCATGGTGAGTGCTGGGATTCATGAGCTTGGCTTCAGGTTAAGTTTACCTATCCCCCCAACATTGGTTGCTTCTTATTATTAAACATTTCAAAATCCTTTCTCTTTTTAGCTTTTTCTTTTTCTTTTTCTTTTTTAAGACAGGGTCTCACTAGGTGGCCCTGGCTGCCTAACCTCTTTTAGCATCTTTTTGAATTGCTGCATTGTTGAAGAGACCACTCACTAGGCTAAAGCCAGTCTTTAGCTTTTAAAACACACACACACACACACACACACACACACACACACAATGTATTATTGTTATGTACACTTTTTCTTATTTTCCGTATGCTAGTTTACAGAAATGACTCAAAACATCTCCATTGGCCTGGAAATAATCTCGGAGCCTACATTTCATTGGGATAACTATTTCTGCCCCTCCCTTTGCACACACACACTCTTCTCCCAGCATAACAGCTTACTGCAGACACAAATCCAGCTTGTAGACGTGTATTTTAGGAAGGATTATAATATTTATTCACATAAATTGAGCCTTTCTTGGTACTTCCAACACTTGCCAGTGTATACACAATCGATATTACTAAATCGGCAGTGGGTAAAAGACAGGAAAATGGTCAAAAGAAGCCAGAAAAGTAATGATCCAAGAGTCCCAATAATTAGTAGCTCTATGCCTAAAGTAAACACACCAGAAAACATTCAGGTAATTAACAGCACTTAGCAGAGCTGACATAACCCCTCAGGTTAACAATGAACTCTTTAGAGACGGTGATCATGTACCAACTTGCATGAAAGAACAATCAGAGATGTTCTCTGGTGAGATCCAAAGCTCGGAAACATTGTTCTGGGCTTGTCAGCGAAGCACAGCAGTGAGCAGGTCAGGGGCCATAGGAGCCTTCAGATGGGGCCCAGATCAACTCTGTGCACTGTTCACACTTTTTCTGCACCAAACGAAGCCATCCCGGTAAAGATTTGCTATCTAAAATGACCTTTGAAATATTTACCACTTAATTAAAGATAGTTTTGTTTTTTTTTTAACTCAGGGATTCCACACCTAAACCATATAAGCAACTAAAAACACAAAAAATGTCAAACTAGGTGGGTTTTTCTATTTTTTTATTTTTTGCTAGAAAAGGGAAACAATCTACATGTTGATGAATAGGAAGACTATTAAATAAGTTTATTACATTCAGACCCCAGATATAAGGGGGGAGAGTAAGCTTTAAAAAACAGGGATGCATATGTGCCTCACACACATACATATGAGAAAATATCAATTATAATATTCTGGAGACTGAGGCAGAAGGGTCTTGTAAATTTGAGGTCATTTATATAGCAAGATGTTCTTGAAAAAAAAGTCATTGATGGCACTTAAAAAGTCAAGTAGCTGGGGCTGGCAAGATGACTCAGGCAAAGTACTGTCTTTGTCCTGAAGCCCCACAAGTATGGAGAGAGCAAGGGGCCCTGTGACTACCACAAGTACCCTTGTATGTGTTTTTCCCTCCCACACAGAAAAAAGAAAACAAAGGAATGAAATTTTATATCAAGTAGCAAGTATGGTCTATTGTAGGATAGCATGAACCTACTAAAATTTCTGTCTAGGGCTGGGCATGGAGGTACAAGTTTTTAATCCCAGCATTCAGGAAACAGGTAGATCTCTGAGTTCAAGGCCAGTCTGGTCTATAGATCAAGTTCCAGGACAGCCAGAGCTACACAGAGAAACCCTGTCTCAAAAAAAAAAAAAAAAAAAAAACTGTGTATAAACGCATATTTAGATACAAATATATTAGATACAAATATATTTGCATAAAGCTACCTATTAAAATGTTCAATCTGATGTTTAAGAACAGCAGTTAAAAGAAGATTTTACTTAATTTTTTCATACAATATCATGTTTTGTCCTCTCTTTTAACTCTCCCCCAGATCTGGGGCCTCATTCAGTTGCCTAGACTGGTCTTGAGTTCTTGGACTCAAGCCATCTTCTAAATTCTGGTTCCTTCCAAGTGCGAGATCATCATGAGACCCAGGTTAAAAGAGACTCAAAGTCACTTTTGTTCCTTTTTACTGGACAATTATTTTGATATCATTAAATGTTGTTTTAACAAACTTTCAGATATACGCAGTTATTTGGAAGAAATGCTACAAAAATGTCTTTATGATCTTCACCCAGATACCCCAAAGGTTAAAAAGTTAAAGGCCTTCTAGTCCTACTCTCAGCTCCTAACCCATGTGTGTGTGTGTGTCTGTGTGTGTGTGTGTGTGTGTGTGTGTGTGTGTGTCTGTGTGTGTGTGTCTGTGTGTGTGTCTGTGTGTCTGTGTGTGAAGAGTTAAGTGGGGAGAGGAGGTGTATGTACATCCTCTAAATATTTCCACATGCATTCTCTAAATCAAAGAAAGTCTGCCACATAACCACGATACAATTACCAAAATCAAGATGATCAAACTATTGATATTGACTAAATCGTGTTAGTTAATCTTAAAGTCGTATCTAAATTCTTTCAGTGTTGTTTTGGTTATTCCGAATGTGTCGATATAGCCCAAAATGGCTTGGAATTCACATTCCTCCAGCCTCAGCCCCCCAATTCCCGGGACTACAGGTTTGCATCACTGTGCCCAGCCAGAAATGAGTTTTCCAGAAAGGAAAACCAGATGACGATCCTAACGCAGCCGTCCTCTGTCTTCCGTCTCCTTGACTTTGAAGCCACTCCTCCGACCTTCCTCATTTTTCCCAGGTCTACCTTGGCCTAAGTGCTGAGATTAAAGGCGTGCGCCACTGTACTACCTTTCAGAGAAAGTCCGGTTCTTCTGCAGCAGGCTGCTCGCTCTGGGCGACCTGGTTTCCTCATGACTCCTGTCCAGTTACCCCGTGTGCAAGCAAATCACAGGAGAACCACCATGCTCTCCAAGCTTCCGGCCGGGAAGTGTGCGGTGTCCCGTGCCAGCTGATGAGCAGTGCAAGCCTTCCAGCTTCTCTACCGCTCATTTACTGCCTTTCCTTTGCAGTGGTGACAGATACCACCCTATTTAGGAGTTTGTGTCTAAGAAAGATTTCCTTCTCCATGCTTATTCCCTCCATCACTCACTCATCACTGTGGACTTGAGGGGTTTTCTTTGTTGCCATTACTTCAGTTTGATGCACAAACTTTTTTTTTAATGTGTATGAGTGTTACAAGCACGAATGTCTGTGTACGTTTGGGCCTGGTGGCAGTAGAGGCCAGAAGAGGTCCCTTGAGGAGACTGGAGTTCCAGGTACAGACAGTTGTGAGCCAGCATGTGGGTGCTGGGAGTTGAAGCCGGGTCCTCTGCTGGGAAGAGCAGCCAGTGCTCTTAAGGCTGAGCCATCTCTCCAGTCCCTGGAGCAATTTTTGTTTGTTTGTTTGTTTGCTTGTTTGTTGCTATTTGAGACAAGGTTTCTCTGTGTGGCTTTGGAGCCTGTCCTGGAACTCACTCTGTAGACCAGGCTGGCCTCCATCTCACAGAGATCTCTGCCACCCAAGCGCTGGGATTAAAGGCATGCACCACCACCACCACCGGGTGTCCTGAAGCAATTTTTAAAAGGTGGATTTTGTTTTCCTTCCCAAAGATACAGATGAAAAACCTGAAGTTAGTGTGTCACAAGATTTTAGATTTAATGTCACTTATTTTTAATTAATAGATGTCAATTGATCTAGGTAGCTATTTCCTTATTAAGCATAAATTTCAAAGGACTGTTTAAAACTAACATTTGTTGTCATTTTTTTTTAACTTCACTCAGCTTTTTATATATTTTCCTGTAATTAGGGTATGTATCACCAGGTGGCAGTAGTGCTCCAGTCACAGTAATTTCTCCAGTCAAGATTTCACTCACAAAAGGGTGTTCCAGGGCAGGGCACATCACCTGTCGAGGGAGAGGTCCAAGATTTAGTCACCAGAACTACCAAAAGAAAAAGGATAGTATAGCCAGGCATGGTGGCTCATACCTTTCATCTCAGCACTCAGGAGGCAGAGACAGTCAGTTCTCTGTGAGTTCCAAACCAGCCAAGACCGTATATAGTATGTATATCTTTCTTTTTTTGAAGTATATTAATATGTAAGTAAAATTTTCAGCCTAACTGAATATGGTGGGAGCAGCAGTGTCCAGAGATCAGCCACCAACATGCAGCTTTTCGTCCGAATCTAGGAGTTCCACACCCTTGAGCTACATGCCAAGATCAAAGCTTAACTGAAGGGCACCCCAGAAGAATAAGTCTGACTTTGGGCAGGCTTGAGCTGGAAGATGAGGCCACCCTAGGTCAATACGACTCCTGGGGATCCTGACCACTCTGCAAGTAGTGTAAGACCCCCGGAAAGCTCAGGCTTCCAGGATCTTAGCCCAGGTCCGCGGCCACCCCAATCACCAGGCGGATTCGAGAGCTTGCTGCAAATTGCATGAGGCTTTATTATAGTTTAACGAGCTAACCCCATGTTAGCTCCGGTCTTTGATCCACCCGTCATGTCGGATGGCTAGCAAAGACAGTTCAAACCTTCGTACAGATCTTTATAGGGCAGCGTAAGGGGAGTGTCTAGGGGTAAGCACAGGCTCAGGATTGGTGTGCCTCCAGGCTTGGAGGGTTTGCCCTATGTTGATTGGTCAACTGGTTGTTATGGCCCATAGGCCCTCCCAGGGCAGTTGCTATGCTCTCTGCGTCATTGCTGTGCACTTGTCTGTAAAGCACACCCAGAGCCATAAAGCATAGCACCACCAGCTAACTTCTGATTGGTTCCTTGCCACGAGGCAGGCATCTGACCTCTAAGAGACCAAGACAAGGTTATGACAAGCTGTTATGGCTGCCGAAATGGGGAGCTGGCCCTTTCATTAGCTGGCTGGGAGGTGAAGTTCATGGTTCCCTGGGCCAGACTGGAAAAAGTGAGAGTCAGACTCCCAGGGAATTGTATTAAAGATCAGAGACTTCCAAGTCTCTCCAGTATTCCCAGTCATCTAGGCATTTCAGGGCACCCGGGACTGTCTGGAAATGCTGTCTTCATTTGAAGGAAAAGCAAGAAGTGCTCTGCCTGGTAGGTCCCTTGAAACGGCAGCATTTTAACATCCAACTTGTAAAGCAGGAAGAAGCTGAGAGACTGAGCTGAAGCCCCCATGCTGTAGCTGAAGAGCCTGGCAGGGCAGGAGCTAAGTGGCTGCCCTCAATCCCTCCGAGATGCAAAATCAGACCCATGCTATCGGCGACATGTGTGCACTTGTGAAATCTGTGGTCGCTTCATAAGGCCAGGCTTACAAAGCCAGTTCCAAGCGGTTACTCTTAGACACGATGCCTGCGTTTTAGATAGAACAAAGTCTTGCTGGGAGGTGCTGAAGGGGCCATTTAGACTTTTCCAAGGGAGGGTGATTATAAAGACATGCCATAAATGCAACTTAAAAACAAATGTGTTTGCTGAATGTATCACTGATGAAAACAGTTAAATAATCCGAAGTGGTAAAATAAAAGACAGCCAGACCACTGTGTCTGCCTCACGACTATCTGAGTCACATTCTGTGCCCTGAGGCTCACATTTTCCACCTAAGGAGCTGCTCCTGTTTATCACAGGAAAGGCACTCCCAGGTGACAGTCCTCTAGAGTTCAGGTCCCCTGTCCCATGCCTCTCCTTCCCACCCTCCAGCCTTGTGTGTGTGTGTGTGTGTGTGTGTGTACACGCACTCAAGGTGTGTCCAGCCTCTCTCCCTGTCTGTGTGGGGAGGAGTTGGGGGTGGGGGTGGGGGGTGCTAGGATCAAAGTCAGGGCCTCAACCACTGAATCCATCGTCCTCTTGTACTTGGCGTCTGTTGGTGTCTCTGCAAATGGCCCACAGAACATTCTATGACCCCAAGCTGTCTTACATCATCATTCCTTAAATCCACGGATGCCATTAATATCCTCAAGAGACTTAGAAAAAAAAAAAAAAAGATGATGAGGAGGAGGAGAATGAAGAACTTGGGTGTGAAAGTTCGTGTCTCCAGAGAAAAGGACTCTCCAGTAACCTCTACCTGGTTTTCCGTGATCAGCTGCTCGTCCTGAGCAACAAATGCTCAAGTTCTCCTGTTGGGATTTGCAGTTCCACTGGCTCCTAACAGGCAACAGTTGTAACTTCATGAATCTTTTTACCTTTGCCTTCCTTGAGTCAACTGCTAAATCTCCAGACTCAGGAAGGGACAGGTCTGTGTATCTGAGTGTCTTGCATGCAAAATAGTTTATGGAGCCAGGTGTCTGCAATTCCAGCACTCTAGAGACCAGGACAGGAAGATCACTGAGCACTCGGGTCCAGTCTAGGCTGTACACATACAGTGTGAAACCCTGTCTATAAAATGTAATTTAGCCGGGCATTGGTGGCACATGCCTTTAATCCCAGTACTCGGGAGGCAGAGGCAGGCAGATCTCTGTGAGTTCGAGGCCAGCCTGGTCTCCAGAGTGAGTGCCAGGATAGGCTCCAAAACCAAAAAAAAAAAAAAAAAAAAAAAAAAAAAAAAAAAGAGAGAGAGAGAGAGAGAGAGAGAGATGTAATTTAAAAACCAAAGGTTACATATACACAAAAAATGAAAATAGAAGGCTTTATTGAATCTTATCAACTAGATCTGGAGTTAAAAATAAATGTTTGGTTTTAGTTCGGCTTTGTCGGATTTTGTTTGATTTTTGTTTTGTTGTTGTTGTTTGGCTTTTGAACACAGGGTTTCTCTGTGTAGCCCTCACTGTCCTGGACCTATCTCTGCAGACCAGGCTGGCCTTGAACTCAAAGACCCACTTGCCTGTCTGTCACCATTACCCTGCTAAAAATAAGTTTTGAAAAGGGAGCTGATGGGCACTGGAGAGTTGGCTCAGCAATTAACAGAGTCAATTAACGGTCCTGCAGAGGACCCCGATCTAGTTCCCAAACATGCATGGCAGCTTCTGTAGGACCAGACACACATGTAGTACATAAACATACATTCAGCCAAAATTCTCATATACATAGACTTTCAATAAAATATAAAGAGATAGCTGGTCTTGGAGGTACATTCCTTTAATCCCGGCACTCAGGAAACAGAGGCAGGTTCCAGGCCAGCCTGGTCTCAAGATTAAGTTCCAGGACAGCCAGGGCTACACAGAGAAACCCTGTCTTGAAAAACAGAAAACTATAAGCAGAGCTGGAGTGTTGGCTCAGCTTGAAGAACTGTCTGTTGTCCTGGTGGACCTGTATTCGATTCCCAGCACCTACATGGTGGTTCACAACCATCTGTAACTCCAGCTCCAGGAGACTCAAAGCCCTTTTCTGACTTCTGTGGGCACAAGACACATAGAATGCACACACAAAAATGCAGATGAAACATTTCTACACATAAAAATAAACAAATAAGGGGGTGGTAGGGGAGGAGGGGAGGGAGAGGGAACTGGGATTGGCAGGTAAAACAATCTTGCTTCCAATTCAAATAAAAAAATCTGCAAAAAAATATACAAATAGCACTCGGGAGGCAGAGGCAGGTGGATCTCTGTGAGTTTGAGGCCAGCCTGGTCTCCTGAGCGAGTGCCAGGATAGGCTCCAAAGCTACACAGAGAAACCCTGTCTCAAAAAACCAATATATATATATATATACATATATATATATATATATATATACACAAATAAATAAAATAAGTCATGAAAAGGAACTGGGGGTATAGTTCAGTGGTAGAGCATGTGCTTAGCATGCAGAAGACCCCGAGTTCCATCACCAACACCATTTAAAAAATAAAAATAAATAAACCAAGCCAGGCATGTCACCATATGCTGGTACAACAGGTGGATCATAGGGTCAAAGCAAGATTTTTGTCTCCAAATGAGACAGACAGACAGACAGACAGACAGAGAAACAGAGAAACAGGAAGACACTGACTAATTATGAACAAAGGGCTGTGGATGCACTTTAATAATAGAGTCCTTGCCCAGCATGTGGGGTTCTGGATTAGATCCTGAAAAGAAGGAAGGAAGGAAGGAAGGAAGGAAGGAAGGAAGGAAGGAAGGAAGGGAGGGAGGGAGGGAGGGAGGGAGGGAAGGAGGGAGGGAGGGAGGAAGGGAAGGGAAGAAAGAAGGGAAAGGAAGAAAAGAATAGAGGAAAAGGGAAAAAGGGAAGGGAGAAAGAAAAGGAGGGAGGGATCTAGGAAGGGATGGCTGCACTGCATAACTATTTAGATTTCTATGCACTAAAAAGACACACATATGTTTGAGATATAATCATTTGAGAGAAATTATGAAGACAAACCTTGAGTGAGCTCATAAAAATGAGTCAAACAATAGACAGCTCTAAGTTTTCACTAGACAACAGACCAGAATATGAATACAAATATAGTTAAGCCATAAACATTTGGTTAAGATGAACAAATCCATCAGAAAATAGCTGAAAATGAAAACTGCCAACAAATTAGACCTTGCCTACTTTCCAAATTAGCAAAAGATGTACTAAAATGTGGCTTTCTCAGCTAGCACAGGTGTTAAAGTACATTCTTTCCCATACGGCTGCTGGTGGGAACAAAGCTTGGTAGAACCTCTAATGATGGCAGTTTTACAATGTATTCAGAGAGACTTCAAAATAGTCTGCTTTCTTCCTGTCATTCCAGTTTGGGAAATCTGTGCTAAAGAAGTGACCTAAACTGTTTACAAATATCCTGACATTAAGTTACTCAATGCAGTATATTTTATGTTAGTGAAAAATTACACGTTAACTTCACATTTAATAACAGAGGTCTATCTAGACAAATGCCATGAATGAAACATTCACTGTCCTCTTAAAATGATAGTCACATGCAATTCTTAGCCATCATACAATCGTTAGCACAGAAAGCAGGGCATAAACATATTTTGCACACGCGGAAAGATGTCTCAAAGAAGGTGTAGTTTCCGAAGGTTGTTCATAACCGAGAAGCAGACCTCAATGCATTTATTTCTGTGTTTCATACTTTCATCTACTTTGCAGACTTTACACCTGGCATGTATTATTTTTCTAGTTATGTAAGAGAGAGGAATAAAAGAGGGCATAAAGGAAGGAGAAAAGCCAAAACAAGGCAAGAATTACCCAAAGGAAGACGAAAGCCTCCCCAGCCCAGTGGGGCCACCCTGTCCTTGGCTTGCTGTTTACAGAAGAGTTGGTTTATTGCAATACTAATATGGGAAATTGAGACATGCCCTAGTTCCTGCTACATGAGTTTATAGAGTGCTGAGCTCTCTGCAATAACATGCATAATAATCTTTTTAGCAATCCCTGCAATTAGGGGGTTGCTAAACTGGAATTGTTACTTTGAAACAGGCACACACACATATACATGCAAACACAATAGCTGAAACATAGAACCAACTACCCCCTTGAAGAAAAACAGTGTAATTAGCTCTCCTCTAGATGGGAAGATACTGGACAACCTAAGTATAAACAGACCTGGTGCTTTTCTTTCCTTCAGAGACAGTTCACCAATTTCTACCACGTTTGAACCACAAGTCAGATAGGTGACACTGTATGTCCACGGTACCATGCTTTGGATCTTGAAACAAACTCAACCCCTGACTGGTAGGACACAGAGACCCCGAGCTCTGGAATAAGCTGTAAGGAAAATTCTCAGACTGTACCGTGAGAACGAGTTCTCTCATGCAGAACTTAATTACAAGTGTACAATTATCAAAACACTTATGAAGGATGCTAACCTCACACCCACTGCTAGGTTTCTCTTAAGCCAATACCCTTGAACGGAATTGTTTCTATCTACTCCGTTGTATTTAAAAAGGGAGAAGACAGAAGGGGGAGGGGTAGAAAGTGCTGCTATTGCTATTCCATTCACCAGGCACACAGCAGGAGCAAACTGGTCCTTGCCCTCGTCAGTTATGTATTCTGTTCATGGACCTTAACCTTGCAAAATGTTCTCTGAAGAAATGATATCTTAATAAGATGGATGAATGTCAGATCAGTCAGATGTATACATTATATAAATAAATTCTTATTCTGCAGCATTGTCCCACTTTAATTCACAATAGACCTAAGAAGAAACACTTCATATGATTTGCATTCTCTTAGATAAGCTAAATTTTATAAGACATGCTCACAGACAGTACAGACCAGTTGGCTGGAGGATCACTGAAAATCGCCTGAAAGATCAGCATTATATTCTTATGCTAGAACAAAGACTGCCACACTGCCAAAACACATTTGACTGGATTCTGTTGATTTAAATCTGTGAATTCGCTTACTTGGAAATGGCTATTCTACACTTTGACACGGCATGTAGAGAACTTATTTCCAGAGAAAAGAGTAACGATGAACCCTTCAATAGCTCTTCAAAGTTTAAGTCTTTCATCTGTGTGTGAACCACATATACACACTTATATATGTGTGTATGTATACAGTGTGTGTATGTGTGTGTACCGCAGCATTGTGTGCACACACACATATAGATATAGATATAGATATTGGAGGGTTCTTGAGTATTAGATTCAGGGCCTTCCATATGCTGAGCATGTACCCTGCCCCCAACCCCAGCCTCTCATATGGGTGATTCCATTTGGTAGAGACCCTGTACGACTGCCATACTGTCAGCTTGGGACCCTGTGAGTTTTAGCTGTTTTCAGAAGGACTTTATGAAGAGAGGGCAGTACAATGAGTCACACCCTTCTTAGAGTTTGAATAGTGATTGTTCTCAAAAGTCCACGCTTTACAGGCCCAGTCTCCAGGGTAGCCCCATTGGAAAGTGGTAGAACTCTGAAGAGGTAGGCTGACTAGGAGAACCACAGGGCCCTGGAGTCACGACCGCAGAAGGAGCTGCAGGCTCTACTTCTTTCCTCCTTTCTCTTTGTCTCCCCAGATAAAAGGTAAAGGGTTTAGCTCTCTGTGTGATCCCATCTTGATGCTCTGCCTTGCCATTAGCTTAAAGCAACAGAGCCTATGTAGCCCACCGTAAGCCCAGCACTGGGGAGTTGGAGGCATTGGAAGCTCAAGGGCTACCCAAACCTACATGAAACCTTGTCCCAAAAACATACAGTATAGGCTAGCCTTGAATTCAATGTGCAGCCATGGTTGGCCCTGAGTGCCTGATACTGCTGGAGTTATATGTGTGTACAACCTGGAGTTGCAGTAAATATTTCCCAGAGGACCTCATGAAAGAAGGAAGTGACATCAGAAAGCAAGAAGCAAGCCTCTGAACAGCTAGAGTGAGAGCTAGCAGCCTGTAGAAAACACCTCTCCCTGCTGGGCGTTGGTGGCACACGCCTTTAATCCCAGCACTCAGGAGGCAGAGGTAGGTGGATCTCTGTGAGTTCGACACCAGCCTGGTCTTCAGAGCTAGTTTTCCAGGACAGTTTCCAAAGCCACAGAGAAACCCTGTCTCAAAAACCAAAAAAAAAGAAAAGAAAAAAAAATTTTCCCACAGCACAGGAAACACAGACAAATGTTGCAAGGGGAAACCTCTGGAGACCACACCAAGGAGAAGCCCATGGGAGAAATGTCAGTTTTAGACCCGTGACAGGCCTAGACTTAGAAAGCCCACTTCCAAGACTACTAGTAAAATAAGAATGTTTTATCAAGCCATGTCACACTGAAGGTGAAGCCACCAGAAAAAAGGTGCACCAGTGTATATACACACATCAAAATACCTCCCATGGGGCTGGAGAGATGGCTCAGTGGTCAAGAGCACCTGTGTTCTTGCAGAAGAACCGGTTAGATTACCAGCATCCATATGATGGCTCACAACCATCCAGAACCCCAGTCCCTGGGGATCCAACAGGCAGGCACGGGTTCTCATACACACAGGTAAAGCATTCACACACATAAAATAAGGCGAGATAACAAAGACTCTCTGTTCAATAAATATAAATACAGATGATGTCCTGTGTTACCCAGCCTGTTCATACACTATTGTAAAACCTCCTAAACCCACCAATCAAGAGACACCATGCCCTAGGAACCTAGGGCTGCCACTTCGTGACAGTGCAATATAATATAACAAAATGACAGTCTTCTTTGTTTACATCTTTGCGGTATGTTCATCCTTCCTTAGGCTTCCAAAGGATTCCACTGTTGATCCTGACTCTTGGGACTGTTGAAATTTTTTGTCTACAGTAAGTGATTCTCTTGAAGCCCCACTTCCTTGCTCTGCTTCCCTTGTTCCTTCTCCACCTTCAACATCAAAGAACCCAGAAACCTCTGGAGGAGTGTAGGTGGGGGACAGAGGTGAAGAAAGCTGGTGTTTTGTTTTGTTTTGTTTTGTTTTGTTTCCTACCCACAGATGCTTGCAGCTGGAGCAGAGACAAAAAAAAGAAGAAGAAGAAGCATTTTTCTGATTCTAGCCTTTACAGCTTACTTAACCAATAACTGGCAAGGGCTCTTCTCTAGTTCCTGTAAATTAGGAACCTCCATATTTCCTCCACAAGTCCAGTGAATACTATTGAGCACTCCCAATATACCAAGAGCCAAGTCTCTTGTGAGAAAATAGGTAACCAGGTAAAAGCCATATATATGCACTCTCTACAGTAGAGCAAGATGTTCAAGAAGAACCCAATGGGACATCATCTATGCAACCAGAGAGCATGGAAAGAGGGGACTGAGCTAATCTAGTTAGGAATAGATAGGTTATAAGAAACTGTGGGAGAGTGTGTTAGCCAGAGGGAACTGCAGAAGCGAAAGCAGGTTGGGAAGGGAAATCAAAAACAGATAAACACAGAGAAGCAACGAGCAGAAGAATAGACACAGAGGAGCTGCAGGGAGAAGAAAACCAGCAGGCCTTGATCAAGGAGTACGAAGATATTGTTACACAATGAACAGAACCTTCCTGTTCAGCCATGTGAATTCTCTATAAAATCCTGAAAACTTGCTAGGAGGACAATCCTAGATGTTTTCACCATACGCATAGGAGAACAGCAACTGTGTGAGGTAACTGGAGTGTGGCAATTATTTCACAATGTAACGCAGCATCAAAACAGGCTGTAGCTGCTCAGAAGGCTGGGGCAGGAAGAGCGTTTGAGCACATGCTGGGTGAAACGGCAAAACCTCAAATGAAAACAAACTAAAATAAATAAATAAGTAAATACCAAACACAAAAGTGACAACAACAGGCTAAACATATTACAATACAATAAAAAAAAAAAAAACCTTGAGCTACACAGCCAAAATACACACAGCTTTTGTCAGCTTTAATAAAAGGGGGTGTGTGGTGAAGCATGGAGCATAGCCATATCTTCACTGGTTTGATGAGCAAATTCAATGAGGCCCTCTAGTTAAATATCATAGGTGTAGAAAAAGGTCAAGACTGGTCAGGACTCGGCTACCATTTGTGGGATGCTCTGCACATCAGGCCCCAAGTTTTGCACCTGTGAATGGCAGCAAGTACAAATGGTTGGATAAAGGTAACAGCTCTGACAAGATTTTATTTCAAGAATAATCAATAAGCCTTAAAAATGTTCCACTCTTTTAGAATGGTAAGATACGGCTGGGCATTGGTGGCGAACGCTTTTAGTCCCAGTACTCGGGGAGGCAGAGGAAGGCGGATCTCTGTGAGTTCGAGGCCAGCCTGATCTGCAGAGCGAGTGCCAGGACAGGCTCCAAAGCTACACAGAGAAACCTGTCTTGAAAAAGGAAAAATCAAAACAAAGAATGGTAAGATACACAGGTCTAACTATCTTGGGAGGATGTCCTTAAAGTTCTCTTTGATGCTTGCATTTCCAGCAGAAAGTCACAAGCTCTAAGCAATGGACTGTAAGTTCTTAGGGTCTTAACTGCTATTGCCATTGCCGTGGAGTGAGTAAGGTAACAAGAGGTTATGCCCAGGGGGTGAAAAACATAATTAACATGAAGCACTGGATTTTCCTTTCTCCTGTGAACACACTTGAGCCTATGTAACAACTGAGCACGCTGATGGCGGGGGTCCATCATTAAGTGTCTCACAGAACCTGAAAAACCGGCTGCCACAGCCTAGAAGAAGGCCTGCCAAAGGGTGATCACAAACCCAGAGGGTATATTCATAGGGGACAGAATGGTTGTCATTATGTCCTCACCAGATCCCCTTGCACCAAATGCAATTGTCTAGAAATAAAACTGAGCTCAAGAGAAGCAAAACGAAACTTTGGTCCAGTCTGGCAGGCCAGCAGCTTGAACTTTGCCTTCCATGGTGATAACCACTCTTTCTGAACTCTTACTCGCTGATGGTCTGGAGATGAGGAATTCTAAGAACACAGCCTTGGTGTGTACTCTCTCTCCGTGAAGGCCTCATGCTGCTTCTGCTCAGCACAGAAGGCAGAAAGGCGGATGGGCATGTGCAAAAGAGGACCTATGCTGCAAACCACAGAGCTCTCAAGGTGGAGGGGCAGCACCCCTTCGAGACAGCAGCATTCTCCCCAGAAATGGATCCCTCAAGACGCTGAGCAGGAAAGATCTTGAGTTCAGGACCAGCATCACAGTGAGATCCTGTAGGAAAAGAGGATAATAAAGAATTCCTGAAACTTGGCAACCACAGGGAAACCCCAACATTATTCTCAAATGGGCAAATATCTTGAGCAGACAGTTCTCTAGTGAAGGAATGAAAGTTTCATAAGTTGCCAATGAGCACATAACAAGATGTTCAACATTGTAATCATTAGGGGAATGCCACCCAAAACAACAATCTGCCACCACTCAGGACAACTAACTACTATAAAAAATACAAACAGTGGCCTATGCATTTAATTCCAGCATACTAGAAGCAGAAGCAGACAGATCACTGCAAGTTCAAGACCAGCCATGTCTACTAGTCTAGACAGCAAGTTCCAGGCCAGCCAAGGCTACATAGTGAAACCCTGATTTCAAAAAAAAAAAAAAAAGGAGGAAAAAGAAAAGAAATATAAATAACAAGAAGATTACAGAGAAATTAGTTCCCTTGTGTTCTGCTGGTGGAACTGTAAAATGGTGCAGGCCGTATGACAAGCAGCAAGCTGCTTGCTCAAAAAGTAACTCAGAGTCACCACAGTCCCCAGCAGTTCCACTTTTGAGAGTGTACCCCCCAAGAATTAAAATCAAGGATTTGAACACGCACAGTCATAACAGCAGTATTCACAAATGCCCAAAAGAGGCTGATGCAACCCATGCCCATTGATGATGAATGGATAAACAAAATTTGAAAAACAAAGATGAAGAGGTATTTTTCTTTTTATGATATAGTCTTTGTTTTATTTGTATATTGAAATGAGGAGTTCAAGGTAGCCTTAACTGCCATAGTCTTATAGGTAGCTGGGACTGTCAAGGAGCAACAACACTCCCAGCAATGAAATACTTTCAAGATTCTCTCTCTCTCTCTCTCTCTCTCTCTCTCTCTCACACACACACACACACACACACACACACACACACACACACGTGAACACACACGCACTCTCACCATGGTGTGCATATCCATACTCATACATAAACACACAATAATAATAGACAATTTGCTTTTATTTTCTGTGCATACATGCTTGGACTGCATATATGTCTACGCACAAGTGTGCCTGATACCTTTATAGCCAAAGAGAGCATTGGATCCCCTACAACTGGAATAAGAACAATTGTGAGCTGCCATGTGGGTCCTGGGAACCAAATCCAGGTCCTCTGCAAGAGTAGCAAGTGCTCCTAACAATGGAGTCCCTAGAAGTTCCTGGGAGGCCTGCCCCTTTCTGAATGGAGACAGAGGAGGAGTGGAAAGGGAGGGGTAGATAGGAAAGAAGGGGACTAGGAGGAGGGGGGAGGGAGGGGAAACAGCAGTCAGTATGTAAAATAAATGGGAAACATGCTATTTAAATAAAAAAGGAGCCCCCAAATACAAAGTTTTTTTAATGAGGTTACAGAGAAAAATCTAACAACAACAGCACCAAAAAGGAAATAAACTCTAAGTCTTATATACCACTCACTCCTTCTCTCTCTCTCTCTCTCTCTCTCTCTCTCTCTCTCTCTCTCTCTGGTGGTACTGAGAATCAAACCTAAGGCATACTCAAGAGCATTACACACTGACATTAAACCAATCAATCACAGACAAGTCTGTGATTAAACAGTTTTTTTCTTAAAATAATGTTTAGAGTCTGGAGAGATGGCTGAGCAGTTAAAAGCACTGGCTGAGCCGGGCGTTGGTGGCGCACGCCTTTAGTCCCAGCACTCAGGAGGCAGAGGCAGGTGGATCTCTATGAGTTTGAGACCAGCCTGGCCTACATGAGCTAGTTCCAAGACAGCCTCCAAAGCCACAGAGAAACCCTGTCTCGAAAAACCAAAAAAAAAAAAAAAAAAAAAAAAAAAAAAGCACTGGCTGCTCTTGCAGAGGACCTGGTTTGATTCCCAGCTCCCACATGGCACCCAGCTCACTACCATCTGTACTTCTGTACTGCAGTTCCAGGGGGTCTGATGCCCTCTTTTGGCCTCTTCAGACATCTGGTATATATATGGCGCACATACACACATGAAGGCAAACAGTCATACAAATAAGATAAACATAAATCTTTAAAAATGAAAAAATCACCAGGTGGTGGTGGCATATGCCTTTAATCCCAGAGACAGAGACAGGCAGATCTCCAAGTTTCAGGCCAGCCTGGTCTACAGAGTGAGTTCCAGGACACCCAGAGCTACACAGGGAAACCCTATCTCAAAAAACAAAACAAACAAACAAACAAAGAACCAAACACAAAGATCATAAAAAGGGCAAAAAAAAAAAATCCTTTCTTTTAGGCTCTTTAAAGTAACTTCTATGAGAAAGAGTTTTTGTCATTTTCCATCGAAGTTTCTTGTTTTACAAATTTCTATTCTGTGCTGTTGGGGATTGAACTCAGGACCTTATGAATGCTAGGCAAGCATCCTACCACTGAGCTGCATCTCCAACCCAATGCATGGACACTTTGCAATTTTTTTCTATTTATACCTGACTTTGTTCTTCATAGTATTGAGTGTCAGAATGGGATCTAGCCAGGGATGGTAGTGTATGTACATAATCCTAGCATAAGGAGTTTCAGGGCAGCTTGGGTTACATATTGAGACTCTATCCTCAAAAAGAATCAGTGGAAGAAGAATCCAAAGATGCCCGCTGACAAGTCCTGGCACTGCCAGCATCCAGGGCCCATGTACTCCTCTCTCAGACCATGTCATGGATTCTGGGATCTCTCTCAGATTGAGGCACTGCTTCCTGCATTTTGAGTTCCTCAACTTTAATATACTTCTCCGTGTTTCTTTGTTAGTTATACTTTCCTATTCAATAGGAGAGATGGGAATCTCTATTCCCCTGAGCCCCAGAAAAACAGCTCCATCAGCTAGACTCCCTGTGGCTTACTTGGCTCTGAGGAAAACCAAAGGCAGAGATGAGTTTCACTTGGTCTAACAGGCTGGTGTATTGTGCCTTTCTGGGAAACTTAGCAAGCTTTGCAGCAATCATTTAGAATTGCAGTGGTCACTGTGTGGAAAGAAAGAGGGTATCTCAAAGACAATGTGATGCATCTTTTGCTTGGCATACAAAGTTTTCTGAGACAAAGAACTGAGAAGTAGCCTGTTTTTAAAAGACAAAACACACATTTCTAGCACATTAGTAGAAATGTACAGGCTGGCTGGCTATAGTCCAGTAGTAATAGAGTGCCCATTATCATGCACAGCTTCCTGGGCTTATCTCCAGCACCGCACCACACACACACACACACACACACACACACACACACACACACACACAGAGAGAAACATACACACACTCATACACAGACACAGACACACACACACAAACACATACACACACACAGACACACACAGAGAGACACATACACATAGACACATACACACACACACACACACTCATACACACACACACAAACACATATACACACACAGACACACACAGAGAGACACAGACACATACACACACACACTCACACACACAGAGAGACACACACAGAAACACATACACACACTCATACACACACAGACACACACATAGACATACACAGTGACACACACACAGAAACATACACACACTCACACACAGACACACACATACTCACACAGACACATGCACACACAGACACACACACACAGAAACACATATACACACTCATACACAGACACACACAGAGACACATACACAGACACACATACACACTCACACAGACACATGCACACACAGAGACACACACACAGAAACACATACATACACTCATACACAGACACACACAGAGACACAGACACTCACACACAGAAACACACAGAGACACATACACACATACTCACACACACTGACACACGCACACACAGACACACACTCACACACACAAGACACACATACACATAGACATATACACATACACACAACACACACACAGACACCCACACATACACTCACACACACACACACACACACACACACACACACATGCACACAGACACACTCCCAGACATACACACATACACACAAGACACACACCCACACATACACTCACACACACAGACACACACACACAGAGACACGCACACAGAGACACACAATAGGCTTAGACTCCAACTCTGCAGAATGGGGGTAGGTGGTAATCAATTGTGGTGAAGAAAATGGTTTTCTGAGCCGGGCGTTGGTGGCACACGCCTTTAATCCCAGCACTCGGGAGGCAGAGGCAGGCAGATCTCTGTGAGTTCGAGGCCAGGCTGGTCTACAGAGAGATTTCCAAGACAGTCAATGCTGTTACACAGAGAAACCCTGTCTCAAAAAACAAACAAAAAAGCAGATCCCAGGAGCTTGCTGTACAAAGCCAGCCGACCTCACCTAGCAAGTTGCAGGCCTATGGAAGACTTGTCTGTAAAAAACAAAACAGGTGGATGGCACCTGAACAACATTTGAGGTTATCCTCTGGTCTGCATACACATGCACACACATACAAGTGGTCTCACCTATGTATGTATGTACGTACGTACGTACATATGTACGTATGTATGTATGTATGTATGTATGTATGAGCATGTCTGCATGAGCATGCACACAACTCAGACTTCTGAACCTCAGGCACCCAGATGGAAAGAGTGAAAACGTTAAAAGAGGAGCTGGAAATAGACTGAATATCTTGTCCACTTGGATGGGTTTGCGAAGCATTCAGACAGCTGTGGGTGCCACTGGAGTCCCTCACCTAAAATGCAGCCCTCTGTCTGGTTTCGTAGAACTAACAGCTGGCTGGGTACTGAGGAAATGGAGACAGAAGGAACAGACACAGAGTCTTTCTGGAAGGAACCTTGAAGCCCTTCACTTTACCTGTAGGATTCAGATTTTTGTTCCTGTCTTCTCTGGGACCAGAAAGTCATCTCTTTGAAATGCAAACCCCAGGGAAGATGACTCATTCTAAGAGCTGGAAAGAGCTATGCAGAAACAAACTAGTAAAGAAAAACAGTTTTAAGCCTTTTTCACAAATATTAGTAGGAAAAAGCTTTTACTACCTCAGCAAGTAATCTTAACTGACAAAAGCAATTTGGAGGCAGCCAATAAAATCACGAGTTGTGTGTCACTGTGCCTGGTACATGGCTAATGTTTTATAATGAAAGCCATAATATCTTTTGTTTTGTTTTGTTTTGGTTTGGTTTTGGTTTTTCAAGACAGGGTTTCTCTGTGTAGTTTTGGAGCCTATCCTGGCACTCGCTCTGGAGACCAGGCTGGCCTCGAACTCACAGAGATCCACTTGCCTCTGCCTCCCGAGTGCTGGGATTAATAGGCGTGCGCCACCAACGCCTGGCAAGCCATAATATCTTTGTCTTCATCTCTCTGCATGCTTCTCTGACTCTATATGTTATGTATATGTGATCTTTTCTACCTTCAGGATCATGTTGTTAAAGTTAATTTGTGAATGGTTTTACTTAATTGTCTTACAAAACAAGTGCTTTCATAAATTGCATATTTGGGAAACCTCCTGAAAGGTAGAAAGTTATCCAAATGCTTTGCAAGCTCACATGACTTAGGTAAACTTAGATAAAAATGTTGTTGGTGAGTTGAGTGTGGTAGCACACACCTTTGATCCCTGAAGAGGCAGATGCAGAGATTAGGCAGATTTCTGAGTTTTAGGCCACCCTGGTTTACTTGGAGAGTGAGGCCATTTCGAAGAAAAAAGGATTACTGGTTCTATTGCTAGGTTCCTCTTGCCAGTGTGAGAATGTATCCTAAGAGGAGGTCTAGCCAGGCGGTGGTGGCACACACCTTTACTCCCAGCACTTGGGAGGCAGAGGCAGGTGGATCTCTATGAGTTTGAGGCCAACCTGGTCTACCAAACAAGTTCCAGGACAGCCAGGACTACACAGAGAAACCCTGTCTTAAAAAATAAACAAAAGAAATCAGCCTTATTATCAAAAGCACACTGATATAAATAAAACTAGAATTTTGCCTTCTGCTAAAATTAAAAAGGTTTTTTTGGGGGGTTACACGAGATTATGAAAAGCCTTTTTCCTTCAGCCCCCACTATCACAAACAAAGGAAACAAAAGTTTTATGTTTTCTCAAAATAATTTTTTGTGCTTCATTAGACCTTTGGTTACTTTAAAAAAAAAATTAAGTCCTCTCTGTTAAATGGGCTGTTTTATGTTCCCCCCCCCCTTTTTTTTTTCATCTCTGAAAATTTCTGTAGTTGCTATGGAACTTTTGATTAAACAGATAACTTGATTGTCACAACTTGACTGTCATCCTGTCTTGGCTTTTGACCTTTTTAACAGTTTGCCCCAATTCCAATTCTAGATGTTTTTTCATCTCAAATTAAGTGGGGTTTTTCCAGGTAGTCCCTGAAAAACCCCAGAACTTTGTTTTTTCTCCTTACAGAAAGAACTATGGGTTAAATTGATCTGTTTGATATGTCAGCATTCATGGGGAAATGTCAAGAACAAGCAATGTTAGCTTTTGTGTGGCGTATGCATATGTACACTAAGAGTTCATCTGTGCAACAGCCCAGTTATGTTCAGAAATAATGCTTTGCTGCAGATATCCACTACTTCCGGCTCTTGGAATCTTTTTGCTTCCTCTTCCCCAATGATCCCTGGGCTTTGGGTGTGACCCATTCAGAGCCGTGGGCTTCACAGTCTCTACAACTTTGCACACTGACCACCTGTGGGATGTTGATCACCGTCATTGGCAAAAGGCAAAAAAAAAAAGAGAGAGAGAGAAGCTTCTCTTTAATACCAGCACTTTGTACACAGAGAGAGGCTAGCAGATCTCTGAGTTCTAGGTAAATCTGAGCTACGTATCAAGTTCCAGGCCAGCTAGAGTTAGACGGTGAGACCTTGTCAAAAATAAACATAAAAGTTAAAAAGATCTACCACATTTTCCTATTATCGTACTCTTGGACACACACCTGTTGTGAATGACTGCCGTCTTGGGGCATTGAAGGGTGCTCCCTGACAAAAGATTGTACCAGCTGGGCTTGTTGATGGTTTGTAACCCCACGTGGAGAGCAAGAGCCTCTCCCCTGAGTTTCTAGGAGCTCTCTACCTCCTAGCAACTCTGGGTGTGGCCTGGGGGAAGGGCTAAAGTAGATAGAGGCCAGAGCAGACTAGAAAGAGGCTCTGCTGTGCAGCTACTGTGAATCCCTCATCCCTGCTGGGTAAAGCTTTTCGGGTATATAGACAGCTGAAGGAGTAGTGCCCACACCTCTAAGTAACCTCTCACCTCTGCTCTGTAAGGAAGCCCAAAAGGGTTCCCCAGAGTAAACTGTGGTGAAATTGTGCCTCTATTTGTCACTGGGACCTTAGGAAGAGGTGTAGATATTGTTTAAGCCTAACCCGTAGGAAGAAATTTTAGTAACAATACACCAATGACCCATATCCTATCATAGAAACACACGCTCATCCATGTTCACTGCTGCTCTGTTCACAATAGTTAGGAAATGGAAAGAGCCTAGATGTCCACCAACTGATGAATGGATAACAAAAATGTGTGAGGTTTACACAGCAGAATGTTAGCTAGCTGTTAGGAAAAGCGAAACTATGAAATTTGCAGCTAAATGGATGAAACTGTAAATAATGATTCTGAATGAGGAAAGTCAGACCCAGAAAGATACCGCCTTTGTGCCTATTGCTGTGTGGGCCAACCAAAAAGTTCACTGGACCATCCAATGACATCACAAGGGATACTTGAACATCAAGCTAGAAAAAAAATCATTCATTACATCTGTTTGTTTGTTGTCCCATTTTTATTTATGTACATGCTTATTTTAGATTAATTTCTTTTTATGTATATGTGTGCATGTATGCTCACATGTGTATGAGTATCCATAGAGACCAGGAAGAGGGCATCAGATGCCCTGGAACTGGAATTACGAGAAGTTGTCAACCACCCAGCATGGGTGCTGGGAACTGAACTCCAATCCTCTGCAAGAACAGTAAGCCCTGTTGTTGTTGTTTGAGACAGGGTTTCTCCATGTGGCCTCAAACACAAAGATCCAACTGTCTCTGTCTCCCAAGTGCTGGGATTAATGGCCTGCCCTCCATACCCAGGTACAGTAAGCCCTCTTAAGCACCTCTCCGGACCTACACATCCTACTTTTGTGGGCATGCTTCCTGGGGTACTTGGGGTTGGGTAGCAACAGTCTTGCCCTTGACTGAGCTAAATTGCATCCTCAGGTTTTGTTGGACCCTACTTTGAAAGAACTAAAGATAAGTAGACTGTGGAACATGAGAATACTCCCACCCCAAAGCTCTGGAATTTACCTCCACTTCAATAACATCTGAAGTTTCCAATTATCCTGTGCTATGTTACTTGAGTTAGTGTTTAGTGCACTTTGGCTTCCCAGAAGAACTGTTACAAGTTGATACTGGCAGACTTTGAATTTCACAGCAAAGAGTTTGAAATGTAGCTTTTATTCTATTAAGTTTTGTCTAGTGGGGACATTTTATGTTGCCAGTAATAGTTACTTCGTTTCTTAGATGAATCTGGTTCAAGCTACAATGTTTTTATCATGTTAGCTCCTTTATTCTTGGTGTCTAAATTCCTTACTGTGTTTAATGACACACTTGCCAAGATAGTTTGTAAGTAAAAAGCAAAGTTGGGTTTTTTGTTTGTTTGTTTGTTTGGCTTCTGTTGTTGTTTTGTTTTGTTTTGTTTTTAAACAGATTCACATAGAAGCTGTGCTATCATGAGCTAGCTGGTTGGAGCCCATTCCCTATGGTGGGATGCCATGCTCAGTCTTAACACATGGGAGAGGGCCTGGCCCTGCTCCAACCTATTGTGCCAGACTGTGTTGACTCCTTATGGGAGCCCTTACCCCTGAGGAGGAGTGGACTGGGGGTAGGCTGGGGGGAGGTGAGGGAGGATGGGAGGAGTTGAGGGGGTCAGGAGGAGGGGTGGGAGGGAGAACTGTGGTTGGAATGTAAAATGAAATAAAAATAAAAAATAAAGTAGTATGCAGGTGGTTTAGATCATGCTCATCTATCCTCAATATTTATATTAAAATTTAGAGTTGAATTTCAAAAAATAGAAGCTGGTACTATTATAATCAAATTGAGTGGCTGGGGTGGTATACCATATTTTGTTACATAAAACTATTTCTAGAAAATACGTTTAAGCCAGATGGTGGTGGCGCATGCCTTTAATCCCAGCACTCGGGAGGCAGAGGCAGGCGGATCACTGTGAGTTTGAGACCAGTCTGGTCTACAAGAGCTAGTTCCAGGACAGCCTCCAAAGTCTAGGAAGTCAGCTAGGTTAGGGAAACATAATCGATTTAACTGATCAAATTTTGGCTGTTGGGGACATTGTTTGGGAGGCATTTTTCAAATTCTTAGACTATCTTATTAGTCTTATAGATACTTCCCCATATAATGCAATCTCTCAACAGTTTTGCGAGCAGCCACTAACTTGACAATGACATCTGTGAGGAATGACCAAGAACTAAGAAAGAAGAATCATTAATGACCCTATTAAAATTGTAGTTTGTGACATATGAACATCTACCAAAAAAAATACATGGTCACAGAGAAAAGCACTTAATGAAGGTCATTCCATTCACCTGAAAGACCAGCAGATGGGGGAGGGGACTAGGAAATAAAAACTAAAGTAAAGCCACAGTTCATAATCACCCAAGGCCAATAGCCCACAACTGTAGTCACCAAAGCCTGTCATCCTGATTCATATGAAACACTAGTTCTGGTTATAAACAAAACACAGACCATATATTTTATGTCCTTATCAGCATAATTCAATAAATGTAAATCAATTAGCCATAGAGAAATAAGCTTAACCAGTCCTGCTTGCCTTAAAAAGAACATTAATGAATAACAGAAAAAAATGCTTAAAAGGTCAAAATACTGCCTCTGAACTTCTGTAACAGCTATGGATGGGGCTTCTCATCACTTAGTTTGAGGACTCCCAGTTTGCAAACCGTTCTATGCACAATAAGTCTAATTTTTTTGGTGGGGGAGAGTGAGACAGGGATACACTGTGTAGCACTGGCTATCCTGGAACTCACTTTGTAGACCAGGGTGGCCTTGAACTCAGAGATCCACCTTCCTCTGCCTCCCTACTTCTGGGATTAAAGGTGTGTGCCACCACTGCCCTAGCAGGACCAATGTTTAATAATAAAATAGTTATATGGATAGCATCTTTGCATATTCATGCATGAATAACTTAAATTTTAAAATGTGTTTTTGAGATAATATGACAGCATGCCACTGTAGTCCCAGCACTTATAAAACTGAGGTGGAGGGTCATGAGTTTGAGGCCAGCTTGGCAGAGAGTCTCTGACTCAAAACAAAAGGACATACAGACAAGTACGTCTTACAACATTTGATGGTATAGGAAATTATTTCCTATCACTAGACGTTGAAAGAAAGAAAGTTTTGTAGGACATTAAGCTCAAATGAGCCAGGCTTTTAAAACTTGACTTTCAGATCAGGCCACTGGAAATGTGAGGCAGCAGACCTGGGAGGCACACAGATGCCAAGAATTCTTTGCTTGGTAAACCAGGAATGCCAGTTAATGATGAGATTGGTTGTCCTATGGCTACTGTTAAAGATGTCTTATGATGGTAACACTGGAGACTACAGAGCAGGAAGACCAGCCTAAGAGCTAAAACTAATGCTCAGGAAGTCTGGGGGAAAAGAATCTTGGTTGGGTCTACTTACATTAGAGATACTTTATTAGAGATAGATGATCCAAAAAATCTACTAGGTTTAGAGACAATAGTGTAGGTTTCTTTTAAAGCCCACAAAACAAGCAAACAAAACACAAAGTTGGATTCAGTCTGTGGCTACCTGTAGTTCCAGCATTTAGGGAAAGGAGGCAGGAAGATCAGGTGTTTAAGGTCCCTGGACTATCTGAGACTCTGTCTCAGAAAACTGGGGAGAAAAATGACAAGGAAATCTGAGCCCCAGAATAGTGCCACCAAGTAGAGAAATGCAGTGGTGGTAAATGGCACAGAGCCAACCCAGAGAGAAGACAGGGCTCTCAGACTGGCTGATCCGGGAAGATAGCTCACTGCCAGAGCTGTCTTCACTCCCCCTGCCCAGTAGGATGCAGTGATCGCTGGGCAGCACCCCAGGGCCTTTTATCTTGGTACCGCCTGAAACATCCCCCATTTCTCTGATCAAGCCATTTTGCCTAGTTGCCCTGGCCTTCCATGACATTATATTATATAACAAGAGTCCTGACCACTCGTAAGTTGTCTTTGTGCTTGTGGGTTTCAGAACTACAATAAGTAAAGACCATTCTTAATGAAGAGGATGGCATGTACAGGTGCCGTAGGTATTAAGCTGGATGTAGTCTTTGGTGACCTTTTCCTTGTCTCCCTACAAACAGACACAATCCTCCAAAAGGAAGTGGTTAGGAAAGGGTCTCTTGGGGCTTTACTACAGAACCTGTTATCTGTACTAAAAACAAAGTTTTTGACAAAGTAAATTTGAAGCTTGTATAGGCAACAAGTAACTGATCAACAGGCAGAACTCACAACTGGTAGAGAGCATCAAGGTGAGTCCTGGGCTTTCATAGGCTGAAAGCTGCCGGACAAAGAAGTCACTGGATAGGCTGGGCATCAGTGGCACACGCCTTTAATCCCAGCACTCAGGAGGCAGAGGCAGGTGGATCTCTGTGGTTCGAGGCCAGCCTGGTCTCCAGAGCAAATGCCAGGATAGGCTCCAAAGCTGCACAGAGAAACCCTGTCTCGAAACAAAACAAAACAACAAACAAACAAACAAACAAAGAAGTCATTTGGATGGGTTACAGCTGGGCCATTGCCTTTTATAGGGTTGTCCCACTGGGAGATCTCTAGTCATTTAACCTAATCAGCTGGCTGACTGATGGGCTGAGGCTCAGTTTTAGAGGGTTTTCTTTCTTTTGTGGTTGTTTGTTTAAATTAAGTTACAAGAAATGCCTCCAAGAGTTGTTTGCTTATCTAAAGGCTCCAGGTACAGAGGCAACCTCAGGCTTATCATCTTCTTCCTCACTCTTCGATGCTAAGAGTAGCTGGGTGACAGAAACATCAGTGAGGCCGAAGTAGAAATCAGTTAGAGACTTGAATAAAATCACTTTGCTTTTGAAAGAAACTGAGTCTATGAAGCCCAGGCTAGTGACAAAATCCTGGATTCAAGGGAACCTCCTGGAACTGAATTGTGGTAGTACACAGGTTTATAATCTTGGTACTTTAAAGGCTGAGGCAGGGGGATCACCAATTTGAGGCAAGCCTGGGCTGTATCACATCACCCTGTTTCCATAAACCACAATGATGACTCTATATGTTCGTGATTAACAATCAGGCTGTGTACAAGAAAGTAGTGAGATATTTTTTGCTGCTTATCACCTGGACAGATTAGGTCTGTCCACAGGTAGTGTTAGCAAGGAAGTAGAGAAACAAGGGTTTAAAAAAAAAAGTTAGTCAGAAATTGATACCGTCTTTGGGGAACAAGGTCAGTAAAACATAGGCATAAAGGCTTAAGTTTTAGATACAAACTCAAGCCTTGCTATTCAAGTAGTGGCAGTCTGTGGTCCAAGACCAGTACACAAGAAGACAAACATATTCATGACAAGACTTACTGTAAAAGAAGAAACAAGAAGGAAAACAATAGCCAGTGATGGAAGGATAAAGAGCTAAGTGTCACTATGCTCATTAAACACTAAATGTCGTATGCCTTTCAAGTGGTCTGTGCAGTACCACACATAGACACTTCTAGAACTCGCAAGATTATTCTTTATCTTGTTTATGGCTATTTGCATACATTAATTGCATACATAAAAGTGCATAGGGAATGATAAACATGAAATTTACCTGGGGAGGAAAAAAAAGCAGCAGAAGAGTTTCAAATCATCTTTTTTTTCTTTTTAGAAATGTAGCTTGGAAGCAAACAGGTGAGGTGGCAATGGCTGAAAAGGGTTTGCCTTGGAAATCAGTAGCTGTGGTTTGGGGCTGGAAATATTTCAGTTTTAAAAAGAAAAGAAAAAAAAACAGAGCAAGGAAGAAATTCAAGGCAGACACTAGAACAGGAACAAGCTACCTTCAAAAGAAAAGGAAACACAGAGGCTGTCAGACAGGGAAAAGACATATTGGCCAGAAAAATGGCCGGCACAGGCATCAAATGCCACAGCCTCAATGCTGTAAGCCCTACAAACCACTGTCTGCCTTCCAGTTCATTAAGCCAGTCTCTTTCTGCATTTGATAGATCAGAGGAAAGAATAAAGGCCTTTGATGCTAACTTTATTCAAGTCCCAGAGTACTTGAAGCATGAACATGCCCAGAGGGAAGTGCTTCCATGCAATTCTTTAGTCAACAAATAACAACGTTTATCTCACACTGGCTGCACAGTGAGCATGTGTGGAACTGTGTTAAGAGCTTTCTATGGGTTACTTCATTCCACTTTCACAACAGTACCACTAGCTAGACAGCATTCTTTTTTTTAACTAGTTTTTATGTAAATTAAAACAATCTTATTTTACATACGAATCCCAGTTCCCTCTCCCTCCCCACCTCCCATTCCCTCCCCAACCTCCCCCCTATCCAGTCCTCAGGGAGGTCGAGGCCTCCCATGGGGGATCATCAAAGTCTAGACAGCATTCTTATTCTTGTTTTTCAAAGGAGAAAACCATGGCTGGTGGCAGGCGGGTAAGCAGCGGAGCTGTTATGCAAACTGAGCACTAGTCTAGTTTCAATCACCTTCCAATGTGCCTGGCACAGTTTGGAGCTAGGAGTTCAGGACCAGATCCTGTTGTGGGGCTGGAGAAATGGCTCAGCGGTTAAGAACACTGGCTGCCTTTCCAAAGGACCCAGGTTCAATGCCTAGCTCTCACACAGAGACACACAAGCATCAGTAACTCCAGTTCCAAGGTATCTGACATCCTCTAGACATACATGCAGGCAAAATACCCATACACGTTAAATAAACAAAGTTTTTTTTTTTTTAAAGGAAACTACCACTGTGCCAATTCTACTTCACAGAATCCTGTTTATTTGGTAGAATATTTACATGAAGTCTTAAAATATATAAATATTGCCACAATGTTTAACAGTGAACAGGTGGTAGCAGAGCAAATAAGTGAATTGGAATGGAGCATATTTAAATTAAACATTCTCTTTGCCCGCCTCTGGAACACTGCAGTGGGAAGGATGACTGGGGTTGACTTTGACTTTTCTCCACTTTATCCTCTTATTTACTCTCCACTCAAATAGGCATGGTTTCTGATCTTTCCAAGTTTGAAGACAGAGGAGGGAGAAGGTGCTAAGAGACAGGGAAGACCTACTGTAGTACGATATCACCTTAATCCATAACAACCTATTTCCGGATTAGCAGTAACTTTCTTTCCATTCTCCCCTGTGCTACTATTGCCATAATATGAAGTATATGTGCATTGATACAGACTCTGTTGTCGTTTTGAAACAGGTTCTGGCTTTGTAGCTGAGATTCAGCTGGAATTCACTCTAGGCCAGGCAGCCTTGAAGTCACCATGCTGCTTCAGCAGTTCAATGATAAGATTGCAGTCACGTGTCACCCGTGCTGGAAGTGACCAATGTTGATTTGCAAGTGCTGCTTTATTTTTTTCCTTCCTTCCTTCCTTCCTTCCTTCCTTCCTTTCTTTCTCTCTCTCTCTCTCTCTCTCTCTCTCTCTCTCTCTCTCTCTTTTTCTTGTTTGGGCTTTTTGTGACAAGGCCTCTCTCTGTGTATAGATCTAGCTGTCCTGTAACTTGATATATAGATCAGACTGGCCTCCCCTTCCCCTCTGCCCCCATCTCCTGTGGATCACACAGACCCCTCCCCCACCCCACCCCCAACTTCCATCCCTCACTCTTTGCTTTATCTAGGTCCCAACTCCAGCAGGCACTCCCTGAGAACCCAAAAGCCACTCCAACCAGGAAAGCAGATAGGCTAACTGCATATATTTACCTCTCCCTCAGTTCCTCAAACCAGTGCCCAAGTCTTATTCCCCGCTGTTGAGACCACCTGCCGTAGCCTCGATTTCTGCCCTCTCCCCCCTCCCAACAGCTCACTCAGATCCTCCTCTCCAAACTTCTTCACCCTACTCATTGCTTTATCCCAGCACCCAACTCTTAACTCACACCCCCGAGGAACCTGTGGGCCACTCAGGCCAGTGAAGCAAGTAGGTGAACTACAGATCTCACCTCTATGTCCATTTCTCCTAGTCCAACTCCCTAGTCTCATCCCCAGCTCTGTAGCAAACCACCTGCTTCAGATTCTCCTCACTCTCTGCTCCAATTCCCAGGCAACTAAGCAGATCCTGGTGGAACACCTGCTCTCCTCAGGCCTATGAACCCCTGCAGCAACCCCGGCTCTAGCCCATCCCCCTTCCTAAGTGTTAGCCTCCAGTACCAGGAACCACATTTTACTGGAACTCCCCCAGGGCCACACCTATCAGGACTCCATAATAATTTCCTACCAGGCAACGCACAGCCACCACACTCTCCTAAGAACCAGACAGGGCAACAGAAACCAAGGAGCAACAACAACAAATACCCAGCCAACAAAGACAAGACTGGTTATCAGCACCTAGGATTACAATCTTCCCAAGTCAGACCCCTAGACCCCAGCCTAAAAGGACAATCAATAACAGCCAGGACCATATGTCTCCGCTAGAGCCCAGCAACCCTACCACAGAAGACCCTGAGTATTCTAACATAGCTGACGCACAATAAAAAGACCTTACAATGCCCTTTTAGAATGTAATAGAGATCCGTAAAGAAGAAATTAATAAATCCCTTATAGAAATCTGCGAAAATGCCGGGCATTGGTGGTGCACGCCTTTAGTCCCAGCACTCGGGAGGCAGAGGCAGGCGGATCTCTGTGAGTTTGAGGCCAGCCTGGTCTACAGGAGCTAGTTCCAGGACAGCCTCCCAAAGCCACAGAGGAACCCTGTCTCGAAAAACCAAAAAAAAAAAAAAAAAAAAAAAAAAAAAAAAAAAAAAAAAAGAAAAGAAAAAAGAAAAAGAAAAAGAAAAAAAAGAAATCTACGAAAATAAAAACAGTTGAAGGAAATGAAGAAAACTGTTCAGGACCTGAAGTGTAAATAGCTCAATAAAAGACACCTAAACTGAGGGAAATCTGGATATGAGAAATTTAGGAACTTGAACAGGAACCTCAGAGGCAAGATTCACTATCAGGATACAAGAGATGGAAGATAAACTCTAGGGTCAGGCATTGAAGAATCAATAAAGAAATCAATACCTTGGTCAAAGAAAATGTTAAATCTAAAAAAAAAATTCTGACACAAAACATGTAGGAAATCTGGGAACTGATGAAGAAAAGACAAAAAAATCTAAGAATAATAGAAATAGAGGAAGGAAAAGAAGCCCAGGTTATGATTTAACAAGATCACAGGGGAGAACTTCTCCAGCCTAAAGAAATAGGTACCTATCAAGGTACAAGGAGCATAGAGAATGCCAAATACACTGGACCAAAAAGAAGTCCCCTTGACACATAATAAAACACTAACTGTTTAGAAATAGGAAAGAATATTAAGAGCTGCAAAGGGAAAAGAGTAAGTGAAATATAAAGGCAGACTTACTAGAATAACATCTGACTTCTCAATGGAGACTCTAAAAACCAAGAGGGCCTGGACAGACATTCTACAGACTCTTTAAAAAGACCCATAGTTGCCAGGCCTGACTAGCATACTCAGAAAAACTATCAATCACCTAGAAAAATTAAGACATTTCATGATAAAGCCAAATTTAAGCAACATCTATCTACAAATACAGCCCTACAGAGGGTGCTAGAAGAAAAATCTCAACCTAATGAGGTTAACACACCAAAGAAAACACAAGCAATAAATAATCCCAGACCAGAAAATCAAAAGAGGGGAAACACAAAACAACAAAATAACAAGAATCAATAGACATTTCTCATTGATGTCTCTCAACATCAATGGTCTCAGTTCTCTAATAAAAAGACACAGACTGAAAGGATGGATTAAAAAACAGGATCCATCCCTCTGCTGTATCCAACACACTGGAATATTAAGGATAGTCATCACCTCCAGGTAAAAATTATGAAAAAATATATTCCAAGCAAATGGACCTAAGAAGCAAGCAAGCAACATCTGACAAAAATAGACTTTAAACCAACACTAATCAGAAGAGATAAGGAAGGACACTTACATACTCATCCAAGGAAAACTCCACCAAGAAAAGGCTGCTTCTTAACATCTCTGCACAAAACACAAGGGCACCCACGTTTGTAAAAGAAACATGGCTACAGCTGAAATCACATATTGACCCACATTCCCTGACAGTGGGCGACTTCAGTCCCCCACTCTCACCAACAGAAAGGCCATCCAGACAAAAACCAAACAGAGAATGTTGGAGCTAAATGAAATCATAAACCAAATGGACCTAACAGATATTTACAGAACATGGCTCAGCGGTTAAGAGCACTGACTGCTCCTCCAGAGGTCCTGAGTTCAATTCCCAGCAACCACATGGTGGTTAGATTAGGGATACAAAGGACATACCCAAACATAATAAAGGCAGTATACAGCAAACCCATAGCCAACATCAATTTATATGGAGAAACACTCAAAGCAATTCCACTAAAATCAAGAACAAGACAAAGGCTGTCCACTCTCTCCATAACTATTCAAATTGTACTTGAAGTCTTAGCTAGAACAATAAGACAACTGAAGGAGACCAAGGGGATGCAAATTGGGGAGGAAGAAGCCAAAGTATCATTATTTGCAGATGATATGATAGTATACATAAGTGACCCAAAGAATTCCACCAGGAAACTTCTACATTTTTAACAACATAACTGGATATGCAGTTAACTTTAAAAAAATCAGTAGTCCTCCTATAAATAAATAAATGGCAGACTGAGAAAGAAATAGGGGAAACAACAATAGCCTCAAATTAACATAAAGTATCTTGAGGTAACTACACCACACTTGGGCATATATACCCAAAGGATCCTTCATCTTACTGTTAGGACATACACCGGGCTGACCCCGCTCCCTAACGATGGGTGTGCACGACAGGGACTTGCATTACAGACCTGCCTAAGGACTCTCCTCATGCGTGGAACCTCTGTGCGCATGCACAGTATTCCCTTTAAAAGTTCCAACTTCCCCGACTCTCTCTGGTGACCGACCATGGCGGTCAACTGTTAGCTCTGTCTCTCTTCTCTTACGCTTCCCTCTCTTCCTCTTCTCTCTGACTCTCTTCTCTCTTACTTTCTATGCTCTGCCAGACCTATAATAAACTGGTTAATGTATTCTCTATAGTCTCATGTCTCATCTTGTGCCTTATTTCTAATTTAAGGAAAAGAATAACACCTACTATGAAGACACTTGCTGCTGTATTCATGATAGCCAGGCATTGTATGATCTAATTGTCAAGTCATTGAAGAAAGAAATCAAAGACGCTATCAGAAGATGGAAAGGTCTCCCATGCTCATAAATCAGTAGGTTAATATAGTAAAAATGGCCATCCTATCAATGGCAATCTACAGATTCAATGCCATCCCCATTAGAATGCAAACACAGTTCTTCACAGATCATGAATGGATAGCTTCCCATGGAATCATAAAAACCCAGATAGCTTAAATAATCCTGAATAATAAAAGAACTACTGGAGGTATCAGTATCACCAATCTCAAATTGTACTACAGAGCAATAGTAATAAACACAGCATGGTATTGCCATGAAACAGACAGGTTAATCAAAGAATCAAATTGAATATCCAGACATAAAACCACACACCTAATTTTTTTTATAAAGAAGCCAGAAATACACAATGAAAAAAAGAAAGCATCTTCAACAAGTGGTGCCTGTCTAACTGGATGTCTGCATGTAGAAAAATGAAAATAGATCCATATTTATATCACCCTGTACAAAACTCAAGTCCAAGTGGGTCAAAAACCTCAACATTAAATCAGACACATTGAACCAATAGAAGAGAAAGTGGGGAATAGCCTTGAACACATCAGCATAGGAGACAACTTCCTAAACAGAACACCAATAACTTACACACTAAGATTGACAGATAATAAATGGGACCTCGTGAAACTGAAAAGCTTCTGTAAGGCAAAGGACATCATCAATAGGACAAAATGATAATCTACAGAATGGGGAAAGATTTTCACCAACAACACATCTGACAGAGGGCTAACATCACAATTAAAAATGGGAAATATCTAAACAGAGAGTTCTCAAAAGAGAAAAAATAAAATGCCTGAGACACACTTAAAGAAATGTTGAACATCCTTAGCCATCAGAGAAAATGCAAATCAAAACTACCTTGAATTTCATTTTACGCCAGTGAGAATGTCTAAGATCAATAAAACAAATGACAGCTCATACTGGCGAGGATGTGGAGCAAGGGGAACACTCATCCATTGTTGGTTGGAGCACAAACTGTAGAGTCACCAAGGAAATCAGCGTGCCAGTTCCCCAGGAACATGGGAATAAATCTACCTCAAGATCCAGCTACACCACTCTTGGGCGTATACCTAGGATGCTGCATCCTGCCATGGAGACACTTGCTGCTCTATTCATAATAGCCAGAAACTGGAGACAACCTATATGTTCCTCAAAAGAAGAATGGATAAGGAAAATGTGGTACATTTGCACAATGAAGTATTTACTCAGCTGTTAAAAAAATTAAATCATGAACTTCACAGGAAAATGAATAGAACTAAAAAAAAGAAGAAGAAAGAAAAAAAAACCCATCCTACCAGGCATGGCAGTGCACACTTTTAATCCCTGCACTTGGGAGGCAGAGACAGGAGGATATCTGTGAATTCAAGGCCAGCCTGGTCTACAAAGCGAGTTCCAGGTTCCAGGACAGCCAGAGCTGTTACACAGAGAAACCCTGTCTCAAAAAATAAAACACAAACAAAAAAACTCAACAACAAAAAGAAAGTGTCTTAGGGTTTCTGTTGCTGTGAAGAGACTCCATGACCACAGAAAGTTACAAAAGAAGACATTTAACTGGGGTGGCTCACTGAAAGTTCAGAGTTCCAATCCATTATCATCATGGTGGGACATGGTGGAGTATGGGCAGACATGGTGCTGGAGAAGTAGCTGAAAGCCCTACATCTTGCAGGCAACAGGAAGTGGTCTGTGACACTGGGAAGTATCTTGAGCATATATGAGACCTCAAAGCCCACCTCTACAGTGACACACTTCCTCTAACAAGACCACACCTGCTTCAACGAAACCTTCTAATAGTGCCACTCCCTTTGGGGGCCATTTTCTTTCAAACCATGAAACACACACACACACACACACACACACACACACACACACACACACAGAGAGAGAGAGAGAGAGAGAGAGAGAGAGAGAGAGAGAGAGAGAGAGAGCGCATCAAATATCATCCTGAGTGAGTTATCCCAGAACCAAAAAGACAAATTGATGTGGATATTAGCTGTTAAGTCAATGATAATCAAGCTATAATCTGTAGAACCATGAAGGTTATGTATAAAGGGTGTGGGGGACAGATCTTGTTGGGAAAGGGAAATTTAATGGATGGTTATGGATAGATGGCAAAGCTGGAACAGGAGAATCAAGCGGGAAGGGGGGAAAGGGGAGAAATAGGGGGAAGACAGCTAAAATCAGGGGCCATTTGAGGAGTAGAATGGAAACCTAACATAATAGAAATTTCCTAAGATATATACATATATGAAGATGATATAAATGAAATAGCCAAATAATGTGAGAAACAGAGTCTCAACTGGCTGTCACTTGTCACCAAATAAAAACTTCCAGTACCAGGATTGGGTTACATCAAATTGAGCTGTTGGCCAAGGGGGTCTGATGGGAATCTCCCAAAAAAAAAAAAAACACAGGCTGTAGCTAAGACCTCCACAAACTGACAGCAGGACCCCATTTGCTGAAGACAAAGCCTATATGTCTCATTGAACAGGGAGAAGTTGAGCTGGAGCCTATGTAGAGCCCTCATCTCCACTTGCTAGCATCTTTGGTGGAGGAAGGTACTCTGCACATAAACACCCACATTAGGCACAAACCCTTTGATCTACAATGCCATTCAGCCTACAAGATATGTTAGGACAACGAGGACACAAAGCTTGTGGGGGTAATAGACAATATCTAATTTGACTTAAGGCCCACTCCACAAGATGTAACCTAAACCCAATACTGTTTGAGTCACCAAAAGCCTGAGACTAGATAGCCAGGGACCTAGGGTAAAACCAAATACTACTGTTCTAAGAAAAAATAAATCTAATGACTTTCTGCTACACTCATAGATCAGTGGCTTGCTCACCATCACCAGGGAAATCTCCTCTTGCAGTAGATGGGAACAGACACAGAGACCCACAGCCAGACATTATGCAGAATGAGAGACATTTAAACAGTCAGCCCTATATGGTGTCCCTTCATCAAAGCCCCCTCAGGGCTCAGGGAACCTTGCAGAAGAGGAGGCAGAAAGAGTGTAAGAGCCAGAGGGGATGAGGAAATCAACAAACAAGGCCTCTAAATCAATATGTGCAAAGTGCATATGAACTCACAGGGCCTGAGCCAGTCTACACCAGACCCTTTATGTACGTATTATGGCCTCCAATTTAGTGTTTTTAGGGGATTCCTGAATGTGTGAAAAAGCAGATATCTGTTTCTTGTGCCTTCTCTTTGGGCTCTTTTCCTTCTGTTTGTTTTGTTCAATTCTAACGTGTTAAATTTTGTCTTATATTTTGTTCTGTTAAAAGAAATGACAACAACAACAAGACTCATAGGTGAGACCAGTGTGTGTATCAATACATATATGTATGTATGTATGTATGTATGTATGTATGTATGTATATATTTATATATTAAAGGGTGTTCTTGAACAATTGTGTGCAGGGAAAATCTTATTGATATTGAATTGGACACCAAGTTTGCGCTTTTCCTTCCTGCTTTAGCTAGTTTATAAGAATGTCTCTGTGATGGCTAATATGACCAATTTGACAGAATCTAGAATTGCCTAGGAGACTAGATTAGCCTCTGAGCATGCCTTTAAGAGATCATCTAGATTAGGTACCTCTGGGAGTGCCTGTGAGAGATTATCTTGATTAGGTAAAATGAAGTGAGAAGACCCACCTTAATTAACTATAGGTGCGGCCATTGAGTTTGGTCCTGGACAGAATCAAAAGGAGGAAGTGAGCTGAGTGTGAACACTTCTCCCTCTGTGCTTCCTGACTGTGGGTCCAGTGTGGCCCGCTGCCTCAAGACTCTGTTAGCATGATAGGCACCATGGTAGATACCATGGTAGGTATGATTCATGACCGGGACCTCTCCACCAGGATGGACTGTGTTCTTGAACTGTGAGCCAAAACGACCCCTTCTCTGAGTTGTTTTTATGAAGTATTTTGTCCCAGCAATGAGACAAGTCACGAATACAGTTCCCAACAGAACCAGAGATTTGATCCAGCTGTCCTGCAAGTTGACTCAGGCCTTGTCATTCTATTTGGAATGTAATATTTCAAAAATATCTTAATGGGATACTGCTGGGCCCAATGGGCTTTATGATTTGGTGAGTCTGATAAAACCTCTAACAAGGGCTGGAGAGATGGCTCAGTGGTTAAAAACACTGGCTGTTCTTCCAGAGGACCTGGGTTCAAATCCCAGCACCCATATGGCTGCTCACAACCGTCTGTAACTCCATCCAGTTCCAGGGAATCTGACACCCTCACACCAATGCACGTAAGATAAATTTGAATAAATTATTTTAAAAAGGAAAAAAAAACCCTCTAACAAGCATTTTTGAACCTATGGACAAGTGTCCTGTCTCTCAGGGTTCAGACTGTATCAAGAAGTGTCTTTCAAGGGTATACAATTCTCCAGAATGATCTACTTTGTGGGTTTCCCACTAGAGGCTGACAAAAGCACCATAGTTAAGAGATTTAAATGAGCTCTTTTTCCGTCATTTCTCTGAGGAGGCAGATCTCTCTGTCTCTCTCTTTCTCGCTCTCTTTCTCTCTTCTCTGTCCCCTCTCTCTCTTCCCTTCCCTTACTCCCTTCCTTTCCCCCAACAGATTTTTTAAAAAAGATTTAAATGAAATGTGATCTTTCTATACATTTTCCTCAAAATTCAGAGTAGAATAGAAACAAAGAGCTACCTATCTGATGGTAAGATCTAAGACTATCCTGAAAATTCACTTCATTCAACAGGAGTTTGTGGTCCTTGACCCATCTATCCAGGAACACAGCCTGAGTGGTGTTGGCAAGCACATCCCACCAGTTGAATCTGAATTACACATGAATATAGAACACTGCTTCGACTCCAGCTGGGCCCTGCTCTAAGACACTACAGCAAGCCCTAACAAGAGTGGTTAAAAATGAGGAATCAGGATCCTCAGATGTTATCAGACCACAGGAATAAATTAGGGCATAGTAACCCAAAAGGAGGAATCCTAATAGCTTGAGTTTCTTCCAGTTTGATAGTCTGAACCCCGCAGCTCATAAAATGCAGCCTGTAATTATGTCTGGGAGTTTCCAAAAGGGATGATTCCCAAGAGCAGGCAGCCACATTGCCCAATCCAATCCCAGGGGGCAGAATTGACTCTGTGTTGGGGATGAATGGCAGTTCCACAGCACAGCTGAGAGTCAGTCACACTGTGTAAAATGTGGAAGGTGCCTACTGCACAGTGTTAACGGTTTCACTAGGATTTGCAAGTATTCGGATAATTTCCCCCTTAGGATCCACCATGTTCTTTCTCTTCTATTTCAGTTGGTCCCGGCCATTGTCTACCTCTACCTACAGAAATACTGGTGCTAATGCTGTGGTATTCTTCGTAGGCTTCTCACTACTTGTACCAAAGATTCTGCTTCCTGATGCTCGAGAGCACATGTTTGCACATTGTGGTGTGGAGAAAATGTCAGTTCCAATATCCATGACTCTCTGCTTCCCAGGTTCTCAGGCCCATTGCTCACAATGTCTCTCACCAACACTTCCTGTCAACATCTTCTCTCTGTTCACTCTTCATCTCCTGACAGCATCTCTTCATACTCTTCTTCCCACTAGCCAGTTTGCGACAGTCTTAAGGTACAGATTCAATACCTAATACGCTATCACCTTCGTATGCTGTGCACAATCTTTCAATTTCACAAAAGACAAATAAGCATTATCTAATTATATAGTCTAATATCTGTGACATTTTTAACAGTGACTTTAATTTTTGAGGTGGGGGGAAGAATTGGGTGTTTGCCTATATCTAGACACAAAATTTCATAACTTCAAATTTTTATAACTCTTCCGTTTAGGGCTAGAGAAAGATAGCTCGGTGGGTAAGAGCATTTGCTGTGTAAGTGTGAGGTTCACAGTTCAAGTCTCCAACACACATATAAAAGCCAGTCATGGCCACATATGACTGTAACCCCAACATTGGGAGGTACTGACAGGTGAATCTCAGAAGTTTGCTGGGCACTCAGACTACCAGAAATGGTAACATTCAGGTTCAGTGAAAGACCCTACCTCAAGGAAATAATGGGAAGAGATACAGAGGACGACACTGGGTATCCTCCTCTGATCTCTGTATGTGTGTGCAGGGATGTGCCACCCTCCCCACATGTACAAACACATACACACACACACACACACACACACACACACACCACACCACATCTTTGGTTTACTAAGTATGTTTCATATTTCTTTTTTTTTTTTTGCAGATGTTTTTTATTTGAATTAGAAACAAGATTGTTTTACATGTCAATCCCAGTTCCCTCTCCCTCCCCTCCTTCCCTACCACCCCCCCCCCAACTAAAACCCTACCTATCACATATCCTTTCTGCCCCCCCTGGAGGGTGAGGCCTTCCATAGGGTGTCATCAGAATCTATCGTGTCCTTTGGGATAGGGCCTAGGCCCACCCCTGTGTGTCTTGGCTCAGGGAGTATTCTCTATGTTTCATATTTCTAAAACTATTCCCTAGGACCAATTCTCTCAGAGAGAGTGTCCTAGCTAGAGTTTCTATCGCTGCGATGAAACACCATGACTAAAGCAAGTTGGGGAGGAAGGGGTTTTCGTGGCTTTCTCTTCCACATCACTGTTCATCATTGAAGGAAGTCAGAACCAGAACTCAAACAGGGCAGGAACCTGGAAGCAGGAGCTGATGAAGAGGCCATGGAGGACTGTTGCTTATGGTCTTTTTGCCACATGGTTTACTTAGCTTGCTTTCTTAAGAACCCAGGACCACCAGTCCAGGGATGGCCCCACCCACATCAGGTTGGGCTCTCTCCCATCAATAACTAATTAAGAAAATGCTCTACATACAGGGTTGCCTACAGCCCAGTCTTATGGAGTCTTTTCTTAATTGAGGCTCCCTCCAATGCAACAACTCTAGCTTGTGTCAATTGACATAAGACCAGCCAACATAGAGGATGATTGAATAAATACCATCTAAATATGTTCAACTATCTGGATGATGAAACATGACGAGTAAGCACACGTTCTCAAAGAGAGGAAAACTAATGTTACACCTCATGTAACTTCATGCATCTAACATCTTGCAAGCATCTCAAGGACAACTCTAATGACTCTGATGTAATATTTCAGCCCCATGTGACCAAGGAAGTTTAAATATTGCTCAGTGTTCACACTGTGCAGCAGGCTCACCAATCCAATGAACAGTTGTTGTCACCGTTAGTAAAATAAGCCTCACCTGGCTATTTCATTTCTTCACACAACGGGCTTTTAGTCTGTCTGCATTCTGCCTTTAACTCTGTTATTTTTCAGTTGGAGATCTCTCTAAGCATTCTGTTTAGGGTTAGACCTTTTAACTCTGATTTTTATATTCAAATCCTTCTAAAGGTAGAGTAATACCATGAAGCTGATATAGTAGGAAATTACCAATACGGAGTCAGGTAGAAATATAAGGGTATTTAATAGGGAAAAGCCTTACTTACAGAGCGAACCAGCCAGCCGGTGGTAGTCTGTACAGCAAGAAGCAAAGAGAAACCGAAACCGAAAACGCAGTCCCCCTACTCACTCTGACCACGCCCTCACAAGCCCTCAGGTACTCCTGTAGCCAGCCCCTAAGAAGGCGTGGCTACAGCTTCCCCTACAATTCCCCTTTTAGTCTAAAAGAGGATTAAAACTTAACAGTATAAAGGTAAAATATAAGAAGATAACTATCTATTTTAACTAAACCCTAAAGTCATCTGAAAGAGGTGTCCAAGCCTGAACACCTCCTTCCAAACCGAACCATAAACAATAGGAAGCTATTCCTAACAAGGTATATACACTATCCTAAGTGACAACAATGGGGAAAGGGGGCGTAGCATTTTCCAAGTTACTTCCTGCTGAAATGGGACGATGATAGTCATGTGGGGTCCTGTAGAAAGAAAATGTTAGTATCCAGTCCATGTTAGATGGGACAGCCTGTCCCAAATGGGGTGTGGGTTTCCAATATCCCACTTCTGACACCAGATATAGTAGGAAATTACCAATACGGAGTCAGGTAGAAATATAAGGGTATTTAATAGGGAAAAGCCTTACTTACAGAGCGAACCAGCCAGCTGGTGGTAGTCTGTACAGCAAGAAGCAAAGAGAAACCGAAACCGAAAACGCAGTCCCCCTACTCACTCTGACCACGCCCTCACAAGCCCTCAGGTACTCCTGTAGCCAGCCCCTAAGAAGGCGTGGCTACAGCTTCCCCTACAAGCTGATGTCTGCATGAATATCCTATAAGCCAGTAGAAGTAAGTCAGTTTCTAGTCGAGCCCAGCCTGGCTGTCTGCTACCACCACAGTCCCACTCCTGCCAATGATTGCCTGATGCTAACTTTTAATTAATTAATTAATTAATGTATTTATTGGTTTTTCGAGACAGGTTTTCTCTGTGTAGCTTTGGAGGCTGTCCTGCAACTTGCTCTGTACACCAGGCTGGTCTCGAATTCACAGAGATCTTCCTGCCTTTGCCTCCTGAGTGCTGGGATTAAAGGCGTGCACCACCAATGCCCGGCCATCCTAACTTTTCAATGACAGTTTCTTCAGCATTTCAAACACCACTGGATCTAGTCTCATCTGGAACAACATATTACACTTCCATTTGAGATGTATTTAGTAATATGAAAGAGTATTCAGTCTTCTGAGCAAAGGAACAGTGTTCATGGCTCCGGAGTTTTCCACTTTTGACTTCTTTCACTATTTTAGTAACTAATGACCTTAACTATAAAAAGTAAATGATTATGTAGGAAACTGGTCAGGTTATGTTTATATTTATGTAAGAGGTGCTCTGATATAAAAAGTGCCACCTACAAAACCACACTAGCTCTAGGAAGATGCCTAACTATCTATGGTTAAGTGATCAATAGATAGATTATACATATAAAAGGAAAGGTTTGAATAATTAGGATGACTTGCCTCCCAGAGCCATAGTTACTGTAAGACTCCCGGAAAACTCAGGCTTCCAGGATCTTAGCCCAGGAACTTGGCCACCCCAATCACCAGGCTGAGTTGAAAGCTTGACGCAAACTGCACGAGGCTTTATTGTTGTTTAAGGAGCTAACCCCATGTTAGCTTGGGTCTTTCACTCACCAGCCCTGGCGAATGGCTAGCAAAGACAGCTCGAACCGGCTGCAGAGAGATCTTGTAGGGCAGCATAAGGGGAGTGTCTAGGGGTACTCACAGGCTCAGGATTGGTGTGCCTCCAGGCTTGGAGGGCTCGCCCTGGGTTGATTGGCCAACTGGTTGTTATGGCCCATAGGCCCTCCCAGGGTGGTTGCTATGCTTTGCGCCTCATTGCTAAGCACTTGTCTGTAAAGCACACCCAGAGCCGTAAAGCATACCACCACCAGCTAACTTCTGATTGGTTCCTTGCCACGAGGCAGGCACTTAACCTCTAGTGACCAAGGCAAGGTCATGGCAAGCACATGTTACTGTCATGGCTGCCGAAAGGGGCAGGCATCTGACCTTAGTGACTAAGACAAGGTCAGACAAATACGTGTTTGGCTGTTATGGCTGCCGAAATGGGGAGCTGGCCCCTTCAGTTACATTAATACACAAACTATTTTGTCTGTGGTCCACAGAAAGACTAATAATCTAAAGCAAATATATTCATAAAATACCAAATTAACACTTGTCTTAGCTAGCTAATATTTAGTTATTAATAAAAACAAAGAGAAATTAACATGACAGATGCTGACACTAGAACTCTAAGCAGAGAAGTATGGAAGACTGGTAAGGAGTAATGAAGTGTGACTCAAGAAAAGCACACATCTTTAATCCCAGCACTCGCAATGCAGAGACAGGTGGATCTCTTGAGTTTGTAGCCAGCCTGGTCTACAGAGTGAGTTCCAGGGCAACCAGCGCTGTTACACAGAGAAACCCTGTCTCAAAAAACCAGAAAAAAAAAAGAAAGGAAGGAACAAACGAATGAAGGAAGACATCTAAGGGGACAAACACATATTCTCCTTCGGCAGAGGACAGCCTGTGATAATAAAGAGACAGACATCAGCAAGTCCGCTGCTGAAGCAACCCTGAAGTAGCTGAACTCAATTACTAAAAAGACCACAGGGAGTTCTGTTATATAAGAAAAGATAATAATGAGATCAATGTTATCTTTACATAAGAAAATTAAATGTGGTGCCACAAACTGAGATTATTAAAAGGACTGTTCATACGGAGCATCTGTTAGTAGAATGGGAAGCATCAAACTTAGTTTATGTTATTCAGGTGAAGCAGATACCAGGTAGCTGGCTGCAGAACCTGAGACCGGGTGGTGAAGTCTAGACTGCGACACAGGTTTCGGAATCATCACTTTAAATGAAACCAATGCAACTGGTTAAAGAATAGACATTCTGTATAGTTGTTTGATTTCTATTCTTTACTCTTAGCTCTTCGGGGGACCCATCACCCAACTCCCAAATAAATCACACGGAGTCTTATTCTTTCTTAGGAAAGCCCAGCCTTAGCTTGGCTTGTTTCTAGGCAGCTTTTCTTAAACTATCCTACCTATATTTTGCCTCTGGGCTCTTATTTTTTTTCTATTTCTGTACATCGTTCTTCACTTCTTACTCTACAGCTGGTTGTTGCTGGGTGGCCAGCCCTTGTCATTCTCCCCTTCTCCTTTTCTCACTCCTTCATCTTTTTCTCCCAGGTTTATCCTCCGATTTATTCTCTCTGCCTGACAGCCCTGCCTGTCCTTCCTCCTGCATGGCTATTGGCCAGTCAGCTCTTTTTAAAATTAATCAGGTGTTTTAGACAGTCAAGGTAACAGTGCTTCACAAAGTTAAACAAATGCAACATAAAAGAATGCAAGCCAGAACCGGGCGTTGGTGGTGCACGCCTTTAATCACAGCACTCGAGAGGCAGAGTCAGGTGGATCTCTGTGAGTTCGAGGCCAGCCTGGTCTCCAGAGCGAGTGCCAGGACAGGCTCCAAAGCTACACAGAGAAACCCTTTCTCAAAAAACCAAAAAAAAAAAAAAGGAACACAACACATCTTTATATCATTAGACAAACACTCCATAGCATAAACAAATGTGACATATCTTAAATTAATATTCCACAATATTTGTATAAACACAAATAATTTAATTTTGGCTTATATGCTGAAAACCCAACTCCTAATATGCAACATTAAGATGTGAGACCTTTGAGGGGGTTCTAAGTACTAGGCCCTCACACATGAAGCTATAGTGGCCGTATCAACAAGGGAACTCTGAAAACCCCTACATCTTTCTGACAGATGAAGAAATGACAGTCTCTCACCTCCAGGAGGACCCTCATCAGAATTTCAGTATGTGCACACTATGACCTTCGAGTTCTAGCCTACAGTCTGGTGAGAAATATACTTCCGTGGTTTGTAAGTCACCCAGTCTATGACACTTTGCTGGAACAATGTAAGTAAAACTAAGACATGTAAGACCCCCGGAGGCTCAGGACCCCAGGATCCCAGCCCAGAACCTCAGTCACCTCAATCACCAGGTGGAGTCGAAAGCTTGATGCAAACTGCACGAGGCTTTATTGTACTTGTTTAACGAGCTAACCCCATATTAGCTCGGGCCTTTCATCCACCCACCATGGCGGATGGCTAGGAAAGACGGCAAGAAGCCACTGCATAGAGATCTTATAGGGCAGCGTAAGGGGAGTGTCTAGGGGTATGCACAGGCTCAGGATTAGTGTGCCTCCAGGCTTGGAGGGTTTGCCCTGTGTTGATTGGTCAACTGGTTCTTATGGTCCATAGGCCCTCCCAGGGTGGTTGCTAAGCTCTGTGCGTCATTGCTGTGTGCTTGTTCGTAAAGCACACCCAGAGCCGTAAAACATAGCACCACCAGCTAACTTCTGATTGGTTCCTTGCCACAAGGCAGGCATCTGACCTCCTAGTGACCAAGACAAGGTCAGGACAAGCACGTGTTCGGTTGTTATGGCTGCTGAAATGGGGAGCTGGTCCCTTCAGACAGGTGCTTTGAGAAATGAAATAAGGGAAGCTTTGGGCCATAGGGAAAATTAGACTGCCAATGATGAAAATTGACTCAAAATAAATAAATAAATAAATAAATAAATAAATAAATAACCCAAGAAAGAACCGGCCTTGAAAAGGAGAAGCAGGAGTGTGTACAGTTGTGAAATCCAAGGTAATGGAGATTTTGAAATGATGGAAACAGCCAACAATAAAGCAAAATAGCCCCCAAAACGAAAGAGTAATAAGCTAGGAAAGAAGGCATGAATGAACCAAGAAGCATTATTTGTACTTGGGAGGGCTGGGAGCTTGGCATTCACATTTTTGGAGGGGCAGGGTGGTGCGAGATTGCCAGCACTGGCCATCCAGGAACTTGCTATGTAGACCAGGTAGCCTTGAACTCCTGCCTCCCAGTGCAAGGGCTGGCACTGGAGGCATGAATCACCACACCCAGCTGCCATTGGCATTGGGAAGCCTCCCTGGAAATGTATGAGTACTTAACATCAAAGACAAAAGCAAAACAGACATTTGAAAATTAGCATAAAGACGTTAAAAACAATAAAGGAAGGTCTGCTGCCTGTAAAACAGAGTACTACTAGAGATCCGCTTTCTAACAGGCTCTTCCACAGCAATGGTTCAGTGTTGCAACAAACACAAGCCTCATTATCAGTCAGATCACATAAAACCTGGCAAAGAGTTTTGAAAAAAAAATAGGTATTCCATCAATATTTTTTGATTTAAGAAATGAAGAAATGGAAATAGGATGCATCACAAAACCCTGAGGAGGCAGTGAGACAGCTTTAACTGCAAATAGGTATAATAAAAATGTGTGGTAATTTAAAATACAAGATAAATGGACATACATACAGGGTCTTATTAAAACCCGAGAAAGATTTAGCAAAGGATTTCTCTCATGGATTCTTATTACCCATAAACAGTGATGCAAAACAATCTGTACCAAAGTATCAGGAAATACTTTGGACTTTTGTGTATGTTCAAAAAATCTGAAAAATCTATAGGGCTGGAGGCATATTGATAAGAGATACACCTTAGGCAGATCATTCAAGAAGGTAATTTAATGCAGTAATAGTAGTAACACACACAGCAGAAATGCCTGACAGAGGCACTTCTTAGAAACTCATTAAATTTTATCTCCATAAGTATGTATTTTTTGTAAAGTTTCTTTTGAGAAATTTCAAATGTACAGAAATGGAAAAAAGAACAGCATTACAAAACTGTTATATATTCTTCAGCTCGTTCCCCAATGTTAACACCCCCACCCCTCTCTCTCTCGGTTTGGTTTTTCTGAGACAAGGTTTCTCTGTGTAGTCCTGGCTGTCCTGGACCTTGCTCTGTGGGCTGGACTTGAACTCAAAGAGATCCATCTGCCTCCTGATTGCTGGGATTAAAGGCGTGCACCACCACCACCTGTCGTGTTCTTTTGTCTTTTAGCTAACAAGAGTCTCCTACACTTGACTTTTCCCCCCAGAGGCTGGATTTTGGGGGTATGTCATCAGTTTTGCACAGTACCACATTCTATATTTTTTTCCTGCGCTTACACTCACACTGATCCACTTTTAGCCCAAAAAATAGATGATGTGCCACATGAAATTTACATAATGTAAAGTTTTAGTACTGTTGGTGATGCTAAGATTCCCACATATCACACACACACACACACACACACACACACACCAGTGGTTAGTAGGTCTTACTCAATGGAAAAGACTTCTGAGAAACTGTTGCAGCTTAGCTACTTTGCCACAGTAAAAACCTACACTCAAAAAACTATATCCAAGTTAGGCCTGAAGACACAAGCCTGTGATCTCAAAAGATGGCAAGTTCGAGGCTAGACTGGGCAACTTAGCCAGACCCTGCCTCAAAACGAAAAGTGGCAAAATGACTAGGTGTGGCACATGTTCGGTGGTAAAGCACTTGCCTATCACACGGAAGACCCTAAATGCAATCTCTAACACTACAAATTATAATGGAGCAAACCCTACACTTAAAAGCTAACTGAATTAAAAAACCCTACATTCAAAACATATTTGAATTAATAATTCTGTAAATTATCAATTTACTTCACAATTAGGTTCAATTAAGGAGATTTCACTTTTTCATTTATTTAGACAAGTCTTACTTCCGGCCTCTCCACTCTGTTCTTTAAACATTAGTTATAACTATTCTGCGTATGCCTGTAGGATATATGAATGTCAGCACAGAGGTGCCACAATGTACAGAGTACATATTTTGAAATCCACTTTCTCCTAGCTTTACAAGGGTTCTGAGTCTTGAACTTAGGGCAACAGGCTTGCACAGCAAGCACTTTGCTTACTAAGCCATCATGCTGGTCCTTCATTCTATTCTAACCCATCCATGCCTTTTAGATATTATTATTCTTTCAAACACATACACATGAAGGGACCAGGCCCTCACCCAGCCCCTACTTTGGCAGCCATGACAGGCTGCAGAAAAGACCCAGCAAGATGTAGGCTTCTGACTCAGCAAAATGTGCTGAGCTTCCTGACCTTGCCCGACCTCCTAGACACTAGGAGGTCAGATACCCCAAGGAACCAATCACAAGTTAGCTGGCAGGCTTTGGATCTACTTTATGGTAACAGTGGCATAACAGTGGCATACAGAGCATAGCAACAGCCCTGGGAGGGCCTATGGGCCATAGCAACCAGTTGACCAATCAACACAGGACAGGTCACCCACGCCCAGAAGTGCATCAGTCCTGAGACTGTTGTGGAACCATAGACACTCTCCTTGCTCTACCCAATAAATTCCCTGCCTTGAGGTCCCTTTGGGTCCTTCTCCCTCCACCTGCTGTGTCGGACAGACAGAGGAAACAAGTTAATACGGTTAACTCATTCAATTTTTTTTAAAGATTTTATTTATTTATTATGCATACAACATTCTGCTTCCATGTATATCTGCACATCAGAAGAGGGCACCAGATTCATAACGGATGGTTGTGAGCCACCATGTGGTTGCTGGGAATTGAACTCAGGACCTCTGGAAGAGTAGCCAGTGCTCTTAACCTCTGAGCCATCTCTCCAGCCCCACCCAACTCATTCAATTATTAAAGATTCTTTCCTTTTGCATTGGAATGGGTGTCTTGGTGATTTTGGGGTTCAGAATTTGGGCACAACATAGACATAAAAGTCTCCCCTTATCCATGAAGAATATGTTTCAAGACTCCCAGTAGAAGCCTGAAACTGAAAATGGACCGAATTTTATATTTGTTTTATTTTGTTTACAATACATATACACTCGTGACAAAATTCAAGTAAGCATTTAGGCAAAATACGAAATGGAAAACAATAACTAAAATAACAGAACAATTGTAACAATGCACTGTTATTAATTTGACAGTCTCATTTTGGGGCTATTACTAAGTAAAATAAGGGTGAGTTGAACATAAATACTGCAGTACTTTGACAGTTGATCTGATAATGGAGACAGCTACTTGGTGACTAACAGATGACAAACACTGCATGGATGAGCAGTGCAAAGGGAGACTCTCAATCCAGGTGAGACAGTGAGATGGTGTAAAACACTGTAAGTCTATTGAACGGAATGGAATTTAAAGCAGGAATTATAGGATAGTGGTGCATACCTGCAATCTCAGTCCTCAGAAGGCAAAGACAGGAAGATGGCTCCAAGTTTGGGGTTTACCAGGTCTACAGAGTGAGTTACAACGCAGCTAGCGACAGGAAGCGAGACCCTTCTCAATCTGCCTGCTCCTCAAAAAAAGGAAAGAAGCAGAACAAGACCCCAAGCCTTATGGATTTTTTTTTATTTCTGGAATTTTTCGTCTAATATTTAAGGCCACAGATGACCACAAGTAGTTGAAACCACAGAAAGCAAATTTTCAGAAGATGGTCAAGAGTAGGCTGTTCTAAGACTACAGTCCTCCTTTCCCCACTTTGCGAAGAGATAACGTATCATACTGCACCTTTTATAAAAGCAAACCAAACTTAGCACAAGGGACTGGAGAGATGAGATGGCTCAGAGGTTAAGACCACTTACTGATCTTGCAAAAGACCCAGGTTCAGTTCCCGGCAGCTACATCATGTGGGTCACAACTGCCTATAACTTCTATTCCAGGGGATCTGATGCCTTCTTCTTGCCTCCTCAGACATCTGCATATACACAGAGCACATACAGACAAGCAGACATACACACAACATAAATAAAAATAAGAACAGCACAAAAGTAAATTTACAAAGAATATTTTCAAGAACTCTGTGTGGTGGCTTGAATATGAACGGCCCACATAGGCTCATATATTCGAATGCTTCATCACTGGGGAGTGGAACCTATTGATAGGATTAGAAGGATTAGGAGGTGGGCTTTGAGGCTTCAAAAGCCCATATCAGGTCCAGACTTGCTTTCTCTCTCTGTCTCTGTCTCTCTCTCTCTGTTTCTCTCTCTCTCTGCAGATCAGGGTGTAGCTCTCAACTACTTCTCCAGCACCATGCCTGCCAGGTCTACTGTCATGTTCCCTGCCATGATAATGGAGTAAGCCTCTGAGAGTGTAGGCAAGCCCCTGATTAAATGCTCTCTCTTACAACAGTTGCCATGGTCATGGTGTCTCTTCATAGCAATACAACAGTGGCTAAGACACTCCATCACATTAACATACCCAAAGGCAGTGTGAGCAAGATGTTGTGATAAAATAATATTAAGACACAAATATCTTTTGTTAAATGTTAAGAACACAGTACCCTAATACATTTCATGAATCTAGAAGCAAAGTTTTCATGGGCAAAAATTACCTAGCCTGGTAAATGTGGGATGCCAGTGGAAGATATCATCAAGATCCCCATAATTAAAGGATTTCGGTTGACTCTGGAATTCCAAGTAAGTACTCCTCTGTAGGAAAGCTAGGACTCTAGTTCCATTCACACCTAGTCAGCTTCTAAGAGTTGCTGACCATTAAGTGATAAAGAGTGTGTGATAACACTAATAATAATGGCGTTATTTCATAAAGAAAACAAACTGTGATCAGCTATGTATCAATGAACCGAGTTAAAACTCTCTACAAGCTTTTAAAAGGCTGCTTAGCTTCTTTTTTTTTTTTTTTTTTTTTTTTTTGAGTTGCACATATTAATGTGGAATCAGATCTTGCTGACTGGTAGGATTATCCAATGTCTAACAGAGTGTAGGATTAGAGACGGAAGTCATGGCTAGGGAGAAATACCTGCAAGGGAAACAGGGTGAGATACAGCAGAGCTCAACCTATTTCAGTCGCCAGCTGGAACAGTAGGAGAGTTCGCTCTAGGACTTCCTCCTACGTCTCCCTTCCAGTTTCCCGTGGATGTGTGAATGCCAAAAGGGTGAAGGGAAGTTGAGACAAATTTACCAGAATTGTTCACGAAAGCATCTGTAAGAATTTAGAATGCAAGACAGTATTGTTTTGATGTTCACACAGCATACTCCAAGAAGGAAGGTGATCTGTTTCTGCTTAGATGGAATTCTGGTTTGGCTCCTTCTAAACTTCAGGAACACTGTTTGGGGCAGTCGCTTCCAGCCTGTCCACCCACATATGGCAGCACTGGGTCCTGGGAAGAGGCGCACGGGCAGGCTGTGTCCAGTAATAAAGGACTTCTTCCACCTACTTTTGCATGTGGTGAGGCCTCAGAACTTGTCAAGGTAAAGTGAAGGTCTGTTCACCGGACTACTGAGATACATCTTGGTAATTCCCCACAACAGCCGGGCGTTGGTGGCGCATGCCTTTAATCCCAGCACTCGGGAGGCAGAGGTAGGTGGATCTCTGTAAGTTCGAGACCAGCCTGGTCTACAAGAGCTAGTTCCAGGACAGCCTCCAAAGCCACAGAGAAACCCTGTCTCGAAAAACCAAAAAAAAAAAAAAAAAAATTCCCCACAACAAAGCAGGGAGAACTGGGTTTGTACGGAATCTTTGGGGGAGTAAGTGAAACAGAGAGAGCATAGTCAATTCTACAGAGCAGCCAGATCATTATTCTAAGAAAGACCCATGGTAGTTTTAAAACAAGTCTAAGCCAGGCATAGCATCCGTGGTGGTGAAGGCCTTAAATCCCAGCAGATCTCTAAGAGTTTGAGGCCAGCCTGGTCCACATAGCAAGTTCCCGGCTAGCCACTGCTCACATAGTGAGACCCTCTCAAAAAACAAAACACAAAGAAACCAACAAAAATGTTGCACACTATCCAGAAGAGAAACAACAGAGAAAGCATAAACTTTGGTGTTCAAAGTTCAGGATTTTAGTGACAGTATGTCAACATTTTGACTATATAATCTCATAATGGGTAAGCTTAAATTCTTCTTTATTATTTTTTTTTGTATTGTTTGTTGTTACTATGTTTTAGATAGGTTTTCACTTTATAACTCAAACTGACCATCCTCCTCCTGCCTCAGCTTCCTGAGTGGTAGGATTGCATACCATTATACTTGGTTTTGTTTTGTTTTTCAATCTATAAAACGATAGTAATAATCATCATCATCATCATCTAAGTTGGCCATCTAACAACAATAAAACAATATAAATAAGCTATAGCAAACAAACACAACAAAGAATTTAAGCTTGTTCATTATGATGTTATAGCATTGTGAAGGTCAAATATTACAAATTTTTGCAAAGTGTGAAATAACCCTCAGAATTCAGACAAAGCAAAACAAAGGTGGTTTATCTCTTTGCTTCCTGTCTGGGGCTTCAGCAGAGTAAGAATCAGTGCCTGGGGGTTTGTGTCTTCTTGGCTGAGGACTGGAATGCTCCAGAGGCACGTTTACGTGAGAGTTAAACTGGAACTGCAGCTAAGTATCCACACCCAATCACACTCTAACTGCGCCCTGAGCTTCCTCTTAGGATGGCTGCTTCAGGGTAGTCAGACTCACGAGGCCTCTAAGACTCAGCTGCCTTCTGTGTCAGTGAGCAAGTTGAAAGCTGTTTCATAGTTTGAGATCTAGTCCCCAAAGTCACACAACGTCACTTCTGATGTGGGTTTTTGTTGTTGTTTTTGTTTTTTTAAATACAAGGAAGTCACTGAGTTTGGTTCAAGTTCAGAGAGAGGACATATGGATTCTACATTTTGATGGAAGTTGTGTCAAAGAGTTTCCAGCCTCCTCCCCCGATTTTTAGATTTTTTTTAAAGATTTTATTTATTATGCATACAACATTCTGCTTCCATGTATATCTGCACATCAGAAGAGGGCATCAGATCTCATAACGGATGGTTGTGAGCCAACATGTGGTTGCTGGGAATTGAACTCAGGACCTCTGGAAGAGTAGCCAGTGCTCTTAACCTCTGAGCCATCTTTTTTTTTTTTTTTTTTTTTTTTTTTTTTTTTTTTTTTGGTTTTTTTGAGACAGGTTTTCTCTGTGGCTTTTGGAGGCTGTTCTAGAACTAGCTCTTGTAGACCAGGCTGGTCTCGAACTCACAGAGATCCACCTGCCTCTGCCTCCCAAGAACTGGAATTAAAGGTAAATGACATCATCTCCAGCTGCCTCTTCTTTTTTTTTAACTGTGGGGCTTGTAAATGTTCCAAAGAGGTGCCAGATATTTAGATTTGAAGGCAAAGTGTCCTACTTTGCTTTCCATTGCTGTGGTAAACACCATGACCAACAGCAACTTGGGAAGGGAAGTTTATAGGTTCTAGTCCGGAATCTAGGGAATCTAAGGCAGGAGGAACTCTAGGAGAAACCTGGAGTGATATGGTATCAGAGACCATGAAGGGGCGCTGCTTGGTGGTTTGCTCCCCATGGCCTTCTCAGCCTGTTTAATTTATTTACACATCTATTTATTTTTGCAGTTGGAGAACAGCTTTTAACAGACATACAGCAGTCACACAGAACAAAAGACCCTACACAAAGCTGACAGGGGACCTGGAAAACTGAAAAATCTTGTGTCTTCTTTAGGCTTTTTTTTTTTAAGTCTCTGAAAGATCTTCCTTCCCTAATTTAGGGCTTGTCAGTTTGAAGAAAGACTCAGTGGCTGATTGGCCCACAGCTGTTGTGTAAACCTATCCTGATGTGGCCTTGAGCTTGTTGACCAGTCCATTAGCAGGAGAAAAGCCCACAAGGCCTTTGTTTTAAGCTGCTAAACTTTAGTCTCATGTCAGGAGGGTGAGGAAGAAGCTTGGGAGTTCAACATCTTTATAAACTGCCCGTGTCCCTTCTCCCTGTCTGACAACATGGGACTCTAAATCCTAAACCACTCCCCCTTTTCAAAGGTCACCCTAAGGGCTGTTAGGGGCCTGAGGCACAGATTGCTTTTACCTGCTTCCAGCTGACGAAAGGGGTGAGAAGTGAGGGCAACAGTCAGAGCGTCTTAGAGGGAGGTTAATCTGAGAGGTCATGGCAATGATCCAGAGAGTGTTCATTCTTGATGCGTGCTGTGAGGGATGTTGCACCAGTGGAAGATGCCTATGCCTCTGCCCATCGGTACCAGATACAATGTCCAGTGCAAGTGGACAACACAAGCCAAACCTGAGTGAAATTCAGATCCTATTTGCTGAAGTCACAACAGACAGTAGCATCTAAGTGACAGCCTTGATGAGTTGGTGGTCTTCAAAAGAAATCCTGGACAAGGTCTCAAAAATAGTACCATCTTGGGGGTCTTGATGTGCTTTGTTTTCTTTGCCAGTTAAAGCATTACAAGGCAGAAAAAATCTTGAGCTGGACTGTGACTGGCAGCAGTGGAGAAAACTGGAACACAGCAAACAGGAGCACAGAGAATCAGCAGCTGAAGAAAGGCTTGTATTGAGGGTGAGGAAACTCAGACACACAGCAGGCACACAGTTCACCAAAACTAACCAGCAGACAAGGTAATAACAACAAAAAAGTTGGGTGAATGGAAACTAGCAAGAATCCAAATTAAATGGATCAGGTCAGCCATCCTGTGAAGAGATAATCATATAAGACACGATCACTGTATATAAATTGATGCTGATATGGATATTGTTTAAAACGTAACCATTGAAAATGTCTTTGAAGTTTGGATGCTATAAAGACGTGTTATGGGACTGGAGAGGTGATGGCTCAGTGGTTAAGAGCTCTGGCTGCTCTTCCAGAGGCCTGGAGTTCAATTCCCAGCAACCACATGGTGGCTCACAACCATCTGTAATGAGATCTGGTGCCCTTTCTGTAATGTAGGCACACATGCAGAACATTATATATTTATATAACAAATAAATCTTTAAAAAATGAAAAAATAAGTGTTATAATGATATATTCTTAGGCAATAATTTTTAAAAGTAAACTAGGACAGTTGAGGACTGAAAACTAACAACCCAAAGTCTGACAGTTGTGTTTCTTGGACAAAATCAAGGGGGGAGGGTCCCTTGCCTGGTTCTTGGCCCTATTTTAGTACTCTTAGTCATTATGTATTTGTGTTTCTTTTTTTAAAAGGGTTCCTTAAACTAACACAGCTTTAATGACATTGACCTCTGCTTTTCAAGACACAGGGTTTCTCTGTGTCAGCCATGTCTGTCCTGGAACTTGCTCTATAGACGTGACTGGCCTTGAACTCAGAGATCCGCCTAAAGTGTGTGCTGCTGCCGCTGCAGACCGCCCTTCACCTCCCACGGCTTACTCATATCTGTCAAGCCATCTTCTGACTTAAATGTAGCTCTCAAGGGAACTTCCCTACTTGGAAGAGAATATACCATAATGACACTGGCAAACAGAATGGTTATTTGATTGGTGGCATTTTTTCAACAGACCAGAACTTAATGTTTTGATTCGCCAAGCAGCCACACAGGCACCTCTTTACCTTGACACAGAAGCATCAGCTCCCGGGTTGATGGTGGAGACAGGACCACATTCACAGGCCTCCTGTTTCAGATCTCAAGTCATCCTAAATATAATAAGGACCGCCCCCCTTACCATTAACAGAAGCGCACACATGCACACAGACAAATCAACTCAAGCTTCCATGACCACGTTGAGCCCCTTTGGCAATTAAGTGCACAGTATCGGTAACCACTGTTTTGCACTCCTGTTTTCTCTTTTCCTTAACACACATCCTCTCCCCATTATTCCCCGCTTTTGGTTAAATTGGATTTAACTTCATTCTGTAGCTTGGGCTTCTCAAAGATAATGCAAACTCTTCAAATCCCCCCCCTGCCCCCCATATAGTTTGCGGAGAAACCTTGGACCACAGTCAATGAAACATTTTGAATTATTTTCTTTGAAGTAAAAAAAAAAAAAGAGTGTTGATGCTTAAAACGTCTAGAATGCCATGTGCTTTCCTCAGGTCCCAGTGCACTAAAGGAGCGGTTGATACCAAGTGAAAGAAACTAGGGCACAAATACACTGAAAACCAGGTGCTAGGTTTTCCTTCACACCCTCTTCGACTGATCAAGTCCGTGAGGGACAGGCTACAAATCCCACACCGAGCATTTTAGCTGCTCCAAGACGTAGTTCTAAGAAATTTGGCTTTGGCTGATGGCTCAACCTTGGGGTGTAAGGGCTTTTTTTGTTGTTGCTGCTGTTGAGTTTTGTGTTTTGCTTTTTAGGGTATAAGGGGTTTTCTGTTTCGTTTTGCTTTTTAGGGTGTAAGGGGTTTTCTGTTGCTGCTGATGTGTTTTGTGTTTTGCTTTTTAGGGTATAAGGGATTTTCTGTTTCGTTTTGCTTTTTAGGGTGTAAGGGGTTTTCTGTTGCTGCTGATGTGTTTTGTGTTTTGCTTTTCTCCAATGGCAGGCCGCCTTCCTCCATCCCTCCAGGATCCTGACTTCTCTTAGAGCACCCTGCCTGCTCTTCTAGTAAAATCCCACACCACAGAGCAGGCTGCAGGACGGAGGAGGAAAAGGAGGAAAACCCGGAGCCATGGAAACCGAGCTCCGGGACTTAGTGGTGTTGGGGCGGGGGGGGGGAGACAAACGCGCGAGCGCGTGCGAGGAGGAGGAGGAGGACGGGGGGGGGGGGCTCCGGGTGACGTCACGCGCCAGGTGACGTCACGGCCGTGACAGCGGGTGACGCCGTTGCCCGCGGCGACCCCCTGTCCCGCCCCTCCTCTCCCCGCCCCCTCCCCCTCCCCCTCCTCCCCGTCCCCTCAGGCTCGGCCGCGGCCGGGGGCCGCCGGCGGGTTCCTGAGGTGGCCTCCGCCCCGGGCCGCTCCGCCACGCCCCCCGCGCCTGCCTCGCGCGCCGCCCGCCCCGCCCGCCCGCCTCCGCCCGCCCGCCCGGCGGCCCTGCGCCTCCCTTCCCCCTCCCCGCCCCGGCTGCCGCTCGGCCGGGCTTGCGCTTCGAAGATGGCGGCGCTGAGTGGCGGCGGCGGGGTGGCAGCAGCGGTGGCGGCGGCGGCGGCGGCAGCAGCGGCGGCGGCGGTGGCGGCGGCAGCGGCGGCGGCGCCGAGCAGGGCCAGGCTCTGTTCAATGGGGACATGGAGCCCGAGGCCCGGCGCTGGCGCCGCGGCCTCCTCGCGCTGCGGACCCGGCCATCCCTGAAGAGGTGAGCGACGGCGGCGGCAAGCGAGCGGCGGCGCCTCCGCGGGGCTCGGCGGGCCGGGGAGCCCCGCTCCCGGCGGGGGTGGGGACGGAGGGCGAGCGGGCGAGCGGCCCCGGGTCCCCCTGCGTCCTGGGGCTCCGCGCTACGTAAACACTCGGTCCCGGGGTCCCCGGCCCCCACCCGGATGGCGGCGGCAGCGGCGGGGCGAGCCGCGGCTGCTGGGGATGGGAAGGTCATGCCCCGCGAGGCTTCCAGCCCCGAGGATGCGCCCCGAGATGGTCTCCTGTCCGCTGGCCGCCGGGGACGGCTCCCCCGGACCCCCGAACACCCCCGGCCGTGGGCATGGACATGACGGAGCGCATCTCCCCACTCCTCCCTCCGCAGGCCCTCGGCCCCGTCCCGCTCTCCCACTTGCTTTTTTTTGGGGGGGGGTACTCTCCACTGGATTTGCCCAGGGGGTGATTCTGGTGTCGCCTTTACTTTTCCAGCCCCAGATTTTAAATGTTTCCGAAGCTTTCCCCATCCCGGCCTGTCTCTGGTCCCCACGCTGACCCCTCAGCTTCGTGCCATCCTCATCCCGGCTGGGCTTCTCAGCGCAGCCGCCACTCCGGAGCGCCGGTGCGCCGCTGTGGCCCCGGTCCTCCGAGGCCCTCCGCTCCATTGCACCGTTCCCTCCCTCCCTGTCTCCCTCCCTCCCTCCCAGCGTTATCTATTGTTATCTTCGCAAGTCCTTCTGGACACTTGGGAAGCTACTCACTCCTGAACCCCCAAAGCTGTCAGGATTCCATCAGGTTTCCTCCTTGCTCGCCTTGCCCTGCCGGCGATTTGGGTTAGTCCTTCAGGGTTCTTTCACACCTCTGTAAGTGACAGCCTTCGTGTGTGTGTGTGTGTGTGTGTGTGTGTGTGTGTGTGTGTGTGTGTGTGTGTGTGTGTGTGTGTGTGTGTACTGGGTTTAATCGATCTGTGTCGTTCCCGGTTTTTTGTCCCTTTTTTTCCCCCTCTCTTTCACGTTTACCTGGATTTAGTATTTGCGTCATTCAACTTATTACATTGTCAGAAGGGTTAATCTACTCTTTTTTTCCCCCTGTATGTAAAACTTACTACATTAACTATTTGATGTTTTACAGTTGATTAGTGAGACTTAATTTTGTTTCCCAATTCTCCTACTATCCCCTCTCTTTGCAATATTCTTTTTCCTGGTTCATTATTTTTACTTGGGAAATCCCATCTTCTACTCTTGATATATTGTCAGCAGTGTGTTCAAAATAATGTTTTCCACCCTTTTATGCCATCTCTGTCCAAAATGCGTTCAGTACCAATCATTTGAGTTGGCCTAAATTTCTCTCCTTCCTTCCTTCCTTTTTTCCTTCCTTCCATCCTTCCTTCTTTTCTCCCTCCCTCCCTCCCCTCTCTCCTTGGCTTTTTGAGACAGGTTTCTCTGTGTAGATCTGGCTGTCCTGGAACTTGCTCTGTAGACCAGGCTGACCTCGAACTCATAGAGATCCGCCTGCCTCTGCCTCCTGAGTGGTGGGATTAAAGGCATGCGCCACCCCTGCCTGGCTTTTTCTTGTTTCTTAATTTGAAATAGCTCCAACTTCCAGTTTGAATTGATGCTCAGGTCAGTTTCCACTTGATATCTTCATTTCCCCTGGCTTCTCAGTTTCCAAGGATAAAGCTTTTCCCTCCATTCATCCAGAGTTCAGTCTGTTTCCCTACCACTGGTTACCATTCCTTCTGTCTTGTTTCCTGGCTTTTGGAACTGAACATGCGGAAGCTTCCCCTTGTCTTCCCCACACCTCCACATCCCTTCTCATTTATAAACAACTCTGTTCCGTTGACATGGGAATTTATTTTTAGGATACATTGTTTCTAATGGAGAAATGCTAGGGGTCACATCTGCTGTCTGTTTTCTCCAGGAATCGGATATGCCTTTGTCTTAGTTGGTACAGGTGCCTCTGGGCTTCGATGTACTCTGCAGTGCATGTATGGTTTTCTTGAATTGTAAATTAATGGATCGGACTTATAAAATGGTAATTCTCTGCTCTAAACACTAATTTGAGAACTTTGTTTCAGAGTTATTAGTACAGTTTACATCTCTGTATGGAAGACTGTTATTTACTTGAGGGAGCTAGCTAGATAACTTGGACCTCTTACCTTGCCCCTTAACCCCCTTTCTTTCAGAAGTAGTGTTAGGGCTATAACTTTCTTCTTCTTCTTCTTCTTTTTTTTTTTTTTTTTTTTTGTTTTTTGTTTTTCGAGACAGGGTTTCTCTGTGTAGCTTTGGAGCCTATCCTGGCACTCGCTCTGGAGACCAGGCTGGCCTCGAACTCACAGAGTGATCTGCCTGCCTCTGCCTCCCGAGTGCTGGGATTCAAGGTGTGTGCCACCAATGCCCGGCTGGGCTATAACTTTCTATTTGGCACTTTCTGGGCATTTCTCATATACCAGTGCTTGACAATATGTAGGCTAGAAGAAGTTGAATTAAATCACCAATAACTAACTGAAAGCATGGCCATATTTCCTGAAACTGTATTCTTAATGTATCTAGTTAAAAGACAGATGTTTCCTATTGCCCTCCCAGGGTTTAATGTTTTGTGATGAATAGTTGTCTTGTGTAAAAGATGATAAATATATTTGGCTGGGAAGATTATGATAAAAAGTGGACTTCTATTGACTATAGATACAAATATGATACATAACAAAATAGATTGTTCCAGGAAATAGTATCATGCAGCCCAGGCTTTTCAGGAACTCAGCATGTGGCTGAGGCTGTAGAACTCATGGTCCTTCTGGCACTATCTCTTAGGTGCTGGGATTACAGGTGTGTACCCTGTACCCAGCAAGAAATAGTTTTAAAGTTGACATTGAGAGGAAACTGAAATATCTTGTGGTCTTTTAATTGAACTGCCTTCTTTATGTGAACTTAAAGGAATATCATTAATGTAAAGATGAAATATTGTACATGTGTGTAATGGCATATTTCATTCTAAATTTTTATCTTAACTGGGTTTTTAAAAAGTTTGTCAGAAATTACAGCTGCACTAAAAGCTAATTACAAAGGGAAAGCCTGTCCATTGTTAAAAAAAAGTACAAACTTTTTGTATAATTGTTATAAACATTTGCATGTATTACTAGTATTTTTAATACTTATATATTTATATATAGATTTGTAACTTTTAAATCATAATAGTTGAGCAGAATTTATGTGTCCCTAGGTAAAGTATGATTTAACTGATAATTTTGTTGAACATTAAGTTATTTTTTAAAAAAGTTTCCTGTTTATCATACATCTTCAACATAGAATGTAGACAGTGGCATGTAATATTATGTTGGAGAATTAACAGATTCCGTGGCCTGTATTTGTATTACTTTATAGATGCTCAAAATAAAATGTTCTGATAAGTGACGAGAACTTACTAAATGTTTATTAAGTGTATGTATAATTTTGCTGTTAAGCATTTCTATTTCCTTGGTGATACTTTTTTCCTGAGGCCATATGGCATGACATGGTACATCGTATAATATTACCAGATAGTTAATAATCAATGTATTTGTTATTTAAATGTGTGATACCAGGGTATAATATTTACTACCTGTTTCTTTTCATGCTGTTTCTGGAGAGAGTTTCTTAAAACTGTAATACGATTAGAATAGTATTATTTTCTGCTTTCGGGATCTCTTAGCCAGTCTTGGCTAAGCTGTGTAATTATAATAATGCATTGGCTAGGGAGTATGCTAAGATGGGATCTACTTTATAATGAGGTCCACTGTATTAAAATACATCTTTGTGAACCCTGCCAGGTTAAATTGCATCATACCTTTGAGAAGTGGTATTCTCAATAAGGTGTGAAGGCAAATGTACACAAAGTTTTAGGTGTTGTTTTAGTACGTGTGTAGATATATGCAAAGGTTTTGTTTGGAGGGGGAAGCTATGAAGTAGCTGTTGGTCTTCAGTATTTCTATGTTTCCTTTCTGAGCCCTTTCCTTTAGGCATCCATTCACCCTTTTATTTTAAAAAAATACCTCGTATCAGTTGCTTATATATGTTGGCAATCTATTCTAAGTCCATGAAAAGGAATGTTGGACTGGGTGCTTGAATTATGGAATGTCTTAAACATAATTGCAGAGCTGGGCATTGGTGGCGCATGCCTTTAATCCCAGCACTCTGGAAGCAGAGGCAGGTGGATCTCTGTGAGTTTGAGACCAGCTTGGTCTACAAGAGCTAGTTCCAGGACAGCCTCCAAAGCCACAGCGAAACCCTGTCTCAAAAAAAAAAAAAAAAAAAAAACAAGACAAACAAACAAAAAAAGAAACAAAACATAATTGCAGATTTGACTTAATTGTGTTTGGAGGCCAGAAAACGTATAGTAGTACAACAGACTAGAGTAATGAGACTTGTCTTGTTTTTCTCTCTGCCATTGTGCTGATGGGATGAACAGGTCTAATAGCAGCTGGAAGGCCATGATGTTTTTTGAGTGACAAGGAAAAATGTCAGTGTTGTCCTTGCTCTGCTTTTGTTTTTGTTTTTGGTGTTTGGTGTCTGCCTAGTCACACAGTGGGGCAACCGCTTCTTCTTTTCCCCTTTATCTCCAATCATAAAATTGCTTTCTCCTTCAGAACTGCAGAAGTGCATTTTGTTTCCTTGACAATTTAATTTAAGTGAGTACTTAGTGAACCTCTTGTCACAATCTCTTTCTTTTAAAAAAATCTTACTTGCTCCTGTTCTTGGATTTCTATGTCAAATTCCTATTAAGATAAGCCTTTTTGTCAGTGGCTCTTACTAGATTTTGTCTTCCTCAGAAGTTAAATTGTTTGCAGTCCTTTATTCTTTGCCCCTGCCTAGTTCACCTATGTTGATTCTTCTGTAAAGCCCTAATTATAAATAATTATAAAACTTCTGGATTCAGAATAAGTGGGCCTGTTTGGGAACTTTTCTCGCTTTTGAGGTCATGCTGTGCTTTCTTTATCTTAGGGTTAGAGATAACTTCATGTCACTATAACAAGACATTCATTCTCATTGGCTCACACATTGCTTCTTTAAATATTATATGGATGCATTGACATTTTCTGGAAGGCAGTTTTTAATTTTTAGTGTTTACTAACCTAATTTACTATGATACTTAATGAGCCATGATAGTTAGAGTTTATACCTAACTTTAAGGAGTCTATACCTAACTTTAGGCAGTTATTTCATTCTCCCCTCTACAGTTATTTTTTGCTTTCTATGGTCTTTAAAAAACAAAACAAAACAAAAACATTATTGTTCCAATGTCAATACTGTTGACTATCTAATATCAAGAAATTGATACCCAGTAATTTTAACATTCCTTTCTGGGCCCTGAGAATGCCCTTATACAAAATGTAAAAATTGTTCTGAACTCAGTTAGCTTTATTTCTTCTGAAAGCCCAGTAATATCAAATGAAACCTTATTGTCATTCTTACTATGCAGCTCTAGTTACTGACAGCACTTTTGGGGAAAGTGTACCATAAGATGATGGTTTTCCAATTACTCCAGAGCTATCCTGGCTGACCAGCAAGCCCGTGGGATCCTGTTGTCTCTGCCTTCCAGCACTGGCAGGGGGTGGGAATGCAAACTAAGGTCCTCATGCTTGACAGCAAGAATTTTGCTTGTTGAATCATCCCCCCCAGCCCTGGGTTACTTTAAGGAGTTCTTGGTAGTACAGTTTCTGATAGTGTATAAAGAGAATTTGATTAAAAATAATAAAAATATCCTATTTTTAATGAATGCCAAATAGTTGTCTTTATGGTGGTGTTGTTAAAAGCACTGTTGTACTGGGTGTTGATGGCACATGCCTTTAATTCCAGCACTCAATAGGCAGAGGCAGACCGGTCTCTGTGAGCTCAAGGCCAGCCTGGTCTACAGAGTGAGTTCCAGGACAACCAGGGCTAAACAGAGAAACCCTGTCTCAAACAAAACAAAAGTACTATTTTAATTACTTCCAAATAACTTAATTGTTTTTGGCTTCTGTTTCTTACTGCAGGGATAGGGGATGAGATGGAGGTGAACCTACGGCTTTGTGCATGTCCAGTGCTTGATTAGTAGTGAAGTGTACCCACAGTCTCATTCCCTTGTCATATTACTGTACTTCCAGAGAGCATCAGATAGGGAACAGATTACAATTCAAAGAATTTATTACTAAATTCTAAAGCTGTTGGAAGTACCCATTTCTCTTAGTTTTTACATGATTGCCTATATTTCATCCAGAGATTCTTCCTACACATGGCTTCTCATATTAGCAGAAAATTACACAATTGAAAATAAGTTTCATTACATTAATACATAATTCATTCACTGAAAGCTTTGGCTGGCATCTCTTGATCCTTCCCCCACACCTCCTTATGTTGAGCACGGAACTTCTGTTAGCCCAAAAGTGTTAAGTGGCTTAGAGGATTGATAGGAGAAATGAGGTGATGAATATGTAATTATAGTACTATTATTTTTTTCTGCTGATTTGCAAGACAAAAGATAAATATATTTAAGACTTTTCTTACAGAAATCTTTGTTGTATATTTGTTTTAAAAGAAATCCAGTGGCACTGGGCGATGGTGGCACACACCTTTAATCCCAGCACTCGGGAGGCAGAGGCAGGCAGATCACTCTGTGAGTTCGAGGCCAGCCTGGTCTCCAGAGTGAGTGTCAGGATAGGCTCCAAAGCTACACAGATAAACCCTGTCTCGAAAAAACAAAACAAAACAAACAAAAACAAAACAAAACAAAAAAAAACAAACAGAAAGAAATCCAGTGGCAGACTTAACTTAGTTTCTAGTTATGAAATTTTGACAGTCCTTATGATTGACCTAAAACCAAACATTGGCTACATTCTGTTAATGCTGTCTAGAAACTACCTTTGAATCCAAGAAACATGAAGTAGCACTATGTTGACTTTTTGGATAAACAAGTCAAGGAAAAGATGATTAATTTGATAGTACAGGGACTATGTCATGGTTTTTATGGGGAAGGTGGAAAACATGACTTTGCTTTAGCATTTTTAAAATATGGCCACTATTAGCTTTGCTGGCACCTAAAACTACATTGCTGGCTTTTTGCATTGAGTTATTTCATAGAATAATTGGTATTCATATATTCAGTAAATTCTAGAATACCTATAACATGTTGCATGGCAATTTATAAGTTTAGGATCATATTTCAAAACAGAAATCTACTGTTTTGTAGTCTGTGTTCTGATAGAGAAGTACATGTTGGGAGTTGTGGGAGAACAAATAAACCCTAAGTAGACAACAAGGAAATTTGTAGGCTGGTGATGGTAACACACACCTGTGATCAGTCCTAATGCCCAGGAAGTGGAAGCAAAGATCATGAATTCAAGGCTATCCTTGGAAAGTTTAGGAAGTTTCAGATCAGCTGGCACTATGCAAGACCTTATGTCAAAAGCAAAATGAAACAAAACAAAAACCCACTCAAAAAATAAGTTATTTCTTTAAAAAATTTAGATCTATTTTATGTGTGTGAGTGTTTTGTCTACATGTGTATACGTGCACCATGTATGTGTCTGGTGCTAGCTAGTATGGGTCAGAAGATGGTGTTGGATCCCTTGGGACTAGATTAGGGATGGTTCTGAGCCATCATAGTGTGGGTCTGGGAACCAAACCTGTTTCTCTGCAAGAGCAACAAAAGTTCTCAGTGAGTTCCTTTAAAAAATTTTTTTAGATGGAGTCTTAGTATGTAATTAAGGCTATCTTAGAACAAGTGCTTTGTAACCCAAGCTGACCTGAGCCTAAGATCATCCTGCCTCGGCCTCTTGGGCACAGGGGCTTGTCACACCATCATGTCTGGCTTCCAAAAGGAAATTATATAGTATGTTTGACGCTAATAAGTACTGTGGAAAATTTCCAGGAAAGCAGAGTAGGGTTGGGGGAGGTAGGCTGAAATTTAAAACAGGGAGAACGAGGTAGGCCTCTGTTTTAGAAGGCAGCTTTTGAACAAAGAATACAGAATGAGAATGTGTTCCTTATAGAACTAACAAACCTCTCTGAGGAATGTACCTTGCTTGTTTAAGAAGTAGCAAGAGGCCAGAGTTGCTGGAGTAACTCAAAAGAATTGAAAGTCAGTAGGAGATGAAATTCCAGAGGGCTTGGGGCATGGCCAAAGGCCATTGTAAAGGACTTCAGCATTTTAAAGGAAAAGGAAAGCCCTGTTGAGGATTTCAGTAGCCAAAGCTAAATGACTTGACGTCCCAGGTTTGTGTGTGTTTACTTGTTCATGTGTATATGCACATGTGTATGCTCATGTATGCAAGTGGAGGTAGAGGTTGATGTCAGTGTCTTTCTTAATTTCTGCGGCAACGTCTCTTAGCGAATCTGGAACTCACTCATTTGTCTAGGACTGTCTAGCCGGCGAGTTTCAGAGATCTTCCTGTCTTTGTCTGTTTTACTAGGAGTGTGCCATCACGCCCAGCCTTTTACCTGGGTGCTGGCAATCTGAACTTAGGTTTTCATGCTTGCATGGTGTCTCCCCCATCCCCCTCACATCTTAATAGGAACACTTGGGTTATAGTGTAAAGAGTAGACTCTAAGGGACAAGGTGGAAGCCAGAGAGCCATGGAGGAAGTACTGCCGTTATCAGAGGGGTGGCAGAAGAGCACCCTGCCCCCCCCCCCCCAGCAGTGCTGGCCATTAAACTAAACGCAGGGCTGTATACTAGTGAGCCCCACCCTGGCCCTCGGATTTGCTGATAGCCTGAATGTGGAGTGCTGAGGAAACAGAAGATCCAGGCCGAGAGCCCATTGAGGGGGTGCAAAGTTAGAGGCAGATGGCTAATGCTGTCTAGGATTTTGAATAAGTAATTGGATTTGTGACTCTGGAGGTTGGAATGAGGCCCTGGGGCATAATACTGTTTATGATAGCCATATTTTATTTTCCTTTTCAGACATAGAAAGGTAACATTTCTTCTTTATGGTCAGGCAGGTGTGATTGTGGGATTGAATTCCCCTAGTAGAATATGAACGCAAGTGATGTATGTGTACCAGTGCTAGATCTGCCACATACAAACATCCTCCATTCTGTTTTGTTTTTCTGGATGGCTGGCACTAAAAGGATAGCTATTCTTTCATTCTAATCCATATTATAAATGATAAATTGTCCCTCAGCCTAAGCTCCTGAAAGAATGTAGAAATATAGAATACTGATAACCTGTTGAACTGCCTACTGCTATTCAAAAACTAAGGAATGACCGAGTGGCACCTGAGTGCCTTTCTCTCGGTGTCACTGCAGCTGTGACACAAACGGGACCATGCTGAACTCTGATCCTATGCTGCTGGAACCTCCAGCATTCAGAATTGTCGGTAACCCTGTTACCTCATAAGTCACCCAGTTAATCTTACAAAGGGGACCAGAAAAGTGGATTATGACAAGTGAGGAAAATAGAATCCAGAGATTATTTTTAATTAGTTTAATTTTCAGAGGTTTTTGAGAGGATAGTTAATAGAGTTCAAATTGACCTCAGATTTACAATCTCCTTCCTTATCCTTCTAGGTGTTGGAATTATAGGCATATGTTCCCAAACCGGCCTCAGTCAAAAAAAAAAATTAAAAATTAAAAATTTTAAAAATTGATGGGACTCATAAGGTCATATGATGCTACAAATGGAACATTAGAGCAAAACACCTATGATTTCAGGAGAGACAAGAATTGCTGAAGCAATTTGAGTAGAAACAGGTTTCATGTGTAAATAGGAAGAATGACTTTCAATAAGATACTTTATGATAAAAGAACACTAAACAGCATGTGACAGTAAACGCTGCTGTGCAGTGAGTGTAATAGCTGAAATCTGAGCATGGTCTGTTCTTGTTGTTTCAGTTTTTTCTTTCTAGTGTAGTAGAAAATGTCATCCCAGCATGGGGTTACGAGGTGTCAGGAGAGAAGTGAGTGTGTTGAAATTCAGCACCATACAGGAGAGAATAGATGGAGGACCACAAGCAGTAAAGTTGATGGGCATTGTTGACCTGTGAGAAGGGAGGCATCATTGTGGGTTTCCTAAATTTTGGTATCACATCTGCGCAGCTGAACGTAACTTGACTAGGCAGTTCAAACACTTGGTATGAGTCACTCTCATTTTGATTCAAATAATTATTGGGATCTAGAACATGAATTTATTACTGCATGAAGTATCTATAACACTTCTGCCATGGATTAAACTAAATTTTGAGAGATCTAAGTGATTTTCCCCCCTTTTAAAGAAAATTCCTATGCTTGGTGGGGTGGAAAACACCTTTAATCTCAGCACTCAGGAGGCAGAGGCAAGTGGATTTCTTTGAGTTCCAGGTCAGGCTGGTCTGCAGAGTGAGTTCCAGGACAATCAGGACTACATAGACTGTGTCTTTAAAAAACAAACAGCTGGGTCGTGGTTTCACATGCCTTTAATCCCAGCACTCTGGAGGAAGTGGCACCCTGTGTAACTGAATTCTAATTGGTCTTAATAATAAAAACCTGGATCAGATATTAGGGGAGGAAAGCAGGAAGATCAGAGAAGCATAGCTGCAGCTACTAGAGCTCTATAAAATCCTTACACTGAAAAGAAAGCAATCTTCAGACTGAAAAGAGAGAGTTCCTGTCTCCTCCCCCCATATTCCTCTCTCCACCCAGCCATCTCACTTCCTGTCTGTCTGTACAGACCTCCAGGCCTCTCTGGTTAGCTAGTGGCTAGCTCTGCCCTCAGATCTTCAGGCAAGCTTTGTTAGGCAAGCTTTATTTGTTAGACTGTAAACAAGATATTACTGTATTCCTCCTTTTCTGTCTAAAAATAAAAAAGATTATAGCTAATACAAGAAAAACTACATACAATAAGTACAATAGCTATACACAATTTTTGCAGGCAGTAAATACATCAACAATGCCTAGACCACTAAAAATTGACAAATTCAGAGAAAATACTCCATATCTATCCTATCAAAACGTTGTACCCAGTTCACTTTCTATTCTGACTTGCTTTACCAAAACTATCTTTTTATGTCTCTCAACCTTACACACTTTACACCTCTGTAGTGAATTTCTTTTCTGAATCTGGTAACAAGGAAAACTATAACTATAAAATCTTCAACTCCATCAGGGTCCTGAGAAGGAAATAATATTACTTGAGTAAGCAGGAAGTGCAAACAAGTGACTTCCAAAAAATGTGAGGAATGACAGAAACAGCTGGCTGCCTGGACAGTCACCCAGGGTTCCTCTGCCATGTTGGGGCATCCATCTTTGGCCTATAGGCCTAGCATATCTGACAGACTTTTTTGTGAAGGAAGTTTTTTTTTTTTTTTGAAGGACTATCCTGCCTTGTCTTGGCAAGGTTTGGCAGTCAATCTCTTTTGTGTCCTGCTTATTCAATTTGGACAGCATACCTTTCGGTTACTTCCTGCTAGTAGTGGAGTTTGGTTGTATATAGAACAAGTAGGACATTTCATTATCATTTCCTTGACGCATTGCCAAGTGATAGAAATTTTTTTTTCAAACCTTTGATATTGACATGATGCTTTTATGAAACTCTGAGGCTTCCAGCATACTTTCTATCAACAGTTGATCAGTTTCATCATTACCTTGCACTACAGGGCGTGGTAGACCTGTAAAGGATCAGATTGTGTTTTATATATATGGGATGATTCCTGTTTATGATTATTTCTTATAACTGAATAAATAATAAAGTCAATTCTGGCTGGTCAGTGGTGGCACACACCTTTAATCCCAGCACACAGGTGGCAGAAGCAGGCAGATCTCTGTGAGTTCCAGAACAGGCTCCACAGCTACACAGAGAAACCCTATCTTGAAAAACTAAACAACAACAAAAAAAAAATTAATAAAGTCAATTCTGTATCATCTGGTATAAATTTAGCAGTTTCAATATGCAAAACTCTTCATATTTAGAATCAGTAACTATGTTGAGAGGTTCAATAAAATCCATTAATGCCACGAGAATAACATATAATTCTAACTTTTGGATAGAATCATAAGGGCTTTGAGCCACTTTACTTAGATTTTCTGATTGGTAACCTGCCTTTCCTGATTTATTTGCATCAGTATAGAATGTAGGGACTCTCGATAATAGTGTTTCCCGTACAATGTGAGGAAGGATCCAGTTCTCTTTCTAAATTGAATTCTCTTGCTTTGGGGATATTTGTTGTTAATCTCTCCCAGAAAGACTACTGCAAGCTCTTTGCCAAGATTCTCTGCCCATAATTTGTCAATTTCATCATTAGTAAAAGGTACCACAATTTCTGCAGCATCTGTTCCTGCTAATTGATGAGGTCTCAATTTTCCTTTTAGAATCAACTCAGAGTTGGTAAAAAGATCCATTCTAAGATAGTATCTCCCCTCTGCGTTAATATTCCTGTAGGAGAATGCTTAGATGGTAAAATAACAAAAATGCAATCAAGCTTTGGATCCAACTGATCTATGTGTGCATCCTGTAATTTCTTTCCAGCAAAGTCAATTCTCTCTCAGCTTCAGATAATTCTCTTAGACTATGTAAGTCCTTGTCACTATCTAAGGTTTTGAACAAATTACTCAGTCCATTTTTTTTCTACTCCAATAGTGCGCCTTAGATAGGGAATGTCTCCTAGCAATCTTTGAAAGTCATTAAGAGTCAGCAATCGATTGCTCCTAATTTTCACCTTTTGGGTCTTTCTGTAGACTTATTTTATATCCATCTTCAAAAGTTCTTTCTAAAGAATCTACATTTGAGTCAACTAGTAAAATATCATCCATATAATGGTAAACTATAGATTGAGGAAATTGCTTAAGTATTATTTCCAGTAGCTGACTTATAAAATATTGGTACAGGGTGGGGGCTATTTAACATTCCCTGTGGGAGAACCTTTCATTGTTACCTCTTAACAGGCTGAGAATTATTGTAAGTAGGCACCATGAAGGCAGATTTTTCTGTCTTTTTCTTGTAAAGATATAGTAAAAACAGTTTTTCAATCAATAACCATAAGAGGCCAACCTTAACACAAAGGAATTCCAGACTATAGAGAGCCCATTGGCTGAATCACCTTATTAACATCTTATAGATCTGTTACTATTCTCCATTTTCCAGATTTCTTTAGGGCTGGTTGATTCTTCAATATGCTGAGCATTTAACTGCTCCTGTACCAGCTGTTCTAAGTCCTGCAGTTTCTGTCGTTAAAATCTATTGCTTAACCCATACAGGTTTGTCTGTCAAACATTTTAAAGGTAGAGCTGTTGATGCCTTTGAAAGATCAGCAGCTGTTCCTGTACAACCTGAATGTCCAGTGATGGTTCTTTATAATACCTTCTAATATTTTCCCCAGAAATAATATGTTAATTTATGGTTTGTTTCTGTGATTAGAGGAATATTAATCTGAGTATTCCATTGCTGTAACAAATCATATCCCCATAAGCTCATTGCTATGTTAGACACATATGGCTTTCATTTTCTTCTCTGTCCTTCTGGTCTTATACATTCAACCTATCTCGTACCCTGTTTTACCTGAGATAAAGTTCCAGTTACTAAAAGCTGAACATTTACCCCCTGAAGAGGCCAATTTGGATGCCTAGATTCTGAAGCAAATATTGTGACATCTGCACTTGTATGTACAAGACCTTCAATGACGTCATTTCAATTTTGGTCTTTGTTCATTTTTAGAAGTTTGCCAAAATATTTGCTTTACGTTTTCTCCTGAATTTCTTATTCTTCTCTTTTCTATCAACCAGAGCAGTATGGTTTCTTATAACAGACATTTGGTTCTTTAATTGCTCTGGGAAGGAGTTTTCTCCACGGTTACAGAAAAAGACTGAACCGAATTTGGCATGGGGGCCTGTGAGAGGCGCCTCAAGGCATTTCCTAAAGCCAAAGGGTTACCCTGACTGTCCCTTATTGACCTACATTCATTTGTCCAATGTCTGCCTTTGCCACACTTTCTGTATAAACAAGAATGGAAGAGCATTCTGTTTGAATTGTGCTTAGAAGAAGAAACATTGTTTCTAGGAATGCCCTGCCTAAAGTCTCTTTTTAAGTGACCTTGTTTGTAACAATTGAAACACTTGACATTTCGAGTTTTCTTCAAACCTCTGGAAATCACCTCTCCTATCCTTGCAACATCATGGTCAAGAGACTCAATATTGACTGTATCTGGGATCCATTCCTCTAAGGGTGCTGATTGTGCCCAATTACCCTTTTGCATTGTGCATTAGAAGTTTCAAAAGCCAGAGATTCAATTATTGTTTGTCTAGCTTCTGAATTTGATATCATTCTATTTACTGCTGAAGTCAGTCTTTGTAAGAAATCCATGAAAGTATCCTTTGGGCCCTGTATAACGTTAGTAAATGATTCAATTTTCTTTCCTACTTCTCCAATTCTGTCCCAAGCATTCAAAGCTGCTTTGCAGCATAAATCCAGGGCATGGACATCATACAGAGATTGGCTTTGTATATCAGCATAATCTTCCCTCCAAGAAGTTGATCTTGGGAGATTCCCATACCTGTATCCCTTCTTTGTTGTTGAGTGGTCTTAGCCTCATCTTTCCAGGTCCACCTTTGTAATTGAGGACCAGGCTCCAAAACTATTGTAACCAAGTGTCTCCAGTCTTTAGAGATGATTCTGTTACAAGCTGACCGTGATGACACTGATGTTTATAATTAACGTTACTAAGTCCAATCTAAATTAGTTATCCTTTCATTTAATTTTTCTGTTTTCAAACCATCCATCGTATTATCTTGCAGAGCCATAAATCCCTCCATTGTAATAGTGTTTCCCATTTTTTAATGTGGGGAAAAAACTCTTTAAGAACTCCCAATTGTCTCACCAAATCTGCTGACGAAGATTGTGGGGGTTAAGGCTGCATAGAACATCTGATGGGAGAACACATGTGTTGAACAGCCTGGCTGAGGACAGATGGAGCTGCTTGCATGTAGCTGTAAGCTGAGATTGGCAGCTCCAGGAGAAGACAGCGTAGGGAAAGCCCACAGCCCACGGGAGGGGGAGGTTGAGAGAGCTCGGGAGCGCACAGGCTGTCTGAAGAATGCACATGGGAAGGTGTGGAAGAAGCATGTGTGGTGGGAGCTGCCTCAAGGCAGAACCAGCTGGTCTAGAGGTCAGGTAAGTCGGGTGGCGTTTGGAGTCTAGGTGCTTCTGGAGAGTGGGGCCTGTGGAGTTTGTTGCAGAGAGGCAACAACAACAATCTCACTCGTGAGAGGCCTGGGAAAAAAAGAGAAGAGTCTAGTCAGCTGGGAGGGGACTCGACAGGAGCTCCCCGTACAGCTCCAGCCTGTGCCAATGGCTGCAGAGACACAGGCAAGTGGCCTTTTGGTGAATTTTTGCCTTAAAGTGGGTCAGCAATCAGGAGAGCATGAGACACTTAATCTCAGGATTGTGGGTTCAAGCCCCATGTTGGGCAACCGTATACAACATGAGTTCTAATTGGTCTTAGTAATAAAAACCTGGAGTCAGATATTAGGGGGTGAGAGCGGGAAGATCAGAGAAGCATAGCAGCAGCCACTAGAGCTCTTACCTCTATGAAATTCTCAGACTGAAAAGAGAGCAATCTTCAGACTGAAAAGAGAGCTCCTGTCTCCTCCCCCCTATATTCCTCTCTCCACCCAGCCATCTCACTTCCTGTCTGTCTGTACAGACCTCCAGGCCTCTCTGGTTAGCTAGTGGCTAGCTCTGCCCTCTGATCTTTAGGCAAGCTTTATTTTTTAGTGTATAGACAAAATATCACCACACCCTGTATTTTGTTTATGCAGAATGGTATTCTTATTGTTGCAGATTGGCTTTTGCACTGTGCAGTAAAATAGTTGCCACTCCGTATGTTTTTAACATTTCAAATTTTACACTTTTTTTTTGTTTACACTTTTCTTTTTGCCTGAAATCTGAATCCCTCCCCACCCTTTGCCCTTCACTGACCTACCATTTGTTGTAGGAAGTATTCTTAATCTTTCTTTCTTTCTTTCTCTTCCTTTCTTCCTTTCTTCCTTTTCCTGTTTTTTGAGACAGGGTTTCTCTCTGTGTGTAGCTTTGGAGGCTGTCCTGGAACTAGCTCTTGTAGACCAGGCTGGCCTTGAACTTACAGAGATCCACCTGCCTCTGCCTCCCGATAATGCCCTGCTAATCCCTTTCTTTCTAAGGCCCAGTTAGGTGCCTTTGTTTTGTGCTTTGCTAGCATCCTGTATCATTTTACTCAGTATTGCAGGGTTTTCTTGCTGTTACTAGTTTCCTCTAGACTAGCAGATTTTATGATGTTGGGAATGTCCTTTGTTGGCCAGGACTAGGCTATTGTTCATTTAGTTTGCATGGCAGCAGTGCCATACTACATCTATTTAATTCTCAGATTAAACTGTCAGTGGACTCCATAAATAGAAGAGTACAAAAGTCAACACCTGAAGTTCTTATTAAGTGAAAATCAAAAGCAGTTTCTTTTAGATAGGACCCTAAGGATTCCATCATTAGGTTGTCTTTGAAGCAAAACTGTCTGAAGTCCCATGTCTCAGAAAGAGAGACTATAGGGATGGTTGACTGGAACAGAAGAAGAAAAAGGAAAGCTTAAAAGACAAATCAAATTTGTGACCTCAGTTTTTTCCTTCATACTGACTTTTAGGGTAGTTTTTGTTGTTTACTTTGTTTTCATTTTATGTGTATATTAAAGGCACTGCCATGCCCAGCTGTCCCTCAGTTTTAAAAAGAAATACCTAGTAACTAAACATGAATTCAAATGCCAGCGACAAAGAACGAATTCCGAAAAAGGATCCATACTAATTTAAGTGTGGCAATTACTTCATAAATGTAAAACAATTGCTGATTTATTTTAAAAATGAAGATAAGCCGGGTAGTGGCGCATGCCTTTAATCCCAGCACTTGGGAGGCAGAGGCAGGTGGATCTCTCTGAGTTTGAGACCTGCCTGGTCTACAGAGTGAGTTCTAGGACAGCCAGGGCTACACAGAGAAACCCTGTCTCATAGAAAAAAACAAAACAAAAACCAAATCGAGCTTCAGGACAACCAGGGCTGTTACAGAAATGCTGTCTCAGGAAAAACAGAAAACAAAAACCAAAACCAATGAAACAAACAAAAACATAAAAAGCTTAGCAGATTATTCTTAGTTGAAGAAAGACTTGGTTGCCTAGAAAGTAAAGCTGAAATATATCAAATACAACCTACAGTTAAAAAGATTGAAAATACTGAAAAGAATATAGGAGACAGGAAGGGGGGCATCTAACACATTTGGTCAGTAAAATATTGCAAAGTTATTATTTGAAGAGAAGTTTGTAAATGAAATTTTGCTAGATGAAATTTCTTATTGGATCTGACAGATTTAAGAAGTACACTGAATTTTAACAGTATAAGAAAAACCAAGTCCGTACATAAACCAGATCATAGTAAAACAACAAGGAGGAAGCCCTAAAGGCAGTAGTAGAAAAGAAAGTTGTCCTTCAAAGGAGCAACTCTGGGACCAATGCAATGGCCCAGCACATAAAGGCACTTTCCAGCAGCCTGCAGTTGGTGGGAGAAAAGAGCTGACTCTTCGCTTGTGCTGTCACTTCCACATACACGCCACGGCAGCACTTGTCTCCCCCGTCACACACATAGTAAGTAAATGTCACAGCGAAACATTAGTGACTTGTTTATATATTTCATTTTGGGCTTTTCAAAACAGGGTTTCTCTGTGTAGCCCTGGCTGTCCTGGAACTCACCCCCAGGCTGGCCTCGAACCCACAGATCCACCTGCCTCTGCCTCCCCAGCACTGGGACTAAAGACATGTGCCAACACCACCTGGCAAAAAAATTTAAAAAGAAACAACTATGGACAAGCAATTGCCAATTTAGAATTGGCACATTCTAGAGGCTCTAATAAAAATGTAGTTCAGCAAAATTTCAGCCTTTTGAAAGGGAATTATGAAGTACATAGTTAAAATCTGAGGTGCTAGGTGGAGTAAAGAGCAAAGGGAGTGGCAAAATAGGAGCGTGCACTGAAATGGATGCTAAATGACATAAAGTACTAGCAACCCCTTAATGGAGACCCACAAACGAAGGCAGTGTTCTAAGACCTTTATTTGGGAGAGGGATACCAGGTTATCCTGACTGCTTCCAGTCAAAATTGCACTGTACACTGAGGATCTTGTGCATTTGTAGGATAAGAAAAATGTTCAGTTTAAAAAACAAAACAAAACATAAGAATTGGAAAGGTGAGGCTGGAGAGGTGACTCAAGAGGTTAAGAGCATTCTGCTCTTCCAGAGGTCATGAGTTCCATTTATAGCAACCACGTTTGCTCACAACTATCTATCGTGAGATCTGGTGCCCTCTTCTGGCCTACAGGCATACATGCAGGCAGAACACTATACATAATAAATAAATCTTTTTGTTGTTTTGTTTTGTTTTTGTTTGTCGAGACAGGATTTCTCTGTGTAGCTTTGGAGCCTATCCTGGCACTGGCTCTGGAGACCAGGCTGGCCTCGAACTCACAGAGATCAGCCTGCCTCTGCCTCTGCCTCCTGAGTGCTGGGATTAAAGGCGTGTGCCACCAATGCCCGGCTATAAATAAATCTTAAAAAAGAAGGAGAAGAGGAGGATGAGGAAGAAGAAGAAAGGTGGCAAGGCACTTACTGGCATGGGTGAGGTCCTGGAGTCAGGCCTAGCATCAGAAAAGATGGGGGAGGAAAGAGACTATTACAGGAGATGAAGATCAGAAGAGCCTAGAGGAGAGGCAGATGGAGAGTTTCTGCCTAATGGAAGATGAGAATTGAGCTAGTCTCAGTTTTTCCCGTAGCATCAGTATCAAGTGAAATATCTTTAATAGTAGGACAGTTTCCTTACTGTTGATGAAGATACCTCCAAATGTGGAACACAGATGGACTTTTTAATTTATGTGTCTAGCCCTAGTATCCTAATTTAGTCTCCTGGAATAACACAGAACAGTCTTCTCTGATCTCTCATTTCTGTCCTTATTACTTAACAGGCAGACACACATGTGCATCTTAAGCTATTCTTTGATACTAGTCACTTGTAGCCTTCATATGTATATGTATTCAGGTCACCCCAACTGCAAACTAAAAATACTTCTGCTTGATTTTGCTTCTGCCTTTTTTTTTTTTTTTTTAAATCATGAAACTGGAACTGAGGTGATCCACATGCTGGGCAGGGCCTCTGCTGCTGCTTTTTATTTCTGTTTCTGATTACTTACTACCTGCACTTAGCAAGCACTCACTCAAACCTTACTTCTTCACAGCCTCTTCATTTCTAACCACTTTGTTCTTATAACCATCAGGCTACCTGTGCAATGTAGTGAGTGTCAGCCTGCATTTTTCTGTTATCTCTTGGGCATTGTTATCTGAGTGTTTCATTGACAGCACAAAGTCAGCAAGTAAATCCTAAACAGGATTAGTTATCTTTGCTTTTAAATAGAATCTCCCTTTGTACTGGCGAGCTCTTCACTTACTAGAGTTTATGCTGGATCCTTCCGTCGTTGTATCTGTTTTGGGTTCCTGATTTCCCTATATAGTAAGCACCCAAATCCTTTTGACTTACCATCTGCCATGATGTTTCTATTCTATTCCTCTAGATTACTCTTGTTTAAGCCCTGATTATTTCTCTCTAACACCCTTTTATTTTTGTCCTGCCTTTAATTTACTTCTATTTTTGATTCATTATGTCTACTTTCTGGTCAGTCTGGAGCTATTAAAGCTTAAGATAATTAGTAACATACTAACACCCTGTTGTTACAAATTAAATAAAATTTATTCCTCTTCACTCCCAAAATCTTCTTGATCTAATAGTCATAGTCCTGTCTCTTTTTGTTCTTCTTCCTGTGTGTTATTCTGGGACAAACCTATAATAACTTTAGGGTTCTGAATGTACTGAGCTCTCCTGTGACTTATTTTGTCAATTTAGAGTTTTCTGAAAGGCTGAAGTCTTTCCTCTTTCCTATCTCTGCAGTCTGTTCTTCTCTGTCCATGAATCTTGCCCATCCTTTTGGATGTCCTGGTAGAGTAGAAAGAATCGTTTGTGATTTGACACGTAGTTGAGTTTATTTTAGCATCTTAGCATGTAACTTGTTAACAGTGCCTCTTCAGAGGTTTGCGTTCTTACTGATCATTATGAGACTGTGATTGCCTATAGATAGTGAGGGCTGTCAATACACTACTCATATCAAGAACACCATGTAACGCTATTTTTAGACCTTTATAAAGTAGTGTTTCAAAACAATGGGTGATATATACCTAAGCCCTTAGCCTAGTGTGCTCATCTACAGTGGGTACTCTATAAATGGTATTTCTTTTGTACTGTATATAATTATTGGTACTTGTATTCATTCCTCTAAAGTACAGAAATTACATATTGAGATCATTATACTGGGTTGTATACTACATTCTGAATTATACCAATGAATGATAATCTGTATTCTCATTTTAGTGATAGAAGTAGATAAGTAAACCATAATTCATAAGAATTATGAACAAGTGCACTCGGTGAAAGTGTACCCCAGATGCCGGGAGTTAGAGCATGAGTACAGAATACAGCTGTGTAAGGGGGTGGAAGATAGAAAAGACTTCTTAGGAAAAGGCATAGTTTTACTTAATCTATTTATTAAGTCCATTTTAAATCGTTGTAGACATACAGAAAGCTGCAGAAATGGTACATAGATTCCTATGTACCCTTTCTTTACCTCCTGTAATAATGGCAACTATGTGTTTTATAATACAAACCCAGGGAATCAATAATTGTTGTATAATATAGGTTATAGACCTCTTCAGGTATAACTGTTTTCTGTGTTGCTTTTGTATCACTGCAACAAAATACCTGACAGAACAAATTAATGGAGGAAAAGCTTTCTCAGTTGCACACCTAGAACAGGGAAGCCATAGTGAAATAACTCAGTCTAGTAGTGGGAGCTTGTAGCAACCACTAGCTCACATGGTATCAGGAAGCAGAGAGCCCTTGTATAAGGGTTGTTACAACCTTCAGAGGTACATTTTCATTCACACACTTCTGCCATCCAGGTACTACTTCCTAAAGACTCATCAAGCGTGCTGCCAAGCTTCAAGACATAAGCCTATGGGGATATTTCAGAATAAAGTCAGAACAGACATCTTATATAAATGTAGTGCAATATTAAAATAAAAAGTAAGAGCTAATAAGACTATACATTTTCCAGTTTTCACTTTTTACATGCACATAAGTGTTTGTATGTATGTTTCTTTCTTTCCTTTTTAAATTTATTTATTTGGGGCAGGGTACTTGTGCCACAGTACCTATGGGAGTGTGGGAAGCCAGAGGACTACTTGAGGGAATTGGTTCTCTCCTTCCACCATGTAGGTCCCAGGAATCAAACTCAATGCCTTTACCCTCTGAGCCATTTTGCTGTACATACTGTGGCCTTTGATACCTTGTGTAGGCTGGTGTGGCCACCATTACAGTCAAGATGCAAACTGTCCATCGTGATGAAGAGAGACTCCTCATGCCCTTTTCTTAGGGCTGTGCCTCTTCCTCCAGCATCTTCCTTCTGCCTCTGATAACCACTAATCTAAGGGAGACTCATATAAAGTGAGTTTCAAGTGTTTAAGATGTGTTTATATGGTCTTTATAAGGAAGACTAGTTAAATAATGTTTAGAGACATTAAAATGAGATATACTACTTACTAGAATGAAGCCTAAGTAGAGTAAAAATATTAAAATTGATTTGATACATTTTTTGAAATCTAAATGCAAAGCTAAAGTTTTCTGTGAAACTTGACAACTTGGTTTGTCTTAATTAGGGTTACTGTTGCTATGATGAAATACCATGACCAAAAAGAGGATAGGGTTTATTTGGCTTACCCTTATACATTGTAGTCCATCATGGAAGGAAGCCAGGACAGGAATTCAAACAGTGCAGGAACAGTGGTGACTTGCTTAGCTTATTTCTTATAGGACTGCCAGCCTAGGGATGGAACCACCCACCATGAGCTGGGCCCTCCCCCATCAATCACTAATTAAGAAATTTCAATACAGCTGGGTCTTGTGTAGACATTTTCTCACTTGAAATTCTCTCCTTTCAGATAACTTTAGCTTGTGTGAGGTTGACATAAAACTAGCCGGCACATAGTTCAGCGATTTGATGGAAGTGTAAAGGGCAAGAACAGCCAGAATATTCTTAAAGAAAATAAGATGGAAAGAGTTCTTTAATTCACCTTTTCAGTCAACAAAATTTGAATGTTACATGCCAGGCATTGCTGGGGCTGTAGTTATTACCTGGTTTAATATGAGGTTGCTCCTACCAAACTCTTATAATCAAATCTATTTGTAGCAGTATCCTAAAGTTTTTGATATACCTCTGGCTTAAATAAGAGGGTTGTGCCAGGACTGCCAACAAACTTACTACTCCCAATTGTATTATCTGATTTTTATATTTTTATATTTTAATGCTCCCTGGACTTGAGTGGTTATCCATCCACCACCATTAGTCTTTTTGGGTTTTTTTTTTGTTTTGTTTTGTTTTCGAGACAGGGTTTCTCTGTGTAGCTTTAGAGCCTATTCTAGCACTCGCTCTGGAGAACAGGCTGGCCTCGAACTCACAGAGATCCGCCTGCTTCTGCCTCCTGAGTGCTGGGATTAAAGGTGTGCGCCACCAACGCCTGGCCTCTTTAATATATATCATAAGGAAGTAGGATAATTTTGTGTGAGATAGATCTTTAATAGAGAGTCATTTGGATTTATTATAAAAAGAAAGTAGAATCTCCTGCTGAATGCTTCTCAGAGTCACCTGACCTTGGGGAGAGAGGGGAGGGTGATCTAAAGGGTCTTGTGGGCATAGATTTTAAAGTATAGCCTGTAGAATGTCTGAGAGGCTTATAAAAAGAAAGGGGAAGATGAATACAAAATGGCAGATAGGAAGCAGGAAGAGGTTGTTGGTAAATTTTATATGCTTATGTAGGAGTAAATGGGTTGAAAATGCTCCATGGTAGATTAGTTGGAAAGGATACTGACTTGCTGGGACAGTTGCTTACTAAGGAGTTGGTTCAGCAGGTAAGGGTATTTTGGGATACCACAAGGTGGCAAGAGAGAACCAATTTATGGGAGTTGTCTTCTGACTTCCACACAAAACAAACAAGCAAGCAATCTCTGAAACTTCCTATCCGATCCCTATACTTAAAAATCAGCTTCTATCAGATTAAATAAATAAAAAGGCAAAGCTGAAAGAAAACCTTTTACAATATTAACAGGGTGGGAGCTGAAGAATGCTAATTGTTCTTCCAGAGAACCTAGGTTCAATTCCAAGTACCCATTGGCAACTCACAACTGTTTGTAACTCTAGTCTCAGATAATTCAGTGCCTCTTCTAGCATCAGGCATGCACACGACGAACAGGCATTTATGCAAGCAAAGCACCCATATATAAGTTAAATAATAATTAAAACAATAAGAGAGCATCATTTTATGAGCTCAAGACATTCTTTTGGATTGTGGTACTAGAGATAGAATCCTAGGGCCTTGAGTATGTGCTCTATTGCTGAGGCATGTTTCAGCCCAGGGAAGGAATTCTTAAAGGACTTAAAACACGAACCACAAACTAATTGATATATGTGACTACAAAAATTCGGGGGGGGGGGGGAGCGAGGGGGGGGACAGAGAGGTGGCTCATTGAGTAAAGGTGTTTACCGTGCAAGCCTAGTGACTTGAATTTGATTCTTGGAACCCATATAAATGTGAAAGGAGAGAACAGATTCCAGAAGTGTCTTCTGATCTCTACATGTACACTGCAGTACATATGCCCATATGCACACCAAAAGAAAGAAAAAGGGAAATAGGAACTTCTATTCATTAGTACCTTACGAAGGGGCCTGGGAGCTAGTTCAGAGGATAAAGCACTTGCCATGCAAGCGTGCAGACCAGAATTTAGATCCCCGTCATGCACATAAATGGATAATGGACATGCAACTTTGCCTGTTAAGTTCAGCTTTTGGAAGGTTGATGTGGACTCTCCAGAACAAGGTGGCTAACTACATGAATAATATCGATGAACTCTGAGTTCAATTGATAAAGACTCCTGAGGTGCCCGAATACATGTGAACAGTCATATATATATATATATATATATGTGTGTGTGTGTGTGTGTGTGTGTGTGTGTGTATGTATATGTATGTATGTATATATATATATATATATATATGCATGCTTGTACATCACACATACAGAAACAACCCCCACCTTATTAAGAGATTAGAAGACAAAGTACAAGATGAGTGAAGATAGTTGCAACTCACCTATATTATAATAAATTCTCCCAAAATTTAGTAGCCCCTTGTATTTCCAAAACAACAAAAAATAGCCAACCAGTCACAGTTTCTGTGGGAATTAGCAACTTAGCTGGCATAGCCAGAATTACCAGGATGCAATCATTTCAGGTCTTGACCCAGGGACAGTTTTGACCCAGGTTCCCTCATAGGATATAGCAGGCTTTGGAAGGCCCGCTTCCAGATTTAATCATGTGGACCGCTTTATGGCATGACAGCTGACTTTTCAGTGAGAGTAAAAGCAACAGCCTAAAATGAAAGTCCCTGTCTTTTTATTGCTTAATCTTGGACATGACAGCCTATCACTTCTGCTATACTCTGTTGGAAACAGATTACTAACTCTAAGCCTATAGTCAAGAGTGGAGATTGTACAGGAGAGGGGATCATTAGGAATGGACTGACATGAAAACGTATGCATAAAGAATTCATAAGGATACCATACCACGCGGCTGTTCGCCCAACTCTGCTCATCATGCATTAGTGGTCCCAAAAAAGTTCAAAGTCCAAGATGGCAACCCTCAAGGACCAGCTGATTGTGAATCTACTTAAGGAAGAACAGACCCCCCCACAACAAGATTATGGTTGTTGGGGTTGGTGCTGTTGGCATGGCTTATGCCATCAATATCCTCATGAAGCACTTAGCAGATGAGCTTGCCCTTGTTGATGTCATGGAAGACAAGCTGAAGGGAGAGATGATGGATCTCCAGCATGGCAGCCGTTTCCTCAGAACACCAAAAATTGTCTCTGGCAAAGACGGTGTGACTGCAAACTCCAAGCTGGTCATTGTCACAGCGGGGGCCCGTCAGCAAGAGGGAGAGAGCCGACTCAATCTGGTCCAGCAAAACGTGAACATCTTTAAGTTCATCATTCCCAACGTTGTGAAGTACAATCCAAACTGCAAGCTGCTTTTTGTTTAAAAACCCAGTGGATATCTTGACCTATGTGGCTTGGAAAATAAGTGGCTTTCCCAAAAACCGAGTTATCAGAAGTGGCTGCAATCTGGATTCTGCTCAGTTCCATTATCTGATGGGAGAAAGGTTGGGTGTTCACCCACTAAGCTGTCATGGATGGATCCTAGGGGAGCATGGAGACTCCAGTGTCCTGTGTGGAGTGGTGTGAATGTCGCTGGTGTCTCCCTGAAGAATCTGAATCCAGAGCTGAGCTGGGCACTGATGCCGACAGGGAGCAGTGGAAGGAGGTTGACAAGCAGGTGGTTGACAGTGCCTAGAGGTGATCAAACTGAAGGGTTATACATTCTGGGCCATTGGCCTGTCTGTGGCTGACTTGGCCGAGAGCATAATGAAGAATCTTAGGCGGGTGCATCCCATTTCCTCAGTGTCCCTTGTGTCCTGGGACAAAATGGAATCTCAGATGTTGTGAAAGTGACTGACTTCTGAAGAGGAGGCCCGCTTGAAGAAGAGTGCAGATACGCTCTGGGTGCAGAAAGAGCTGCAGTTTTGAAGTCCTCAGAAACCCTAATGCTTCACTGTCCAGGCTGCAACAGGGTTTCTATGGAGACCACACACATCTATCTACTCATCTGAGCTGTGGTTAGTGTGGTTGTGTTAAGGTAGCTTGGAGAAATCCTCACATCCCACACACAGCTCTACCCTGATGCTAAGTGGTACTTGTGTAGTGGTGACCTGGATGGTGTGACAGTCCCACTGTCTCCAAGACATACTGCCAGTTGTCTGCAGGCTTCAATTAGCCATGAGCCTGTGTCTGTGCTCTGCATCCTTCACAAAACTTGCCTAGGCCAATGAGTTCCCAGTTAGTTACAACCTGGCTCTAGTGTGTAAGTCCATCATGCATATCTTGTGCATAACTGTTCTAAAGGATATTATTTTGTGTATTATGTTTTTGTAGTGTACTTTGAAATATTGTATAAGAAGTAAGATCTGCATATGGATGATGCAACCAACTACCCAAGTGTTGTGCCAATGAAAACACCAAATAAACCTTGAACAGTGAAAAAAAAAAAAGAATTCATAAGGTTAAAATAGAATAGCAAATGGGAAAGAAAAAGTGAAAACAAAGAAGCTAACCCCAGATAGTAATGGAATACATATGACAAGAAAGCAAAAGCAGGGACTACTGTTGTGTACTCTTTCCACCAGCTGCCGGGGTCCCATCGCTTCAGCCCCCAAATAACACTCCAGACACTTCAGTAATTATAAATCTGTTGGCTGGTGACTGGGATTTCTTATTGGCTGGCTCTGTCTTAAGTATTAACCCATAACTACTAATATATGTATTTCTGCATGCTCTTTTCTTACTGAGAACACCAGGCTCATATGTTCTCTTTGTGGGGTCAGTTCTCTTCCACCTTTATGCGGGTTCCAGGGGTTGAACTCAAGGCTTTCAAAGCAAGAGCCCCCCTTTGAATTGTCTAGCCAGTTCTATTAACTTTGTAGTCATTCTTTAAAGCTTAGTTCTGGGGCCAGTGAGATGGCTCAGTGGGCAAAGTACTTGAAGGAGAGAGCTGTGGAAGAGAGAGCTGTGGAAGGAGAGAGTGGCCTCCAGAAGTTTGTCAGCTCTGCACTCTGAATGCAGATGCTGTCTGATCTCTGTGAGTTTGAGGCCAGCCTGGTCTACATAGCAAGTTCCAGGCCGGCCAGGGCTGTGTAGTGCAATCCTGTTTCAAGAAAGCAAAAACAACAAAAACTTAGTTTTGGTCATTTTTTTCTAGATACTTTTTCTTATATCTTTTGTTCTCCTTTCCTTTCCATCCCCTTCTCCAACCCCACATTCTTCCTATTTGCTTGGTACTATCCTAAAATGTTTATGTATATCTAGATTATTTGAAATATGTATTTTGTAGTCTATTAAGACATTATACCTGTACCTTACTGTGAGCTCAGGTTACTGGTGGCAGGCATTTTGTATCCTTGGTCCACAGTATATGTCTTCTTTTATAAATGTGTGTCACACAAATATGCCCGTTGTTAAATATACTTTTAATATAAATCAAAAGTATGTAGTGTGGCTTTTTAAAAGTCATGCTTTCTTAGACTCCATTAATAATCTTTTGTGGATGTAGTTGTGGTAAAAAAATAATGATAGGCTCACTTTACACATGCACTGTATTAGTTATTTTCCTCATTGCTGTTATTAAAATAGCTAACAGGCTAGAGTGTATTGGGGCAGAGAGAGGTACAAATCTCTGTGAGTTCAAAGACAGCCTGATCTACATAATGAGTTCCAGGACAGCAAGGACTATGTAGAGTGACTCTGTCTCAAAAAAAACCAAAAAGCAAGTAACTACAGAAGCAACTTAAGAAAGGAAGGGTTTATATTGGCTCACAGTTTGTGCTACATTACTGGGGCAGACAACTTGGTGACAATAGCTTGAGGTAACTGGTCTCATTGCATCATGTAGTCAGGAAGCAAAGACAGGAGTACTGGGACTCAGCTCCCTTTCTCCCTTTTATTCAATCCAATACCATGGAACGGTGCCACTCAAATTTAAATTTAATCTTTCCACCTCAACCTAATCTAGAAAATCCTTCACAGACATGCCCAGAGCTGATCCCATGGTGAATCAAGATTAACCATTACATACACGTGTAAGGGATTGAACCTAGGGTCTCATGCTTGCTAGTTATCACCAGAACCCTTTTAATCAGACAAAATTAAAGCCTACTTCATTTTGTGCAGATGTGGGTGGCAGAGTTTTATTAATGTTTCATTTTGATTCTGAGTGCACTTTGAAAGAACTTTTAAAAAAATATAAATATCTGGGTCTTGTCCCTACAAGTTCTGGCTTTCCAGCATGATGCCCTGCTATCCACAGTTTTTTTTTTTTTTTTAAAGCAACCAGGTGATATTTTTCTTAATCCATAGTTAAGTGAAAACCTCAATTTGTAAAACACTGAAAAGTAAATTGCTAAATTATTAAGGAATAATGAAAGGAGTGAGAATTTTTAGACTTAGAGAAAAGGACAAACTATTTAGGACAAACCTGTGAATTCCTGAGATAAGGAACTTGTGAGATTTTTCAGTACAGTATACACAGTTCTTAGCACAAGCCTGAGCACACCATAGCGATTTGTTCATAGATATTGGGTGAATAAATGAATGTCATCATCGGGAACTTAAAATAAAGCTACAGGAATCTTTTAATATACAGAAATGTTATACAGTGATAATATGATGGCTTCATTTTATTATTAATCAGATTATTTTATTCAGTTGTTTTTCAGTTTATTTTTTGCTAGGTCCTGAGAATCTTTCAGGTCCGTTCTATGAAGTTTGTAGTAAGAAGGAATATGTCACAAACTTGGGAGGAGGGGGACAGTGGAAACTTGATGATACGATGACTAAGTGACTTCTCCAGGGACACACAGCTAATTACAGGGTTAAAGCCTGTGCACCTATATACCAAATACTAAGTTTTCACAGCAACTCTGAGAGGCAGATATTATAAATCCTATTTTGTTTGTTTTAAAAGGATATACACTGGCCTGGGGCACACTGCTTAAGTGGAAGGTCTGGGATTTGGACCCAGACTGTACTGTGCTCTAGAAGCCCTGTTTGCTTGTCTGTTTTGTCTTCTGAGATGGGGTCTCATTGTGTAGCTCAGGCTGGGCTCCAGCGCTTGCTCTTTCTGCCTCCACTTCCCAGGTGCATACCGTCATGCCTGACCTGGATAATTATTCTAAGTGAGTCAGGGTTCCTCAGCACGATTGATGTTTTGAAATACATAACTTTTTATTGTGTCCTATATACCATAGGCATCTGGTGCCAACAATACTATTATTCTCTCAAAGGGAAACATAAGAATGTTAACATAAGAAATTAATTTTGGATGCTGATTAAATGAATGTGTACTACAAAAAGCACAATTTTACTTGTCCTTTCAATTTTTATATTTCCTTTCATTACAAAAATTTGTATAGATATTAACACTTCTCTGAGGTATTAAGGAAAGGGTTTTTATTATTATTATTATTTTGGAATTCCCAACCTAGCATGATAAATGTTGCACTATCAGCAAGTTCTTATTAACTAAATCCTTGCTTGAAGTTGGGGAGGGGAGATTGAGTCTGAATTTCACTGTGAAATTGCCCAAGTGTATATATATCACCTGTTTGCTTCAGTTAGCGTTAACTCCAGCTACTGAACACCTGCCAAGCTTGGAGGACATAAAATGGTCATCAAACCCTGGTATTTTCCTTTGGATTGACATTTGGTTACATTTTAACTTCTTTACATTGTTATTGGCCTAGTTATGCTTTCTATCTTTGCTGAGATATTTTGGCAACTTAAAATTTTTATAAAACTATCTGCCAAGTGTATTTGAATTTGTTGTGTTAAAATTATTTGTAATATGTTCCCTGCCTGAAGATTACTCTTTAGCTAGGCTGCAGTTATTTTACCTTTGTGATCATTCCTGGGCTACATTTTAGTGGTTATTTATTGAAACTTTCTGTCTTTCTTGTTTGTTTTTCTTTTTCCAGAAAGGGTTTCTCTGCAGAGCCTTGGCTGCCCTGGAACTTACTCTGTAGACTAGTCTGGCCTTGAACTCAGAGCTCTCCCTACCTCTGCCTCCTGAGTGCTGGAAATTAAAGGCCACCACCTCCTGTCTCATGATTGCTTTTTTAAAATATTGATCCTTAGCTTTTTCTCCTGGTATCCCCAAGGCTTATTCATACATGGTATCTGTCTTTTGTGCCCCCCACTTTGATAATAAGATGAAAACTTTGTAATAAAACCATTTTAAAGTATCAATTCAATAGTATTTAACACATTGACAGTGTTGTGCACAACCACATACTTCTAATTCCAAATATTTTCATTATTCTAAAATAAAAAGCTTCGACCTATTAAATAGTTATTTTGCTCTCCTGCTCCTCATCTTTAACAACCACCAATTTGCTTTCTGTTAAGTTCACATCTATGAAACTGTATGCATCCATGTGTTCTCCACTTAATTTTAATGACAATAGTAATTCTGTGAAAAATATTGTGGTTTTGGTTTTCATTCTAGAATAATGACAAAATGTGGGGTTTTTGTGTGTTTGTTGGCCATTTTGTTTAGCTCTTGAGAAAATTCTATTAAAAAATCTCATTGTTTAACTGAATTGTGTCTTTGTTGTTCACTTGCAAGAGTAATTTATATATTCTGGTTTATGTGGCTTCTTTTCAAGTTTCTTCAGGTAGATTTGAGACCATTTTTTCCTTGTCTTAATCGGAGTTTCTGTTGCTGTGAAGAGACACCATGACTTTGGCAACTTTTTTCCCTCTTAAGATCTACTTATTCATTCATTCATTCATTTTAACTTTTTTTTTAAAGATTTTATTTATTATGTATACAACATTCTGCTTCCATGTACATCTGCACACCAGAAGAGGGCACCAGATCTTATAATGGATGGTTGTGAGCCACCATGTGGTTGCTGGGAATTGAACTCAGGATCTCTGGAAGAGCAGTCGGTGCTCTTAACCGCTGAGCCATCTCTCCAGCCCCTCATTTTAACTTTTTTTTATTAATTTATTTTTTACATTCCAATCTCAGTTCTTCCTCCCTCCTCTCCCATCCCCCCCCCCCAGGAAGTAAGGCCTCCCCTAGGAAGTCTACTTAGTCTGTCCTATCATTTCATTGAAGCAGGACCAAGGCACCTCCCCACCCCCACACTCCTGTGTCTAGGCCAGGCAAGGTATCTCTCCATATAGAATGTGCTCCATTAAGTCAGTTTGTGCATTTGAGTTAGATCTCAGAACCCACTACCAGTGGCCTCATATATTGTCCCAGCCACACCATTTTCACCTATATCAATAAGGGGGTCTAGTTCAGTCTTATCCTGGTTCCCCGATTGTCAGACCTGAGTCAGTGATCTCTCGCTAGCTCGGGTCACCTGTTCTTTAGGTTTCCCCATTATGGTCTTGACTCCTTTGTTCATATTATCGCTCCTCCCTCACTTCCATTGTACTCCAGGAGCTTGGCCCATTGGTTAGTTGTGGATTTCTGCATCTGCTTCCATCTGTTCTGGAAGAGGGTTCAAGCTTCTCTAGGGTTGTGGATTGTAGGCTGGGTATCTTGCTTTATGTCTGGTATCCACTTATGTGTGAGAACATACTATATTTGTCTTTCTAGTTCTGTGTTACCTCAGGATGTTTTTTTTTTTTCCAGTTCTATTTGCCTGTCAATTTTAGGATGTCATTGTTTCTTACACTAGTAGTACTCCATTGTGTAAATATACCACATTTTCTTTATCCATTCTTTTGTTGAAGGGCATCTAGGCTGTTTCTAAGATCTGGCTATTACAAATGTTGCTATGAACATAGAAGAGCAAATGTCCTTGTGGTGTGCATGTGCCTTCTTTGTGTATATACCCAACAGTGGTATTGCAGGGTGGTGAGGTAGGTTGATCCCTAATTTTCTGAGAAATCGCCATACTGATTTCCACAGTGGCTGTACAGGTTTGCACTCCTACCAGCAATGGAAGGGTGTTCCCCTTACTCCATATCCTCTCCAGCATAAGCTGTCATAGGTGTTTTTGATCTTAACCATTCTGATTGGTATAAGATGGAATCTCAGAGTGGTTTTGATTTGCATTTCCCTGATGACTAAGGATGTTGAGAGTTTCCTTAAGTGTCTTTCCACCATTTGAGGTTGTTCTGTTGATAATTCTCTGTTTAGATCTGTAAGCCCATTTTTAAATTGGAACTTTAGCAACTTTTACAAAGGAAAACACATAATTGTGGTGGCTTGCTTACAGTTCAGAGGTTTAGTCCATTATTATAAGGCAGGAAGCAAAGCAGCGTGCAGGCTGATAGAGTGCTAGAGAAGGAGCTGAGCATTCTTGTCCCACAGGCAACAGGAAGTAGTCTGAGACACTGGGCATGACCTGAGCACATATGAGACCTCAAAGCCCACCTCCACAGTGACACACTTCCTCCAGCAAGATCACACCTGCTCTAACAAAGCCACACCTCCTAATAGTGTCACTCCCTTTGGAGGCCATCTTCTTTTGAACCATCACACCCCTCCCATATAATTTTATAGATTTAGTGACTTAAAGGTCATTGTAAGTGCTTCTCTGTTTGCTTGCAGTCTTCAAATTATTCTGTTCTTTCAGCCACATGATTTCTTTTTAATTCTTGTGTTCTTTCTACAACAGTAGTTTTCAACCTTTTAGGGGTCAAATATCAGATATCTTGCATATTAGATACTTACATTATGATTCATAACAGCAGCCAAATTATAGTTATGAAGTAACAACAAAATAATATGGCGGGGGAAGGGGGAATGGTCACCACAACATGAGGAACTGTATTAAAGGGTCTCAGCGTTAAGAAGGTTGAGAACCACTGCTCTAGAGGTTAGTGAAGGTTAAAATTAATCAGTGTTGGTGGTTGAACATGGTTGATTGATGCCTTTAATACCAGTAATTTAGAAACAGGAGCGTGAAAATCATGAGTTTTGGGCCAATCTGGGCTATATAGAGTAAGATGCTCTCCCCCTCCCATCCAAAACGTTGGCATTAATTAGAAGCCTGTCGTGGGTGTTTAAATGAGCTCATTTCTTGTGGAAGAAGTAGATGTTGGTTCTGTGGATTTGAAGTAAAAGATCTAAGCAGTCTGCATTTTTTAGTCATTTTTTTATTTGAATTAGAAACAAGATTGATTTACATGACAATCCCAGTTCCCTTCTGCCTCCCGTCCTCCCCTACCCTCCCTCCCCCCGAAACTAAAACCTTACCTATCACATATCCTTTCTTCTATTCTTCACCTGAATCAACCTTTCTGCTCCTCATGACCTCTGCATCCTTTGTGGCCAGCTTTCTTACACTTAGTACAGCACTTTCAAGGTTAGTTTATGTTAGAGTGTGTATCTATATATTGATGGGTTTTTTGTTTTGTTTTTGAGACAGGGTTCCTCTGTATTGTTTTGGAGGCTGTCCTGGAACTTGCTCTGTAGACCAGGCTGTATATTGATGGTTTATCTCCTTTTCTTGACGTAAAATTGTATTTGAATGGATGTACTGCATTTTACTTATTTATTAGCAGGTGAACATTACGGTTGTTTTCCCTGGGGATCTGAGTCCAGGCCCTCATGCTTGCATAGAAGCACTTTACCAACTGAACCACTTCCTCAGCCTCCCCTGCTTTTGTTAAGATAGGGTCTCGTGTAGCCCAGTCTGTCTTTGGACTTGCTATATAGCTGAGGCTGGTTTTAAACTCCTAATACTTCTACCTGGATCTCCAGATGTTGGGATTATAGGTGTGTATAACAATGTCCATCTTGTTTTCACATTTTGACTATTAGGGATATTGTGGTTAGAATCATTCATGTGTACTTTTTATGTGTTCTGTTGCATACTTCTGTACAATTTTCTATTAATAAACCATCCTAAAGCCTAGTACTTAACCATTATTTCCCATTGTGAAAGCATGCTATTTTGGACTACACTAATGTTGGCTGGGTTCAAATCATGTATGTGTTCAGTTGGTGGTTTAGGTAGCTAGCTATTCTAGAATAGCTTTTAAGTGGCACAGCATGATGCCAGTAGGCTAGCTGAGGCATGTTCTTAGAGCTGAGCAGATCAGAGTTGAAAGAGCAAGCTAAGTTCAGTTGTGCAAGACAGCAAGAAGTAGTTCATATTTACATTTCAAACTTCTGTTGGGGTCATGTTTGCTAATACCATGCTGCCAGATATCACAAGAATAACCAAGTCACTTAAGCCCAGAGTCGAGTAGAAAGAAGACTTGCAAAGTTACAGACAACAAGGTGTGCCTTTTAGAAAGCCGTTAATTGGGGGCATTGATGCAATCAGCCTGCACACAAGCCATTCTTCCCTCTATCCCAATGCTTCTGTATTTGTTCCTCCTCTGCTTCACTGGCTTCTCTTTCATGTGTGCACTCTGAGATTGCTCCTGTCCCTTCAGATCTTCAGGTTCATAGCCATCCGTCTGTATCCTGGTCTGAAGCTCACCATCACAGTCTGACATATGCTATGTTTGTTTAATGCTTGACTTTATGCAGCTAGAATGTGTATTTCATAAGGTCAAGGACTAAAACCAAGACACTTCTGAATTGTTGGGAGGAGGTGTTAGTTTGCTGGATGAACTGATAGAGACAAGTATATAATCAGTGTCTGGTACAAGGTAAGCTCTGTATAAAGTTGATATAATATGTATGGTACAATATTCTTAGCACCTACTTGTTATTAGAGTGTACAGAGCAAGTTAAATAGATAACTGGAGAGACTTTAATATTAGAATTACAAAATCTAAAAAGAACTTTTTGGGGAGGTGAAAAGCCATATATAGTAAGTGAGCCAGATGCTGCTTCTTTTAAATTTTATTTTATGTATATGAGTAATTTGCCTATGTGTATGTACATGCACCATGTATGTGCCTGTGGGTGGTTGTGAGCCATGTGGCTGCTGGGAAACTGAACCTGGGTCCCTTGAAAAAACAGCAAGTACTCTTAACCACTGAGCCAGCTTTCCAGCCCCAAGGCACTATTTTTCTGTTGAATATAATAGCATATTTATAAAATATTCACATACCATGAAGTGCTCCCTCTAAAATATTATTTCAGAATTTATCAAAAATACACTAAACCCCTAAGCATACATTTTTACCCTACATCTCTCAAGCCTCTTTTTCTCATCCCCCATTTGTTGGACTGTTGAGTCTTAAAGCTATCATTCCTTGGCCTGTTATTTTGTTTGTTCATTGTGATTTTTTTTTTTTGATTTATTGGGTTTTCAGTGTCTTTTGAGCATTGCTTTTAGGACTTGTGAGTGAAAGACTAAGTTGATTATAGTAAAACTCTTTGCAGTTCTGTAAGCGTAAGCCTCTTTTCTAAATGAGAGTCTTCTTGTGGACTCTGACAAGTGTATGCACTGACTAGCATTCTTCTAGGGTGCAAGGATTATAGCAGTCACGATTAGATACCCTCGTTATAAATGTAAGGACATCTTAGTATTTTTTAAACCTTCTGCTTATTCATTGTGTGTGCCATGGTTGTGGGGAGTGACACAAGCATGCTGTGATGTGTGAAGGTCAAAGGGTCATCCATCTGTGTGTGTGTGTGTGTGTGTGTGTGTGTGTGTGTGTGTGTGTGTGAAGGATTCGTGTGTGTAATAGTTAGGACATCCTGTTTCTACATTAAGAATAGTTCTAATTAGTGTGCTAAGCGATCTTTATTTAAAGCCCATTATTTATTTATTTTTTTAGGTGTGGAATATCAAGCAAATGATTAAATTGACACAGGAACATATAGAGGCCCTATTGGACAAATTTGGTGGGGAGCATAATCCACCATCAATATACTTGGAGGTAAGTTTTTAGTGTCTATAGTAATTTTGAGGGAAAATTCATGAAATTGTTTTTTAAGGGAGTATAATTAGAAACATTGGAAGAATTAGCTTTGCCTTTTTTGTTTTGTTTGTTTCTTAGTTTTTTTTTGTTTTTTTTTTAAGATTTTATTTATTATGTATACAAAATTCTGCTTCCACGTATATCTGCACACTAGAAGAGGGCACCAGATCTCATAACGGATGGTTGTGAGCCACCATGTGGTTGCTGGGAATTGAACTCAGGACCTCTGGAAGAGTAGCCAGTGCTCTTAACCTCTGAGCCATCTCTCCAGCCCCTTTTTTTGGTTTTTAGAGACAAGGTTTCCCTGTGGCTTTGGAGGCTATCCTGGAACTAGCTATTGTAGACTAGTCTGGTCTCGAACTCACAGAACTCACAGAGATACACCTGCCTCTGCCTCCTGAATGCTGGGATTAAAGGCGTGTGCCACCACCTCCCGGCTTTTTTTTTCACTTGTTATAACCTACATTGGTTAGTTTTATTTGGAAAATGTTAAAACTGAGAGGGATGTCCCCTATAAACTTAAATAGTGCCTGAATTTAAAAAAAAAAGGGGGGGGAGAAAAAAGAATCATTAAAAAGAGGAGGAGAAAGCACACTGTTTTGGTAGTCAGCAAATGAGTTACCATATTGGAAAGTGGGATGGTTTTGTAAAATATCTTTTCTAGAATAAGTCCCCCATAGTTGGTTTCTGCTTTGTATTAGATACAATTTATAATATTGGAATGACCCAATGTTGTTCAGTCTTACTGCTTAATGCTGCCTTGGGACTTGTCAGCCTTTAGTGAGGTTATAAATCTGTAGTTACCATTGTTCATAGTCTGTGAGACAGTAGGTATTATACAATATCAGATAAACCTTGCCCTTAGTTTCCTTCAAGTCAGTCCTTATCCTCAGCAAGCAAGCTGTTGTGGAATCTAGGCTATCAGGTTCTACAACCAACACTGCTCACCATACTTCCACTGTGTTTCTCTATAAACTTGCTCAGTTACAGTCACACAAAGGTAACCCTGAATTATAAAACACCAGAGCCAGGCATGGGTGGCGCATGTCCTTTAGTCTAGCATTTAGAAGGCAAAGGCAGATGGGTCTCTGTGAGTTTGAGGCCAACATAGGCTATATAGTGAGTTCCAGGACAGCAAAAACTACAGTGAGACTCTATCTCAAAAAGATCAGGGTAACATTTGGCTTCAAAAACCAGAGACTTTAAAGCATGGTTTGAATAACTGCTGCTAAACTTTCTAATTTAGCAATCTAATTACTTTGTTGTTGTTGTTGTTGTTGTTGTTTGTTTGTTTTGTTTGTTTGTTTGAGACAGGGTTTCTCTGTGTAGCTTTGGAGTCTATCCTAGCACTCACTCTGTAGAGCAGGCTGGCCTCGAACTCACAGAGATCCACCTGCCTCTGCCTCCCGAGTGCTGGGATTAAAGGCTTGGGAGACCAACGCCTGACCCTAATTACTTTTTAAAGGACAAATTAAGTCTTCATTATTTTGGGAGAAATTTGTGTTTATAAAACAAGCCTTGGAACTTGGAAACACTGACTAAACTATTCTCTTTGACTTCTTCATATGACTTATTCCAGATCACACTGCTGCTTATGGTATCAATGTCAGAACTACAATGCACTTCCTATCTACAGACACTGTTAGTGCATTTTCACTTGTATAGTATAGGAGGCCAAGCCAAGAAGTCAGAGGAGGTATATAGCCTGCCTTAGTGAAACTGACTGCTTTTGTTTATCAAACTTAAAAGCATAAGCAACACTTTTTCTCCCTGTGTTTTGAGACAGTGACCATGTCTATTACAGTCATGATGAATTGCTTTAGCCACATAATACTCAGACATTTGAATATTTGAAAATTGTTTAGTAAAAAGCAGAAACATTTATGCTTGTTCTCATTCTGTGCCCTGTACTATGTTAAGTGCTTTTATTCATACTTATAATTACTTTTAGCAAGATCCTACATAGGTATTCTATTTCCCTTTTACAGATGAAACCAAAAGGTTAAATAACTTAATCTCAAGTGATACTGTTGGTAAGAGAAAGCAGGCAGACATCTAACTTATAAGTCTATGATTCTTCTGTTTTGCTATGCTGTTTCGTCTGCCCTTATTCCACCACTAGGCAACTTTTATTTAGGATAAACATCTTTAATTTCCTTACCCATTCTTTGTGATGTAATTGTAAATCTTTTATTAGATATATTTAATTTGATTGGTTTCTTTTTAGAATTAGACATACAAACTTGAATTGTATATTCAAGATACGTGTAACATCAGAGTAAAATTTAATGAGTCATATTATTAGTATATGACAAAGAAGTAGATTCTTGCTCTTTATTGGTTTTTCCGACACAGGGTTTTTCTGTATTACTTTGGAGCCTGTCCTAGAACTCACTCTGTAGACCAGGCTGGCCTGGAACTCACACAGATTGGCCTGCCTCTGCCTCCTGAGTGCTGTTATTAAAGGCAGGGGGAATACTTACGATATAATGCTTGCCTGGTTTGTAGATGCTTGGGTTACTTTCACCTTTACTCATTATGAAAAGTGCTGAGATGAGCGTGGGTGAAAGATAAGTGAATTCTTGCATCACTTCTTAAGACAAATTTTAAAATCATATTTATTTATTTATTTATTTATTTATTTATTTATTTATTTACTGAGCACACACCAGCCACAGTGTGTGTCTGGAGGTCAGTAAACAGCTCAGGTCTGCAGGCTTGGCGACTTTAAAACCTTTATTATTTGAAGCTAATGGTAACCTGATCATTTGTAATGTAGGTTTGTCTTGTGTGTAACTAACCAGTGACTACAGCTGAGCCAGAAGTTATAGAGAAGGGCAGAGAAGGCATGGTGAGCAGTGTGGATTGTTGGACCTGAGCAAACCAGGCTTGGCTGGCCCTCATGTCTTTGAGTTTACACCCAGAAGTAGAATTGCATGATTATTAAGTGATTCTATTTAATTGTTTAAAGAAACTCTCATACCTTTTTTTTTTTTTCTTTTTCTTGAGACAGGGTTTCTTTGTGTAACGGTCCTGGCTGTCATATAACTAGCTGTAGACCCTGCTGGCCTCAAAATCACTGCTATCCGCCTGCCTCTGACTCCCGAGTACTAGGATTAAAGGTGTGCGCCACCACTGTCCGGTTCTCACACTCTTTTATATTGTGCCTACACCACTTTACATTCTTACCATCAGTAAATACACAAGGATTCTCCCTTCTCAGCAGTCTCACCAACACTGAATATTTTCTATTTTGGCTTTGATAATAACCATTCTAACGAATATAAAGTGGTATTCTGTTGTGGCTTTGCTTTGAATTTCCCTAATGATTATGATGGTGAGATCTTCTTACAGCTTATTGGTTATTTGGTTATCTTCTTTGGAGAAATGCCTATGCAAACCCTTTGTCTAATTAAATTGGATTGTTTGGGTTTTGGTTACTGAGTTGCAGTTCTTTTTAAAAGTTAATTTGTTCATTCATTCATTCATTCATTCATTCATTCATTCATTCATGTGTGTGTGTGGGCCAGAGGATGATTTTCAAGAATTGTTCTCTCCTTCCAACTGTGTTGGTCCTGGAGGTCAAACTTAGATTGTCAGGCTTGTAACAAGTACCATTATCCACTGAACTATTGCCAGTCCTCTTTTTATACTCTTTTTTTTTTTTTTATGCCTAAGAGTATGGGTGACATTCTCATTTAAATAGGCTTATGGCCATATCATAATGCAAAATTTATTTAATCCAGCTTCAAGTCCAAAGTCTCTTCTGAGACTTTAGGTCATCTCTTAATTGCAACCCCCTGTAAAGTCAAAAAGCTAATGACATACTTCCAATATATAATGGCACAGAATTTATATTACCATTCCACAAGGCAGAATGGAAGCATGGTGAGAAAATACAAGATCAAAGCAAAACCAGCCCCAACAATATAAAATTCTGTAGTTCCTATGTCTGATGTCTGGGACTTAAATGGCTCAGCCCCACCAGATTTGGTAGGTGAACTCAAAGCCCTGTATGTGGGTCTGGATGGTAGCTAATTTAATCAGACTGGGCTTCTGGGACTGCCCCCATCATGTGAAGGGTGGAGCCAACTCTTCTACACCAATGCCAGCGAGGCCAGCTCTCCTGCACTCATGGTGAGGGATGGGACCATCTCTTCTGAGTATGGGGCCAGCTCTTCTACTGCAGTGGCCATTGAGGGCCTGGGAGGGTCAACTTTCCCAAGGCCAGCAAAGGGCAGTACCCGCTCAGCATGGCCCTCAGATTTCAACACGCACGGTTCATATAGCCTCTGTGGTAACATGGTCCATAGAGACCAACACAGACCCCAGCTGCAGCAGGACCACAGACCTAGACATAGCCTTTGGTAGTGGCTCAGGCCCGATGTCACCAGGGCCCAAGTGGCAGAACAGGCCACCCAGATCAGTATTGGCCCTGGCAGCGGCATGGCCCTGAGACACCAAAATGGTCTCAGGTAGCTGACCAGACCCTGGGTATTCACACAGCCCTTAGTGGTAACAGGAGCCATGGACATCATCTCAGACCCTGGCTGCTATAGGGCCACAGACCCAGACATGGTCCTTGGCAGCAGCTCGGGGCACTCAGATTGGTATGGCCACAGGTGGTGGCCCAGACCTTGGGCATTCTGTGGCCTTTGGTGACAGCATAGGCCACAGACATCAACATAAACCACAGCTGCAGTAGAACCATGGACCCAGACATAGTCCTCAGCAGCAGCTTAGCCCAGATGTCACCATGACTTCAGGTGGTGGCCCAGACCCCAGCATGTGCATGGTCTTCAGTAGTAACAGGAGCCATGGACATTATTAGCACAGACCCTGGCTTCAGTAGAGCCATGGACCCAGACATGGCCCTTGGCTGCAGCTCAGGCCCAGACATGACCATGGCCCCAGGTGCAGCACAAGTCACTCAGATCATCCTGGCCCTAGTGGCAGCATGGGCTCTTGGGCATCAACATGGACTCAAGTGGCTGTCCAGGTCCTGGACATATGCTCAGTCTTTAGTGGTAACTGAAGCCATGGACATCAACACAGACCCTGGCTGCAGGGCTACGGACCTAGAACATGGCCTTTGGCAGCAGCTCACACCCAGGTGTCATCATGGCTCCAGGTGACAGCACTGGCTACTCAGTGTGGTGTGATCCTAGCAGTGGCAAAGCCCTCAAACACCAACATTGCCACAGATGGTGACCCAGACCCCAGGCATCCATGAGACTTTTGGGGGCAATATGGGCCATACACATCTATACAGACCTCAACTGCAATAGGACCATGGACCCAGACATGGCCCTTAGCAGCAGCCTGGCCCCGAATGTCACCATGGCCCTGGGTGGCAGAATAGCCCACCCAGATCAATATGACACAGCTGCAGCACACCAACATGGCCTCAAGTGGCAGGCCAGACCCCAGGCATTCGCCAGCCCTTGGTGGTAATAAGAACAATAGACATCAACTCAGAACCTGGCTGCAGTAGGGCCATGGACCCAGACCCTTAGTGGTAACTCAGGCCGGGATATCACCATGACACCAGGTGGCAGAGCAGGCCACTCAGATCAGAATGGCCCCTGTGTTGCTTGTTTTTCTTTCCTGCCAGGTTGGTCCTACAGCCGCTTCAGCCCTCGGTAAGCACACGGACTCTAAGCTATAAAACTGTTGGCCAATGACTAGGACTTCTTCCTGGCTAGCTCTGTCTTAGTTATTAACCCATTTCTGTTAATCTATGTATTTCCACGTGGCCTTATCTTACCTGAGAAAACCTGTTGTGTCCTTTCTTCCTGGTTTGTACATGGCAACTGTTCTTGCTGGCTCCCTTTGCCTACCTTTCCCAGTCTACCTTTCTCCTAGTCTCCTCACACCACCTATCTTCCTGCCTTATTGACCAACGATGTTTTATTCATCAACCAATAAGAAAAACATATATACAGAAGGACATCCCCCGTCACTCCTGTGGCAGCACAGCCCTCAGACACTAATATGGCCACAGTTGCCTACCCAGACTCCAAGCGTCCATATGGCCTTAAGTGATAACATGGGTGGTGGATGCTGGCTGGGATAGACCCATAGACCCAGACATGGCCCTTGGCAGCAGCCCAGGCCCAGGCATCACCGTGGCCTAGGGTAGCAAGCAAGCCTGTTCCTCACCTGGCCTTAGCTTCTTTAGTTCCGCCTCTTTCCACAGCACATGAACTAGTCTACTTCTCTTTCTCTCCTGTTTCTCCACCATATATATTTACACATCATAATGGTGCCTATCTGCCTGGTGCTTGCAAGGATGTCTTCAGCCAGCCCGAGCCATGAGGACCCAGGTGGGCTTGTGTCCCTCTTTTGATTTTAATGTTGAGACAGCATCTCACCTAGCCTGCATAGGCTGGCTTTGAACTCTCTCTGTAGCCTAGTGCTCATTTGATACCTTTGATCTTGAAAATAAATTTAAACACAATGTTATTTTCAAAATGAATTAAATGTTAGGAGATTTGGGGATTCAGGAAAAATGGAAAAAGAATAAGTATTATAAAGAATGTGAGATTCTGTTTTTTAAATGTTCAAATTGAAGAACCAGGCAATTAAAAAAAAAATTTTTGTGAGTACATAATAAAACTAACAGGTGGCCTAGTTTTATTATTTTCTGCAGCAATGGACTGTAATATGAGCCCGTATTATTATTGTTGTTGTTATTTTATATTATCCCTTAGTAGCCAGTTTGTTTTCTAGTAAGAGACAGAAAGGGGGTTGGAGTTGAGGAGGAACTGGGAGTGGTTGAATAATAGGATTTTACAAAAATTGGAGTTTAGCAAGCTAATCAAGAAAGAACAAGAATTAGATAATCAAAGATGGAATTGATGATGGTGTAGGAATAATAATTCATAACACACAGGAAATAATACAGTTAAGTCCCAAGTCTAGGAAGGTGTTAGAGGTGTTCATGCTGACCTGAACCTATTGACGTGCTAGTGAGATGTAAAGACAAGGTGGAGCAGTGTTCACCCAAGGGTGTGGACATTCCAGACTGTGATCCTGGCATCAGTTAATCTTTTGTAAAGTGCATGGTGTGAGCGTCTCTTAAGTCTTGCAGACAACAGAAATAAATGCCTTTAGAGAGAAGATATAGAAATTTCTATGGCAGGGATATTAGAAGAGTAATCAGATTTGACAGTTAGGATTACAGTGGCTGTGATGAAATACCATGAGCAAAGCAACTTACATATCCCTAGTCACAGTCCATTGAGGGAAGCCAGGGCAGGAACTCAAATGGCAAAGAACCTGGAGGCAGGAGCTGATCCAGAGACCAAAAAGGAGTGCTACTTAATGGCTTGCTCCTCAGGTCATGCCCAACCTGCTTTTTTTTTTTTTCCCCCTTTTATTGAAAATACTTATTCCTCATCTAATATATCCTGATTATGATTTCCTCATCCTGGCTCTCTCTCTCCTCCTCCTAGATCCTCCCCACTCGCCCTCCCATCTAGATCCCCTTCCCGATTCTCATTGGAAAACAGTCTTTTAAAGGGATAATTTACTTTTTGAGAGAGGTTCCTCTGCGTAGCCCTGGTTGTCCTGGAACTCACTCTGTAGACCAGGCTGGCCTTGAACTCAGAGATCTGTCTGCCTCTGCCTCCAAATGCTGGGATTAAAGACCTGTACCACTACCACCATCCAGCTTTTCCTGAGTCTCTTAAAGGTATCCTATCTTTTTTTTTGTTTTAGGTTTTTTTAATTTAAATTAAAAACAAGGTTGCTTTACATGTCAATCCCAGTTCCCTCTCCCTTCCTTCTTCCCCTGCTCCCAACTAACTCCCTATCCCATCACCTTTCTACTCCCCAGGAAGGGTGAAGCCTTCCATGGGGGAATCTTCAAAGTCTGTCATATCATTTGGAGCAGGGCCTAGACCTTCCCCAGTGTGTCCAGGCTGAGAGAGTATCCTTCTATGTGGAATGGGCTCTCAAAATTCATGTATATACCAGGGGTAAATACTGATCCACTGCCAGAGGCCCCATAGATTGCACAGGCCTCCTAACTGACACCCACTATCAGGGGGTCTGGAACAGTCCTATGCTGGTTTCCCAGCTATCAGTCTGGGGTCCATGAACTCCCCCTTGCTCAGGTCAGCTGTTTCTGTGGGTTTCTCCAACCTGGTCTTGATCCCTTTACTCATCACTCCTCCCTATCTGTAACTGGATTCTAGAGTTCAGCTCAGTGTTTAGCTGTGGGTGTCTGCTTCTGCTGCCATCAGCTACTGGATGAAGGCTCTAGGATGGCATATAAGGTAGTCATCAATTTCATTATCGGAGAAGGGCATTTAAGGTAGCCTCTAGACTATTGCTTAGATTGTTAGTTGGGGTAATCCTTGTAAATCTCTGGACATTTCCCTAGTGCCATATTTCTCTTTAAACCTATAATGGCTCCCTCTATTATGGTATCTCTTTTCTTGCTCTCCTCTTTTCTTCCCCTGACTAGATCTTCCTGCTCCCTCATGTCCTCCTCTCCCCAACTCTTCTCCCCTTCTTTTTCTCCTAACTCCCTCTCCCTTTCCCCCCATGCTCCCCATTAGCTCAGGAGATCTTGTCCCTTTCCTCTTCTCAGGGGGACCATGTATGTCTCTCTTAGGGTCCTCCTGTTTCCTAGCTTCTCTGGTGGTGTGGATTGTAGGCTGCTTTTGCTCTATGTCTAAAATCCATATATGAGTGAGTACATACCATCGTAGTCTTTTCGTGACTGGGTTACCTCGATATGGTTTCTTCTAGTTCCATCCATTTGCCTGCGAATTTCAAGATTCCATTTTTTTTTTCTGCTGAGTATTAGTACTCCATTGTGTAAATGTACCACACTTTCTTTATCCATTCTTAAGTTGAGGGGCATCTAGGCTGCTTCCAGTTTCTGGCTATTACAAATAGTGCTGCTATGAACATGGTTGAACAGATGTCCTTGTTGTATGAATGTGCTTCTTTTGGGTATATGCCTAAGAGTAGAATTGCTGGATCTTGTGGTAGACTGATTCCCATTTTCCTGAGGAACTGATTTCCAAAGTACCTGTACAAGTTTGCACTCCCACCAGCAGTGGAGGAGTGTTCCCCTTTCTCCACATCCTCTCCAGCATTAACTGTCATTAGTGTTTTTGATTTTGGCCATTCTGACAGGAGTAAGATAGTATCTCAGAGTTGTTTTGATTTACTCATGCATGTGGAGATTAGAAGACAACTTTCAGGAGTTGGTTCTTTCCTTCCATGTGGGTTCTAGGGATCAAACCCAAGTCTTGAGGCTTGCTCAGTTAGCACTTTTGCCTGCTGAGCCATCTTCTAGCCTAGTGAACTCCTTGAGAAATAGAAAGTGCCACATTAAAATCTTTGATTGTGCCTGGTATAGTTTCCTAAGTGTTGAACTATGTCTATTTCAGGTGGTGGAGAACAATAGTAGACCATGGGCTAAAGCAATTCCACTGTCTGAAAGAACTGTGACCATTTCTATCCCAATTAACCATGACTTTACTTTCAATATCATTCTAGTCTTAGAATTTGGTATTTTATATGTAAGGTTGTTTGACTTTATAGCCTTTGCAAATGAGATGTTTATTAGGCCATACTGTTAGTGGCCCAGAGTTTCCTGTGGTTGCAGAGTATCAAATCAGTTCTTAATTGCTAAACAGCATTTGAGGGGAAGGAGGTGATTAGGAGTCTACAATGAGAAAAGGTTCTTTAAAAAACAAACTACTTTAACTGATAACTGTTACAATAAATCTTTCTGCCAAAAGCCGCCTGAGCCCCACTGCCACGTGTGAGCTTTACACCAGCCGCCCGCCCAAGTTAGGCCCAAATGAATACACAGAAACTTGTATTAGGTACAAAGCTGCTTGGCCAATGACTAGGATTCTCATTTGTTAGCTCAGTCTTAATTATCATAAATCTATATATTTTATAAGACTTATCTTATCAGATGCCTTATTGGCGTCCCTCCTTGCTGGTGGATCACATCCTGCTGCTGGAGGAGGTGAAGGGGAAAGAGGGACCCTTCCTGATTCTCCTTCACTTAAATATGAGTCTCCTTGCTATGTCACTTCCTGCCTGGATCACACTTCTCTACTACATTTCCCAGAATCTTCTTTGACTCCTAGTGCCGTCTACTTGCTGTCTCATTGGCCAAACAGTATTTTATTTAACAATCAATAAGATAAACATACACAGAAGTACTTCCCCCACCATCTCCTCTTTTCTGTCTAAATAAAAAGAAGGGTAACTTATCTTTTATAATAACTGAAGAAAACTATAACCATAACTATCTGTCTTTAACTCTATCAAAGACCACAGAAGGATAATATATAAACTCTAGAATTGACAGAGACATCTGGACAGTCACCCAAAGTTCCTCTGTAACACTGGGGCATCCATCTTCAGCCCATAGGCCACAGTGTGTCTGGCATACTTCTCCATTTTAACAGGAACCCTTTAGCACTGTCTTGTTTTGTAAGTTCAGCAGACATTTTCTTGTGGGTGCTGCATGTCCAGTTTATTTAGCAACAAACAGTCCAGGCAAGAGCAGTTTCTTGCCCAAATGGCTAATCTTGCCATGTTGAAAGCAAACTCCATAACGAGTTTCTTTGATGCCCATCCTCCTTTCTGACATAGTTGGTGTACCAGGAGCAGTTGTGTCTCACTGCCAAGAAAAACCCTAAACCATTTAAATGCCATATTTCTGTAGGTCTTTGAAAGGTTTGAAGAATACCTAACCATCTCAAATACATCTCTGTAAATCTAGAAAACCTAACTAACTTAATTATAAGTTCTGACTATTATAAGTAACTATATTATGTACTTAATTATGCATATCATTTTAAAAGATCTGTATAAACACAATACCTAAACAAGAGGAGACATATACATATCACAAAATTGACCTTAAAGTTGTATCAATAAATGAAAATCTATACCAATGCAAAGTATTCATTCCTATATCCTATTTCCCTTTTTTTCTTTAAAAAAAATTGACTATGCTCATTTTCATTTATAACCAACCCCATTTAAATGAAAACAAACATTTATAAACAATATTTGGGAATATGGGCGTCGTTCTTTCTCAACTGTTTCCCGCTGATTGAGGGCAATGTTCATATCATTGGGATCATGATAAAACATAGAAACCTGACCAAGTCCTTGTTTTTGTAGTCTGTAAGGCTGTATCGTCTCAGCTTTAGGGGGTCTTGTTTGAGCAAACCATATTAGTCTGGAAGGAATCCACAGCTTTTGATTTTCTGTGGAAATACAAGCAAAACCTTTATTTCTAAGTAGCCTGTCCTTAAACTTAAATTTTGAAGTTAGAGCATTTTTAAAATGTATAAATTGGATTAATTTAGCAGCATTTATAATCAAATGTATTTTAGCAGCACTAAGTCTTTCCTTGGCAGTCAAACAATTTAAAGACAACAGTATGGCATTTAGTATCCAGCTTCTTTGTGTATTTTTCATCTCTAGGTGGCTTTTTATTATCATACTTTTACTTCCTTTTGTTTCTTTTTTTTCTGAGTCAGGGTTTCTCTGTGGAAATCTGCCTGCCTCTGCTTCCTTCAGCAAATCCTACCAGCGTGCGCCACCATAACCGGCTACTCTATTTCCTCCTGTTACTTTTTCTCTCACAAGCCTACATATATTTTTAAATGTAGTGTAAACCTTTAGAGGTTTTTCTTTATCTGGATCTGACTTTATCATCTCAGAAATGCCAAGTCTAAACTCCAGAAGCGCCTGGATGGCGAGAGCCTATGGAAGATGTTCCAATGCCTCTCAGCAGCCCGAAAGGGCAGGCTGTGGCGGCAGGATTCCCTCTTTCTCCGGGAACCTTGGGGCCTGGGGTCATCCCACTTCTGACACCATTCTGTTACGATAAATCTTTCTGCCAAAAGCCGCCTGAGGATAACTATAGCTATTTCAGAAAGAAGATAGTAGCTACAAATCCTCTAAACCCCAGCAAGGTCTGATGTAGACTCTGAGACCAGTGTGATCTGGCTCTCGCTCTGGCACTGTGTAACTCATTTCGGAATTTTAACGTAACTATAATAACCGCTTCCTTTACATTCTGTCTCTGTTCATATGCACGCACTCATATGTGCATGCTCATATTCATCATGCACGAATATTATCACTTCATATTCAGAGTCACACAAATGGAATCATCCATTTTTAAAAAGTATAACAATGTTGTTTATTGTCAAAGTCTATGAAACTTGATATGCCTGCAACTGTTCTGGAAAATAGTATATAGAAGAAGAGACAGACATCTATCCTTGATGCAATGTAATATTTTATGTATATATTGTCTTGTACTAAACTTGTGGTTTGGAAAATAAATTACTCTTTGACCAGAAAATTGGGAAATACTGTTTTTTAAATTAACATTTAAGGAGCATGTGTATAAAACATACTTAGGTTGTTTCCCAATGTAATAAACTATTGTCCTATAACATTTTTCCATTGAAAAGGGAGAGTGTTTGTAGCACTTTCAGTACTTTGTAATTTGTAGCTTAAAACCCTGTTTTAAATTATAAAGAAGTTATAATCAAAGACTGAAGTCATATGTCTTTTGTGGATGTCAGAACAAACTCTATGTCCTTTATTTTATAGGCCTATGAAGAGTACACCAGCAAGCTAGATGCCCTCCAGCAAAGAGAGCAACAGCTGTTGGAGTCCCTGGGGAATGGAACTGATTTTTCTGTGTCTAGCTCGGCATCAATGGATACCGTTACATCCTCCTCCTCTTCTAGCCTTTCAGTGCTACCTTCCTCTCTCTCAGTTTTTCAAACTCCCACAGACGTATCACGCAACAACCCCAAGTCACCACAGAAACCCATCGTTAGAGTCTTCCTGCCCAACAAACAGAGGACAGTGGTGAGTTGGTGTTTATTGTAATCTTTGCTATTTCTGTGTGTTGAACATTATCCCTGTATGTTCAGAGCCATGTAAATGTAGCCACCCATTTCAAACAAGCATAGAAAAGGCATGATTGTTTTGTGTCAGAGTCTATATAGTTACCACATTTCTTTTTTTTTTTTTTTCTTCTTTGGCTTTTTGTTTGTTTGGTGTTTTGTTTGTTTCTTCTGAGAGAGGGTTTCTTTGTGTAGCCTTGGCTGTCCTGGAACTTACCTTGTAGACCAGGGTGGCCTCAAACTCACAGAGATCCATCTGCCTCTGCCTCTAGAGTGCTGGGTTTATTTAATTATTTGTTATTTTCTTAGACATGGTTTCACTATGTAGCCATAGCTGGTCCAGAACACACTATTCTGTATATCTGGCCTCCAACTCACAGCCTGCCTCTGCCTCTCAAGTGCTGGAATTAAAGTTCTGTCCCACCACACCTGGCAGTCCATCAAACTTGAATGGCACTTAAATGTAAGTAACAGTTAAGAGATGTTAGGAGACTAGAGAGACGGCTCAGTAGAGGAGCACTGCCTGCTCTTGCAGAGGACCTGACTTCAGTTCCCTGCACTGTGTGTTGAGCCACAACCATGTGTAATTCCATTTTGGGGGGATTTAATGCCCACTTTTGGCCTCCAAGAATACCAGACCCACATATGGTGCCTTTTCAAACTGGCAGGTAAAACACTCAAAAGCAAAAATAAAAATGATTAAATCTTTTTTTTAATGATCTTTTATTTTAATTAGAAAGAAATTATTTTACATGCCAATTCCAGGTCCCTTTCCCTCCCCTCCTCCCCTGCCCCCCCAACTAACACCCTACCTAGCCCATACCCTTTCTGTTCCCAAGGGAGGGTGAGGCCTTCCATAGGGGGTCTTCAAAGACTGTCAAAGCCTTTGGGATAGGGCCTATGCTCATCCCGAGTGTCTAGGCTCAGGGAGTATCCCTCCATGTGGGATGGGCTCCCACAGTCCACACCTATGATAGGGATAAGTATTGATAAATCTTTTTTTTAAAAAAAGAGGTGATTAGAATTTCTTGATTTAAGCTTGTATCAACTAAGATTCTTTCCTCTGAGTAATTGCTATTCTAAGTTCTCAGAAGTTAACATTCAGTACACTTAGTATTTCTCTTCCTGCTTATATAACTTCTATAACTTCTTAAAAATTGTTGTTACAAGTATTGAGCTAGTAGTAAGTAGCTCATACCTTTAATCCCAGCACTGAGAGGCAGAGGCAGGCGGATCTCTGAGTTCAAGGCCAGCCTGGGCTACAGAGTGAGTTCCAGGACGGCCAGGGCTACACAGAGAAACCCTGTCTCGGAAAAAAGAACAACAACAAAATACCCACAAAACCAAGTATCATTAGATAAATTGTAAGAAACATTTAAAGCTGTAAAATCTGCTGAGTTATTATAGATGATCTGAAGTCTTCAAGTTGTCAGCCTTAATAAATAACATTTCTATAACTTAAGCAAGTAATTTTTAATGTATATGGCTGCTTTTCAAATAAGATGTACATTATTATTTTTATGTATATATGTGTGTATGTCTGTGGGTGTCCAGAGAGGGAAGAGAAGGCCTTAGATTCCTAGCGACTGAAGTCATAGGTAGTTTAGTTGTGAGTTATCTGATATGGGAACTGAATCTGTCTTCTAGAAGAGCAGCCAGTGTTTTTAACCACTGAGACACTTCTCCAAGCTTATATGGTTGCTTTTAATAAAAAGTTAACAAAAAGTTCCAAATCAGCTGAAATCAAAGTAACATTCATTTGCTTTCCCTGTGAGACAACAGAAATTCAAGGTGCAATTGGTGTTTTTCCATGTTCCAAAATTCCTCTTGACTTTAAAAAATGTTACTATAAAGGGATGCCTTAGAACCCAGAATTTCTGATTAAGAACTAGCAGAGTTGCCCACTATCTGCATATGGATTTTGATCTTCCTTAGAAAATAGTTTTCAAACAATGATCAAGTGTATTTGTATACACTTTCCCTGCGTTTTCTTCCAGAAAGAGTTGTGATAAAGCAGAATAAACTCAATTTATAAAACAAATTCAGTTCTCTTACCCTTTTTCCTTTTTTTGTCATATATAGACTAATTAAACTTGCTGTTCCCATACTTCCTGAGTAATATCCTTGTGTTATTATTTATCTCCTTAAACAGGGAACATGATATAAAATTATTTGTAGATAGAAATTCTATCTCTGAAACATCCTATGTTATAAAAAGTTTATGGACACCCATCCCCTCTTCATTTTTAGTTGCCTATACTTACGAGCAGAAAGTAGAGAACATTGGGGCTGGAGAGATGGCTCCATAGTTATGAACCCTGGCTGCTCTTGCAGAGGACCCTGATTCCATTCCTAGCACCCATGTGGCAGCTCACTCACAGCCATTTGTAACTAGTTCCTGGGTGCCCAGTGCTCTCTTCTGGCCTTTGTAGGCACTGTATGCATTTGATACACAGACACATATGGAGGCAAAACAGCCATACACACCAAATTAAAAAATAAATGTCTTTTAAGAACAATATGGAAAGAGTTTAGGGTATTGGTTGCACAATGGCATGAATATTAACCTCACTGAGCAGTTAATATTTAAAAATAATTAAGATAGACTTTGTTGGGTGTATACTTTAGTTTTAAAAGGAACAGTATGGTAATTATATGCAAAGTTAAAATACCCCCTAGCACATGACCCAGCCATTTTACTCTGAAGTGTTTATCCAAGCATGAAAAGTAAGGATTTGTAAGTAAGTGTTACTTTGATGTTCTGTTTCTCATAACTCCAAATTCCAAATGTCCATCAGCAGATAAACTGTTAAACTGATCCTTGGTGAATATACCTGTAATCCCAGCCCTTGGGACAGAGAACCAGGTAGGTCAGAATAACTTCAAGGCTAGCTAGAGGTACAGAATGAGACCCTGTCTCAAAAGTAAATTAAAAAAAAAAAAAAAACTAAAAACAAAATAAAAACAAAAACCTAAAAACAAAACAAACAGGAATTTCAAAAGAAATTGTGGTATATCTGTACAAAGAACATCATTTTAATCGAAAGAAAAGTTACCAATATTCCCTGCATTCACCATAGATGAATCTCAAGAAAAGTTTTCTGTAGAAAAGAAGACAGACAAAAATGTATACATACTTTGTAATTCCACTTACATAAACTTCTGAAATGTACTCTTGGTCATATGTAGTGGTAAATGCATATAATCCCAGCACAAAATAATTAGAATATTAAGTACTGTATTTAAATATAGTTGTCATAATTCTTTTTTTTTTTTAACATGGGGTCTCAAAATGATTTTCCTTTACATCCTATGCTGATCTTGAACTTGAGACCTTTCTACCTCTGCTCCCCACAAGTGCTATGATTACAGGGATTTCCCAATATGCCCAGCCTAGGGTCATTCTTTTTTGCTTGTTTGTTTGTGTTTGTTTGTTTGTTTGTTTGAGACAGGTTTCCCTATAACCACCCTGGCTGCTCTGGAACTCATTTTGTAGACCAGGCTGACTGTGAACTCAGAGAGAGATCTGCCTAACTGCCTCCCGAGTGCTGGAATTAAAGGCATGAGCCACCATACCCAGCCTAGATGTCATTCTTAATATAATATGCAGGTAAGCCGTGAGCATGCCAATTAGAGAATATATACTTTTTTCCGAGGATACCCAGAGATAGGATCTCTCATTGATTTGGAACTTACCATATATAGTAAACTGGCTGGCCAGCAAGCCCGAAACATGTACTATTCCTTGCCTTCCCAGAGATAGAATTACATGTACATGCCACCACATCTAATTCTATTTGTGTGACAGGGTCTCTGTATAGCCCTGGCTTTCCTGGGACTTGTTATATAGACCAGCACTCACTCAGCTTCCTGAGTGATGGGATTCAATGCATGCCACAACTCCTGGCTCACATCTTACCTTTTTAAATGAGCTCTCAACGTTCAGGTCATCATGCCTGTGTGGTAAACACTTCACTTCTGAGCTCTCTCCCCAGCCCTTTGGGTGTTTTTGAAACAGAATCTCACTATGTAGTCCAAGCTTGCCTTTAATTCAGGCTAAATCTTCTGCCTCAACCTCCTGAATATTAATTAGAATTATAGGCATGAGCCAGGCGCACTGGGGAAGCAGAGGCAGGCAGATAATCTGTCTGAGGTCAGCCTGGTCTACAGAGCTAGTTCTAGGACAAGCTCCAAAACTATAACAAACAAAAACAAACAAACAAACAAACAAAAAGAGTAGGTGTAAGCCACCATGCCTGGCAGAAGACTTGTAAATTCTTTACAACTTGTTACGTTTTTATTGCTGTGATAAGGACCATGACCAACTTGAGAAGGAAAGGGTTTATGTGGCTTACACTTCCACATCACAGTTGAAGGAACTCAGGGTAGGAACTGAAGCAGAGTGGTGGGAAACACTGCTTACTTGTTTGTTCCCCATGGCTTCTCAGCCTGCTCTCTTATCCCACTCAGGACCACTTGCCTGCCCAGGGAGTACCACCTCCCACATCAAGCACTAACCAAGAAAATACCTTCATTTCAAGGCATTTTCTCAATTAGGATTTTCTATCCCAGATAGGTCATACTGAATTGTCAAGAAACCACCCAGCACATAGTCTCAGTTGTTTTTTAACTCAGAAACAACTCTTGCTAAAATGACATACTTTGAAGTAGCTTATTCTGATCTTTGTAACCACTTAAAAAAAAAAAAACTACGAATACCTATTTTACAGGCAAATACTACAAAACATTTAAAGAATTGTAGAATCCCAGTCATAAACTGTATATTCTTGACCACAAGGAAAGAAAAACAATAGGTTGTGGGGTTTTCTATTTTTAGATATTTGGAAAGTTCTAAATACTTAGGAAAATATTAAGAACCATATATTAAATAGCTCCTAGTCAGCTACAATGAGTAAATTGTTAATATTTGCTTCATATTCTCCATATACAAATTACATGTTCTTATCAATTACATTCTCCTATTGAACATCCTGCCCCTACTAAAAATAACCGCTATGATAAATGTGATGCACATTCAGTCACATATGTATGTACCCATGTTAGTATTTTGTTTTTTACTTGATAAAGTAGAATAGTACCAAATGTATGAGATGTCCAGGATTTTACTCAAAATTTGGATTTCAAGGTGTGTGTTTATATGTGCTAATTAAAAACAAATTTTATTTATTCTAATGAATTGTTATCAGCTATTCCATTTTTTTAAAAGATTTTATTTATTATGTATCCAACATTCTGCTTCCATGTATGCCTGCACACCAGAAGAGGGCACCAGATCTCATAACGGATGGTTGTGAGCCACCATGTGGTTGCTGAGAATTGAACTCAGGACCTCTGGAAGAGCAGTCAGTGCTCTTAACCTCTGAGCATCTCTACAGCCCTCAGCTATTCCATTTTTGCTTATCCTTCCTCTGGTAGATATCTGGTGGTATTATTATCACTACTATTATTATTGTACACAGTGTTAAAATATAAGTAGCTTTATATAGGACTAAGAACAGTACCTGGGGACAGAGAGTGCATATGTAGTTCACAGGTTCTTTTCAATACTAGTTTTATTAATTTGTGTATGTGAGTCTGCAAGAGTTCATTGCACCATGTGTATACAAGAGGCCAAGGAGGAGAGAAGGAGTTACAGATTGTAGTGGGCCACCATAAAAATTCTGGCAACAGAACCCAGGTCCCATGGAAGAGCAATAAGTCCTCTTAACTGATGAGCCATTTCTCCAGCTCCTAAAATTACTAAATTAATTTTAGCATCTTTTTAGCTATGTGAACCCAACTAACCTTTTTTTTATTATTATTTATTTACTTAATGACTAGAGTACTGCCTAATACTTAGTATATGTTCTATACTTGCTTTCTAAAAAACAAATCTTTGTGTTTATCACACCTTGAGATTAGGGACCACAAATGCCTATGTAGTTGGTATTAATCCCAGTTATATCTAAGATAAATGAATGACAAAATAAACGATGAGCCATGATTGAATGCTTTAAAATCATTTCCTGGGCTGGTGAGATGGCTCTGCGGGAAAAGTGCTTGCTACAAGTCTGATGAACTGAGTTTAAATTTTAATATTCTCTTGGTGAAAGGAGAAAAGCAACTCCCTGAATTCCGAATATGTACACACACACACACACACACACACACACACACACACACACACACACACACCATTCAAAAATAAAAATATATAAGTAAATGAATGTAAATTTAAAAATAAAACTATATCCTATTATATGTGTTAAGTAAGAACTGTTAGTGGAATAGAGGAAGATAAAGCAAAGTTGCTTTGATTTTAGCTATTTGCGTGGCAGGGAAATAATAATAAAAACTTAAATTCTTACCAGTATAAATAAGTGGGTTTAAAGAAGCAGGTTGAGAATAAAAGGATTTATTATTCCGTAGAATAAATGGTACAGCCCCAGGAAATATCCTCCCTCTAAATTTTTGACCACAGTGAAACAAAAACCTAAGGTGTACATTTTTTGTAGGCAGAAAGAATAATATTGGTTTCTCAAAAGTTCTAAGCTTTCATAACAATGAAAGGGCTTCTTTTGTCCTTGGGTAAGTTTTTTAACTGATTGACCTGTTTTGATTTGATTAGGACCAAAATTTAGTAGTAAAAGATCCCACCTTTGTAAATCCATTTGTTGGCTCTGGGTCTTTACAAGTTAAATTCAATTTGCCCAGGAAGCACTTTAATTCTAACATTGTCTTTACTCTGTGAAGTGTTTTGGGGTATAGAAAGAGGTTCTCTTTTAATAAGACTATGTTGTAAGCATAGTTTATCACAGTCTTCCTTAAAAACAATATGATTGGTCTAACAGAGCTGAAAAGTATTCAACATCAAGATTAATTATCATAAAATCAGAAAGCTGTGTCTTAGTTAGGGTTACTATTGCTATCATGAAACGCCATGACCAAAAGCATTGGAGAGGAAAGAGTTATTTGGCTTAAATTTCCACATCACTGTTCATCATCGAAGGAAGTCAAGACAGGAACTCAAGCAGGGCAGGAACCTGGAGGCAGGAGCCAATGCAAAGGCCTTGGAGGGTGTTGCTTATTGACTGTTCCTCATGGCTTGCTCAGTTAGCCTTTTTACAGAATCCAAGACCACCAGCCCTGGGATGGCACCATTGATGGCAATCACTAATTAGGGAAATGCTCTGCAGGCTTGCCTACAATGCAGAGAGAGAGAGAGAGAGAGAGAGAGAGAGAGAGAGAGAGAGAGAGAGAGAGAGAGAGGAGAGAGAGGGGTATATACTATATATGTATATACACATTTATACTTTTTTTTCTTTTCTTTTTTTTTTTTTACTTTTAAGTGGATGAATGTTCTGCTTTTCATGTATGTCTGTTCATCATGTATGTGCCTGGTCTCTGTGGAGGTCAGAAGAGGCCATCAGATACCCTAGAACAGGAGTAACAAGCAGCTGTGAGCCACTGTGTGGGTGCTAGGAATTGAACTTTGGTCCTCCGCAAGAGCGGTCAGTGTTCCTAACTGCTGAGCCATCTCTCGAGCCCCTACAGTTTAGTCTTAGAAGCTTTTTTTTTTTTTTTTTCCAATTATGGTTTCCTTCTGTCAGATGATTATAGCGTGTGTTAGGTTGGCATAAAACTAGCCAGCACAAGCTATATATTTAAAGTTGTGTTCAAATCTACATACTGTTTTACATATGTATTCTATGCCAGTTTATTTAAGGGCTAACTGTATTGTGTTTCTATAAACCACAAGCTTGCCTTTGCCCTACCAAGCCGATGATGTCACATCTGTAATTCAAAATGCTGACAAGCAGGAGGACAGGAATGCAGACTAATTCTTGGGTACATAATGAGTTTGAGGCCAGGCTGGCCTACATGAAATCCTGTCTTGAAAAGAAAAAAGGAAAAAAATGAATTACACTATTAAATAATTCAGTGCAAAACATTTGTGATGTCCAACCAAAAGACTCCTTGAAGTTTTGAAAATAACTTTGCCCTATGGAAGAATTTAAACATGTGTAAAAGTAATGAATCCTTAGTCAATGATTATTTCAATTTTTTATGATAAAGTTTGAATCTAACTTTTTAGGTGTGAATTTTCCTATGGCAAGTAAATATAAAAATGAGGACATACATTGTTATTGGCTCACCAACACGAACTCAGGGCTGACATCCCTCTGGCTGAGGCCTGAAGTAAGTTTCCCCAACACACACATGTAGTAACAAGTCTTTTTTCTGTCCCACCAGCCTGCTCCCAAAAAGTGATGTAGAGACGTCCTATAAATTATGAAAGCTTGGCCTATAGCTTAGGCTTGCCCCTGACAAGCTCTTATAACTTAAACCAGCCCATTTATATTAATGTACATTCTGTCACGTGTCATTACCTCTTTTCCACATTGCACCTCCAGTTTCCTCTCCCTGTCTCCTCCTCCTCTTCCTTTCTCTCCCTAGAAATCCTGCCTAGAACTCCTCCTAGCTGTTGACTGTTCAGCCTTTTATTGCACCAATCACAGCAAATACATCTTCACACAGTATACAGATATCCCACAACACACACGCACACACACCTTTGCTGCCAGACACTTTACAGCATTCACTGGGTTTAGGCTCTAAACAGCACTTCAGTATTATGCTGGGAAACCATCTGAAATGAAAAACACAAAGGTTTAGAAAATGTGGCAGTAAATAGACTGACTAGCACACAGATTTGTATTATGACAATAGAAAACTGTCACTTCCTTCAGCCTTAGCTGGGAGAGTATATAAGCTGGGTGACAGGTTTTTTAGTGATCTTCATGTATCCATAAAAGCAATAAAGGTTTTTGCAGTTTCTGGTGGGTAGACAAATGCACACATCCATCCTCCACAAATAATGAGAATTGCTTGTGTAAGTCTAGTTACTTTCTGAATACTTAAAGTGATGAGGGCCCATGCGCTCATGACAGACTTGAAATAGGGCCTCACTCTGTTACCCTACCTGGCCTGGAACTTCAGAGATAGACCCTGTTGCTTTTGCCTCCCAGGTGCTGTGCACTACATGGTTTCCATGGTTTCCATGATTACATTAACTGCTTACATGGATCCTACCTAGTGCAGCTTTCTAGATTGTTCCCCCTTCAGAATTTAAATTCAGCTGCTTTACATTCAGTTTGATTCTACTCCCAACCCTAACCCCAAATATAAAAGTTTAAAATTTTCAGAAACTTTGAGAGTTGGGGAGTAAGATAAAGTGATTGACGTGACTGCAGTAGTTAATCTTATACTACCTGACACCCTTTCCTTCTGTCTTTCCTAATAAGTACTACTCCCTGCTTTCTCACTGCCTTCCTTTAGTCTGTCAAATTTGCCTCCGTAGATGAGGCATGGGATGGGTTTAAGCAATAGGATTAACTGTCTTTCCTTTGCCTTGTCCTCTGCTCCCAATGCCATCTGTACTTCTCCCTATATGGGCTTTATTCTACCAGTATATATTTTCTCAGTGTTCTAGGAAATATGCATTCAGTTGGCACACTCATTGGTTTTCCAAGACCGGGTTTCTCTGTGTAACAGTCCTGGCTGTTGTGGGACTCACTCTTGTAGTCCAGGCTGGCCTACAAGATCAAACTCACAGAGAACCACCTGCCTCTGCCTCTCGAGTGCTAGGACTAAAAGTGTGTGCCACTACTGCTTGGTGACACATCTTAGCTACAGTAAAAACAGGAACATCTGTCAACCAAAGTCTGTGTCTCAGTTTAAAGAATTCAGGTACTGTTTAAGAGGCCATATACTTAGTCCTCAGCCTGTTGCTTTCATAGCAGCTGACTAACACATGTGCATCATCAGTTGCCAGAAAAGGTTATTGGTAGCTCAACAGTAATGTGAGGTTCTAGAGAAGGGCAGGTGCCCACAGAGAGATACTAGTGAACTCAACATCACAGGTCTGTCTCTGGCTGGGTGGGTGATGGTGTTGTATATGCATGTGTGTATGCCTTCGAGTGCATGAGCTTGTAGAGACCAGAGATCAGTGGGAGTGTCTTTATCCCAGTGAGACAGGGTCTCTCTGTGAACCTAGATTGGCAGGCCAGTGGCATCCCTTGCCCCAGGGTCTACACTGGAGTTAAAGGTGTACACTGCCATAATCAGCTCTTTAGTGGTGCTGAGGACCCACACTCAGGTCCTCATGCTTGAGCAGCAAAACCACTACCCACTGAGGTCTAAACTGATTTTACAGCTACATAGGGTGGCATACACCTGTGCTTACAACAGTTGGAGGCTCACATAGGAAGATCTAGAGCTCCAGACTAGCCTGGGCTACAGCAGTCACTATCTCAAAAAACAACAAAACTTTTTATTTTACTTTGAGTGTTGACCTCTAAGTGTTGTATGTAGTATAGAAAATACTATTACATTATCTGTTTGTGTGTGTGATTTTAATAAAATACTTACCAATCCCGTCCCTGTCCCCTCCCCCCTTTAACTTTTGAGACAGGCTCTGTGTAGTCCTGACTGCCCTGGAGCTGACAATGTAGACCAGGCTGTTCTTGAACTCACAGAAATCCTGTTGTTTCTGCCTCCCAAGTACTGAGATTAAAGTTATACACTACCATGCCCAGCCTTAATTTCTCAAGTCAGTAAAATAATAGTTACCTGATATAATTTCCCTTGACTAATAAGTAAATTATAGACATAATACTGTATCTGACTGAAGGAATCCACATGATATTTTAAAGGTGTTATAAGATGAGTGAACGAGTTTTAAGAAAATTATTTGAAAGAAAACCTCCTTCCCTTTTACCTCTTCTGCACATTTGTGTCCTAGGTACCCGCAAGATGTGGTGTTACAGTCCGAGACAGTCTAAAGAAAGCACTGATGATGAGAGGTCTGATCCCAGAATGCTGCGCTGTTTACAGAATTCAAGATGGGTATGGTTTGTATGTGTTGTGTGATTTTCTTAAAAGAAATGAGACATAAAGCTTTGAGTCTCTTTTATAGTCTTTATCCAGAAACTGAAAAAAAAAAATCAACCTCCAGGTGGCTCAGTGAGAGCAACTGTCTCTGACTCCTGATTGCTGGGATTAAAAGTGTGAGCCACTACCGCCTGGCTTTGTTCTTGTTGTTTGTTTGTTTTTTGTTGTTTTTTAAAAAATAGGAACAATCTGGTTTTAGCTATTGTAGGTTTTTCCAGAACTTACTTAAGAAAGGAGTGAATATATTTACCCTGCTCTTTGTCTAAGAGTACTACACTTATTAGAACTGAACTTAAAAATTAACACCTAAATTTCTAATGATGGGGAAACCAAAGAGCCAAACCTCTTTAGTATTACCTCCTCCGTAACCATGTTCATATCTTCAGTATGATGTTTATAAATATTTTGGGGTACAGTAATCAAGAAAGGGCTGGAGAGATGGCTCAGAGGTTAAGAGCACTGTGTTCTTCCAGAGGTTCTGAGTTCTATTCCTAACAAGCACCTGTTGACTCACAACCATCTATAGTGGGAGCTGATGCCCTCTTCTGACATAAAGTTGTAAATGCACACAGGGCACTCATATACATAAAATAAATAAATAAATCTTTTTAAAACAAAAAGAAAGGTTTTGCCTATTCTTTTTTTCAGAGAGAAGAAACCCATTGGCTGGGACACTGATATTTCCTGGCTTACTGGAGAAGAGTTGCATGTAGAAGTGCTGGAGAATGTCCCACTTACAACACACAACTTTGTATGTACCTTTTCATTTTTGAATGGTCAGAGATGGTTGGTTTCTTTTGAATGTTTTTTTTTAATTTGGGGAATATGGAATAGTGACAAATAATTTTGTGATTGATAGTTTACCTAAGTTCTGTCCTTTAAAATCTTGTGTTTAAAGAATTTTATTTTAATGTTTATTCTTTGTGAGTTAATAAACATGTAGCATGTCTCTTAAAAAAACAAAAATTAGAGACTGGAGAGATGGGTCAGCGGTTAAGAAGAGCACTGGCTGTTCTTTCAGAGGACCCAGGTTCAACTCCCAGAACCCATGTGCAGCTCACAACTGTCTATAATTCCAGTTCCAGGGGATCTGACACAGATACAGATATACACACAGACAAAACACCAATACACATAAAGTAAAAAATAAGTAATTAAAAAAGAAGAAAAATTGGCACAATGTAAAAGTCTATCTATCTAGAAAAGTGAAATTTTCCCAGCAGTCAGCATCTGTATAGATGAGTAGGTAATTGTATGGTTTTTTTGTATATGCAAATGCATGGTGATCAGCCCAAAGTTTACTTTTTCTCTTCATTGCTGCCCATTCTTCTCTCTTTCTTAAGGGAAAACTGGGGTCGTGCTATGTGATAGTCCTCATTTTTAATTTTCTCATCCATAGGACTTGTGAGTGTTAATCTATTTTAGTACTAGCATTATTTTTGGAATGATTGTCTAGTAACCTATAAAAATAGAAATCTGGTATTTTTCCTCAATTAATACAAATACAGATTTTTTTATATTTATAAAGTACTATGTGCCAAGTTAGACTGCCAAATCTTGGAACACATATGTTTGAAGAATAAGGTAATAGATGGTAAAGTAGAATAGTTGGGTACTGAACTCTGCTTGAGATTTTTCCATGTGTTTTTTGCACACCTAGCTTAAGTTAGTTATCAGCATCCAGCAGTCTCCTAATCACCATTGCCATTTACCATACATCTTTAGATATGCTTAGATTCTAGAATGAGCTTAAGCAATGGCCCAGAAGACATAATAGATCTTTTTAGGTCTACCTTTATTCACAAACGTATCTTTATAGACATGGTTTGCTTAACATTCACACTCAAATGCATAACCCACTTTTTTTTTTTTTTTTTTTTTTACCTCTTCAGATGTTCTGCTCTCTTCTCTATTTCCCTTCCTTTTCCCCACACACGTGTATATTTGTATGTATGTATGTGTATAGAAAACCAACCAGATACGCATAGTTTGGATATGTATAAATAGCAGGAAGAAAACAGTAGATAGGCAAGTGAAGGAGATTCAGGAATTCATGACACAGCAAACTGTCAGTGAGTAAGGATTTGAGTGGCTGGCTAAAAGGTCAGGGTTTTTTTTGTGTGTGTATTTGTATGTGTGCTTTGTTTTCTGAAGTAACGGTAGCAGTACTAAAGATGCTGTGTTTGGCAGTTATTTGATACATAGCTAAGGAGAAAAGCTAGAATAAACTTCTATTTCTCCACGTGCTGTCTCAGGGGTGGGAAACAAACTGAAGTAAACAGACCTTGCTGTACAAAAGCTCTTGAAAGGCCAGAGTGGGTTGTGTGCCGGTGCATAGTTTTGAGTGACTGTCCATTAAATAAATATTTTTTGAAAATGAAGTTTTGAGCTGAGCATGCTGGTACATGCCTTTAATCCTAGCACTGGGAGGAAGAGTCAGCAGATCACTGGGAATTCAGGGACAGCCTGGTCTACATAGTAAAGGCCCTGTCTCAAAAAAGAAGAAGTTTCAGAGCAGATGTGGTTTTCTATACCTGGAATCCTGGTACTTTGGAGCCAGAAGCAAGAGGCTGCTTGAAAGTTCAAGACCAACTTCTGTCACAAAAACCATTTAAACAGAAAGAGAGAAGTAATTTGGTGTTAAAATCAAATGTATCGTTTATATGTGATAAAGTATAAAGATTCTAAGTTACGTTTGGGGTAAGTACTGTTATAGATTCGTGTATACACTGGATCATGATATAAGATATATTTATTACTTATTGATTGTTGTTTTTTTTAAAAAAAGGAAAACTGAGATGATTGAAAATACACGACAAAGAATGATGTCATCCTTGCTGTCAACATTCTGAAATAGCCAATATTAAGAAATTTTCTGTTACATATTCTTCTATTACTTACTGTACCATATACACATTTTATACAATTTCTCCCTTTTCGAAGAAAGAATCCCCTTAATATAGTGCAGTTTCTTTGAGCCCTGTTGTACATTAAAAGTCACTGATAATTTTTTCAGGAGTTTTGAACTTACTTATTTTGTTATATGAAGTTCATCTGAAAGCATAAACTAAAAATAAGTTCACATTAGACATTCTTCCAGAGGTATAATAAGACTATGGTAAGTTTGAGGAGGAAGTTTCCTTTCCTATTACTGAAATTTCAGAGCTAAACTTAATTTAAAGTTTAATTTAAAAGGTCGCTGAATTCAAAAAAAAAAAAAAAAAAAGGTCGATGAATTCAACAGTAATATCTCCCGTGTTACAAACAATTCAATTTATAATTATTGGTCAGATAAAATAATCCCCATTACACCTTAGTAAAATTACAGTATAGGCCACCTCAGTTCGAGGCCAGCCTGGTCTCCAGAGCAATTTCCAGGACAGGTTCCAAAGCTACACAGAGAAACCAGAGAGAGAAGAGGGGAGGGAGAGAGAGAGGAGAGGGAGAGAGAGAGACTACAATGTAGATTTCATGAAGCCACTGATAATTTTTAATAGTTTGTGTTTTGAGCTCTTGAGTAATTGTTTTTATAATACTAAATATCTTTTAGCCACGATTTCTTGCTTATCAACTTTAGACATCATGTGCTGGTTGCTAGTTCTATTAGGGTTAGCTCATTTGCAGCATTACAACCTTCTCTCTCACCTCTTCCATCTTGTTCTGTTTGATAGCTATGAAAGTTTAAGTATATCTTTGTTTCTTGTGTACTAGCAACTATTTTTCTTACCTTCTCTCTTTATGTAGTAATTAAATGATGCCTTTGGTTTTTCTTCCTTTTTCTTTTTTATGTTGTCAAGCTTGAACTCAGTTATTCTTTTTAATTCAATTTTTTAAATTTTGTTGAGAATTTCATTCTTGAGTCCCTTTAAATGTTTCTTGTTGACCTCTTGGGATTTGATAACACATCAGGGTGCTCAGTTCTTTTATTTGTTGTATCATCTTGATTTCTGAGTTTTTAAATTGGATATTAGGATGAAAAAGTATTTCAAATTCCCTGGCTTTTAAGAATATATTTTGGTGTGTGACTTTTTATGATGTAGGTATATTTAAAAATAGTTATTTTAAGTTAAGAGAGTGAATTTTTTGGTTTATAAGTGGGCCCTTGCAAGTATTTGAAGCCCTTTATGGTTTTTCTCTTTGCAGGTACGGAAAACTTTTTTCACGTTAGCGTTCTGTGACTTTTGTCGAAAGCTGCTTTTCCAGGGTTTCCGCTGTCAGACTTGTGGCTATAAGTTCCACCAGCGCTGTAGCACGGAGGTCCCACTGATGTGTGTCAATTATGACCAACTGGAGTAAGTAATCCACAAAGAACCTCTCTGCCGCCACTCTATGGAGAGCTTTTCATAACGGGAAACTAGTGTGCCTTGAAAGTCAGTGAGGGATGTTCCGCCTGATGCATCCTTTAGGAAATGCTTCAAGTCTGACCAGAGAGTCACAGATAATGCCGGTGGCTCTTCTCTCCCAATGAAGGAACACTGGGTCTGCTGCACATTAAGTGTGCATTTCTTGCTCTCTTAAGTAACAACTACGATTCCTTAGAAACCACTTTTGTAGTTTGGGTGTGGATATAGAATAGTGTTTTAATTAAGTTGACTATTGTATTTTTGAACAGCAAGTCTGATCTGTGCTCTATTTTTCCAGTTAGGCCGATATTCATCTCTCACTCTTCAACAGCTTACCTATGTCTGTCTGTTTCACCTTTTACCTCCCCCCCCCTTTTCATTTAAATTAGAAACAAGCTTGTTCTACATGTCAATCCCAGTTCCCTCTCCCTCCCCTCCTCCCTTGCCCCACACCGACCCAATCCCCTTTCTGCTCCTCAGTGAGGGTGAGGCCTTCCATGGGGGATCTTCAGAGTCTGTCACATCATTTGGAGCAGGGCCTAGACTCTCCCACGTGTGTCTAGACTGAGAGACCATCCCTCTATGTGGAGTGGGCTCCCAAAGTCCATTTGTATACTAGCCTTTTCCCCTTTTTAAAAGGAATAATTAATTTATCTTTATTCTGTAGTATGTCTAATATATTAAATGTAGTCTATTGTGATCTCTTTCTGTAATTTTACTGTTGCTGCTGAAATGGAATTTGATTTTTAAGTAAAATAATGATGTATCCAACATAGCAGCTACTCAGGAGGCAGAGGCAGGTAGATCTCTCTAAGTTCAAGGCCAGCTTGATCTACACAGTGATCTGTCTCAGAAACACAGTGAATCTGTCTCAGAAAAAAAAAAAAAAGTAATCTAACTTACCACTAGATATTTTTCTTTTAGTTTTTAAACCTCAAAGCATTGCCCCCCCCACCCCGGTAATATATAGAAATTGACTGAAAAGAACAGTTAGTTTTAGATCTGAGATTACCCTTGAAAATACAATGTAATTTTTTAGACAAAAATATATTTAATTGAATTTTAACCATTGTTTGCAAATGTAAAACTTGATCTCATATTTTCCCATTACTTCTGTGTTTTTTGTGTATTGAAGCTTCTGGGTTTTGCACAAGTTAGGTTTGTTTTGTTTTGTTTTGTTTTTGCCTCACAGTTTGCTGTTTGTCTCCAAGTTCTTTGAGCATCACCCAGTAACACAGGAGGAGGCTTCCTTAGCAGAGACTGCCCTTACATCGGGATCTCCTTCTGCACCCCCCTCAGACTCTATTGGGTATGATTTGATTCCTGCTGTTTAATGACATGATATTTGAACTGCCTTCCTTTGGATCTTTTGGGTAATTGTAAACCTTTCCAACATTAGAACTGTTAAATTATGGATATTTTTCCCCAATAATGTGTTTTATCCCAGCATTCAAGCATTTACATGCATTTGGTCCAGAATGGTATGGTGGTTACACCTTTAACCCAGCACTCATGAGGCAGAAGTAGGCAGATCTCTGTGGGTTGAAGGCTGACCTGGTCTGCACAGTAAGTTATCTCAAAAAACCAAAAACAGACACAAACAGTCAGTCAGTCAGTAAATCAATGGTATTAAAGCTGCTGTAGACTATATTTTAAGATCAGTTGTGAAAAAGTCAACATGAAATTTTTGCATTCTGTCTTTTATTTACCATTTTATCAGGTAATGTTATGACTTCTGCTTAAAAAATACTAGTAAGTGGGGCTAGAGAGATGGCTCAGAGGTTAAGAGCACTGACTGCTCTTCCAGAGGTCCTGAGTTCAATTCCCAGCAACCACATGGTGGCTCACAACCATTCCTTATGAGATCTGGTACCCTCTTGTGGTATGCAGATATACATGGAAGCAGAATGTTGGATACATAATAAATAAATAAAATCTTTAAATACTAGTAAGTTGATGACGATTTTTTAAAAGTACAAATAATAATAAAGTATATTAAACTTTGATTAAGTATTTTATATTTGTAGGATGCAAGGAAATATAATGCACTCAAGAATGCTTAATGGAGATGGGATTTAAACTGATCTTTAAAAATTGCTAGAAGCTAAATGAACTTAGGGTATCAAAGTCAATATTAGGGTCCAGCGCAGAAAGCAGATTTCAGAGCTAGTCAAAAAGCTTATCTAAATTTACAAGTAGCATGTGTGAGCCTGTTGTGGTGCACACTTCTAGAATCCCAGCACTTAGTAGGCTAAAGCAGAAAGTTGGTGAGTTTGAGCCTAACCTTTGCTACATAGTGAGACCATAATTTCAGTTAACAACAAAAAACCTGGAGAAGAAAAGTGTGTGGCCAGGTAATAGAGAATCTTGACATTGAGGCAGGCTAGTATTTACTTGGGATATGACAACATAAGAGAATAAAGGTTTTTCAAACAAGTTAACCACTATTGGAGATATTTTTAAAGTAAATTCACTTAGCAGTGAAATACAGATGGACAGGAAAAAATAGGGTGAGGACCTAAACTTCAGGGGAGGCAATATGCAGAAAGGAAGGGTATTAATAAAGGAAAAAAAGGAAAGTAGTAATAGTACTGTCAGCTTAAGAGGAAAAGCAAGAATTTACTTTAAAAATATCTCCAAGGCACTATATTCATAGTAGGAAATAGACAATTATTTAGGTTGACTCTTAAATATTTTTTACATGGTCTGTTACTCTTTTCCCATTGTATTTAAGGCAAGATTATTTATTATTTTTTGTCTGGAAGTATGTACTTTTTAAAAAGGACATTGCCAAATAACATATTGGCCTGGAATGTTTCAGAAGTGTTTAGTTCACAAGTATTTGTTTTAATTTTACCTGCTTCCTCCTGTTCTTCACAATATGCTATTTCTTTAGACTGTAAAAAAAAACGTACTTATGTATTCACTGCTTGTTTATTGTGTGGGTGGTGATATGTGGGTGTGCATATGTGGAGGTCAGGGACAACTCTCTGGAGTCAGTTCTCTCGCTCCACTGTGGAACCAGGGATCAAACTGAAGTGGTTAGGCTTTCATGACAATCACTCACACACAGCCATCTGCCCGGCCTGTATTTCTTTAGATTATACCTTAAAGTATGAGAACAATAATAAGTTGATACTTTTAATAGGCCTGCAATTTTTATGCAGCTAACCTTCCTAAGGTTACACAGGTTAAAAAAATATCAAAATAGGGGCTGGAGAGATGGCTCAGTGGTTAAGAACACCGACTGGTCTTCCAAAGGACCTGGGTTCAATCCCAGCATCCACATGGCAGCTCACAACTGTCTGTAACTCCAAGATCTGACACCCTCACACAGACATACATGCAGGCAATGCATATAAGGTAATAAATAAACAATTAAAAGTAAAAAAGGGGGGGGGGGCTGGAGAGATGGCTCAGAGGTTAAGAGCACTGACTGCTCTTCCAGAGGTCCTGAGTTCAATTCCCAGCAACCACATGGTGGCTCACAACCATCCTCTATGACATTTGGTGCCGTCTTCTGGTGTGCAGATATATATGGAAGCAGAATGCTGTATACATAATAAATAAATAAAATCTTTTTAAAAAAAAGTAAAAAAAAAATCAAAATAAATTTCTGTTTCCAGGAGTAGTGGCTCATTTCTATAATCTCAGTACTTAGGAGGCTGAGGCAGGAAGAGTGCCATTAATTTGAGCTCAGCATAGGCTAGATCAAGACAGAGTCTCAAAAATAAATTGGAGGATAGGTATATAGCTCAGTCAGTAGAGTGCTTACCTAGCACGTACAAAGCCTTGAATTGTATTCTCAGCACCACATACTCTAGACATGCTTGTTTCTATAATCCCAGCGCTTGGGGTTAGATGGAGAAAGAGACTTAGAAGTTCAAGATCACCCTCAGGAAGTGTTAGACAGATGTTTCAGAAGGGGTAGGGAGGCTGGAGATTGGGCTCAGCACTTAAGATGTGCAAGAATGAAGACCAGAGCTCAGATCCTAGCACCCCTCATAACAGCCCAGGCATGGGCCCACAGACACCTGTAATGCCAGCAGCAAAAAGGGGTAGAGACAAGAGGATTGCTGGGACTTGCTGGCTTACGATCTAAGTTGAAAGAGTTAGAGTTCCAGATCAAAGAGAGACCCCTCTGCAAATTAGGCAGAAAGTAACAGAAGGCCACCCAATGCCCTCCTTTGGGTTTGTTCTGGCATGCATGCACCCCCCTCCTCACCACCACATAGAATCGGGGATGTGTCTGAGATGAAATGACTCCTCAGTAGGTAGACGTGCTTGCCATAAAAGCGTGACTATGTAAATTTGACAAAGGCTGAATGTGGTGGTCATCCCAGCACTCCTACAGCAGGATGGGGAGACAGGAACAAGAGTATTAGCAGAAGTCTACTCGCATAGACCTTGCCTTAGAAATAGAAAGAGAACTGGCTCCAAAAAAATTCTTCTAACCTCCATGTGTGCACCATGGCATATGCACACCTGCAAACACACACACAATAAGTTTTAAATATAAAACAGTTTTATTGTCGGGCAGTGGTGGCGCACACCTTTAGTCCCAGCACTTGGGAGGCAGAGGCAGGCAGATCTCTGTGAATTCGAGGCCATCCTGGTCTCTAGAGCGAGTGCCAGGACAACCTCCAAAGCCACATAGAGAAACCCTGTCTGGGGGTGGGTCGGGGACAGTTTTATTCTAACTAGTGAGTATATTATATTTTTATATCACTAGGACATGCAACCACTCTGTAATTTTGTCAGATTTTAACTCTATCTCTTTTGGCTCTATTTGTGTGTTTTTGTAGGCAATTGAATCAAAATATTGTTGTTTGGCTATGGCAATTTCTCCTGACAGTCTGTAGACCTGTGATGCTTTTCCAATGGCAGGTCCCAGGTCTGTGAACAGAATTGTAGAACATAATGAAATTAGCTTGGCCTCTCTGAAGGATCATATGGTAAAAATACAATTTGTCTCCAAGTAAAGGAATGCTGTTTTAAAATTAAGAAAATGAGGCTGGAGAGATGGCTCAGTGGTTAAGAGCATTGACTGCTCTTCTGCAGTTCCCAGGTTCAGTTCCCAGCATCCTCATGGCAGCTCACAACTATCTGTAATTACAGTTCCAGAGAACCCAACACTCATGGCAGAATACCAATGCACATAAAACAAAAATAAATAAATGAAAATTAAGAAAGCATTTGCCCCTGCCACATGTATTATTTTCTTAACTAGAATAAAATGGATTCTTGTCTTGAAAAATGTGCAAACTGTGCTAGGCAGTGATGGTGCACACTTTTAATCCCAGCACTTGGGACACAGAGGCAGGTGGATCTCTGTGAGTTTGAGGCCAGCCTGGTCTACAGAAAATGGCCATCATGTCAGTTATATTCAGTATCACAATATTGCATTTGTTACTAGTCCTGACAGCAGTTGTAACGGTCCTGAAACAAGTATAGGTATAACAAGAAATTTTGAAAAATTAATACATTGCCCAGTTTATAATACAAAGTAAGAGATAATTACTTCATTTTTATGTATCAGTGAGCAGACAGTCACTTTGCTTCAAAAATATTTTTTAGTCTAGCCTAAAACTGAAATCTAAACTAACAGTGATTTTCTAAACAGTGTTAGAATTAAAATTCTGTTTATTTTTAATTTTAAAAAGGTTTGTGGCAGGGTCAGTAAAAAGATATGCCACTGGGAGAAAGTCAACTAGAGGTTAGCCAAAGTCCTTTATAGGTTGGTTATAAATTATCTTGCTCCAAGAAAAGATTCCAAGTATGCAAATGCAATTTTAACAGTTTTCCAAAAATGATCAGAGTTGGGAATATACTGGTTTAAATTAAACAAAATTAAAACAGACTAAATGAGAATATACCTGTTACCTAAACCAGACATGCTGGATAGGCCTGAACTTTTCATTGGGAAGATATCAATGAGAAGCCAAATTATTATTAGATATTTTTGTTACGCATTGAATTAAGACTTTGTGTAGATATTTGAATATATTGAATATGATTATGAAATATTTTTCGTAATTATATACTTGCCTTCAAGGCTAGACAGGTTAACTTTGAGCCAAGGCACGCCTTCCTCTCCAGATGGTATTAATCTGTCACATTGATTTTATGTAACAGGCCTTCTCTCTTACAAATTAAATACAGGGTTTTGTTTCTCCTTGTTTCTAGATCACTGTCTTTTGTATACAGAGTTCTGGCTTGTTGTCCAGTATATTATTTCTGTCACTCAGGAAATTTCAGGAAAGATTTATTGCTTGTCACCTGTTATATTAATTAGACTTTCTATACAGTTCTGGTTAATTCATGCTTTTCCAGTTTTTAGTCCTGAGTTAAAGGGTGCTATTGTCCTAAGACTGCAAATAGCTTATCAATTTGTACTTCTCAACGCGTTATAAACTAAAAGAATTTTTTTTTTTTTTTTTTTTTAAGATTTACTTATTATGGATACCATGTTCTGTCTGCGTGTATGCCTGCAGGCCAGAAGAGGGCACCAGATCTCATTATAGATGGTTGTGCTCCACCTTGTGGTTGCTGGGAATTGAACTCAGGACCTCTCACGGCCCAGAATTTTTACATTTTTTTAACTGTTGAAAAATTCCTTAGCAAAGACCATATTTAGCTTTAGCTTTATAAAACAAGAATAAGGACAGCTTTTGACACAAACAGAATTTCTCGGTGGCCAGAAAACATAAAGGATACAGATGAAACATGGTACCTTTCCCAAAATCCAATTCCATTCATCATAATTGGGCTTATGCTAAGTCTTTTAGTGAATAGTGTTTATTTGCTATTGATTTCTAAACAGACTCGTGTAGTTAATATGAATCTCCTGAAGTAAGTTTTATCCTTATGATCATGTGCTACTGATTCTGGTAACATGCTTTATTCAGAGGCTTTTTGTCACACTGGGCTTAACAAAATGTTATTCTGTCTTTTCCTACTACTTTTTTTTTCTTTTTCTGTTTTTTAAAGATTTATTTGTTTATTATGTATACAGTGTTCTGCCTGCATGTATGCCTGCAGGCCAGAAAAGCTCACCACGTCTCATTACAGATGGTTGTGAGCCACCATGTGGTTGCTGGGAATTGAACTCAGGACCTCTGCAAGAGCAGTCAGTGCTCTTAACCTCTGAGCCATCTCTCCAGCCTGCTTTCACTTTAAAATTGTTATATAGTTATTTAATATGTTTTCATGTGCATTCCAAGGCACATGTGTGGAAGTCAGAAGATAGCTTTGGGGAAACAGGTCTTCTTCCACCATATAGGTCTCAAGAATCAATCCCACGTCGTTAGGCTTAGTAGCAAACAACTTTTTATCCACTGGGTGAGCTCACTGGCCTCTCCTTTTATATGTTCTTACCATTCTTTTCTAATTTCCCTTATTAAATGTCATTGTTATCTCTTTCTAATCTAATAATGATTTAATAAAACTGGTTGGTTTTTATAATATGGGGTAAAATGGTGACCAGTACGTGAAAAGAATGGTCCATGTTGGACCATCCATGGTCCGGTTGAAGTTTAGTCAGAGCCTCATTGTATCCTCTGCAAGCAGTAATCACTTCCCTATTCCTGAGAATCTTTACAAGTGTTTTATACTTTAGTTTCAAATTTTCAGTGTGCACCATGCTAGGCTCTTCTAGGCCAGCAATCATAGATTCTATTATCTGACAAAAAAAGAAAACAAGGTCACTCTGTAACCTATTAGGGTATTTTAATCAAAAAATAATTTTAGGGCTGGGAAGATAACTCAGTAGCTAAAGTGCTTTCCATGCAAGCTTGAGGACTTGAGTTTGGATTCCCATTGCCCACTTAGAAAGCTGGGCTCTGGCTGTCTGAATCCATGACCCCAGTGCTGGGAAGACAGACAAGAAGACTTTTGGAGTTTGCTGGCCAGCCAGTCTAACCAATTGTAAATTCTGGGTTCAATGAAAACACCCTATCTCAAAAATTAAGATGGAAAGGACACCAGTTTCTGGCTTCCCTTTGCACCTCCAAAACACACACTCCATGACACCATTGTGGCTTTCCTGTGTACCCCCAAACCATACATCCCAAGTTTCTGTTTTAATATTTGCTTCAATGTTTCTTTCCTTTTTTTTTGTTTTTTGTTTGTTTGATTTTTTGTTTTTTTTCGAGACAGGGTTTCTCTGTGGCTTTGGAGGCTGTCCTGGAACTTGCTCTTGTAGACCAGGCTGGTTTCGAACTCACTGAGAAACACCTGCCTCTGCCTCCCTAGTGCTGGGATTAAAGGTGTGCGCCACCACCGCCTGGCCAGTGTTTCTTATTATATGATAATTTCTTGTGTCTGGTGTTAATAATTAGACATGAAAAAACATTTTGAATATGAAAGATAATTGCCACCACATTGTCTTCCAAAATTTTGGAAATTATCTTTAGATATTGTAGAAATTTTGTTCAACACTGGCATTAAGCAGCAGTTATATCTTTGGGGTCCTGAAATATACAGGTATATTCTCAAAATGCTTTGTAACTTCCTAAGTACTTCCTTAAATTTTTCATTTGAGTAATATCAGATTATGAGAAACAGTATTTAAGAAACATCGTATTTTATTCAGCTAGTCTCTGCCTGGAGCATTTTATTTTTGTATATAATTTTAAAGGATAAGGGCTGCTTGTGCTGATTAGCCACAGGTAGTTTCTAGCCATTTATAGATTCCTCTGGAGTTTTCTGGATCAGAATCACTGTTCTTCTATGATGATAGTCCCTGGAAGCTCTGCTTTTGAGTAGATCATTGGCAGTATTAGTTGTAGTTATGTTTTTTAAACAAATACTTTTTGTGAAGCTACTACTACTACTACTAGAATTTTGATTCTTCAAAGATTATCATATTAAATACAAAAATCTTGTAACTTTCATTTTAAGTATTATTATCTATACAATTGCTCCAAATCTTATTTTCCAATGACTTGATTTTTCCAGGCCCCAAATCCTCACCACTCCATCTCCTTCAAAATCCATTCCAATTCCACAGCCCTTCCGACCAGCAGATGAGGATCATCGAAATCAGTTTGGGCAGCGAGACCGGTCCTCCTCAGCTCCCAATGTTCATATAAACACAATCGAACCTGTCAATATCGATGTAAGTACTAGCATTGCTAGAACTAAACAGTTCGGTTGTGCTTCTTTTTTTTTCTGGTGTATTTCTAATACAGATTGGAAGTAAATGCCACCTTTCATTTATCATGTAAGTGCTAGGTTCATATGAATTACAGATCCAGAAACCCTGTCATCTTCTGTGACAATATGAAGTACTTCTCTATTGCCAAGTTACAGTTATTGTCACTTTTTTCTGATGTTATCTCTGAAAAGGTTTTAAATTAAAATGATTTGAATTAATAAGAATTAATAGAAGCCCTTCAGTGAATTTATGAAGTCCTTCCTAAGATTTTTGTGCAATTATTATTGTGTTATAAAAATAACATTAAGAATTTATATTTGTTCTGTCATGAGTTTGGCATTATAACCAACAAGCGATTCTATGTACATATTTTCAATCATGTAGCTGGAACTGTAACTTAAATTTTATTAACTGAAAGAAATGCTTTATTATAAATTTAAATTTAATTGCCAAGACAAATCTCAAGTAAAGGATTCTAAAATCAGAATTTCTTTCTACTTTTTATTATGTTTTTGCCCTATTCATTTAAGTGGCTTTTTCTTAGTGCCATTTTTAACTAAGCCGTCATCCAGTCTCTAAGGAAGTGAGAAGTGAGAGAAGGAGATAGGGAATAAGGATCTTGGGAAACAAGGAGTCAGAGCGTATTTGTAGGTTAGGCATGTTCTTGGTGTGTTCAAGGTTATAATCTGCAAATGAATTTGAAAACAAACATTTTTTTATACTACTTCCTTTTTTCTGGTGCTGATTGTTCTGTTTCTTGGGCTTAGCTATTTGAAGAATTGCTTTATGTCTTCCTCTTTCATCCTTTTCATAACTGCCATAACATAACACATTTTCCTCTTTATGTGTGTCTCAAATTGTTCTGACTTACTGATATCGCCATTTGATTCCATAACCCTTCATTTGAGTTGACTGCATTCATTCCTACCATTAATTTTTCTTCGTCCATTTCCATCCAGATGCTCTCACCAGGATAGTTTTTGTTTTGTTTTGTTTTATGATACTTTTATCATGTGTTCCCTTGTTTGAAAGCTTTTAGTTTTTATTCATGCTCAGTCACTTATCTGAGGAAAAAAAAAAAAAAACTTTGACTCTGGGCTCAGCAATTGGGGATTTAGGATGAATTAACACACCATTTTTGCCCTCTATGATATCACAGTTTAGTGCATGAATCAGGGATGCAAATATATATTGATAGTTCACAGAATGGGTGTGATGAGCTCTACCTGATTGGATGTAGGAATATTTAGCAATGAATGGATGACCTTGAAGTTATACTGTAGAAGGTAAATGATAAGGGATTTATTAAGTACACTATATAGGGAATTATTTTTTTAAAGTATTTGTTAAGGAAATAGTATATGCAATGTTGTAGAGTTGCCTTTACTTGGGAGGAATTAATAGGTGATACCGTAGGAGTTCAGAGCTCAGGATAGGGCTGACAAATGGTGGCAGGTGAAAGCAGGCAATGTCAACACTGACTGATTTCATGCATTACAAAACGTCATTGTTTTGAGTATACTAGGTTTGTAAGTATGGTGGTATATCACAGCTGACCAAAAACACATTTTAAGTGTGATAAATCATCTTGATAATTCAGAAAAGTCTTTAGTAGTAGTCTGACATATGTAAGGGCAGAACTGACAAGAGTGTGTCTTCTGCTGTGTTCTAGGCAAGATACGATACATGTGTGAACTCCAGTGGTGTTAGTGGATAGACAGAGAGAGCAAATGACTTGAGGGGTTGAAGAGTGGAGACTATCGGGGTAGTGTTTTTAGAAGTCATGGAAATGACTGAGTGCTTACTGTGTGTCAGGTACTATGTTAAGTGCTTTACAAAGGTGTTCTTGGTCAAACCTCATGAGAAACAAATTATCTTATTGTGAAGGATATCCAGTTAATAAGAGTCTAAGAAACCAACCCATGATCACATAACTAATAAATGACTGAAATGGACTTAAGTCATTTAAACCTGGCTCTATTTTCTTGTACTTATCAGTACACAAGAAAAGTTAAAAGGAAACAGAAGATAATCGTTGGCTTTCTGGCATATAGACACTTGAATATAACCCAGGGCAGAGTTTATATAGAAACCTATAAAAAAAATTACAGTTTTGTATTTTGTCCAGAGTGATTTTAGTATACCTGTGGGAATATTATGACTTCAAATAGAGATATAGCTTAAAGAAAATCAGTGTGCGTGTTTTAATCAGAGTATAAATTATGTTCCTCAAAAAGTAAATTAAATTGGAAAAAGTAAAAAACAACCCTGAAGAATAGAAAAAGAAAACATGACCTGGTGAATGTTAACATTGTAGCAGAGACCATTTCTTTCTGGGTTACCTTTGTGAACTCTTTGCAAGTGTACTGCAGAAACCAAGGAAGTCGGCTTCTACAACACTGATGGGAAACAGTTAAGAATGCTGACTGCTCTTCCAGAGGTCCTGAGTTCAATTCCCAGCAACCACATGGTAGCTCACAACCATCTCTAGTGCAATCTGATGACCTCTTATGGCATAAAGGTGTATACTCATACATAAAATAAATAACTCTTTAAAAAATGCTGATGGAGAGGATGCCACTTACTGTCAAGATACAAATGAGATAAGGACTAAAATGAGTATTGCTTTTGACAATTAAATACCATGGGGGTAGGGGACTGACAAGTTTCAGCTGATACGGGTACCTGCTATATACCAGGTGGTGATGGCACATGCCTTTAATCCCAGCACTCAGATGGATCTCTGTGAGTTAGAGTCCAGCCTGGTCTACAGAGCCTGGTCTACAGAGTTCCAGGGCAGCCAAGGCTATACAAAGATACCCTATCTTGAAAAAAAAAAAAAAAGTACCTTTTATAAAAGCTTGGCAACTGATATCCAGAGCCCACAGTAGAGGGAGAGAACTAACTCCAGAAAGTTGGCTTCTTACTTCCACACAAACTCCGTGGCACATACTTATGTAGACACACACACACTTTAAAAATTATCTTGTGGCGCACTCCTTTAATCCCAGCACTTGGGAGGCAGAGGCAGGTGGATCTCTGTGAGTTCAAGACCAGCCTGGTCTATAAGAGCTAGTTCCAGGACAGCAGCCTCCAAAGCCACAGAGAAACCCTGTCTCGGAAAAAAACAAAAACAAAAGCAAAACATTTGTGCTGTGGCATACAGCTCAATGATAGAGCATTTGCTTAACATGTATGCCTTAGACTCAATCACCCAGCACCATTAATTTTTAAGTTTTGGGGGCTAGGCATGGTAATGTTCACCTTAATCCCAGCACTCAGGAGGCAGAAGCAGACAGATTTTGTGAGTTAATGACCAACCTAGTCTATACAGCAAGTTCTAGGCCAATGAGAGATCATATCTCAAACAAATCAGCAACTAATTAGGGATTTTAAAGTTGTTTTGACTTCAAAGGCAAATAGAAAAGGGCAGGATAGGAAATGGATTATCAATGCAAATTTGAGTAATAGTTGCTTTTAAACTAAGATTTCAGCATATTTTATAACAGGAGAGAAAGAAGCTAATGAAAAGAAGTTGAGGTAGTAAGTGGAGAATATTTGATAAAATTCCTTGAACTTGAAAATGATGTCTTGCAGGGGCTATGATAACTTAAAAGTAGATATATCTCCTTACACACTGCATGAACTAGGACAAATTTCTTAGCCTTAGGGCTGGTAAAAATCTGAATATTTTTTTTCTTATTTTGCTTCATTTTGTTTAATGTGTATCCCTGGCTGGAATGAATACACACACACACACACACACACACACACACACACACACACACACACACACACACGTGTGTATATATATATATATGTATGTATGTATATATGTATGTATTCATATTTCATGTATACATTGCAGACCAGAAGAGGGCACCAGATCCCATTACAGATGGTTGTGAGCCACTATGTGGTTGCTGGGAATTGAACTCAGGACCTCTGAAAGTACAGTGGGTGCTCTTAACCCCTGAGCCATCTCTCACTTTTATGTAAATCATTTTGTTCTCAAACTGGAACTTTTATGTAAATCATTTTGTTCTCAAACTCAAGTTCAGTTTGCCTCTGCCTCCTGAGTGCCAGGATTAAAGGCATGTACCAGCATGTTCAGCACTTGAAATGTTGGATTTGGGGAAAGGGTTAGGGTTAATATGATCCATGCCTTAGTCAGAAACCCATGTCCAAAGCAACTCTTACAAAAAAAGGCATTTTATTGGGGGCTTGCTTACAGTTTCAGAGGTTTGGTCCATTATCATCATTGTGGGGAGTGTGGTGGCAGGCAGGCAGGTTCTAGAGCAGCAGTAGTTGAGAGTTTTGTATTTGATCTGTGGGCAGAGATAGGCAGCCAGACTGAGTCTGGCATTGGCTTTTGATAGCTCCCAGTGACATACTTCCTCCAACAAGGCCACACCTACTCCAGCCTAATCCTTTCAAACGATTACAATCCCTGGTGACTAAGCATTCAAACCTATGAGCCCATGGGAACCAAACTTACTCAAACCACCACAGTACATAAAAAGAATTTAAAAGTCAGCCAGACATTGTGGTACACATCTGTCGTCTTGGCACTGGGAGGTAAAGGCCAGAGGGGGACAGAGGAGAGTGAGTGACTTTAGACACTATGGCAGATATTCATAGATAACGAAGATATTGCCAGAAGGTCTTGGGTGGCTCGTTTCTTCTGTGATGCTGAATCAGCAGGATGTGATAAGGGACTAGAAGCGATTAGGGGGAACAGTTGACATAGTAGTTGTAGAATACTAGAACATCCTATCTAACTTAGATCAAGTGAGTCAACAAGGACCTTTTAAGAACACTCGTGAGATTGAAAAGTGTGAGCTAAGAGTAGAGAAATCTACATTTGGCCATAGCTGTGGGGAGTTCCAGAGCTAGTGTAGGTAAACACCTGTGGGTCCTCCTGTCTAGAAAGCCCTTTGCTTTTCTGCATGTCAGTCTTCCTCACAGCCCCAAATCAGATTTCTTCAGCTGCTTCACCAGTGCCAAAATCCTAGTGTCATTTCTTTTGCACCATGGTTACCAGTTCTCACAGACCTGGGTGCTGGAAGCCCAGCATCATCTTAATCTTAAGGTATATCACTAGAAGTCCTGTCTACACCACCACTTAAATAAGGTATATCACTGGAAGTCTTGTTCAACACCACCACTTAAATGGTAGCGAATTAGCGCAAACTGATCTCTCTCTTATTCTTAAGCTGTTACTTGTTTTCCATGTGTCTGTATCTCACAGTGTGTTTGTAAATTCTCAAAACCACCAAAAGGTAGTGACAACACCAAGATTTTTATATTATAGTAGCCAGACAACCCCAACACCTAGGTCATTGTTTGAAATTATTGGTATTTATTAATTTTTCTGTAGACAGTGTTAAAGGTTTTGTGTAATACATTGAACATGGATGGTAGTGATACACTAGTAAAGAATTTGTTGGTTATTTTACTCAATAGGCCTGTTTGCAAATGGCCCCTATTTGGAACTAACCTTTTTAGAGACATTTGGGGCCATTCAAGCCCTCACGCATAAGTTAAACTGAACAATCATAAGTTAAACTGAATAAACTAATCCAAGTTCTGCAGACTGGGATCCAAATTTCATTGCATATGAAATTTCCCCTGCTACTGACATTGTTGTAGAAGCTATATTTTAAATAATAGAGACAAACAAAATCCTTATTTGAGCTATTTTGATTCCCTTCCTTTTTAATGTTGTATATCCACATTCCTATGATAGTATTCAATGTACTTTTGATTTCGTGTTTTTTTATTACATGTAAACATGTTTCATGTTTTAAGTTTCATAATTGTTTTGGTAAATGCATACTACTCATTAAATTGATACACCATAACCATAATATGTCAAAATGCCTATCAGGGAAATAATATTTCTGGTTTGGGGTGTGATGGATAATGTTGCACTAAACATCTTTGTGCATATCATATTTTCTTCTGAATTATTTCCTTAGGAAAAATTCCCAGAAGTGGAATTACAGGATCAAAGGGTATGAACATTTTTATGGCTCTTAATATGTGCCAATAGAATTTTCTTTAAGAATTGATGAAGCCACTGAGTGGCCTGAAATGGATTTCAGCATTTGATCAGGACTAGTAATCCTTTCTTGTAGGGCTAGGCTGGCAAGTGCTTCAATCTTTAGTGTTTATCATATACACTAGCTAATTTCATAGCCTTTGTTTTGTGAAATAATTGTAAGACAGGTTTTGTTTTGAGTTAACCCTTCTACTAATGCATAGTGAAAAATTCATTTGTTGTTATTTTTTACTGTGTGCTTTGAATAAATGTATTTTACTATTTGTTTATAGGATTTGATTAGAGACCAGGGGTTTCGTGGTGATGGAGGAGGTAAGTAGTGATTTTAGGGTTTTGTTTTTTTGTTTGTTTGTTTTAAAGGCAAAAATGCAATTGCTTTGCTGCTTGTCTCCTTTAGCTTTTTTCATGAAACAGACACAGAGAAAAATGTGTAGAGAAAACCAAATGGGTTTTTGTTTTGTTTTTTATAGTAGTTATTATCATTTACTGCTAGCAGAATTTAAAATTATCCATAACATGTAGAGAAAATGAGAAGACATAAAAGATAGTCTTAAATGTACCATCCACAATTTTAAAATACACTACCAAAGAGAGAGCTTTAATTATTTTATCCACTTTTTAATTTTTGCTGCCTCCAACTCTGGAGTTACTAAATTTCTTTTGGCCTCCACTATATACTCCACTAGAGGCACTTAGAATCAGGTTAAATCATTCTAAATCACTTTTTGTGGTTGCCTGCCACATCTCCTCAGTTTTTCAAACTTCATCAAGCATTTCTCATCAGCTTTCTAGAACTATTTGAAATGTACATTTATTTCATGGAATGATCCATAATGGAAAATGGATCCTCTTTCAGTTATCCTCTTACTGGTATAGTAAAGAAAACTTACACATGAGAAATTCCATTACGATTTCTTACAGAATTTTCATCTAGCCTCCCAAGTGTGATAGCATATGCTTGTGATCCTGGCTGAGGCAGGAGGAACATGAGTTTGAGGCTAGCCTAAGTCTACATAGCAAGACTCTCTCAAAAAATAAAACAAGAAAACTCTGTGATAATGTGTCTTGTATATTTTCTAAGAGATGGCAGTTGAGACTGTTGAAGTTTTCTTGCAAGAGGTCCTCTGTGTTCACCTCCTCAGCTGACTTCTGTCTCACAAAAAAGACCGTATTAGCTACACACCATCCCTAGAGCTGGGTTCTTCACTGTGACCTCCTGTGTCTTCAAAATAGGTCCAAACCCAGACTCGATATTTTATACTGAATAAATACTGTATAAGCCATATATCATTGTGGTTCTGTACTCCTGTGAGGATATCAAATAACAAGCATGAATTATGTACTTAATATTAACTGTATCACATAGTTATTCAAGAGTTTTTGTTGTTTGTTATTCCATGAGCCTGCCAATTAATGTTGCTGCCAGTTTGACTTTCATATGTCTTAATAGCTGTGGCTGCTGCTGATTTTGCCCAATACATCCAGCATTTGAATGTTTCCATCATGTTAGCGTCACAGCTAACCTAGTAAACAGCCTGCTTAGTACCTGAAATCACATGGCATTTCTTATCCTTGTTATGAGTCAGTTTAAAAAAAATCATTGGGGTTTTTATGAAAATATAAGCAGATTTTTGAAAAAAAACGTCCAGAATTATTTTGTGAAGCAGGCTTCAGTTCATCTAATTTATCCCCATGACTTCTTTCATTTCTTCTGTGTGTCTGTCTTCCTGTGTTTGCCTGCCCCTCTCTTTCTCTTCTAACAGCCCCCTTGAACCAGCTGATGCGCTGTCTTCGGAAATACCAATCCCGGACTCCCAGCCCCCTCCTCCATTCTGTCCCCAGTGACATAGTGTTTGATTTTGAGCCTGGCCCAGTGCTCAGAGGTAGTTGGGCTCTTCTTTCTTGTTTCCACCCAAGCAAACCAAATACAAACTCCAGACTCTGTTTGTGCCTCACCTCACAACGTGTGTTTGCAAGTGTGAGAGTTTTAAGTACTAAATTTCTGCTTGGCCTGGCTGGAATGCTCTGAATGTGCTTTTCACACATACTCACTACGGCAAGCTTTCTGTATGCTGTCCATTACACATTTTTAAAAGCAAGACAATTCTGAGTTGGGATTTCCATCTTGCTTATTGTTGTCTTATTTCTGTTTGGTCTTGATGATTTCTTAAGTTCTGGGTAACATGGGCAGGATCCTTTTTACTTTAGTCCATTAGATGATAACTTTGATTAAGTAATACTAATATTTTTTAAGAAAATAAAAATGTAAATGTAAACCCCTATGAAAAGGTTTTTATGTTGGGCATGTTGGCTCATATCTGTAACCTTTGCACTTGAGAAGCAGAGGCAGGAGGAAAATCACTGCAGGTTTGAGGCCAGAGAGAATTTTATGACACTTTTGACAGTTTTGTTGTTGTTGATGTTTTGGGTTTTGGGGTATTTTTGGTTTTTTTTTTTTTTTGAGATTTTGTAATATAACTAATTTTTTGTTCTTTATTTTTCCTCTTATATGTGATATATTTTGACTAATCCATGAACATAAGTTCAGAAAAATTGAATCTATATATATTAAATTATACTCTCATGTGAGGGAAGTTAGTAATATAATTGTAGTCTCCTATTTTACTGTCACATTTTAATTTATTGTTAAATTAACTTTTAAATTTAAGATAAAATTAAATTTAAGATAAAGTTTGGGTACCTTATTTTAAAACTTCTGGGTTATATTTACTGTCTCAATATACTTAGTAACCTATACTTAATGTAATGATGGTGCTTTAGAGTTTCCCATCAACGTAGCTGTCCTTAGATGCAGTGGACCTCATTCAGTACTCAGAGATGTGATGTAACTAAGTGATTCAGTAAACAAGAACTGTGCATGAGGCATGGACAAGATGTTAACTGCTTTATAATGTTGGAAATTATCACTGCTTTCTATAAAATGTATTGTTCTCTAGTTAATACAATGTAATGATTATAAAACATCTATCCAGATTTAGCCTTTAGATACTGTCATTGGCATCCTTGCTGTGTGAAAGAACATGACCCTTTTTTTACCCTTGAGAGCAGTCTATTTTATAATTCCTTGGATATTTTTGCTGCTGTATATGGAAATCTCCCTGGAAATCTCAGTCCTATTCGCTCACTATGTACTCTGTGGAGTCATTGCTCTAACCTCCTCTGTCCCATGTACCCTCTGTGCTTCTGCTAACTGAGCCTACTTATAAGGTTCATGTGCCTTATACAATATTGATACATATCTGAAATACAACTGGGATGCCATAGCATTTATTTGGTCTCCTTTATAATATTAAGTTTTTCAGGAAGTCTTGAAAGCCTGTTGAGCAGGGCTGGAGAGATGGCTCAGCAGTTAATAGCACAGGCTGCTTTTCCAGAGGATCAGGGTTCAATTCCCAGCACCCACATGACAGCTCACCACTCTCTATAACTCCAGCTCCAGGAGTTCCAACACCATCACATAGATACACATGCAGGTAAAACACCAGTGCACATAAAACAAACGTAAATAAATAATTTTTAAAAAGAAAAGAAAGAAAGCCAGGCCCTGGAGAAATGGCTCAGAGGTTAAGACACTGGATGGGTTCCATTCCCAGCACCCACGTGGCAGCTCACAACCAAAAGGGATCTAATGTCCTCTTCTGTCCTTTACAGGCACCAAGCAGACAAATGGTACACAGTCAAAGCACCTACGCACATAAAAAAACAAACAAACAAACAAAAATAAAACCAATAAAATAGTAACTTAAAAAAAAGAGGGAGAGAGAGAGAGAGGGAAGAAAGCCTGCTTAGCTTTGTTTATATTAACTTTTCAATAAAGGCAGCAATCTAAATTTAATAGAAAAAATTCCAGGGATCATGGACACTACCTATCATCTCTTAAATAATAGAGCTACAGTTTAAGAGCATATATAAATTTAGGGCTAATTTGTAAGAAATATTTTAACAGTAAGGACATAAAAAATGTTTCAGTTTTGAAGTTTACATGTTTTTGAAATATTGAGGCTATTGAATTATACAAAATAGTTTGTTTTGTAGAGTTTTGCATTGATTCTGTTGTTGGAATTTTGTTAGTTTTTTCTTTGTTTGTTGAGACAGGGTCTCTGTATTATGTGGCTCTGGCAATCCTGGAACTTGCTCTGAAGCCCAGGCTAGCCTCCAGTTCACAGAAATCCACCTGCCTCTGCATCCCGACTGCTAGGATTAAAGGTGTGTGGTACCATGCCTGTGCATTGGTTTTGATGTTTTAATTCTTTTTTTATCAAAGGCACAGGAACTTGGTAGTAAATTTTAGAAATTGTGCCTTGGTTTGGAGATTGTGTTTTTCTAGACTTGTTTATCTATCGTAACGTCATTAAATTGGCCAGAAAACACAAACAAAGCAGTTACAGCACTAATCACAAATAGTGCCTCCCTTGGCCTCCCCTTTGTACAAGGCCACTGTTGAAACATGCACTGCATTTTAAAGTCTAGATCTCCCCACTTCCTGCCCCTGGTAAGTGAGCATGCTTGCTCCTCCTCAGTGCTTCCTCTTACTCAACGTGGGTAATTTCCCCTTCCTCTGATTCAGGGTCAACTACAGGTTTGTCTGCCACCCCACCTGCCTCTTTACCTGGCTCGCTCACTAATGTGAAAGCCTTACAGAAATCTCCAGGACCTCAGCGGGAAAGGAAGTCATCATCATCCTCAGAAGACAGAAATCGGATGGTAAGGATATGTGATGTGTTTTCCCTGTAATCATAGCCAATACAGTTTACCATTTAGATATGTAATAGGACAGTGTGATGCAAATTTGAGTTAATAGTTTTCTTTTTCTTAAGTATAGTCACACAGAACTGATTTTTGTGCTCTCATTTCTAATCAAATTTTTACGAGGCCATTTTGAAAGGAAAATAATGATATTCTATTTCTAAAATAAGGAGAATGAGTATAAATAAACAAGTTTTCAGAAAGCATGATTAAGCTTGTATGTTCTAAAAGCTGGCTCAGAATTCAAGTATCTATCAAATGGCATTCTTCCATATTTGAAAATTAATTTTCTGCTATTTTTACCTTACCAAAGGAATAGGTGTATTGATTTCTTTTTATCTTTTTTTTCCCTTTTTTGATAACCAAGTCAATTAAGATATGTAAGGAAATATAGCACCAACAGTTGACCATAACATGTTAACGTAAAGTTTTAGGGATTTGAAGCCAAAACTAACCACAGATAGATAGCTGTTATCTTATTTCTGTAGTCCTCCAAATAGTTAAGATGCCATTTGATTTTAATTATAAGAATAGCAATGTGGACAGAAGTTTCATCCTGCCTAGTCCCTCAGCCCTTCAGTCACAAATAACACACAGAGGCTTATATTCATTATAGACTCTTTGGCCAGTGGCTCAGGCTTCTTACTGGCTAGCTCTCTCTTAATTATTAACCCATAACTACTAATCTGTGTATCTCCACATGACCTTATCTCACTGGAGAATGCCCGGGTGTCCTATCTTTCCAGTAGTCTCATGGAGTCTCGCTGGCAACTCACTCTCTCCTGGAATTCTCCTAGTCAGGTAGCCCTGTAGTTCCTGACTGTCCATTGGCCAAAACAGCTGTATTCATCAACCAATAAGAGCATTCAGAAGGACATCCCCCATCATAACAATATGTATTTCTACACATAATAAATTATTTTTATTTTAATTTTTTAGTTAGTACTTCATTATTTTATGTCTGTGGGTGTTGACTGAATATTGAATTGCATCATGTGCATGCCGGTGCTAAAGGAGACTAAAGAGTGCAATGGGTCCCCTGGAACTGAAGTGGGAGGGTTGTGAGCTGCCGTGTGGGTGCTGGGACTCGAACCCAGGCCTCTGGAAAAATAGCTGCTGCTCCTAAGTTCTGAATCATCTCTCCAGCACCAGTTATTTCTGTTTTTAAGTAATTTTCCATCCTAATATTGACCCATCTCAAATTTAATTTTGTATTTTGAGTCATGATTGTAACTTTTGCTTCCTCAGCATGGTGGCATTTTGTTATTTTCTTTCCTTGCTCTCTTCCTAACTTCCTGTCAGGCAGCAATATATTTAGCATGAAATGTAAGGATTTTCTCTTTTGTTTGCCTTGGCTTGACTTTTGCACTATATTTTTTGAGAAAACACTTGGTAGACGAGATTCAAGTGATGATTGGGAGATTCCTGATGGACAGATTACAGTGGGACAAAGAATTGGATCTGGATCATTTGGAACTGTCTACAAGGGAAAGTGGCATGGTATGTAAGTAATATGGTGCCATTGGCACAAGTAGGATATGTTTAAAAACTTTTGTTTAAAAATTCAAGCCAAAGCTGGACATGATGGCTTATGCCCTTAATACCAGCCCTCAGAAAGCAGAGGCAAGCCAGCCTGGTCTACAGAGCTTCCCGGGACAGCCAGGGCTACACAGAGAAACCTGTCTTAGGGGGTGAGGGGAGGGAGGAAGGAATGACAAGCCAGGCATTATGACACACACCTGTATTCCCAGCACTTAGGATGTAGAAGCATGAGCATTAGGAGTTCAAGGACATCCTTAGCTATGTAGAAAGTTCAAGGCCAACTTGAACCCTACAAGAGACTGTCTCAAGAACAAATACAAAGTCAAAACTAATCATTGTTTGCATCATTAAACTGTTTCATCAAATGCAGAAGTCCTCACAAAGGACTTCTCACAAAAATGATGGAACATTAAAAAAAAAAAAAAAAAAACTGGCTTCATGGTAGTCGAGGTTGTTGTCAGTATTTTATACTAGAGATTCAGAAAGATGAAGATCATCGAGCTGTCTAGTCCCAAAGGAAGTTCATTTTCCTTTTAAAAGTATTCCTTTTGATAATGTATGGGTATTATAAATCACAAGTAAACATAAAAATTGTTCAGCCTCACTAGTTTTCTGAGATTACAAAATTAAAAGATAGAAATCGACAACTTTTCTTCCAAATGAATGAAAAAAATTTAAATTGAATGCATGTAGATTGTGATTATAATCCTGTTTATTTCCTTCTTGCTAATGGAGAAATATGAAAATTTGGGAGACTACATTGAGCCTAAGCAAATAATTGGACAGCAATGAACAGGAAACCTTGGAAAGTATACTTCCAAGAGATACAGTAGTGATGGAAAATGAAAATAGACCCAAAAACCAGTGGTGGCACATGCCTTTAGTCCCAGAGGCAGGTGAGTCTCTGTTAGGTCAAGGCCAGCCTGGTCTATGAAGAGAGTTCCAGGACAACCAGAGCTGTTAAACAGAGAAATCCTGTCTTGAAAAACCAAAAGAAAATAGACTTGAGCACTCACTAGTAGAAGGTTTGATTAACATATTGATATAGCCATATATTGTTATATGAGTCAAAATTAATAATAGAGCTACAGTGATAATGGAAAGGTGTCTAATATATTAAGTTTTTTGGAGCTGCATATGCAATACTTTCATGTTAAAGGTCTATATGAGTGCTGGCTCAGAGGTTAAGAGCCCTGGCTGCCCTTCCAGAGGTCCTGAGTTCAATTCCCTGCAACCACATGGTGGCTCACAACCATCTATAATAATGAGATCTGGTGTCCTCTTCTGGTCTGCAGTGAAGGCATACATGCAGGCAGAACATTGTATATATACATAATAATCTTTTTTAAAAAGGCCCATATAAAAAATATTAATAGTATAAAAATGCTATATGAATTCTCTCAAGGTTATCATTTAATTTGTATTCAATAAGCATTTGACTGTGTACATAGATAAATTTAGGATTTATGCATACATACATACATACATACATACATACATACATACATACATGACAAGGGTTATTTCTGAGCAGCATAATTATGGTTTTATTTATTTTCCTGAAACATTTAAGTATTCAGCAGTATTAGGTGGAATAGCTGATAGAATAAATACTATATTACTTTGATAGTTAAGAAAAGGATACATAGTGGGGTGTGTGTGTGTGTGTGTGTGTGTGTGTGTGTGTGTGTGTGTGTGTGTGTTCATTCAGATAATTGAAACTCACCAAGTGAACACATTTGTGATTAATAAGAATAACATTTACAGCCTTGTAGAAGGTCGCTTCATTCCCTCTTCTCACTCCCCCTGCAAAGATAACATCCTGACTTCAGTAGAATATAATGTGTTATCTTTCTTGTTTGGCTCCCTTTTTTGCAATATTGTAAGACCCATCAATGTTGTTGGCTGTTTGTGTGTCATTCATCCTCTCTGTAGTATTCCGTTATGTGACTGTAATGTGATTTCTTCCATCTGCTGTATAATAAGCATTTGGGTAGTTTCCAATTTGGTACTATTTTGAAGGATGTTACAGTGTATATTTTTAGTATACGTCTTTTGAAGAACATATGTGTGTATTTTTATTGGCTATATGCCTAGGAGAGAATTATAGAACTACACCATATGCATACTTACAGTTTTATAGATACTCCCATCAGTACTGCCAATAGATTGTACCAGTTTACACATCTACTAGCAGTATGTAAGAGTAAAATTTAAGCCCGACCATGGTTCATGCCTTTAATCTCAGCAGGAGACAGAGGCAGGTTGATCTCTGTGAGTTTGAGGCCAGCCTGGTCTACAGAGAAGAGTTCCAGGACAGCCAAGCCTACACAGAAAAAAACCTGTCTCAAAATAACCCCCCCCAAAAAAAAAGTTAAACTATGATTATAATTTTAGTAATTTGCCAGTCGACAGTATAAGTATGTCGTAACTTTTGTGGGGGAAAATTGCAAGGTTTTATTTTAAACTGAGTTCCATTGGGCCTGTCATGTCCATAGTTTCAGCACTCACTTAGTAAATAACACCTCATTTAATGTCAAATAATTACAAAGTGTTTCTGAGTACTTAAATTGGCTAAACTGAATTCCCAGGAGAAAAAAAAAAGTTGACTTTATTTTAGCTTATGTTTTGAAATAGTAGTATAGGAGTATCATTGTTAGTTGCTTTGTGTGGGGTTGGAGGATGTATGTGCTCCATAGTCTATGATGTAAAGAAAAAAAAAGGCTAGGCAAGTAGTGGCATACACCTTTTTAGTCCCAGCACTCAGGAGGCAGAAGCAGGTGGGTCTTGGTGAGTTCGAGGTCAGCCTGGTCTACAGAGCAAGTTCCAGGACGTCCAGAGTTGTTATACAAAGAAACCCTGTCTCCAAAAAACAAAACAAAAAAGAAGTAAAGTACAGTTTATTATTAGGTAGTTAAATATAATTTATTTTACTGTGAAATTGGCAAAAAAACATCCAAGGATATTTCATATTTAGCTGGTCATTGGTGACGCATGCTTTTAATCCCAGTGGAAGGCAGAGGCAGGAAGATCTCTGTGAGTTTGAGGCCAGCCTGGTCTACAGAGAGAGTAGTTCCAGGACAGCCAGAGCTGTTACACAGAGAAACATTTTATAATTTGAAATTTTGCAATAACAATTTTCTTCCAGGTGACGTGGCAGTCAAGATGCTGAACGTGACAGCACCCACACCTCAGCAGTTACAGGCCTTCAAAAATGAAGTCGGAGTGCTCAGGTGAGCGTGATGACCACTGCTTTCCAGTAGAGAGTAAACCCATGATAAGAAGATTTATATAGGGAAGAATCTGGAGTTACAATTGTGTGTGAGGGAAATGTTCGAAACTGAGATTTCAATACAGAGAATTCAAGAGGATACATAGTTACTCTTAACATTGCAGAGAGCAGAACAAGGAAGTTAGTTGTGGGGGTTAGAGGAAAATGATTTTGCTTTCACCTAAGAAAACTTCCTAATATGTTTAGAACCACTTAAACAAAAGCAGCCTCTACTTCCTCACGAATACATTAAATAATATATATCTGAATACAGTTGCAGGTTAGACTAGATAACTACAGGTTAACCTTATTTTGCTCCTAGTACTTTTTTATTGAGAACATATTGGTCGATTGACTTGGCTCTCTTTAAAGAATTATCACTCACTGTCACATTTCTTTCTGACAGGAAAACGCGGCATGTGAATATCCTACTTTTCATGGGCTATTCAACAAAGCCACAGCTGGCGATTGTGACCCAGTGGTGTGAGGGCTCCAGCCTGTATCACCATCTCCACATCATTGAGACCAAATTTGAGATGATCAAACTTATAGATATTGCACGGCAGACCGCACAGGGCATGGAGTAAGTTCAGTTCTGTTAAATCTTCATATATGACTTTTGAAAACCACTTAAGGATACTTTAAAGGTATTAATAATACCTCTTATGAGTTGCATTTTAGTTTCTGTGCAATGATACTAACCAGTAGCTAGCACTCGCTTATTAAAACACAATACTTCTCTAGTACAGCTTTACAATTGCCAGTGGTGATTAGCACTCAATAATTTATGTGAACAGTGGAGGTACAGAAGAAAAAAAAAAGCAAAACACTACCACTAAAAAAAGCCATTACTAGTTAGTGGGAAATATGTGACTTATAATTCTGTACTTTCAAATCATTTTCTCTTATATGCCTGTATTTTCTGCTGCAAAATAGCCAGTTATCAAAGTTTTAAATATCTGTATTCTGATCCTAGCTGAGGACATCAAGTTGAAACATGTATGTATACTGAGTTTTGCTTTGTTAATTCAAAAGATAGAGGTTAAAATTAACTGGGGCAGGTGTCCTGGCACAGTCCTGTAATCCAGCACTCAGGAGAAAGAGGCAGGTGGATCTCTGTGAGCTCAAGATCAGCCTGGTCTACAGAGTGGGTTTCAAGACAGCCAGGTTTACATAAAAAGACCCTGTCTCAAAACAACAACAAAAAAGAATTGGCTCAAAAAGTTTTTGCATAAAAGTCTTCAAGTGGAAATAAGCAGTTGAAAGGTAGAATTCAGGGCTGTGGCTGTAGTTTAATAGTGCAGCACTTAAACAGCATGCCCAAACCCTAGGGTCAATCCCCAGCACGAAACAAAAAGAAAAAGCAAATTTTAAAGGTACTTAGCTGAGGCCAGGCTTGGTGATACTTGCTTTTAATCCCAGCATTTGAGTGGCAGAGGCAGGAGGATCTCTTTGAGTTCCAGAACTAACTAGAGAGACTCTGTCTCAAAAAAAAACAAACAAAAAAGTTAGCTGAAAACAATAAAATTTGAAAACTCTATAAATAGTTTAAAACTATATATTAGTATGCAAATTGCTTCTGTGTGTATGTATTGGTATGTCATTTAATATTTAAAATGTTATAAAGTATCGGGGCATTGATGACACACACCTTTAATCCCAGCACTCGGGAGGCAGAGGCAGGCAGATCTCTGTGAGTTCGAGGCCAGCCTGGTCTCCAGAGCGAGTGCCAGGATAGGCTCCAAAGCCATAGAGAAACCCTGTCTCAAACCGCCCCCCGCAAAAAAAAGTTATAAAGTAGATATCTTAATTTTCCTTTCACTGGTAAGGAAACAGGCTTTTAAATAATTTGTATAAGTAAAACTGTTAGGTCATATAGTTAGCAAAGTTATTTTAACTTAAGATTTCAGTCTATTTTAACTCTTCCCTCAAGATCAGTTATAGGAAATAAGTATGAAGCCAGGTACCCAAACCATATCTGGTTCTTCAACTTTTCATCCTCCCTCATTCGAAACTAGGCAATAACTTAACAAGCCTGTATTGAGCTGAGAACTTTATGACTCATAGTGTCTCAGTTGTCCTTCTAGTGCTGTGAAGAGACACGGTGACCAGGACTCCTGTAAAAGAAAGCTGTTAACTGGGGCCTTCTTACAGTTTCAGAGGCTAGGTCCTGATATTGAATAACGTCTTTAACTTATCTAACAAAACAATCTCAGCCTTTCAGTAAAGCAAGAAATTTAATCTACTCAAATCTAAAAGAGTGTAGTAAAAACTTAATAAAAAACCCTGGCAGAAGGGGGGGCAGAAAGGATATGTGATAGGTAGGGTTTTAGTTGGGGATGGTAGGGGAGGACAGGAGAGATGGAGGGAACTGGGATTGACATATAAAACAATCTTGTTTCTAATTCAAATTTTAAAAAAAATATCTGGAAAAAAAAAAAGCCTGGCAGAAAGTGTCAACAAAGATAAACAGAGCTTATTCAATTTCTGCAGTGGGCTGAAGAGCTCACACCACACCCACCCCTGCCCCACCTCAGCACCTCTGTATTTGCTCCTTCTTTGGAAGATTTGTTCCACATGCCTTTATCTCTGTTCTCTTTTTACATACACTTTTTAAGAGAGATTATTTCTGTGACCGATGTATATAGCTATAATGTTTCCAGCCTACCTTTACCACTGTATCCTAATTCTACAGACTTTTTAAAATTCTTGGTTGTCCCCACTAGATAGAAACTGGGTAAGAGCAGGGGCTTTGTTTTGTTTACTGATTTATAGCTGATACCTGGACTGGGTCCTAGCCTGTAAAATGAAAAAAAGGAAGGAAGGTAAGCAGACAGACAGACAGACAGACAGACATGTATGCATGATTACACAAAAGTGTGTATTACCCATTAGTTTGCTGTCCAGAAAGAAGATTCAAATCCTGTTCATATCACAACTCAGAAATGTTTAAAAAGTAAACAAGAGAGAGAGAGAGAATAACAGAAAAGAGTTTTTGTTAAAGACTAGTATTTATAATTATTTTGAGAGGATAGGCAGTTAGGTGCCAGGGTTAGTTTTAAAAGTGGCAGTAGGGAAGAACCTGTGAGTAGGGAGAATGATCAAGAATGGTGATGATGTCCCATCACCTTACTGAGAGTCTGGGATTCTCAGTGTGCTTGCAACCTACTGCTTACTTTAAAGACAGCGCGCTGGAGCACATGTGTCCATCTCTCCATTGGACTCGTCCTACGGTTTAGGAGCTGAGAAAGCACTATTAAGTTTTAAACCCTCTAACAGAGTTTACTTTGGTTTGGTTTGGTTTTGGTTTTGGTTCTTACTAAAATGACTAGATTTTGGGTTAAAGTGACAGATTTTTTTCTCAATCTTTTCAACCCCGTTAAAACTACAATGAAGAAATATTTTTATAAAGTCTAAACTAATAAGACTGACAGAAAGAAGATAGTAGCAACATGTTTGAAAGAGAGTGGAGAACTGATGCTGGGGTCAGTAGAAAACAAAAAACTAAATCATTAGTTGTTGATGACAACCATCGTATTTACAGCACTTACAGAGATTGGTTTCAGAGACTGGCAGTTCCTGCACTGGGGAAGCTATTTTGTTAATCCCTCTCCTAGCAGTGCCACTGAGTGACTGGCAGAAAGACTGGAAATGCATATCTCAGGATGGGGGAGGCTGCTATGTCTAGGACTTGGCCATCTTTCCAGGACAGTGGGGTTGGGTGACTGCGTACCTACCAAACGATGCTCAACTGTGCTGCCCATTGCACTCAGCTTTCTGAGGGGAGGGGGGACAGAGTCAGGGATTAGCCTTCCAATAAGTGTCCTGCCACTGAGATGCAACCCAGCATGTTCTCTTTTTGATTCCCAGATGTTAGCAGCCAAGCCTGACTGGTCCTACAAGTCTAAGAGTATTCTCTAGGGAATCTTACCAGACCAGGAGGACTCACAATCTAAGATCTAAGTGCTGGTCCCCACTTAGTCTGAATAGGGAAACTGTCAGATCATCAGACATTAGAGAAGTCTGGTAGAAGTGAAAGGTCAAAGCATATGGAGTGGGGGTAGGGTGCACTGGTAGAAACAGAGCCAGTGAAAGGAGAGGGAACCCCTCTTACCAAGAGAAAAACGTGTCTGTTTCCTTGGGGAGATTACAAAGCTAAAAGACGTTTTCATTAAACAAGATGCTTTCTAAAAAAAAATTTGTAGCCAGGCATGGTGGCACGTGTCTATGACCCCAACACTTGGGAGACAGGCAGGAGGATCATCTACAGAGCATGTTCTAGACCAGTTAAAGCAATATTCTGCCTAAAAATCATTACCACTGGGGGCTGGAGAGATGGCTCAGAGGTTAAGAGCACTGACTGCTCTTCCAGAGGTCCTGAGTTTGGTTCCTAGCAACCACATGGTGGCTCACAACCGTCTGTTATGAGATCTGGTGCCCTCTTCTGGTGTGCAGATATACATGGAAGCAGAATGTTGTATACATAATAAATAAATAAAATATTTTTAAAAAGCAAATAGAATTTAAAAAAATCATTACCACTGAATATCAGTATGTTTAAATGTTGATACTTATAGCATATTGGAAATTGTACCTTTTTCAAATATTTTAACCTTTAAATGTTAATTTAAAATTCACAAGGAGTCATATGGTTTGTTAGAATTCATTTGAGCTGTCTATAGCAAAAGAAGTTGAAAACAGCTGGACGTTGGTGGTGCACGCCTTTAATCCCAGCATTCGGGAGGCAGATGCAGGCGGATCTCTGTGAGTTCGAGACTAGCCTGGTCTACAAGAGCTAGTTAAGGACAGCCTCCAAAGCCACAGAGAAACCTGTCTTGAAAAACAAAACAAACAAACAAAAAAAGTTGAAAACTACTGGGCTGTGGTGGTTCACACCCTTAATCCCTGCACTTGGGAGACAGAGGCAGCGGATTTCTCTGAGTTTGAAGCCAGTCTGATCTACAGTGTGAGTGCCCGGAGAGCCAGCACCACACAGTGAAACCTTGTCTTGAAAAACCAAAAAAAGAAAAAGAAAAGAAGTTTCAAACTATTACACAGTTTTGCTGATTGCAATGGCATGAACAACCTGTAACCACTAGCACTTGGGAGCCGGAATCAGGAAGCTCAGAGAGTCCAAGCTTGTTTTATGTGAGAACTTGCCTCAAAACAACAACATGCTATTTAGTTTAATATTCATATGTCTGTGTTATATTGCATAGTTCAAAAAAGAGACACTAAGATAATTTTTATAACAAACTGATTTGCATAAATTTATATAAATAATTCAAACAATACCAGTTTGTATAAGTAAATATGCACCCTATTCTGTCATCAACCACTAAAGTATATATCATATTTGGGTATTTGGGGTTTTGTTTTTGCTTTTTTGAAGTGGGGTTTTACTATGCAGCCCTCACTGGCCTGGAACTCACTGTGTAGCTGGTTCAAACTTACAAGTTCCTCCTGCCTCTGCTGCATTAGTGCTGGGATTAAAGGCATACAAACCTGGCCCATATTGGGATTAGAAGATACCACTTCACTAGTGGTTGTCTCCAGCAAGGAAAAGAGAGTTTGTATAAACTCTGAAAACTTTGGGAGCAAGCATGTAGAAATCTTAATGGGATTGCTTTAGGGTGGGAATATGAGTGTATGAGTGATTTTTTTACACTGTCTTTTGTTGTGGTTTGTCTCTTTTTTTTTTTTTTTTTTGGTTTTTTAGTTTTTTTCGAGACAGGGTTTCTCTGTGTAGCTTTGGAGCCTATCCTGGCACTCGCTCTGGAGACCAGGCTGGCCTCGAACTCACAGAGATCCGCCTGCCTCTGCCTCCCGAGTGCTGGGATTAAAGGCTTGCGCCACCAACTTTGTCTTAATTTCAAACAAAACTTACTACAAAGTAACAGAAAATCATTTGAAACAGTGCAAACACAAGTACATGCCAATAGCCTACCATCCAGAGATAACTGCTTTTGATGGTGAAATGTATATTTTGTGCCCTTCATACCTGTGTGTGTTAATACTGTACACAATGGTTTTGCTACTATTTTATATCTAAAGAACCAGGATTTGCCTTTCTTTTTACTCTTTGCATATCACTACTGATTAATAATTTTGTATTCTGATCCCAGCTCTGCTGCATGTTATTTGTTCACTGGCTAATGCACAGTATTTGTGTATTAGCATTATATATATGCATTACAATGTATGTATCCGACATTTTTGTATGTGCTTTCTTTATGTGTGCTTTCTTTCTCCCATATTCTTCAGTAACCAGGGAGCAGTGTATGGAGAAAGATCATATAACTTGCCCCAGAAGTAGCCGGGCTCTCCAGTGCAGTCTTTGAGCTTTGTACTATGCTGCTTCTCCACGTTATACAACCCTTTCACCAACCTCAGACCTTAATGCCATACGATATTCCTACAGTCTGCAGCTCACTTACTCATCCTCTCTCCTAGAACTGCCTTTCCTCTGTCCTCAGACCCCAGACTCTCCCTGAGAGCGTCACCTAATGGCCTTGCTCACTGTTTCATTAAGAAAATGTGTTGAGCAGGAAGTGGTTGCACGCACTTACATTCCCATCCTGGGCCACAGAATGAGGCCCTGCCTTTTGAAAAGAAAGAGTTCCTTAGGCTTCCATGCTGCTAGATCCAGCGGTTAAATTCTTGGTCTTCGGTTTATTTGATCTGTCATAAACAGGGTGCAGTTAATCCAGTTCTTCCATGGGGAATGTTCTTTGTTCTCTGCTTAATCATACTCTTAATCTCGTTAGATTAATATGATACCATCCGTGTGGGAACCCTTAGAAATGCTGAATTTTAGACACTACCTCAGATCTTCTGAATTGAATCTACATTTTAACATGATCTACAAATGATTCACAAGCATATAAGGTTGAAGAAATCTACATCAAAGCATATTTTTCTGATTGTCTTATTAGCAGTTGCTTCTCAACTGGTTTGTCATCTACCTCTCTGGGAATCTCATTCAATCTTACCGAGTGGGGAAAAAAGATCACCTAAAATCAGTTCTGTGCCCCTCCAGCTGCTTAATTTTGTTTGTACTCTGTCTGCTTATCATGTCTGCTTGGATTGTCTACTGAGATCTTGTGTTTACTAGGTCTGAAACTCAGCTGCCGATCGATCTCTCCTCTAACCTGATCTTCAGCCCAGCTGTCCTTGTAGTTGCTTACCTCAAATGTTATACAGTGATCCTTGAGTCCTCTCCTTTTTTCATACCACACAACCAATCTGTTATCAACTCTCATTGTATCTGTTTTTTGTTGCTATGTTATAAGACAGGGTTTCTCTGTGTAGTACTGGCTGTCCTGGAACTCACTCTGTAGAACAGGGAGTGCACCACCACACCCAGCACTCAATGTGTCCATCTTTAAAGTGTAGCCAAAGCCTTATAAACTTCTTGTCACTTGTTTGGATTATCTTCCTATTCCGGCTCCCATTCTCATACCTAAATTATCTCCTGTCTCCCAGCTTCTCTACACTTGAGTACCTCAATTTAGTTTCAACACAGTAGCTTATTTGGCCCTGTTAAAGTAGATTGGGTTGTTAATCCTTCTTAGGGTCCACATTACACTCATAATGAACACCAAAGTTCTGTGCAAGGAGAGTAAAGTTCTGCAACGAGATCTTCTTCAGTGCACCTACCACTCCTACTCTCCATTCCCCTCCCCAACTTTCCTGTTACTTCTCAGATCTGTCTTTCCATCCAGTGGACTCTAGTGTCACACTTTGCCTTCTTACTGTTCTTTGTATGTGGAAGTTCCATGTCTGCCATAGGGCTCCACCCTTTTTTCCTTGTCCTTGGTATAGTTTCATCCCTTAACTGTCTTACCTCCTTAGAGTCTTTACTCAAAATATCCTATGAGAAGAAGTCCTTTTTAGCCTAAAGTAACTCCCCCCCCCCCAAGCTCAGCATTCCCTGTCCTCTACCAGGTTCACACATACACCTGGCACAGTTAATTATAAGTGGTACACTGTATATTTTACTGATTTATCTTTTATTGTCCATCTTCTGCACTACAGTGATAAATACCTTGTTTTATCTCCAAGACGAAACAAGAATAGTTATGGGTTAGCAAATGATGAGTTTTCATTAAACATACAAAGTAATTCTTAAGAATACATCAAAATAAACATTATCATCTCCATGTTACAGACTAGTAGTTGAAAACTATATTGTAGCTGAATGATGGTGGTACACTCTTTAATCCCAGCACTTGGAAGGCAGAGGCAGGCGCATCTCTGAGAGTTCAAGGCCAGCCTGGGCTACCTGATTCCATTTTAGGAAGGAATTTTAAAAGATGTAGGAGAGAAAAACAGAAGATGGGGGGGTGAAAATGAGAAAGAAGAAAATAGACAATTTGCAGGGGGCGGGAATAACAAAGTTGGACTTCAGTTGGAGATTTCAAATATTACTATAAGACTAGTAATCAAGACTGTGGTGTTCGTATAAGTATACATATGTAAGTCATTGTGGAAGAATAGGAGGCTTAGGCCAGGCGTTGGTGGTGCACGCCTTTAATCCCAGCACTTGGGAGGCAGAGGCAGGCAGATCTCTGTGAGTTCAGGCCAGCCTGGTCTCCAGAGCGAGTGCCAGGATAGGCTCCAAAGCTACACAGAGAAACCCTGTCTCGAAAAAAAAAAAAAAAAAAAAAAGGAAGCTTAGATATAGATACAATATACATATTTTCTTCATTTGATTTTTTTTATTTCTTTCTTTTTGAGTCTTTATTAACCTATTTTTTTTTTCATTCCAACCCCTCCTCTCCTCCTGCTTCCCCTACTTCCCCTCCACTCCACCTCCCTAGGAGTAAGGCCTCCCCTAGGAAGTCTACTAAGTGTGTACCATCATTTCTTTGAGGTAGGGCCAAGGCACGTCTCCAACCCCCACACCCTCTGTCTAGTCTGAGCAAGGTATCTCTCCATATAGAATGGGCTTCACTAGGACAGTTTGTGCATTAGTGTTAGATCTTGGACCCACTGCCAGTGTCCTCATATATTGTCCCAGTCACACCATTGTCACCTATATTAATAAAGGGAGTCTAGTTCAGTCTTATCTCAGTTCCCCATTTGTCAGACCTGAGTCAGTGATCTCAGCTCAGGTCAGCTATAGGTTTCCCCATCATGGTCTTGACTCCTTTGTTTATATTATCACTCCTCCCTCACTTCCATTGTACTCCAGGAGCTTGGCCCAATAGTTAGTTGTGGATTTATTTCTGCATCTGCTTCCATCTGTTCTGGAAGAGGGTTCAAGCTTCTCTAGGGTTATGAATTGTAGGCTGGGTATCTTTTGCTTTATGTCTGGTATCCACTTATGAGTGAGTATATACTATATTTGTCTTTCTGGTTTTGGGTTACCTCACTCAGGATGTTTTGTTTTGTTTTTGTTTTTTCTAGTTCTGTCCATTTGCCTACAAATTATAGTTCATCTGATTTTTTAAAAATAAGTTGTTGATGCAATTCATAAAGACAACATATGTTCAACATATGTTGCTATAACCAGTAGGCATTCATATAGAAAAACTGAACCATTAATTGTTAGATGACACAAAACAAACATTTATTTGAAGTGTACAAAAACAAAATCTAATCTTTCAAGTAACAACAGAGAAAGTCCTTGTAGTATAAAGATAAGCAGTGATTTCTTAGAACACAAAAGGTAAAGAAATGGCTTGAAGTACATCAACATCTAAAAATATGTCTAGGGATATATAACTCATTGGTAGAGCATTGCTTAGCCTGTGTGAAACCCTCTCTTTAGTCCCTGGTATGGCAGGAAAAGCTAGCTGAACAAAAGAAAATGAAGACAAGTTACGGTCTTGAAGAAAATGTTTAAAAATATATCTGAAAAAGTCTTCAGGGTACAGAGAGAGCTGTTAAATTCAGTAATAAAGCATAGGGGCTGGAGAGATGGTTCAGCAGTTAAGAGCACTGGCTTTCCTTCCAGAGGACCTGAGTTCAATTACAAGCACCAACAACCAGCTGTTAACTCCAGGCCAGGGTATCTGAAACCCTCTTCTGCCTTCCTCAGACACCAGGCATACATGTGGTGCACAGACATACATGCAGGCAAACACATATACACGTAAGTAATAATAGCAACACACTGCTCAGTGAGCCAGAGAAACCGGATGTGGGGCACCTTTTGTAATCCCTGACCTTCAGAGGCCAAGGAAAGAGGATCAAGAATTCAAGGTCCATCTCTAATAAGATCCTGTCTTGGGAAAAGGTTGGAGGAGGTAGGGGTACAAGACACTTTATTAAAGATGTTTTGTGAATGACAGACATTTAACAGCTAGACGTCAGGAAAAGGCACACTCAGACTCTAAAGGGCGTTAGCACCATGTCCCCACCAGAATGCCCTTTTCAGAAGCTGCAGCACACAGGTCTCAGTGAGGACAAAGATCAGCTGAACCTCTAACAGTCATAATTTCTTCTAATGTTAAACTTAGCATGTTAGCAGCTCTAGTCATGCCTAAATACCCAAAAGAATTAACAACAGGAACCAACAACCAAAGCTTATTCATAATTGCCAAAACCCAAGACAGCCAATATTCCAACCAGTAAATGGATAGGCTGTGGTATGTTCATATCACACATATACCTGTCATGGATTTCATAATCCTTAGGCTGAGCAAAAATAAATAAATACCTCTTTAAATTCTAGTAAAGACAAAACTAACCCATACTGAAGGAAAACATTGTCAGTGGTTACTTATATCTAAGGGCATATTTTAATTACAAAAATGAAGGAACTTTTCTTTTAATATTTATTGCATTAATTTATTTATTTTTGGTAGGTTTGTATACTCCATGGCTATGTAGCAATCAGAGGAGAAGAGGTGGATGGTTTTTTCCTTCCATCATGTAGGTCCTGAAGAATGAAGTCAAGCTGCCAGGCTCAGCAGCAGGCTCCGTTACTGAACCTTCTTCGCATTAAAAAATCTTTTGAGGGTATTCTTTGTCTTGAATTAACTAGTAATTACACAATTAAAGTTGATCCATTATGTTTTACATACCAATAACTCAATAAATCCTAAATGTGTATGAGTGTTATGCGTGCATGTATTTCTATGTACCATGCTGGTACCTCATGCCTGCTGAGACAAGAAGGGGCATCAGAGCCCCTGGAACTGTAGTTACAGATAACTGTGAGCCACCACGAGTCTGGGAGTTGAACTCAGGTTCTCTAGAAGTGCAGATGGTGCTCTTTAACTGCTGAGCTGCCTCTCCAGCCACTCATTAAATTCCTTAAAAGTGAAAGGAACTATTTATGAAATCAAAATAAAAATAGAATTTAGGCCACTATAAAGTACAACTGAAAAATATACAAACTACCCATTAGAGAGCTAAATTATTTCTAAAATGGTAAGTATTTCTTACTACAGAGAGCTTAGAAAATATCATTCTTCAGTCTTACTCTCTTTCTACATTGATATGATAGAAACAAGACTAACCTGACATAATGTCACCACCGTCACCTCTGTCAGTTCAGATAGCTGCCAAACTCTCCACAGAGACAGAGCTAGGGTGTCAGAGGAGAGACTCTCAGTTTCCTCCTGGAAGTCTTACGAATATTTGTGGAATTACACACAATTAGGGGAAAGGGGGCTTGAAATGCAGGTATCTTAGTTTGTCAGGTCTGGAGTTTTAGAAATAGCTAGAAAATACAAGAAACTAACAAACTTAAATGAACCACTAGGGACTTTCCCAAATAAACTAATTGATTAAACTGGTTTGTCAGCCAAGTGATTTTTAGTATTTTAATTTCTGGAAAATATTTAATTAGCGTCTTTCATGGTATTCTTTTTTTGGTTTTTTGAGACAGGGTTTCTCTGTGTAGCTTTGGAGCCTATCCTGGCACTCGCTCTGGAGACCAGGCTGGCCTGGAACTCACAGAGATCTGCCTGCCTCTGCCTCCCAAGTGCTGGGATTAAAGGCATGCGCCACCACCACCCGGCCTCATGGTATTCTTAAATGAAACACAAGCAGCAAAATTTAATTGGTGTCAAAACTGGATGGATGATTGTATCCCTGAAGATAGCAAGCTAGAAGGAGGTATCTGACTTCATTCCTATGAGAATGATGAGCCTTTTCACATTTTATTTTTATTATTTTGTGTGTATAGGTGCTTTGTCTTTATGTGTCTATGAAAGTGCAGTACATGTGTACAATGCCTACAGAGGCCAGAAGAGGGCTTGGGTCCTCTGGGACTGGAGCCACAGATGCTTAATGACCCTAAGTCCCCTGGAAGATCAGCCAGTGCTTTTAACTGCCGGCCTTTGTCTTCAGCCCCTTTGATGAACCTTCTTAAAAGTAACTGATACCCAAGTCTGGCAACCTGTGCCAGTATTTTCAGCACTAAGAATATTGAAACAGGAGAATCACCTGAACTACATACAAAGTTCCTAGCCAGCCTGGGCTACTGGATGAGACCCATCAAATAAATAAATAAATAAATAAATAAATAAATAAATAAATAAATAAATAAATAAGGAGCTGGCATAAGAAGTTATTAGCATTCTGTTTGTTTTGTTTTGTTTTTTAATTCTGATCTTTAAAGCTTTTCTTTTACTCTAATAGCTTGGTAGTGTACATCTGTAATCCTAACACTCAGGACATGAGGCAGGAGAATTGTTTTAAGTTCAAGGGCAGCTTAGGAAGTAAAATCATGTCTCAGAATTTCAATAAAAACTCTTTAGTGAAATTTGTTTGGTTTGGGTTTGGAGAATAGGATGTGTTTTGGATGTTTTTGTTGTTGTTGCTGTTTGTTTTGAAACTGTTTTCATACTCTACCACAGACTGAACATACATACATACATACATACATACATACATACATACATACATACATACATCTCCTAGGTTGGCCTTGAAATTGCAGTGATCTTACTGTCTCAGCCTTTCAAGTGCTGGGATTACAGACCTGAACCACCATGTCAACTGAAATTAAATCTAATAAGATAAAATTTTAGATCATGTCTCAAAACAAAACCCTATCTAGCTACAGAGAAGAGGATATATAAATATATATATAAATATATATAAAAATATAAAAAAATAAATATGTATGTAGTCAAGGAGGTATTTTACAGAAGCAATTCAGGAAAATTATTGTAGGGTTGTAATATCGTCTTACAGGGTTCCTAGAATTAATAGGCTCTTGATTATAAATGTTATGCCACCCGCAAGGGAGACAAAGATGAGAATCTCAGCCTGGTTTGTGTTGCTCAGATCAAGTTTGGCACATCATCTTATGCTCTAAAGGGTGAATCATTGTAAAATTCTGAAAGATGTAGAACAAAGACAGATTTTCTCAAGTGCTTTTACAGGTGTATGAATAGATTCTGTAAACACACAGTTTCTCCAAGGAAGGAGAGTGACAAGAGAATATTGTCAAGAGAGTGTAGCATGTTTCCTCTTTGCTAGTGCTGCTGCAAACACACACACACACACACACACACACAAAAAAAAAAAAAAAAAAAAAAAAAAAAAAAAAAAAAAAAAAAAAAGCCGTAATGCTCTTCTAACATTAGAAAAATAGAAAGGAGTTGTAACCAAGACTGTTCAGTGAATAAAGGCACTTGCCACCAAGTCTGACCACCTGAGTTCAATGCTTGGTACCAACATAGTGGAAGAAGAGAACTGACTCCCATAAACTGACCTCTGACCTCCATACATACTGTGGTGGGCACACATACATAAGCACTAAATTAAATGTTTTTAGAAGGTAGGAAGGAAATCTGTTTTAGTTATCTTAAATAATGGATACACTTCTGTATCATATCAGAATATAGTTTATTTAGTGTTGCTCCCTTCCTTACTCCCAGGCAGCTATGTACTTATTGACATCTATTGTAATTAGTCCAAGCTTAGTAAACTATGTTTTAGCTGTAATTTGTATAGAACTGCTTGATGCAGTAATTACTTTGAAGTATTGTGTGGTGTAAGTTTAGGGTATGATACTCACCCCAATTTTCTAGCTGGGCAAAGAGTTCCTTTTCTAGCCTTCCATTACAGACCTGTTTGATCTACTCTTTTGTAACTTTGGTTATGCTAGGTAAAACTCCACTATAAGACACTAGATAAAAATTAGAGAAGCAGTTTGTACTATAAAGAATTACACAATCCACTTGAAGCAGCTGTTACAACTTTGGGCACTGCTCGGTTTACCCTATCTGGCTTTTAGTAACCAGTACATCACTAGCTAACAATCAGATGTATCTTGATCAAAACTACCGAGTTCCTGACCCTAAATTTTCTCCCTTCAACCCTCAGTTAGATTTTATGTACTTTTTTCTTGCTGTGTTTCTTTCAGTCACATTTCTGGAAGTGATTTTTTTTAAATATTTTATTATGTATACAACATTCTGCTTCCATGTATATCTGCACATCAGAAGAGGGCACCAGATCTCATTACAGATGGTTGTGAGCCACCATGTGGTTGCTGGGAATTGAACTCAGGACCTCTGGAAGAGCAGTCGGTGCTCTTAACCTCTGAGCCATCTCTCCAGCCCTCTGGAAATGATTAATGCTATCTATCAACAATACCTTTTCCTTCTCTTCATATCTTCATGTTTTTGTATAAACCTCTCATTTATTATTGGGGTGGTTGGGACTAAGACCCCTCAACCTCTCTGTGACAGGATACTGATGTGGAACAAGTCTCATGCAGATGCTTTGCAGATAGTCATGCCCTGAGTTCAATGTCCACACCAGTCTGTGCTCCAGTTCTCCAGACCTCCCATTCTCCTTACCCTTTCTTCCTTGATAGAGATGATAGAGATGTCTTGTTTATGGCTGAACACCAACAGTCATTCTCAGCACTTTGACCAGTTATGAGTCTACAGTTCGTCACCACTGATCACTACATTCTGAGCAAAGCAAACATTGACATTTCTCTTGGGCCATAAGCAATTATTTAGAAAGCAGTTTAATGAACATATCATGTCCATTTAGAAAAACAACAGCAATAGCTTCCTGACTAGAAGGCCAATATTTTTGCTAGACATGGTAGCTTGAGTCTATAATTCCAGCCCTTGGGAAGTGGAGGCAAGATTGCTATAAGTTCAAAGTCAACTTGAGCTGAAGAGAAAGACCCTGCCTCAAAAGGGGGACTGTGTTAGCTTCCTTTTTTTTTTTTTTTTTTAATTTCACTCTGTACCAGCACTCTCATTACTCTACCTCCTTTTTTTCTCATTTAAGATCTTGCAATCCTCAAAAAAGCTCTTTCCTGGGATGAGTTTATCTTCACCTATTCTTATCTTCCTATGGCATTGCAAATGTTACAAAGCAGAGTTAGCAAGGTCACAGTCAAGAGTGCTTTGTTGCTTCTCCAGAGGACCCAGGCTCAGTTTCCAAACCCACATTGGGCAGCTCATGCTGCCTGTAACTGTAGTTCTAGGGAATCCAGTACCCTCTTTTGGCCTTCACAGGCACCTGCATGGGTGTGGCTAGCAGAGAGAGACACATACATACACATAAATAAGAAAATAAACTTTTGAAAGTTTTTAAAGCAGATGAGACCCATAATTGACCTCTTCTTTTCTTTTGCTATAAGAGTAGTGATGATGACATAGCAGAAGTCCAGAGTTATGACAAGATCATTTTAGATTGTAATAAACGTTGTGAAGGAAATAGCATAGAAGTGAGAGAGTAATGGATGAAAAGGGGTTACTTTTGATAAAGTAATTTAAAATGAATTTTTTGTTCAAAAAATAGTTACAGAAAAAAATTAGTTACAGATATTGATGTCTTCTGGGAAAACAAGGACATTTAATAAAGATAAGTTGCAAACAGTGTGAACTATTTATAAGTCTCTATTTTTAATAGTGCTCATGTATGACTTTGAATTTACGTTCTGATTTCAGAAGTCCTTTGCATGTGCTGTAGTTGACTGATGGGCATGCATTCAGTGCTTCACACCTGCCAGGCCCTGTTCTAGGCACTGGAGATATCTATGTAGTAAGTTCCAGGACTACATAGCCAGAGCTGCATAGTGAGACCTTAAGGGTCTCTGAAAGGCAATAATAACAACAACAAGATAATGTGGTCATTACGAGAAAATCTCCTCCTCATTAGTATTAATGTTTTACAAATATGTCATACCTCCTTTAAAATTAGTTGTCTTCACTAAACTTTCATAGTCTAATGGAAGTTGCATTGTAAATTGAAAGGAAGCATAGGCACATAAAAAAAACAAAGCAAAACAAAGATCAAGCTATTGCATTAATTACTACATAATTGACCAGTGAAAGATCACTTCCCATTGGATCCTTTGTTAAAAATAATAATGTTCATCTTAGTATGCATAGGTGGGAAATAGAATGGAAGCTGATTTGGGGACAGATACAGAAGGGAAATATTGAAAGAGGTGGGATTAAATATCAAGTGTATTTCAAGGGACATAGATAAATAGGCTTGACTGAGTTAAAGGTTTGTATTTGTAACTAGTAAAAGATAAAGCAGAGTCCTCATGCACCAGGATTTGGGCTGTATATAATAGTGGTATATTTCTATAATCCTAAATTTACAGTCAATTATTATGTAAAGAGGTTATCACAATATACCAATTTCAATTGTATCTTTACACCCCTAAATATGTTCTGTAGATTTTGAGGCCAGAGTCCTACTCAGAGTCTTACTCAGGTTAAAATGATGTTTTGTTTTTCAGTTACTTACACGCCAAGTCAATCATCCACAGAGACCTCAAGAGTAATAGTATCCTTCCTGAAACTGGTCTGCGAAGTCTGAAAGCATCCCGACTTTTTCTTCTGCATTTTGTCTTCATGTTATGTAAAAACAGTTTCATGCTAAGTGTAATATGCAATAAAGAAAATGAATCGATTTGCATGAGAGTAAAGTAGAGCAGGATTCTACCTGATGGCATTTCTGTATGACTGGGCACTGTCTTTATTATAGTAGGACTTTTTGTCTTGCTTGCTTACATTTTATGTGCCCTGTAAAGTAGATATTTTGTGGCTACTGTTTTAATTCATCTAATCTTTCTGAGTAGTAACTGAGATATGAAACTGAAGGTTCAAAATTATGTAACAGTGACATGAGGAAAACAATTTTTCTTTTTTTCTCCGAGTCTAGACAGATCCTTTCTGATATCATCCTTATTCTAATAAAGAACCTGCATAACTTTCCCAGCAGTGTTAAAGGATATCTGGGCCAACTCAAATTAGAAAGTTTCCAGATCTCCCGTAGACTTAGAAAAGCACTTTAACCTTATGCTCACATATTTCAAGCCCAAGAATCTTAAAAGCAGGTCATAAAAACTAAAGACAACTGATTCTTGTTTAAAGCATGTTTATTGACTTTAGGGGGAATTATGAATTACTATATTTTAAAACGAAAATCTTACTACAGGGTTGTAGAAACTTGCTCCGTTACCTTGAATCTTCAAAACACTTTCTCTGGTAGGAAAATGAGATCTATTTTTTTTTCCTTTACTTACTACACCTCAGATATATTTCTTCATGAAGACCTCACGGTAAAAATAGGTGATTTTGGTCTAGCCACAGTGAAATCTCGATGGAGTGGGTCCCATCAGTTTGAACAGTTGTCTGGATCTATTTTGTGGATGGTAAGAATTGAGGCTATTTCTCTACTGATCATGTTCTTTAACCCTATACTAGTGACTAGTTACTAGAAAGTCACTGAAGATCTTAACTACAGTATTTTTACAGTTCATGCTATTCACAAAAATCAATATAGTAAGCCAGGCAGAAGCAGGTGGATATCTCTGAGTTTGAGGCCAGCCTGGTGTACGTAGTTCCAGGACAGACAAGCTACATTATGAGACTTTGTCTCCCCCCCCAAAAAAAAAAGGAAAAGAAAAACATTCTTATTTTTTATATATCTAACCTTTTTTCTTCTCTTAAAGTATTGCAAAACTAGTTGCAATATATTTTGAACAAAATTCATATATGTTTAATGTTACTGAAAATTGTTTAAAATACTTTGTCGGGTTTGGTGGTGCATACCTTTAGTCCCAGCGCTCAGGAGGTAGAGGCAGGTGGATCTCTGTGAGTTCAAGGCTGGCCAGAGTTAGGTGAGACCCTGTCTAAAAAGAAAAAAGAAAACAACAACTTTATGTTCAAATGATCAGTATGCCCTGTTTTTTTGTTTGTTTGTTTGTTTGCAGTTTAAAGCATGTCTTAAGAGACCTATTCTTAACAGAAAGGCTGTTTCACATTTTTATTTGAGCCTAAATTGGAAATAGACCTTCTTCACACTAGAAAGAACTTTATAATTATGGGGCAGTTGGAAGTGGAAATACAAAAGAAAAAGACAAGGGGATATTTTTAGCCAGTCTTGTGCTGTCTGCATGGGTCTGTCTCCTTGTTTCTGCTTTGTAGAGAAGACGCTCTAAAAGCTGGGAACAGTTACTGCAGCAGGCTGTTGAAGAGTCATTTCAAGGAGCACTGCTGTGAGCCCACAGTGGTTCCTTGTGACCTTTCAGAAGGTCCGTAAGTTCTTTTCTTTGTGAACCCAGTCTTCCTCCTGTCCTTCAATCAGAATGACACATGACAGCTGGCTGAATGAGACACACATAACAGATTCCAGCTAACTGCTGTTAACTCTGTTGTCACTAAACTTTGATTTTGAAAATATAATCAGTTTTCATTAAAAGTAGGTATTCTCTGCTGAGATGTAACTATTTAATATTTAAGTGAATTAGTAAATAATAGTCAGTTGAGTGTTAATATCGTCAATATTCACAGAGGTACTCTCCGTAGGACCTTTGATAATATTTGAATAAAAACAACCCTGAGTCCAAAGAATTTTGAAACATCAGCTCTAAGTGGAATACAGGTTCTAAATATCTTTGAATAGATTTAATCTGTGAATAGATTAATCTGCCCTAATACTTTTGGATCACCTTCTTAGGAAAATCAGGAGGGCTTTCAAAGCCATATTTACCTGAATTCCCAGAACAATATATAGCAGTCTTGAAGAAGCAGATTCTCCAAATAGTGGTCTAAGTCTGTAGAGATAAGCCTAGGGTTACATTGAGTTGTTTTCTTGGGTCAATAGTGAAGTTAGCACGAGGGGCAGAGTGGAAGAGGTAGGAGAACTGTGCTCTGTCCATTAGCTTCAAAGTTTCCTGACCGGCCTTGGGTCTTTTCATCTGAAATGTTAGATCAGAGTAGTCAATGACAAGACCCTTTCTTAGATTCCATGTTACAGTTAGCTAAGTTTCTTTTTAAATTCTTTGATATATTCTTAACTGTTTCAGTTTATTAGAAGAGACTATTTGGTGGTTGTGTGCTGGCCTTAAGGCACCAAGGAGAAGGGGGAGAAGCATTTTTGCTTCTGAAATTATACAAGCAAAAAATTAAAACTGATCACTCACATGCTTCAATGATGCATATCTTTTGACACGAGGTTTGTCCTAGGTCCAGTCTCTAGGTTTGTTATCTTTCATAAGCCATAGTTTATATCATTATATAAGATGTTTCTATTTAATTCTGATTATTTTTTTGTTGATATCCTGGATCAATGAGTTTATCTTTTATTCTGCCATGCTAAATTTTAAGAGAGCAAGAATAGCCAACGATGCACTTTATTGTTGAATAAAACTTCCAGTTGATACCTGCCTTCAGAAAAGAAATATGGGGAGCTTGTTCAGTCCTTAAGAACTCTGGCTATTCTTTCAGAGGACTTGGGTTTAATTCCCAGCGCCTACGTAGCAACTCACAACTCTCTGTAAACTCTAATTCCAGGACATCTGGTTTGTTTCATACTAAAATAGCAGCTATCAACAAAGTGTGTGACAACAACAAATAGAGAAACATTCTCCTGCAGCCTTGTACTTTGACTCTCTCTCTTCAGGTTTTCCCACAGATGTCCTCCCATCAGTGTTCCTTAACGTGTGGTGGACAGCAGACTCACGTGCAAGCATAGTAAAGCATGGGTCCCACGGGGAGTGTAGTCAGCACTGAGCAGGCTCCACAGGCAGTTGTGACTTGCTGCTATAGTTGAGTACTGTTACTCTTCAGGGGATACTGCCCTTACCAAGGCCAGGAACTTTGTCCTCCAGCTAGTTTTGCAAAGTTTCCTTAATACTATCTACCACTTCTTCAATTCCTTTCTAACAAAACAGTATAAGAGATACAAAGTGAAAGAAGAAACATGCTGTTTCTTCACCTATGGTTGTGTTTCATATAATAAGAAACTTGAGTTGTGCAATAGAATGCTTACATTATGTTAAAATTTGGTAAATACCATTTTGTCTTTGTTTGCCCTAGAAGCAACAACTAAAAATTTATTTGTACAATTTTCTAATAAGTCAACCTGTTGTGTGTTACTCTTGTTAGTAAAGCTTTTTTTTGGGGGGGGGTTGTTTATTTGTTTGGTTTGTTTTGGTTTCTTGAGATAGAGTTTCTCTGTGTAACAGTCCTGGCTGTCCTGGCACTCTCTCTGTAGAACAGGCTGACCTCAAACTCAACTCCTCCTGCCTCTGTCTCCCAAGTGCTGGGATTAAAGGCATGCACCACCACCAGCATTTTTTATACCACATATTTATGATATAACTTGGAAGGACATTAGTTGCTTGTGCCTACTCCCAAGCTTTTTGTAAGTGCACAGCTAGTATTTCTTTGCTAATCAGAAAAAGGAAGTGGAGCCCAACTCTGATAGGATAGTCCTGAGAAATGGTTAGATGGCAGCAATGGTGTTTGTTCAGAAGGAGGATTGCTGATAAAATTACAAAATCTTAGTAACACCTCAAGGAAATTCGGTTCTGAAATCACCTTTCAGAATTTATAAAGCAGAGGTTTTCCCCTTTTCCTTAGTTGGTTCCTTCATTTCTTTGACCATTCATAGGAAAATGACATACTAGATGATTTCTTTAAATATGATGTTGCTCTAGGAATTATCATAGTGTGTATTTCAGTCTTTATTCAGCTGAACTTAAGAATAAACTAGAATTTTTCTTCCTTACTTAACAGGCACCAGAAGTAATCAGAATGCAAGATAAAAACCCATACAGCTTTCAGTCAGATGTATATGCATTTGGGATTGTTCTGTACGAACTAATGACTGGCCAGCTACCTTACTCGAACATCAACAACAGGGATCAGGTAAATATTTATCATCTCTGGGGATTATTTTAGTACTTCTCTTAAGGCTTCGGTTCTTTGTAGGAAGGAAGTCTGGAGATGGAGGCAAACATGAATAATAGAGCTATTGGTCTTTGTAATCAGCTTTAGAAAATGTTCTCGTGCTCTTGACAGTTGGGAGGCTTTTGCTTGGAATGTTGCTCATAAATGTTACAATGGAGTGACATCCCCAATTTTGTGACTAGAAATTAGAAGTAGAACAATAGAGATAATGCCTGGTTCTTGGTTATAGAACTAAAAGAATGAACTCTGGAGCCTGTTGTGGTGGTGTAGGCTTTTAATCCCAGCACTCAGGTGGCAGAGATGGGTGGATCCCTCTGTGAGTTTGAGGTTGGGCTGGTCTAGAGTTCCAAGCCAGCCCTGACTTTAAAAAAAATAAAAAACAAACTTGCTGTCATCACAGATATACTTTTGTGTATATACTTTTACCCTTTGATTGTATCACAGTGTGCAATGTCAGAGCAAGGGCTCAGCTATGAACATGATCTTCCAGATTTAAGATGCCAGCCAATAACATCACCTCACAAAGCTTTGCTCCTCTGTGTTCTCCCAGTAAGCTCCCTTAGACTTTCCTCTCTTTATTTCTGTCCCTTCCCCCACTCTCTCTTCACCTTTCAACAGAATAGTATCCTGTAATCCAGGCAGGGTTTGAGATCTCTCCAGAATATTGGGATTGCAATTTGTGCCACCAATCCCAGCTTACCAACTCCCAAAAAGTGAATGAACTGTTATTACTAAAATTCCCTTGAAAGTGTGTATGTGAATGTATATGTGAAGAGGAAAGTAATGGCGCTTAAATTGTTCATTAGAAGACAGTTATCCAGATAAGCAGTGGTTAGGAGTATTTATGCCATATGCTGTGACTTGCATCATAATTACCTAAAAGACTGCTGAAAAGATGGCTCAGTAGTTAAGAGTCCACCGCTGTTGCAAAGAACCTGATAGCAGTTGAGAGCTCCCCCGTGGGTGGCTAACAGCCCATTCAAGGGGCTATGGCACCCTCTAATGGCCTCAATGGGCAGCTGCACACACATGCTCATACCCCCACACAGATATTCACCCATACATTTAATGAAAATAAAAATCTTTACATTGTAAATAGAGAGATCCAGGGTAGATTGTGATTCAGTGGGGTAGCGTCCAAGCACATGTGCTTTTTCATGTTTCTGGAATAATTCTGATGCATACAAAAGATGAGAAGTATTCCAAATTGTAAAAGCAAGCAAATGTGGAGGACTTGTGGATTTCATTCATCATGACTCCCAGCCAAATAAAATGGTAGACTTCTTCCTTCATTGAAGGGATTTTTAAAATCATTTTGTTGTTATGTATATGTGTGACATGTATATTGTGTACCTAAGAGATCAGAGGACAATTTGGTGGCATTGTTTCTCCCCTTCCCCTTTATGTAAGTTCTAGAGATGGAACTCAGGTTGCCAGGCTCATGTGTCTAGAACTTTCCCCTCTGAGCCATGTCTCTGGCCCAGTATGTCAGTAGCTAAACTCTTGGTCCTTTTGTTGATAATCTGACTTTTTTTAAATCTGATCTATTTGTTTGGTTGGTTTGTTTTTCAAGACAGGGTTTCTCTGTAACAGTGCAGGCTGTCCTGGAACTCACAGAGATCTGCGTGCCTCTGCCTCCTGAGTGCTGGGATTAAAGGTGTGCCACCAATGCCCGGCTCTGATTTATTTATATTCTTATGTATTTATTTATTGGCATTTGGGGGTTGAATGTAGGGTGTTGTGTATGCTAAGCACATGCTCTACCACAGAGGTGTGTCACAGCCCTCAGATACTACTTTTTTTTTTTTTTTTTTTTTTTTTTGTTACATTCCAATCCCAGTTTCCCCTCCCTCCTCTCCTCCCACTCTCCCCACTGATAACCTGACTTTTAAACTTCGGCTATGATATGGTATGAAAAAGATGTATTCTAATGGTAAAAGGATACTTAACTTTTTGACAACCACCTATTAATTTAAAAAAAAAAAAAACTATATCACTTTTCATTCCTGGACCCAATATGAGGTTCTAGATTGTTCCATCAGTTACCACTTGGTTTGGGGGGGGGCGGGCGGGGGGAGCGGGGTTTCAAGACAGGGTTTCTCTGTGTGGCTTTGGAGCCTATCTGGAGACCAGACTGGCCTCGAACTCACAGAAATCTGCCTGCCTCTGCCTCCCGAGTGCTGGGATTAAAGGCGTGCACCACCAATGCCCGGCTTACCACTTGGTTTTTTGTTTTTGTTTTTTTTGGGGGGGGGCGGGTTGTAGACATCTTAGTAGTAGTAGCTTTAGTGTTTCATTTCCACAGAGACTACTAGTTGAGTGGCCTTTTATGTTTTGTTGATACTTGTATATAAATCACTTTGTGTTTTTATATAAAGAAATATGTACTCAAATATTTGCTGGTTTTAAAAATTGTTTTTCAAATGCAGTTTAACTATCATTAATGTATTCTTGACTCAAGAGACATGATGTGCAAATGAAAAAAACAAAAAACGAAGTGTGTTCTAAATTACGCAGTAATTTATGTAATGATTTGTTAAGGGCTCACAAGTTCAGAGATTTCAGTCTGCTGTTCATGACTTTATTGGTTCTGGGCCCTGAGTAAGCAGAACATTATGACATCAAGAGCATGCTGAGGAGGAAGCTGTTCTCCTCAGCAGACAAGAATACTGAACCTCTATATCTCTATATCTTTACCCAACAAGGATATTGATTAAGAGGGAGTGAGGGGGGGAGGGAAGGAGGGAAGTGGCTTGTTGAATTGTTTTGTTGATAGGTTTATTTAATTTGTTGGGGTTGAATGTTACACTGCATACATGTAATGATAAAAGGACAGTTTTCAGGTGTCGGTTTTTCTGCTACCATGTGAGTCACTAGATCAAGTCCAGGTCATCAGGCTTGGTGACAGGTGCCTTTGCCCACTTAGATATTTTGCCAGTCTGAGATTTGGGGTCTTCTATTAAGGCCATGGTTCCTTACGAATTAGTGTTTGTACAGGGTGAAAAATCTAAAGCATGCCAGAGTTCTGTACACATCTGCTTCTTGGCATTTGAGGTGCCTTGTCTTCCATGGGAGTATAATAAATGAAAGTAAAGCAAAGGCTTGTTCTCTCCGAGAGAATTCTCGTGAGTGACCAACAGAAGTTAAGGCCTTTGTCACTTAAGTTTTCCTAGCAGTATAGTTGAGCTCTTAGAGTTTCCCAGTCTAAAGCCAAGTTTCATGTTTAGTTAAAAAAAAAAAAGAAGGAAAAAAATTATAAATCTTCCACCTACTCTTAATCCACTTGATTGCCCTGTGTGCCCCACTGTCTTCAGACTGCCCCTTAGGTGGAGTCTCCTATTTTGAAAGGATGACTTTGGTAGCACCATTCATCCTTTTGAGTTCTGTCTCACTTTTCCTCTACCTTGGTCTCCTGGGATCTCAGAGTAGACCTGTGCTTGAGAATCTATGAATTGCCTTCTTTTCCATAAGAAGTGGGACAACGGCTTTTTCACTGTGCCCTGTAGCTGCTGTTCATCTGCACTTCCACCCTTCTGTAGTTTGGGGTGCGTGTTTTGCATGTAAACTCAACGCAAAGCTCTGGTAGGGCAATATTGATACAGTGGCAGGTATTGTGCTCAAGACCTGTATCATCTTACTCCAGGGGTTTTGTTGTTGTTGTTGTTGGGTTGTTTTGTTTTTATCAATGATGAATATAGGGGATTGAGTTAAAGAACTTCAGTTCTAAAGGTCGTAGGGACTGGGAAGGTGGCTCAGTCATTAAAGTGTTTACCAAGCAAGCATAAGAACCTGAATTCAGATCTCCAGCACTCATGCAAAAAACTTTGCATGTTGACAGGTGGCTATAACCATAGCTCTGAGAGACAGAGACAGGAGGATCCCTGGAGTATGTTGGCCAGCCAGGCTAGCAAGATCATGAGCTCCAGGTTCAATGAGAGACCCGATCTCAAAAATTAAGGTGGAAATGAAGTCAGGGAACACCCAACCTCAGTCTCTCCCCAGCATGCATACATGCATACATAAATACACAGACTCAAAAATAAATAAAAATCAGATTGTATATTAAAGTAGGTCTTTTGACACTCTAAGGATAACCACCTCTGCCTTACTTTGTAGAAAAGTATGGAGGTGGGCGGGGTGTGTGTGTGTGTGTGTGTGTGTGTGAGAGAGAGAGAGAGAGAGAGAGAGAGAGAGATGAAGAAATCGAGAAATCACTTCATAGGGCTACACAGAGAAATCCTGTCTCAAAACAAAACAAAAATAAATTTAAGCCAGACAGTTGTTACTTTAATTCCAACATTCAGAAGGCAGAGGCAGGCAGATCTCTGTGAGTTCAAGTCTGGTCTATGGAGTGAGTTCCAGAACAGCCAGAGCTACACCATGTGCATGCCCAGTGCCCAAGAAGGTCAGAAAAAGATGTCAGATACCCTGAAACTAGAGTTATGGGTGGTTGTGAGCCACCATAGATGCTGGGAACCAAACCCAGGTCCAGAGCAGTGAGTGCTTTTAGCTCTAGGCTGTCTCTCCACCCATTTGTTTGTGTCTCATCAGTCTGTTGCTTCCTTCCTCCTCTACCTTGGTTTCTCTACCAAGTTAAGATTAATATTGTACTCATTTAAGCTGCATGTTTAGACTGGATATACCCTCATAGCTCTCTTTTTCTTGAAGCGTAAATTCTTACACTTTAAGTATATTGCAGTTAATATTGATGCATAATAAATCACCCAAAATACAGTGATTTAAAACAAATTATACGGCTGGAGAGATGGCTTAGAAGTTAAGAACATTTGATCTTCTTCCAGAGGACCCAGCATCCATACTGGGTTGTTCACAACTGCTTGTAACTCTAGCTCCAGGACATCTGAAGCTCCCTTTAGCCTCTGTAGATACCCTCATTTCCTTGGCATGTATACACACAGACACATAAATTTTAACAAATAAAGTAAGTCAAGGCCTTTAGTCTAGCACTGGGGAGGCTGGAGCAGATAGTCTTTGTGTGTTCAAGGGCAGACTGGTGTACATAGTCAGTCTTGGGTCAGCCAAGACTACACACTAAGACCCTGTCTAAAAGCAAACAAATAAGAGGTGTTAGAGACAGTGGTTTGGTGGTTAAGACCACTGGCTGCTCTTCCAGATGACTCTGGTTCAATTCCCAGCACTCACGTAGCCACTCACAGCCATCTGTAACACCACTCCCAAGGAACCCTTTTCTGGGCTCTGAGGGTGCTGTACACACATGGTCATGCACAGATATCCATGTAGATAAAAGACCAATAGACATAGAAATGAAGATTTGTAATTTGAGCTGATGTCATTTACATCTGTTTCCTATGGCATCGACTAGAATAACTTGGGTAAGTACAGAAAATGTTTGCTTACCAAGTAACTCATTCATATACCTGCTGAGTTGATGCTGTCAGCTACAAGGTCACTCGGTGCCAAGGATCAGGTTCCTCAGTTTTTCTCTACATGGGCCTTCCTTTGGGACTTCTCAGGCTGCATGGTCTCTCTGGTTCTATCGGGAGCTCTCAAGAAACAAAGATATCCCATCTTACTATTAGGCCTTGTCCTTCTAGCCCTCCTGCCTCCACCCCCAGAGTGCTAAGATTACCTGTATTCACCACCACACTCATTTTCTACACCAATTTTTAATGTTATTAATATCTACTGTATTCAAAGCAGGATTCAGAGACAGAGTAGAGGCAGTGCAGGGGATCGATGCTGACAGTGCACAGCGCGCACGTCCTCTGGTCACACTGACACAGGACCAAAGAGGAGGATGTGCAGGAGCTCTGCATTTGGCCTGAAATTGTCTCAGATTTGGAGACCACGGTACTAATTCTGTCATCTTTGTGCCCTGTGACTCTTCTCCCCACAAATTACATCCAGGAATCTTCCTTTCTCTTTCGTGCTGTTTTTGCACCATTCAGCTCCCCACCTAGTAGCAAACCAACACCCGCTTTATGCTTTCCACCAGCTAATTTTCGTAGAGCATATAAAAATGTGGATTGTCTTCAATTTTTTCCTTTACATCCCTTCTGAAAGAATTTTGAAAAACTATACCTCTGCACATTTTTTTTCAACAATGACAAATTTTGTACCTTGCAGACCTCTGCACATTTTTAAGTTGGCATCTAAAATGTTTTTTATGTGCTAAGTAACTGCAAAGAATGTCAATTTCAGCCTGGCGTTGGTGGCACACGCCTTTAATCCCAGCACTCAGGAGGCAGAGGCAGGCAGATCTCTGTGAGTTCGAGGCCAGCCTGGTCTCCAGAGCGAGTGCCAGGACAGCCAGAACAGCCAGGACTACACAGAGACTCTTGCCTTGAAGAAAAAAATTTTTTTTTACATACTCTTGATTTGTACCCAGTAAAATCTAAAAACTAGCCCATGTTTAAATATATAAAAGCTCTACATTGACATGGTTACTTTTTTTCTCTTCAAGCTATTTGTAGTCTTCTCTAACCCCTTACAGGATTCTGTCCTGATATAACATAATTTTATCCCTTTAAGGCTTTTTTATTATCCATTATATAATATGCATAAAAATATGAATGTAAGTTTATTTAAATTCAGAGTTCTAAATTTTTTCTGATGACTTTAAGCTCTGGTGGGTTATTTTAAATTCTGAGTTCTGCCATTGTTAGGTAGAAATTGCTGTGTTGGTGGCGCTTCTTTTAATTCCAGCACTCGGGAGGCAGATGTAGAGGCAGGCAATCTCTGTGAGTTCAAGGCCAGCCTGGTTGCACTTCTGGCCCTCTGGCCTCTGCTCTCCAGTCCTGGAATGACAAGCATGCCTGCCACACCTGCTTCACAGAGGTGTGTATGGGTGCTGATGTGTGGAGGCCAAAGCAGTCTTGGGTATCATTCCTCAGATACTGTTCACCTTGTGTGTTGAGACAAGATCTCTTGTTGGTTTGGAGCCAGGTAATTAGGCTAGACTAGCTGGCCAGTGAGTCCCAGGAGCCTGGGACTGTCTACCTCTACATCACAGGAAGTAAAAGTGCATGCCACCATGCCTTTTTTTATATTTTTTTTTAATTCTTTTGGTTTTTCAAGACAGGGTTTCTCTGTGTAGCTTTAGAGCCTATCCTGGCACTCACTCTGGAGACCAGGCTGGCCTTGAACTCACAGAGATCTGCCTGCCTCTGCCTCCTGAGTGCTGGGACTAAAGGCGTGTGCCACCAACGCCCAGCTTTTTTTTTTTTTTTTTAACCATCTTTTCTCACTTTACATACCAATTTCAGTTCCACTCACTCCCCTTCTCACTCTCCCACCCCCCTAACCCCCACCCCATCCACTCCTCAGAGAGGGCAAGGCTCCCCCATGGAGAGTCAGTGCAGTCTGGTACATCACTTTGAGGCAGGACCAACACCCTCCAAAGAGAATGGGCTCCAAAAAGGCAGTTCAAGCACTAGGGATAAATCCTGGTCCCGCTGCCAGTACATGCCCAGCCTTTTTATGTGGCTACTCAAGCACTTTACCAACTGAGCTATCTCCTCATTTTCTCTTCAATTTGTGTCTATGTGGGTAAATGTAGCTTCTTTTTTTTTTTTTTTTTTTTTTGAAAGAATGAGTTTTAGGGCTTAGCATTAATCTTTTCCTTGTTTTCAGAGAGGTGAGTACTGAGTATTACTCACGTAATAAGTAGATGGGAAAGATAGGTGTTACAACCATATGCAGAGTTATGTGGTCCCCAATACAGGGACTCAACTACAAATTCACTGGCGGCTTTTATACTCACAGTTCTCACTTGGCACAATGAAAAGAAGTTCCCACGTGGAGCTCCAGTTGTCTTCTCTTGTGGAGTTACACACAGTGCTAAATTGTCCCGGCAGGAATATGTGATGGTAACATGGAGTGTCGCCAACCAGGAAGGGTCCCTGACCCTTTTGATTAAGGGCTAGTCTCATAGTCTCATATGGTTGGCTGTTTATGGCTGACCTTTGTCTCCAGTGCATCAAAAAATCAGATTGATGCTATGTAACCCCAAACTCTGTATTGCTAATAGCCCAGGGGTGATTCCAAATACCACACAGAGTGAGGGCTGAGTGAAGGCTTCCCAGGAGCCAAAGGAAAAGTCCCAGCCCGCTCTCTGGGCAGGAATACTCCTTTACAGCACTCCGCTACTTGTAATTTGTCATCAAAATGTATTTTAGTAATCATCAGAAAATTCAGTTAACTTCGTTGAAAGCAAAGAATTAAAACCAAGAAACTCTGAAAGAAATTTGTTCATTAGAGCCTAGTTAAATGCTTGAATTTGGAAATGTCTTTGATGTGCCATAATTTTTATAGCTCGTAATGATGTGTACTAGAGTCCATATTGGTAAAATGTCAAGGCCTTTGTAAAATAGAGGTTAGATGCAACAAGGAAAATTCTTTACACATGCACATTTGCCAGTGGTTCTCTGACAAATCAGTTTACTATTAATTTTATCACTGTGTATGCACATACATGTGAGTTCCTATAGAGACCAGAAGAGGGCATTGAGTTCCCTGGAGCCAGAGTCACTGGTGTTTGTGAGCCATAGGGTGTGTGTGGGTGCTCTGGTCTGAACTTAGGTCCTCTGCAAGAGCAGAAGGTATTTATTCTTCACCACTGAGCCATTTCTCCAGCCCCTAGATATAAAAAAAAAATAAATAAAAAGTATGTATGTGATAGACACAGCCCCTGTTTCTCAAGGATCACAGGTCTCATTGGAGAATATATTTATTACATTTGCAAGTTTTAATAATGAGATAAAGTAGTAAGTGATCATTACAGCTGTTGGTGGTGAGGGGGGCATTATTAGAGTTCAGTTAGGTAGGCCCTGGTTTATTCAGATTCCAGACTGCTGAAGAGAGCACAGGAAAGCATTTCAGGCAGTGATGGAGCTGAGGCTGTACAAATGTGAAAGGCAGATTTGTATTTGGATAGTCTTCTCCCTGTTCTTTGCTGTCACCTTCTTAGCTGTATTATCTTGGCAAGCCCCTTGGTTGGTTGGTTGGTTGGTTGCTTGCTTGCTTGCTTGCTTGCTTGCTTGCTTGCTTGCTTGCTTGCTTTGAGCATTGAATTCCTAATCTGTAACATGAGATCTGTTCCTACACCTTGTAGAATTCTTTCAATACCAAATAGGTAGGCGTCCAAAAATCTGAAGTTTTTCAGCCTTTTGGGCTTTTTGAACCTTTCCTGCACTTCCAGGAATAGCTAAGGAAACATATTGAACTGCTGTCCTGTGTGGATGGCAGTCCAGGCTCTTCCTCTCCACTTTGAAGGCGTCCTCTAAGTGGTCTATATTGTCTTAGTTATCCCCAGTTACCTATTGCTGATTTGTGTCATAGAGACTACGCTAAAATTAAAGCTTTACTACAGGTTGATAAAAGGGAGTCACTATGATATAAAACAGGAAATGACTATCTGATGTGTCCATTTCTAAAATCCATCAGGCCTGTCTAGAATGGTTCTCCTTTCTTTCTAATTTGCCCCTCCCAAAATCCTCTCTCTTGGACCCCCTCTTCCCTGAGACCCAATAATCTTAACCTAGCTCTACCCACCCTCAAAAGGGCCAAAATTTTTAAAGTTAAAAAAAATTAGAAAAACTAACTCTGGTGAAGACAAGTCTTTCTGCCTTGCAGGACGGAAGACTAAGCTTCAGCTGTCCTGACCTCCTCTCTTTGGAGGATACTTCTGATGTTGGAGTGGCTAAATGGCCCAAGACTTGCCACAACAAAAGCCCTTAGCTGCAGTTGCCAAGTGGCTGCTGTGGAGTGTCTAACTGTTTTGTTCCCTGCTACACATGTATAAAGGACTTAGCAACCATGGTGCCCAACAATAAATAGCACTCGGTAATCTCTTGGAAGGAAAAGTGCTATAATCATCTGCATGTCTTTGAGCCTTTACCTTGTCATGAACACTGCTAGACACCAGTGACACAAGAAGAGGGGTCATGAGACAAACAAGCTTGCATCTTGTTGGTGTGGGTTCCCCACAGGCTGTGATGGCTTAGGAGACCAGACACTAGCATCGTTTTTTATTTTAGCTTATCAAAGTTTAAGTACATATAGGAGGGTACAAATAAGTACATAGTTGTTATATTTTCATTGCTGATATATCTGCTTATTAATAAGAGTGTATGATTTGCCTATTTCCCTTTAGATAATTTTTATGGTGGGACGAGGATATCTATCTCCAGATCTCAGTAAGGTACGGAGTAACTGTCCGAAAGCCATGAAGAGATTAATGGCAGAGTGCCTCAAAAAGAAAAGAGATGAGAGACCACTCTTTCCCCAAGTAAGAAACCCTTCATGATACCCCAGGGCACCAACTAACCTTCATAAGCTGATTTTTAGCATGATGCGGGCGAGTGAGAGATATGGTTTGGATTCTGAGTTGGTCCTCTGCACATCCAGGTGAGCAAACAGGGCAGTGACTTCATGAAGGCTGAGCAGAATTGGGGATTCCAATACAAGCTCTTTAGCAGGACTTTGCGTTTGCCCAGCAGTTCTCAAACTTTTAAGACTTATTTTATTTTGTGTATGGGTGTTTTGCTTGCATATATATGTGTGTACCACTTGTGTGCCTGGTGCCTTCTGAGACTTGAAGGAAGTCAGATCCCCTAGAGCTAGAGCTGTAACAGCTGTGAGCCATCATGTGAGTTTTGAGAACTGAGCCATCTCTCCACCCTAGTCCTCAAACATTTTGATCTTGGCATCCTTTCATATTTTAAAATAGTTAAAGACCATGAGAGGGCTTTTGTTTGTAAAATTAACAATTATGTAAACAATGAAAAGAAATGAACAAAAAAACTAGTTTTGATTTCGTTTTTTCCCAAATGTTTTTGTGTAATTAACACACTTGGATTCTTTCTTTTGTACTCATTGTACTTCAGCATCGTATACTATGTTGCCTTTGACAGTTTACTTAGAAAAATTCTATGTACACTTTGACCTGGGGTTATTCTTGATAACAAAACAGATTCTAAGTTTTCTGTCCATACTAGATTTTCTTATTTTTTAATTTTTTACTTAGGTATTTGTTATTTCAAGTTTGTATTATTTATTTATATATTGCTTTATTATATCTTAATATTGTTATTAATTTTATTATTTTTATATTAATATAGATGTATAGTATAATGGGGTCTTACTTTATAATACTGTAGGGTATCATAACCTGATACATGCTAGGAATCCTGTGGTGGCCTGAAACTCAAAGATATCCACCTGCCTCTGCCTCCGCCTCAAGGAGTCCTGGGATTAAAAGTATGGTGATGTACACCACCCCATCTAGCTTAGATTTTTTTGTGTGTATGTTGGGAGGGTGTTGTGTGTTTGTGTGGGCATGGGGGAGGGCGGGGTGGGGTGACATTTGTGGGAGTGCCCAAGGAGAAGAGAAGAAGGTATTGGATCCCTAGAGCCAGAGTTTCAAGTTTGTAATTAGATCTATATTTTTACTTACCATCTGAAGGATGATAAATGATCTAAAATACAAGCAAACACTGTGAGTGACTTTACTTATTCAACTGTGTGTGTGTATAAAACCTGTGTTATTGTGCTAGCTTTTGACTTTTGTGTTTGTGGGAAAATACCAGTTTCCCTTGGTTTATTAATTATACTGAAAACAATGTAAAGTGTCAAGTAAGATGCATTATGAGTATGAGGAGCTCTTAAAGATTTATACTACCCAAATTTTACCTGTGTTTTTTTGTTTCTTGTTTTCTATTTGTTTCCTCCTCTGCCCCTTCCTTCTAGATTCTCGCCTCTATTGAGCTGCTGGCCCGCTCATTGCCAAAAATTCACCGCAGTGCATCAGAACCCTCCTTGAATCGGGCTGGTTTTCAAACGGAAGATTTTAGTCTGTATGCTTGTGCTTCTCCTAAAACACCCATCCAAGCAGGGGGATATGGTGCGTTTCCAGTCCACTGAAACAAACTAAATGAGTGAGACATTAAAGTAAGGTAGCAACAGAAACAAGTGAACAATTTTCCTTATGTTTAAATTAACTAGGATACTCTGTTATTTACAGGGGAGCCAAAGAATGTTTGTGTTTAAAAACTTAGCAATTGCTTTCCAAATCTTAAAAATCATACTGAACATTGAATTTTCAACATCAGTGGGTTAAAATACACAAACACTGCTAAACATTGGCAGTGCCTCTTTGAGAGGCTTTACTTCCTAGTCTGAGTTTGTTTTGTTCTCTTGGCTATTCCTGTTATTAAACTCTAGGTTTCTCTCTCAGTTTACTCATACAGCTTTTGTTATTAACTGTCACTTGTCATAAGACATCCAGAGGAAGACTTCCCTCTTCGTGTTCACAGGTGGGAAGTATACTGTAGGCTAGCCTCTATCAGCTGTGCAAACTTGATAGAATATAGAACCAGATAATCTTGGGTTTTATTCTATTTGCCTATAGCTATTTCTTTTTACTACAGTTTAGGAAGTATAGAGTCCTTTATTTCTTTGAAGCAATAAATAATTTCTTTTAATTGCTTTTGGGTATGAGTGGCCAAAAATATCAATCAGTAGCTCATTTGACATAGGTAATATGACTTAAGTTTGGATTTTTGCTGGAGAGTACAAAGTAGGTTCTTCTTAGATGATATTTCTATGTTAAAAGTGTCTTACGTGTGTAGAAGTCAAAGTTCTTTGCAAATGCCCTGCCCTTTATTCTCACTCCCTTCCCCAAAAGAAACTTTACAAAATCCTGAGAATCTGTTTGTTTTTAGTTAGTTGGTTTTTGAAGTTGCTATGTTAGGTTATGCTTACCTGTTGATGTATGTACAGCAGTCACTTAGCATTGCATCTCATCATTTTCTTCGTTGGTCCGACAAGGACCCCCCCCCATAGAAGTAAAATATGTACTTCTAATGTTTACATTTTTTATGTATAGAAAATGAGTATAATGTAACCATGATGGAATATTATTTTCTGGTGATTTGGAGAGAATCTAAAAGCAAAAAAGTAGAATCATGTGGTCTTCTAAAAAATCCTGCCATCTCTACTTCATAGTCACCTAGCAACCAAAGCCTATTGATATTCAGTTACTCCGTTTAGACTTGTGATAATGCTTAAATACAACCCAAAGCAAAAATAATTATTTAACAGACAAACCATATTTGCATACATGTTATCCTTCTTTGGAAAAAATAAAGCATATAATTGGGAAAACTTTAATGATAAATGAGTTTGTAAGTGCCACAGATATTTTCCTTACTTACCTTGTTATATTTCATAATAAGGAACCCACCTATTATTATGACTTGTCTTTTGTCCCTCATTTGGATAAGTTGAGATGCCATCATAATTTTATATACTGATTCATGATCCTAAATATAAAAGGAAACATTTCTCATATTACAAAAAAAAAAAAAAAAAAAAAAAAGCCAGTTCAATGAAATCAGGATCACAACAAGTTCAAGGCAGGCCTGGGCTACATAAAGTCCCTGTCTCGGAAAACCTAGGACTTAGATAGAGCTCAGTGGTAGATAACTTTATAGAATGTGCAAGTGCTTGTATAGAGTTTGATCACCAGCACAGGAAAAGGAAATGAGGAAAAAGGATTTCATACATTGTGATATATTAGAAACCATCAAAACTCGTGATTTCTAAATCTTCCAGTAACATAAAGATGAGTTTATTGGTAGATATTGTTGCATGTAGTTTTCACAAAATTTACTTGGTCCATAGAATATGCAAACATTTTGAGCATATGAAAAATCAAAGGACTTTTTTTAATGGAGCTCTTTCTATAATCTCCCAGCATACCTGGTTTACTAGTGTTTTCCTTTCCTCATTCACTGTCTTTCTCCTCAGCACTACCATGCCCAGTACTCTACCATTTCATTTGACTGGCTCACAAGGGAAGAATATTAAAATAGGATAGGTAGATGTATAGGTAACGTAGATCTAGAGAAATAGAAAGCACCAGGGTTAACTGAGTTTCCCTTTCTGTGTGTGTGTGTGTGTGTGTGTGTGTGTGTGTGTGTGTGTGTTTTTGTTAGTGGTGCTTGCCTGTTTGTTTTGCCATGACTTCTAGTTTTCTCATAAAAGATTTTCTATACATAAAAAATGTTTTCTTTTCTAGGCCTTTATTAATTTTTAAATTGCATAATTTTGGGCAAGTTTCTGGACCACTCTGAACCTTGTTCACACCTTGTTCATCTATAAAACAGATTCCTTGTGCAGCCCAGGTTGGCCTGAAACTTTAGATTTTCTTACCACTACCTGCCAAGTACTGGGTTTCCAAGTATGAACCACAGTGCCTAGCTTCTTTCTTTAGGCTCAACAGTGCCTTGGATAGTTTCTCATTAGAAAGAATCTTTGATGGAAAGAGCCTATAGCCCAGTTAGTTGTATTCAGAGACAAAAAGTAAAACTTAATTAAAACTTGTTTAGAGAGCTGAGAGAAATGGTAATCCTGTAATCCCAGCATGAGGAAGAGGAGGTCAGAGTATGGCAAGGTCATGAGGTCATGAGCACCTTGCTAATCTCAGCATGTAAATTTTAAGATTCCATCTGCCATGTTGGGTGTTGGTGGCACAGGCCTTTAATCCCAGCACTCGGGAGGCAGAGGCAGGGGGATCTCTGTGAGTTCCAGGCCAGCCTGGTCTCCAGAGACACTGCCAGGATAGGCTCCAAAGCTACACAGAGAAACCCTGTCTGGTGGGGGGGGGGGGGGAGAGACTCTGTCTGCCAGTATTTAGCAATGATTACTTAGAGCCAGGCAGGGTGGGCAGATGTTGTGTGGCTGCGGCCCACCTGCCTGCACTGTGAACAGGAGGGCTGACCTGCAGTATGACTCAGCTGTGAAACTCCTTGCAGCTTTTTCTTTTCTTGGTACAGTTGAGCTGCTCTTCACATGCCATGCACATACACTTGTGTTCTTTTGTGGATTCCAGTGACTTGAGGGTTAAACTGTGTTACAAAGTTTGTAATATATTTAACTAGTCACCTTTCAGTGAAATTGAAATGAGGCTTTTCTGTCTGAAGTTCTTTTGAGATGACTTTTTAAAATCAGCTCTTGTCCTCCCTCTACAGGAGAATTTGCAGCCTTCAAGTAGCCACTCCATCATGACAGCATCTGCTCTTTATTTCTTGAGTCTTGTGTTCATACAATTTGTTAACATCAAAACACAGTTCTGTCCCTCAAATCATTTTTTAAAAGATACAAAATTTTCAATGCATAAGCTCGTGTGGAACAGAGTGGAATTTCCTATTCAACAAAGGAGGGAAGAATGTTTTAGGAATCAGAATTCTCTGCTGCCCGTGTTTCTTCTTCAACACAAATATCACCTGCATACAAGTCTGCCCATTCCCAGGAAGAAAGAGGAGAGACCCTGAATTCTGCCCTTTTGGTGGTCAGGCATGATGGAAAGGATTTGCCGCTGCAGCTTGGGAAATTTGCTATGGAAAGCCTGCCAGTCACCTTTGCCCTTCTAACCAGATCCATTTGTGGCTGGTCATCTGATGGGGCGATTTCAATCACCAAGCATCGTTCTTGCCTGCTCTGGGATTGTGTTGTGGAGCGCTTTCCCTGTCTATCCACCACGGTTAATTTCTGAGGGACGGAGTAAATGCAGCATGCCCTTTGTGCAGCACCTGTTTAGTCCTCAACAAGTGGTGTCACCGTGAAGCTCTTAGGTTCTCGTGGAGGGTGAGAGGCAAGGAGAGGCTGGCTGTGCTGGGCAGAGAAAAGGGGATGCTGCATCTTCCTCCTCACCTCCCGCGCTCCCCTTGCTCGGGTTGCCTCACTCCCTGGGCTCTGCCTAACACTCGGGCTGGACAGTGCTGGCACACACTGCCTTCTTGTCTCGTGGGTCCAGCAACAGAGGTGAGGGCTGGGGGGTTGTCTCCTCCACAATGTAGCAAATTCTCAGGAAAATACAGTCCATATCTTCCTCTCAGCTCTTCCAGTCACCAAATACTTATGTGGCTACATTGTCCAGGGCACAAAATGTCATGGACAGCATCTAATTAAAAGCCTACAAAACTGCTTACTGACAGTTTTGAATGTGAGAAATTAGTGTAATTTAAATGTAAGGTACATGTTTTAATTTCTGAGTTTCTTCTATTTTTATTTTTTAAAAAATAATTTTCAGGTTTAATTGGAATGAAAGAATACTTCCCACCAGAATATATATCCTGAAAATTATATTTTTGTTAATTGTAAGCAACTTTTAAAGAATGATTATTATCCTTTTCTTTACCTAAAATTATGGGGAGTCTTAGCATAATGACAGTTATTTATACTTTTTAAATTAATGGTACTTGCTGGATCCACACTAACATCTTTGCTAACAACCCCATTGTTTCTTCCAACTTACTGCCTACACTACAGCCTACACCCTCCTTCTAGTCTTTTATCTATAACATGCAACCGAAAATAAAAATGGTGGTGTCTTCATTCATTCTCCTTCTTCCTTTCTTCCCAAGCCTGGTCTTCAAAAGGTTGGGTAATTTAGTTGCTGAGTTCCCTAGATAGAAATAGAACTGTTGGACATTGGAGTTGCAGGAAGATATGAGACCTGTCAGCAGTTGTTTTTATACAACCCTAAATCTTACCTTTGCACAGATCAAAAGTATTTATAACTTCCCTTGGCCTTTAATTAAGGGTGATAAAATCACCATAGTAGCAAAGAAAGTGACGGAATGCATTAATGGCCAGTACCTCTCTTATCCAGAAATAAATTATTAAATCTAGAAATGCAAATTAAAAGAGATGTACTTAGCCAAGAACTTGAAAAAATACTATGAAATCTAAAATAAAATGGAACTTTTAATTATTTTCAAATTTCAAAGCATAACTGATCCCACTATATATTTAAGCCTACTCAAAACATGATTTTTTTGCTAAAATATCTGTCATGAAAGGAAGGCCTACTGAAAATTTTATGAATTCCCAGTATATTGGAAAATATTCTGAAGTTTGTATTAGCTGGAGTTAGCAGCAAAGCATTTTTCAGTCTTACACAAGTAGAACAATATCTTACAAACGCTCGAAACTGATATGAAGATGACTCGCTCAGATGAAGAAAAGCCTGTGCATAGCATGCGCTGCACTTGGGAAGGCTTTGCTCCCTTACCCAGGGTCAGCTCAAAAGAGCTGCGCCTGACCATCCATGCACATTTAGGGCCTGCTGAGGAGTTAGAGCCTCCCGGCTTCCTTGGTACAGGGCCACGTCCTTGCTGGGAGAGGGGCCAGCAAGCTTAAGGAGGGAGCTTAGCATGCCAGTGGCCTAGACAAAATGCAAAGGGACCCTTCTTCTTTCCTGTCAGCATAGGTTGCTGTCTTACCTGAAAAGGGAAAATAGAGTTGACATTAAATGAAGCTGTGCCCAGAAGCCAGGCTCAGGGTATTGAGAGATTTTTTTTTTTAATAGAGAATATAAAAAGTAGAAATATTTAAACCTTTTTTTCTGTCAAATCGTTTTTTTCTTCTTGTTTACAAACAACGTGAAAAGGTTTCCTTTGTGGGTTTTTTTCTTTACTTTTTTATGCTTAGACTGCAGATAATCTTGTTGAGCGCCTAAGAAAATACAAGGAAACGCTTGTTTGTGCAGAGCACTTTATGAGTAATTGTATGGACAGGAAGTGGCTGCTTCACTGTCTCTTAAGGCTGTAGCTGTCAGACCATGAAGCGGTTGCAGTGCCTCCTGAGATCTGTTCTGTTTAGGTTAAGAGGGAAGTCTTGGAAAAGCAACTATATAGAATAGTTTTTAAATATGTAGTATTCCTGACAGACTCTTTCACCATTAAGCTACAGGACCCAAACATTTGCCACTGAGATATTATTAACCTCAAAATGTAGTTAATAGAAGGAATTTGTGAATAGAATGTCCAGTGTGATCATTTGTACTTATATGCATCTTCAGCGAAGATTCTGTGTAACCGTCAGATTCTGGTTCCTGAACAGCCCATCTCTTAAGTGTGTGTGAGGTCTGGGAGGGCACAATGAGGCATCCTAAAAGATGGTCTGATCCAAACTATGTGCTAGATTTCCGCTGGTAGGGGAGAAAGCGTTACATAAAGATGCAATTCAAGATTCAGCACTGTTGACCAGAAACCTTGTAAATACTTGTCGGTCTTGGTGCAGCCCTACTTCTCTTACCACGTGACCTCTTGTACTTGTCAGGCACTGTCAGCTGCTGTTTGTCCCTCTTCAGACCTCACCTGTCCCCACTGCACATCCGCCTCCCAGCCTCTTGCAAACCTCAGCGTCTAGCTTTAGTTGGAAACACAGTGCAGGGACCAGGTGACCTCTTCAAAAAAACTACCTCCTCAGAAAGAGGTAATGAATAGTTATTTATTTTAAAGTATGAAAGTCAGGAGCTCTAGAACATGAAGATGATGTAGGATTTTAACTTTTATGTGTATGTGTGGTTGAACACTCGTGTTGTCCTAAAGGGCATTATACATTTAAGCAGCGACACTGTTGAAATTTTTTTTCTTTAAAGGTGTAGCTCAGAGTGTCTGTTGTTGGAATTGGTGCCAGAGTCTGTTCAGTATATTTCAGAATCTTAACCTTAAGTCGCATGAAGTTAAATAGTTATGGTAACACTTTGCTAACCGTGGTATAATTCTGCTTTTCAGTAGTAGGTTTGGCAAAACAGCACACCTTCATAGTGAGTTGACCACAGCTTTGTCTCATGCACAGATGTTCATCTAAAGAGACTGCCCAGCTAAGAGGGTAGAAGGATACCCCCCTTTTTTTTTTTTAAATAAGATTCTCTTCTTTGTCCAACTTGGCATTGTTAGTGCTATAATATCAGCACCTTGACCAGCAGATGTCAACCAATAAGCTATTTTTAAAACCATAGCCAGAGATGGAAAGTTCACTGTGAGTAGAAACAGCAGGTAGCTTACAGGAGTGAAACAGTGGGGAGGCTCTAGAAAATACCTTGACAATTTGCCAAATGATCTTACTGTGCCTTCATGATGCAATAAAAAAGCTAACATTTTAGCAGAAATCAGTGATTTATGAAGAGAACAGCCAGTCTGGTTTAACTCAGCTGTGTTATTTTTTAGAGTGCAATTTAGATTGCGAAGATAAATGCACTAAAGAGTTTATAGCCAAAATCATTTTAAAAAAAAATGAGAAAATGGTAAATTTTCAATGAAAAAAATTATTTTTTTAAAGCACATAATCCCTAGTATAGTCAGAAATATTTACCACATAGAGCAGTTAGGTTGAAAATACAGTTCAGTGACATTCCTAGGCAAACTTTTTCTACTCCCATAGGCTCTTCAAAGCATGGAACTTTTATACACGATGTTTGACATTTTAAGATACTGCTGTAGTTTAGTTTTGAAGTAGTATGTGCTGGGCAGCATTCATGTACTAACTCAGTGAGAAGAACACATTGTAGATTTGTTTCCAGAGAAATGCTGCCAACCTAGACACTGAGTGTTCAGAGCTCGAAGTGTAAACTTGCCTCCCAAGACCTGTTTGCAAAGGAAGTTGGCTAGTGCTACTGACTGCTCTGGTGCATGGTTTAAGACAGGGCTGTCTCTGCAAGTGTCTTTTGTAAAAGACTTGGCTAATGCATGTCAACTGGACACTCCATGCTGTGCCTCTTGCATCCTCTTTCCTCACTGTCCCCCAAGAAATTCCATGTTTCCCCTAGTGTGTCTTGTAGCTGCTTCATCCAGATTGCAAGATGAATTCTTACTGATGTAGGAAGAGACTGAAATTAAAGATCAGTGTATTTGTGGTCCATACTGCTAGCTCTTGTAGAGTTAAAGATGCTGGCCAGATGTTTGTTATATCAGTACACCAAACAATAACTTTAATAGTTTCAGATAACCTATTTCTACTTCCATTTGGACAGGGACATTTAAATTGAAATTCAGAAATTGTTGTCATTTGGAAGGAAATGTTAACAGTTCCTATGAGGTATTTTTGAGGTAGAATATGAAGTCCTAATTTTTTTTCTTTTCCCTGGGGTTTGCAGTGAGGGCCTTGTATGCACTAGGCAAGGATTCTACCACTGAGCCACATTTTAGTATGTAAAATGTTAACAGTTAAATCTCAATCTCTCTCTCTCTCTCTCTCTCTCTCTCTCTCTCTCTCTCTCTCTCTCTCTCTCTCTCTCGGATACCTAGTTACCACCTTTAGTAAAGTGATCAGGGTGGGTCCTTTATTCAGTCTCCACAACTCCAACTGCCCCTTTATTAATTACTCAGTATCACAAACTGTTGACTTTCACTTACTTTTCTAACTGCAGTGACATCACCAGTTGTGCATGAGGACAACAGCCAGTGTGTTGTTTTTTTGTGATGCATTCTTCTGTAAAGAATTCTGTAGATTGAAGTGCTCTTTGAAAACAGAACTGAAATATATTTATTCTTGTTTCAAAAAAAAAAAAGATGTTTTGTGCACATCATTTGCTTTTTCTGGCAGTCTGAGTGCATTATCTAGCACCCATGACTGCTGGTTCCTGTCTACAGTGTCCACAGGGAAGACAGGGAAACTTGGGAAGGGTGTGTCTGCAGAGCTGGAACAGGGATTATGAATGAGTTACTCAGTCCTGTTTTTGCCTTGAAAATCACTGTTGTTTTAAGACCTTTGTCTTAAAACCATGTGTGTTTGGCTGGGCTACGAATTACCTAGAAAGAAACTGCAGACTAGCATAAGCAAACAAAGCTCACAAACCAGGCACAAATGGAAGACAATGGACCAAAATAAGGCAGGGTAACACTTAAATCTGGGGCACTGGGAAAAAGTAAGGGTGGGAGGTGAACTACAGTCACCTGAAATACAGTGTAAGAGTGCAATAAGTGTGCTTCTTAGTCTAAGCTGTGAACTTGTTTTCAGTCATTCCTTTCTAATGCATTTAATACTATATGTTCCATTGCTGACTAAAACCAGCTTTGTGAACATAGGCCTTTTTATTTGTGTTAACTACCAATATAAGTGGCTAACCCTGATGTCTTATTTATCTTCATGTTGTATTAGTTTACATACCAGGTATGTGCGTCTATACTCTTCCTCCCTTTATTTGAAAACACTTTGGGTCATTTCCTTTGGTCACACAATACAGCGTTGGTGTGGCTTCCACGTTACCTTATTTGGAGGACTGTGTCCCAGTAGCAGAATTGTTGGTATTCCCATCGCTGGGTGTACTTCTGATCCTTTGCTTCTACAGCCCTTGCCTTCCTAAGGCAGTCATACAACTAACTGATCAGGGGATGGACTTCATTCGTCATGTCTCTTGGAGTCTATGAAATAGACTACTCTTTGGCTCTAGACCAGGAAAAAGGAGACAACCCTAGCCATCTACCAAGCCTCACCCTAAACAGTCATATTGGTCTGAGGACAAGTCAAATCTCCATCCAATAAGGGAGAGGGGAGGGAAATGCTTCGTGTCTGAACTTCGGTGAGTCTCGGCTCCTGTCTCACCACCCAAACCTATGGCAACTCATACACATTCCTCTTGTCTGTAACTGCCAAAGGTTTGGGCTATGTCAGTCACTTCAGTTCCGCTCAAGCATTGGAAAGGTTCTCTGGAGTCTGGGGTGTGCCCAGTGAAAATGCGGGGGACTTTTTCATTATCCACAGACCTCTCTGTACCTGCTTTGCAAAAATTATAATGGAATAACTATTTTTAAAGCTTATTTTTCAATTCATAAGAAAAAGACATTTATTTTCAATCAAATGGATGATGTCTCTCTCTAATCCCTTATTCCTCGATGTTTGCTTGAATTTTTTTTTTCTTCTATATACCTATTTCCTATTACTTTAGTTCTTTCCTGCTCAGGCCCCTTCATTTGTACTTTGGAGTTTTTCTCATGTAAATTTGTATAATGGAAAATATTGTTCAGTTTGGATAGAAAGCATGGAGAATTAAATAAAAAGATAGCTGAAAATCAAATTGAAGGAATTTATTTGTGTAAAGTTATTTAAAAACTATGTATTATAAAAAAGGCCAAAAACAGTGCTATGTAACTGATGTGAATATGCGGATACTGCTATAATAAAGATTGACTGCATGGAGAGATCGCAAGATTATTTCTCTAGCACTGACATCTAGTAACGGTGGTCACTAGCTGTTGACATTTATTTTCAAAACATTGATCCTTCTGATGGGTACAAGTTAAAGTTGGCCAGATTCCTGCATGAATTTAATTTGAATTTTACTGATTTGCTGAAGTCATATCAATTGGGTTTTTTCCTTTTTTTTTTTTAATTTAAATTAGAAACAAGCTTCTTTTACATGTCAATCCCAGTTTCCTCTCCCTCCCCTCCTCCCCTGCCCCCCACCAACCCCCTATCCCGTCCCCTTTCTGCTCCCCAGGGAGGGTATCAAACTACCATATGGGTTCCAGAAAAAAAAGATAACGACTTTAAAATCCCACACCTGAAAACCCTGTAAGGACAGAGAACAAGCCAGGAGGGTGTGTGCTTGAAGGGCTGTTTCTGACCTTTCCACCCTATGGAACTGTCAAACCTAAAGATGCTGTCAGGATTTAGCATTCTCTCAACTATAATTTTCTCAGCTGAAGAAAAAAGTTATTCTTATTCACAAATTTGTTTTCTAAATAACCATTCCTGAGGATGAGTTATTGCTGCTTTACTTTTCAATGCATCACACATGGAAGTTTTCCATGAGATTTGTCCCCAGATTGTGGACGTTTTACTTATATTCAAAATGCTTTAACAAAGCTCTCCCATGGCAGCTCTTCTGAAAGGGCTGTGGTCATTATGTCTTACTGTCTAGGTTACATATAATCCCCCAAACTCACAAAATTAGTAGTGCCATTTTTAAAAAAGAACCCTCATCCCATGAGACTGTGAAGGACTTGCCTCACTAAGTCTATGCAGCCAGAACACAATGAGGCTGTAATGAGGCCATCAGTACTGAAACCTAAATGAAAGTGGCTGTTTACTTCCCAACAGTGAATTCAGTTAGAAGAGGATGGTTGCCAGACAGTGTGCCAGCTGCACTTGCCAGGTAAGTCACTGGAAACAAGAGAAAGTGGAGGCTGCTGAGATGTCAGTCAGAACAGCTGCATGGGCTACTGACGTTTCCTCGACAGTACACACTTATACTCTGTAGATGGCAAGATTGTTCCTGAGAATAGTTTTGGGAAAGTGACACCAAAATGATATCTGTAGCAGTGGCAGCATGCTCCTTTAATCCCAGCACTCAGCAGAGGCAGGTGAGTCTCTGAGCTCAAGGTCAACAGCCAGGGCTACACAGAGAAACCCTGTCTCAAAACAAAATCAAAATGACACCTGTGGCTTCCTCTAACAGGCATTTAACCGGTGTTGTTGCTTTATTAGATATCTATCTACCTGTCTCTCTAGACTCCGGGAAGCTAGTAATTACAAACGCATGCTATACTATTGCCATGAGTCATCCCTCACCTGTCTTTCTCTTCACAAAGACCTAGCTATCTACCAGGCTTCACCCTAAAATTTAATTTGGAATATACTTTCAGCACTCACTGAAGTCAGTAAGGGAGCCTCTAAACTTGCTTAGGTTTTTTGAGTTGATTTTGAAGAGGAGTGGGACCCCCATCTGTGGTATGTGGGGCTTTCCTGAGAAAATCAGACCAGGATTCCAGGGTGGTCATAAACCTAGCTTAGAGGAAATGTTCTAAAAAAGAGTAAGTGCTCCTGCTTAGAGCAGCAGTTTCTCAACCTGGGGGGTCGACCCTAAGATCATTGGAAAACACATTTACATTACATTTTTCATAACAATAGCAAAATAAACTACAAAGTAGCAACAAAAATAATAAGGTCAAGGGTCATAGCATTAGGAAGGTTGAGAACTACTGTTCTAGAGACTACTTCTTCCTTTATGCTAGGCATAGGTCTAATTTTCTGTTTGTAAAGTAGTTTACAAACAGAAATAAACTTAGCCCACACTCAGAGCAAGTAAATGGTAGACTTAGGATCAGATCTAGCCAGTTTAGCCCTAGAGCTTTGAGGGGCTGTATCTCTCAAATTGCACACCCAGGTAGGTAATGCATCCAGTTTGGGATGTCTCCATTGACCATGTTCTTTTGCGTGTAGCCCTGGCTGTCCTGGAACTCAATAAACCAGGCTTACTGTCATCAAACACAAACCGGCAACCATTAACATCTAGTCCCATCCTCTCCTTACTCGTTTACAGTCACATGAGGCTGTTTTTCAAACAGAACTTGGTCTTTACCTAGACCTTGATCAGCCATCTTGTTCACATTTCTGGGTGGACAGTGGTGGCTCACACATTTAGTCCCAGCACTCGAGAGGCAGAGAGGCAGGAGGATGTCTGGGCTCAAGGCCAGCCTGGTCTACAGAGTGAGTTCCAGGACAGCCAGAGCTGTTACACAGAGAAACCCTATCTCGGAAAACAAAAATAAAATTTAAAAACCACACTTCCAGTAGGCCCTACATATTCAGGGTGTAGATAAAATGCCTCAGCACATCGTCCAGTGAACTTCTTTCACAGCTCTGAGCAAATCTCTCACAGGAGTGCTGACTTGGCACCCATCATTCCTTCTTAGAGCCCCCTATAAACAATCCTTTTGTCTGTGATTTTGATAGTTCTCACTCTGTATTCCAGGCTGTCTCCAACTTAACAATCCTCTGGCCTTCCTCTCATCAGTGCTAGAATTATAGGTATGTAGCCCCCAACTCCCACCTCTAATCAATCTTGGCACTGTATTCCCAAGGCCAAGGTGGTCAGTTAACACCAGACTTTCTTCTGGATGGAGGAAAATCCTACCTTCCTCATACCTACTGTAATGCCACAGAAAGTGGAATACCCTGGAACAAAATTTTGGAAAAGCAGAAAATCTTATCTTTATGCCCAGTCCTAAGAAATTCCTAGTCAGGCGTGGTTTGTGAGTCCTACAGGAGATCTGGAAATGGACCCTGCTGATCCCTAACCTCTGGGGCAACAATCTTCCTTCACAGCCTCACACCTACCTACATCACAGGGGACTAAAGAGGATTCGCCGAAAGGACACAAACCACTTGCCCAGCAAGCAGTTAGAGAATAGAATAAAGGACATATGTCACCAGAAACATAACTCAGATTACTCATTCTTGGTAGATCACTTTAATTTACAACTTTAAATATGAAGGCTGTAATTTCTTGAAACTTCTCACCTTGCTCCTGTAGAGAAAGAAAAGTTAGATAAATTTTAAGAACTATTACATTTATTAATCCAAATCCATAATCTTGTTTATCCAATTAGTATTTTTTTTTTTGAGCTCTGAATAGCCTTTCAAGAGAAAAGCAAAATCACCCTTTCTAAAGTGTTAATTCAATCTTCCCACTTGACCAGTGAGAGTAGGGCATGCTTTTGCAGCTACACACCACAAACTCTAACTAACCACTGTATTCAGGAAACAGCACAGAACCGGTTTCTGCTTCTGTTTTTGTTTTGTTTTGTTTTGTTTTGTTTTTTGTTTTGGAGGCAGGGTTTCTCTGTGTAGCCCTGGGCCTCACTCTTGTAGACCAGGCTGGCCTTGAACTCACTTGAGATTCACCTTCGTCTGTCTGGAGGCTGTTTCTGAGACAGGGTCTTATCTAGCTCAGGTAGGCGCCAACTTACTCTATAGTGTTGTCTGATCCATCCTCCCAAGTGCTGGAATTACACGGGAACAAGCCAGCAAGCCTGGGTTTTCTGTCTCATTGCACTTTATTTTGTGCTGGCAAGGGAACCCAGGGTCCTGCCAGTGCAGAATTCATCTGTCTTTACTCAATGTGTGGACAGCACCCCCAAAGGTTACTAACTTTAAAAATACTTTTTTGTTTTTATTATACAATGAAAACAAGCTAATAAAAGGGATGTGGGCAGGCAGGCAAATGTGGAAACACTTAGGCAGAAATTAGGTTAAGACCAGTAGCTATTAGCATACTCCTGTTTAAGACCATCAAGAGTACAAAGAAGACTTTAGGGCATACCTACTTGCACAGAGTTGAGTTTAGACTTCTTCAGTCCTCCTCATCAGGAGGGATCCCCAGTTCTTCATCTGTCCACTGTGAAGGATCTGGGTATGAGAAGTGGCCCTGGTGACAACCAGTCAAAAGAAAACAAAGTCAAGATTCTATACTAATCACCGCAGCTAATTAAGTTCCAAAACAGTGCAGTAACTACTATAACCTGCCATACACGAGAACTGATTCTCCCTTAACCGTCCAGTGGCTCAACGCACTGCAATCTGCTCACTACACACAGTGGCTTGAAATTTTTACAGGTGGCAGCCTAAGCCATTGAGTATGTTTATGATGAGGAGTGGGAAGAAGTGAAGGCCACAGATTTCATATACACTCCTTATCACAGCAAAATCTCATAGCCCTGGTTAGAAAACATACGGTTTCAAAATCCTTTACTACTATTGTCCAGACTTAGCCTCAAGTGGAGGCAGCCTGGAGACCTATCTTGCTGGAGTATCCTCTACTACCTACAGCCTGCTACTCCTGACGACCCAACTAGAGTAAAAAAAAAAGATGTTTCTAGCAGGAAGTATGCAGCTCAAGCAGCATACTTGAAGGACAGAAGCAGAGCAATAAACACGTGTGTATTGCTGTTTACATCTCCTCATCATGAGTGTGCATATTTGCCTACATGCCACAGCATGCCTCGGACAGTCAGAGATCTGTTACTTAGGGTCACTTATGGTTCTCCTACCACATGAACTCCCAAAGGAACTGAAGGGACCAGTTTCCCTTTTGGCAGCCATAACGGCCGAACACGTGCTTCTATGACCTTATCCTAGACACTAGAAAGTCAGATGCCTGTCTCGTGACAAGGAGCCAATCAGAAGTTAGCTGGTGGCGCTATGCTTTACGACCCTGGGTGTGCTTTACGGACAAGCACACAGCAATGACGTAGAGAGCATAGCAACCACCCTGGGAGGGCCTATGGGCCATAACAACCAGTTGACCAATCAACACAGGGCAAGCCCTCCAAGCCTGGAGGCACTCCAATCCTGAGCCTGTGCATACCCCTAGACACTCCCCTTATGCTGCCCTATAAAGATCTGTGCGCAGCGGCTTCAAACTGTCTTTGCTAGCCATCTGCCATGGTGGGTGGGTCAAAGGCCCGAGCTAACATGGGGTTAGCTCCTTAAACTACAATAAAGCCTCATGCAATTTGCATCAAGCTTTCGCCTCCATTCTGTGATTGGGGTGGCCGCGGTTCTGGGCTAAGATTCTGGAAGCCTCAGCTTTCCAAGGGTCTTACAGAACTAGGCTGTCAGGGTGGCTCAGCTCCTTTACACGATAAGCCATACTGCCAGCTAAAAACAGCTTTGTTACTGAAGAAATTATTTAAATTGGAGGATTTTTTCTTCACCTATCCTGAAAACAAACCCAAGTTTACTAAAATTCAAAGTGTCCTGGGTCTATAGATTTCAATGTCCATCTTTTTTTCAGTGCTGGGGATGAGACCCTAGGGCACTCATTCTTGTTAGGCACTTTGTAACCTCGAGATTTCAATGTCCAGCACTTGGGACACAGAGGCAGGTGGATCTCTGTAAGTCTGAGGTCAACCTGGTCTACAGAGCGAGTTTCAGGTCAGGTTCCAAAGCCACAGAGAAACCCTGCCTGGGGGGAGGGGGGACAATGTGATGTATACGTGACAAACAGTGGGATAATAGAAAGTCACCAACAGGGCTGGAGAGATGGCTGAGGGGTTAAGAGCGCCAACTGCTCTTCCAGAGGTCCTGAGTTCAATTCCCAGCAACCACATGGTGGTTCACAACCATCTGTAATGAGATCTGGTGCACTCTTCTGACATGCAGGGATACATGCAGACAGAACACTGCATATGTAATAAATCGAGAGAGAGAGAAAGAAAGAGAGAGAGAAAGAGAAAGTCAACAATAACTCCCCTTCCCAAGACAAATGAACTTCCATCTAGTGCTCCCAAATCTGGTTGCTCTGGCCTCTGGAAAGACTGAAGGATGTTTGGCTTTTTAAAAAAAAAATTAATGTGGGGTGTGGTGGTGCCTGCCTAATGTTTGGAAGGCAGAGATGGGAGGATTGGAAGTTAAGGGCCAGTCCTACACATATGGAATGTTTGAGGACAGCCTGGCCTACGTAATACCTGGTTCAAACAAGAAAGTTAACCTACAAATGAAGATAAATGTTAACTAACCAATCATAAAGAATTACTTCTAGATCCTTGAAATGTACACCACATAAACAGGTCTAAAGGTGACAAGTTGTCGGTAGAGGGATACAACCAGACAGGAAAAGATTGCCACACACAAGCAAATCTAGCCATACTGACTCCCTCCCCGGCTCTCCCGAACTTACCAGCACAGCGTCTGAGTCATGCCAAAAGTGCCAAAGAATCCAGAACCACATGAGTGAGCTTAAGAATTCACCCTGCATCACCTGATGTCGGGTGAGCTGGGGAAACTCCCTGTACTTGGGCGGGATATGCACACCATCACCAGCACTAGGAGAAAAAGCAATGCGGAAAATGGCTTCTGAAGTGTCCAGAACAGGGCCATCCACGCTTGCAGCTGCATCTTTCAAACTCAAGTTCGCACACCTCATCTACACCAGGGTGCAGACTGACCGCTCCTGCTTCCTTCAACACTCCCTTTTCACTTAGCTTGCCTTAAACTTGGGAAGCAAGAGAACTGGCTGAACCGACACTGCAAACTGTGATGCCACCCAAAAAGGTTTGTATGAAGGGCACCCAACGGGACACCTCAGGCAGGAAGGTAGTAGAAAATCCGGTATTTTTACCATGAGGGACATTCTTAAGGTTGGCCTGGGCTACATGAGACCTTGTCTCAAAAAAAAAAAAAAAAAAAAAAGACAAACTATCATATGGGAAAGTGAACCTGAGAGAATCCTTTTTAAAACTCTAATAACTCGAACAGAGCGAACAGAGCCAAAAAAGCTTCGACGGTAAACCTGAACAAAATCAACAGGGTGTGGGGAACTCAGTTAGGCACTTATTGGCAAATCGTGACACATTATCGAGACAGGGTTTCTCTGTGTAGCACCGCTGTCCTGGAACTCTGTAGATCAGGGGGTCCTCAAACTCAGAGATCTGCCTGCCTCCACCTCCAGAGTGCTTTTTCTTTCTTTCTTCTTCTTCTTCTTCTTCTTCTTCTTCTTCTTCTTCTTCTTCTTCTTCTTCTTCTTCTTCTTTCTTCTTTCTTCTTTCTTCTCTTCTTCTTTCTTCTTCTACTACTACTATTACTACTACTATTATCACTAACCAAGCACAAGTGCCTGGAAAGCAATTACTGAAGCTGACACTCACCGGACGTCCATGCAGACAGCTCGGAGACTCGGGCTCCCACCCAACACAAGTAGTCTCCGCGCTGTCTGCATTAAGCCTCCGAGTCAAGCTGTGGCCCCATCATAAAAGGGGAAAGAGTAATGGGACAACGGGAAAGACACTACTTGTCACCAGAGGCCGAGCCTCAGGACCTCAGAGTGGGGTCTGCACCCAAACCCCACCTAAGTTGGGCCTCTACCTGATCGGCTGGGGCTGATTCCCGGGTTGGGGGTGAGGGGAATCCTCCTCAGGGGGATAAGAGAATTGAGACCTCAAAAGAGCAGATTAGGGGCTGGAGAGATAGCTCAGGGGTTAAGAGCACTGGCTGTTCTTCCAGAGGTCCTGAGTTCTGGTGGCTCACAACCATCCGTTATGAGATCTGGTGCCCTCTTCTGGTGTGCAGATATACATGGAAGCAGAATGTTGTATACATAATAAATAAATAAAATCTCCCCCCCCCAAAAAAAAATATGTTAAGAAAAAAAAAAGAGCAGATTAACCCTGCAGGGACACAAGAGCTCAGCTCAGTAAGACCGTGAGTGTCAGGGCTCTGCGGTGGAGAGGGTGCAGCCCGGACTGGGGGCTCTAAAGCGCTCGCCCGCTTGCTCGCTCCGGTTAACTCGGGGTGTCAGCGCGTGCCTGACTCTCACTAATCCCCGCCCTCAGGAGGCAGAGGCAGTGTTACGGCCTAAATTATAACAAGTTCCAGGCCAGTTGAGGCTACATCGTGAGACTGTCTCAAATAAACAAACGGCCACATTTTACAAGGAACCATGCCCTCGTGGTAAAAACGCCGGATTTACGACTACCTTCCCGCCTGAGGTGTTCCGAGGGTGCCCGGGGCTGTGTGTGCAAACTCCTGACCGGCGTCCCCCGCCCAGGCACCCCATCTCCGCTCCCCACAGAGCTCGCTAAAGCCTCAGTCCCGGCTCACGCGGACTACAAGACCCAGCATTCCTCGGGGCGGTCAGCGCAGCGCGCAGGCGCCTGCCTCAAGGTGCCCTAGCCGTCGGAGCCCGCCCGCCTGCCCGCCTGCCCGCCAAGCCCTCGCCCCCACCCGACACTCACTGACGGACTCCGAGGCCTCCAGCCGCCCGCGCGCGGCAGCCCCGGAGCAGGCGGCCGCCCACGCGACCGAGAGGTGCCAGCCGGGTCAGCGCAGACATGCTAGCGACGACGCAGAGACCCGTCCCCGGCTCGCCCGCCCCGGATGCGTCACTTCCGCGATCCCGCGCCGTGACGTCACCGCGTCGGCCGCGCTCCGCCGGGGCCGATGGTGGCCCGCAGGGAACATGCACAGCCAGGCCAGGCGCTCCTGGTTGACCTTGCTGCCCTCCCTGCTTTGGCTCGGTGACGCCACGCGCGTGCTCGCCTCGGTGGGCCCCGTGTTGATGGCCTGAGCCCTTCCTGAGCCTTGCTACGCTCTGAAACCTGCCTGACGCCTAACCCGCAGCCCGTGGTGGTGGCGGCGTCAGGGTCACCTGAGGAAGCCAACCCTGCGTTCTCCGAATGAGTCAGGCCAGGAGTAGGGTGGAGGTTCCCAACCCCTTGATCCCCAGCCAGCACGGGACTCTCGGTTCTGCCTCCCGTTGTTACTCTTGCAACCGGCAAGCAGGAAAGCGAGCACACCGGGTCCCGAGGTGGCAGCAAACCTGAGGGCTGACTTCCGTTGTGATAGCGGCTCGCACAGGAGGCTGCAGCGCAAACAGAAGCCCGTTCCCAACTGTCTGCCCACACCTGGATAGACGCCAACTCTCTATGATTCACTCCTAACACCCCCAAATTGTTGAGGTTGTGAGAAAGGTTTTTTTCTATAAAAGGTGGCTAGCACACAAAGGGACAATATGCCAAAAATTTCCACCTTGTAAAACTTAACCAGCTGGAAAACCTGTTTGCACAAAGGCCTTTCGTTCTGGGAACCTGGTAACAGCTACTGACCCCTTTCCTCCTTTCTTTGCAGCTATTAGGAACGATCCAACCTTGGCAGACAGTGAGGTTGATCTCTCACCACGAGGATGGGACACAGTCGTCACCTGTGTCAGAACAAGTACACTTCCTGCCCTAGTGTGCCTGCAAGGAGTGAAGTCCAAACACAACTCATAATTGCAAGGCCAGTTTAGGTTGTGGCACACAGTTTACAAAAAGATGTTGCCTTGCAGGGTTACTTTCCATATGTTCTAGTGGGCTGGTTTTGATTTGGGGGTTTTGTTTGTTTGTATTGTGGGGCTTTTTTGTTTTGTTTTTGGTGATACTGAGAATATTGTTTCCAGCAAGGTCTTCCCTGGTACGTTATAGTTCTGGTTTGCTTTCAGAACATGCAGTTTTAAGTTGTAACATTAGCCTGCCAAACTCACAATTTGGAGAATCACTATGGTGTTCCATCCATATTCAAGAGTCAAGTATGGGGCTGGGTGGTGGTGGTGCACATCTTTAATCCCAGCACTCAAGAGGCAGAGGCAGCCACATCTCTGTGAGTTCGAGGCCAGTCTGGTCTACAAAGCTACACAGAGAAACCCTGACTTGAAAAATCAAAAAGAAAAGAGAGTCAGGTATGGGATAGATACTTATCAAGGATAGACCTGAATTTCCTGACATGACAGCATCACATATGACTAATAACTTGCCTTCTGTGCCAACATATGGCACTCTTTGCCCCTGCATGTAACAGGAAACCTGTCGTAGGAGTTAAATCCTAACAGAACTCATAATTGCAAGATCCTGGATAAATAAACCTGACTTCTTCCCACCAAGCCTCCAAATATTGGGTGGCAAGCAAGCAAGACCTACTCTGAGAAGATAAAAAGTGATGGTAAAAAAAATTTTTATCACTTCATTTTGTGTGTGTTGCTATGTGTGGGGTACACGTGTACTGTGGCAAGCATGTGGGGATCAGAGGACAACTTTCAGGAGCTGATTTTCTTCCACCATGTGGGATCCAGGCTTACATTATTTCTCTCTCTCTCTCTCTCTCTCTCTCTCTCTCTCTCTCTCTCTCTCTCTCTCTTTCTCTGTGTGTGTGTGTGTGTGTGGTGGTGGTGGTGGTGGTGTAATGTGTATGAGTATGAATGTACCATGGTACACAAATGGTCAGATGAAATCTACAGGAATCCGTTCTCCTTTGTCATGTAGGTCCCAGAGACTGAACTAAGGCCAGCAGGCTTAGCAGCACACACTTTTACTCTCTGAACCAGCTAAGCTACCTCACTGGCTTTACTAAGTATAAATAGTCTTTCTTTAGCTTTAAAGAACCTAGAACATCTGATGGACTTCAGATAACATCAGGAGTAATCAATGTTCTTCCTTAGTTTTAGTTCTGTGCATAAACCATACAAACGATGTAAATTGCTAAGAGGTTTAACCTGTAGACGATGATAAGTGATATTGGGAAAATCCAGGGGAGCTGGAGAGATGGCTCAGTGCTTAAGAACTTGTTCTGCTCTCCCTGGGGATCTGACTTCAGTTCTCAGCACCCACATCACATGGCTGACAACCACATGTAACTCCAGCTCCAAGAGATGATACCCACTTCTGGCCTCCATGGGTACCTGTACTCACTCACATGCATGTATATATAAGCTCGCTCTCTCTCTCTCTCTCTCTCTCTCTCTCTCTCTCTCTCTCTCTCTCTCAGAAAACACAGGAACTAAACAGGAAGCTGACTGACTGGGATGGTCCCCACAGGGAAGAAACAGAGACCACACTCTGGATAAGCTCCTTAAAGCTAATGCTTTGAAGACAATAGCCCCTCCATGTTCTAAACCTGACTCCTTCCCATGCACCAATTCTTGGCTCCCAAATACTGGCTTATAAGCGGCAAATGGTGTTTGCTAAAGGAAGACAAGCCTTGGGTTGAACCCTGAACCTGCAGAATTCTCTCTATGGATGAAAGTTGACTTTCTAGTTTATATCCAATGGCATGGTTTTCTCTGGGCTACCGTTTACCACTCCTTCTAACGGTGTGTACAAACCATTAAGAGATACAGCCCATGAATAGAAAGGGCAGAAGCTGTCAATCCTTTCTGGAAAGCTTATTCCCCAAACTACATAGCTACATAGCTGTCTAGTTCTAGGCACACACACACACACACAGATGCTATGGAGCATGAGCTGTCCCCCACACCTCCCCACAGCCCCCCCCCCTTACACAAGTAAGTGTAATTTTAAAATGAAAGAAAGAAGGGGCAGGAGAGACAGCTCAGTGGCTAGGAACACTTCGTTTCTCTTCCAGAGATCCCATGGGTGTTCAGTTCCCAACACCCATGTCCACAACTGCCTAAAACTAGAGGGTTATTCAATGCCCTCTGCTGGCCTCTGTTGGCATCTGTATACACATACACACACACAAACACACACACACTTTTTTTAAAGGGGGAGAAAAACAGAAAAACAAAATAAGTAAATGTATTTTGTCTTCTTCTGCAGGGTATTTTTCCTGAAATGGTTTCTCTGGCACCAGTTTCAGCTTCCCCTGCCCCTTTTATACCCTAAATACCCCAAAGTTTTTTAGACAGATCCTGAAGCTAGGTCACACATCCCAAGTGTAGATGTCTCAGCTGCCAAAGGACAGACCCTCAGGATCTGCCCTCACTGGGTGCCCACAGTCACAGGAGCCCTCCTCCCTTGAGGAGGAAGGGCTTTGCTGCCTCCAGGACGTCCAGCTTGGGGTCCAGCGAGCGGCCAAGCCCCTCCAGCACCATGATGGCGAACACGATGGAGGCAAAGTTGCTCTCGAGCTTTACCTGGAACAGAAAACAGCAGTTCTTCCCAGAGCATCCTGGACAACCATATCACTGACCCTTGTGCCTCTCTTGTCCTGCCCATGGGATTCTACAGTCTACCATCCACCCTCCTCCCAGGAGGGTAGGTACACTGGGGCTTCTGGTGGCACCTCACCTAAGCGCCATTAACACAAGCCAGGGAGGGGAAGAGAGGGAATATCTGGCTGGACCCTTTCTGTCTTTAAATACATTTTTCTACATGCAAGGATTACAGCACTTAGGTTGACAGATCCACAGACTTTGTTCTGGAGGGACCATGAGCCCACTGGGCCTGCTTCACAAGATTAGAAATCCACAATCCATAGGCAAAAGAAGCTGAGGGAAAGCGGGTCTACCCACTCCACTGTCCTGTGCCCTGCCCCACCTCTTCCCAAGACTTCTCTCTGATGACATCTCACCTTGTGGGTCATCAGCAGCTTAAAAACACTGGAGAGGAGGCTGGAGACGTGAAGCTGGAAAACAAAAGAACCCAGGAGAATCCCAGAAGCATTTCTTCCCCTTGAGGGTCCTGTCCTTTCCCACTTCTCCACTCCCCTCTGCTTACGCTCAGAAGTGTTCGCACACTAAGAGAAAGGGAGCTCCCATCAAACAACAAAAAGGACTTTACCCATACGGGGCCACTCCCTCCCATACAGGTCACAAATGCCTGCAGAAGAAGCCTCAGAACCACGTCCGCTCCACCCTTGTCCCTATCCCTCGCCACACTCAGCATGTTCCCCAGGAAACAGACTAGGGTGTCGCTCAATAGCAGAGATAGAGGCTTGCCTGCTGTGGGCACCAGTTCGGGCACGTGTGTGAGTGTCTGTGTGCACATGTGCGTGTGTATGTGCTCGAGTGTGTGTGTGAGTGTGTATGAGTGTGTGTGTGTGAGTGCACGCGTGTGCGCCCACATGCCTGCTCGCGTGAGATTAGTAAACATCTGCATACACCAGTCAGTCAGCATCACTGGTGGCCACTCTGCACGGCAGTCCTGCTCATGTAGGCCATTAACTTGACAGACACAGGTGAGTTAACAGTGTGAGTACACCATGGACTCGGGGTCAGGCCAAACAGGGGACACAGGTGTATGGCACATCTCTGGGATGCTGCCTCCCCTGCACGTTCAGATGTCTCCATAACAGCTACTCCCTGAATAAGGAGCCTGTGACTTAAGTTGGCCTCTTGAGCCTCTTGGAAGATGTGAGAATAAGGCTTTTTTTTTTTTTTTAACCTGCTTTAAAAACCCTACCTTCTGACAGGTGGTGGTGGCACACACCTTTAATCCCAGCACTTGGGAGGCAGAGGCAGGCAGATCTATGAGTTCCAAACCAGCCTGGTCTACAGAGCAAGTTCCAGGACAGTCAGGACTACATAGAAAAAAAAAACTGCCCTTTGCAAGCTTCCCACAAAGAGTACGCTCGATTTAGCATAGCTCTGTCAACACCCACAGTGCCTGCCTACCTTTTCCAGTGTGAGGGTGTTCTTCCTGGCCTGGGTCACCAGTGTAGCCATCTCCTCCTTGAACCTTTCCACATCCTTGCACTCATTGGCCCGGGCATGATGCAGGATGAGCTCAGCTACTTTGTGGCCCTGGAAGATATATTAAAAAAAAAGTGGCCTGGTGGAACAGAGGGAGCACACTGCGTGCTCCTGTCTCTCGGTTCTTCCCCCCCGTGTTTCTACCACCCAGTTCCTGTGCCCTACTCTTTTCAGCAGCCACTATCCACGAGGCCTGCTAGCTACCCACTGATCTGAAGGTCTCTGTTAGCCAGCAGCCCTGCTCTATGCTTAACCCAGTCAAGACAATGATGCAAACAGCCTCTTTCTCACTGCTGGGCTACACCGGGGTACTTCCAGTCAGGAAAAGGCCAGAGTCCTGATGCTTAAGTTCCATGACCCTGATGACCACATGGCCCAGCAAGTAGGCTGGAGGGGCTGAGCTGTCCTGGTCCCTGTGACAAAGCCTTTTCCCTGATCCATGAGACCCCTCCAACCAAAGTGCCCACAGTCTCCCAGGACATTCAGTCCTTCCCTGGTGTCACCTCCCACAGTGTGGCTACAAGAACCAAACTCTTCCTGCTGTGGCTGTGACCTTTGTCCCTTACACCAATCTGGACAGAGGAAGATGGCCCCACCTACTCTGTATCCCTGTGTTTAAGCAGGAGGCACCTCACACTGGCTTCAGGCCACAGCTTTAGTTGGCTCCTTCAAAAAGCTAAGAAGGACATCCTTGAATCTTGTTTCTTTTAAAAAGAAAACAGCTCTCAAGCCGGGCAGTGATGCCCATCTTTAGTCCCAGTGCTCTGAAGGAAGAGGCAGGTGGATCTCTCTGAGTTCAAGACCAGCTTGCTAGACTACATAGCAATTTCCAGGCCAGCCAGGGCTATAAAATGAGACCCTGTTTCCAATAAAAGCCCCCTTTTCAGCATTCTGTCACAGGAAACTCCTATCCCATGCAGTCAGCAGAGTCTCCCCACCCTCATTGCTATGACCCCCACCTGGACTCCACATAACACAGTCCACTTCATTTGGACTGTCAGACGTTGTGTTCTCTATAATAGCTCCCAACCTCTGAAGCCCCCAGAGTGTTTGGGGGAAGCCACTTACATCCTCACACCACAGACCCCAACCATCTCGTGCCCACGTGGAAGACATGTTCTCTACACTGTAGACATTTGCAGCCAAGAGCACTGATGGAAGACAGCCACTGTTTGATCAAAAAGCTAGCATAGCTAGTGAGATGGCTCAGTGGCTAAGGGTGCTTGCCACAGAAGACTGAGGACCTGAGTTCAATCCCTAAAAAGCAGGGCTAAAGGACAGAGCTGCCTCCCCAAAGTCCTGAGAGTGTCCTCTGCCCATCCCATGCACACCAAGTCTCATGCTCACCTGATCACACACACATCACACACATAAATAATAAATAATTTTTCAAAGCTAGCTTCTTGTCACCAGCACACCAACAAATCTGCTGACAGAGTAAGAGAAACTACAGTCACACAATGCTGGAGAGAAGAATGCCTTCCCAACTAAGGGTGCCAACCTTAAGCTGCCAAGCCTGAGAACCAGCATACTGGCAATGCCCACACCTGCTCCACCCATGTCCAACCACAGCATCCTAGCAACCAACAGTGGGCTTTCCCCAGAGCCTAAAGGCCAACCCCCAGTGAGTCTCACCTGCCCCAGCGCTACAGCCAGGAAAACTGCCTGGAAATTCCTCAGGTCTGAAGCCTGCAATTCTGCCACAATGCCAGCATCCAACAGCACCAGGCGCAGTGGGCACAGGGCAGGCGCTATGGTAGCCACCAGTGTGTCACTGACGTCCACCTGCTGCTGTTGAATCTCCAGGCTTGGGGACAATCCGTCAGCACCTTGGACCAGGATGTTCCCAGGGTGAAGATCTCCGTGCACAAAGTTATCCACAAATATCTGGAAGAGACTGCACCAGTCAGGACTGTGCCAATGCTCCCACCCTAGCACCACTGGGTACCTGCAGAAAGTTTTAGGGGACAGCAAGCTGCCAGTGACAAGCCAAAGAGGTGGGCATCCCACAAAGCCCTTGCTTCTAGATGCTCTCAAACCAGAGTTTGGCCAAGTCAAAGGTTTCTGTTTGGTTTGAGTTTTAATTTTATGACACAGGGTCTCATGTAGCCCAGCCTTGCCCTCAACTTCTGAGAGATTCCCCCTGCCTCCACCACTCAAGTGTTAGAATTACAAGGGCAGACATTCAAGGTCCTGCCCCAGCTGCCCCTTCCCATGCCCAGGTAGTAGGTGACAGAACTAACATCTGGATTCAGACACTACCAGATCAACTTGGCTCCAAGACACCTGAGTAGACCACAGATAGCTCAAATGCACCTCCAGCACCTGGTGTCAGCTTGGCTTTGACACCACCTGGCAGCTCTTCCACACTCCCTGAGTTCTTTCTCAGTTTCAAGTCTCCCCATCTCCTCTGCATCCACCCCACCTATCAGTCAGCAACCTCAGCTCTTGACCCACCCCACCCCACCCCCACAGGCAACAAGCCTCTGGATGCCCCCACACTCACTTCCCCTGCCCTCGATCCCCAGGTTTCCCAATTCATTGCTGGGAATGCCAAGTACTACCCTATATGCCCCAAGTGTTTGGGAGTCTCCATAGCCGTTTTTTACACACCTGGTTCCAGACACATCCCAGACCCAGCTCTAACAGCTAAGTATGTCACCAGACAGAGCAGGCATTCCCTGGTGGTTAAAGGCTCCACTGAGATCCCCTGCTGCAGTTTTATGGAAGATGGAACCCCTCCTGATGAGACCAAGGGCCTGCTACTCATCTCCTCTTGTCTTCATGTACAGGTGTGAGACAGAAAAGCTAGATAAGGGCTTCCACGATGAGAGGCCCAAATCTATTACAGAGTCAACACCAGCCCAGTGTGGCAGTACACGTGGGCCATAACCCTGTAATCCCAGCATTTGGGAGGTAGAGAAAGTAGTATTGGTACTTCCAAAGTCACCCTCAGCTACAAAGTGAGTTCAAGCCCAGTCTTGGCTACCTGAGACCCTATCTCAAAAGAGAAAAAAAGAAATCACCATTTGCCTCTGGGCTCCTCCACAAGAGCACCCACCTCCCTGCCTCACCTCACTGCTCCAACCTAACTCCACGCTGAGGTCTGCTGTCGCGACTAGCCTATCTCTCTGCCTCACATTCTTCCACTGCCTGCAGCAGGATTGAAGAATTCAATGGATTTTTAAAATTCATTAAGGGGCCAGTAAGATGGTTCAGTAGGTAAAGGTGCTTACCACCAAGCCTGACCACTTGAGTTTGATCCACAGATCTGTTATGGACAGAGAGAACTGACTCCTACAAGTTGTCTGTCCTTTGACTCCCTTGCACACACCACATGGCATGTACGGGCTCATGCATACACATATACACTAAAAATACATTTTTTAAATTAAAAATTGGGGCCCGGGCAGGTGTGGTGGCACACACCTTTAATCCCAGCTCTTGGGAGGCAGAGGCAGGTGGATCTCTGTGAGCTCAAGGCCAACCTGGTCTACAGAGGGAGTTCTTTTTTTTGGGGGGGGAGTTTCAAGACAGGGTTTCTCTGTGGCTTTGGAGGCTGTCCTGGCACTCGCCAGTCTGGTATACAGAGCAAATTCCAGGACAAGCTCCAAAGCCACAGAGAAACTCTATCTCAAAAAAAAAAAAAAAAAACTGGGGCTGGAAAGGTGGCTCATCGATTAAGAGCACTGGCTGTTCTTCCAAAGGACCTGGTGAGATTCCCAGCACCTAATTGTCAGTTCACAACCATATGTAACTCCAGTTCCAAGTTATTCAATGCCCTTGGCTGGCTTTCTTGGCACCAGGCAAACTTTTAAAACTTAAAAGGTTTTAATAAATTAAAAAATATACAAATTTAAAAATATATTTAAGACCTGTATACTTGTCAGGCCTGCCGGCCTATAATCCTAGTACTTAAATAGTTGAGGCAGGAGGATTAATCTGAGTTTGAGGTCAGCCTGGACTCTATAATAAGTTTCAAGTCACTCGAGGCTATACAGAAAGAACCTGTCTCGTGTGTGTGTACTTGAGCAAATATTGCAATAATGAAGTAGGAAATTTTTTAAGGGACGAGAACTCAGATAAGCCCCTTGCCCACAAGTCCTGACTCTGAGAGTCCTGCCCCGTGTGCCCTCACATCTCCCACTGAGACTCGTCCTCATCACAGGCTGCTCTCTCTAGACAAGTCTCGCCATTTTTCTTCACCTTGGTGACAGTCTCCCCATCCCAGACAAAATGGAGCCACTTACTTCCTGGGTGAAGCCCTGGCCCCAGAAAAAGTCCCTTCGAGCTAATCCTTGAGCACAGCCTCCATGCCACCTGCTTCTTCCCAGCTGTTTACCCAGGACACACTGTTGTCAAATCTGTTTCCAATTAAGTCTAACCCTTAATTCAGCTCTTGGCATACAGCATGTACTCCATAAATAATGAATGAATGAATGAACAAACGAACGAACGAGGAGTATCTAACACACATCATACCTGCCGTTGGTCTGAGCTGTGGCTCTCCGCTCTTTCCACAGCACACAGAAGACACGCCACAGAGCAAGGACACAAGCTTTGTGTCACAGGAACACTTGAGGAGCTTCGCTCAGCTAATGTTCTCAACCTGAAGCTCTCTGCTTGGCTGAACTCCAGCCGGGGCCTGGCAGAGCCCTCAGCACTTTCTCTTAAGTAGCACATGGGTCCCAGCACTTTCATGTACTGAACCTCAACATCCGGGGCCCCAAGCTCACCATCTTCAAAAGCATGTTGATCCCCAGCTGTGCAATCTTCCTCTTCAGGTCTTCAGGAATCCCTGCCTGCTGGTAGCTGGACACTGGGACACTCTCCTTAAAGACAGGAGGGAGACGGCTTCAATCCAATGCTGCTGGCCACCCCACCTCCTCCCCTGTGCAGGTCACTCACATCTGTGCTGTCTTCCTTGGACAGCAAGGTGACCTACAAATTATCACTAACATGCTGCTTTAAATCTATTTACATTCCCTTCATGTACTTCTCAAAAGAAATGCTCAACGGTGTGCAGCTATTGACTCTGCTACCAACAGGAAGGAGATGGGCAGAGGCCCTGGGCAAAGACAGGGGCAGACGCTGAGAGGGAGCCTAGAGCCAGGCATGGTGGTCCCCGCCCCTAGGAAGCAGAGGCAGGAAGAACAGGCAGGAGTTTAAGGTCATAGAAAGTTTGAGGCCAAGCTCGAATGTGTGAGACTGTCTCAAAACAAAATTAAACAAAAGGATCATCCAACAGACATGAGCGGGAGCTCCAGCAGGAAAAGGGAAAAAGCAGCCAGAAGAACGAACAAGCAACCAGCAAGTCAACCCTTGGTTCAGTTTGTCAAGGCAACCCACTGAGACAGAGCAGAAAACATAAGCCAGAGTCTAAGAAAGGGTCAGAGTTACACGGCTAGGAAATAAGTGCTTAGCTGTCTCTACCATTTCCTAATGAGACAGGCCTAGGGGACAGCTAAGGCGAATGCTTGCCAAGCATGTCCTTTGTGTCCCAGGTGTTTTCTTTCACATTCAATGTGTTACTTACTCCTGGGACAGTGCCATGAGGTCACCAGCTAACAAGACAGCCAAGTAGGTTTTCATTTCTAACAAGCCTTTGGCTACCTGCACCTCTCCAGACCAGCTCTCGGCACTCAGTCTCTTCCTCCGGCTTCTCCCAGAGTTTGTGTGTATGGTAGGTTGGTGTTTTGCAGCGCCGGGAAGGGACCTGGGCCTTGCACATGCCGGACAAGCCCTCTACCCCTCTCAACCCTCTCCCAGTTTTACAGACACGAACCCTATCCTCTCTCCAGCATGAAGCCCCTGTGGGGATGGCCAGTTACTAGTGACAAGCGGAACCAGGTTCTTACTTCGTATGTTTCCACCAGTATGTCCCGAGTGATGAGGGGGTGCAACGGGGTGGGGAATTTCACAGATGCCATGTTCTCAAAGTTGTGCTGAAAGTGTTCTAGATTACGAGCTTCGTACCGCAGGTCTGTCTGCACAGATGGAGAGGGAAGAGAAGTCAGTGTGGACACAGGGAGCACCTACTGGGGGGGGGGGGCAGGTCAGCGGGCTCCACTCCCTCTTTCCTCACCAGCTTCGGGCTCCACCAGGGAGCTAGCAGCTGCCACAAAAGTTCATCCACTGTCCACATGAACTCCCTAAGGCAGACATCAGATCCCCGGGTAGGATTTGGCCCCCCTTCCGAGCAGCCAATGGATGCCCCTCTGACCTCAGTGCCCTTGCCTTCTCCTTCCACTATGATCAGTGTGCTACGGCCACTTCCGGAGGGATGGCCTTGCCCTCCAACCCACTGGAGCAACTGCCACAGCTGAATGCCCAACCCCATATTTATGTTAATAGACTTCCAAACTTTTCCCCTAATCTGTCTGACTATATCCATGTCATGTGAATGGTGCTGTCCACACTCTTTGAAAACATTTGCCAGGTGGTGGTGGCACACACCTTTTAGTCCCAGCCCTTGGGAATTGGAGGCAATTTATGTTATATGTATAAGTGTTGTGTGTGCACGTGTGTCTGCACACCACACGCATACCTGTTGCCCACAGAGGTCAAAGGACATTATCAGAGTCCCTGGAGCTGGAGTTACACGGGTTTGCCTGTGGGTGGACCTCAGCAAAAGCAGCCAGTGCTCTTAACCACTGAGCCATCTCTCCAGCCCTGAAACCTCTGCTCTTTGGAATGGCATCCAGGTGAGTCTGTTTGGCTCCTGGTCTCTCTTTAGATACACCTACTTTGATCTTTGGCGCCCCCTGCCTTCCTCTACAGTCCCATCAAGTTTTTTTTTTTTTTTTTTTGGCTTTTTGAGACAGGGTTCTCTGTGGCTTCGGAGGAGGTCCTGGAGCTCACTCTATAGACCAGGCTGGTCTCGAACTCACAGAGATCCGCCTGCCTCTGCCTCCCGTGTGCTGGGACTAAAGGCGTGCACCACCACTGCCTGGTTCCCATCAAGTCTTACAGTGTGCTGAGCACCCATGCAGCCTGACACCACCTCACTCCTGGGAGTGTAGTAACTGTGACACAACTACACTAATGCATAGACTCGGGCCCTTAGACACGCACACCTGGCCTGCGATGTGCTGCAACTGTCAGTCAGGGCTACCTGGAGAGGCTGGTTTAAAACAAATGGGTAAAATGTGGGGATGCGAGTTTCAAGAGACGGGACCCTGACGTCTATCGGGCTTTTAATGGGAGCTGAAGCTCAGAAGCGGGGTGAAGCCAAGAGTCAAAATGAAGAGACAGGGGTTGGACTAGAAGCTATTTTCTCTGTTTTAATTGCCTTTTCATCAAATTTGCAATACTCCAGGATAGAAAGCCAAGCCCTCTACCCTGGTCTGAATGTCAGACCTCCCCCCCACCCCCCCCACACACACACACCTCTCTGTCCCCCACAAATTCCTATTTGAAATCCTAGCCTCCAATAATAGTATATATAACCAAGAAGGACTTTGCAGAGTGATTAGGTCCTGAGAATGCAACTCTAGATTGTCTTTATACAGGAGGCCTGAGACCCTATCCCCTCCTACCATGGGAAGACATCAAGGAACCAGAAACTCTCTTGACCCCAGGCTTAGTCTTCGGAACTACTGGTAAAATTCACTGTTGCTCTAGTTATCCCAAATAACTTTATTGTCCATTTTTGTTTTTTGAAATAGGACCTCGCTGCCTGGAACTCACTTGGATTAATCTGGACTTGAACTTGCAGACATCCACCTGCCTCCACCTCCTGAATGCTGGGATCACAGGCCTGAACCACCACCATAGGTACCCAATTACTTTCTAAACATCAAAACCAGTGTCTGGGACTTTAAAATTTTCAACCAGCAGATATAGATGAAGTCTTCATATATAGCTTCTGAAAACCAGCCCATATCTGAGTAGGGAGCAGTAGGGAGCAAGGGCAGATGCCCACTTGAAGGCTCAGGCACCTTCAACATAAATTTACCAAGTCTGGCTAATTATACAAATGCCCCGAGGGTCCCCAACAGGGAGAGGTCCTTGTCTACTCAATTAGCTCTAAAAACAAAGCAAAACAAAGCTAATGAGTCTTCTGGCCCTAGAGGTCAGCCTCTGCTGGTGACAGAGATAATATGACCCATTTAGTTTCGTTTTGCCCTGAGACACAAAGGGAGACTGTGTTTCCTAAGCGCTCTCAGAGTTCCATGGAGTTCTGGTTGGCAGGCTGGAAGAAATGTTTCCCACTTCTTGGCCTGCCCATAAAAATCTCTTATATCTTCCATGTCAGCTCCATTCCACACTGACTATGTTGGAGATGGTAATAGGGGCCAAGAGGATGGATTAGGGCATTTTTGTTCTGTATCACAAGACATACCCGTATTCTAAATTGCAAAAAGGAATCTCTATGTCCAGTTAGTCACAGCGTAACAGGCATACCATGTCATCTGTGGGATGCTGTGCTCAACACCTCTGCTCAGAGGCTCCTGGGGAAGCATGAGGCTGATAACTGAGAACACTACATAGATGGTGCTTCTAGAACCGCCCCAGCTCTCACACACAGAGAATGAGGAAGAGCACAAGTCACAGATACCAGAGAGGCACGAGCCTCAAAACTATAGGCAAAGGACTGACTGAGCTCCAGAATGAAAGGTTGCCTTTGTTTCCCCACTCCCAGACCACCTCAAAGCCTGACAACTGGAGAAAATATGTAAGGCGGGTCTTTTGTTAAAGGATGCTAATCTATTGCCTTCTCAAATCACAGACTCTCTAAACAAAGCATAATTGGAAGATTCAATTCTGGACCAGTGAAATGGCTCAGTGGGCAAACACACTTGGTGCTATGGGAATCCCCGGCTCAAGGACCCAGTCTGTGGAGGGAGAGAACGGATTCCTCTGACTTATGCACACATGCCATGGCATGCCCATCCCTACCCATCTCCACAGACCCACACAAAGTAAATGAATATGAAGTCAAAAACTGTCAAGGTTCAGTGTTTGTCTGTATTCATTGGTCTCTGTGGTGACAGGCAGCACAGGCTCTGTTGTAATGGCAGTGCCAATCTTGCAAAGAAAATAGGTCCTAAAACACTCCAAAGGAGAGGTCCCTCTTCCTCATGCCTCCGGATACCCTCTGGTTATAAGCAAGAAATAGCCTAGCTGTGTGAAACCAGTGGGACTGGGCTATACTGTTTCCTCAGCTAGCCTTACCCAACCCGACTAATAGATCATATTCCGAATGCCATCCTGGGAAATAACCTTTCCATTCACCTGTTTATCTGCAACCACTAATGGCAAGAACTATGGTAGGTGCTATTCACAGCTGAGAGAAGGAGTCACCTGTTGGATCATGAGCTTCTCAAATTCTTTCACAATCTCAGGCAAGCTAAGCCATTTGACTCCTGGTAAAAGCCCCAGGGCTTGGCTGCCAATCTTCATCAGCAGTAAATCCATGTACACCTGAGTGAGCAGGCCAGGGTGTAACACCTGCCAGAAAGAACCATGAACAAGACAGGGAATCAGAAAACATTTTACCTAGCCAGCACTGGCTCCCACCCTCAAAAGAACCAGAGTGATTCTCCTCAAAATAAAGCAAAGTAAACCAAAACCCATGATGCTCTTGGGTGGTGGCCCCTCTTCCCCAGAAATAGCAAAATTCAAGTCTATTTTAGACTATTCACATCATCACTCCCTAAAGTCAAGAAATGAAACCAGGGCCTGTTGTGGCGGAACACACCCTGAATCCAGCACACAGGAGGCACAGGCAGGCAGATCTCTGCAGTCTACCACAGTGAGATCCAGAACTACCAAGGGGGGTACATAGTAAGGCTCTACCAAGAAAGAGAGAGACAGACAGACAGAGAGAGAGAGAGAGAGAGAGAGAGAGAGAGAGAGAGAGAGATGAAGGAACTTGAGGCTGGAGGCCTAGTAGCACCTATGATCCCTTGTGCTACCTGGAAGGGAAGAATCACAGGTTAGAACCCGTCTGGAGCAACGAATTTAGCAAGGCCTTGTCTCCAAAGAAAAAGATCGAAGCTTCACAATATAGCTCAGTGGCCTACCATTTGTGAACTAAATTTGATTCCACCCTAGGTTTAATCTTCACTACCACAAAAGAGAGAGACAGAAAGAGAAATGAAACAGCTTCCATTTAACAGGTATTGGCTGAGCTAACAAGAATAAAGTTGAGTGAGCAGCCCTAATCCAAAATCCAAAACTGGAAATGTTTCAAAATCTGAAACATTTTAAGGAGTGACCTAACACAAGTGAAAAATTCCAAACTTAACCTCAGGTGATGAGTTGAAGTCATAGCAAAGTTGCACTAAAAATATTGCAAGAAATAACTTGTAGTCCACATGTATAAGGGGTGTGTCTGTGTGTCATATCAATGAATTTCATCTCATGTTTTATACTATGGATAAATGGATCCTATACTAGGATAGCTCATCAAAGACATGCAAGGTAAGTTGATCAACGATGGGGCACACCAGCCTGGGGTCGCGAGAGCACTTACTTTCACTGCCACTGGGATGAGGTGATCTGACTTAGGTGGATAGCCAGGAACCTGGCATGTGTCCACTTCTGACCTAACAAGGTCAGCTTTAGGGAGAAGCAGCTTTTCTAGAAATGCTTCGTCAGCAAGGTTTTCCAAAGGCTGCCACTCCGCAAAGGGCTCTCTCTGCATCCCAACTGCCCGGGTTCCTGAGAACAGCTGCGGGGCACAGGGTCTCCCAAGTCTCCAGACTCTGTCCTTCTCCAGCAAGGTAGTGCTAGCGAATGCTTTGTACACTTGCGCCACACAACCTGAACCCACAGGTTGCTGGGTATCAAAAAAGAGGAGGCTGCCCCAATCCTCCCCAAACGCCTGCCGGAGTAAGCATTCCGTGTGGGCCCAAGGGTGGGGGGTCACCTGGACATGCAGTTTGGAGAACTGGGCACAGAAAGCCTCTGAAAAGAGATCGCGCCTGGTGCTGGCCCACTGGCCCAATTTGATGTATGTTGGGCCTGAGGTTTCTGTGGCTTTCAAAAGCAGATGAAGCCAGAGGGTGGAGAGGCCAGGAGCCAGGTAGGTGAGAGGGTACAAGAAGAGCAGGGGGAAGAATTTCGCCAAGAGGACGCCAGCGCGGAGCCCCAGACGGAGACACAGTAACACTCGGCCCAGAGGCCCTGCCTGGGCCACTTCCACCCGTCCGTTTTCAGCCAGGTCCCTCCAACGGGTCTTCCGCAGGCTCCCGCCGCCAGGCGTCCCCTCTGCAGCATCCCCATGCGCGGAGATGAATTTGGGCAGAGTACCCAGCAAAAGCCAGCACAGTCTGGCATGGCGAGCGCCTCTCAGGGGCCTGGAGAGGCCCTGCTCCTTCCCGAGCTCGAAGCATCTCAAGTGTGACAAGCAGACCCTGACGGACAGGCGCCAGCGGGTCACCATCCTCCCCAGGGGCTCGCCCTCTCACTAAGGAGACGCCATGGTGGGTGGAGACGCTCCGGGGGAGGCGAGGGGAAGTCCGACCGCCCCCTGCCTCCGGGACCGCCGCCTGGGCCAGGCCAGACTCGGGGCGGACGGCGACCTGAGCCGGGGACCGGGGACCGGGGGCCAAGTGGGGTCCGCACGCGCGCGCGGGGCTGGGCCGGGGGCCGGGGCGGGGACGCCGACCCTACAGCGGACGGCGGGGCCCCAGGCAGCTGCAAGAAGCTGGGCGCACGGCCCGGGCTCCCGGGGGTCCGCGCTCCGGGGCGCGGCGGGGACGCACAAGCCAACTGCTCCGGCGCCGGAGCCGCAGCCCGGACGCGGGGCGAGCATTCAGCGCCGAGGCGCCGCTTCCGGTCCCCGGGCCCGCCCTCTCCGCCCAGGACACGCTCCTTAAAGGGACCGCGACGCTCCAGTCCCCGCAGGGGGTCAGCGCAAAACACAGAAGCGCCGTCTGTGATCCTCTTTTCCTCCCGACCTCTCCGTCTCGCAACTTCGGAGTACGAGCCCTAGAAATGTTTGCAAACCGCACGCTGGGTGGTTGCAGGTGCGTCCAGCGAGCTGTCCAGCCCCCGGCGTGCGTCCCGGGTCCTTGAACCCCAGGCTACGCTGACTCAGTGGCGGTGCTTAGACCCCAGGGAATGGCTTATGCATTTAACTCAGGCTCATGGATGGAGCCCGATCAGTGGTTCTTGAATTGAATCCAGTGTTTATTGGGTCATAATAATACGTGTTCACCTAAGTGGTCGTTCTGGTTTCTGGGTAGTGGTCCTATTCTCCCCCGCTAATTCCTGGGAGAGCAGGGGGAGCACGTCCCTGTGAGATAGCTCTGTGGTTAACTCAGCCTGTCCACTGAGTTCGATCCCTGGAACCCACACGGTGGAAGGCGGTCACTGTGTGTCGTGTGTGCCCCTCACATGTAAGATAAATGTGATTTAAAAAAAAAAAAAAAAAAACTGTAGCAAGGGCCACGGGAGCAATGAGGAGCAGCAAGTGGAACCATAGGACCAAGCTACTTTGAAATAAGGGTCTTGGGAGAGAGGCCAAATAAAGAAAGCTCCAAAGTAGAAAAGACTTTTGATGTGCGTGTGTGTGTGTGTGTGTGTGTGTGTGTGTGTGTGTGTGTGTGTGTACGTTGGTGTTTAATCTTGAATAACCAGAGGAAGCTCAGACAGCCCTGGAGTTGGTATGGGAGGGGAGAGTGCGGGTGGGGCAATGGCTCAATTAAAAGTGTATTGTTCTTTCAGAGGTCTGGGTTCAGTTCCCAGTACCCTGGTCTAACAACTCTCAAAACCCTGTAACTCCAACTCCAGGGACTCTAACGCCCTCTTCTGGCTTCTGAAGGCACACACACACACACACACACACACACACACACACACACACACACACACACACGCCACCTAAATCTTAAAATTAAAATTAAAAAAAAGAAGAGGTTGGGCATAGGAGCACAGCACTCAGGAGTTAGAGGCAGGCAGGAGTTAGAGTTCAAGGCCAGCCTGATCTACATGGGGAGCTCCAGGCCAGCCAGGGCACAGGGGGTGCTGAAAGAGAAAACTCAGCTCCATTCCCAGCACCCGAATGGCTGCTCACAACTGTCTGGAATACTCCAATTCCGAGGGGATCCAAAATCTTCTACTGAGCTCTGCAAGTGATGCAGAGATATGCTTGCAGACAACACACCCATACACATAAAATAGTAGTTTAAAAAAGAAGCAAGCTGGGTTGTGTGGTGGTGGTGCACATCTTTGATCCCAGCACTCCGGAGACAGAGACAGGTGGATCTCTGTGATTTCAAAGCCAGCATGGTCTACAGAGCGAGAGTTCTGGGTCAGGCTCCAAAGCTACAGAGAAACCCCTGCCTAAAAACAAAAACAAAAATAAAAACAAAAACAAAAAACAAGAAGCAAGCTGTTTGTATGCTTAGCCCCACACCTAATTAGCAAACATTGTCACTTTTATCATCTAAATAAAAGCAGAAGTGGTTCTGTTTCTCCTGAGTTATACAACAGGCATGGAAGATGATCTCAGCAGTATTATCACTGTTACAATTATTTTGAGCAAGGTCTTACTCCATAACCCAGGCTGGTCTGGATCTCATTACAGAGCCAAGATGGCCTTGAACTTGAGGCAATCCTTTTTCCTCAGCTTCCCAAGTGCTTGGCCTAAAGCAACACACCAAGCAATTATTTCGTTTGTTGTTTGTTTGTTTTTTCAAGACAGAGTTTCTCTGTGTAACAGCCCTGAATGTCCTAGAATCAGCTCTGTAGACCAGGCTGGCCTCAAACTCAGACATCTGCTTGCTTCTTCCTCTCAAGCACTGGGATTCCAGAACAGGTTACAAAGCTACACAGAGAAACCCTATCTTGAAAAAAAAATTCAAAAAAAAAATTTAATGCCCATATCTACCCCACCAACCCTCAAAAATAAGTAAAATAAAATCTTAACCAACTCCCAGCATGGGAGTGGGCACCTATGTGGCCTCCTAGGAATTTACCTATGACAGCTACCTCAAACACTAGTGTCTATCATAATAACCACCTAGAGGGTAGCCCCACCCTCAGCCCTGTCTCTCTAAACCTAGGAATGGGGCAGAAGTGACATTGTAGAAGGGGAGGATTGATGGAAGGAGGGAGACATTTAAATGCAGTTTCAGAGTTCAGCAAGGGCCATGAGAGCAATGAAGATTCAGTGCTACACTGGAGAGGAAATAAAGGCCAGACCATGTCTCCCAGCAGAACTCTGGCTGACCTCAGCAACAGCTACAGGCTTACAAGGAAAACTTACCTTGTTCAGATTGCCAGCTGCCCTGGTTTCACCCTTTCAACTCAGAACCAGCTGCAGACAGCCAAACAGTCTCATAACATGCCTATGATGTTTTGGGTTTTTTTAAAGATTTTATTTAAAAACTTGGGGGGGGACGGGACTGGAAAGATAGCTCAGTGGCTAAGAACACTGGCAATTCTCCCAGAGGCCCTGAGTTCAATTCCCAGCAACCACATGGATCACAGCCGTCTATAGTGGCATCTGATGCCTTGTTCTGGGCTGCAGGCTCTATATGTAGTTAGAGCACCATACATAAAAAAATAAATGTCTAAAAACTTTCTTCGTACAATATACTTTGATCACATTTTTTCCTCTCCCCCAACTCATCCAGATCCTCCCCACCTCCCTACCCACCCAACTTTACCACCCCCAGCTCATCCTGCTCTCTCTCTCTCAAAAAAGAAAAAATTAAACAAACTAAAAAAGTAAAAATCTATAATACAAAAAATAAAACAAAAAGTGCACCAAAAAATACAGAGTGTTTTCTTGTGTTGGCCAACTGCTTCTGGGCATGGGGCCTGCCCTGAAATGAGGTTGAAATATCCACTCACACTCTGTTGCAGAAAACTCATCTTCAGGCCGGGTGGTGGTGGCGCATGCTTTTAACCCCAGCACTCAGGAGGCGGAGGCAGGCGGATCTCTGTGAGTTCGAGGCCAGCCTGGTCTACAGAGCGAGTTCCAGGACAGCCAGACTGTTAAACAGAGAAACTCTGTCTTGAAACCAAACCAAACAAAACCGATTTTCCTGTTCCCAGCAGGTATCAGTCGCAAATACCTTCTTGGTTAGAGGTGGGACTTTGTGTCTGCCGTGATAAAGTGCATGGGGGACCTTGGCAAATTCCACAGCAGGCAAAGGTGACCAAGGCGGGGGACAAACACGCCAGGCAGACAGAGCTTAGTGAGAAGTTTTATTAGAAAGGGGAGGGAAGGGGAAGGAAAGAGAAAAGCGGTGAAGAGACACAGAGACAGAGAGAGGACAGAAGAGAAGAGGGAGACAGGGAAAGTCCTGTCTGCCCCAGGGGAGCAGCAGGAAAGAGAGCGTAAGTGGGCGGGGTCTGTCTTTTAAAGGTGTCCTTTGCACCTGGGCTGACCAGGGTACTACCTGAGTGCATTCTGCCAGGTGACAGGGGCGGGCCAGCATCATGCCTGAGTCCTTACAGCGTCCACTTCCCCTTCTTAGCGCTGGAATTTTGTCTGGTTTGAATCTGTGGATCTTGCGTGTGCTGTGCGTTCAAACGTGCATCACTCCTCTGGGGCTGAAGGACTCAGTTTCCTGGGAGTCAGCGCCGCCTCTAACTACAGGAATCTCTAGTCTCCTCTTCTGCAGTCAGGTCATGTCTGTGGTGGACTGTCTTGATTATTAATTGATGCAGGAAGGCCCAGCCCATTGTGGGTGGCACCATTCCCCAGGCAGGGGATCCTGAACTACAGAAGACAGGAGAAAGCCAAATGAGAGCAAGTTCATGTGATGTGACTAACTGTTTGAGTTCCTGCCTTGACATCTGATCAAATGATGGGTGGTAACTTGGAATATAAACCAAAATAGTCAGGAATGGTGGTGCACGCCTTTAATCCCAGCACTTGGGAAACAGAAGTAGATGGATCTCTGTGAGTTCAAGACCAGTCTGGTCTACAAGAGCTAGTTCCCAAGCCACAGAGAAACCCTGTCTAAACCCCCCCACCAAAAAAAATTCACTTTTAAAAGTAAGCAAATTTATAAACCAAAATAACCCATTCCTTCCTAAATTGTTTGTCATCTGGATGTCTTATCACAGCAACAGAAATGAAAACTAGAACACCACCTCTTCCTTTACCACCACCCTCAACAGTGCCTAGCGGCTGGCTTCCTTCCTCTGTAGGTGAGTGAACAGGCCATTTGTCCTCGTTTGGGTAACCTCCACTGATTTCCAGATTCTTCTCAAGAGCAAAAGCCAACAAACTATCCAGGTCTTGGTAGTGTCCCCGCTGGCGTGGTTCAGTCTACCTCCACTAGGTGGCACTACTCACTTTGCAGTGCAGCCAAGCTTCCCGTAGGGTTCCAGACCTGTCTAGATGTCTCTTTGCACAGGAACCTATCGTTTTAGCATCTCCTTTGGAATAAGTTTACATGGACAATGTGAGACAGAGCATATCCTGTGCCTTGAAAAAGGAGGAGGAGGCTTGTCTCTCTCTCTCTCTCTCTCTCTCTCTCTCTCTCTCTCTCTCTCTCTCTCTCTGTGTGTGTGTGTGTGTGTGTGTATATATGTATGTATGTATGTATGTATTTTGCTTGCATGCATAGCTATGCTTCGCATGCATGCATTGTGGAAATCAAAAGGCCAGTGGATCCCTGGGACTGAAGTTACAGTGGGATGCTTGCTATGTAGGTGCTGGGAACTGAACCCAAGTTCTCTGGAAGAGCAGCCAGTGCTCTTAAGTGCTGATCCAGCTCTCTACCCTAATTTCTGTGTTTTTGACATTTTGACATTCTGGGCAGGATGATTCTCTGCTCTCTGTGTGTGTATGGGTGTGTGTGTGTGTGTGTGTGTGTGTGTGTGTGTGTCGGGGAGGATATGTTTAGCTGCATCTCTGACCTCTCCCCACACAATGTCAGAAACAACTCTGGTCCTATGGGTCTCTTTGGGCTGCATTAGCAAAACAGCATAACTGACCGCATGTTCAAAAGTGACTGATGAGGCCGGGCGTTGGTGTCACACGCCTTTAATCCCAGCACTCAGGAGGCAGAGGCAGGTGGATCTCTGTGAGTTCAAGGCCAGCCTGGTCTCTGGAGCGAGTGCCAGGATAGGCTCCAAAGCTACACAGAGAAATCCTGTCTCACAAAACAAAAACAACAACAACAACAAAAAAAAAGTGGCTGATGAGAATCTAGTATTTGTCGTTTTCCATCTCTTCTTTTTCCACAAAGTCAAGGTGATTATCTAGCAAAGAAACGTTTGAGGTGGTCAACCCTTGACCCCACTCCAAGTCCTATGTGATACACCTGGCCTGCAATTGGCCCTAAGAAAGTTGGAGCTTGGTGTAAAAACTCTGGCCATGGGATAGAGCTGTAGGTGAGCAGAGCACTTGCTTGGTGTGTGTGAGGCTTTGGGTTTATATTAAATATATGTGTGTGTTATATGAACATATATGTATATTAGATATGTATCATCATTTAAATATGTATTTATATACATTTCCAGCCACCCCCATTTACCCATATATACAGGAAAAACATCTCAGCACTCAAGAGAGAAGGAAAAAGCCATTGTCAACCATGCCCTGCCCTGCCCTGCAGCCTCGCCTTCAAATCCCTCCCTGGCTCAGTGCTCTGTCCCTTTCTCTTTTCTGCTCGTCCTCATCCTTCTTCTCATGAGAATTTCTCCTACTCCAGTTCCACCTTCTGATTTTGCTCAAGGACCCTGCTGGCCCTTCCCAGATTCTGGACTTGCGCTAACACTGGGGACAGCCCCTTCTCCTCTGCACCTATCTCTGAGATCCCTCCAGCTCACATGAGCTACTCCCAGTAATTCAGCTAACCTGGAGGTCTGTGACTATCTGTACTGAAAGCCTAACCAGGCTGAACTTGGTGACTCATGCCTGCATTCCAGTACTCCAGAGGTTTAAACAAGAGAACTGTTAAGAATTTCAGGCCAGCCTGAGCTACAGAGTGATACCTGGTCTCAAAAACAAAACAAAAGCTGGATAAATGGCTCAGTACTTAAGAGCACTTGCTGCTCTTTCAGAGGACCTGAGTCTAGTTTCCCAGCACCTATGTGTGATGTCTTCCAACTGCCTATAACCCCAACAGCCCCTTTGGCCTCTATAGGTACTTGTATTATGTACACATAAATAAACAATATTCAAACAAAACACAACCCCAACAACAACAGAAAACCTGACCAGTAGCCATGACGTTCAATCGGTGACAGCAATGTCCTTGACAAAGCAGCTAACCAGCTAACTTCTGGCTAATCATCTCTTCCACTAAATGAGAAGCTAGTTTGGGACCTACCTTCCAGACAAAACTCTGTGAGCGTTCATACCACCTGACACCTACTGAAGGAAAAAGCAGAATTTGAGTGAGAAAGCTAACTGTGTAGTTCTGCCAACCAGAAGAGGCTGCAGATGGAGCTGGAGTTCCCAAGCACCCATCTAACCCCATCTGACCAGGGACCTGAGAGGAGGGAAGGGCTGATTCGCCTGAGATCACAATGCCAGCTTGGCAGTTCACACTTGATGCTAACCAATCCTTTTTATTTTGATTAAATTTGTGACCTGAGAAATATAGGAAGTAGTCAGATAGGAGGGTTTTCCAGAAGAAATGCTCTCTCCCCAGCCAGGTGTGACCTCTAGGGAACACAGTGACACAGAGTCACTGAGTGGCCTAAAAGCTGAGGTCAGGGTGCTGGGTGAGTTTTAGCTGGGGGAAGACAAGCTGATAGGGCTTGCATCTCTGAGTTCAGTGCCAGCCCAGGTCCTTTTTGTTATTAAACTCTTCCCTGAGGATTCTCGCCTCCCTATTCCTCCTAAATATGAAGGCTCAAGCAGAGAAGATGTCCAGAAACAAGGTGGAGAGCCTTGCATCCTAAGCTCAGGAGGACATAACAGAAGTTTTGGCCTTAGAGCTAGCCTGACATCTTGTGTGTCCTGGGCTCACAGTGGACATGAAGATCGCTCACAGATCCGTCATTGTCCACTTTTCTCAAAGATTCAAGGCCTCAGCTCTACCACCACCTCCAGGAGTGGGGGTGGGAATGGCTGGGAGCAGGGAACTCAAAACAGGTTCTCTCTATCAGGTAGCTCTGACTGTCCTGGAACTAGATATGTAGACCCAGTTGGCCTTGAAATCACAGATCCACCTGTTTCTAGGACTAAGGGCATGTACTACCACACCTAGCCCAAACCACCTCACTCTTGTTCTTAGAGTTCAATTGGATCTCTAAAAGGAACAGAAAAGGACATCATACAAGAATATGCAAGCCATAGCCTGACATACAGACACGTACCCTTCCCCTACATATACCTCCATCTATCTAGGACTGTGAACTCAAACAAAAGTGTAAAACTAATACATTATAGGGGCCAGATAGTAGTGAAGCATGTCTTTAATCCCAACATTCGGGAGGCAGAGACAGGTGGATCTGTGAATTCAAGACCAGCCTGGTCTACAAATTGGGTTCCAGGACAGCCAAGGCTGTTACACAGAGGACACCCTGTCTTAAAAAGAGAGAGAGAGAGAGAGAGAGAGAGAGAGAGAGAGAGAGAGAGAGGGAGAGACAGAGAGACAGAGAGACAGAGAGACAGAGAGACAGAGACAGACAGAGACAGACAGAGAGAGAGAAAAGAATCCCCTGTTCTAGTCAAAATTTTGAGTAAATTAATTTTTCCATACATATCTTTTTCTCTGAATGCAGGCCAGCATTGGACTTATAGCCATAGGAAGAGGACAAGCCCGAGGAGGTGACCTCCTAAGGAGGAAAGAAGCAGGGGCCCCAGGAAGACTAGACGAGGGCTCTCCTGGGTGTTTCCACAGGCTCTGAGTCTCCGGGGTACATGTGGTCTCCAGATGGGACGAGCCATGATCAAGAGTGTAAAAGACTTTCCCTGCCCCGTCCTTCTCCTCCTTTTGTCTTTCTTTATCCAGTAGGCACTTGCTTCTTCTCCCCACACCAGCTTTCAAGAGAACAGCTAGCCAAATGACTTGCCCATTATTGACCCTGCATATACGTTTTACCTATGCTCTGGCAGGCAAGTGTCAATTAAGCCAAAGAAAGATGCTGCAAAGAGCCCAAGTGAAACCCCTCTCAGTATCCCAAGCAGGGAGGAAAGCAGATCTTAGTCTCCCAAGCCGCTGCGCAGTCTGTACCTTCCACTAGGGGGATCCGTAGCAAAAACAGGGACTGGATGCTGATGGAGAGAGGTGGTGGTGGTGGCAGAGCCGTACTCCCAAGCAGTGTGGTGTGACAGAAAGGACTTGGGTTCAGTGGACAGGCCTAGGCCTGTGTGCTCTCCAGTAAGACACACGGTGGCATGGGACAGTGCCTGGAACAGAGAAGATGCCCAGGATAAAAATTAGCATTCAAAAAGATTGTTGCTAAAAATGAGAAGATGTGAGGGTGATGTCCAGAAGTTTGCTCCTTGTGTGATATCCGGCTTCTCATGAGAACTAACCATGGAGTTCCTCCTCTCATCTCCCGACTGGTGTTTGACAGCTGAAGCACATGAACTTTTGGCTGCTTACCGCTCTTTGCTAGAAGGCTCTGATGGGAAAGAAGAAAAAGCTGCCTGATTCTCTAGCTTGAGCCTGACACGCCCTGCATTCATTCGGAGGAGAGGGGGGGAGGGAGGAAAGAGGGGCTCAGTTGTTAAGAGGACTCGATAAGCAGCCATGAGGACCTTAGTTTGGATACTAGCACCCAGGCAAAAAGGCACGTATGTTCTTTCACACCGGCTGTTCACCCAGCCCTGTTTGGGGGAAAACAGAGATATGAGGATCATCACTGGGGCTTGTTGGCAGCCAGCATAGCCCAAAACAAAAACAAAATGTGAGCTCCAGGTTCAAGGAGAGATACTGTCTCAAAAGGAAAATGGGGAGAGTGATGGAGGAGAACATGGGACACCACACCCTCCTCTAGCCCTTGGAATACCCACAACTTCCTCCTGACCTCTCTCTCATACACACACACACACACACACACACACACACACACACACACACACACAGAGGGAGGGAGAGAGAGAGAGAGAGAGAGAGGAGGGAGTTGAGGGAGTTTTCTCACATTGGGCCAGGCACAGTAGCAAACCCTTGTCTCTATTGTCTGACTTCCTCCTCACCAATACAAGGTGGTTACAACTGGTTCTATGTCCACCTTACCCATGAAGAGGCCAAGCAATGTGTTCTAGAGCTGGATCTGACCATCTAATCCCAAACCTGTGTTCTTCAACCGGACACTGAAGGAAGAGGAGGGAAAGCAAGGGACCGATGTTCTGTAGTGGCCCAAGGCTGTGCCTGTGCTGTACGGAAAACTTGGAATGAAAGGCACACTAGGAGTCAACCCTGTCCCCTATCTCCTCCTTACGGTGCCCAGATTGAGCCAGATCATAGCCAGCCCTCCAAATCTGCCCCTCCACACTTGTGGATCCTAAAGTCTGAGATTCAGGCAATTGTTGGTGGAAAATACTCTGATCACAAGCAACTGAAAATATCCAACAGTGTGTGTGCTGGGGGTTCTTGGGAGATTTTCTGTAGCCTTGATCAAGCTGGCATTGAACTCATCATCTTCCTACCTCAGTCTCTTAGGTGCTGGGATTCAAGATGGCACCACCATGCAAGACGTGTATAGTGTTTTTCCTGTCATCATCCCTTTAACATTAGAATCTAAAGTCACACCTATCATCCTAGCTCTTAGGAGGGGGTGTCAAGAGGTCAGGCGTTCTCAGCTACATAGAGATTAGAGGCCAGCCTGGAATATGAGACACAGTATCAAAACAAAACAAATAAAACCAGGGCTGTGGAGATGGCTCAGCAGTTAAGAGTGCTCCCGTTCAATTCCCAGCACCTACAAAGTGGCTCACAGCCCAGCCATCTGTAACTCCAGTTCCAGGACCCTGATCTAAAGGCCTTTTCTGACCTCTGCGGCCACCAGGCACACATGTGGTACACAGACACACACAGGCAAAACATCCTTACACATAACACTTTCAGAAAGGGGGACAAAGCCACAACAATAGAGTCTAACAACCATTGAAAATAGTTCAATACAACTAGGAGGTGGTGGCACACACTTTTAGTCCCAGCACTTGGGAGGCAGAGGCAGGCCAGTCTATGTGAGTTCGAGGGTAGCCTGGTCTACAGAGCAAGTTCCAAGACACAGTCAGGGCTACACAGAGAGAAATCCTGTCTCAAGCACCGACCCCCCCCCCCGAAAAAAAAGAAAGTAGTTCAATATATATGTATACATTATTTATAATTACTAGTACATAGGATTATATAGAATTAGTAATAATTATTATTAATTAGTGGAAGAATTCATGTAGGATGTGTGCAAATTCAAGACCATTTTTACAATGAACTTGAAAATCCAAACATTTTGTTATCCCAGGGGTTGCTGAAGCCACCCTCCTGCAGATACAGAGAGCTGACTTTCTGCCTTCTTTAGGTCTCATTTGGAGAGAAGCTGAGGACTGACAGGGAGAGTAAGGAATGTGTGCTTTGGAGCAGCAACGCCCACCCACCCCCCCAGACCATCCATCTTGGGAGGGGTGGGTTCTTTGAGCTACTGGAGATAGAGACTCGCCAGGGTTTGGGTGGGACCAAAGTACCATCGGAAAAGCGGACACCAGCAGTCAGACACAAGGCCACACAGAGAAAGAGGGGAGAGGGCAATGAGTGGATCTGGGTCATGGTGACAGAGCCACAGGCCCAGCAACGGGAGTGACTGACTGGTGAGACTGGGATGGGAAGGCATTCATCAAAGTCTGACCCATGGGTCAGAGCAGGGGTGTTTGCCTAAGACAAGTTAGCACCCAGGATTTCATGACAAAATTGTGGCCTAGGAGTTGTCAAAGGCCTGACTCATCAGCCCAGGCTTTGTCATGTCCACCTAGGATGTGACTAGCTATCTGGAAGCCACACACTCAAAGGCTCCCAGGCTCTTTTGTGCTCTGGGCTGGGGGGAGGCAGCCAGCTGGGCTCTTGGCTCAGTTCCCATTGAACTTTGCCAGTTTGCTGCTGGAGGATACCCTGTGGCCCTGGGAGTAATTAACCCTCAAGCAGCCAAGCCTTTGATCTTTATTTAGAGAGTGAGAACTTAGAAAGATGCAAACAAAGCAATAATTTGAATACTAACGCTTAGAAGCAAATGCTTGCACTTGGCAAAGGTCTGTTCTGAAAGTCTACAGAGCTTCATGGAAATGGGTGTGGCACGAGGAATTTAGAAAGGCCTCAAAGATCTTATGCAATGAGCAAACCCCTCAGCCATGAAGAAGATGCAGCTTCTTTTCCTGTGACTTTAAATAAGTCCCAGTTCTCTGATATCTGAAGTCCACCCCGCTCCCCATACCCGGGTGTCTGTCTCTCCACTCCCACTTGCAAGGTCTGTCCCCCGACCCCTGCACAAGGACCTCATCTCCTGTGTTGGGATTGCAGGCATGCCTGGCAGCACTATTTTTCTTCTAAGTGCCCACTTTGTCAAGTTGTAAGAAGTTTGGGTCTGTACACCCCCTCCCCCCGGCCCAGACCCTACCTAAGCTTTAAGCCATTAGGCTATCTCCAGAAACACAGGGCAACTCTTTTGGACATCTCTAAGGTATAGACAAGAATGACATTTTTCCAGTGTAGAGACCGGTGGCACCCCCTCCCCACCCACAGGACAAATCGTCACTGTCAGGCCTGAGAACTTATCATTTGGCCTTCCTCTGCTTGGACCCCATTACCTTCAGCATATTAAAATTCTGCTCAGACCTCTTGAACCCCTTCAGCCCTACTCCTCTAACCTTTTCCCCTCCTACCTCTTAAAGGTCCCCCAAATACCACGATGCGACCCCCTCCCATATCATACTCTTCCCTCTTCCCAGACTGCCTATTCTCTCCTCTGTTTCTCCACTTTTTAAAATTATTTTATTTATTTATTTATCCTTTTTTTTTTTTTTTTTTTTTTTGAGACAGGGTTTCTCTGTATTGCTTTGGAGGCTGTCCTGGAACTCGCTCTGTAGACTAAGCTGGCCTCAAACTCACAGAGATTCGCCTGCCTCTGCCTCCCCAGTGCTGGGACTAAAGGTGTACGCCACCAACGCCCGGCTTGTTTCTCCACGTTTTACAGTTGACTCAACTTCCCGGGCCATCAAAGGCCCAGAGGACTTCGTTGAGTGCCCCAGCCTGTGTTCCTGACTCCGTTGCAGCCCACAGCGTCCTCAAGTGGACTTTTTAGCAACTTCCAGCGAGTGTGCGCTTCGATCCTGCCCCGTGTAAGAAGGACCAGGGGGGCAGTAGAAAGCCACCTCTCTGATCGCTTTTCCTGACCAGCCTGCGTCCTGGAGGGCTTTGAACCCTTTCCGTGCCCTTCTGTCGGGAGGCGGACGGTGGATCCTTACGGCCCGCTCCAAATGTGACTGTGAGCTGCTTGGGGGGAAATGAGGACCCGTGGGCCCTAACAGCCCGTCTCATGACTGTGAGTTGCTTGTGGGGAAACGTGGGCCGGTGGGTCTCCGAGGCCTGTCTCATGACTGTCAGTTGCTCGGGGGCAAATGTGGAGCCCAGTGTTGCCCGAGGCGGCCAGCAAGCAGCCTTGCTCCACGTTAACAAAGCTAGGGCGGGGAGCCTGCGGTGCTGTCCAAGGCTGAGCGCAGATGGAGCATGGACCCGGGCCGGGGTAGAAGAGGATCTTCAGCACAGAAAAGGTTAAGGCACCGTCTCCTCCACCCCCCGAAAGGCTCGGGGGCGAGTGCGGCAGAAGGTCCTGTTTACCGTGGCTCCCCTCGGCGGCGGGCCCTGGGAGAGCGGTTGCTGTGGCAACCGGCCGGGCGCCCGCCAGCTGCGGATTAGCTCACTGGAGCGGCGGGATGGGTCGGGAGGAGGGGGCGCGCGTCACTGCGGACGGCCGCGGCGCAGCCCGGGGTAGAGGCAGGGGCGCGCGGGCGGCGGGTGGCGGGTGGCGGGCGGCGGGCGGGGACGCAGCGCGCCTCCGAGGCCGGAGCGGCGGGCACCGGACGGGAGCGGCGCGCGCCGGGGACCCCAGGGGCTCGCGGCGGCGGGCGGGCGCGCGCGGACGCGGATCCCCCGCCGCCGCCGCCCGGGCGTCCGCCAGACCCGCGGAGGCCGCCGCCGGCGTAGGAGCGGGCGCCGGAGTGCGGGGCGAGCCCGGGGGGACGCCTGGGAGGGAACGCGCGGGGAAGGCGAGCAAACTGTGCTTGTGCGAGCCGCGGCTCCCCTCGGGCGACGCTGGGGACTCCAGCCCGGCCCTGGGAATCGGCGCGGACAGCGATCCGGAGCTCCGCCCGGGGCCGGGCTGACTTCGGGGCCGAAGAAAGTTGCAGAAACCGGGCAGAGCCCAGCCCTGCGCTGCGCCCGAGCTCCGGCCGCCCGGGCGGGAGTGCACGCGTGCGAGGCCGTCTTACGCCGGGGTGGGGAGTCCAGACGGCGGCGGCGCTGCAAAGTGGGGAACCTGGGGGTTACGTCTCCCACTTTCCTCCCAAGGGTGGAGTTGGGAGCACACGGAGCCCGGGTGAGTCTCTTAACACAGTATTCAATCGTGTGTGGGAGGGGAACTGAGATTTGGAGTCAGACTGCTGAGACAGAGGGAGCCCAGCGCCTAGAGTCCTGTAGTAGTGAGGAGCAGGGACAGGAAGCTGGGGCTGGGGAGGGGGGTGTTTGCCCTCCTTAGCCCTGGTTTGAACTAGGGAAGTGAGGGGGGGCCCTGATGTAACCAGTCTGCTGAGGAAGAAGCAAGCTGACTTCTTTCTGGCCCAGTGATCTTATGGCTTTGGGGGTTGTGACTTCAGCTCCCCAATGACAGGTAATTGTGGTGTGTGGTAATAGTGTTATAATAGGCACTTTACAGTAATTTGCTATGAAACACTTGCACCTGCTGTGGTTACCGTAGCCTTTCTCCTTCAGTATCAAACACACGAAGAGTGGGATAGACCTGTTTAGAGGATGGCCCACGTAGGAGGGAAGTGGAGATTTTGAAAAGAAGCTGAGAGCAAACAAACAGATTGTAGTTTAAGACAGGATCTCAGGATGTGACCCAGGCTGGCCTCAAACTCCCTGTTTTTGAGACAGGGTCTGAAGTAGCTTAGACAGACCTTGAACTTGATTTTAAGTTCATTTTTTAAAGATTTAATTTATTTTTATGAGTGTTTGCCAGAATGTATGTCTATGCGCCGTATGCATAGGGTGTCCAAGGAGGCCATGAGGCCGTGGTGCCCGTTCCCTGGGACTGGAGTTACAGGCAGTCGTGAGCTGCCATGTGGGTGCTGGGAATCAAACCCAGGTCCTCTGCAAGAACAGCCAGTGCTCTTAACTGATGAGCCGTGTCTAGCTCCTGAGTCTACCTCCCAAACACAGAAATTATAGGGGTGTGGCCCAAACCTTTGTGAGATGCTAGGGATCAAACCTGGGGCTCCTTGCATGGGAGGTCAGCACTCTACTTACTAAACTACGACTCCGGCTCCGAGACTCTAAAGAAACCCAATGTTTATTATATTTTTATTGATTGTGCTTGTGCTGTGTGTCAGGCATTGTGTAGATTGGAAGACAATTTGTAGGAGTCAGTTTTGCCGTTTCACCTTGTGGGTACCCAGGGTGGAACTTCTGGACATCAGGCTTGGTAGCAAGCACCTTTACCTGCCGAGTCATCTTACCATTCCCTAGAGACTCATTGTGAGGTAGGGTAATGAAGACACTGGCAGAGTCTATGTCTGGGCGCTCTTTCTGGAAGATTTGCACCCTGCCTGGACGTAACTTTACTCATATAGATGGCTCTGTGTGGTGGTCAGTGGGGACACAGTGATTAAGACAGCCTCTTCCTTCCTTCCAGAAACTACCATTCTGGTCTGACCTGGCTATTCTTGCTGTATGTTACAGAGCCAGGAGAATCCAGAGGGTTCCAGGTTCTAAGGGGATGCTTGTGGTGAGCCCTGGGAATCTCTTTGGCAAGAAACTGCAGGGCAGATTGGGACAGAGCGAACAGCATAGGAAAAGTCACTGAGAGAGGAGAGAGGCAGGCATGGGGGAGAATCCAGTGTGGCTGCAGCATGGAGTCAGAGCCCCCACCTCTCTCCTCAACATCCCCCCCCCGTTGTGTGTGGTGTGTGTGTGTGTGTGTGTGTGTGTGTGTGTGTCTGTCTGTCTGTCTGTCTGTCTGTCTGTCTGTCTGTCTGTGAGCAAGGCAGGGCAAGGTAAAATGTGGAATGAGGCGTTCCCCCAAATAGGAGTGATGGGCCAGCTTTGTGTCTTAGAAAGCTCACTCACTCTGACCTTGAGGCCAGTAAGACCTAGGCTTTTCAGCGTGGTTGGTTGGCAGGGGGGTTGGATGGAGTCTGGAGGAAAGGGTGCTGGTTTGGAGCACAGGATGATGTTACTTAAACAAAAACCAAACCCAGAGAGGCTCAGCAGGAGATAGCAAAAGAAGAGGGACATTCTGAATGGCCTGAATGGAGCAGATTACAGCACTTGGACAATGAACTTGGCTTCCAGTTTTCTGGCAGCTTAGGAACAAACAAAAATGCACTAGATTGCATAGTTTTGGATTGGAGACAACAGAAAGCATACAAATGAACTTTCAGAACAAATTTTTTCCTGGAATTGAACTCAACTGGGAGTTCATCAGGGGAACTTCATGTAAAGACTAGGGAGTCACAGAGGGAGGCGGGGAAGTCCTTGTTGTGTAAATAATGATAAACATAGAATAGACCAAGGGAAGAGGCTTCGTTGTCAGTGTTACAAAAGGTGGTATGATAAACGCCACAGGACTGTCCTCCTGCACTGTCCTCCTCGGGTCCAGAGGGACGGTTTAGGTTTTGGTGAGGGCAAGATGTCAGCTGCAGAGTAAACAGTCGTGGTATAGTACCACTAGAGAAGGGACATCTATGGGAACAAGACTGTGATGTCTTAGGGAGAAGTGACATGTGCTTCTGAATGTAGAGGACGGAGAGCCAGTTGCTAGGCCACAAACAGGAAGGGGGTGGTACTTTAGTCTCTGTCAGTCGCTGGGCAGAGACCCTGGAGCAGAGAAGGGGACCCAGGTAGGACCTAGTGTGCCAGTATCACCAGCATCCAGAAATGCCATTCAGTGGCAAAATGGGCAGAAGCCTTGGGGAGCAGCCCTTCAGGGTTCCCTCCTGACTGGCACATCCCAGACCCCTCTGTCCTTAGGATTGATACCAAGTGCATCTAAAGGGGTGGGTGGCGTCCAGCAGATCTGAACTCTCCCCAGGGAGCTCTGAAGGGTAGGGGTTTGTTTGCACAAGGAGAAGTTTCAGAAGGAGTGAGCTGGGAAGTCCCTCAGACTCCGCACAGGTTTCCCTCTGACCCTTCCCTCTGATGTCTGCACAAGGCAGACAGCCTACAGAATCGGTGGCCACAGCCTCGCCAGTGAGCTCTGTAAACTTCGTGGCGGGTCTCACTGCACTGTAACTTACATTAACATTGAGGAAGTGTGGGCTTCTGCCCTTCCCATCAAACTTTTTTTTTCTCTCTCTCCCTTTCATTTATTTTAAAATGTTATGTGTGGTGTTTTGCCTGCATGTGTGTCTATTACCACATGTGTACTGGGTAGTCATAGAGGCTGGAAGAGGATTGGAGCTCCAAAAAGTGGAGTTACAGATGATTGTCAACTGCCATGTGGGTGCTGGGAATCGATCCTGGGCCCTCTGGAAGAGCAGTCAGTGCTCTTAACCATTTCAACTGCTAAGCCATCTTCCCATCTCTCTTTTCTTTCTTTTACTGTATATTTTTAAAGATTTATTTTATTGTATGTGTATGAGTGTTCTGCCCGTGCATATGTATGTATACTGGCTACATATCCTGTGCTCGTGGAGGTCAGAAGGCTTCGGATTCCCTGGGACTGGAGTAAGATGATTGGGAGTCACCGTGTAGATTCTGGGAATTGAACTTGGATCCTCTGTCAGAGCAATAAGTGCTGTTAATAGCTGGCGAACTCTCCAGTTTCTTTCTTTTTTTTTTTTGTTTTTAACTGTCCGTGAGTGCCCGTGTGTGTGCCTGTGTGTGTGTGTGTGTGTGTGCGTGTGTGCACGGGTGTGCAGGCATGCAAGTGTGAGTACAGGTGCCCGTTGAGTCCAGTAGAGGACATAGCATCACCTGGAGCTGGAGGATAGGTGGTTGTGAGCTGCCTGACCTGAGTGCTGAGAATGAACTGCAAGCTAGTACCTGCTCTTACTGCTCTAACATCGCTCCACCCCCCACCCCACCCCCGAGTGTCTGCGCTTCTTTGATTATGAGACAGTGTTCCACCGTGTAGACCGGCCTTGCTCTTGTGATCCTTCTACCTCAGCCTTCTGTGCTACTGATGTTTCTGTTGCTCTGATAAAACACCATGACCAAGCCAATTTATAGAAGAAAGACTCGCCGGGCGTTGGTGGCACAAGCCTTTAATCCCAGCACTTGGGAGGCGGAGGCAGGTGGATCTCTGTGAGTTCGAGGCCAGCCTGGTCTCCAGAGCAAGTGCCAGGATAGGCTCCAAAGCTACACAGAGAAACCCTGTCTCAAAAAAACAAAAAACAAAACAACAGAAGAAGAAGAAGAAGAAGAAGAAGAAGAAGAAGAAGAAGAAGAAGAAGAAGAAGAAGAAGAAGAAGAAAGACTGGAAGCAAAGGGTTAGAGTCCATGACGGCAAAGCAGAGGTGGCAGGTGGCCGGAAAACCAGCTAAGGGTTGATGTCTCAAACCATAAGCAGGAGGCAGAGAGCACTAACAAAAAATGGTGTGAGACCTTTGAAACCTCAAAGCCCACCCGAAGTAACAAATTTACTACCCTAAGGCAATACCTCTTAATCCTCCCCAAATACCCACCAACTGGGGACTGAGTATTCTAATGCCTGGGACTTAAGGGACATCTCATTGGAACCACCACAGTCTTTCAAGGCTGAATTATAGGTGTGTGCCACCATGTCTGCCTCAAATTCTTTAATGTTTTAAACTTGTCTTGTACCTTCAAATGTATATTTAAATGCCAGAGAGTGACATTGGGGGCAGGTTGTTTTGTGGTACTGGAGTCAAATACTGGGATTCATACATATAGGCAAGCACCCTACCACTGAGCTATGTCCCTAGGCCTAGGGAGAGAGATTTTACAAATAGCCGGTGTTCCCATTCACCTTCTCACGAATAAAAACAAACAAACAAACAAACAAAAAACATCTGAGAATGGCCTTGAGGAACAGGTGTGTGTGTGTGTGTGTGTGTGTGTGTGTGAGAGAGAGAGAGAGAGAGAGAGAGAGAAAGAGAGAGAGAGAGAGAGAGATGGGTGGTGGTTGTGGTGGTGTTTGCTTTGGTTTGGGGTTTTTGTTTTGAGGGTTTTTTGGGGGGTGAGGGGTTGGTCTCCAGATGATTTTTATGGTTCAGCGCTGTAGCTTTCACCACCTTTGAGAGGTCTCCTTGCTTGCCAAAAGGCAGATAAACCTTACGTCCCAAAAGGTCCCTGGGGGACATATGGGCTGTATCACAGGTACCAAGTAGCCCAGACTGACCCTGCTTGGGGCCATGTGATCCATAATCTCTGTGTGGCTCTTGATCTTGCTGCCTCAAGATCTTTTGTTTTACACTGGGTTTCACTCTTGCCCTGGCTGTCCAAGAACTCACTCTGTAGACCAGGCTGGCCTCGAACTCAGATATCTGCATGCCTCTGCCTCCCGAATGCTGGGATTAAAGACATTCGACACCACTGCCCAGCTTCTCCTCAAGATCTCTGCAGGTCCTTCTGTATTGCTATGGTGGTTACCTTGTTCAGGTCTGGGGTCAGGGGTTTCTTTCCTGAGGCTCCCCTGGATTGTTTCTTAAAGAGATGCTGGTGAAATGTTTCTCACAGGCTGACTGACAGCCACACACTTTCAGAGCTGTGAGAGCTCCCTGTTTTCTCAGCCACCTCTCAGCCCCTCCATGTCACTAGGGATCCAGCCAAGAGCCTCTAGTGTGCATGTGTGTATTGTTTTGCCACCAGAACCTCTGGCCTCCTCAGAATCCAGAGGCTGCTCCAGGCTCTCTTGAAAGTCTTCTCACAGGTCAGGAGCAGAGAGGCTGCTGGGCCTGTCTGTGCTTTAATAACAGGGGAAAGTGATCGGCTCCGCCCTCACCTACGATGCAGAGAAGCCAGCGATATTCGGAGAAGCCACAGTCAGACAGACCCTTGTCCTGGTTTTCAAACAGAGGCTAATTGAGGCAAAAGTCAACTCAGTCTGCATAGAACTTGGGCCCTGTATCTTCTGGACCAGAAATACTGCTTTGTCCCATTTGATGAGTTACAGTCCCCCCCCCCCCCCCCGCCCAAGACAGGGGTTTCTCTGTGTGTCTTTGGAGCACTCGCTCTGTAGACCAGGCTGGCCTCAAACTCTCAGAGATCCGCCTGCCTCTGCCTCCCTAGTGCTGGGACTAAAGGCGTGTGTCGCCACTACCCAGTGAGTTACAGTCCTAACAAGACCTTCTCTAACTGCTCACTTTGGAAAACCAAGTAATGGGGTTTTCCCTGGCCTCAGGGCAGGATGGGGTGAATCACTCTTGCAGCAAGTTTAGGGAAGAGGCTGATTGCCCTTGGGGCTTCAAGACTTGGGCATGCACCAAGCTGGAAGTAGGGTCAGGATGGAGACCCATGACTATGACTGTGGCTGCTCTTTCTATGACGGTGACTTACTCGGAAGACTTGACAGACTAGTTTAAGTACAGAGTCAAAATCATTTCCTTATTGTTTTGCTTTCTTAGAATTTGTGTTTGAAGTTTTGACTTTTATGTGTATGTGCTTTCATGTGAACTAAGAAAATTAAATTGTGTTTGTTATAAAGCCTTTAAGCAATATATAAAGAGAATATGCTGAAAAGTGAAAGTTTTCCTCAGAGAAGGTTGATGTCTGGTAGATAAAACAAATCCCCATAGATCCCTTTTTTTTTTTTTTTCTTTAATGAAAATTGAAACTATGGCTTTGCATATTGTAGGCGTTCACTCCAACACTGAGCTGTATCCAACTTTTTTTATTTTTTTAAGTATTTTTTTAAAAGCCATGTGGTGGTAGCACACACCTTTAAAACCAGAACTCCGGAGGCAGAGGCAGGAAGATCAAGGCCACCCTGGACTACAGAGTGAGTTCGAGGACAGCCAGGGCTACACAGAGAAATCATGTCTCCAAAACAAAACACAGAGAGAAGTGAGAAGAAAAAAGATATATCTTATTAGTTTTAGTTACATGCATGTGTGTATGTCTCTGTATGTTCGTGTGTATATGAGTGCAGGTGCCAGTGGAGGCCAGAGGCATTACTCTCTCTAGAACTGGGGTTGTAGGTTGTTGTGAGCTCTGCCTGACATGGATGTTGGGAATCGGACTGGGGTCCTCTGCAAAAGCAGTATATGCTCTTAACCCTTGAGCCATCTCTCCAGTCTCTATTTTAAGGAGACCGTGTGTGGGGGAAGGACATTCGTGTGCGCTTGCGCATGAGCATCCCACAGAGCTCGTGGAGCTCAGAAGACATGGGGGGGGGTCAGCTTTTTCCTTCTACCGTGTGGGTCCCAGGGATCAAACCCAGGTAGGTCAGCAGGCCTGCAGCAGGTGCCGTTACCCGCAGAGCCATCCCATCAGCACCACACTCCAACACTTTTTAAAACATCTCCCTCACTATCACCATCTACCCTTGCACAAAGCTCCCATGTATAGTCCTCACTGGCCTGGAAATTACTGTGTAGACCAGGCTGTCCTCTGCGTTCAGAGTGCTGGAATGAAAGGCTTTTTGTTTTGAAACAGAGCATCATTAAATTACCCAGGTTGACCTTGAACTCACTTATAGCCTAAAAAGGCCTTTGACCCAGCTGTCCTAGCCTCCCAAGATAGATATAATATATATATGTGTGTGTGTATGTGTGTGTGTGTTTGGCAAAATGGAAGAATTTCTGTAACATAGTTTCACAATATAACAACATATTATAGAATAATTCCCTATAACAAACAGCCTTCTTTCTTTTTTGGGGGGGGGTATTTTCGAGACAGAGTTTCTCTGTGGCTTTGGAGGCTGTCCTGGAACTAGTTCTTGTAGACCAGGCTGGTCTGGAACTCATAGAGATCCTCTGCCTCCCAAGTGCTGGGATTAAAGGTGTGTGTCACCACCGCCCAATTTCTTTATTTTTATTTTACTTGCATTGGTGTTTTCCTGCATGTATGTTTGTGTGAGGGTGTTGGGTCCCTGAAACTGGCGTTACAGACAGTCGTGAGCTGCCTTGTGGGTGCTGGGAATTGAACCGGTGTCCTCCGCAAGAGCAGTCAGTACTCTTAACCACTGAGCCATCTCTACAGCTCCCGACAGCCTTCTTTTTAACAGCTGCCTGGGTGCCTCTGTTTAAGTTAATTTGTTAGCAAGCTATCAATTTATGGTTCAATTTTAGTTACTGCAGGGGATGTTGCCACAAGCCCTGAGTCTGATATTTCTGTCAACTAAATTCCTAAAGCTGGAACCACTGGGTTAAAGAAGATCTCAAAGCCAAATACTTATTGAATAATGTTTGTGTCCAGTAGTGGCTCCCTGAAAATGAGGTACTGATGGTCTTTTTAAAAATTATATATTACCTACCTTCCTACTTGTCTTGTCCCGACAACAGCTCCTGCTGACTCCTTTTGAAGAGAAGACAGGGTCTTCTCCAAGGCTGGCCTCCAGCTTGTGATCCTTCTGTCTCTAGCTCTTGAGTAGTCGGGACTGCTTCTGTATGCCACTGTACTTAGCATAAGTAAAAATGAGTTTTTCATAGCGTAGGCAGAGCCTGGCGGGTCCCATGGGCTGCACCTTATAGATTTGCTGGCAAAGGCTGAAAGGCACAAATATCAGTTCTCCTGGCCTGGACAGGTGTGTTGGCTGAGCAGAATAATTTGGTACTATTCTCCTGTCTCCTGGACTTTCCTAGCCCTCTAGAGCAATTTTTGACCTGTGGGGTCGAAACCCCTTTGGCAAACCTCTGTCTCCACAAAAATGTTTACATTATTATTCATAACAGTCTCCAAATTACAGTTATAAAGTAGCAACAAAAATAATTTTATGGTTGGGGGTCACCATAACTTGAGGAACTGTATAAGAGGGTCCCAGCATTAGGAAGGTTAGAACCACTGTTCTAGAGTTCCTGAGGAGAGAAGGCAGGATGAATGACTTGAGTTTTGCCTATGGACTGGTTGTTCCTAACCAATGAGTCAGAGGAGGTGCGTGGTGTGCCTGCCCCGCCCAGCTCACCGCAGGGAAGCAGGGCCTGACACCCCCTCCTCCCATGCTTGGAGCAAGATCTTTCTGTCAGTTTTGTTCCCCTCATATCTCTAGGAAATGCAGGCAAACTCCCGATGGGCCAAGCAGGAGTGTTTGTGTAGAACAAGCCCATGACAACAACTTTCCTGGGACAGTTTGTTAACTTAGCTAGTGACAGGGAAGTGGACAAGTGGAGGTGGCAGCCTGAGCCCCAGGACCTGCATCCCTTACAGATGGAAGGAGAGCACTCTCTACCCACACTTGGTCAGAGATGGGGCTGTAAACACAAGAGAGTCATGAAGCAGCTGGCTGTCTGCTCTAGGCTTCTTTACCGGGGACGTTGTGTCTGGCTCTCTAGGGACATAGGAGTCCTTTATTTCCTTCTCTGGGCTACAGGTGATATTTGTTCAGACCTTAAATGGAGTTGGTGACTGTCTAGCCAGAAAGATCCTTTGACATGCTTTGGTGACCGTCATCCTTTCCATCTGGCCCATTTCCTCATCCGTGTTGGTGGCAATCAGAAAACATTCACAAGCTCCCAGGACATCAAAGAGGGAGCAGTGATCTCTGTTTACCTCCCAGCTGAGAGAGGCATACAGCATGATGGGAAAGTGGTGGTGGTGGTGGTGGGGGACAGAGCTGCTAAATGGCCCTCAGAACAACCAAGCTTACATTCCAGCACTGCATGGGCAAAGCCAAGAGAGCCTCTTTATCCCAGGCCCCCTGTCCCCAAGCACAGGACAGCCTGCATGTCCGGCCTAGGACTGAATAAGGAGACTGAGGTTGCCTCTAGCTACGCAGGGAGCTTAAGGCCCAGAATGCCAGTTCATTGGAGGGAAAGACAAACTACTTTCCAGATGAGGAGAGTCATCCTTCAAGTGGAGGGGTGTCAGAGACAAGTCCCCAAGTTTCTCCCACCAGAGCCCGGAAACTGGCTTCCACCCCTAACCATCTATAAATACAGGGGTCAATTCCTCATTACCATGGTTGCTGATCCCTTCCTGGAACCCAGGTCAAGGCTGAGAGGGAGTTGCTGTGCACTTGTCAAAGCATTGAGATACTGGGCTTGTGCATGAGGAGCCACTCACCTAGAGCCACATAGAATGGCCATCGAAGGGTTAACCAGAGGCAGGTTTTGTTTGTTTGTTTTGTTTGTTTTGTTTTGAGGCAGGTTTTTTTTTAATGGTTTATTTAGTTTTATATGTATTTGGTGTTCGTCTGTACTATGTCTGCATAAGGCTGTTGAATCCCCTGGAACTGGAATTACAGACAATTGTGAGCTGCCATGTGGGTTCTGGGAATTGAACTTGGGTCCTCTGGAGGAGCAGCCAGTGCTCTTAACTGCTGAGCCATCTCTTAAGCCCCCCAGAAAGCAGTTCTGATTGGCCCATTTCCCATCTTTATTACATAGTTGGAATGCTGCCTCCTCTCCTCGGAGTCTGTGCCATTTTGGTTGCCCTTAGTTGCCCCTCTCTCCTTAGTATTGTGTATATATGATGGGAGAGGTTATGCCACGGTGTACAAGAGGAGGTCAGAGGACAGTTTTGTGGAGTTTTGTTTATTTGTTTGTTTTTTTGTATTTTCTTCAACCTTTTTTGTAGATTCCAGGGGTCAAACTCGGGTCTTCAGGCTTCCAGAATCTTTCTTACTGAAATGTCACCCCTAATGAGTTTCTGAAAAAGGAATCTTCACTAATCACCTCCTCATTCAAAAAGTATTTATGTGTCAGCAGCCCAAGGCTGGCTTGGACAATAGTAGGGACATAAAAACAGTTCAACAAACTCAAGTCAACACACTTGAGCCTGTAGTCCTAATTTCTAGGGAGGCTAGGGCCGGAGAATCACTTGAATTACTAGCCTGGACCACACAGGAGATCCTGTCTCAAAATGGGAAGGTGGGGAGGACTGGAAAGATGACTCAGGTGTGCTCGCTGCTCTCTCAGAGGACCTGAATTCAGTTCCCAGCAACCACATCAAGTGGGATCAAAGGTCTGCACCACACTGAGCCTATACACACAATTTAAAGTAAAATATTTTTAATAAGAGAAAAACTTCAGCCCCGAAGTGGTGGCACACACCTTTAATACTAGCACTTAGGAGGCAGAGGCAGGCGGATCTCTGTGAGCTTGAAGCCAGCCTGTTCTACAGAGCAACTTCCAGGACAGCCTCCAAAGCTATGCAGAAGAACCCTGTCCCAAAAAACAAAACAAAGCAAAGTCCAGCTGGGCAGTGGTGGCGCATGCCTTTAATCCAAGCACTCAGGAGGCAGAGACAGGCAGATCTCTCTGAGTTCGAGGTGGTCAGCCTGGTCTACAGAGTTTCAGGACAGCCAGGGCTACACAGAGAAACCCTGTCTTGAAAAACAAAAAACGAAGAAAGAAAATGTCCAGTGGCCTTGTTGGAAGGTCTAGATACAGCAGTGTGAGAGGCAGCTGAGTTGAGGGAGAAGTGGTAAGAGCAACCCCATGCGGATGGCCTCCCTTGAAGACATCCCATTCAAGCTCAGGTCTCAGCTTGGTCCCTTCAGAGCTGTCCTTTCTGCCTTAGCTCATTGCTCTGCCTACTCTGTATATTTCTCCTGATCAAACCACCCACACATCAGTGGGCGTGCAAGAGAACAGCTCTTCCTCACAGGCCCTCCATGTTCCCCAGGGTAGCAAACCCGTGCTGTGCTCAGAGCCTCCTGTGTCCCAGCATTCCAGCCTTCTGTCTTCTTCCTGTATCCCCACTGGCATCCTCGTGTAAAAGCCTGTCTATTTCCACACATTGGAGCCCATCTGTTATGGTTCTTTGTTTTGAGGCCGACTTTCTTTATTGCTGAGGCTGGACTCAAACTTGGTTTCTGAGCGCTGGGATTATAGATCTTTTCCATCGTGTCAGGCAGTAGTATGGTTTCTGTGGCTAATAACACAGTACCAGAGACCAAGCAAGTTATGAAGAAAGGAGGATTATTTTGTCTTGGTTCTGGCCCAGGGTCAAGGGGCAACATCTGGCAATGTCCTTTTGTTCAGGACCCTGAAGTGATAAAAGACATCGCTTGGGTGAGTCCAGGAGCAGGGACCACCTAGCCAAGCTGGCTTTTAAACTTATGGGCTGTTAGTAAGAGGTTTTTCATTTTGTGGTTGTGGGGTTTGAACCCAAGGCCTCAAGCATGCTCGGCAGGCATTGTACCACCGCATCTCCAGTGGGAACTGGCTGTTGTAGTAGGCCCACTTTCTAGACAGCTCAGTGACCCAGCCTGTAAATGATGTGCTTGGATTTATTCATTCAAGAAGCCAGAGGCCTGATCACCTGAGCGGACAGTCCCTCTTAGTCTCACCTCTTAATCTCAGAATGGGGTTAAACTTCAGCACAGGTTCGAAGGGACCTATGTTCAGATCATAGCTCGATCTAAGAACTTGTCAGGTTTTGTTTTCCTTGACAGCGGCTGTGGCTCTTACAGTACTCATTGCCCCTCTAAACTCTAGTTTCATGTTTACTATTGTAATGATAAATTCAGCACTTAACCAGATTCACTGGAACTCTTTTGGTGTTGTTGTTGTTAAATATATCTCTCATACTCCCTGGGTCCGGCCTTTCTTTTTGTGTGTGTGTGGTTTTTTTCTGTTTGGGTTTTTTTTTTTTTTATTTGTTTTGATTTTGGTTTTTTGTTTTGTTTTGGTTTTTTTTTGCTTTTTGTTTTTTATTGTTTTGAGATAGGGTTTCTCAGTGTACCTCTGGCTGTTCTGGAACTCCCGCTGTAGACCAGGCTGGCCTCGAACTCACAGATTATTCCCTTTGCCTCTGCCTCCACAGTGCTGGGACTAAAGGCATGTGCTGCCACACCTGGATTCCAGCTTGTCTTTTTTTCCTGAGTAAATTCTTTATTGCCTTGGTATTATCTGTCGTTAGGTCTCTCCTCTCTAGTTACAGGGCCGAGATCAGTTTGTACTGATGTGTTCCAGACAGTACAAATGCTGCGTTCTGCCAGGTGATTGAGTTTATTGGTCAATTTCAAGTCCACTCATGCTGCCTCAGATGAGCTCCGTGAAACTGTAGGCAAAAGACTGACTTCCGCATCTCAAAACAAAGCTCGTGAAAATGAACGCACTTGTAGGCATTGTGCAACTTTTGAGTACCAGACACCAGGCAGAGAGTAAACAGACAGACAAACAGCCTCAGCTCACCAGAAACTGGAAAACAGCACTGGCTGGGGAGGCCAGGAAGGCAGGCTCGGTGACCCAGGGTGATGTTAGTTAGGCTGACGTCAGCATGCCCTGGGTATCTTGCTTCTACTTCAGAAGGAAGGGGCTCAGCCCTTGCAATAACCCACACTAGCTTTCTTGGAGTATGTTGTCATTGTGGTCGTTTGCTTGAGAGTTGTTGGTGGATGTGGGGATTGGGGATGCGTTTATATAGTGCTGGCCATTGAACCTAGGGCCTTGTATGTGCTAGTAAGTGCTCTTTCATTGAACTACACCCCCAGCCCTGTCTGAGGGTGCTGTAGAGTTTCACAGCACTTGGGAACAATCAGCCCTCTAAGTGAGTTGAGAGCACACGGTACCTATCAGTTCAGGACACTCTGCTTTTCCTATTAGTGTTACTATTAGTGCTACTTGTCAGGGTGGGGCTCATTTTCACATCACAGCAGACATTTGTTGGCGCTTTTCTCAGGATGCGCCCCGAATTGTGTGCTCCGCAGGTGCAGTCTTTCTCCATCCTTTCCAAGGCCTCTCCAAGCAGCTGGTAACACCAAGAGGCCGAGGCTCAGGGAAGGCCTGCAGCTCTCGGGCTCACTGGAATCCAAGCCTGGATCCAGAGCTGTCCCAACCTTTTGCTTTAACCCTTAAGTTAGGCCGCATCTCCCACCCCTTCCCCAGAACCTTGGGAGCAGCCAAGGGAGCGGCCTCGCTGGCTCTCTAGTGCTGGCCGTGTGGACAGCATGGAAGATGACGTCTCCCTCTAAGATTGCTGTCTTTTGTCCACATGTGCTGGCTGTGCGCCAAGCCTGGAAACTCTCTGCTCATGGAAAGAAAGAACAGAAGCCAGCAAAAAAGGGTGGGAAGGAGGCTGAGGGGGAGGAAAGGAAGAGAAGGACAGGAAAGGGAGGGGGGGCAACACAGCTGGAGCTGGGGTGGCTGCCAGGAAACGAGTGATGACCTCCAGGTGCCTTCCACTCAAGTGGCTGCGTGGTGGTGTGGTGTGAACATCCAGTCCTGGAGGCACAAGCCCTGGGGCTCTCTGGGTGACCGCAGCCCAGGACCGATGAACAGGGTGGCCCTTCCTCTTCCTTGTTACTGTTCAGTGAGATCAGCTTAAGGCAAACATCAGGAAAGCCTGCAGAGAGAAAGAAAGCCCACAGGACAGTGCACAGCGCGGGGCTGCCTCTGGGAGTGTAGGAGGCTGCCCAGGCATGCCCCATACCAGGGCATGGTTAGTGGACCAAACACTGACTGCTGCCTGCCCTATGAAGTCAGTTTCAAACAAGTCATCGAGCCCCTCTGGATCCAGGAGTTGAAGGCTCCACCCTAGCCCACCCCCAGACGTCTGGAATCCTGAGTCTGACCACCTGTGTTCATGCAGGCACGGCCAAAGTTCATCCCTCCAGATGTCCGTAAAGGGGCAGTAGCGGGTGTGGTGTGAAGGCGGAATGAAAGCCAGACGTGGCGGTGCATGCCTGTAATCTCAGCACCTGAGAGGTAGAGGCAGGAGGATCTGGAGCTCAAAGTCATCCAAGACCACAGAGAGAAGAGATCAAGGATGGCCTGGGTTCCATAGACCCCATCTCATAACCTAGCAAGGGCCAGAGAGGCGTCCATCACACCCTGCTTAAAAAGCTCACAGTGCCTGGAAAGTAGTTAGGGCTCAAAGGGTGTGCTGTTATCCTAGCACTCAAAAGGCAGAAGCAGGTGGGGCTGTGAGTTCAAGGCTAGCCTGGTCTACATAAAGAGTTCCAGGCCAGCCAAGCCTTCATAGTGAGACCCTGTACTGCCCCCCTCAAAAAAACCCAAAACAAATAGTAAGTTGTCAGTCATTCTAGGTATCTGTTCGTTATTGTATTAGTTTGAGGTTAACATAAACATGGGGAGCCTTAGGTAAAAGTATGCAAATGAAACCTGTCATAGAAGAGCAACTGTGCTGGGAGTTGGTGGTGCATGCCTTTAATCCCAACACTCGGGAGGCAGAGGCAGGCAGATCGCTGTGAGTTCGAGGCCAGCCTGGTCTACAGAGCAAGTACCAGGATAGGCTCCAAAGGTACACAGAGAAACCCTGTCTCAAAAAAAAAAAAAAAAAAAAAAAAAAGAAGAAGAGCAAATATGAGGGGCATGTGTACTTAGTTGATCAAGTGTAAATAAGTTCATAATTGCCGTGAAAAGAGAGGTAAAGGAGAAACAACTTTACTTGGGGGGGTGACAAGAACGGGCTTTGTTGGAAACTGCCTTTCTGCCTGTCACCTTCTCTGTCAAGTTAGAGGATATTTCTTTTTTCTTTTAATTTTATTTATGTTTCTTGTTTGTATGTTTTTTATGAGGAGTGCTCTGTCTGCATGTATGGTGGTTGTGAGCCACCATGTGGTTGCTGGGAATTGAACTCAGATCCTCTGGAAGAGCAGACAGTGCTCTTAACCGCTGAGCTGACCGTCGCTCCAGCCCCTAGAGGACATTTCCATGATGAAGGCCTTTATAGCCTCACGATAAATGGAAAGGTTCTGGCGAGACTCGGGGTGGTGGCTATAAAACACAGGCGGTAGATAGAAACCAAGCAAGAGAATGAACAAAGGTGTGGGGCTGGTGGGGTAGCCCCAAGTAGCTCAGCTATAATCTCACAGGGAGAACATTGTAGCCATGGCTCTTCCTATGGGGGGAAAACACAGTTGGTCACAAGAGCTGGTCAAATGCAGAGGCCTCTGGATAGGACTGTACCATGGTGGCTGCTCAGCCAGCCACTGGGCTCCCTGTGGCTCTGACTGCCTCTGTCACCAGTCTCTCCTGGGTCCTTAGGGTTCCTTTCCTGCCATCCTGATTCTTTGTCTACTCTCTCCTGTTGTCACCCTCTGCCACTATTTCTTTTCTCCTTTTTTTTTTTAACAGGGTTTTTTGTTTGTTTGTTTGTTTGTTTTGTTTTGTTTTGTTTTGTGTGTGTGTAACAGCTCTAGCTGTCCTGGAGCTCTCTCTGGAGACCAGGATGGCCTCAGACTCACAGAGATCCACCTGCCGCTGCCTCCTGAGTGCTGGGGTTAAAGGTGTGCGCCACCAACGCCCGTCTAATTCGTTTCTTTTAACCTGTGAGCACCAAGTCCCTTTTTTTTCTTCTCCAGTACAAGTCAGAAAGTCCAAATGCTTGGTTTTATTTTGTACAAAAATAAGGAAAAGGCCAGGTGATAGTTTGTTTTATTTTGAAACTAATTTCAGTGTAGCACAGGCTAGATTTGAGCTACATATGTGCTGAGAATAACTTGGAGGTGCTGAGCTTACAAGCGTGTGCCACCAACCCTGCTTCATTTTTTATTTATTTAGGCACTGAGAAGTATCATACATAGGGCTTCATATATTAGCATTCTGCTACTTAGCTACACTGCCTGCTTTTAGGTGTGTGTGGTTTTGTTTTTTTTTGAAGATCTAGTGGCCGAACCTAACATCTTCTGTGTGCGAGACAAGTATTCCACCACAGGCTGTGTCTCCCTGCCTTGCCCAGGCTTGTTTTAAACTTTTTCCCCTTCTTCAGTCTCTCAGTAGCTGGGATTATAGGCTGCTCTGTCGGCCTAGCTTGTCTGTTTGTCTGATTCAATGTCTTAATAACAAAGACCATTACTTAAAAAAAAAAAAAAAACTTGTATTGCATTTTATTTGTTTGCTTTGGGGTGTGACCATCTGACATAGCACACATGTCAAGGTCAGAGGACAACTTGCACGAGCTGGTTCTCTCTTTCCGTCACTCGGGTCCCAAATTCTCTCCTTCCACCATGTGGGCCCTAGTGATCAAATTCAGGTTGTCAGGCTTGGGGCAAGGACCGTCACTTGTTGAGCAGCTCCCCAGCCCAGAGCAGCACTTCCTCAGATAAAATTCACCAACGTCTGAGTTTTCTGAAAGAGGTAGAGCCTGTTTCTGATAATGTGGAAAAACGAAATAAAAACTAGAGGTTGGGGGGAGAAAAAAGAGGGGAGCTGGGAATACAGCTCAGTCGATAGAGTGCTTGCCTTGATCTTTAGTACTACATAAACTACTCAGTGGTGATGGTGGTGGTGGTGGTGGTGCAGCAAGCCTGTAATACCAGCACTTGGACGTGGAGGCAGGAAGGAAGATGAGAAGTTCAAGGTCATCCTTGGCTACAAGTGAGGCCAGCCTATGGTACAGGAGACCTTGTCTGCAGAGGACAGATGGACATGTGTGTATGAGAGAGAGAGAGAGAGAGAGAGAGAGAGAGGAGAGAGAGAGAGAGAGAGAGAGAGAGAGAGAGAGAGCTCCAGCAAGAACACACAACTCCTGAGGAAACCCCCACCCTTCTGAACCATCGAGTCATCTGGAGAAAGGAGTAGGAGGAGGTGTGGGTGTGGATGAATTATGACAGTAGCTTTGGGTACTGCAGGACCTCCAGCTCTGCCCTGAAGGCCAGGGAGACCCTGGCTAGTGTTGTCATTTCCAGACCCGACTTCCTGCCCCTCCCCTGTGTGCGTGTTTGGGAGCATCTCCCTGATGGGCTTTTCCAGCTGACTATGTATCCACCCCACCCCCTTTCCTCTTTGAATTTCCTCACTAGACTGGGACTCTTTAGAAGCACAGTCATTTACAGGCTGGGTTCCCAGTGACCCGTGGGTCACGAGGAGAGAGCTGTTGAGGCCAGCAGGAGGACGTGGCAGGCTGGGTCAACCAGTGTAGGCGTCACTCCCAACAGGGTCCTGGGAGAAGGGGCTCAGCACTTCCTGGAGCCAAATGACTCCATAAATAGAAGGATGGGAAAAGTGGGAAAAGATTTGGGCATCCTCTCCCTCCAAGGGCTGCTCTGTCTTCTGGTCCTGACTTGTAGCCTCTTGTGGATGTTTTTCATTCACTTGAGTCCCGGCCAGCTGAGGGGTGGTATGTGCAGCCTGTCTGCTGTCTCATCATGTAGGTTCAAAAGCAAGAACTGAGGAGGTCAGGAATGACTGTTATTTGGTCATTTATCTATAGTGGCCACTCGTTAGACTATCTTGGGATATACTCACTTTTTGGTTTTTGTTTTGTTTTGTTTTGGCGGGGTGGAATGGTAGGCTGCTGTTGGTGGTGGTGTGATGGGGAGGTATTGCAGCTGAAACAAATTATACACACCTTCTAATATGGTGACTTCCTTCTACTTCATCCAAGGGTTCAGCACAACCTCCCTTTTTATTAGTTCCTTCCTGGGTCTTCAGGAAGCCTTAGGTCTTGTGCTATCTGGCCCTACCAAGACTACAGACATTCCCAGTACTCCAGTATTCTGAGAGATGAACCTTGCCAAGGAAAAGGGACTTCCTGAAAGTGGTTTTCCTGAGTTAGTGCTGAAGGCACTCAGATCACACCCAGTCTGCTCTGCAGGCTGGAGGCAGAGTGCTGCGGCTTGGGTTTCTTCAGTAGCCTGGAGTGCTCAGCTGTCTGTAAGGAGCCACATGAATGCTGGTTCCCATTTAAGACTCTCTCTCCTTCCCTTTTCACTTTGGAAAGTAGGTGTGAATATATTGAACGTGTGACATTGCGTGTTAGTAGATCCTTTGTGTTGTTAAACAGGTGTGTTGTTAAACAGGTATCTCGTAAAACCCGTGGACAGGGAGGCAGACTGTCCCGAGGAGGGATGGAACCAGGAGGTCCACAGCCACCCTGCTGCTATCATTCCTTCCCCCACAGGGAGGGGAAACAGCTGTCTCACTGCAACTGTTTCCTGTTCCAGAAACACAGAAATCGACCCAACTTCCCTAAAGTGGAATCCAATTGGTCAAACACGAGTCCTCCCTTAGAACCAATTAGCCCTGACCTGGCTCGGGGCAGGAGCTAAATATTGCTGCCAGCGCCCTTGAGATGGGTGGTTTATGGCAGGGCAAGATCTAGAAGGTGATTCCTTGCGAGGTAAGCTCGCTGTTCTTTGCCCATAACCTACCTACTACCTGTGAGTGGTTTCTTTAAACATAGCATTCATGGCACTTAACTCTTGTTCCTTGCTTCCTAGAATCCTAGTCCTAAAGTCCATTCACTGAATTCTTGGACATAAACAGAAAGTGAGGATTTAGGGGAGATACAGGTCTTCTAAGGCTTAGACATGCTGTTCATCCTCTGTGAACTCTCTTCGGTGAACTGAAATCAACTTTCTGTTATGAGCAGTCCAGCGCTGGGCTTGGATTGAGGCTTGTCTTCTGACTTCCAGGCCAAAAAAAAAACAAAAACAAAAACAAAAACCAAACAAACAAACAAAAAACGAAATACTTTTTTGAGATGTAATTCGCATAGAAGATAAATTTATCTTCATTTATCATAGAAGATAAATCATCATTTAATAGGTGTACAATTTCACGGGTTTTTGTTTGTTTGTATTCATTTGTTCTGCTATCACAATTTGAAGACAAATTTTCACCCTGTAAATGAACCCTATGTCCAGCATGTCCCTTAGCCACTGAGCCTCCAGGAGCTCTAAATGACTGCTCAGCTGCTGGCCTACTGGGGACATTTCAGATACATCAAATTATATAATATATGGACTTCTAAAAAAAAGATTTGTTAAATTTTGTTTTGTTTAATTTGATGCAATGGGTGTGTATGTGTGTGCCAGTGGGTACCTGTGGAGTCCAGACATGCTGGGTCCCTCCAGGGCTGGAGTAACAGGCGGTTGTGAGCCACCAAATATGGGTGCTGGGAACCAAACTCGGGTCCTCTGCAAGAGTGGTGCATGTTCTTAGCCATCAATCCAGTCAGAGCCCACCAGACTCACAGTATTGTATTTTATATTACGTGCTTGTGTCGTGTGTGGGCATGTTCTTGTGTGTGCAGGTGCCCACAGAAGAGAGAGACATTGATCCCCTGGTGCTGGAGTTAGGTGGTTGTTAGCCACCCTACCTGGGTGCTGGGAACCAAACTCAGGGGATCTCCCGCAAGAACAGTGTGTGCTCTTAACTGCTGAGCCACCTCTCCAGCCCTGGTATGTGGGATTTTTTTTGACCGGATTCAATTTAATTAGCATAGTGTTTTCCAGGTTCATCCATGTTGTAGCATGTATCTGTGCATCAGTTCTTGTATGGCTGAGTAATATTCCATTATATGGATATACCATATTATTCAACCGTTCATCAACTGATGGTCATTGGGTGTTATTTGTTTGATGTTTTTATCTTTTTGCTTTCTTGACATTACACAGAACGTCATTCCAAACATTTCTATGGAATATGTAAAGGCATAGATTTTTGTTTTTCAGGGCATGAGTTATTTCTGTTATTAATTATGTTTGTGCTTTGAGAAGTGCCTGGCAGACTGTCACTGTTAATTGACTCCCCCTGACCATCCCCAAAGGTTATGAATGAAAGCTATTTCCTGCTTATTGCCCTTAGAAGCAGGTCAAGCTGCCCCAAAGAGCCCGACCCTATGGGGTTCCCAAGGTTACTGTCACCAGGGGGTCCTGGCAGAGCCCCAGATTCTTGAATCAGGCCTTAAAGAGGTGATGATCCCATGTGATTCTTGTTTTGGGTATGTAAGGAACAGATATCAAGGCTTAAAGGGTGAAGTGTGGGATTTGGACTAGGGAGAGCTGACAGGACATCCTTTTATTAAACATGGTGATTGATAATGGGCAAGCCTCCGACCCTTGACCTCATTTTTTATAGTGAGGCCAATGGCTACATGTCAAAGTGGATGGACATCTGGTCCTTCAGAGGATACTGTCAACCCCCAGGCTCTGTTGAGAAACTAGTTCTTGCCTGCTGCTGCTAGTTCTCTAGCCAAGAAAGATCTAAGTTATCCTCAGAAGTTCCTCAGGGCTGAAGGAGCATCCCGTTCTATAGAATTACCTTTTCTCTTGGTACTAGAGGTTGAAGCCAAGGCCTCATGAGTGCCAAGTGTGTGTTCTACTACCAACTCCAGGGTGATTGTAATTGACCACCGTTGAGCTGAACTGCTCAAGTGTTCAGTAACACATTAAGAAGCCTGACTTGGTGTCATCCTTGTTCAGGCAGCCGTGTTGATGAGACTTAATGGATGTGGCTTCTCTGACAATTGTTTTTTTAAGATTTTATTTATTAAGTATAGTCTTCTGTCTGCATGTGCCCTGCAAACCAGCAGAGGGCACCAGATCTCATTCAAGGTGGTTGGGAACCACCATGTGGTTGCCGGAAATTGAACTCAGGACCTCTGGAAAAGCAGTCGGTGCTCTTAACCTCTGAGCCATCTCTCCAGCCCTTCCCTGGCATTTGTAAGGGATTAAATCTCACAGAAAACCTGTTCTGTGTCTCTTGCAGTCTCTCCTCCTCTTTCACTACGGGTCCCTGAGCCCTAGGTGCAGGACTTGTGTTGTGGATGGGTCAGTTGTCACTGGGTTCCACGGGTCACCCAGAGGCTGACATGGAAAGGGGAAGTCTCATGGGGCCTCTAGACAAAGAGACAGCTAAGCTTGCACTCAACACCATGCCCCACGTGTCTTTTGTTTGTCTTACGGTTTTCCTAGCTCTCCTTGCATTTGGAATAATCTTAGCATGTTCAGTAACCACCGGGAAGGCCTGATGGGGGAGGCAGCGGATAGATCTGATGGGGATGGAGTTGCTTCATAGAGCTGGGTGTTCTGACTTCAGTAAACTGTAAAGTTCTTTTCTTTCGTCATATTCATGATCACTGGGGCTTCTAGTGACTGGATAGCAACTGTTTTCTTGGAACCTCCAGCAGAGCATTTTAACACACCTCTTAATAGAGTGTGTGTGTGTGTGTGTGTGTGTGTGTGTGTGTGTGTGTGTGGTGTATGCACACATGTATGCATGGGTGTGTACCTGGGCATATCCACAGAGGCTAGACAGTGTCCAGTGTCCTATTGCTTTCTGCCCTATTCCTTTGAGGCAAGGTCTCCCTCCCTGAATCTGGAGCTCCCAATTTTTGGTGAGACTGGCAGCCATTAAGCCCCAGTCATCCTGTCTCCATCAGTACAGGCATTAAAGACGAATTCAAGACCATGCCTTATTAAATGGGGATACAAACTCAGGTCCTCATGATGCAGAAAATGCTCTTAACCACGGAGCCATCTTTCCTGTCCCAGAATCATGGTCTTCTAAAATACAATTTACTTTATAATATTCCATTGAATAGATATATTACTTAACATTAGAATTGTTTTTAGTTTTTCAGTATTATAAATAATAGCTAAAACATAATGCATAATTTTTTTCTGTCTTTAGAGTTATTTCTCAGGATAGATTCCCAAAGTATAGTAATATACAATTATAGAACTATAAAAAGACATCCAGCCAGGCATTGGTGGCACATGCCTTTAAACCCAGCACTCTGGAGGAAGAAGCAGGCGGATCTCTGTGAGTTTGAGACCAGCCTGGTCTTCAAAGACAGTTCCAGGACAGCCTCCAAACCTACAGAGAAACCCTGTCTTGGGGAAAAAAAAAAAAAAAGACAGATCCATTAATAATCTAGTCCTTTCCCCTGGCTCCCTTTTAAAAAATGTTTTATTGCTTTTGATTTTATATGTGTGAGTGTGTGTAAATATGTATATGTAAGTTCAGATGAGACATACACTCAGATCCCTCCTAGAGCTGCAGTTACAGGTGGTTGTGAGCTGCCCATCATGGATGCTGGGACCAGAACTTGAGCTGAGACATTCTCGACAGCCCCGTTCTCCTCTGCCCACCCCTCTGAGACAAGGTTTTACTGTAAAGCCCAAAACTCACAGGGGTCCTCCTGCCTCTGCCTCCTCTGCACTGAGACTGAAGACTCATACCCAGCTCTCCTAGCGCTCTTAAGTGTTGCAAAGCTCAGTGTGTTACAAAGGACGTGTGAAGGATGAGGTTTACAGTAATTACTATTAGAATAGGAAAATATAGTAACAATGCAATAAGACAGGACAACGTAATAACGATACATGAACTAACTCTCTCAACGTGTCTTGCTGTATCATGCTCTCCCTTCTTCTTGGGATGACGAATGAGGCTGCAGGCTCCATGCGAGGGGAGGAAGTGAAGAGAATGATGTGGACCTTCTGTAGTGTTTGGCTGCCATGTTTGGAGCTCTGTGGTGTCATGACTAATGATATCTTGGCAGCCAATATGCCTGCTCTGTGGCACCAGAAGTACTGCTGGACCAAGGAGTGATTCCCCATCTGGTGGGAGGGAGCAGGACAGCATAAGGTTTCCCCACAGTACTCAGAATAGCACACAAGTAAAATCTGCAAATCAGCTGTGTATGGTGGCACACACCTTTAGTCCCAGCACTTTGTGAGTTCGAGGCCAGCCTGGTCTACATAGTGAGTTCCAGGACAGCCAGAGATACATAGTGAGACCACGTCTTGGAAAAAAACAAAGGAACAAAAAATTACAAATCTTGGGCTGGAGAGATGGCTCAGAGGTTAAGAACACTGGCTGCTCTTCCAGAGAGGTCCTGAGTTCAATTCCCAGCACCCACATGGTGGCTTACAATCATCTATAATAAGACCAGGAGGCCTTTCTGGCATACAGGCATACATGCAGGCAGAACACTGTGTGCATAATAAATAAATAAATCTTTAAAAAAAATTACAAATCTTTTCTTTTTTACCTATCAGTTTTCATTTAATATTTATATTAATTTACTCCCTCTGACCAGAGGTAACTGAAGCCATGGGTGAAGGCAGACTGCTGGGATGTAGCCTCAGACACACGGACCATATAAAAGGAACACTAGCTTGCACTTAAAGCATAGCTGCAGTCCTGGTTCCATCACTTAATAATTTAAACAAGTGGATGAATTCTTGGAAATTCATTTCCTCATCGGATAAGTGGTGGAGCATTGATCTCTGCAGAAATTAGCCTTAAAGAATGATCTCTGGAGCCAGGTGGTGGTGGTGCACGCCTTTAATCCCAGCACTCGGGAGGCAGAGGCAGGCGGATCTCTGTGAGTTCGAGACCAGCCTGGTCTACAAGAGCTAGTTCCAGGACAGCCAGAGCTGTTACACAGAGAAACCCTGTCTCAAAAAAACAAAAAGACTATGAAACCACATTTTTGTATATTGCATAGTTCATACTTTTTAAATGCTATTGTTCATATGGGATCTTATGTAGTCCAGGTTAGCATCAAAACCTTTAGATAGCTGAGAAAATCCTTGACTTCCTGATTCTCCTACCTCCACTTCGAAAATTCTGGAATTATCAGGTGTGCCACCAATGTCCAGTTCTGTAGCTTCTGCTTTAATTATTATGACAAACACACACTGACTTCATCAGAGCCAAGACTAGAAGTTAGGGGCCTTGAGGGGAACTGATACATAAACCTTCCGCACACTGTAACTTAGTGTTCCTGTGCAGGGAGCCCGTGGAAGTAACACCCGTGGAATGGTGAGCCTGAAGGCAACGTGGGAGCATTTCCACATTGCCAGTGAAAGGGGAAAATGAAACATGACTTCCAGATATCATCAAGAGAAAAATGCCTTTCCATGTTCCTAAGGTGGCCAAATACATCTCCATTTAAGCAAGTTCTGTGAGAAAACCCTACCTGCATTTAGGAAAGAGAGAAAGTGACATCTTGGCCTGCCTGTGGCTTCGTCAGCACAAGTGCGGTCCGGTTTGCATTCTCAGGCTGAGCTAGCCTTAGCTCCTAGGGGCTTTATCATGTGTCAGACCAATAGGTGTCAGTTAATCCATGAGATGGCTAAAAAGGAATGTTGTCAATGAGTGAGCATTCATAGCCACGGGCAGTCTTGATGTGGCTCAGATTATAGTCCTACCCTGAAAGGAGCCAGTGTGGGGAACTGTGACCCTCCATTACTGTAGCAAGTACCTGAGAGAACAAGCGTTTAAACAGAAAAGGCTTGCTTTGCCTCAAAATAAGCTTTATTAAGAGGTTATAGTTCACAGTTACAGGTGGTCATAACCATCTTGTGGGTGCTGGGAATGGAAACTGGGTCCTCTGGAAGAGCAGCCAGGGTTCTTCTGCTGAGCCATTGCTCCAGCTCCAGGTGAGACATCTCACAGCCACCTGTAAATCCAACTTCTGGAAATCGGATGCCTCCAGCCTCCGTAGACACTGACACTCACATGTGCATGCACGGGCGTGCTCGCAAACACGCATACACACACATATACACACGTATACACACATAACACACACACATATATATACAGAGACACACACAGAGACATACACGTATACATACACACATATATACACACAGAGACACACACATACACACATATACACAAAAACACACACATAAACACACACGTAAAAATAAAATAAATCTTAAAAAAAAAGAATATGCTGGATGATGAGATTCAGAGGCAACTTATTTAAGTCATAAATGAATAATTAATGCCCAAGTGGATCTGCTTCCCTGGTCACTGAGGAGAAAAGAGAGGCAGAGAGAGGCAGAAAGATAGGCTGGGGTGAACTACTAGAACAGTACGACAGCCCTAAAAGACTCTCCTCTTCTGGAGGTAGGGCTGGGGCTCCTCCTTCCTACTTGAGATCAAACACTTTCCATTTTAATTTTTGAGCCTTTGCCAGAGATATTGTTTTATAATTAATGGCTGCTTTTTTTTTTTTTTTTTTTTTTTTTTGTCCAGGCTCCTTACAAATAGAAAACTGGGATATGGGGAGTTTTAACTGGACTGTAAGCTTTAGTGGGTGTGCTTAAAGGAATTTAAAAAAAATAATGCTTTCAAAATACAACAGTGGAAAAAAATTAAGACAACAACACAAAAATGCAACACTGGGCTTGAGAGGTGGCAACTCAGAACTCTTGCCCTTGTGGAGGACACAGTGAGGTTCCCAGCACTGTGCAGCAGTTTGGAAAGCTGCTGCTGTGTTTCCATCCAGCTCCCTCTGCAGGCTCCAAGCAGGCACAGGGTACAGACATACAAGCAGGCAAAGCACCCAAACATAGAAAAGTAAATAGAATCTTTAAAATACTATATGAACTCTCATGTATCTACCTTCTTGCTTCAAATTTTTATAGACCATTTTAGGGCTATTAAAATTTTTAATAGCTGAAGATGGTGGTACACTCATGTAATCCCAGTCTGAGGCCATAATTTCTAAATCAGCTGCATTTGCGCGCACACACACACAAACACACACACACCCTGTTTCAAAAAACAAAAATAGTAATAATTAAGCCCATCTGGTTAATAGGAAGCCCTGCTTTTATAGAAGACATTTGGGTAAGGAAATGTGGTATTAATATTCTTTCATTAGACCTCTTGGTCATCAGTCTGAATCACAAGGCCAAATTGCCCAAGGGGAAGTGAGTCCTCAATTGTGTGAAAATCATCTAAATACTATTATTTATCGTATTAGGTTGTGAACCAGCCCACAGACAGATGGTTTTGGTGTGTCAGAGATGTCCCCAGGTTCACTGGAAGATGCTTCCAGTACACCTCAATTTGGGAAACAGTCAGTCTCACAGACCTGTAAAGTAACAGTAAAGCTTATGTGTACAAAGTACTCCCAAATAAGGCTAGACTTGTCTTTTATTAATTATTTTACTCTTTTAAGATTGATCTTTATGAGACCAGGCATTGGTGGCTCATGCCTTTAATCCCAGCACTCGGGAGGCAGAGGCAGGCAGATCTCGAGTTTAAGGCCAGCCTGGTCTCCAGAGTGAGTTCCAGGACAGCCAGGGCTACACAAAGAAACCCTGTGTTGTGTATGTGTGTGTGTGTGGGGGGGGGTGGATTGTTTTTATTTTTTCTGTGTATGTGTGAGTATATGCCATGTGTGTACGGGTGACAGTGGAGGCCAGAGGGTGTGTCTGACCCCACAGAGCTGAAGTTAAAGTAGGTGGTTGTGAGCCTCCTGGCATGACTGTTTGGACCTGCACTCACTCACTGGAGGAAGGGTAAGTGCTTTCAACCACCGAGCCATCTCTGCAGCCTGGATTTAATTTTTTTTTTTTAAATAACGTGTGTGTGTGTGTGTGTGTGTGTGTGTGTGTGTGTGTGTGTGTGTGTGCGCATCTGTATGTGTGCCTGTGTATATCTGTGTGTATCTCTGTGTGTGTCTGTGTGAGTGTGTCTGTGTGTGTGTGTGTGTCTGTCTGTCTGTCTGTCTGTGTGTGTTTATGGCACGTGTGTCACAGCATGACTGTAGAGGTCAGAGGACAGACTGTGTGAGTCACTTTTCTTTTACCATGTGGGTTCTGGTGATTGAACTAAAATTGCTAGGCTTGGCAGCAAGTACCTTTACCCACTGATACATCTAGCCAGCCTATTTTAATCATCAGGGGCAAAAGCAAAACAAAACGAACAGAAAAACAAATGAGAGCAATATATTCCATACTCCTGTGAATTGAGGCAACCCAATGGGTGTTGCTAAATGTGAGTGTCTTCTGTGCCTCATCACTTCCAGTTATCGCCTGATGGAAAGTGAGTTCACTTAGTGTGTGTTTGAGCATCCCCTAGAAGGGTGTTAGTGGCTCTGCTTTCTCAGGCAATGGGGAAAGTGCTCCTTTGAGAAGAGAGCTACTGCAGGGGCTAGCCAGGGACTAACCAAGCACTGTCCTGGTGTGCTCCTCAAGGAAGGGGACCGAGCCTTACTCAACTCCGAGTCCCCCCAGCTTGGCACGAGTCTAGAAGAAAAAGAAGAAGGAGAGCTGCCTGGCTCACTTGGAAGAAGGTTGCACAGAGGGGAATTTGGTCTGTAGAGAGGGGGATGACAGGGTGAAGATCGGCTTCTCTCCCCTCCCCCATGTGGCTATCTGCCAGAAAAGGACAGAAAGGCAGTGTCTGTGGGCCCAGCCACATGGAGAGGCTCCAAATGCTTCGGCTGTGTGAGTGTTGTGAGAGGGACAATGAGTTCCTTCCTGTCCCCAAAAGGCCTTTTAGGGCTCCCCTCCACCATGGGATGGGTGGGCCCAAGCGCCTGGAGTTACTGGAGAACTGGGCTCACTTACACCACAGATTTATTCCAAAATGTATGTTGCTGGGTTGCTGTAAAGTAATAGCCAGAGGCTCCTGGGTAGCCAATGCTCCAGCCCTTCCCAAACACACCAAGTTTGGGGGCTTCGTCTGTCTCAGGCATTGTTCAGCTCATGGGCCCCTCCCTGCCTTCGTACTCTTAAAAAAGAATTTTTTATACATCAGCTTATTTGTATGTGCATGTATGTGCATGCAGAGGTCAAAGGACAACTGGTAGGGGTTGGTTCTTCCTTCTAGATGTGGGTTCTGGAAATTTAATTCAGGTTTGGTGGCAAGCACCTTTACCTGGGAGCCTTGTCACCTGACCCTGAAGGTCTTCCTCTTTAGAATGTGCAGCCCATGGGTACTATATTTCACACATTTTTTTATGTTTTAATTAATTAAATTTATGTATTTATTTATTGTCTTAGTTGCTGTTCTATTGCTATAACACAGGGTTTTGCTGTATTGCCCTAGTTGTCCTGGAACTCACTATGTAGACTCACAGAGATCCTCCTGCCTCTGCCTCTCAAGTACTGGAATTAAAGGCGTGCGCCACCACCCCCTGGCTATGACCAACTCTTCTAAAGGAAAGCATTTAATGAGGGGCTTGCTTACAGTTTCAGAGGTTTAGTCCACAGTTATGGTGGCGCGGAGTGTGAGGGCATGGATGATGCAAGAACAGTAGCTGAGAACTTTACATCCGCAACCCCAGGCATCCCCAGACAGCAGTCCGAGGGAGAGACTCTTGAGCCTGGTTTGGGCTTTTGGGCTAACCTTAAAGCCTACTCCCAGCAGCACACTCCTCCTAATCCTTCCAAACAGTTCACCAACTGGGAACTAAACATGCAAATATCTGAGCCTATGGGGGTCATTCTCATTCAATCCACCTCAGTTATTTCTGTCTCTGGCCTTTCCTTCCCAGTACCTAATGTCTTAGCCCTTTGATTTCTTGGGGGGAAGTTCTGAGCCAAGACATAGAACACCCACACTGTTGCCTGGCGGGTTTGTTAGACTCGAAGAAAGGGTAGAAATCTTGGAAGCCTGAGGAGATCATGTGGCATCGTCCCCCTGGGGCAGGGTGTCCCCATGGTGTCGTCTTGCCATCTCCAATTGTGGGCAGGATCTCCTAGAGATAAACAGAGTGGAATGGGGACCAGATACCTCCTCCCTTCTGAAGGAAGTAGCCCATGTGACTTGCTGAGTATGTAACCCTGTTCCTTTAGGCCACCTGGAGCCTCTCTCGATGCTGACATGGTGACACTGTGCAGGCAGGCCACAGGCAGCCACAGCCAGACTGGAACTCTGAGCTACAGATTGGCTCACAGGTAAGAGCCTCCCTTTGCGTGCACCCCAAACGTGCAGGGGATGAGCAAACTTCTCAGGCCCCTTCCTTTCTCCCTAAGAATGTAGGAATGTAGGAATAGTCTCTCACCTCCTCCCTTAACTAAGGGCTGCCACTTTCCTGAGCAGTCTCCTTGAACTGCCTTCCTTTGAGACTTGAGACAAAAGTGGTTGAACGGGTCTGGATATTGACAAGTGAGCATTACGAATCTCTCTTGTGCCTTCCATTTTGGCTGTTGTGGAGACAATTAAAATGTGTCATGGTCTTTCACCCCCTCTTGCTTGACCTCAGGAAGTACAGCCTGTTCTTCCAAAAAGCCAGTCTATCTTCCTCAGGTACTGTTCAGTCATTCCAGGTCTTTGGGATCTTAAATGACTGCTGTGATGGTCACAGTTTCCATCAGTTGAGTGCCTTGAATATATATATATATATATATATATATATTATATATATATAATATATATATATATATCTATTCATTTATTAAATGCATTATGTATTGACAACCTACCATATTCCAGGAACAATAAACAAAGCCAATTTTGGCTTCTATACTCAGAAAGCTCCAGTCTAAAGAAGGGAGATAGTATTCCTTCTTTTAGAAGAAAAAAATATATAGAAAGTAGAGCCTACCCAGCATGCTCAAATCCCTGGGTTCAGTCTCTACAGTGAGAAAAACCAAGTAGTTCGGACTCAGGCCTAAATCCTTCTGACTCCAAAGACCATGCAATTACTTTACTGTCCAACGTTGCCTAGTAGCATACATGACTGGGTGATTTACACTGCCGTCAGTTAGCAGCAGCATACACTGATCAGGAAGTTCACATTTTCACACATCTGTCTTCTACTTCCATCTTGCCATGAGAGGAGAAACTGTAAGTTCTGTCTTTTCAGTTCCCAGGTAAATAGCAACGGACTATGGTTCTTCCTAAAATTTAAATTCATGCTACTGTCTTGAGGACAGTTAAAACATTTTTTTGTTTTCAGGGATAGAGAGGTAGCTCAGAGGTTAAGTGCTCTTAAGTCTCTTGTAGAAGACTTGGGTTCAGCTCGCAGCACCCTCTTCTGGCCTCTGTGGACACCAGGCATACATGTAGTACACATACATATATGCAGGCAAACACTCATGCATAAATTAAAAATAAATGCTATTTTTTTCCATTGTAAGCAATCTTATGAACCCTGATTGTTGTGGAAAAGCAATTCTGCTTTGATAGCCATGGAAAGTGTGTTTGTGTTCTCACAAGTTTAAAATTTTTACAGCAGCATAATTTGTGAGCAAATGACGTAACTAAGGGAGAGGTCTTTCTATAAACAACTCCCAGTCTCTGGAATTGGAAGTTATAGTAACTGGATGAAGGCATCTGCTGACTTTTATCCCTCACTGTGAACCTCAGCTGGAGTTTCTCAGTCGCTACACACCCAGATTTATATAAATTCAGAAAGCGTGCCCCGCTAGCTTCATGCCTGTTTACTGAGCCCGCCCACCTAATCACCGTGCCCAATGTAATCTATTTTACAACACATATAGTCTCTCGTTCTCATTCAGTGTGCTTCACGTGTTTTCTTCCTAAAGAGTTTATGGTAGTAACCTCCTAAAATCATGTAGTTCCACATGCATGTTCTAGATAGAGCTATCTACAATCATAGGAACCCTTCTATCCACTGAGGAGCCGTCTGCCGCGTGGGTTGGTTTATGGGTGCTTAGCTGGCAGCTGGGGCAGCTGAGGGATGGAGGCTTCCATTCCATTGGATTAGGTTCCCATAACCCCATATGGCTGCTGGAGACTGTATTGGACAGTGCATTTCTAGGCCATGTATAAAATCTAGATCTCTATGTGATTCACACATTCACTCAGGCAGCAGGTACTTCCTGCTTCCTGCTCTGCCAGGGTTATTCTAGAAGCTGGGGAGCAGCTGTAGACAAAACAACCCCTTTGTTACAGAGAGCCATTTCAGTGGGTTTGTGTCCAGAGAGCACAAGTCATCACGGCTTCAAACCTCAATTCAGGGCAGTTTGTTAGGCCCAGGGTTAGCAAAAATTTAAGGATTTGGCCCGACATTGGTGGCACACGCCTTTAACCCCAGCACTCCCGGGTGGACCTCTGAGGTTGAGGCCAGCCTGGTCAGTAAAGAACTGCTGTGCCAGCCTAAGACCGTGAGAACCAGTGTAAAAAGCTGGGCATGGCAGTTTATGACCCCAGCCCTGGGGATAGAAATAGAGGTGAACCCCAAAGGCTCACTGACCAGCCAGTCCAGCCTAGTCAGTGTTCTAGGCCAGTGAGAAACCTGTCTCAAAAAGCATATAAAGGCCTTGGTGGTGCACGCTTTTAATCCCAGCATTCGGGAGGCAGAGGCAGATGGATCTCTGTGAGTTTGAGGCCAGCCTGGTCTACAGAGAGAGTGCCAGGATAGGCTCCAAAGCTACACAAAGAAACCCTGTCTCGGGGAAAAAAAAAAACAACAAAAAAAAACACATAGTTATAAAAATAAAATAAATCTTTAAAAAAAGAATATCTTCAGAGGCTGGAGAGATGGTTCATCAGTTAAGAGTATTGGTTCCTCTTAGAAAGGACCTGGGTTCAGTTCCCAGTACTGGTCATGACCATATATAATGACAGTTACAGGAAACCTGATGCCCTCTTCTGACCTCCATGAGCACCAGGTACACACGGTTAACAGACATGCATGCAGACAGACACCCATACACTTAAAGATTAAAAGCGATAAAATTGATGTGGTTAGACAGTGACAGAAGGACCCCTCACCTGGTATTTGTCTCGGGTACAGGGTCAAGGCAGAGGGTCCAAGGGTTGGGCAGGCTCCTAGGAGGCAGCCACTTGGAAGGTCCGTTTCTTTTCCAGAGACTAATCCAAAACTGCCCTTGGGAAAGAGTCCCCCAAGGAGCCCCCATAACCTCATGCTGGAGGCAAGAGTGGACATGCTGGCCTCCAACATGCTCATCAGTGGCCCAGCTGCAGACCTCGGTGCTAAAGAGGCCAGCAGGCCCTCGAAGAAGCAGCTTGGCAGTGTCCAGAACACTGGGCTATCTGCCCGAGTCCGAGCCCAGCCCCAGCCCCTCAGCATAAAGGACAAGATATCCAAGTGGGAAGGCAAAAAGGAGCCACCTGCTCCTGAGCCTGCCAGGCAAACAGATGGCCAAGAGAACTACTTGCCACCCTGCGGGGTAGAGACGAGAGGCGGCGAGGTCACCAGAACTAAGAACGGAATGAGGCTTGAAACAGAGAGCTTGGGAAATGACAGCAGAAAGACAGCAAGATCCGTGTGTCAGGACACGGGTCGGTGGCCAGTCCCACAGCAGAGCAATGGACAGCCAGAGTCCAGCCAGCACCGAGGTCTCGAGCTGAAACCCAGTGACCTACGCTTTCAGAGTGACCATCTCTCCGTGCTGAAACAGGTCAAGAGACTGGAGAAGGCCTTGAAGGATGGCTCTGCTGGCTTGGATCCCCAACTGCCTGGGACTTGTTATTCCCCCCACTGTCTGCCTGACAAAACAGAGGAGGACCAACCCACCCCCGAGAGCCATGGAAATGGGGGTGCCTTAGCAGCTGGCCGGAGGGCCCACCACTTGGAGGGCAACGAGCCAGGCCCTGAGGTTTCAGAGGATTGGAAAGGCCAGGAGAGTGTGTACAGGGGCTCCAGGCGGTGCCCCCCAAAGCCTTTCATCAACCCCCTTCCCAAGCCCCGCAGAACGTTCAAACATGCTGGAGAAGGGGACAAGGACGCGAGCCTGGGCATGAACTTCAGAAAAGAGAAGAGAACCCTGCCTCCCCTGCCCTCTTTGCCTCCCCCTTCTCCTCCCCCTCCCCCACCGCTGCCCTCCTCTCCCCCTCCCACTTCTGTGAATAGAAGACTCTGGACCGGGAGGCAGAGACCCAGTGCTGACCACAGGTAGGTGCCCACCAGGTGACTCAGCTGTTGCCTGTGTCCCTTTGCAACTGCCCCTTCTCGGCCTGGTGGCATGTCACATTCAGCTGAGGGCTCTCACAGTCAGATGTCCATGATTTGAGGTAGCTTGTTGATCTGCCTGAAAATTCGGTAATCGATGTGTTTTGCTTTTGTTCTCCCCAAAGTATGTTTGTTTCTAATTATTTTCCTCTGGAGGCAGGCACAGTGGCACAAGCCTGTAATTCCAGCTCTTGGGAGTTTGAGGCAGGAGACTCATAAATTCAAAGCCAGTCTGTGCAACAGCAAGTTCCAGGCTAGCTTGGGCAACTTGGTGAGATCCTGTCTCACGACAACAGGTGTGATAAGTACTTGTAATTGTCACCAAAGGTTAAGTGAAGAAGTTTCTGAAGCTAGCCTATTCCTAGTTTACCTTTTTGTTTTCTTCTTTCAGAGTATGTGTGTGTGTCTGTGTGTGTGTGTCTCTGTGTGTGTGTGTGTCTGTCTGTCTGTCTTTAGGAGTGGGTGTGAGTCCCATATCTTCCTCCATTGTTCTCCATTTTATGTTATTGAGGCAGGGCTGGAGAGATGGCTCAGCAGTTAGGAGCACTGACTGCTCTTCCAGGGGTCCTGAGTTCAATTCCCAGCAACCACATGGTGGTGAGCCACCATCTCTAATGAGATCCGGTGCCCCCTTCTTGCTTACAGGGATACATGCTTGCAGAACACTGTATACATAATAAATAAATATTTATTGAAGCAGGATATTTGTCTTTCATTGACCCAGCCTGGCTCAGGGACCCCTCTGTGCTTCCAGAGTGATGGGGCTATAGATGGGCTACAGTGTCCACCTGGCTTTCCTGTGGGTTTTAGAAATCCAAACTCCTTTCTTCCTCCCTCCCTCCCTCCCCGTCCTTCCTTCCTTCCTTCCCTCCCTCCCCTCCTTCCCCTTCTACCTTCCTTCCTTCCTTCCTTCCTTCCTTCCTTCCTTCCTTCCTTCCTTCCTTCCTTCCTTCCTTCCTTCCTTCCTTCCTTCCTTCCTTCCTCTCTTCTTTCCTTCCTTCCCTCCTTTCTTTTTCTTTGCTCCTTTCTCCCTCCCTCCCTCCTTCTCTGTCTCTTTGGAGACAGTATCTGTGTATGTAGTCCTGGAACTCTCTCTGTAGACCAGGCTAGCCCTGAACCCACAGATGCTTCTGCCTCCCGAATGTGGGATTAAGGCCTGCATCACCACTCCCAACTGTTTGTGTTGTTCTTGTTGTTGTTGAGGAAAGGTCTTTGTAGGGTTCCCTGCGAGCTCTACAGCCGGCAGAGAGATGAACCTCAGAGGCACAAAGGAATTAATTCTGTTCAGCACGATGGAGCTGGTGCTAATTCAAACTTCTAGAGTCTGACACCAGCTCAGCTTACTTTAGACGCATTTAAGTATGGCACAATTTTGGAAAAAAAATTCCTGGTAACAATGATCTCAATCCCATGTACACAATAAAGCTCAAGGCATGACTACACTAAACTCTTTTGCAAAGTACGTGTGACCCCTATCATGAAGATGGTCCTATGGCTGAAGCGCCCAGGATACAGGGTGGTCTCTGAGCCACCTAGCACAGAGGTCAGCAGGCTATGAAGTACATGGGACATCTCCACTAAGGATGGGTTCTGCTGACTGAGAAACAGGGCTCAAGATAAAGGTGTAGGGAGGGAGAGTCTGGGATAAATGTTCCAGGGGATTTGGGTGAGGCCTGGCCCTACAGACAGCCAAGGTCACCTGGTTATTAAGTGTATTTGATCCCAGCCTTCTGTGTGGGAAACAGGTATTCACATCCATTATGTTGGAGAGACAAGTCCCAGAGCTTAACATTCCTGGTTTCCCTAGTGCTTGTCTGTGAGCACAATGATTCCAAGCTCTCTATGGGTCTTACTCTGTAGACCAAGCTGTCAAGGAACTCACTCTAGCTCAGGCTGGCCTTGAACTTGTAGTAATCTTGCCTTCGCATCCCAAGTGCTGAGATCACAGGTGTGAGCCACCATGTCTGACTTATTTTTCCCTTTTTTGCCTCCTGGGCTTTGGTCACTCATGCTCAATCTACTGTTGCCCAAGGCCACCAGACGCCTCCATCTTAGTAAATTCAATGGCCAAATTTTCCCCCCCAAACAGGATTTCTCTGTATTGCTTTGAAGCCTGTCCTAGAACTCGCTCTGTAGACCAGACTGGCCTTGGACTCACAGAGATCCACCTGCCTCTGCCTCCCCCAAGTACTAGGATTAAAGGCGTGCACTACAGTGCTCAGACATATATAATTATTCATATATAAAATTCATACATGTATTTTTAAAATATTACCTCTGTTACTATTGTATTTTACATGCCCCAAATATGTGTTTTAAATTGGGATTTTTGTGTATTTGTTTCTTCCTAAGTGACTTAATATTTTTGTTGAAATTTTAAAATTATTTCTAATTATGTATATGTGTATGGATTTGTACATGTGAGTGTGGGTGCCCATGGAGGCCAGAGGCATTGAAGCCCCTGGAGCTGGAGTTACAATCTGTTGGGAGCCATCCCTCGTAAACTCAGGTTCTCTGGAAGAACTATCTTTCTAGCCTTTTTTTGTTTATTTTTGGGGGGTTTTGTTTGTTTTTCTTTCTGCAAGACATGGTCTCTAGCTGTCCTGGAACGCACTCTGTAGACCAGGCTGGCCTTGAACTCACAGAGATCCCCCTACCTCTGCCTCCCAAGTGCTGGGACTAAAGGCTTGCACCACCAACTATTTTCTCAGATTTTCTATGCATGTGATTATACTGTCTGCAAAGGTTAGTAATTTTACATGTACACGCATGCACATGCACACACACAAAAATTACAGTATAAGAAAAATTTATTTAGACACAATAAAAGTAAACAAATGATGTAGGTGATCAAAGCCTTACCTTTTTTTCTGAAAGTGCCTTATTTTCTTGTAAATATACCAGTCCTAGCTGAGATATGCATAATCTTTCTTTCCTTCTATTTGTTTTGCATCCCAACCGCACCCTTTCCCCATCATCCCCTTCCAGTCCCTCCCCCCAACTCCCCTGCCTCTGCAAGCTTTATCTTTTTTTTCTTAAGATTTTATTTATTTATTAACAACATTCTGCTTCCATGTATATCTGCACATCAGAAGAGGGCACCAGATCTCATAATGGATGGTTGTAAGCCACCATGTGGTTGCTGGGAATTGAGCTCAGGACCTCTGGAAGAGCAGTCAGTGCTCTTAACCTCTGAGCCATCTCTCCAGCCCTGCAAGCTTTATCTTATCCTTAACTTTACTGGTGATCAGACGATCTTCCCTGAGCTGTTCTTATATTGTCAAGATAGCATTGTATGATAGATACATTTTTAAAGATTTATTTATTTTTATGTGTATGAGTGTTTGCTTGCGTGTACAGGTGCACCTTACATATGCCTGTTGCCTACAGAGGCCAGAAGATGGTGTTTGATTGGCTGGGACTGGAGTTATGCGTGGTTGTGAGCCACCAGGTCAGTGCTGGGAACTGAACCCAGGTCCTCTGGAAGAAGCAGCCAGTGCCTGCTGGACCATTTCTCCAGCCCGTTTGTTCTTGATTTATTTGTTTATTTATTTTTATTTTTTAAATAGAACTTTATTTTTATGTGCATTGGTGTGAAGGTATCAGATCCCCTGGAACTGGAGTTATAGACAGTTGTGAGCTGCCATGTGGATGCTGGGGATTGAACCTGGGTCCCCTGGAAGGGCAGACACTACTCTTAACCACTGAGCCATCTCTCCAGCCCTGTTTATTTATTTTAAGCAATTCTTTTTTTCCAAAGTTTTATTTATTTATTTATTATGCAGTGTTCTGTCTGCATGTATGTCTGCAGGCCAGCAGGGGCGCCAGATGGCATTACAGATGGTTGTGGCCACCGTGTGGTTGTGGGTGGTTTGTTGGCATTTATTTGCAATCTGTCTGTGTCTGCACATGTGAAAGTCAGAGGACAACTTGTAGGAGTTGCTTCCCTCCTTCCACCATGCAGATGCTAGGCTCAAACCCAGGCTGTTAGAAGCAGCAGCAACAAGCACCTTTACCTAGGAATCTTTTTTGTTTAGGCAGGTTTCCTTATGTAGAGCACTGGGAACACTAGGAATGTTAATCGTGCGGGGTCCTCTCCTAAGTGGCGGAGATGTGCACGTGTTTCCCACACGGAAGGCTGGGATCAAATACACTTAATAACCAGGTGACCTTGGATGTCTGTAGGGCCAGGCCTCACCCAAATCCCCTGGAACATTTATCCCAGACTCTCCCTCCCTACACCTTTATCTTGAGCCCTGTTTCTCAGTCAGCAGAACCCATCCTTAGTGGAGATGTCCCATGTACTTCATAGCCTGCTGACCTCTGTGCTAGGTGGCTCAGAGACCACCCTGTATCCTGGGTGCTTCAGCCATAGGACCCATCTTCACGATAGGGGTCACACGTACTTTGCAAAAGAGTTTAGTGTAGTCATGCCTTGAGCTTTATTGTGTACATGGGATTGAGATCATTGTTACCAGGAAATTTTTTTTTCAAAATTGTGCTGTACTTAAATGTGTCTAAAATAAACTGAGCTGGTGTCAGACTCTAGAAGTTTGAATCAGCACCAGCTCTGCCGTACTGAACCAAGTTTCTTCTTCACTCACTTGGATCAGTTTTCTGCTTGTAGGAACCCCAATATGTGGTCCTGGCTGTCCTGGAACTCACTTATATAGACCAGGCTAATTTCAAACTGTCTCGGCCTTCCAAGTACTGGAATCCTATGAGTCATGTGCCAGTTCCCTGTATTTGTTCCGTTGTTGTTAATTTGTTTGTTTAAACCCTTTTAATTAAAAAAAAACAAACAAACAAACCTATGTATAGGCTGGAGAGATGGCTCAGCAGTTAAGAGCATTGACTTATCTTCCAAAGGACCTGGGTTCAATTCCCTGTACCCACCTGGCAGCTCAGAACTGTCTACAACTCCAGTTCCAGGGGACCCTACACCCTCACACAGATACACATATATGTATGTGTGTGTGTGTGTATGTGTTAATGTGTATGTGTGTGTGTGTGAGTGTCTGTGTGTGTGGTGTGTGTGTGATTGTATGTATGCCTTTGCAGGCCGGAAAAAAATGTTGGACCCTTTGGAGCTTGAGATACCTGACGAGGGTGGCTGGGAATAGAACTCTGAGCTCCTGAGCTGCCTCTCCAGACCATCGGTATCTTTGTATCCAAGGAGGAAGTGGCTTCAGGGCTGAGGATTGAACTCAGGGCCTTCTTCATGCTCTACCACTGAGCCACATACCCTTAGCCTCCATCTCCAGTTCTGAGTGCTTTCCAACCCAGTGCCAAAGCCTGGCTGCCTTGATTACATACAGCCGTGTGGCTTCTCTGAGTGACAGCCCTCCCTCACCCCTCCCTGGGGCAGGTTGGTTGTGGAAACAGAAATCTTTGGTCTGTGTCATGGTTGGACAGACAGATCAACCTGGTATGTCATTATTCTCATTATCTCTTTTCTCCTTGCTACAATCTGCTGTTTTCAGCCTTCTAGCGGTTTTTTTTTTTATAAGCAGCTGAAATTACTTTGTTTCAGTCCAAAAATGAAATGTTTCTTGGCTAGTTCAAATATGAGCACATCAGCTGCGATTTAACAATTTTGATTTTAGGCCTTTCATTTTGTTTGAAATACTACAGTGGAGGTGATTAGGGCAAGACATTCATTTTCTACACACACACAGAAAGAAAGAAAAGAAAAGAAAAAGAAAGAAAGAAAGAAAGAAAGAAAGAAAGAAAGAAAGGACGGAAGGATGCTCTTTGTTGTGGCCCTATCTCCTAGATAAAGGAAAACGGCTTACTCTGTGTTTGGCAGGCATCCCACCTTCTCTGAGTCAGGAGAGCCAAGCCAAGGCCAAAGAAAGAAATGATGAAGGACCCTGAGGCAGAGGATTTGGGATGACACAGCCAGTCTGGGGGCTTTACATTACAGACTGAAGTCACTGTTTTCATTGGCCAGTCAGCACACCCAGCCAAGCCACACCAGGGGTTGCTGCTTCTTGGTTTGAGGAAAATGTCTATTTTTCCTCTTCTCTCTGTCCTTTTTTCTCCTCCCTTCCTTACCTCCTCCTTCCTTTTCTTCGTTTCTCTAAAAATCCCAGGAAATTAGCTGCAAAGACTTAGGCCCTGAGGAAATTCCAGAGATAAGCATCCTACAGTCCCATGAGCTTGGCTATGTGTGTTTTATGGCATACATTTAATAACCCAGGCAGGAATGCCTACAGGCTGCTCTGAAACAAAAGTGACCTTATTCTTTTTTGGTGGGGGGATTTGAGACAGGGTTTCTCTGTGGCTTCAGAGGCTGTCCTGGAACTAGCTCTTGTAGACCTGCCTCTCAAGTGCTAGGACTAAAGGCGCACGCCACCACCGCTGCCTGGCTGATTTTTTTTTTTTTTTTTAAGTAAGCATCTCAAATTCACACAGATGCATGCTTCAAATTTTTTAACTTGAATTGAGATTTTTACATTTGAGTTGCATTTGGTCATGCAGCAGTTTTTAAACCTTTATAAAAACCAAATAGCTCCACTCACTATGGTTTTAACTTTTCAGCTGATGGTTTTGGCATCGGATAGATTTGTCCTGTCCTTGGGACTTCTTCCTCAGGCCTTGCAAGCCAAGGAAACCTCACACACTGCACCATGCACCACTGCCAAGTGATGTGTGCTATCTCTGATGCCATCGCCACCACGCTGGGTCCGGCAGTTGCCCACAGCAGTCTGACTGGACAGGACCCTGAGCTCTCATCCATTTGTCAGTTAAAGTTAACTCTATAGCCTTGCCACCATGTCCATGTCAGCATGGGTGCTGGCCTCTGAGGCAACTCTGAGTTACCATGTATAAGACATGAATTAGTGTACGAATTTCAGAGGAGGGCTGGAGAGATGGCTCAGTGGTTAAGAGTGCTCGCTGCTCCTCCAGAGGATCCAAGTACAGTTCCCAGCACCCATATCAGGGGCTCACAACTACCTGTGACTCCAGCTCCAAGAGATTTACCAACTCTCCTGGCCTCTGTAGGCACCTGCACACACATAAAAATAATAAAAGCAAATCTTTCAAAATAAAGTGAGTGCTTGGCCTGCTTGTATGTGTGTGTGCCATGTGTGTGCCATGTGTGTGCCTGGTGCCCATGGAGGTCAGAAAGAGGGCATTGGAGCTCCCAGAACTGGATTGCACATGTTGTGAACCACCCTGTGAGTGCTGGGAACCAAAGACAAGTCCTCTGTAAGAGCAACACGAGCCCCAAATAGATTCTTTTTTGAATGTCAAGCTGGGCTTGGTGGCACAGGCTTATCATCCCAGCACTTGAGAGACAGAAACAGGTGAATCTCTCCGAGTTCAAGACCAGCCTGGTCTACATAGTGTATTCGGGGACAGCCAGAGCTACATAATGAGACCCCTTTCAAACACACAAAGAACACCAGAGGGCAGCAATAGATGTGTCTCCACACCAATAGCACTGACCATGTCTAGCGTCAATAGGAAAAGAAAAGGTTCCGGGTCGGAAGCACCTTCGGGTGGGGGAGCAAGGTCTGTCTCCTCACTGCTATCCATGTAAGATATTTACCAATAAATTCCAATTTATTGATCTGGTGGATCCATATATCCACGCCATTATCAGAGGAATAAATTAATTTGAAGTTCCGAGCAAAATTGCTTTGGGAAACATGGTTTAATAGAGACATTTCCATTACCGGTAGCTATGCTGGAAAACAAAGAGTCTTACTTTTCATTGGGAGGTGAGAATCTCTGTGTCTTGGACACTATTCGTAGGTCTTCAGGTTCTTGCCTCTAGCAGTTTCAGAGTTTCTGGTCTTATATTAAAACCTTTAATAGGATGGATTTTTTTGCACGTAAGAGATACAGATATTTCTTTTTCCTTGCACGTTTTTTTGAAGAGGCTGGTCTTTTCCAGTTTATGGATTTGACACATTGGTCAAGAGTGGGTGGCTTTATCTGTGTGTTTATTTCTGGGTCCTCCACTCTGTTCTGTAAGTGTTTACATTTATATGTCTGAGGTTTTGTTTGTTTTGATTTTGGTTTTTTTTGTTTGTTTGTTTGTTTGGTTTTTTCTTTTTTGAGACAGAGTCGCACTATGCAGCCCTGGTTGCTGTGTGGACCATGCTGGCCACCTGTTTGACTGGGCCACTGTGTCTAGCTAAAAGCAGCTTTTCATATTTTCATTTATAGACAGGCATGGTGGCGCACACCTGTAGTCCCTGCCTTAGGAAGATTGCTGTAAGTGCAAGATAGCCTGAACTCTGCTTCAAAAAAAGAAAAATAAAAATCCATTAATTAAGTAGCTATTTAATCAAATACTCATTTACTTATTCAGCCAACAGATATTAACTGTGACTAAATTTAGCATTCGATGTGGAAATTTATTAATGAGCAGGACTGACAGAGACCCCACCCTCATAGGGCTTATAGGCTAGCAGGAAGACAACTGCTTGTGTGAGGCTTGCCCGGCAGCTCCAGGGCTGTGCTAACTGCTCTGAGGAGGTGCAAGGTGCTGTGGGACTCAGCAGGTGAGTCCAGCCTGCCAAGGGAACGGACAGCCTTGGCGGAAGAGATCCTTAGACACTCAGTGTGGGGGAGGTGCAGATGGAAGGTCTGTGAAGAAACAGAGACTAGTCCGGAGCTTTCTTTGTGCTGGAGGAACTGAAGGACCAAGGTCTGGCCAGAGTGGGGTGGGGGGGTCCCCAAGTTTGGAAGGGGAGGCCGTGAGGTCTAATGGAACCAATTCTAGAGTTCCGGAGAAAAGAGGAACAGTGGGAAGAAACATGGGACCATCAGATTTGCATCTGTCAGGGTTCCCTGTGGCGACAGAGTGGGCGCTGTGGTCACGCTGTGATGTGATTTCAATGGGGGCCGGAAGAAGTGGTCAGTTACAAGAAAAGGCTGGGGAGGTGGAATGCCATTTATTTGGTAAGGTGTGGGTGGGCTAGGAGAAGGGGCTCTGCAGTATTCCTGGCAGCTCCAGGCATAAACACCTGGTGACCTTTCAGAGGGCAGCTAGGAGAGAGCTGCTTTTGAGACATGTTAATTTTGAGGTTCTTGCCCACTGTCTTAAATTAGCATTTCATTTACAAGAATATGGAAAAGCCATTAGTAACCCTCACGCAGTTTTTAGATTTTGGTCATCTTTTTTGGGGGGGTGGGGGTTCGAGGCAGGGTTTCTCTGTGGCTTTGGGGGCTGTCCTGGAACTAGCTCTGTAGACCAGGCTGGTCTCGGACTCACAGAGATCCACCTGCCTCTGCCTCCTGGTCATCATTTTTTTTAAATGTTTTTTGAGGCAATTTCATGATATATTCCAGGCTAGCCTCAAACTCGAGATCCCCTGCCCTAGCCTCCTGGGATTAGACTCCCAAGCATAGAGGGCTAGAAAAGAAAGGGACTAAGAAAGAAAAATAGAAAAGAAGAAGACATGAAATTCACTGGGGGGGGGGTGGTGACATGCTGGGGATGTCTCGGTTGCTTACCTAATATTTGTGAAGACCTGGGTTTAATCAGGCATTATATGAACACTAATAATCCCAGCACTTAGGAGGTAGAGACAAGAGAATCAGAAGTTCTAGGCCATCCTCAACTGCACAGTTAATTGCACCAAGCCTGAGTTACAAGGGAGTTCATTGCAACAGTGAGATCAGGTCACATCTCTAAAACCAGCTGTCATGTGATCATTGGAGGGCCTAGAACTTAGAGAAGGTTGCATTCTCCCTGGCCTTGAGCATCGTTAAGGCAGCGACTCCTTGCCTTTGGTTCACTGGTTGGGGCACCGGCAGAAGGTGTTTAGCATACCTGTGAGTGGTGTGGAGCGTGAGTGCTGGGCATAGGGGCCTGTTTGGTTGTGCTTATCGGAAGTTCATTCATCTTTGGAAACACCCCTTTTCTCCAATACATAAAGATGCCAAAACCATTCTCAAGTTCAAAGTTGTTCATAGAGAATCTGCACAGTGGACCAGTCATTCATGTGCGCAGATTTCTCGTCTGGGTGTGTGATCTCCTACCTGTGACTTACCTGTAGCCAGGCTGTTCTCACCCAAGCGAAGGAGACCACGGTGAGCTCCTTATGATTTAAGAGTTTTTGATGAAGCCACACAGGCCCTACTGCAAGTCAAGAGACAGTCCCCAGCTGAGTGAGCAGGAGGCTATAAAGGTAAAAACCACAAGTTTGTTACATCTCCTTGATGTAACTGTGATGGCTGTTAGCAAGCGTGACAGGATATGAACTTTTGTTTTTGTTTGTTTGTTTTCGGGATAGGGTTTCCCTGTGTCCCAGCCCTGGCTGCCTTGCAACTTGCTTTATAGACTAGGCTGGCCTCAAATTCGCAGAGATCCCCCTGCCTCTGCCTCTCAAGTGCTGGGATTGATGGGTACCACCACACCTGGCTGAGGATATGAACTTTTAAGAAGGATAGGATGAAGTTGCGTCACCATGTTTGAGAGGGGAGCAGAAACCCTTGCGGTTACACAAGTAGAACAATACAGGTTAGCAAAACTTCCCGTAAGTACTGAGCATGCCTGAGAGTCAGCCTGACCTCAGGTTTAGCACGAGGTCAGGTCAAGATTTAGCAAATATGTTTTTCTCGCTTCACCTGAACCTCAGAACAAGAGGACAGAAGTCCCTGCAAGCCAGCCCTTGCACACGTGATGCAGACACATGCCAGTGATAAACCAGACCTTGTAAAAATTGTAATTTGTTAGTTCTGGAAACTGTTCCTGTGAGATCTGGTGACTCCTCCTTGCTCCTCTGTGGATCTTACTTTGTGCTGATTTACAATGAGGCTTTTCAGATTTCACACATTGGTCACCTGAAAACCAGTACCTGAACATAGAGATGGAACTGCCATTAGGAAACGCTGAGGTGGCTTATTTTACAAGTTAAGCTTTGCAGCACAGGCAGGAGGATCTCAAGTTCAAAGGCCAGCCCCAGCTACATAGTGAGAGACAACCATCTCTCAAAAAGCCAGGCACTGAGCCTAGTGTGGCGGTACATGCCTCTAATCCCAGCACTTGCAAGGCAGAGGCGGGAGGATCTCTGTGAGTTCGAGGCCAGCCTGGTCTGCAGAGTGAGTTCCAAGACAGCCAGGGATACACAGAGAAACCCTGTCTTGAAAAAAAGAAAATTAAAGAAAAAAAAAAAAAAAAGCCAGGGATGGAGGGTAAAGTGAAGGGCACTTGCCCAGCTGCACAAGGCTGCAGAGGGTTTGCAGTGTGACTGCTTGTTTCTTTGTTTTGATTTTCTGTTACATTTCTCTCTCTGTGGGTGGGTGTGATCAGGGGTGCTCCGGCACTGTGTGATTCGTGGAGGACAACTTGTAGGAATTCCTTCTTCCACCGTGTGCGTCTAGCAGATTGAACTTGGTTCCTCCGGCTTGGTGGCAAGCGCCATCTCATGGGCTTTGATGTTTGTGTATTTATGTTTGTTGTTGTTTGATTGTGGGCTTTTTGTTGTTTGTTTATTTGTTTTGAGGCAGGCTTGACAGCCCAGACTGGTCTGCCACTCACTGTAGCCTAAGTGGACCTGGGACCATTGACGGTTCCCTTGCCTCAGCCGCCAGAGTTCTGGATTATAAACGTTAATCAGCGTGCCCAGTTTTTACTTGTTTAATGTTATTCTTATTGTATTGTACTTCTGTGTTTTTTGTTTGTTTGTTTGTTTGTTTGAGACAAGATCTCACTATGTAGCCCTGGCTGGCCTGGAATTCACTAGGAAGACCAGGCTGGCCCCGAACTCACAGAAATCTGTCTGCTTCTGCCTCCGGAATGCTGGGATTAAAAACGTGCACCACAATACCCAGCTCCTAGCTTTGTCTCATTATGTAGACCAGGCTGATCTAGAACTTGATGTCATATCAAGTTCTGTCTTTGCCTCCCAACGGCTGGCATTGCAGACATGTACCACCACCATGCCTGTCTCCTAATTATTTTTTTTAAAGATTTTATTTATTTATTATGTATACAACATTCTGTTTCCATGTATATCTGCACACCAGAAGAGGGCACTAGATCTCATAACAGATGGTTGTGAGTCACCATGTGGTTGCTGGGAATTCAACTCAGGACCTCTGGAAGAGCAGTCAGTGCTCTTAACCTCTGAGCCATCTCTCCAGCCCACCTAATTAGTTTTTTAAAAGGAAGTTCATATCCTTAAAATGTAGTCTTTCTTAATGCTGTTTAGACTGTCAAAAGCTTTTATGTGTCAGGCTTCAAATGCCAAGCATGCCTCATATGTAAGCATCTTGCTCCCATAATGTGGAAAAAAAATCACAACAGAGTTAGGGTGGTGTCTTCAACTCTGGGTGTCCAGCAGTAGCCATTTGGATAATGGCTAATTCCATCCCAGCAAACCCCAAGATCCTCCAAATTAGCTGTTGTATTGCATGCACTGTAAAGAAGAGAGCTAGCCATTGGAACTCATGCCCTGAAGTTTACAAGCATCTTTGGTTGTTTGGGCACTACACTGCAAACCACACCTTCACCCCATCACCATCTACCCTCAGAGTACTAGTGTGGGCAAATAACAGCCTGACAGGAAGAGGCAGAGTCAGTGCAGCGCATGCTACCATCCCAGAGAGAGCAGCTAACCCCTGTGTCCCAGCTCAGACCCCATCTGCCGGAGCTGAGGCTTGGCCCTCTGTCCTGCCTGCAGGGGCCCTCAGTAGAGGCAGAAGGGGCTCAGGGAGTGGTAACTCCTCCTTTGGGGATGGGTTTCTGCTGCAACGCAGGCATTGACCCTGGCTTACAGCTCCGCAGCCCCGGCCTGAAAGCTTTGACTTGGCCCCTTTGCACTCCGACCTCTTCTGTGTTCAGAACCAGCCTGGACTGATTCGCTTTTTGTTTCCTTCCCCGGTGCACAATCCAGAAAGTCCTATGAGTTTGAAGACTTACTGCAGTCTTCTTCTGAGAACAGCAGGGTGGACTGGTATGCACAGACCAAGTTGGGACTCACACGCACTTTATCGGAGGAGAACGTCTATGAAGACATTCTAGGTAAGAGGCCAAAATATGCGTGGAGGGCTGTGAGTGTGATTCTGCCTGAGACGAAGAGAGTTGAAATGGAGTTTCTGCTTGAAGCACGCAAGCATGCACTTGAAGACAGATAGCTATGCAGTTAATGCAGTTAATGTATGAGAAAGCGGGGTAGGCAGGCTGGGAGGATGGGCCTCTGGGGGTGAAGGAGAAAGGAACAGCTGGCGATGAGCTGCTGAGCCAGCAGCAGGGTGATTGATCCAAGAAATACCTCAAGATCCAGGATAGAATCTTGGCTCTGCTAGTTGTTAGTTTTGTGACTTTAGCTGGTGACATAAGGGCTCAGAATTTGAGTCGTCTATGTAATGATGATGATGGCAGCTCTCTTGCAAGTTGCTTAGGGATTGGTAAGACTATACAAGACCTAGTTCCCAACAAAGCACCAGTTTGAGCAGGTCTGGGGGTACTTGGAGAAGTCGGGGTGCTGGGTATGCTGGCAAACGTCTTCTAGTCTCACACGAAGACCCAAAGGATCCACTTGTACCCTGGATCTTTAAGCATTAACTTAGGAGCTACTACCCCAGAAAACCCAGAACTAGAGCTGCTTTGCCCAGAAATGGCAGGAATGAAAGAGAAATACCAGGCCGATGTAGGAGAAAATAATAAAAATGAAAGCAAAATTTGCTCGGTATGAGCCTCCTCAGGAGAAGTGTGCTGAGTAGGAGTCCTCTCAGTTGAAAAGACACTGACAACTGGTTTTCTATCACGGGAATAGCTTGTACATCATGTAAAGTTTTATACATGTGGTTAAATTCACTCATCACACTTTAACTGTCATAAACACATAAACTTAAAATCATGAGTAAAAAGCTCAGTATAACCTGAAAGAGAGAAAGGAGCTGATGAGAGTGAGAAGCCCATGTGAAGGTCAGATAGGATAGATGCACGCAGACAGCAGACAGTGTACATAGGGTCATCAGTACCAGAAACGGTCCTGAAAGGAGGACGCCCAGGAGGCAAGAGGTCTTAGCAGAGCTGTTTGAACCACAGTGTCAGGCTGGGTTCCCACCCTTGGGGAATCTGTAACCCCAACTGGCTTCTCCTTTCTTCTCCCAGGGTGCCTTTGTTCTCCACAGGGCTTCCCACTGTCCCCAGGCAGGCTACTACCAGATGCCTGGGACCTGTGGCTTTCCTCTGCAAGTCCCAGCAAAAGTCCGGAGTCATTCTGGCCAGACCAGCTTGTCCTGTTTTTATTTTCAGAGCCAGAAGTGACATTCAGTAGTTGTCTTAGGCCTGGGCTGTCAGCTCTCCTGAACGCACCTCTGAAACATGGTTCGGGCCCCACAGAGCAGCAGGCCCTGAAACTGGGAATGGAGTTTATTTGATGGAGCCACAGTGGGGAGATTTGGAGTTACCACCTAGTGAAAAACCAGGGCCTGCTGCCACGAGGAAGGCATTGCCAGTAAAACAAAAACAAAAACAAACAAACAAAAAACATTCACATGAAGGAGGCCAAGATGGTGGCCCTAGTGTTCCCATAAGAAAAAGTTCAGGGGCTGGAGATGGCTCAGCAGTTAAGAGCACTGGCTGCTATTGCCAAGGACCCTGGTTCAGTTCCCAGCGCTCACATGGAGGCTCACATGTGTAATTCCAATTCCAATCTGACACCCTTTCCTGGCCTTCTCAGATACCAGGCACACACGTGGTACGTGGATAATATGTGTAGGAAAAACACCATTCACATAAAATAAAATAATTTAAAAAAAAAACAACAAAAAGCAAAGTGCTAACATTCCTAATCTGTTTTGCCATTGGTCACAGATCCACCTATGAAGGAAAATCCTTATGAGGACATCGAGTTACACGGCCGCTGCCTAGGCAAAAAGTGTGTCTTGACTTTCCCTGGATCTCCCGCCTCTTCCATCCCGGACACTTCCACCAAGGTACCTCAGGCACTCAAGTTCCTCCCATGCATCTCTCTGTCTTACTCAGCAGCCTGACTGGTCTCCTGCAACCAGCCCTCTCCACAGAGCTCCCTTTGGTCTCTAGCTCAGGACCCTTTCCTAAGTGGATCACTAAACAGCAAGGCATTCAAACTGTCCTGAGCCAGGTGTAGTGGACCTCACCTGCAGTCTGGAGCTAGAGGCAGGAGGATTGCTGCTCAAAGTTCAGAGCCAACCTGATTGACATAGTAAGTTCCAGAGTAGCCTGACTAAGAAAAGAAAACCATAAATGAACAAACAAGTAACTAAGTGCATCCTGATGAGACATAAAACGAAAAGGCAGAGTGGAGAACTGGTTAATATTGTGTACTACCATCTGTGTACACTTTTTTAAAAGGTTTCTTTGTTTGCCAGATGTGGTGGTACACTCCTTTATTCCCAGCCCTCAGGAGGCAGAAGCAGGTGAACCTTTGTGAAACTGAGGACAGACTGCTCTACATAGTAGATTCCAGGCATCCAGAGCTACAATGAGACCCTATCTTTAAAAAAAAGTACTTATTTATTTTTTATGTATATGTATGTTTTATGTGTCAAATGTGTGCAGGAGCCCTTGGAGGCCACAAGAGGGCATCAGATCCCTGGAACTGGAGTAATAGGTGGTTGTGAGCCTTGTGAGCCATCACATGGGTGCTCAGAACTGAACCCACGTACTCTGGGGTAGCTCCTAATCACTGAGTGACTATTTCTTAACTTAAAGAACACATGTATTTGAAAGCACATACTGGTTTGTGCATGTACAGGATATATCTATGAGGGAACCTAGAATGGATAAGCAGATACCCAGGGTGATATTTTGGTATCTGAGTACCCAGAGGTCAGGACTCCAAGATCTACTCCCCTTTACAGAAGATCCTTTGAACCCTTTAGGGGATCAGTTGTTGAAGGAAGTAAATAAAGGAAGACCAGATTTAAACTGCAGATGTCACTCAAATTCCATTGTGAGGGTTTGTTTGCAGCTGCATTCCTGTGGTCCCCCAGGGCAGGGTCAGCATTTGTTGGAAGGGGGGTAGGTCTTCACAGGGTGTGCTTTCTGCACCTGGTGTCAGACAGGGACTCTTCCAGCCACAGATCTAGAAGAATCGGGGACATAACCTTCTGTGAAGGGTAAGGCGTGTAGGCTCATGTGAGCTGCCTCAGTATTTGCCTGAACCAGGCAACTTTCACATAGAGAAGACTGTGTCATGAGGAATGAATGATAACCAATAATTAGCAGTGTCGACTTGCCTTGGAAACATGTTTTGTGTTCTCATTGGATATGGATGCGTCTAGCCTTTAGATACTTCTTTTCCTAGACTGGTTTAGAAAAACAAAATAAGGGCTAAGGACATGTATCAGTGGTGGAATGCACACCAGGCCCTGGTTCAGTCCCCACTGCTGGGGAAGAAACTAGGCAAAATGGCTCACACCTATAATCCAGGGTTTGGGAGGCTGAAGCAAGAAGACCACAAGTTCAAGTTCAAGGTCATCTTTATCTATGTAATGACTTTGAGGCCATTCTAGAATACATGAGACCCTGTTTCCCAAAAAGAGAGGTGCGCAGGGCTGGGGGGTGGGGGAGGGGTGCAGCTATGGATATAGCTCAGGCTATAAAATGCTTGTCATGCAAGAATGAGGACTGAGTTCAACCCCTGGAACCCATGTACAAAAGCGGGGTGTAGAAATAGTTGTTTATAATCCCAGCCCTGGAGAGGCCAGCTGAACTAGAGAGTCCGAGGGCAGTGAGAGACCCTGTCTCAAAAAGGAAGGAAAGAAGGAAGGAAGGAAGGAAGGAAGGAAGGAAGGAAGGAAGGAAGGAGGGAGGGATGGAGGGAGGGAAGAAAAGAAGGAAGAAAGGATGGAAAATAGGTGGATGACGTCTAAGGAACAACACCAGAGGTTGGCCTCTGGCCCCCACACATGTGTTTATACACACGTGCATGTGAACCCCCTCATACATAAAAAAGAAGAAAAAGAAGCAATCAGACCCACTCTGCCTCTCATCCTACCTGGCTCTCCACTTCATGCAGGGAGTCACTGCTCTTAGAAACAGCGGAAAGCCATCTGCCCTGGACAGCTGTGTTCTGAGCAAGCAGCTCCTCCCTCACACCAGAAAATGAAGACTGAGTAGCCCTTCCTGTCCCTGCTAGCTGGGCAAACCTGGAGCCTTTGCCACCACAGCAGCCAAACTAGGGTGGTAGTGATGGCACTCAAGTTTTTTTGTGCAGATGTGTTTGTCCTGGATAGCACTGTGCACTGGCCAGTGCCCCTAACGTTGCAGGCTGTTAGGGACTCTGTATCTTATGTGCGTTACTCTGTTCTCACATCTGGGTGTCTGGTCTGTGCCCCCGTTCTGAGGGACAGCTGCAGACTGCCACTTCCTCCATTTAGCTCATCAGCTATTCACTGAGCATCTTGCCACATCTGGGCTGCATCTGTGGAATTAGAAGTAGCTGAGGCAACCCCTCTGTGTTGAACTCCCCTGCTAGTCTCTGAAAGCTCTACACCATCTTTGGGATGTTCGTTTAATTAACTCCTGTCTGGTCCCAGTGGAAAGGGAGGGACGATTGGACAATGTCTTCTTAGGGAAGAGCAGATGTGCGGCCCGAGCAGATGCTGCGATCTGTGAACCCAAAGTGGTTTGGGGTGTGCGCGTATATGTGTGTGCACGAGCGTGTGTGTCTGTGTGTGCGGGTGTGCGCGCGCGCACACACCTGTGTATGCCTGCATGCGCGTGCACGCGCGCCCTATATAACCATACCCACTACTGCACAAGGAATGTGGCCGCAACTCAAGAAGGAATTGTGTGGGTGTGCGTGGCCTACACTCGTATGTTCTTGTGTATGGGTGCATGGGTGTACTACGTATGTGCACTGCACATGTGCATGGAAAGGTCTGAAGTTGGGAGCAGGTGTCGTCTTCAGTCACCCTCCACTTTAGTGAGTGAGAGTCTTCCTGTGTCTGGAGCTTTGCTACTCTGGCTAGCCAATTGCTCAGGACATCCCGCCACAGCCTCTCGGGTACTGGGCTCCCAGGTGTGCTGTCACATCTGCCCAGCAGATGTGTGAGTGCTGAGTCATCACACCTGCACAGCAAGCATTTTATCCACAGAGCCATCTCCCAGCCTCTGATTGTTCGTTTGAGATGGGAGAGGGGGGTGTCTCACTCTGTAGCCCTGGCTGGCCTCAAACTGTAACTCTCCTGCACCAGCTTCCTGAGTTATCACACAGATGTGTGCTACTACAAGTGTCAGGGACTAATTTTTACGTCAGAGAAAGATGTGCTAATCGGAGGCTGCCCTTTTCCTTTTTCGTTTTTCTTAAAATATTGGGACACTTGTTTAGCTAAAAAAGGGCTAATGATCTTGGTTTCAGTCCATGATTCCACCTCTGAGGAATCATGTCAGGGCTTCTTGACACCTCCTTCCCATCAAGATATCACCTGCCAGGACCCATCACAGCCTCCTGCAACAACCCAGGAGGCTTGAACAGGGAAGTCAGACTTCAGGCCAAGATTGTCCTTGTCTGCCTCTCAGATGCTACAGGTTGTCCTCAGTGCCCAGCCTCCATGCCTCTGGGATTACAGACTGTGCCATGGTAACACAACCACTGTGAAGGATACGTGGTAGGATGGGCGCTGTGCTGGCTGGTGTGAGCTGCTTCTGTCAACGGTAGAATCTGCTAGACAACAGCCTGAAGGCCCGACAGTGACTTCCCTTTCATGCTACGGTTAGAGTTTGGCAACCTACTGCCAGCTGCTGGTTTTTATGAAGGAAGTTGTGTGAAATTCTGAATAAAGGTGTGTGGCCCTACTGAGGCCTTTGCACGCTGCACATGCAGCCTGTGGACTTGGCATGGTTGAGAAGCTGCAGTGGAGAGGGCGTGGCCCACCCTGCTATGCGGAGTATCTATCTGCCTTTGAATATAAACTTCACTGGCTCCTAAGTCTAAGCCTCACACCCCTGCTTTCAAAAGCTTCAGTCAGCAGCAGACATCTTCTCTGTGGTACCATTTCTCCCAGTAGCCTTGGAGTCTCAGAGCCCTGGGTCAGAAACTTGCCTCTTCCTACCAAGCCTCAGACTGTGCAGAATGCTTAAAAGGCTCACCCCCATGTCTGTGGTCTTCCCTCCTGTCAAACAAGAAGCTCCTGCAAGCCCACTCCTCCCCAAAGCTCCCAGGACAGTTAGTTATTTAGGTGCTCTAGGACACTGCCGGCTCCCTTCTCCCCAGCAGTGACAGCCTGGGTGCAGCCTGCACACAGCTTCTGCCAGGCTCCTTGGCATGCTGTCTAGAGCTGAGTACGCTATTTTGGTTGCTTCCCTTCGCAGATCTTTTCATGGGTCAGATCTATAAGCAAACACTGGCCCAGTATAAATCTGGAATGAAAACAGATACCTGCTGATTGACAGCCGCTATATAGATTTCAGTGCCCAGAGCATTAGGCGTTTTCTTGGGCTTCATTGAGGTGGAATTAGGCTAAGAAGCCTGTGCCTGTGCCAAGGTGATAAAGATGCCCACACTGGTCTCAGCCGGTCAGCTCTCTACTGTTGGAAGCTTCCTGTGTTGAACAATCCTTTGCTCCTCGTAGGCCTATGATGATTGGGAGAACTGACCACGGGACAGATAGAAGTCTTTGTTCCTGGGAATTTTGGACTAGAAAAGGCTCTGAAGTTGTCAATACATCGTACTTGGATCTAAGTGAGACTGGGAAGTTCAGTGGAACAAACTAGGCCTATTCTGTGAGAGCTTACGATATATATGGTAGATGTGGCTTTGTAAATTGATTGAGAAAGAAAGGCTCATTCATGAAATGGAATAGGGATGAGTTAGCTTGAAGGGAAGTGATTTCAATTAGCATACCATGAAATAAATGACTGATGGATTAATGAATGAACTATGTTCAGAAGCAAACCAAAAAAACCAGACAAAAATAGAATCCAGTGTTTATTGAACATCTAACAAGAGATAAGTTTTCTAAGATTTTTCACCTGTTCATTTGTATATGGGTGTGTAGGTGTGCACACATACACACCCATATACATATACCATTTCGCGGTAGCCTGTGAAGGTCAGAACAGCCTGCATGAGTTGGTTTCTCTCCTACCATGTGGACCCAGGGATCAAACTCAGGTCCTCAGACTTGGCCGCAAGTGTCCCCACCTGCTGAGCCATCTCACCAGCCCAAGAGATAGATTCTCTAGGTAAAGAATGAGGACATTGAAGGACTGGAGAGATGACTTAATGGATAAGCACACTTAACTTCTCTTGCAGAGGACTAGGGTTTGGTTCCCAGTACACATGTCAGGCTGTTCACAATGGCCTGCAATTCCAACTCCAAAGGAATATGATGTTTGTGGCCTCTGCAAGCACTCACACTCATACACACAAACACATGCACACACCTAATTAAAAAATAAGTTAGACACTTTCAGGGCAGGAACAAAAAAAATGAGAAAATAAAATAAGTCTTTTAAAAACAGGGATGAAGGGGCTGGAGAGATGGCTCAGTGGTTAAGAGCACTGGCTGCTCATCCAATGGACCCAGGTTTGATTCCCAGCACTCACATGATGGCTCACAGCCACCTGTAACTCTAGCTAGTTCCAGGGGATCTGACACCCTCTTCTGGCCTTGGGCACCAGCACCAGGTACATGTGTGATACGCATACATACGTGCAGGCAAAACACCCATACACATAAAATAAATAAGTAAATATATAAATCTTTTTTAAAAACCTAAAACAAAGCCAGGCAGTGGTGGCACACACCTTTAATCCCAGCTCTTGGGAGGGGAGGCAGAGGCAGGCAGATCTCTGTGAGGTCAGCCTGGTCTTCAGAGTGAGTTCCAGGACAGCCAGAAGCTACACAGAGAAACCCTGCCTCAAAAACAAACAAACAAAAAACAAACAGACAAGTGGTTAGATGAATGACAGAGAGGAACATGAGTAGATTTTAGTATAGAAAAAAATGACAAAGGTCTGGGGGTTGGATAGCTCAGAGGAAGAGCCTCGTGTACTCAAGGTCCTAGGTGTGACTCCTCTCCCCCAGGATCATAAAAGCAAAACAGTTGTGCAAACATCTTATTCCTTAAGATGAAAGTGCAAATACAAAGGAGCAACTTGGCAAAACACACTTAAAGAAAACTGACAAATAGTTAATGGTTCTATATAGGACCCATCAAAATAGTCCCCAAAGGAAAAAAAGGCAACCAGCATAGTACCAACAACACACAAGGAGAGACAAAACATTAGGTAAGAAAAATATTAGTGCTGAGAGGAAGGAGGCCAAGGACAGTGAATCCTTCTGAGTACCAGGCGCTCTGCCAGGTGCTTCGTATCTTTTTTTTTTTTTTTTTTTTTTTTTTTTTTTTTCGAGACAGGGTTTCTCTGTTTAGCTTTGGAGCCTATCCTGGCACTCGCTCTGGAGACCAGGCTGGCCTTGAACTCACAAAGATCCACCTGCCTCTGCTCCCGAGTGCTAGGATTAAAGGCGTGCGCCACCAATGCCCGGCTGTGCTTCATATCTTAACACACACAGAATTCAACATACAATGCCTTGCTTTTTTTTCCTTTTAAAGATTTATTATGTATACGGTGTTCTGACTGCATGTATGCCTGCACAACAAAAGAAGTTACCAGATCTCACTACAGATCGTTGTGAGCTGCCATGTGGCTGCTGGGAATTGAACTCAGGACCTCTGGAAGAGCAGCCAGTGCTGTTAACCAATGAGCTGTCTCTCCAGCCCCTAGGACTTGCTTTCCATGCATGGACCAGCAAGATAGCCCAGTGGGTCAAAACGCTTGCTGCAGAAGCATGACAAGCTGAGTTTGGTCCCCAGAAACTGGGTAAAAAGCTTGGAGGGAAATCACTGAAAGCCGCTCTCTGATGTTTTCATGTGTGCAGCAGCACACGCGTCCACAAATACATCATACGCTCACATACGCAGTAGTCAGTAGGCGGGTAATTCTAAAATGTCAGATGTGGTGGTGAGCGTCTGTGCCCCAGCCGTCTTAGGGTTAGATGAGAGGCAGAGACCCGAGAAGCATCCAGAATTCTGTGTATACAATGCAGAGGCAGAAACAAGAGAGACCCAGCCTCAAAAACAAGGAGAGAACTGACTCCCGAAAAGCTGGCCTCTGCATGCACAAGTGACATGCATTTACCATAAATAAATAATTGTTCAAAATTTATAATATGAGAGATAGCTCAGCAGATGTGAGCACTGGCGGCTTTTCCAGAGGTCCTGGGTTCAATTTCCAGCACCCACATGGCAGCTCACAGCTGTCTGTAACTCCAGCTCCAAGGGACCCTATGCCTTCTTCTGGCCTCTGCTGGCACCAGGCCTGTGCAGGCAAAATACCTACACACATAAAAATACCTACACACATAAAAATACCTACACACATAAAAATACCTATATACATAAAAATACCTACACACATAAAAATACCCATACACATAAAAATTGAAAGGCTCAGGACCCCCAAGGCCAAGGTCTCAGCACAAAGGAGGTTTGTTTGCCCCAGAGGGCAGGAATAAGGGAAAAAGACAGGAGATGAAGGGGAAGGGAACCAGAGAGAGGGGGAAGGGGTCTTTGTCCCAGAATGGGACAAAGGGCTGCCTCTGGGTAGAGGAGACAGACCTGGCTCACAGGCAAATGGCAGTTTATAAAGATAAAGGTTCAGGGGAGGAACCCCCCATGTTAGGATGAGCCGTTTAATCTTAATTGGACATGTTAATTAGGTGATCCAAAGGGGGTTTTGATTTCTGGACTTCAATACTTTGATGGCTGAACCATGGTAGTCAGCCTCCGGGGGAGGAAGGGGTCAAATAAGGAAATAGACCTTGATGGCTAGCTTTAGGAATGTCGTCTCACAGTTCTGAGTAAGGCAGAGGGAATGGGAGAGAAGGGCAGGACCTGCCAGCGCCATGTTTGCCATGCCGGGGCTGGCTAGAGTCCCTTCAGAAATGAATAAACTGTAAAAAATAACGACATGTCCCTGAAAGAACCTTAATGCCAAATGCACTAACTTTTGTTCTTACAGTTGCACAGTGTTCCACTGTCTGGATACCTCATAATTTATTTGCTCAGCCTCTGCCAATGAACATTGTCGGCCGTGTTTTGTGATTACATGCCCATGTCACAATATATGATGTTCTCTGCAGAGTATAACTTTCCCTGTACAATATAATGTTAGCCACACACGAGTGTATCTGTGAGGGGAATTCCTAGGGTGGACTGCTGAGTCAGAGGGCACGTGCATGACATCTCGTTAGGTTTGTCTAGCTCACCTCCGTGCAGTCTGCTGGTTTCGACTCTCGCCAGTGGTGTACGGAAATCACTTCCCCTCACATTCTCACCTGCAAAGTGAATTAGCAAGTATTTTTTACTTTCCCTAGTTTTTGAATGTGTGTGGGTGTTTCCTTGGTGGAGTTTGAATTCACTTTTCTTTTTGGAGAAAGCTAAGGTTTTTATACTCCCACTTTGTGAAACGGTCTTATCTTTTATTGCTTTCTGTTGGTTTGAGTGGGCTTGTACTCCTCAACGTGTAGCATTTATCAGGAGAATGGACTCTCTCTGGGATTATGGACTGTAACCATTTCATTTTTTTGAGACAGAGTCGCAGGTAACCCTGCTGGCTCAGACTTGCTATGCAGCTGAGGAGGACCTTGCACATCAGGTCCCCCCAAGTGCTAGAATTACAGCCACACACTACCATACCAAAAGTAAAGTTCATTATCTTTATTGTGGGGGGAACTGGAGATCAAAGTTGGTGTCTTGCATGTGCTGGGCAAGTCCTCTAAGCTACCTCCCCTGCGGATTGGTAAACTTTTAAACAAGTTCTTTATTTACCTTTTGACTTGAAAGAGGCTTGTTTAGAAATAAAATCCCTGGTTAGGACACTAGCTCGGTAGTAGAGAGCCTATAGTTGTAAGGCCCTGGACTCCAATGCCAATACTACAAATAAAAAAAAAGATACTATTGCCCAGAGGGATGAACCCTCCTGTAGAGCAGGCCCTTGGCAAACCAGACCCCAGGGTCACAGTCATTTTAGTCCTGTAATTTACAAGCACGTGTGTCTTTTATCATCCAGCCTCATCTGTAAAGCCAGAGTGGAGGCAGGTGGCTTCCTTCCTGACTGAAAGAGATTGGATTAGATTTACATCCTTTGTCACATAAATGTCCCACAGCTGGACGGTAGCACAGCGTGGTTAACATAGCAAACCCCAGGTACCCCGGGACCCCAGCCCAGCCTGCTCAGTTAGTCCCCTGTCTGTCTCCCCACGACAATTCCCACCTCCACCGCTTTATCTGGACTTATACCTCTCTCGTTTCTCACACAGCAATCCTTGGCCAAGTCTGCATTTTTCCGGCAAAATTCAGAGAGAAGAAACTTCAAACTGCTGGACACTAGGAAGCTGAGTCGGGATGGAACTGGGTCCCCTGTGAGAGCCAGCCCTCCTTCTACCCCTAGCAGCCCGGATGACACGTTCTTTAACCTTGGAGACCTACAGAATGGCAGGAAGAAGAAAAAGATCCCCAGGGTAACACATACTTCAGAGTCTGAGATCTGAGATTCTCCCCCCCCTTCTCTGTAGAGGAAGTTGAGGAGAGATAGTATGAGGTCCTCTGCTTTCTGTGTCACCGTGGGAAGAGGGACACAGTGAAGCCAGCAGACTAAGATACGTGGATCATCTTCTCAGTTATTATTGTGGCCCCGTGCTCTTCCCCTTAGCTGTTCCTCTCCCTGTCTCCTTAGCTAACTTTTGATTCCAGTCTTTTCCTGCCTCTGTGTGTGTGTGTGTGTGTGTGTGTGTGACACAGAGGGAGAGGGGGAGGGAGGGAGGGAGGGAGGGAGGGAGGGAGGGAGGGGAGGGAGGGAGGGAGGGAGGGAGGGAGGGAGGGAGGAGCCTGGGCATGAGTTTCACACTTGGCAGCCAACACTCTTGGCCACTGACCCATCTCTCTAGTCCCAGAACCCCCACACTTTTTTGCTATGTGATATGCCTCAACTGCGCATGGTAGATTTCCCTCTTTCTGGAACCCCAGGTTAACTTCGAGGCTACCGCTATGGAAAGGAAAAGTGGGGTGGGGCGTGGCCTCTGGAGCTCTGCTGAAGGTGTCTTTCAGTAATGGTGCTGTTGAGTGGCTCCCCTGAGGAACACAGCTAGAGGTGAAGGACATTTGAGGACAACTGGAAATCTTAGTCACGGAGGCCTAGAAAGTTAAAGACAAGAGGCTTTTGAGATAACCTGGCCCTCATCTTGTAGATGAAGAAATCAGCTGAAAGAGGTCAAATAATGGCCTGCTGGTACCAAGATGTAGAGGGGGCCAGAAAATTGAAAGTATGGTAAAAATACAAATGAAGTCTTTTTTTTTTTTTAAGATTTTATGTATTTATTATGTGTATACAGTCTTCTGCCTGCATGCCAGCAGAGGGCACCAGATTTCATTCAAGGTGGTTGTGAGCCACCATGTGGTTGCTGGGAATTGAATTCAGGACCTCTGGAAGAACAGTCAGTGCTCTTAACTGCTGAGCCATCTCTCCAGCCCACAAATGAAATCTTTAGCCAGGTAGTGGTGGCACACGCCTTTAATCCCAGCACTCAAGAGGCAGAGGCAGGAGGATCTCTGTGTTTAAGGCCAGCCTGGACTACAGAGAGAGTTCCAGGACAGCCAGAGCTGCACAGAGAAACCCCATCTCAGAAAAAAATAAATAATTGGATATTTATTTAGGTGTAGTTGTTCAAGTCAATAGTCTGCTCAGGAGGAGACTGAGGCAGGAGAATCACCATGAATTCAAAGCCAGCCTGGGCTACAAACTGAGTTCCAGATCATTCCCCACCCCCCAAAAAAGAGAAGCAGAGCCAAGCGTTAGGCTCAGTGGTGTACACAGAACCTGGGTTCACTCCTCAGCACCCCAAAAAGAAAGAAATGATAAAGTCCTTTTGGTGTGGGCATCTGAGGCACATACGCTGTGGATGTGCACTCCTTGACAACCAGCCCCTGGGGTCTGGCTCAGCATGTGAATTCACTCAGCGGCTCAGAGAAGAGAACAGAGGATCAAGAGACAGCCCACATGGCATGGAAGGCGCTGTGGCGTGAAGCAGGAGCTCTGAGAACTCCTGTGGGTTGGGTGATCTTAAGCCCTGGGGTGTGTCCCATTCCTGAGCATGGTGGTGCACTTCCATGCCACACGTATGCTGCTGTGTAACCAGGGAACCATGAGGTTCCTGCATCGAGCCCCCTTTGCACAGTCCAGATCGGGACTCTGAAGCCACTGTCAGCTCTATTCCCACCCGCTGGGGACTGTTCAGACATCCTTTGCTTGGTTCTCACCAAAGTGGCCCTGCCTGGGAATTATTTTTTCAGTCTTTTCCTTCTCTTGTTTTGTTTTGGGAGTAAATAGTTATTTCCTAAGCCACAGTGACACCACAGCATTAAAGTGTCAGACAGGGAGCTGAGTGACACTGTGAGCCAGGAAATTGTGTGTCCCTTCCCCCAGCCTCCCAAGTGTCTCAGCTGGGTGCAGGACGGTTTAGACCCTGACTGCCCATGGGGCGGTGAGGATAGCCTCTTTCAGTGTGGTCACAAAGAATGATCGGAGGACAGGCAAGGCAGTGGAAAATGTGTCCCCTCCCCGGTTCCCTGACTTTGTCAGCCTAGGCAAGCCATCCACAGCAGAGAGGGAGTTAACACTGGCCTTTCTTCTGCTATCTGGCAGCTGGTATTGCGGATCAATGCCATCTATGAGGCCCGGAGAGGAAAGAAAAGGGTGAAGAGGCTATCTCAGTCCACAGAGAGCAACTCAGGAAAAGGTAGATACCTCTGCCCCACCCTGCGGCTGTCCTCACCACAGTCTGAAGGCATCCTTCCCAGAGAGCACGTCTTCTGTTGTTTCTTGGCTCACTGAGGAGGAAGCCAGTGGCTGCTTCTTGTCTGCCCTTCCTCTGGGACAGTGCTGCATGCTTCAGCTTCCTCTGCCTCGTCACTACCATCCAGTCAGCTGAGGGCTTCGCGTCACCTGACTCTGGCAGCAACCTTCCTGGCTCAGCTACAATAGAGGTCTCCTGCCTCTTCTTGCTGTAGTCTGATAGAGGAGTCACCTTACCCAGAGCCAAATTGGTTTGCTAACACATTAAGTCGAGCAGAATTTGACTGGCATATCACACCGTTAACAAAACACCCCCTTTGGCCTGGAAGTTTGGGGTCTGTTTCCTGCGCTGGAACTCACATCTGCCTCTTACTTCCTTGTTCTTTTGGTCCAGTGACAGATGACAACAGCGAATCTGACAGTGACACTGAGGAGAAGCTGAAAGGTGAGGAGAGAAGGGCGTGTGCGGAAGCTGCTATAGTCATGGCTCCCTCCCACTGTAGAGGGACAGACATAGATAGCCTGTTCAGGCCTTGCTTGGTCTGGGAGGACCATAGGACCTAAAGTGTGAGCAGAGGTGGGCCAGATGGGGTTGTGACAGTCGTGTGACCACTTTTTCCTGTGCCTTAGAGGATGGGATGCCAGGCCCCACACTTGATAATGGCTGTGGATTACGAGTAATCTCTTAAGATCTGGTTCCTCCATTGCCATATGAAAGAAGAAGAACAATTGGTCCCTGGGGATCAGTTCAGTGGTCCAGGCCCAAGCTTTAGTGAGTTTCCTGAGACTTCTCCGACCCCATTGGGGAACAGAGAGGGCAGCCGGTGCTGACCACGGTGACAAGACTCTTCCCCTTATTGGCCCCACCTAAATTACCTCTGACACCATCTACTACCTGGGCCAACCCCAGAATAAACAAGTCCATTCCCACTGCAGAGAACTGACCGGGGCAGAAATGGGAGTGAGTTCTTGAGATAGCCGGGTGTCTGCCGTTGTGCCACATGGGATCTTTACAAAGCTCTCAGCTTTAAAAGCTCCATGGTCTGGATTGTGTCACGTCACACAAACTGAAAAACGATGGGAGTCCGTGATGGGAAATGTACAAGTCTCTCCACCCTTTAGGTGGAGAGCAAAGCCCTGTGGAGCCTCCAGCTTGAGGCTTGATGGTAAAGCCCGGGCCAGTCCTGAGCCCCAGACCCTTGGTGTGGCAAGTGACGCATGCCTTCACCTCGAGTTTGGCCAGAAACCCGTAGAAATGATTTCCTACTGATTTTCTAGATGTGGAAAGACTCGGGGGATTAGAAAAAGTACCAAAGCTAGAAATTACATAATCTGTCAAGCACTGAGCAATTCCACATTGGCAAATGAATCACGTCAAGCCTGTGGCTTCCTTCCCTCCACAGCTCACAGCCGGCGCCTCGTCAATGTGAAGTCACGCCTCAAGCAGGCCCCTCGGTACTCTTCACTTGACCGGGATCTCATTGAGTACCAGGAGAGGCAACTCTTCGAGTATTTTGTGGTCGTGTCTCTGCACAAGAAGCAGGCAGGGGCTGCCTATGTGCCAGAACTCACCCAGCAGTTTCCTCTGAAGGTAGGGAAGACAGGTCCCAACAGGTTGCCTGGGGACTACCACAGTCTGGTTATCAGCTTGGATTCAGGGAAGTGAGGCAGCCTGGGAAAGACTTAAGGTCTAGAACTTTCTAAGTGAGCCCTAAGGAGTGTCTGCCACATAAAAAAAACAAAAAATTAGTACTGGAAAACATAGTGGGCCCCAAGAAGACAGATTAAAGAGTGAAAAACTGGCCAAAGGCAGATCTCTGTGAGTTCAAGACCAGCCTGATCTACAAAAGCGAGTTCCAGGACAGCCTCCAAAGCTACAGAGAAACCCTGTCTTGAAAAACCCAAAAAAAAACCCCAAACAAACAAACAAAAAAACACACTCACACACACACACACACAACTGGCCAAAAATACTCCCAGGTATGGTGGCATAGTCTTTAAACCCAGCACTCAAGAGATAGAAGCAGAGGCAGGTGGATCTCTGTATGTTGGAGGCCAATCTGGTCTACATAGAGAGTTCCAGGATAGCAGGGCAAACAAACAAAATCAACTTCTTCCAGGGACTGGGGACATCGCTTAGCTGTTAAAGTGCTAGAGTTGCATGAAGCCCTAAGTTGATCCCCAAGCCCACATAAATTGGGCAGGCAGGGTAAGTGCACACCTGTGGTCTCAGCACTTGAGAGGTAGAGAAAAAGGATCAGAAGTTCAAGGTCATCTTCAAGGGCACACAGTGAGTTCAAGGCCAGCCTGGGATACAGGACACCCTATCTCAAAACAAAACAAAACAAAACAAACAAAAACCTTTCACAGACTGGAGAGATGTCTCAGTGGTTAAAAGCACTGACTGCTCTTCCCGAGGTAGGTCCTGAGTTCAATTCTCAGCAACCACATGGTGGCTCACAACTATCCATAATGAGATCTGGTGCCCTCTCCTGGCCTGCAGGAATACACCCAGGCAGAACACTGTATACATAAGGGACCTAAAATAAAGGGCTCTTAATAAAGCCTGCAGTGACACTGAAGTTACTCTTCGGCTTTTAATCTATATTAAATTGTCTACTGTATTCTAATTCAGTCCAACCAGAATTAACATTTAGACATTCAGGTTATTTCTGCTGGGCCCCAAGTGATTATAAAGATAAATAAAATGGGTTTCCTGTCCTTTAGGAAGGTACACCAGAAGTATGTGTATGCATGCTCAGAAGCTGTCAGGAAGTAGACAGTCACACAGTCACACAGACCAGGGTCCCGGAAAAAGGGGAGCTCATCTTGATTCATGTTGGGCTTCTGTGGCAACCGCTTCATGCAGGACCCTTCCAAGGCCTGAACTCTGCCCTTCTGCCTGCTTGTGTCCTTTCCAGGCAGCCCTCTTTCATTATGGTGGACTAGCACAGTGCCCCTGGAAGTAACCACAGGCACACGCCCTCCCCCAGGCACCTCCCCGCTTCCTTTAACTGCCACGCCTTTAAGGAACACTCTCCTAAAAACCCCCACTGCATGGATGTCTGGATTTTGGGGTCTTTCCCAGTTGAGAGTCCCAGTAGGCACCGGGGCACGGAGGACCGTCTTGTCATTCTGCACTACCCTCAGTGCCCAGCACTTTGCTGTGCACACCGTCACACTTAACTGGTGCTCCAGGCACAAAGGCATTAAGTCATGAATTGATCACTGAATCATCAGAAGTGCTGAATGCTCGCCATCTCCAGCCTGGAGCCTTTGGACTCAGACTTCCACTGAACACCCTTTTCTAGGAGATAGTTAGAAGTCACCATTGAAAACGGAGCTAATTCAGATATATATGGCCCCATGCTGTTCACAGCTAGCATGCCATTGTTTTGGCCTCTAGTCTTGGCTCAAACTGAATTTCCTCTGTCTTCATACTGCAGCCATTGTGATGGATTTGTGCCATGACCCATGCACAGCCTTTTAAACATATTATCTTAAAACATATTTAATACAAATTCTGAAGCATCGTTTTGAGTGTTTAAGACATCACTCTGTTTAAGTGATGTCTCTCTCTGTTGGAAATGTGGATTGCTCCTGATTTTTCTTATGTACATTTGTTTTATTTTGTTCATTCTGGTTCATTCTGGACCTCCTTCTTTTGTTCTGAGATAGGGTTTTATATATAGCCCGAGTTTGGCCCTATTTATTTAGATTTTTGATAATTTTGTTGTTTGGGGGCTTTTTTGTTCATATTTTTGGTGGTGGTTGTTATTTGCACATGTGTGCATGCGTGCATTCCTGTGTTTGTGCTTCCATGAACACATTCGTGTTGAGACAGGGTCTCCCCATTTTGTCCTGGCTGTCCTGGAACTCGCTCCATAGACCGGGCTGGTCTCGAACTCACAGAGATCCACCTGCCTCTGCCTCCTGAGTGCTGGGTTGTTTTTCTTTTTTTAAAGATTTATTTATTTATACAGTGTTCTGTCTGCATGTACCCCTGTAGGTCAGAAGAGGGCACCAGATCTCATTATAGATGGTTGAGAGCCATCGTATGGTTCCTAGGAATTGAACTCAGGACCTCTGGAAGACCAGTTAGTGTTCTTAACCACTGAGCCATCTCTCCAGCCCTAAATAATGAATCTAATCCCACATCCAATGATTACCTTATTCAAGGTTGGCAATCCACATTTCACACTAATAATATTCCATTAAGCCTGGTGAGGTTGCTCACACTTGTAATCCTAGCACTTGTGACTGAGGCAGGAGAATCTACATACTGTCTCAAAAAAGTAAAACAAGAAAAAAAAAGTAAAAAAAAAAAAAAAGCAAAACAAGGATCTGAAGAGACGGCTCTGTGGTTAAGAGCACTTGTTACTCTTCTAGAGGACTTCGTTCAGTCCTTGGCACCAAGATCAGGTGGCTCACAACTGCCTGTGACTCCAATTACATGGGATCTAGTGCACTCTGCCCTGCAAGGGCACCTTCACCAACCTAATAGATGTAAACTCACCCAGGTGCACACACAGGTACATAAAAGTAAATAAATAATAAGAATAAAAACAAAGCAAAAAAGCCAGGTGTTGATGACACACGCCTTTAATCCCAGCATTGGGGAGGCACAGGCAGGTGGATCTCTGTGAATTCAAGTCCAGCCTGGTCTACAGAGTGAGTTCCAGGACAGCCTCCAAAGCTACAGAGAAACTCTGTCTTGAAAAAAACAAAAAACAAAAAAGCAAAAAAACTATAAAATAAGCAAACTCATTACTTTAATTTTTTTTTTTTTTTAGTTTATTTTGACATGGAGTCTCACAGAGCCAGGTCAGCCTTGAACTCACTATCTAGCAAAGCAGCTGAGATTATGTATATGCACGACCACGCCCAGTCTTCATGATATTAAATATAATGTCTCAATCAGACTTTAATGCATCCTCATCCTTCCTATCTGTACTGCCTGAGTTCTGTCCTGAGCGCTGGGGACAGAGACCAACAGTCAGGATGGTTTTCCTTCTGAACTCACTGGGTGACCAGGACCAATCACTTACCATCACAGGGCTAGTTGGTCTCACTGTGTAATGTGGCCGTGCTCTCTGTAGTTGCTATGAGTATTAGCACACCTGGAGGTCAGAAGAACTGAGGAAGAGCTGTGTGCAGCGCTGCTCCCGTTCCCATGAGCTCCCTGATGGGCAGGGGTTGCCATGGAGACTTTTCCGTACTAAGCAGAAACGCTGTATCCCAGGGTATTAATGTCTCTCTGAAGCATGGGATCTACTGTCTACCAATTGCCCTCTCAGACTACAGTTGCACTGTCTTGGGGAAAATAGCCCACAGATGAGCTCCAAACCCTTCCCCAGGAAGTTGCTGAGCGGGTCACAGCCAGAGCTGTTTCCTTTCTCCTTATTAAGGTTTAGTCTGCCATCCTCTCCCATCTTCCTCTTTGCAGTTGGAAAAGTCATTCAAGTTCATGAGAGAGGCCGAGGACCAACTGAAGGCTATCCCGCAGTTCTGCTTCCCTGATGCCAAGGACTGGGCTCCGGTCCAGGAGTTTACCAGGTAAGAGCTTCCGACGCCCCTCTCCCCACATCCGAAGTTTGAGAGTTGGATGGGGGAGGTGAGGAGGTCATAGATGGCAGAGCCTGGAACTTAGGAGTTAAGCAATCCTGATGGGCACCAGCCTAGTTTTCCCTGTGAGTTTTTGAAGTTTCCCTGAGACAAGAGACACCTTCTCAGTGGGCATTTATGAAGCCCCCACACAGTCTAGAGGTCTGTGTGTTTCAGAAGCCTTCCCAACATAATCCTTATCTGGGAAAAATCAGGGAACCGGACCACTGTCTGTCACCCACACGGGCTGGAGAATCATTCTAGTGGCCTCTCTGGCTGCTACTCCGATTGGGATCTGTTCACATTTCTGCTTCAGAGCATGTGTGGTGTTAGCGGCCAGCGTTTGGCCCAACTCAGTAGGCTCATCCGTGCTGAGTGCGTAGGGACGCTGTGTCCTGTGAAGTCGGCCTGCAGTTTTGAAAGCAAGCCTCAAGGCAGCTGTGTAAGAACCTCTCTGTGAGAGAACCACACCCTGACCTTCCACTAGTGAAGAGACACCCCTCTCCCTCCTCTGCAGTCATAGTGAATAACTGATACTTCTATACCCTAGGGTAGCTTGGGTGACAGAGTTACGGGACAGCTCAGGGTAGAAAAATCTCTCTCAGGACATTTTCGCTCTGCCTCCTTTGACATTTACTTGGGTGACTTGACAAAAGGATGGACAATGAGAGCCAAGAGCTTGGAGCAGCCTCGCCTTCGCCCTTGCTGACTGCCACTCCCTGCCGCGGTGGGGATATGCCTTTGGGTTTGTCATGTTTTGTAACCTGTTTGTGTTCTCACAACCACAGTGAAACGTTCTCATTTGTCTTAACTGGAGAAGACGGGAGCAGAAGGTTCGGTTATTGCCGGAGACTGCTGGTTAGTACTCTGTGCCTTTCCCTCAGCCAGAGCTTCCTAGAGCACCAACCCTTGAGACTCAGGTTTCGCCTACCCTGCTGGAGAAGCAGGTAGTGGCAGGTTAACCACGGAGTAAAGAAGATAGGTAACATTGGACCTGGTAATGCACACCTGCAATCCAAGTACCAAAGAAGTTGAGCAGGAGGCTCTTGAGTTCAAGGTCAACTTGTCTGAAATCACAAAACACACGTGCACCCACCCACACACCCCCCCCCCACACACACACACTTAGGGGATGGGGTTTGAAAATTCACTAAGTTTTCTTAGTAGGTAGAGGTAATGTCTCTATTTCCATCAATAAGAAAATGCTTCATTGCTAGGCTTGGTGGCGTGCACCTTTGATCTTAAGATTTGGGAGGCAGAGGCAGGCAGATCTCTATGAGTTCAAGGCTAGCCTCAAACTCGAACGGAGTGTGTTCCAGGATAGCCAGAGCTGTTACACAGAGAAACCCTGTCTCAAAAAACCAAGAAAGAAGAAACAAAGGGAGGAGGGAGGGAGGGAGGGAGGGAGGGAGGAGGGAGGGAGGGAGGGAGGGAGGGAGGGAAGGAAAGAGGGAGCTGTATGGAGAATTTTAACAGACTTCTGAATGGTAAAGTGGGGTGATGCTGACACTCATCATGCCCTTATGTTTCTCTCCCAAAAGCCTGGAGGCAAAGGGAAGCGACTTCCTGAAGTTTATTGCATTGTGAGCCGCCTGGGATGCTTCAGCCTCTTTTCAAAGGTGAGAACTTGTCCAGAGAGAGGATGGGAGAACGAGACAGGACCAGAGGGATCCAGGAAACAGCGGCCTCTCCTGCTGCTTTCCATCTTTTATTTTGCTCATCGTGTCCTTGCCCTCTCCCCACTTCTCTTCAGTTTCTCTCATCATTGGCTCAAGAAATGAGAGGTGATGAAGGGTGTGGCCATGGGGGCTCACTCCTATAACTGCAGCTCTGGAGACGCTGAGGCAGGAGGATTGCTAGTTCAAGGTCATCCAGGACTATAGAGAGAGAAACCCTGTCAAGAAAGAGGATTTTAAGGACTGTGTCCTGAAGGAGAGACAGAGACTGTCTTAGGTAGGGTTTACTCTTGCTGTGAAGAGACGCCATGACAACGGCAACTCTTACAAAGGAAAAGGTTTAATTGAGGTGGCTCACAGTTCCAGAGATTCATTCCATTATCTCATCATGAAGGGGAGCATGGCGGCCTGCAGGCAGATGTGCTGCTGGAGCTGGAGGCAGTGTGCAGGCAACAGGAAGTTGACTGACTGTACACTGAGTGAAGCTTGAGAAAAAGACCTCCAAGCCCAACCCCACAGAGACACACTTCTGGAACAGAAGGTGTGGGCCAGATTAAAGGTGTGCCCTCCAGCCTCAAAGTCTGGATTAAAGGCTTGTTTCATGCAGCCTCCTTCAACAAGACCGCACTTCCTCCAACAAGGCCACACCTCCTAATAGTGCCACTCCCTATGAGTTTATGGGGACCAAATACATTTAAACGATGACAGAGACAGGCACAGATGAGAGAAGGGAGGAAGGGTTCAGTCCCTAGTACACACAAAGCCCTTGGCTTGATCCCGAGGCCAAGGATTTAAAAGAAAAAAATGTATTTGGAGTAGCCCGGTAAGTCACATGTCATGTCAAAGAGAAAGAAGAAACTATGGTTTCCCCTATTAATAAGTAGTATGAACTACAAAGTCACATGATAAAGGGACACAGAAGAGAAGTATTGGGGCCAGTATGTAGAGTCAGGAGCAAATGGCACCTCATGAGCTCCCACCCTTCCACCCCCTGAATTCTTGAGTCACTGCCGCAGGCCCACCGTAGTAGAGCTGAGCATACCTTGGCCCAGATTTCAGAATGGCTGAGCTGCTTTTCTGACTCTGACAGATCTTGGACGAGGTGGAAAAGAGAAGAGGCATCTCCCCTGCTCTGGTGCAGCCCCTCATGAGGAGTGTCATGGAAGCCCCCTTCCCAGCCCTGGGCAAAACCATCATTGTCAAGAACTTCCTGCCAGGCTCGGGGACTGAGGTAAGCTGTCAAAGACTTGTCTTTCCTCTCAGGAGAACAGGTGGCCTGGCCAGCCAAGTCCCTGTGGCTGGAGAGGCTATGTCTTTCAGCAGGGCATCCAGCTCAGTGGTTTCCTTGGTCACTCCTCATAAACTCCACCCTCAGTCTCCAGTCTCTCCAGCCCAGGCTTGGCCCCAGGGAGCAACCCACAAGAGCCATGGTGTACAGCATGCGGTTCTGTGGAGACGTGCGCTGTGTTTCCGTGGCTTCTTTCGGAGTCCATAGTCCATCTTCAGTCTTCTTGGGCTATTCACGTTTTGAGTCTGCATCACTTTGTAAGTTTACAACTCGAACTGTTCTTTCCAGTGAAGACTATCTTGGGTACCACTTAATATGTACCTGAGGGTTCGAAGCCTGTCGTTTACTTGGTCAGACCCTAGGACCTGATGAGGAACTTGGTTTTCCTCTTTACTTTTCACATCATGTAGCCCTTGTAAACGTGAGAACACTGGTCCCTTCCAACCTTGGACCTCTGCTGTAAACCAGTTGCTTCTAGACACAAGAAGAGATGAGGGTGCATCGGGACATACCAGATCAACCCAGTTGTCCAGCACTGAGAAGTTGTTGGGAAACCCAGAACCTTTCCATACAGGTGTAGGAAGCTTGGCTGTGGGATTGTAGCTGGAAGTTACAAAGCTTGGCTATGGGATTGTAGCTGGAGGTTACAAAGCTTGGCTATGGGATTGTAGCTGGAGGCTACAAAGCTTGGCCGTGGGATTGTAGCTGGAGGTTACGAGTTTGGGAGCCCCAGTTGCGGAGAGTACTAAGTGAGGGCTGTGGCAGAAGGAAAACCTAGTTTCTACTGATGTCACTATACAGAAGTCAGCTGGCTCTTCCCAGAGAAGCGTAGAGTCTCACATGCAGCATGCAATGAATCCAGGGCACATTCGAGCAAGTGAGGAACAAGACAATAAACGCAGCAGGCTTAAAAACTAGGAACACACAGAGAAGTGATTGACATGAGCTAGGCACCGTGGTGCACACCTGTAATCCCACCTCTGGAAGGTGGAGGGAAGAGGATCAGGAGATCAAGGCCCTGGAGCTAGAGAGATGGCTCAGTGGTTAAGAGTGCTGGTTGCTCTTCCAAGGGACCCAGGTTCGATTCCCAGTACCCACATAGTGACTCATAACCATCTGTAACTCTAGTTCCAGAGGATTTGATGGCCTCTTTGGGCTCCGCATTGCACGCATGGTGCACATACATGCAGGCAAAGACACCCATACACATTAAACATAGTTTTTTTTTGTTTGTTTTTTGTTTTTTTTAAGCACTAACTGCTCAAGCCAATGTCTTGAGTTTGATCTCTGGAACCAACTGTGGGAGAGGAGAGCCGACTCCTGGAAAGTATCCTCTGATCTCCACACATGTATGTGCACTCATACACACTCATCACTTTACAGTCGTCACACAGACACTTTAATAAATAAATACACACACACACAAATAAATTAATTAATAGTTCAGGGCCAGCCTAAGCTATGGAGAATATTTGAAGCCATCCTGGGCTACATGCATAGGCCTGGGATTTTCTTCCTGCAGTAACAGGCCTTCAGAAGACAGGATTTCCCTCAGGACTTTGAGGCTAGGTCATTTTCAACATAAACCATCCAAGAGGCATCCAGGTATGCTCTTCCAGGAGGAGTGTCCTTATATGGCCGGGGGCCACGGCCTCTGCCGTTCATTCTCCTCCTCCCCAGGGAGGCCTACTGTGTAAGCCGGCCTTCAAAGCTACCTTCATTCCCTGGCAGGTGATTGAGCTGTGCCGCCCACTGGACTCCCGGCTGGAGCACGTGGATTTTGAGTCTCTATTCTCCTCCCTCAGCGTCCGACACTTGGTCAGTGTTTTTGCCTCCCTGCTTCTGGAAAGGAGGGTCATCTTCATTGCAGACAAACTCAGGTACCAGCCTCTGCTACTTCTGATATAAGTGGAAATGATGCTCAGTCTAGACTCTCAAGGGTGTAGGGCTTGGGTTCCTGGGGAACGAGGATGACCTGGAGGCCTGGGAGGCACACTCATGGTGTAAAAGAAGGCAGGACTGCTTCCTGTGTGACACACTGTGAACTGGGCACTCTATGTATGTGAGAGAAACCAAGGTGACAGCTATGTGGGCCTGCCCTCCAGAGTTCTCATTCCAGTGGGGGACCTTGTGTGGGGAAGCGCTTGTAGTGCAGAGAGTGCCCGTGGCAAAGGCTGGAGCAGATTCTGACTTAGTCCAAGAGCGTGTGTCTGTGGGCAGGTGAGGAATCGGGAGAGGCTGAACTTGTCTTCAAGAGATGTGAGTCAGCTCATGACTGGAGTGGAGAACGAGGTTGGTCAGGAGGAGACGAGCAGGCAGAGAGGACAAGGGACAGCTCAGGGAAAGACCACAAGACTACTCAAAAGAGCACAGACTTACCCTGCACTCCCTTCCCTGTTTGTGATTAAACTAAACCATACAAACCACACACACACACACACATACATACACACACACACACACACACACACACACACACACCTTCCCCATAGGATGCCATCCACACCCCATTCATCACATTCTCTGAATCAAAAGGCCACATCATAAATCCGAGAAGATCCAGAAGGAACTAAGAATTCCGATAGATCCTGAACTTCTAGCAAAGGGAAAATTCCTTTTCATCATTTTCATCGTCACACGCCTTTCATCCCAGCACTCTAGAGGCAGAGGCAGGCGGATTTCTGTGAATTCAGGGCAGCATGGTCCACACAGTAAGACCTTATTTAAAAAACAAAACAAATAAAATCACTGACTTGGGTTCAACAGATAAGGAAGCCTGCCACCAAGCTAAACAACCTGAGTTCAATCCCCAGGACCTACGTAGTGCTAGGAGAGAACCTACTCCTGCAAGCTGTTGTCTGACTTCTGTGAATGTGTGCATTACATGCTCACACACACACACAATAAATATATGTAAAAAAAAAATTTTTTTTTGCCAAAACATTGGCTTTCTTTAAACTGAGAGAATGGCTGCCACTCCAGGAAGGGCCAAGATTGGGGCCACCAACTGGGTGAAGTAGTGTTCAGCCACCTGAGAAGAGTTCATTGGGAAAAAGACACTCCAGAAACTAACAAGAAAAGCAGCACTGCCTGTGGTCTGGAGAGGAGATGTGACTCTGAGCTGTGGAGAACAAAAGGGGGAGAGACGAGAGGGAACAGAATAATGGAAAGGACAGCATGTTTCAGCATGGAGCTCATTAGGGGCAGAGCGCAGCCCCGCCCCCGTCCTCCACCGTGGCCATCTGGTCACCTTTATGCCGGTCCTCTTTGGACAGCTGCCATTTGGCTATTCCCTGACTGCCCCCATCTCATGTCTGATCTCTGTTCACTTTTAAATGTCAGCTCAGGAAGCAGGGCCCTGCCTTCAGCCTGCAGCTGGTGCTGGGAGCTGGGCAGCTCTCCAAGCTCCTGGGCACTGGGGAATTCAGACAGAGGGTTCTCCATGTTGGGGCCCTGGAAGCTGGGGATGAGTGATAACCCTTTAGTGACCAGGATCGGGTTTCAATGGCTCCATGGTAACTGTCCATGTTCTGAAAGGCCCACTCCCCTCTCCCTAACAGCCCCCATTCCCTTAGATTCTCAAGGCTTGGATTTGGGGGAGGGGGATGGATTTTAAAAAGGTCTTGGCAAGAACCCTCCAGGAGTGGAGTTGGGGACACAGACTCTAGGGGACCAACTTCTGGGATGAAGGTGTTGGACCAAGGGAGGCTAAGCTAAAGAAAATGCCCAAGATCGTGAGTTCGGGGGAGCTGAGCAGGCCAACCAAATATAAATTTTCGGGTCAGTTACAGTGAAAGGAAAGGTAGTAGCAGATGCCCAAACAGCACATGGGCTCTGTGTGTTAGAAAACCTGGGGAATCATTCTACCAACGTGTCTAGAAAAGAGTGCGACCCACCTGCCTCTCCCTAGACAGACTTCTGAGTGGGCAGCTTGGACACTGGTCAGCCCCCTTGAACAGGTAAATCCCCTTGCTCCTGGGTGGGCTGTGCTCTGGGACCTCAGCTAGTTCCCCAGGAGGGCCTTCAGAGTTTCTCTCCTCACCTTCCACGGGGTCTGCCATTCTGCTCTTGGAGATACAGTAACTGTAGACAGCATATGGCAGGAAAGGGCCACTTAAATAGTCCCTGGTGACTTTTGCAGCAGCCGTTGGATGCCACAGAGGGAGCTTCTTGTACGGAAGGACAAAGCAGCAGGAATATGGCTAATTTTTATGCCCTCTTTGGGGCCCGAAGCTGGCTTTATAGTAACTAATGTGCATATATGCCTGTGTATATAAACTGTCTTAATTTCATTTTTATTATTTATTTTTGAGTCATGGTCTCGTGTATCCTAGGCTGGCCTTAGATACTCTAGATAGCCTCTGCCTCCCAGCTGCTGGAATTACAAGTCCAGTTTATGTGGAATGGAACCCAGGGCTTCTCCCAGGCTGGCGAGCTGCGTCCCATCTTAAATTGCATTTTAGCTTCTATACAGCTTCCACACGTGCACAGCCTTCTCGGATCACACCGGGAGTTTTCCCATAGCAGGAGGGACCCTGAACACTACACTCAGCCTTTCATCCTGGGTCTCCATATCTGTAGGGCATGGGGATTGACTGAGCGCTGGAGACTCTGACTTTTGGGGCTCCAGTGTCTTGTTTTCCTCGCAGGCAGACACTTTTTCTGTTAAACATGGCTCCCTCTTGCCCAGAAAACTAATTATACATATTACACTAGTCTCTTGCAGATTTAAATGGGCAAAATAAATAGTGACTTATAGAACTCTGAAATAGGAAGAGAAGAAAACCTGACTGGAGTGATGAACACAGGGGCTGGGGGAGTAACTCAGTTGGCAGAGAGTTTGCCTAGCATGCTTAAAGGCCTGGTTTCAGTCCCCAACACTGTGAACTGGCTGTGGTGACACACACCTGTAGTCACTGCATACTACATGTAGGAAGGAACTGGAAGTTGAAGTTCAGTCTCAGCTGCATAAGGCATTTGAGGCTAACCTGGGCTGTATACGAGCCTGTTTCAAAACAGCAAAGAAAGGGAAAACAATGAGCTCAGACGGGAAAGATGGCTTAGTGGTTAAGAGCACTTACTCTTCCGAAGGAAGACTCCCAGCACCCACATGGCAGCTCACAGCCATCTGTCACTCCAGTTACAGGGAATGACTTCTTCAAGCACTGCAGGTGGCGCCCTCTTCTGGCCTCCACAGGCATTAGGCACACATAAGATACACAGACATAAAGCAGGCAAAATAACACATAGTATTTTTAATTTAACCTAGGCATGTTAGCACACAGCTTTAATCCTGGCTCTCGGAAGGCAGAGGCAGGTGCATCTCTGAGTTTGAGGCCAGCCTGGTCTACAGAGCAAGTTCCATGACAGCCAAGACTACACAGAGAAACCCTGTCTTTAAATAAATAATATACTTTTTTGTTTGGAAAAAGAAAGAGTAATGAGCACATCTGTAGGGACTGAGGACTAAGTGTGCAGCCTTCACCTGCCTGCTGACATGTCACACAGGTGCTGGGTCGGGGCCCTGGAAGGAACATCAGTTAGCTCACTTTGCTGAAGGAAGCCATGTGTAGGAGGGCTGCCTATTAATGGAGCAAACGTCAAGGGAACTAGGAGCTGCAGTGCACTGGTAGGACATATGACAAGACAGACTCTGGGGCCCTGTGTGTCCAGATCCCTTAGAGGGTGTGCCGGTGAGTGCTGCCTATAATCCCAGAAGGTGGAGGCTGAGGTAGAATGGTTTCCAGTTTCAAGCTAGCCTTGTCGACAGAGCGAGAGCCTGTCTTGAAAAAGTACTAGATTCTTTTTCTTTCTTTCATGGCTGGGAAAGCTAAGTGTTTTTCTCCAGAACCATCCTTCTTTCTCTCAGTGGCCTTCCAACAGGGGCCCCCGTGGGTAGGTATGACTGGGAATCCTCCAGGTTTCTCTCAGATCTGAAATGATCAGGCTCTGTGGGCCAGAAACCTCCAAGACTCCTGGCTCTCTGGTTCATAGGCATGGTGGCAGAATCTACTCTGTTCTGTTTGATTAATGGGTAGTAGCCATACAGAACTGCAGGTTCTCTGTCCAGGTCTTAACAAACAAGGGCCTGGGGAGCAGGCTGGCTGTGTGAGTTTCTTGAACTGAAAGATTCCAAGAAGAAAATCATTAGCCTCCCAGCTGCTGTCTTCTTCATCTGAGACACTGAACACCCGTGGACTCACAGTCCTGCTCAGCTGAGAGTGGGAGGAGGCCTCTCCTAGTTCTTTTTGCTTCTGTGCCCAAGTCTCAGTGAGGCCACAGCAGAGCATGAGAACAGGATTTGTGACAAACCCAGGGAGTGGCCCTGTGACATCCCTGGTGACCTTCGCTGCCCCCAACAGGCTCTCCCCTCCCCCACAGTGCATTTAGTTATCTTTGCTGTGGAGTCTGGCTGGGCACTGCGAGAGAAACTTGCTGGGAGTCAGTGGCAAACACTCAGAGTTACAGAAGGGTTTTAAGTTGAGCCAAAAACCTATCAAATTTAAAATAACATTTTTGTGCTGTTTCATCTTTAGGGTGGATATTGAGTGTTTCTAAAGACTCTGTCAAGCTCAAGCTTGAGATGGAAAGCAAAGAATGCTGTTATGATGGCTTGTTCTGTCGCCATAACAACCCAGATAAATATTTCCCTATACCCGTCTTCATTTCCTTTATGATAAACATTTTGTTTTTTATTTACTAATTCCAGCTCTAAACAGCTTCAGCCAAACCTATAGACCAGGATGGCCTGTAGCCAGGGTTGCACATAAGCAAGTTCATATAAACGTTTGAAATGGCAATGTGTTTAATATTCAATATTCTAACTTTTTTTTTAAAAAAATGTATTTATTATGTATATAGCATTCTGTCTGCATGTATGCCCGCAGGCCAGAAGAGGGCACCAGATTTCCGTACAGATAGATGGTTGTGAGCCACCATATGGTTTCTGGGAATTGAACTCAGGACCTCTGGAAGAGCAGGCAGTGTTCTTAACCTCTGAGCCATCTCTCCAGCCCTATTCTATCTTTTTATATACAAAATAATCATCATAAGCTAAGGGTTCATCTAATACTGAGTAGGATGAGGTGACCAAATCTTGACCAGTGGTGTGTGAATCTTGAGTTTCACACATAGATAACTACACAAATAAGTTCATGTTCGGCTGTATATAGTCATTCTTTTGTTTATTCCTCTTGGTTCACTTTTTACTCCGTTTCTACAAGCTAGCCAGCTACACTCAGCACAGCTAGCCATCTCAAGTCTGCAAGCAGTAGCGATACCCACTACCTTTGTGTTCTGGCACCCAAAATACTATGCTTTGTGGGGCTTGAGAAATGGCTCAGCAGTTGAGAGCACTGGCTGCTCTTCCAGAGGTCCTGAGTTCAATTCCCAGCAACCGCATGGTGGCTCACAACTGTTTATAATGAGATCTGGTGCCATCTTCTGGCCTGCAGGCATACATGTAGGCAGAACACTGTATACATAATAATAAATAAATAACTCTTAAAAAAAAAAGACACTGTGAGGATCCCGCAGGTTCTCAGGGTAGTTGATAAGAGTTTAAAAAAAAAAAAAAATGCCGGGCAGTGGTGGTGCACGCCTTTAGTCCCAGCACTCGGGAGGCAGAGGCAGGTGGATCTCTGAGTTCGAGGCCAGCCTGGTCTACAGAGGGAGTTCCAGGACAGCCTCCAAAACAATACAGAGAAACACTGTCTCAAAAAAACAAAAAACATTTAATTTAGCAAAGCTCTATGAAAAGAAAATGTTTTAATAGCACGATACTACAATTACAAAGTCATAGGTGAGAAAACAGCACACTGGTAGAGTACTTGCCTAACAATTGTTCACTCCTCAGCACTGAAAAACAGTCACTAAATGTCACTAGCTGGAGACCAACCTTAGCTGGCTGGCCTAGCATGCAATAAACCCTACGTTCCAATCCCTAGCTAGCACCTAATAAAACCAGGCGTGGTGGGCCACACCTACAATCCTGATACTAGGGAACAGGAGGATGTGGAATTCAGAATCATTCTCAGTGCATAGTTTGAGGCCACCCTGGGAAATACGAGACCCTGTCTCAACAGGGCAAGGGTACATTTTAACTAGATACAAACTCCCTTGGTTTGTAATATGAACACCAGGAAGATAGCCTTTGGAGCACCACTTAGAGGCTAACAAAGCCATGCATAAATGCTGTTGTCCTCCAACCCATCACTAAGTGTCCTTGGCTAGGACACATTCCAGCTCTTTCCTTGGAGTCATGCATCCTCTGTCTGCCTTCCTCTTCAGGGCTTCCTTAAGGAGATCAGACCCTCCAAATATCAGGGCCATCTCAGTTCCTCAGAGTTCCATGTCACCATCATTCTTGGGTCCAGGCATGCTAACAAGCCTTACTGTGATATCCTGGTCTCAGCTTGTGGCCTCAGGAGAAAGTTCCCGTTTTTAGCCCCTGGATGTGCCATCTTGTATAGATTCGTTCTTTGTGGGTGCTAAAGCTGGAGGGGCCTCTTCTAGGCTGCTCACGTCTTTCACAGGGGAAGTCACACAGAAAACAGAGCCAGCCCTCTTGAGGGCCAGCCTGTGTGCCTTTTAAATTCAGTGACATGTTACTTGAGAGCTAAAGGTGCAGGCAGGGAACCATGGCTGTCCTGTTTGGCAGGCTATACCCACTGCCTGGGAGTCTTCATCACGTTCAGGACAACCTGAGTTTTGCCCTTCATTCCTGTCCTGTGTGCTATGTGGCTGGAGAGATGCGTTGTTCTGGAGGCTAGAGGGTACCCACCGAATCACCATCTGAGCAGTTCCTGGGTATCTAATTCAGGAACCCAAGCACCCAGAACTGAAACATCTTCTCCAGATGTTAATACTCAACAGACACACCCTGATGTTCCAGAACAATGCTTCAGCCCTTAGAAACTACCTCCCAATAGGAAACATCCTGAGACCTGGCCCCTCTCACCTGCATCTATCACTGAGCCCTCTGGCCCAGCCACCTTCCCACCGGGGTACTCTCTCCTCCCCCACACTGCACAATTGGTCACAGCTGTAGGAGCTTGGAGGTTCCTCCACCCTCACAGTAATGGGAGCCAGCTGTGCAAGACCAGCCTTCACAAATGCTGCCTCTCCTGCAACAGCCAATGCTCGTGAGGTGCTCAGACTCTGCCTGAGGCTTCCTCCAAGAACTTCCCCTTAGCCTCTGTTTTCCCTTTTTCTTTGGAGCTCCACCCTCTGCCCCACCGAGCACATGAAAGTCCATCAGCACTGACTGCGGTAATTGAGGAAAACATACAAGCTGTGCTCAGAGCCCTTCATGTCTTCTCTGCCACTTGTGTTAGAGAAAGAGCGGTCACTACCGCAGAATTTACAGAATCCAACCTTTCCTTTCCGTGTTGCCCAGAACAGAGTTTTTAAAGGTGGTGACTGGGATAGAGCAAGAGGCCTGAGGTCTCCACAGCTGCCTGCCTGTCGTGATGCCAGAGAGTCCAGTGTTTCCTCCCTCCTGTACGGCTAACCAGCTGCTGGTAACCAGGTGTGGGGATGTTTGGCCCTCAGCTGTGTTAAAGGCTCTTGTAGGAAAAGTAGTGGCTCAGGACCCCAAGACCAAGGTCTCAGCACAAAGGAGAATTATTTGCCCCAGAGGAACAGCGGGCAGGGATAAGGAACAAAGGCGGGAGATACAGGAAGAGGAAGAAGGGGAAGGGAAGGGGTAGCAGGGGTCTTTGTCCCAGAGGGGACACAGGGCTGCCTCTGGATAGAGAGGTGACAGACTGGGCTCATAGGAAAATGGCAGTTCATAAAGGTACAAGGGAAACTCCATGTTAGGATGAAGTGTTTAATTTTAATTGGAATTTTAATTAGGTGAGCCAAAGGGGGCTTTTGATGCTGGGCTTCAATACTTTGTTAGACCATGGTAGTTAGCCTTGGGGGGGCGGGCGGAGGGAGGGTGGCCAAATAAGGGACTTGGGGGCTAGATTCAGGAGTGTAATCTAACCGTTTTCTATCGAGGTGGAAAGAATGGGGGAGGGGCAAGACGCACCCAGCATGGGCCTCCAGTGGGCTGGTGTCCCTTCACTCAGCATTAAGCAGAGGAAATCCTGAATACTCCTTTCAAGAAATGGTTGTGAGTGGCCGTCCTTACCCACACGGCCAGCGGGTTACCCAGCTGCATCCTCACCAGAGCTGAATACAGGGTCGGGGTTCCGTCATGGGCACTACGAGGAGTAAAGGAAGTAAAGGAATTCGGTTATCCTTTAGCTCAGAGCATTCTGCTTCAGAGGGAATTTCATCTCCTTCACCTGTCCTGTGCACCTAGCGTCAGCACGGATTTTTCCTAACGTTGATCCAACTATCTCCCCACCTTCCCGTCTGTCTACTTAGTTTGCAGTCAGTGCAGCTGAAGTTCCGGGTTCCCAGAAGCCCCTGCTGGCTTTAAAGTCAGCACAAAGTGCTAGAGCTGCTTTCTTCTGAGGATGACTTCAAGAGAGGAATAGACTAGGTAGTGGTGGGTGGTGTTAATCCCAGCTCTCAGGAGTCAGAGGCAGGCGGATCTCTGTGAGATTGAGGACGGCCTGGTCTACAAAGCTACACAGAGAAACCCTGTCTCAAACAAAAGGACAATTGGTCTTTTTTTTTTTTTTTTTTCTGATTTGAGGAAAAGGAAAAGTAGCTTCTTTTTCTAGGCAATGACCGAGAAAGCACACAGGCTGCCCTCCCCTGTGCCTCTCTGAGTCTCTCAGAGTCTCCTTCCCCGCCCCCATCCACCCCCACCCTCGCTCCTGACTTCCACAGGCTTGCCTTCTTGGGATCCCTAACTGCCCTGGAGTTTACTTTAAACTTCTTAGGGCTCAATATCTTTAGCTACAAACTTCTAAACCAGGTATGTCATTGTAGAGCTCTGGAAGGTGACACAGGAGGGTCTCCAGTTTATGGTCAGCCGAAGCTGCATAGCAGGGCCCTGTTCCTAAAAATGAATGTGAATGCTATCGCCAGAATTGCTTCTAAAACTTCTGTAGAGTGTTTAACCAGCTGGGTGTGGGGGTGTGAACCTCTAATCAGTCCAGCACTGAGAGGTGGAGCCCTGAGGATCAGGAGCTCAAAATGGTCCTTAGTAACATAGTAAATGTGAGCCAGCCTAGGACCCTGAAACCTTTCTTTTTAGAAAAAGGGTAAAAAATGAAGGCCCTAGGTGCAATCCTTTGTGTTGGTGGGTTAACAAAGGAAACCATTACCTTGAGATTGCCTTGACATGCTTGGGACCTCGGATGTGGTTGGTTGCTAGAGTGCTTGCCTGGGATTCACAAGGCCCTGAACCTCACTGATCCTTAGAACCTCATAAATGGGGTGTATACACACACTATAATCCCAGCACTCAGAGGGTCCTGCTGGGTGGTGGTTACAGGTCACAAAGATCCGCCTGCCTCTGCTTCCCAAGTGCTAGGATCAAAGGCGTGTGCCACCAACGCCCGGCTCTAGTGAGCGGGTGCTTTTGCCATTGGAATCTCAGTGTAGTTTTGGTTTATGCTTCTCTGATGGTTAGTGACGCTGAACACTTTTTTGTGGGTGTGTTGGCTGTTTGTGGTCGTGTTCATTTTAACCAACCTAACCAAGGCTTCTTTGGAGGAATCCGGGCCCTTCTCTCTAGCCCCTGCTGTGGAAGCCTTGCCCCGCCCCACACTGACCCGGCCTTTTCTGTCTGTCTGTTTCTTCTGCAGCACGCTGTCCAAGTGCTGCCATGCCATGGTGGCGCTCATCTATCCCTTCAGCTGGCAGCACACCTACATCCCCGTGTTGCCGCCTGCCATGATTGACATAGTGTGCTCACCCACGCCCTTTCTCATCGGGCTGCTCTCCAGCTCACTGCCACTGCTCAGGGAGCTGCCGCTGGAAGAGGTGAGCCCCAATCCCCTTCCCCTCCTCCCCCAGGGCACACAAAGATGAGGGGAGTGGTGGCCAGGGCTCGCTCTGTGACAGGTCCTTCCCAGTGTCTCCCATCCATCAACCCCTTGGTGACTGTAAGCACCGTTTTCCCCTCTAAATGAAGTGGTGTGTAGAAGGCAGCCACTTAGAAGCCCTGACATCAGACATAGCCTTTATCTGCCCCATCCTTCTGTCTCCTCACACTGATCAGAGAAAGCGGTAATGGGATATGTGCTTGAACTGGTGACAGAGTAGGCAACGACTTAGTTACAGCATCAGAAAAACAACCACACAGCATGGCTGGCAAGATGGACCAGTACCAAGCTTGATGACCTGAGTTTAATGGCCTCAGAGGTACAAGTTGGAAGGACACTGACTCTTGAAAGTTGTCCTGTGAGATCCACATGTGTGCCGTCACACACACACACACACACACACACACACACACACACACACACACACACACACGCTCGCTCGCGCCAACACATCAACAAAAGGAAGAAAGGGAAAGGAGGCGGATGGGAGGCCGTAGGGCCAGGGAAGTAGCTCTGTGGTAGAGTAGCTGTCTCCCATGCATGAGCCCCTAGGTCCAACCCCCAGTGGGAGAAACATAATCACAATAAATGAAGGCTGAAATTAAAGGAAGGAAAAAATATATCTACAAAGCTGGGTGAGGCAGGAGGATCTCGAGTTTGAGGTCAGCCAGGGCTACATAAAAAGACACTGCAAGATAAACCCAGTACCTAGTTGTATTACCACCCAGGATTTATAGATCATTGTGCAAGGCAGGAAGTGCTGTGGGCACCTCTGCAGTCATTCCGTCCCCTCCCTCTAAATGGCTTCTGACGTGCCCTGTGTACACGGAACCCCAGCAGTCAGAGTAGGAAACAGGAACCAGGCTCTGCTCATCTCCAAACTTGGTGGGGATGCTGGTCCATCTGCTCTCCATGATCCCAGGGCTGGGGGGTCAAGCAGGCCATGCAACCCCCGTTCTGTCATAGTCAGAAGCCCTAAGCTAGGGTCCACTCTCAGAAGCTTTGTACACAAGGCATCTTGGTCATATCACCCTTGTCCTGGCCCTACATCTCAACCCACACTGAGCAAGAGGTGCTCCTTCCTCAAAACTATAAGTAACAAAGGCACACACACACACAGCCTGCAGCCTGGCAGTGTCCCCTAGACCCTCCTAGTCTCTTCTCTTATCCCCCTCTGGAGAACTGGCAGGTTCAGTGTACACCTCGGGGATAAAAGGGTGAATCCCCATCGTGGAATGGGGCAGAGAAGTAGAAACACAGAAAGTCGGGGCCTCTGGCATTAGTAACCCATAAACAGACAAAAAGAAAGAGAGAAAAAAGTTATGCCATAGTCAGAACAGGGCCAGGAACCCAGCTGCTGACAACATGCGTCCTAGCCTTCAGTGCCAGTGCAGGACAGACACCCCTCAGTCCATATCTGAACACACACTGACACACACACTCACATACACACTCACTCACACACTCACACACACACTCACACACTCACTCACACACACACTCTCACGCCCCTCCATCTTTCTCCCCCAAGCCCTGGTGACAATACTCATTCTCTTTCCTCTGTCCTGTAGGTTCTTGTGGTCGATCTCATCAATGATCGGTTCCTCAGACAGGTGAGTAGAACACCAGCTCAGCCGGCTTCTCCTGAGCCCTCAAGTCTTCCAAGGGTTGGACTCCAGCTCCAGAAGGGCTCATTTTTGTTTTGTGTTCTTTTGTTTTTGTTTTTCGAGACAGGGTTTCTCTGTAGCTTTGGAGGCTGTTCTGGAACTCTCCAGAAGGGCTGGACTTGCTAGCTTAGCTGGACAGTGGGGCCATCTCAGGCCAAGGCCAGCCAGGGATGAGTCAACAAAGAGGAAGGCTTCAGTGAAGACTGGTTTTCACCTGTACTGACACAAAAAGGCTTAGACCAGTTAGTAATCAGGACTCAGGCTGGAGAGGTAGATTAGCAGCAAAGAGTTTGTACCGCTTATAGGAACTTGTAAAGAATTGGAGCTCACAGCCACCTTGACAACAGCTTCAGAGGGATTCAGTAAGCCTGGCCTCCTCAGGTACTGCTCTCACATACACAGACACACGCACTTTCACGGAATCTTAAAAAATAAGTCTTAATTTTTTAAAACAGGGGCACAGGAGAGCTGACTCAGAGGTTAAGAGCACTTGCCACTCTTGCAGAAGACCAGGACTCAGTTCCCAGAAAAACATGCATACACACACACACACACACACACACACACACACACAAAATATATATATATTTGGACCGGGCGGTGGTGGTGCACACCTTTGATCCCAGCACTCGGGAGGCAGAGGCAGGTGGATCTCTGTGAGTTTGAGACCAGCCTGGTCTACACGAGTTAGTTCCAGGACAGCCTCCAAAGCCACAGGGAAACCCTGTCTTGGGGAGAAAAAAAAAAAAGTAAGAAAGAATCAGGACATGTCAGCCCTGGTGATACCTCCCTGTAATCCTAGCAGAGAGGAGGAGACAGGATGAAAACCCTGTCTCAAAAACAAACCAAAGCCAGGTATCGCTTATATATATAATTCCAGACCTCGGGAGGAGGAGGCAGGAGGATTGCCTTATCCCCCACCCCGCCCCAAAAAATCGTCAAGGAGTGAAGACCCAAAATTATGTACATTATTTTGCTGATTTTTCTTCATTTCTTTTCTGCTTGTTTGTTTTGGTACTGGAGATGGCGCCCAGGGCTTGCACATACCAGAGAAGAAACTACCAATGAATCATTCCCTCAGCCTGATTCTATTTTTTCTAAAAAAAGGCAAGAGAAAGACAAAAGAAATAAGTAGAAAGAAAATCGTATGTCAGCACATCTTAAAAATATTGACAGGAAGCCAGGAGGTGGTGGCGCACACCTTTAGTCCCAGCACTCAGGAGGCAGAGGCAGGTGGATCTCTGTGAGTTCGAGGCCCAGCTTGGTCTACAGAGTGAGTTCCAGGGCAGCCAGAGCTGTTACACACAGAAACCCTGTATCTAAAAACAAAGCAAAACAAAACAAAGCAAAACAAAACAAAAAATTGACAGCAGCTGGATTGATGGCTCAGAGGTTTAGAGCACTTCTCTTTCAGAGGTGCAGAGTTGAATTCCCAGCAACTACATGGTGGCTCACAACCATCTACATGAGATCTGGCGCCCTCTTCTGGCATGGAGATATACATACAGGCAGAACACTGTACACATATTAAATAAATAAATCCTTAAAAAATGATATTGACAGAAGCTGGGCATGGTAGCTTACACCTCTAATCCCAGCACTTGGGAGACAGAGACAGGTTGACCCCTGTGAGTTCAAGGTCAGCCTGGTCTACATAGTAAGTTCCAAGTTAGTCAGAGCTATATATAGTGAGACCCAGTCCTCCCCAAAACAATTGACAGGAAAACCTACCAAAACATTGGGCATGTGGTGGGAGGAGGCCAGAGACAAATGGAATGATTTTAAATGGTTTATAGGCGTTCTTGACAGTGGAGGTGCCGGCAGTGCTAGAAGTGGCGAGGGCCCCAGGCGGAAATCCCGCGACATGCTTGCTGGTGGTGGTGTTTTTTGGTGGTTGTTTGGTAGTGGTGATGGTGGTAATGATGGTGGTGGTGGTGGCAATTTTGTTGTTTAGACTTTGCCATTTGAGCCAGGGTCTCACTCTTTAGCCCAGGCTCACCTGGCCTGGGAAATTAAGCCACCCCTTCCAGATTACTGGGATTAGAGACCTCCGCCACTGTGCTCAGCACTTTGGTCTGTTTCTGTTCTGGTCATAGTATTTTCCTTATAAGAGAAACTAATGCACATTTATTTTTGGCTGAGTATTATGTTGCCTGCACCTTCAGCTCAGTCTGCTCTCACTTCAAAGGCCCAGCTGTAAAGGCAGCTTCACCGGCACCAGTTACCCACCCTAGCCAGGTCTCTCCATGAGTGCTGGCTGCCCTTCAGGGTAAGGGCAGTGGGAAAGAGCCACCGAGAACCCACGGAACTCCACGCACTTTCACAAGAGAACTGTTTAAAATGTAATCTCTAAGATGAGGCTGGTACTGATTGGTGGCCCATCGAACAAATGAAGGTTCTGAGGCTCTCACAGCTTGTAAGAGATTTGAACCTCAAATCTCTGGCTCTAAGCATGTCTCTTCCACTACACTGGGAGCTAAGAGCCGGTAAAATGACTCAGTGGATAAAAGCTCTTGACACAGAGACTGATGACCTGAGTTCAAGCCTCAGGACCCACATGGTGGAACAAGAAAACCACACATCCCTACACACACACATACAGGCATGCACCCACTTACTCATAAAACAAAGTGCTGAGTGGTAGTGGTGCAGGCCTTTAACCCCAGCAATTGCAGAGGCAGAAGCAGGAGCATCTCTGTGAGTCCGAGGCCAGCCTGGTGTACATAGTGAGTCCCAGGCTAGCCAGGGCTACACAGTGAGGCCTCTCTCTCTCTCTCTCTCTGTCTCTGTCTCTCTCTCTCTCTCTCTCTCTCTCTCTCTCTCTCTCTCTCTCACACACACACACACACACACACACACACACACACACACACACACAGAGTTTCAACTGTGAGCTGAGCTCCCTGCCCGGAGGCATGGCTGGAACATGGCTACCTAGATGTAGCTGGGCCCACATGCATCTCCTGCCTTACAGATGGAGGACGAGGATTCCATCCTGCCCCGGAAGCTTCAGGTAGCCCTGGAACACATTCTGGAACAGAGGAACGACCTGGCCTGTGACCAGGACGGAGGCCCCCTGGACTGTGTGCATGGTAAATGCCCGGACTTTGCAACAACTGGGTGGCTGAGTGAAAAAGTAGGGTTCAACCCTTCACCTGGATTTCATTCCAACAATAACTGTAGGAGTTTCTCCATGTAGGGGAAACTAAAGGAGGGGGAAAGACAACTTTAAGTCGCCTTTCTCTTGGATGGCCACAGGTGGCTAGGGAGGGAAGTGGCCGTTGCTGTGATCAGTAACTGACTGCCTTGGGCTCTGGCCCACCAACTGCCCTTCCTGTTACGGCCTTTGTACCTCTTACCCAGGCCCTGAGTCCAGCCCCTTGAATGAAGTGGTGTCCGAAGCCTTTGTCCGATTCTTTGTGGAGATTGTGGGTCACTACCCCTTGTTCCTGACATCGGGCGAGGAGAGGAGCCTACAGCGAGAGGCCTTCAGAAAAGCTGTCTCCTCTAAGAGCCTTCGGCGCTTCCTGGAGGTCTTCATGGAGACCCAGACTTTCCGTGGTTTCATCCAGGAACGGGAACTGCGCAGGCAGGATGCCAAAGGTTAGAACACCGCAAACCTTGCTGGGGCAGTGAGGGCACAGCCTAGGCTCTAAGTGGCTGAAGAGGTGGAGGAAAGCCACAGGCAAGAACAATATTCCGGCCTCCACAGGAGCTGCCCTCGGGCCACGCCTCTGCTCCTCCCAGGTTTCCTCTGTCCCTCCTGCTTCTCTGCAGCTCCTTCTCTTTCCCAGACCCCTCCACTCTTCCCATTTGCCCTCTTCCTACTCCCTACCCAGGGACTGTGGAGGGCATAAAGATTCAGGAGAATGGCCTGGCACCTGCGGCCTTGGGCTAGCGCCTCATAATCTGGGCACCCTGGTTCAGTTACCATCCACTCCTGCCCATCTTCTCCCTCTTCTCTGAATTCTCTCTGACTTCTCCCTGTCCCTGTCTGCATAGGCTCCATCGTGCTTCTAGGGAGAAAGGGAGCAAGGAGCACAAAATGACGGAGACACCATTTTGTCCTTTGTCTTGGCTGTTCTGGGAACCTAAAATCTAGGAACGCTGGTAAAGGCGGTTTTGATGGGAGCTAAACCTGGGAAGGGAAGGCGCTTACCTCTCTGCAGTATGGCTACACAGAGGCCAGAAGGTTCCAGAAGCAGCTGGCCCCACCTGTGGCCCCTAGTGCTGTGAACTCAGCTCAAAGCCCTGTGCTCCCACAGCTGTGTGCACAGGAGAAACAGGCAGCCACACTCTGACAAGGATTTCCACAGGACAAGAGATATTTGACTATAGGGTGTGAAAGGACAGGCCTCACTCGAGGCTTCTCTTCAGAAGAGCTGCCGGGTGCATTTTAGCCAGGTTTACAAGTTGTTATTGGTAAGAAAGGCAGCAGGAGCCGGGTGGTGACACAAGTCTTTAGTCCTAGAACTTGGGAGGGAGGCAGAGGCAGGAGGGTCTCTGTGAGTCTGAGACCAGCCTGGTCTACAGAGGGAGTTCCAGGACAGCCAGGGTTACACAGAGAAACCCTGTCTGGGAGGAAAGGGTAGCAGGGGTGAAATGGGATCTCATGTGTGAGCAGGCGTTCCGACTTTCCACAGCTATTACACAAGGTGGGGAGATCGTAGGGATAGTAAAACGTATAAACCACAGGCTTGAAGGCGTGTTTATAGGCACAGCTGCATCTCAGAAGCAAGATTTCCCTTTCTAGAGAGGAAGGGGATTTGTGCAGCAGTGCAAATTAAGGATCTAATATGTCCCCTGTGTCTGTTGTCACCAGGTCTGTTTGAGGTCCGAGCCCAGGAGTACCTAGGAACCTTGCCCATCGGAGAGCACAGCGGAGTGAATAAGTTCCTCAAGGGTCTGGGTAAGGCCTGGATCCCATCACCAGCCTCAGATCTAAGCCGTCTCCCCTGGACTCTTAGCCACTCCAGTCCCCAGAGCCAGGAACCCGGCACTAGACTGCTATAGTATGAAATTACCAATAAGGAGTCAGGTAGAAATATAAGGGTATTTAATAGGGAAAAGCCTTACTTACAGAGCGAACCAGCCAGCCGGTGGTAGTCTGTACAGCAAGAAGCAAAGAGAAACCGAAACCGAAAACGCAGTCCCCCTACTCACTCTGACCACGCCCTCACAAGCCCTCAGGTACTCCTGTAGCCAGCCCCTAAGAAGGCGTGGCTACAGCTTCCCCTACAATTCCCCTTTTAGTCTAAAAGAGGATTAAAACTTAACAGTATAAAGGTAAAATATAACTAAACCCTAAAGTCATAAACAATAGGAAGCTATTCCTAACTAGGTATATACACTATCCTAAGTGACAACAATGGGGAAAGGGGGCGTAGCATTTTCCAAGTTACTTCCTGCTGAAATGGGACGATGATAGTCATGTGGGGTCCTGTAGAAAGAAAATGTTAGTATCCAGTCCATGTTAGATGGGATTCACTTGATTGAAGATCTCGCTTGAAATCCTCAACTTGATTGAAGTCAGTACCCGAACCTCTGGCCGGAGTGTCAGTTGAAATGGAGCAAGTTGGATCCAGTGTAGTCGAGGAGGTGTGGCCCATTTTCTTTCCAGAGTGTCCAGGGATTGCTGTCAGGCAGGTCTTCATTGGCTGTGTGGGACTCAAACATGAACAGTTAGCAAAGAAATGTTTGCTTGTGTATGTACACATGCTAGGGAATGTAACCATGAGAGCATAACAATTATGAAAGGGTGTACATCTTGAGAGAAAGATCCAAGAAAAGACAAAGACAGTCCCCAAATTCTTCTTTTATTCTGTATTACATCAATTGGCTTCTTGATACAACACAGAAACACTAAAGCTTAGTTAAATAATGTGCTTGGATTTTAGAGGAGGAAAGCCAAATCCACCTCTAAATCCAGCATTGGTTTAATTGACAGGGACTAGGAAATAAAGAGTTTTTTGAGAGACATCTGTAAAGTTTACCGTATGGCACATTCCTTCTATTTGATGGTTATAGCTACCTTGTCTTCTTAAGTATCTACCCATGTAGTGTCCTTTGTCTTCTGAAGATGAGTTTTCCTGTGAAGATAAAAGCAAAACACTTCCCTTTCCTTTGGGAGGTTTCTATTTAGTTTATAAGATATACCTTAGTAGAATACCTGTCATTTGTCCTCATTGAGAGGTTTTTCCTTTTTTAGTCGAATCTTGATCAACTTTGATGGTATCTAAAGTTTTTCTTCTCCTGTAGAAACCAATGTAAAACCCCTACCCCAACGTAATACATGTCCTGGTTTCCATGTAGAGGTTAGTACATCTTTGAAGTATACTGGCTGATTGAGTTTAGCAGTTTTTTCCATGGTCCAGTGTCTTTCTGTAGCTGTTTGTCCTTTTTTATTGGCATTAAGAAAGTTTAGTGTTAATAAAGCATTATGCAACCTATGTTTGGGGGGCTTAGTCTTCCAAGCTTGTTTGTTGAGCATCTTCTTAAGTGTTCTATTAGATCGCTCAACCACTGCTTGTCCTGTAGGATTGTGTGGTATACCAGTAACATGCTTTATGTTATAATATTTGAAAAATTGTTCCAATTTCGTAGAGACATATGCTGGAGCATTGTCAGTTTTTATTTGTGCAGGTATACCCATAACTGCCATCACCTCTAGCAGGTGTATAATAACAGAATCAGCTTTTTCAGAGTTAAGAGCAGTAGCCCATTGGAACCCTGAGAATGTGTCTATGGTATGATGCACATATTTCAAATTTCCAAACTCTGCAAAGTGAAAGACATCCATCTGTCAAACCTCATTTCTCCGAATGCCCTTAGGATTACAACCTGCTGGCAATGGAGTTTGATTATAAAAGGAACAAATAGGACAGTTTTTCACTATCTCCTTGGCTTGTTGCCAAGGAGATAATATTCTAGGACAAGTGATGGAGAAGTCCTTTTTCAAACCTTTGCTATTTACATGATGTTTCTTATGAAATTCTGAGGCTTCTAGCACACTTCCAATTAATAAACGATCAATCTCATCATTGCCTTGTGCTAGTGGGCCAGGCAGACCCGTATGGGATCTGATATGTGTAATATACATAGGATTACTTCTGTTTCTGATAGTTTCCTGTAATTGTAAAAACAGAGAAGTTAATTCTGTATTATCAGGAACAAATTCTGTAGTCTCAATATGTAACACGACTCTCTCTGCATACTGAGAATCAGTAACTATATTAAGAGGTTCTGTAAAATCCTTAAGTACCATGAGAATTGCATATAATTCTGCCTTCTGTACAGATGTATATGGACTTTGAACTACTTTACTTACCTCACCTGCTTTATAACCTGCCTTACCTGATTTGTTGGCATCAGTGTAGAAGGTAAGAACTCCAGAAATGGGAGTTTGTCTTACAATACGTGGAAGAATCCAGACTGTCTTTTTTATGAATTTAATTCTGTCAGTTTTGGGATAGTTGTTGCTAATTGTTCCCAAAAAGTCAGTAAGAGCTATTTGCCAATATTCATTATCTTTCCATAAGGAAGAAATTTCTTCATTAGTTAAAGGTACTATAATTTCTGCTGGATCTTTTCCAGTCAGCTGGCGAAGTCTTAATTTACCCTTTAAAATCAAATCAGAAATCTTTTCTATATATGTCTTTAACTTTTTATTCTGTTTATGTGGCAGAAATATCCATTCCAATATAGTGTCTTCCCTCTGCATCAGAATTCCAGAAGGGTATTCTCTGGATGGCAAGATAACCAGAATACAGTCTAAATTAAGGTTTATCCGATCTACATGTGCATTCAATATTCTGTTTTCTACCCATTGTAACTCTTTTTCTGCCTCATCAGATAATATTCTAGGACTGTTTAGGTCCTTATCACCTTTAAGGGCCATTTTTAAATGCTTTAAGTCATGTCCTTCTACACCAATAATTGTCTGTAATTGAGAAATTTCCCCTAATAATTTCTGAAGAGAATTAAGAGTTTGATACCGATCTCTCCTAATTTGTACCTTTTGAGGTCTGATTCTCTGTAAGTCTATCTTGTAACCTAAATAGTTAATAGAATTTCCTCTTTGTATCTTTTTTGGTGTAATCTGTAATCCCCAACGAGGCAGAACTTCCTTCACCATTTTAAACATACGTTCCAAAGTTTTCTTATTAGAATCTGATAAAAGAATATCATCCATGTAATGATAAATAAGAGATTGTGGAAATTTCTTATGAATTACTCTTAAAGGTTGCTGTACAAAGTGTTGACACAAAGTAGGGCTATTTAGCATTTTTTGTGGCAAAACCCTCCATTGATATCTCCTAACTGGCTGTGAATTATTAAGAGTTGGTACAGTAAATGCAAATTTTTCTCTATCATTTTCCTGTAACGGTATTGTGAAAAAACAGTCTTTTAGATCAATGACTATGATAGGCCATCCTTTAGGTATTAAGGAAGGTAATGGCATTCCAGGTTGCAGAGAGCCCATTGGTTGAATTACCTTATTTATAGCTCTCAGGTCTGTTAGCATTCTCCACTTACCTGACTTCTTTTTGATGACAAATATAGGAGAATTCCAAGGACTCGTAGATTCCTCTATATGTCCAGCATCTAGCTGTTTCTGTATTAACTTTTTTAAAGCCTCTAGCTTCTCAGAGGTCATAGGCCATTGTCCTACCCAAACTGGTTTATCTGTAAGCCACTATAGTATGAAATTACCAATAAGGAGTCAGGTAGAAATATAAGGGTATTTAATAGGAAAAAGCCTTACTTACAGAGCGAACCAGCCAGCCGGTGGTAATCTGTACAGCAAGAAACAAAGAGAAACCGAAACCAAAAACGCAGTCCCCCTACTCACTCTGACCACGCCCTCACAAGCCCTCAGGTACTTCTGTAGCCAGCCCCTAAGAAGGCGTGGCTACAGCTTCCCCTACAGACTGCCTCTCTTAATCTGTCCCTGGGCCCTCCGGTGGCCTCACTATCATCCTTGCTACAGTCTCCACTCCTAAGTCTTCTGGGAACCCAATAGAAGACACAGGCCTGAGGCCAGACAAGGAGTGATATAGGCGACTCCACGGAGCTTCCCAATACACCAGAGTAGGAAAGTAAAAGCAAAGCATCAGGACTACAGCTTAATCAGCAAGAAGGTCCTAGTGGTGCATGCCTTTAATCCCAGCACTAAGGAGGCAGAGGCAGGTGGATCTCTGTGAGTACAAGGCCAGCCTGGTCTACAAGAGCAAGTTCCAGGACAGCTAGGTCTACACTGAGAAACCTGTCTCAAAAAAAACAAAAGAAGGTCCTCGTAAGAAAAAGAGAACCTGAGCAGGGCGGTGGTGACGCATGCCTTTAATCCCAGCACTCAGGAGGCAGAGGCAGGCAAATCTCTGTGAGTTCGAGGCCAGCCTGATCTTCAAAGAGAGTTTCAAGACAGTCTCCAAAACCTACAGAGAAACCCTGTGTCAAAAAAACAAACAAGCAAACAAAACAAAAAAACCAAAAAAATGAAAAAAAAAAGAGAGAAAAAAGAAAGGAAGAAAGAAAAAGAGCCTTGGGTTTGGCAGTAGTACATACCTGTACCCCCAGCACATGGGAAGTGATGGCAGGAAAGTCAGTTCAATCATGTATGTAGTCAGCAAGATGGCTCAGCAGGTAAAGACACCTCACAAGCCTCCTGACCCCAGTCTAATTCCCAGAACCCACATGAAAGTGGGAGGAGAGAGCTGACTCCACACACACTTTCTTGTGCCCTTCTCTTCCTCCCTCCCTCCCTCCCTCCTCTCTCTCCCTCATAAGGTCTTCTCACTTTCTTTTTTAGGCAACAAAATGAAGTTTCTCCACAAGAAATAGGCTTCATCTTTGCTCAAGGAAAACGTCTTCCACTGGGACCATACATTTCTAGCAGAGTTCTGAAAAGCTGTAGGCTGTCCCCAACTCCTCCCAGGATGGGGCCTGTGAGCTGGGCAGGTGGCAGACGCTCAGGACAGCCCTGGAAGGGACCTGCCAACATGCAACTGTTGTTACTGTGCATGGTTCTGGCATCTTTATATCTTGGATATTAAAAGAGAAGAAGAAGAAGAAAGGTGTTTGGGTCTTCATTCTGTCTTGCCAGGCCTAAGAAAAGTTTCTCCTGCCCCCTCTCTCCTTTTCTGGGTCAGCCTGTTGACAGCTGTGGAGCCAGGAGGAGGGAGCAGATAGGAAGAGTAGCTGCCATCCAAGTTATCTTAAAGAGATGTGGCTGCCAACCGCCCCAGTTCTTCCGGACTGGTCTATGACGCCACCTGGTGGCAGAGACTTTGGACTTCACTGTTCCTGACTGGGGTTTTTTTTTGCCCCTTAGAAAGAAGTCACATAGAACTGTTCTTGCCCAACAGCCTGTGGCGTTTAGGAACATATAAAAAAAGAAGAAACCTTGTTAATTGTTAATAAAATGTTTTTGGGGTCCTGAAATTTATATTTCCTGTGGCCTAACCCCACTGCTGTGAACCTATTCCTCATAGCCCACATAGATGAGAGGAGCTTCTGTAATTGGTTCTCTTACTGAGAGGGAGGAACCTGAGGAGACCACAGTCACCTGGCCTGTGGGGGACAGTGAGAGTCTGCAAGTGTCCTGTGTGCAGCCCAGAAAGGTTCTCAGGCTGGCCTCAGGCTACCGCCCCTCCACTGCTGGGCCGCCAGCAGTGTCTGCCACTTCTGGATCACCTGGCCTGGAGCGGGGTAGGACTGATGGCGGTGGTGCGTGGCTGAGGCGCTAGGGGAGTAAGAATGTGAGCATGGGGGCTCACACAAGTGCCTCAGTTTAGTTAACTTTACTGACAGCAATATTCTATGTGTTTTTATATTGCCCCTAAGTGGTCACTTTTAGTATTTTGGAATATACATTCTTTTCTAACTTATTTTCTATTATGCTGTTTCACTTAAGAACTCCAAGTGAATGAATAAATAAATAAATATCTTTATGAACATTCCTAGTGAGTGTATAACATTCTATTTTATGAATGTTTTTGTACTTGACGTAAGCAAAAACAAAAATAAATTTGGGGATATGTGCCAGACCATGTGTATAAAAGAGGCTTTTTTTCAGTGTTCTTTATATTAAAGGGGAAACACGCCGCATGTGTAAAGAATAAAGAATCGGGCCAGGGAGGTGGCTCCTCAGGCGAAGACTCTGCAACCTGACTGCCTGAGGTCAGTCTCTACAAGCCACATAAAGGTGAAAGGATAAAGCCAACTCCACAAAGTTGTCCTTAGACTTCCACATGTGTGTTTTTCTGAGACAGGGTTTCTCTGTGGCTTTGGAGGCTGTCCTGGAACTCACTCTGTAGACCATGCTGGTCTCAAATTCACAGAGATCTCTGCCTCTGCCTCCTAGTTCTGGGATTAAAGGCATGAACCACCACCACCTGGCACACATTGTTTTTTTAAAGCTTTAAAGGATTGGTAGGTTGACTTTTTTTTTTTTTTTTTTTTTTTTTTTTTTTGAGACAGGGTTTCTCTGTGGCTTTGGAGGTTGTCCTGGAACTAGCTCTTGTAGACCAGGCTGGTCTCGAACTCACAGAGATCCACCTGCCTCTGCCTCCCGAGTGCTGGGATTAAAGGCGTTCGCCACCAACGCCCGGCTGGTGGGTTGACTTTTAACATATTCCTAAAATAGAAATGACAAAATGGCTTAGCCCATTGAAACTCTTACCACCACAAGGTGTCCTCCTGCCTCCAAGAGTATCACGCCGTGTGCTTGTGCAACATGCAAGCACACACATGAAGTTAAACATCTAAATAGAAATTAGTATGTGTCTACTATATTACATATACACTAAAATATACCCGTAGGAAGTATACATACAGGCCATGAGAATACAGTCCTATCAAGTGCTCAAATGACAATGAGTATTATCTGTAACCTAATCTATTTATTTATTGGAATAGGATATAAATGCCTCTTCTTGTGTCCTGTGTCCAAATACTTTTCCTCATGCTTTCACAAGTTTAAAGGAAATCAACTAGCATTACTGAGAGCATGCAAAGCAGCAGACTAGACTAAGAACCAAGAAGAATTGAAGCAAAAAAAAAGAAAAAGGGGCAATAACTTGACAATGACTGTTCACAGTCTGGGGCTGATTCTGTGTTCCTGCTTGTTTGTTTGGACAGGGGGAGGGGTAATATTGTCTCACTGTCCTTGAATTTGCCAAAAATCCTTCTGCCTGAACCTTCCCAGACCATGGGACAGACTGTAAATGGATAGTGCTCTTAGTTGAGAAAAACTACTGCTAGAATGCGTGGTGTGGTACATGATATCAGAGGCCCCATAGTCTACACATCTTGCCTCATGAGACTTTCACCCAAAACCATCCTATAGCTCCTATTAAAAGGCATACATTCCGGCGATGGTGGCACACACCTTTAATCCCAGTACTGGGGAGGCAGAGGCCGGTGGATCTCTGACTTCAAGGCCAGACTGGTCTACAGGGCAAATTCCAAGACAGCCAGGGCTACACAAAGAACCATCTCCGAAAAACAAAAAGGAAGAAGAAGGAGGAGGAGGAGGAGGAGGAGGAGGAGGAAGAGGAGGAGGAGGCACACATTCAAGCTGGAGAGAGCTCAGTTGATAAAATGTTTGTCCCACAGCCAATGAGCAGGCAGAAAGTATAGGCAGGGCTACCAAACTAGGAGAATTCGAGGAGGAAGAACACAAGAGAGTGAGTCACTAGAGAGGCGCCATGTAGCTGCCGAGGAAGGAAACCCGGGCATCACTGGTAAGCCAAGACCACATGGAGATACATAGATTAATGGAAATGGGTTAATAATTAAGAGAGCTAGCCAATAAGAAGCCTGAGCCATCAGCCAAACAGTTTACAATTAACATAAGACTCTGTGTGTTTATTTGGGACTGAAGGGCTGAGGTACCAGGTGAGCCAGAAACTTTGATCTACACACATCTGTCATCTCAAAACTGGGGAGAGAGAGACAGGTAGTTCTTGAGGCTAATTAGCTACCTAGCCTTCCCTAATGAGTGAGCTCCAGACCAAAGAGAGACCCCGCCTCAAAAATGAGGTGTCTTTTGTGGAGCCTATGGTCCATACCCTTAATCCCAGCATTCAGGAGACAGGCAGGTGGGTCTGAATTCCAGGTCAATGCCATTTATAAAACAAGTTCCTGAACAGCCAGGGCTACATACAGAGACCCTGTCTCAGAATAGGTAAGGTGTCTCCATAGATCATTTTTACTGCCTATGTCACCAGGCTTCCTTCTGCCATTTGCCACCACGCCACGAACTGCCAGACAGTGGGGCTCATGGTTAAGACTGAGGCAGGAGCATTGCCATGCTACATAGTGAGACCCTATTTTATGGAGAGAGAGAGAGAGGGAGGGAGGAAGAGAGAGACAGAGAGAGAGAGAGAGGCATGCTATGAGGAAAAGCCTAGTCAGTGAAGTGTTTACTGTGCAATCATGAGGACCTGAATTCAGTCCCCAAAATCCATGTTTTAAAAACCCTGGCTTGCAGTGTAGTGGTGGCACACGCCTTTAATCCCAGCATTTGGAGGCAGAGGCAGAGCCAGGCAGATCTCTGTGAGAGGCCAGCCTGGTCTACAGAGCAAGTTCCAGGATAGGCTCCAAAGCAATACAGAGAAACCCAGTCTTGGAAAAAAAAAAAAAAATCCAGGCCTTACACGTGTGTTTGTAATTCCAGCACTGGGGAAGGGGAAACAGGCAGATTCCTCTGCCTCGAGTGGCCACTGAACCTAATAGGTGAGTCCCAAACCAGTAAGAGAGCTTGTCTCAAAACAAACAAACAAACAAAAAAAAACCCAAAAACCAAAAACAAAATGTGCAGGTCTTTGCACATTGTATAAAAGTGTGTCCCTGTTTTACCTCACCTGCCCAAGGCACCTTCTGATTGATTAAGGAGCTGAATGGCCAATCTAGGCAGAGATAGGAACTCTGGGAAGAAATATGACCTGGGAAATTCGCCAGTCATACCCAGGGATGTTGGGCACACGGTGCTGAGGAGAGGTAACGAACCACGTGACGAAGCTAAGATTAATGTAAACGGGTTAATTAAAGTTTTAAGAGTAGTTGAGAACAAGCCTAAGCTAAGGCCAAGCTCTCATACTTAGTAAGAAGTTTCCCTGTCGTTTGGGAGCAGGAGCTGCAAAGAAAGACCAGTTACAAGTGCGCGCGCGCGCGCGCGTGTGTGTGTGTGTGTGTGTGTGTGTGTGTGTGTGTGTGAGCGCGCACTCTCACACACACATACCACATACACTATTCAAACAAACAACAGCAGCCACACATGCACACACAAGTACACATTTGAAACAGACGGGACAAAGGCCAAAAAACAGAGAGGGGCTGGAGAGACTGGTTGAGAGCAGTTGCTGCTCTTGCAGAGGACCTGGGTTCAGCTCCTGTTCCCCAATCAGGAAGTTCACGGTTGCCTCTAACTCCAGCTCCAGGGGGGTGGATGCCCTCTTCTGGGGCACTTGCAGGCATTCACATGGGCACACACACACACACACACTTTTAAAATGTTTGAAAAAAGAGAAAGAATATATACAACCATAAAAACCAATAAAGACAGCCGGGCGTTGGTGGTGCACACCTTTAATCCCAGCACTCGGGAGGCAGAGGCTCTCTTCTTCCCTGGCAAGAAGGTTCCACTATCAACAAGGTGGTGACCCAAGAATACACCATGACATTCACAAGGCACATCCATGGAGTGGCTTCCAGAAGCCAGCCCCTAGGGCACTCAGGGAAATGGGGAAATTCTCCATGAAGGAGATGGGGACTCCAGATGTGTGTGCATTGATACGGGGCTCAATATCGCCATCTGGACCAAAGGAATGAGAAATATCCCACACTGTACCAGTGTATGTTTGTCCAAAAAGAAAAAAAAAAAAAAACGTAATGAGGGTGAGGACTCACCAAACAAGCTCTGCACATTGGTAACATACGTGCCTGTCACCACATTCAAAATCTACAGACACTCAATGCAGATGAGAACTAACCTGCTGTGAGTTCAAGACCAGCCTGGTCTCCAGAGAGAGTGCCAGGATAGGCTCCAAAGTTGCACAGAGAAACCCCGTCTGGAAAAACAACACAAAAACCAACCAAACAAACCAAAGAAGAATGGCATTCCTTCTCAGAGGGAGAGGTCCCATTGTTGCTGTGTGTTGCTTTTTTCTTCATCCCAGGTACCCAGGTATCTGCAGCATGTTACTCAAGCCGGTTACCTCAGGCACTACAATGGGGACCACATGAAGAACCCTAGGGGCAGGGGAGGTTGAAGTCAGAGCAAAGAGGTGCAGAGGGTGAGGGATGAAGGAACCGGCTTCCCTTTTGGCAGCCATAACAGCCGAACACGTGCTTGCCACAAACCTGCCTTGGTCACGTAGAGGTCAGATGCCTGTCTCGTGACAAGGAACCCATCAGAAGTTAGTCACTAGAAAGTCAGATGCCTGTCTCGTGACAAGGAGCCAATCAGAAGTTAGCTGGTGGCGCTATGCTTTACGACCCTGGGTGTGCTTTACGGACAATCGCACGACAATGACGTAGAGAGCATAGCAACCACCCTGGGAGGGCCTATGAGCCATAACAACCAGTTGACCAATCAACACAGGGCAAGCCCTCCAAGCCTGGAAGCACACCAATCATGAGCCTGTGCGTAAGCCTGTGCGTACCCCTAGACACTCCCCTTAAGCTGCCCTATAAGATCTTTTGGGAGACCCAAGGAGCCGTCTTTTCTAGCCGTCCGCCATGGCAGGTGGGTGAGAGACCTGAGCTAACATAGGGTTAGCTCGTTAAATTACAATAAAGCCTCGTGCAGTTTGCAGCAAGCTCTCAAATCCGCCTGGTGATTGGGGTGACCGCGAACCTGGTCTGGGACCCCGGTTACTTGAGTTTTCGGGGGTCTAACAAGGGACATGGCGTATTATGTGCCCTTTTGTTGCTCCCCCGAACCCCAGGTCAGTAAACGATAAGTATGCACACTCCTGCAGCCCTGGCATCCTCCATTCCTGTTTCCTTATTTGATTTCAATTAAAGTCACAGAACATAAAATTAGCCAATTTTTTAAAAAACATTTTATTTATTATGTATACAGTGTTCTGCCTGCATGTTTGCCTGCATGCCAGAAGAAGGCTCCAGATCTCATTATAGATGGTTGTGAGCCACCATGTGGTTGCTGGGAATTGAACTCTGGAAGAGCAGCCAGTGCTCTTAGCAATCTCTCCAGCCCCAAAATTAGCCATTTTTAAAGTAAACAATTCACAATCTCTCAAGCCCATCCTTTCCAACTTGGGCCTGGCAGAATGGCTCCCTGGCAAGAAGGTTCCACTATCAACAAGGTGGTGACCCAAGAATACACCATGACATTCACAAGGCACATCCATGGAGTGGCTTCCAGAAGCCAGCCCCTAGGGCACTCAGGGAAATGGGGAAATTCTCCATGAAGGAGATGGGGACTCCAGATGTGTGTGCATTGATACGGGGCTCAATATCGCCATCTGGACCAAAGGAATGAGAAATATCCCACACTGTACCAGTGTATGTTTGTCCAAAAAGAAAAAAAAAAAAAAACGTAATGAGGGTGAGGACTCACCAAACAAGCTCTGCACATTGGTAACATACGTGCCTGTCACCACATTCAAAATCTACAGACACTCAATGCAGATGAGAACTAACCTGCTGGGTGTCAAGTAAAGTTGGAGAACTGCCAATAGTAAATTAATTAAGTAAAATAATTCAGGGGTATGCAGTACATTCAGGCTGAGCAATTGAAAGGTTCAGGCATTACGCTGGCCTGGCCCTGTTACTTTGCAGAATGCACTCAGGCAGAACCCGGGTCAGCCCAGGGTTCCATGGGAACTGAGTCTGCATGCAGGTGCAAAGGACCCCTTTAAAAGACAGACCCCCTGCTCACTTATGCTTTCTGGCCCTACTCTCTCTTCACTTACACTCTCTCTTACTCTCTCTTCTCTCTTCCTCTCTGCCCTGCTCTGTTCTTCCATTTCTCTCTCTCCCCCGCCCTATAATAAACTGGTTAATGTGCTCTCTGTAGTTCGTGTCCATCTCTCGACTTCTAATTTAAGCAAAAACTTAACAGCAATTACAACCTCTCTCATATCCCCAGATGTTCTCCTTCCCCCAAAACAGAATGCACATCCATTTTGCAGTGGTCCCTGCTAGGTAGACTTTGGTCGGTCGGTGGGTGGGTGGGTGGGGCCACTCCAGACCTGACTAGAGGCAAGAACAGGAAAAGGCCAAAACAAGGCAGTGAACGTGGCCATTACTGCCCACACCTGTCAAGACCAATTAATTGTGTTCCACGATCTCCAGTGGCCGCACCTTGGCCTCACCCAAGCCCTAAGTGGAGTTCAGCTGCCAATTTGTTAACTAAGTGGCATGGTGCCAGCTTCTCTGTGTCCCATACCTGCTCACTTGTTCTCTCCTTTTTCTAATCCACCCCAGCACAAATTCTATGATAATAGCATTGAGTTCTACAACCAAACCTCACAGCCATGGTCCTTGCCCAGTGTCAGAAGCCAGCCTTGGCGACCCCCCATGCCTAGCTAGCCGCCAGCTAGTCTAGCATCCCACCCCTCATGTTCCAGGACCTGGCCTGAGAAGCAACTAACACCTATTCCTTTCCCCACTTTCTTAGTTAGTGCTTGAGATAAACACAGGAGATTCCGATACCTGCCTGAGAGCAATTAACATTCATTCCTCCCTCCACCTCCTTTTTCTCTGCTTCCCCATTTTTCTTTAAAAAGCCCCTTCTTTTCAATAAACTCAGACCTTGACAAGACAAAAATCGCTTGGTCTCGTTTTTCTTTTCCGCCCATTATTTTCAGGCTTGATCCACCTCGGACCCACGAATTACTAGAGCCCCAAGGGCCGGGGCAGCCCAGCAGGGCTAATTCCCTTACCTCCTGGGCAGAGTCTGGGCTAGCTGGTTCTTCTGGAGAAGAACACAGATTCTCTGCAGATTCACACAGAACTAGTCTACACTTGAGCAAGGGACTGTGGGTGCAACGGGACCAGGCTCACACGCTGGCTAAAAGATCAGCAGAGCAGTAGTGACTAGCAACCATGTAACCAGGATGGCGGCTGCCCACCCAGTTCCTCAAGTTCCCCTGAGCTCTGGAGCCAGGAGCTCTGGACTGAGGCTGCTCTCTTCCCTATCTCTCTGCCTCATCAGCCTATGGAAAACTCCAAGTGGGACCAGAGGTGGCATCACTGTCCTGCATGCAAGGTGGGTACAGCTGTTGAGTTTCCTAGTGGTGTTGAAAATTCAAGAAACTAGAAAAAAAATGAGGCAAATTTGTTGTCGTTTGATTTTCTATGGCTTATTTTTTTTGTTTTGTTTTGAGACAGGCCCTTATTATGAATCCCTAACCCTAACCAGCCTGGAACTCACCAGCAATCAGTCTGGTCTCAAAGTCATAGAATTGCCCTGCCTCTCCTTCAGGAGTGCTTCGATTAAAGATATGTGTCATAGCCAGGTGGTGGTGGCGCACGCCTTTAATCCCAGTACTCGGGAGGCAGAGGCAGGCGGATCTCTGTGAGTTTGAAGCCAGCCTGGTCTCCAGAGCAAGTGCCAGGATAGGCGCCAAAGCTACACAGAGAAACCCTGTCTTGAAAAACCAAAAAAAGAAAAGAAAAAAAAAAGAGAAAGAAAAAGAAAGGACTCCAAATGGTTCTGTACTCCCTGTTTCAGGGATGGCAATTATGTTTTTGTTTCAAAAAGTTGTTCATAACTGTCTTGCAATCCTACCTTTGTTTCAAAGGGTTATATGTAACCAATCTTTCTCTGTACAAGCTCCCAAACAAAGACATAGAGACTTATTAATTATGAAAGCTTGGTCTTAGCTTAGGCTTGTTCCACTAGATCTTATAACTTAAACTAACCTATTTATTTATTTATTTATTTATTTGTTTGTTTGTTTGTTTTTTGAGACAGGGTTTCTCTGTAATGCTTTGGAGGCTGTGCTGGAACCCACTCTGTAGACCAGGCTGATCTCAAACTCACAGAGTGCTGGGTTTAAAGGCATGCTCCACCACTGCCCGAGAATCAAGGGGATTCTTAGGGGCTGGGCATTTTCCCTCGTTCATTGACCTTGGATGTCAGTTGCTTATAAAAGCATATTTATTCAGTGGTAAAGGAAGAAGGCTTTTTGGATTTTGACTGCTCCTGTGTATGAGCAGTGTGCTTTAGCTGTTCAGTTTTATGACATAGAGAGTTCCTGGTAAAATCTCCCAGTGCCAACCTTGGTTTCTTTTGTGTTCTTGATGCTCATCTGTGAAGAAGACACATTTGAAAAGTTCATTCTGAAGGCTTGGTTAAGCCATTCACTGAACCATTGTGGTCCTGTAATGGGAAGGTTTGGGTTTGTTTGGCAGAGTGTTCATTTTCTGTGCTTTCTATATGACTTGCTTTGACTTCATCTTTATGGTATAGGCACGGGTCTAAGTTCAGAGGGCACTTACTGGCAGAGAATTAAGCCAGGAACACATGGTTAGAAATAGAAACAGAGAGATGGTGTGGCTGCAAACCAGGAACAAGAACAACACACCTTACAAGTTAATGGAAGACCAAAACAGTAAAATATACCTTGCAGGTTGAAGGTTCTGTTTGCAGTTAAGACAGATAAAAATGGGTTCCTGTTTGTTCTGTGTTTGTTCAACCCATCTGCACCGGATGTGCTTGATCACACATGGGCGGGAGGAAAGTGGACAGGAAATACGGCAGGGTGTATGCTTGCCCCTGATTGGACCTGATGTTGAAGGGACCAGCTTCCCTTTTGGCAGTCATAAGAGCCGAAGACGTGCTTGCCATAACCTTGCCTTGGTCACTTAGAGGTCAGATGCCTGCCTCGTGACAAGGAACCAATCAGAAGTTAGCTGGTGGCGCTATGCTTTACGACCTTGGATGTGCTTTACGGACAAGCACACAGCAATGATGCACAAAGCATAGCAATCACCCTGGGAGGGCCTATGGGCCATAACAACCAGTTGACCAATCAACACAGGGCAAGCCCTCCAAGCCTGGAGGCACACCAATAGTGAGCCTGTGCATACCCCTAGACACTCCCCTTACACTGCCCTATAAGATCTCTCGGAAGGCCCTAGGAGCTGTCACAGGGCTAGAGAGAAAACTCAGAAGTTAAGCATTGGCTGCTTTTCCAAAGGGCCTGGGAGAGAATTTGGATTCAATTCTCAGTACCCACATTACAGTTAACAACGGTCTGTAACTCCTGTCCCAGAGGATCAGATGCCCTCTTCCAGCCTCTGTGGGCACCAGGCATGTACATGTTGCATAGACATACTGTTAGACCCCCGGAAAACTCAGGTATCCTGGGTCCCAGGCCACGTTCACGGTCACCCCAATCACCAGGCAGATTCGAGAGCTTGCTGCAAATTGCATGAGGCTTTATTGTAACTTAACGAGCTAACCCCATGTTACCTCGGGTCTTTCACCCACCCACCATGGCAGATGGCTAGAAAAGACAGTTCCTAGGGCCTCCCGAGAGATCTTATAGGACAGCGTAAGGGGAGTGTCTAGGGGCACGCACAGGCTCATGATTGGTGTGCCTCCAGGCTTGGAGGGCTTGCCCTGTGTTGATTGGTCAACTGGTTGTTATGGCCCATAGGCCCTCCCAGGGTGATTGCTATGCTTTGTGCATCATTGCTGTGCGCTTGTCCGTAAAGCACACCCAAGGTCGTAAAGCATAGCGCCACCAGCTAACTTCTGATTGGTTCCTTGTCACAAGGCGGGCATCTGACCTCTAAGTGACCAAGGCAAGTTTATGGCAAGCACGTGTTCTGCTGTTATGGCTGCCGAAAGGGAAAGCTGGTCCCTTCAATACATGCAGGCAAACACCCATACACATAAAAAGTTTTAAAAAGTAAAAATTTAAAACCTTTTAAAATGGTATTTTTTTGGGGGGGGTCTATCAAACATTTGCTAAAACATTAAAATGCAGCGGCTGGTTTGTATTCAGTTGATAAAGGGTTTGCCTAGCCTGCATGGAAGCCCTGGGTATGTACTCGCCTGTAATTCCGGTGACTAAGGATGATGGGACCCTTCTACAACCAGTTGTGTTTGTCCCAGGGGTCTGTGGTGCTGGACACTCAGCTGTCAGCAAAGCTCATGTTAGAAACCACCCACATTCCAGAACTGGGTGGTCTCACAGCCTTCCTTCAGCAACTCAACTACCCACATCATCACCAGCCAGCAGCCAGATGCCACAGGCATACCCTTAAAGAGTCACCCCCCAATGCCCTGTGTTTGCCACACAGATCCGGCTCATCTCTCTCCCTCCCTCCTTGCACTCTCTAATCTCTCTCCTCTCTCATCCTCTTCTCTCTTCCCTTTCTCTCTCCTTCCTTTCCTCGGCCCCTCTCTTTTCTCTTTTGTCTCCTTTCTCTTTCCTCTCTGTCTGTTTCTCTCTCTTGACTAGGTCTTTGAGAAGTCCCCACCCCACCCTGCCCCTTTGCCTGTGAGATCTGTTGCATGGTGTGATCTCTGCTGGAGCATTCCTTGGCTCCGACCAGCAAAGCACTAGAGAGGGTATCTGAGTTCCTGTCTCACACGGTCTTGTGGGAGTCTGCAGAGCAAGTTTTGCTTTGTTTTGTTTTTTTGTTGTTGTTGTTTTTGTTTTTTGTTTTTTCGAGACAGGGTTTCTCTGTGGCTTTTGGAGGCTGTCCTGGAACTAGCTCTTGTAGACCAGGCTGGTCTCCAACTCACAGATATCCATCTGCCTCTTACAGAGCAAGTTTAATTAACAAGAATTAGAGAGGCAGGACATGGTGGCACATTCCTTTGTTCCCAACCCTGCCTGGTCCATAGAGAGAGTTCCAAGCCAGCCCAAGGCTGCTACAGTGAGACCCATTATCAAAAAGAAAAATACCCGAAAGTGAGAGGAAGTATTGAGAGTAGATTTCTGAAGTGGGGTAGGGGAGAGAGAGAGAGAGAGAGAGAGAGAGAGAGAGAGGACATCAAACTGCTTTGATTTGTTTTAGGGTCATGTCAAAAACTTAGGAAAAGGTTCTTGAGATTGGTTAATTCTCTGTAGGCTCAGCCAACAGAGGGCCTAGCCCCCTATCCTTCACCCAGGGAAGGCCCTGTGCTCTGTCTCTGTGCTGCCCACCCTGTCAGGGTGACTGAAGCCCCCTCTATCCATCTCTTGACTGCAGCTTGTCAGCTTTTGACCTGACTGGCAGCTGCTCCTCTCTGCCGGCGTCTGGAGCACTGTGGATTACACTCTGTTCTCACAGCTATCAAGAAGGAGCTACATTTATTCCACTTTCCGGAACAAGGTGGAGGCTTCTTGTTCAAGGCCATTCTTCTGGAACAGACGTGGTGGAAGTAAATATAGTCTTTTGTTTTTTGTTTTTTTTTTATTTTTTTATTTTTTTAATCTGTGTAGCCCTGGCTGTTCTGGAACTCGCTTGGCAGATCAGGCTGGCCTTGAACTCAGAGATCCACCTGCCTCTAGGCACATGCGGCAACCCAGCTGCGAATGAAGATTTTCTGTCGGACTGTTGAAACAATGGATCCCAAAGAAATGGGATTTCCCCAGGAATCTCATGCTGAGAGAAGGAAAAGGCACCAGCAGGAGGGGAAGCTTGTCTCCCAGAGAGATTGCTCACAGCTCCAAGACCTTGTCCCGTACCTTACAGGATGAGATTTGACAGGAGCTTCACTTCAACTTCCATCTCACTCTAGCACCCTAACCATGGACTTGGCCGGTTTCCTGGATTTCACAATTTTCAATGACCGATTGAGGTTGAATACATCCCATGTTGGTGCCTTCTACTTGTTTGGTTTTTTGTTGTTGTTGTTGTTGTTGTTGTTGTTGTTGTTTGTTTGTGTGTGTGACAGGGTCTCACTGTGAAGCCCTGGCTGGTCTAGAACTCACTAGGTAGATAGGGCTGGCCTCAAACACAAGAGATCCACCCACCTTTTTCTCCTAGTGCTATATTTCAACATTAAAGGCATCGGGTCCCTAATTTCTTTTAGAATGTGGCAGGTTTGTGAACCTACCCTTGTCTCTTCCTGAAAACAGTTCTCAGCTCCCGCCAAGCTATCCCCTGCTAACTAAAGTTCCCAGCTCGGGGAATGCAGAAAACTGCTCCTGCACATAGAGCCTCCAAGGCTGAGTGAATGGCTGGGATTCCTGTGGTTGTGGTGACCTGCGATGTTAGAGATCTGGAACCAAATTATCTTGGACTGTCTTTAGCTTCTTTTTTGGGTGGGGCAGGGTTTGTTTTTGTTTTTGGAGACAGGGTTTCTCTGTGTAGCTTTGGAGTCTGTCCTGCTCTTGTAGACGAGGCTGGTCTGGAACTCACAGGCCCCCAAGTGCTGGGATTAAAGGTGTAAGCCATCACCACCCAGCTTTTAGCTTCTTTTTAAAAAGTAATTTAGTTAATTTAAAAAATTAATTAAAAATTTAATTATTTTTATGCTCATTGGTGTTTTGCCATGGGTGTTGGGTTTCCTGGAACTGGAGTTTCAGACCACTGTGAGCTGCAATGTGGGTGCTGGGAATTGGACCTGGATCCTCTGAAAGAGCAGTTAACCAATTAAATTAACCAAGTTAAGTGGTCTTAGCCAATGAGCCATTTCTCCAGCACTATCTTTAGCTTCCTATTAGCCATTCTTTGCCCTGCTCTGTATTTGCCCTACTATATATCTCATGCCTATGATAGCTGTCTTTTCTGATAGATTGGGTGGGATGCACACATGTCACTAAAAATATCTTTATTTCTGTCAGGCCACTTACATGCTGAACCTAGTGCTGGAATTATGGCTGTTTATAACATGCCCAGCTTTAGGCTGTACTGGGAATCAATGAGTTTGTGCATTTTAGACAAGAACTCTACTCACTGGCCTAATTGTGGGATGGAGAATGGCTCAATGGTTAAGAGCACTCACTGTTTACTCTTCCAGAGGATCGGGGGTTCAGTTCCCTGTGTGAGACCAAAACAGGAACAACCTACTTTGCAAATTGAGGAGCCCATTGTGTTAATGCCCCATCCTTTACAAAGCAGGGTTTCCATTTAAGAATAAATTTCTGTCTTAAGTCTGGTAGAACCCTCGAAACATGTGACCCATTTACCTGCTGTATATCCTTGTCTTCCCCTTTCATTGTGTTTTCCTAACAAGTCTTTTGCCCCAGTACACACATTTACATGGTTAATCTTTTACCTCTTGCCATAAAAGGAACCTGAAAGGACCAGGAGGGATTGCTTTCTACAATCCTTATTTAGGGTGATTCAGCCATCTAGTCAGTCCAGAGTGCACCTCTAAAATAAAGCTTGCTTCAATGAGACAACTATGGAACCGGTTTTTCTGCTCCAATGTTTTGGGTATAACACCTGCACCGGCATTGTGGGTGGGTGCACCATGCCAGTCACCAGGGGTCTCAGGATCAGGTGTTAGACCCCCCATTTCCTTTTCCTGTGGAGGCAGAGCCTGTTGTCAGAGAAGAAAGGCCCTCATCTGCATTTGCCCCTGATGTAGATAGATGTAAATTTCTTTCTACTAAAGCTTCCAGAGCCTTTCCTGCCTCAGTCTGATGTTTTAGTTAACTCTTTCCATTCAAAATATGCAGAGAAGCAAATCAATTTGCATTGTCTCTGTGCACAGTGACAACCATGTGACTGTACTCAACCATCCCAAACTATAGACCTAAAAATGTTATGCAATTTATATTCCCCACAAGGGAACCCTGAAATGGATTATAAAACCTTTTTTTTTTTTTTACATTGGTTTATCTTATTTATTTATTTTTGTTTTCTGAGACAAGGTTTCTCTGTATAGCTTTGGAACCTGTCCTGGAACTTGCTTTGTAGACCAGGCAGGCCTCAAACTCATAGAGATTTGCCTGCCTCTCCCTCCGGGGTGCTGGGATTATGGGTGTGAGTCATCATACCTGCTTTATTTTTGTGTGTGTGCATGTGGAAGTCAGAGGACAACTTATGGAGTTCTTTTTTTTTTTAATTTATTTACTTATTTTTATTACATATACAGTTTTCTGTCTGCATGTTTGCCTATACGCCAGAAGAGGGCACCAATTCTCATGATAGATGGCTGTGAGCCACCATGTGGTTGTTGGGAATTGAACTCAGGACCTCTGGAAGAGCAGTCAGTGCTCTTAACCTCTGAGCTATCTCTCCAGCCCCTGGAGTTCTTCATAACACCACATGGGGTATGGGAATTGAATATAGGTCATCAGGCTTCATGACTAGGGTGTTTAATCTAGCTATCTCACCAGCCCATATTAATATGTTAATATTCTTGTTCTGTAGTTAGGGTCAGAGTCTGGGCCCTGGCAGTCCTAACATGCTATTGGTCAACTAAAGAAATTGAGAAAGGAGACATAATCAATATGGACACACAGGAAAGAGTGAAAGAAACAACATTCGAGAGCCGGGCATTGGTGGCACACGCCTTTAATGCCAGCACTTGGGAGGCAGAGGCAGGCGGTCTCTGTGAGTTTGAGGCCAGCCTGGTCTACAAGAGCAAGTTCCACGACAGCCTCCAGAGAAACCCCCATCTCGAAGAAGAAGAAGAAGAAGAAGAAGAAGAAGAAGAAGAAGAAGAAGAAGAAGAAGAAGAAGAAGGAAGAAACAACATTCAGTGGCTATCCCCGCCCACGAAGGGATCAGGATAGCAGCAGGGTTAAGGTTTACGTAAAGGGCAAGAGGTAAGCATAGCAAGCAGTCCGGTCTAGGTGTGGTTCCCCCAGATTGTCTCAACTTGTCTTTCTGAAGATGTTCTAACAAATTGTCAAGTTGTGTGAAATCTTCCGATTGGCTGGCTGGTTTCAGCCTCCCAGCTGGGGTCCCTGTAGCAGCTCCTGTATCTTGAGGTCCACATGGTCCATGTGTCAATAGTGTGATAGCCAAAGGGTGGATGCAAACATCTATTTAGAATAAATCCATTCTAACCAGGCTGGCTATACTCTGTGCAGTGATCTGAAACTTGGATTTTTCTTTTGTTAATTAACTTTTTTATTTTATATTGAAGAAACCGGCTTCCCTTTTGGCAGCCATAATGGTCGAACATGTGCTTCTATGACCTTGTCCTAGAAACCAGAAAGTCAGATGCCTACCTCGTGACAAGGAACCAATCAGAAGTTAGATGGTGGCGCTATGCTTTATGACTCTGGGTGTGCTTTACAGACAAGTGCACAGCAATGATGCACAAAGCATAGCAATCACCCTGGGAGGGCCTATGGACCATAACAACCAGTTGACCAATCAACACAGGGCAAGCCCTCCAAGCCTGGAGGCACACCAATCGTGAGCCTGTGCGTGCCCCTAGACATTCCCCTTACACTATCCTATAAGATCTCTTTGGAGGCCCTAGGAGCTGTCTTTTCTAGCCATCTGCCATGGTGGGTGGGTGAAAGACCCGAGCTAACATGGGGTTAGCTCGTTAAATTACAATAAAGCCTCGTGCAGTTTGCAGCAAGCTCTCGAATCTGCCTGGTGATTGGGGTGACCGAGAACGTGGCCTGGGACCCCAGATACTTGAGTTTTCCGGGGGTCTAACAACAGATGGTTTTCAGCCACCATGCTGGGCTCTCTGGAAGAGAGCTGAACCATCTCTCAACCCCCTCAACCTTAGTCTCATATTCCTCCATACATGTGTTCCTGCAGGGCAAATGGCAACTTTTTCCTCTCTGCAATTTTTCTCATGAGACTTAGTTGTTTTTTTGTTTTTTTTAATGTATACAGTCTTCTGCCTGCATGCCAGCAGGAGGCACCAGATCTCATTCAAGGTAGTTGTGAGCCACCATGTGGTTGCTGGGAATTGAACTCAGGATCTCTGGAAGAACAGTCAGTGCTCTGAACCGCTGAGCCATCTCTCCAGCCCGAGACTTAGTTTTAAGGACTAGGCCTTAAGCCTGGAAATCAGAGCTGTGAGGCAGAGGAAGGAAGACAAATGCAGATTTGAGGCAATGGTGTGTGTTCCTAGTACCCCACATGGCCTCTCACTCTGCTCCTTCCTCTCCTGTAAGTCTGTCCCACAGAGCCCAGGACTCAGTCCTCCCTGGAGCAGAAGAGCTGCCATCAGCAGCTGCTGTGAAATTGACTGTCCATAACTGTGAGGAGCCACTCTGCAGGGCAGTCCCACCTCATCTGCTGAAGTCTGAGCAGAAGCATCAAGATTAGGGACCGTGGGTAGAGGCTGGTGTCTGGGGAGACATCTTGGGATTGGGAGCTCTTCTGTATTGTGTGCTCAATTTGCCATCCCCTCCTGACTTTGCAGCCTAACTTAGGTAAGGCCTCTAATGCCAAGCTCTGGGACAGTCGAGCGAGGCCCAACTTGCCCTAGGCTGTTCTTACTTCCTAACCTAGGCCCTTCAGAACAGGGAGACCCTCTCTAGTGTGGAAGTGCCTGTGCAAAGAACCCATTATTCTTCTCTCCCTCCAGCGACTGCCCAGCTCGTCCTCAGAGATGATTGCTTCTGTTCTGGGGCAGGGCTTCCTGTCATGGGTAATTACCTCTATCTGGACACAGTTGCATACCACAAACCTGTTTGCCAGTCAGTCCTCTTATTTCTAGAATTCAACTTGACTACAGAAAAATGGTTAAGGAGGTAAACACTGAGTCAGAGAGGGACAGAGTAGACCTCAGTGGGCTGTGGCCATGGCTTGCACACAGACAGGAGGACCTGAGTTGGAATCCGACACCCATGACAAAAGACAATTGTGCCAGTGCTTATCCTGGGGTGAGACAGGAGTGAGCTCAAGATTCTGAAAATGGGCCCTCCGCCTGCCAATTGAGAGCCTTCATCCAGTAGCTGTTCGAAGCAGAAACAGGTTCCCACAGCTAAGCACTGAACCATACTCCTGGAATCCAGTTGTGGAGAGAGAGGAGAGATGAGCAAAGGTGAAAAGTTCAGGCATTATGCTGGCCTGCCCCTGTTACCTGGTGGAGCAGGCAGTACCCTGGTCAGCCCAAGGTTCCATGGGAACTAAGTCTGCACGCAGATACAGAGGACCCCTTTAAAAGATAGGCCCCTGCCCATTTACGCTCTCTGTTCCCTCTCTGTGTTTTCCCGCTCTGTTTCCTCTCAGCTTCCGCTCTACTCTCTCTCTCTCACCTATGTGCTCTCTCTATGGCGACCAGCCATGGTGGTCAGCCATTTACCCCTGTTCCTCTTCTTAGTCTCCCTACTCTGCCCGGCCTTATAACAAACTTATAGTCTTATGTCTCATGTCTCAGCATTTCTCCCTTTTCTTCTTTTTAAACAAAACAATAACAAAAGGAGCCAAGACAGTGCTGGAGAAACTCGCAGGAACAGTTGACCTGACCTAGTGATGGCATGGAGACCCTAGTCATAAAGCTGGGGAACCAGCATTGGATTGAACCAAGCCCTCTGAATGTGGGTGCCAGCTAGGCCACGATGGTCTATACGACCTCTAACAGTGGAGCCAGTCTTTAACCCTGGAGCACAAATGGACTTTGGGAGCCCATTCCCTATGGAGGGATACTATTGCAGCCCAGATACAGCAAGGAGGGCCTGGACCCTCCCCCAAATGACATGACAGACTTTGAAGATCCCTTGTGGAGGGCCTCACCATCCCTGGGGAGGAATTGGGGATGGGTTGGGGGGAAGTTGGGGGGGAACATGGGAGGATGGGAGGGTGAGGAAATTGGGGGGGATGGATATGTAAATATGAGTAGTAATTAAAGAATAAAAAAAGATTCTGAAAATGAGGAAAGAGGAAATCTTATTTGTCCTCCAGTGGTATAACAGTGGTAAATTACCCAAGATCTATCCATGCTCTTGCAAGAGGGCAAAATTCAGTGTGTGTGAGTACATGTATTTTATATATGAATGGTCATGTGTGTGTATGTGTCTTATAAGAAGCTAAATGGAGGTGGAGATATTGCTTAGTGATTAAGAGCACTTACTGCTATTTTTGTTTGTTTGGTTTGGGTTTTTTGAGACAGGGTTTCTCTGTGTAATACCCCTGTTTGTCCTAGATCTCTCTCTGTAGACCAGGCTGGCCTTGAACTCACAGAGATCAGACTGCCTCTACCTCCTGAGTGCTGGGATTAAAGACATGGGCTACCACATTTAGACATGAGTTCCATTCCCAGCAACTATGTCAGGCTCACAATTCCCTGTAGCTCCAGTCAGGGAGATCAGACCCCTCTAGGCTCTGTGAACCCTTCTTTGTTCAAGCACAGACATGCATACATACACATCACTTAAAAATAACTCTTGGGGGGTGGTGACTCACGCCTTTAATCCCAGCACTCGGGAGGCAGAGGCAGGCGGATCTCTGTGAGTTCGAGGCCAGCCTGGTCGCCAGAGCAAGTGCCAGGATAGGCTCCAAAGCTACACAGAGAAACCCTGTCTCGAAAACAAAACAAAACAACAACAACAACAAAAAAAAACCTCTTAAAAACTAAATAAGCCAGATGGTGGTGGCACATGCCTTTAATCCCAGCACTCGGGAGGTAGAGGGAGGTGGATCTCTGTGATTTTGAGGCCAGTCTGGTCTACAAGAGCTAGTTCCAGAACAGCCACAGAGAAACCCTGTCTCGACACCCCCCCCCAAAAAAAAGACAAATAAATAAATAGATGAGAGGCTGGAAAAAGGACTCAGCAAGTGTTTCTTGCTTTTCCAGATATCTTCAGTTTAGTTTCCAACACTAATGTCAGGCAGCTTACAACACAAGTAACTTCAGTTCCAAGAGAACCCAACACTCTCTCCTGGCCTCCTCAGAACCAATACTCATGTTTTGTTGGTTTCTGCAGGAGCAGCCAGCCTCTGCAGTCAAAGCAGTTACGTCATCATCCACCAATGGGTGCCTTTTCACTGCCAGCTATTCGTCAAGTGCACCCTTTAAAAGTCCCCACTAGGCAGCCTGGCAGTGGTGTGCCTTTAATTCCAGCACTCGGGAGGCAGAGGCAGGTGGATCTCTGTGAGTTCGAGTACAGCCTGGTCTCCAGAGCGAGTGCCAGGATAGTCTCCAAAACTACACAGAGAAACCCTGTCTCGAAAAACAAAACAAAACAAAAAAAAAAAAAAAGAAAAGAAAAGAAAAGAAAAGAAAAAAAAAAGATAATGTTTACTTCCAGGTTTGGTGGTTCATGCCCATAATTCCTGCACTCTGGAGGCAGAGGCAGGCAGATCTCTGTGAGTTCAAGGCCTACATAGTGAGAACTCTGGGATTATGTAGATGTACCCTGTCTCAAAACAAAGCAAAAGGCAGGCTTGGCCTTCTATGCCTTCTACTCCAGCCTCAGCACTTGAGGAAGGCAGATCTCTATGAGTTTAAGTCCCTGTCTCAAAAGTTAAACAAAGCAAAAAAGTATCATTATGTTTATCTATTTGGGAGAGGAAAGGCACATGCCACAGTATGTGTGAAGGTCAGTTGACAACATCTGAGAGTCAGTTTTCTCCTTCAACTAGGTGGGTCCTAGAAATGGAACAGATTCCTCAGAAAGCAAGCTCCTTCACTGGCTGAGCCAGTGAGATGTGTGCCCAGTGTGCCTGGGGTACTGACAGGAGCTTTAGAGGAAGAATTAGAGTGGACAAGAGGTATGCTTGCAAAGTAGTCTCTTTAAGGTCTCTCTGGTTGATCACTGTTTCAGAGATGTTCTGGTTCTGCAGGCTGGCTGGAAGATGAAGTCCTTACTGCAAGAGTGAACAGAACAGGCTTTTCCCTTGAAATGCTTGTTCTTGCCCTGGGTGCAGCCTCAGGGAGCAGAGATAATTGCTTTTAATGGGGGATTGGTCAGTTCTTCTGTTCCTGGAATCCAAGTAACTTTAAGTTTAGGGTGATGAGTCTGTGTGGTCAGCCTTGAAGTGGAATGACAGGGTTAGCACAGGTTTTTAGATAGACACTCCTTAAATGACTAACATGCCCACACCAAGCCAAGCAGGCATCTAAGCGCAAAGTAAAGATGTCAGGGTAAGGGAACAGGGACATAGGTCTATACCATCACCCTCAGCACCCTGGGGAGTTCCCTTAATTTTTGGGAGCCTCCACTGAAGCCAAACCAGGATTCATGGCATAGATGCAGGAAAGAATTTTAGGACTAGACAGTATGAGTTGGGGTTTTATTAAAAATTGAAAATTTGCACCTGGCATGGTTGTTAAAATTTTTGCTTAAATTAGAAATAAAGAAGAAAAGAGCCCAAGATAAGACATGTTAACCAGTTTATTATAGGCCTGGCAGAACAGGGAGACTAAGAGAGAAGAGAAGCAGGATAAATGGCTGAACGCCATGGTCAATTGCCAGAGAGAGAGAGAGAGAGAGAGAGAGAGAGAGAGAGAGAGAGAAGAACAGAAGCAGAGAGAAGAGTAGAGAGTGTAGAGAGAGCATAAATGGGCAGGGGTCTGTCTTTTAAAGGAGTCCTCTGCATCTTCATGAAGACTTAGTTCCCATGGAACCCTGGGCTGACCAGGGTACTGCCTGTTCCACCAGGTAACAGGGGCAGGCCAGCATAATGCCTGAACCTTTCAGTGGTGGCCCAGACTTGGGAGGCAGAGGCAGGCTAATCTTTGTGTTCAAGGCCAGCCTGGCCTAATAGGGAGTTCCAAACAGCCAGGGCTATGGAGAGAGACTCTCTCTCAAAGAAAGAAAGAAAGAAAGAAAGAAAGAAAGAAAGAAAGAAAGAAAGAAAGAGAGAGAGAGAAAAGAAAAGGATGCAACAAAAACATACTCAAGCATGAGCATGAGCTTCTCCAGGAAGCATGAGAGCTAAGGAGAAACCTTTCAGGGAAAAATAAGTCATACTTAAGCGTGGGTATGGGTTTCTCAAGAGAGATTCCCAATCAAGGGTCTTAGCATCAGCTTTGTGTTCCAGTTTCATTTCTGTTGCTATGTTAAAATAACAAAAAGCAACCAGGGCTAGTAATGGTGGCATGGGACTTCAATCCCAGGACTCAAGAGGCAGGGGCAGTTGGGTCTCTGTGAGTTTATAAGACCCCCGAAAAGCTCAGGCCTCCAAGATCTTAGCCCAGGACCTCGGTCACCCCAATCACCATGGCAAGGAACCAATCAGAAGTTAGCTGGTGGTGCTATGCTTTACGGCTCTGGGTGTGCTTTACGGACAAGTGAACAGCAATGACGTGCAGAGCATAGCAACCACCCTGGGAGGGCCTATGGGCCATAACAACCAGTTGACCAATCAACACAGGGCAAGCCCTCCAAGCCTGGAGGCGCACCAATCCTGAGCCTGTGCATACACCTAGACACTCCACTTATACTGCCCTATAAGATCTCTATCCGGTGGCTTCTCAGCGTCTTTCCCAGCCATCCGCCATGATGGATGGATGAAAGGCCCAAGCTAACATGGGCTTAGCTCATTAAACAACTGCAATAAAGCCTCGTGCTGTTTACATCAAGTTTTCGACTCTGCCTGGTGATTTGGGTCGATGCGGTCCTGGGCCGAGATCTTGGGGGCCTGAGCCTCCGGGGGTCTTTCAATGGCACACACTTTTAATCCCAGAACTCAGGAGGCGAATGCCTTTAATCCCAGACCATCCAGGGTTATAGGGTTAGACCCTATCACTAAAACAAAATAAAAAGTGTGCTTTAAAAAAACAAACATATGGAGTTGTCTGAGAATATAGATCAGTGACAGAGTGCATGCCGAGTATGTGTAAGACTCTAAATATAGAGCCAAACAAAAGAAAATGAAAAAATGTGAGTTATTTTATGTGTGTGGGCTTTGCCTGTATGTCTGTATACATCATGTGTACCTGGTGCCCACAGAGACCATAAGAGCACATCAGATCTTCTAGAAATGAGGTCACCACATGGGTTCTGAGAGAAGAACTTGGATCCTCTACAAGAGCATCCAGTTCTCTTAAACACTGAGCCATCTCTCCAGCTCCACAAAATAAATTAAAAAAAAAAAAGCAAAACCAGATAGTTAGAAAAAAAATTACAGATGGATGGAGAGGCAGCCCAGTGGACAAGTTGGGTTCCTCAAACTCGAGTAAGAAACCTGCAGTGATAAGAAAGGAGGAGACCACATTCGTGTGGACTCACGCTTCTGTGCTCCCTGCTGCTGGTGATAAGGGCTCCCCTCCTCCTTCTTGGAAGAAAGTCACAGTCAGTGACTCTGTGATGCTTCTAACTGGATAAAGAGCACTGTGGCTGTTGACTCTCAACCGCCTTCTGCTTAGAACTCTCCCTGGGCTAGTTTGGCACATAGGAGTGGCAGATCCTGATCCTTCCATGGATGTTGTGGGCATGAGGGCCAGGAGGATGGCTCAGTGGGCAAAAGCACTTGCCACCCAGCCCTTGCATGCAGGTGTGTGCCTGTGTGCACACACACAGATAAAATAAAAATGAACTGTGGGCATGGGTTTGTATTCACTGTGTATGTGAATGGGCACATGTGTGTGTTCAGATGCACATAAACATGTGTGTGCTCTGGGCACATGTGTGTGTGTGCTCTATGTGGAGGCCAGGGGGTCAACCTCGAGTGTTGTTTCTGGAGTGCCTTCCACTTTGGACTGTGTGTGAGTGAGGTCGAGCTCTCCTGGATGAGTTTGACATGTGATGTGTGTGTTGTGGACATGTTCTGTGTTGGGGTACAGACAGGTGCATTGACGGAGCACACGTCTGGTCAGAGGGCGTTCTGATATGGGTCCTCCCTTTCCCACCTTGGCTTAGACTGAGACTGCTTATACCCTGCTGCTTGGCCTGGGAGTTTCATGGATTGCTCTGTCTTTGGTTTTTCTAATCAAAGTGCTCACATCGGCTTTTATGTGGGTTCTGGGGATCCAAACTCAGCTCTTCAGGATTGCATGGCAAGTGGTTTGCAAGGAATGAACCATCTACCTAGATCACCTTGCTTTGGCCTGGATCTTGCCAATTAGGCTAGGCTGTCTGTCCAGCAAGCCCCTGGAACAGGCACCCCACCCTCTGCTTTTTCATGCTGGTTCTGAGAATCATATTGAGATTCTTTCGCTTGTGTGGTGAGCACTTTACCAATGGAGCCATTGGCTCAGCCCTGGGCATTGGTTTCACACAATCTTATACACACACACACACACACACACACACACAGAGAGAGAGAGAGAGAGAGAGAGAGAGAGAGAGAGAGAGAGAGGAGAAAGAGAGAGAGAGAGAGAGAGAGAGAGAGAGAGAGAGTTTGACATTTATTCATTCTAGGTTTATATGCCAGTCCAGCCCAGAAGATTGGAGTCTGTTTTGGTTCAGCCAGGGCAGGAGTTTTTCAGCCTTTATTCTACCTATTCCCATGGAGACCAAGGCAGCAAGGGCAGTGAGTATGGCAGACAAGAAGGCCCGGCACGTCCCGGCCCTTCTCTGTCAACTGGTTGCTATGGTGCTTGACATGACCCCTTTCCTTCCAGCCTTCTATTTTCCACCTGGATAACAGAAAAAGTGGTTCCTTCTAACCTCAGTTTATTCTGAGTTTTGTTTTTGTTTTTTGTTTTTTGTTTTTGTTTTTGTTTTTTGGTTTTTTTTGTTTGTTTGTTTTGTTTTTTGAGACAGGGTTTCTCTGTGTAACAGCCCTGGCTGTCCTAGAACTCACTCTGTAGACCAGGCTGGCCTTGAACTCACAGAGATCCACCTGCCTCTGCCTCTTTGACTGCTGGGATTAAAGGCATGTGCCCCTATAACTGGCTAAGTTTATCTCTCTCTCTTTTTAAAGTCTGTGTCTCTTAAGGGATGTTTACAACTCTGGGCTTTGCTTATCTGGAGCTGACTACCTAGCAGGCTGCTGAGCCTGTGAGGTCATCCTTCCGCAAAGGCAACCCAGCTCCCCATGTCTCCAACTGGCTTTATGCCAAAAAGCCACCGGGCTGGACATGTTTTGTCTTATTTAATGCTGTGGGTGTTTTGTTTTTTGAGATAGAGTCTCTGGTAGCACAGGCTAGCTTTGAACTTGCTATGTAGCCAAGGGTGGCCTTGATCTCCTGATCCTCCTGCCTCCACCTGAGCTGACCTTCTGTCCTTCACTCCAACTCTAGTCCCACTTCAACTACTTCAGAGCCAGCTCCTGGGTCAGGAGTCATGGATCCCTCCAACGTGGGATCTGGGGGGTGGGGAATCTAACATGCAGATTTGACATTCTACTTGGACTTTCTCCTCACCACCTCAGTCCCACACCCATGCCAGCCAGGTCAGAGTTCTCAAGCTATTCGTCATCGATCCCAGTATGCAGTCTCACCGTTTGGAAAGTGGAGGCAGAGACATCAGGAGTTCAAGGCTAGTTCAGCTACACAGCAAGTTTAAGGTCAGCCTGGGCTACATGAGAGAGTAGAGAGATCCTGTCTCAAAAGAACAAAGAACACACACACGCACACGCGCACACACACAGTTACTACCGCCAGAAAATGTCTACAAAACAAACATATGGCTTTCAGGGTGTGGTTGGCACTCACCTTCAATCCTTCAAATACTGGAGGCAGAAGCAGGAAGATAATGAAGGGTCAGGTCAGCCAGGTCTACATAGTGAGTCCCTGGTCAGTCAGAGCTGTGCATTTTCAACTGTCTTAAAAAAAACAAAAACAAAAACAAAAAGAAACACTAGCAAATCTTTTTGAAAATTAATTTTTATTTAAATTTAAAACCATTTAAATTCCCTCTCCCTCCTGCCCTCCCATTCCCCCACCATCTCGCCATCCATTCTTTAAGGAGGGTGAGACCTCCAATGGGGGATCATCGAAGTCTGTCACATCTTTTGGGGCAGGACCTAGTCTCTCCCCGTGTATCTAGGCTAAGTGAGTATCCCTCCATAGGGAATGGGCTCCCAAAGCCCATTTGTGCACTAGGGATAAATACTAGTTCCACTGCCAGAGGCCCCATAGACCCAAGCTCCCAAACTGGCACCCACGTTTAGGGGGCTTGGTTTGGTCTGTTGCTGGATCCCCTGCTGTCAGACTGGGCTCTGTGAGCTCAGGTCAGCATAACAGCAAATCTTAATGTGGTAATAAAAGACTGGAGATGTAAATCAATGGCAAAGGACTTGCCTAGTACATGTGGTGTGAGGTCCTGGGTTCAAGTCCCAGTACTGAAAAAAAAAGTGTAAAAATGAGCCACTTGTGGTAATATCCTCCTATAATCCTAGCATTGAAGAAGCTAAAACTGGGGGGGGGGGATCATGAGATAGAGGCTTATCAGGGCTACAATAAACAAATTGGGATAAGGCTGGGCCGTGATGGCACAACCTTTAATCCCAGCACTTGGGAGGCAGAGGCAGGTGGATCTCTGTGAGTTTGAGACCAGTGAGGTCTACAGACAAGTTCCAGGACAGCCTCCAAAGCCACAGAGAAACCCTGTCTTGAAAAACCAAAAAACAAACAAAAAAAACAAATTTGGATAAAATATACAAAATTTGCACTTTACCATCTAACTTTATCCACCTCCCCTCCTGCCTCTCCTCAGCGTTACTGTCAAAACCAAGGCCTCAAGCAAGCTAGTTGAGAAAGCATAAGTGGACAGCCTCAGCCTGAGGAACTGAATTTACATGGAAAGAAAGAAGGCTCTCCTGGGTGCTGATACTGTACACCTTTACCTGTTTGGGGGGTGACTGGTAGTGTCCTGGCCTAGTGAGGTCCTGCTAAAGAAGAAAAAATTGGAACAGGGTGTGGTGATTTCTACCAGTAATCCCAGCACTGTGAGGCTGAGGCAGACCTGACTTTAGGCCAGCCTGGACTAGGAAGTGAGACCTAGTCTCAAAACCCTGTCTCAAAACAACAATAAAAAGGTTGATTATCTCAGGTTATCTCATGTAGTTTATTACTTCATTCTAGTATCTCTACTGACAGATTTAATCAGATTGAATTGGCCAATTTTTATTTATTTATTCTTGCTTGTTTCTTATATGTGTTTGTTTGAGACAGGGTCTTATTTGTTTGTTTGTTTTGAGACAGGGTTTCTCTGTGACTTTGGAGGCTGTCATGGAACTAGTTCTTGTAGACCAGGCTGGTCTCAAACTCACAGAGATCCGCCTGTCTCTGCCTCCCAAGTGCTGGGATTAAAGGTGTGCACCACCACCCGGGCGACACAGGGTATGTAGATCGGGCTGACTTACTATGTAGACCATACAGATCCACTGACCTCTACTAGTGCTGGGGAAAAAAGGTATGCTCTGCTATGTCCCACTTAAAATGGCTAATTTTATTTTAGTTTTTATTTTCTCTGTATAGCTTTGAGTGTCCTGAAACTCGATCTGTAGACCAGACTGGCCTGGAACTCATAGAGATCTTCCTACTTCTGCCTCCAGAGTGCTGGGATTAAAGGCATGTGCCACCACCGCCCAGCTTAGATTTATTTTTTAATTAAGGGGTGTGTGTGTGTGTGTGTGTGTGTGTGTGTGTGTGTGTGTGTGTGTCTGTGGTGGCTAGGAAGGGCATCAGACTCCCTGGAGCTGGAGGTTGTTGGTGAATGTGAGCCGCCATATGTGGTTGCTGAGAATTGAACTCCTGTTCTCAGGAAGAGCTGCCAGTGCTCTTAACCACTGAGTCATTTCTTGAGCCCCTGATTTTTATATTGAAAGTCTCTAAGACATCACTAAAGCAGGGTAGGACTTCATGACCCAGAATGACTGTATGACAAACTGGGCTTGTTTGTGTTGTAGGCTGAGAAGTGGGTGTAAGAATGATGGAGCTGGGGCTGGAGAGATGGCTCAGAGGCTAAGAGCACTGGCTGTTCTTCCTCAAGTCCTGAGTTCAATTCCCAGCAATCACATGGTGGCTCCACCATCTATAATGAGATCCGGTGCATAATAATTAAAAAAAAAAAAAAAGAATGATGGAGCTGGGGTTCAGTGGTCAACATTCACCCAGCGTATGTGAAGGCCTGTGGCTATGAACACTAGAGAGAGAAAAGTAGGAAGCAAGGGGGAAGCTGAAGAGGTGACTCTGCTTAACATTACTTGTTCTTAAAGAGGACCTAAGTTTGGTTCTCAGCACCATGCGGTGACTCATAGCATCTGTAACTTTAGTTCTAGGGAATCTGATGTCTTCTCCTGACCTCCATGGACACCAGGCACACATTGTTAGACCCCCGGAAAACTCAGGTATCTGGGGCCACGACCTCGGTCACCCCAATCACCAGGCAGATTCGAGAGCTTGCTGCAAACTGCATGAGGCTTTATTGTTTTTTTTAACGAGCTAACCCCATGTTAGCTCGGGTCTTTCACCCACCCGCCATGGTGGATGGCTAGCAAAGACAGTTCGAAGCCGCTGCATACAGATCTTTATAGGGCAGCGTAAGGGGAGTGTCTAGGGGTATGCACAGGCTTAGGATTGGTGTGGCTCCAGGCTTGGAGGGTTTGCCCTGTGTAGATTGGTCAACTGGTTGTTATGGCCCATAGGCCCTCCCAGGGTGATTGCTATGCTCTGTGCGTCATTGCTGTGTGCTTGTCCTTAAAGTACACCCAGGGTCGTAAAGCATAGCACCACCACCTAACTTCTGATTGGTTCCTTGCCACGAGGCAGGCATCTGACCTTCTAGTGTCTAGGACAAGGTCAGACAAGCACGTGTTCAGCCGTTATGGCTGCCAAAAGGAGAGTTGGTCCCTTCAACATGTGCACACAGACACACATGCAGGCAGAATACTCACACACATAAAAGTAAATAAATCTAAAAAGGCAGAAAGAAAGCAGAAAAGGGCAACAAAGATGAGAGCATGTGTAAGGACTCCGGCATTAGGCTGGCCTGCCCGTCACCTGGCAGAATGCACTCAAGCAGTACCCTGAAAGTCATGTGACCTACATGTGGCCTTTAAAGATACCAAACCTTAGATAACAATTGTCTAGAGACTGGGAGGCAAGGCAGGTGCCAAACTGTCTTATAAATAGGTAGTCAGAAGTGTTGATTTCACTAAGGGTTGATTTATTTTCAGAAGAGTTTGAGTGTGGAAACCTTGCATTGGACCTGGGAACATCCCAGTTGCCCTGCTTTCGTCCCCAGGGTCTGCAGGACCATGTCCACCCAGCTGCTGACTGCAGCCTGCTCCTTCTAGCTCTGTTCTGAGGAAACACTGGGGAGCTGTCTCTACTTGCCTCCCACACTCTCCTGGGCCCCACACTGTCTGTACACCTGCTGCCGGTGGCAAGGGCCCACGCCAACACCTCCAGCTTATTGAAAAGTCAGCTTGTCATTGTGCCTGTGCTGACATCCTTACCCCCAACCGGTCCAGGTTCGTGCTGCTCTGTGAGCTCAGCAGCACCCAGCAGCTATTTCTCAGACTGCATGTTCCCAGATCTAATGCTCTGCTCACAGATACAGCTCCTCTATCAAGCTCTCAGCTTCTCAGTCAGCAGGTTGGCTTATTTCTCAGAACAAATCAATACATGAAGATGGTTTTGTCACCTCTGCAATCCATATCTGTTCATCTGCCCACTAAACACTCAAGTGAAGGAAAATGAAGCGATGGACACTATCCTAGTCTGCGCCCAGCGCATGCCTTGTATAGCATAGTCCTCATGGTCATTCATACATTCTATCTTTCTACACATATACAGTGTGGGGTTAGTAGAGCTGCAACACTAAATAGAAACAGGTTGGGAGCTGGGCAGTAGTGGCACCTGCCTTTAATCCCAGCACTTGGGAGGCAGAGGCAGGTGGATCTCTGTGAGTTCAAGACCAGCCTGGTCTACAAGAGCTAGTTCCAGGACAGCCTCCAAAAGCCACAGAGAAACCCTGTCTCAAAAAACTAAAAGAAAAGAAAAGAAATATATTGGGGGTAGTGGAGAGATGGCTCAAGGGTTAAGAGCACTTGCTCTTTTGGAGAGGACTTGGGTTCTCAGCGCCCACATGGTGGCTTACAGCCATCTGTAACTCCATTCCCAGGATCTGATGCTGTCTTCTGACTTCAACAAATGCAAAAAACACCACCACTACCAAAGCTTTAAACAACCAATCAGGAAAAACAGCTTATTAAAAAAAGGGGGGGCTGGCACACATTCGAAAAACCAAGTCCAACCAGACTGTAGCTGTTTGAGCAGACATTGGGCAAGAGTCAGAACCCTGGCCTTAAAATAGCTCCAGATCTGCTGTGTAATCCCACCTTGCCTTCAGACTTCAACGGAAGGAAAAGGGTTGTGGGATTGAAACACTTGGTAACAGTGTTGCCATGGATGAAGGACAGGAAACAGGGAATCCCAGCAAAGGATACAAAGTTACGGTAATTAAATAGGACAAATAAGTTTACAGATCTAACCTACTAAATGAGGTATATAATAAACAGCATAGTATTAGAAATTTTCTAAAAGATTATAGTTTACCTTATCATACACAAACCACTTTTCAGATCACTGATTGTTAATAATCACTTTATTATATATTTGAATCATGGTATACACCTTAAATACACACACACACACACACACACACACACACACACACACACACATGCTTTTAAAAAGAACACAAAGAATTTTTAAAAAAATAAAGGTGACTTCCTGTCTGACCTTTTCTGATCCTTTGCAGCCCACTACTCTTAAGATTCAAGAGTGTAGCATTCTAACCCCATTGACATCAGTGTGGGTCCCTCAGGGCCCTCTCCCAGCAAAGCAGCAGGGGCTTGGGGAGGGGAAATCTACAGTTAGGCAGAGAAAAAAAAATGTCTGCTTTGGAACCCGGAGCATATGTTGTACCACCTCTGGTGGGGGTGGAGGGGGTGATGATTCTCCACAAAAGATGCCCTAGGGCCCAACGTTGGCTGGTTCCAGTTCATTACTTCTGTATTTATATTGTACGTTTGGGACCAGTACACTCGTTCCTGTATTCAGTTACATCCATCTGTCTTCTGAAGGAAAAAAAAATACACTTCTTAGACCAAAAGTATAGTGATTTTTCTGTTCAACTGTATTATTTTACTAGGAACTTAACAAGAATTGACTTTGAGATACTGCTTTTTTTTTTTTTTTTCCTATGTCTAATAAACTATTCGAAAGTGATTGTGGGCTTCCCATGCCCTGGCCATTGGTAGCGCAGGGAGAGGATGCGGGAAGCCTCTCCCATGTTTGGAAGGTCCACTCCTGTCTCTAACGTGAGCATTGTTCCCGCCAGCCTGGTCCCAGAGCTGCATCAGTCCCAAGTGAACACAAAAATGCTATATTAATTATGAAACTGTTGGCCGCTAGCTATGGCTTCTTAATGGCTAGCTCTCTCTTTTCTTTTTGGTTTTTTCGAGACGGGGTTTCTCTGCATTGCTTTGGAGGTTGTCCTGGAACTCGCATATCTATATTTCTAAATATTTCCACCTGGTCTTAACTTACGGGAGAAAGAGTCCCACATGGTGCCTGACTCCGTCTACCTTTCCCAGACTCCTCCACCTCTCTTAGTCCCACCCATCTTTCCTCCCTACTGGCCAACAGCTTTATTCATTAACCAATAAGAGAAACTTATATACAGAAGACCATTCCCCATCACCTGTCCTTGCCAAATTTCGATGCTTTTGAACACATCTCCTTTCTCACAACTTCTTGGTCTCCTGACTGCTGACACCAGGTTCACTGAGTGTCCTCTGTCAGCAGTGGGCAGTGTCCTCAGGGTGATATGGAAGGGAGGTGGAAGCAGAGCTCTGCCTTGAGGGGTTTTATGCTGGTCTGGTTTTGCAAATATTCCATGAACCCCAGTCTCATTCTCCCTTTCTGGCCTTCTGTGGCTGCTGAAAAAGAGAGGCCTCCAGAAGCCTGGGTGGGAGAAGGGTTATCTGCTCCCTCCTCCTTGCCTCGCAGGTGTTTGTGGACACCAGTGGGCCAGAGAGTGGACACCACCACCACACAGTCAATCTGGAGACACTGCCCGATCAGAGTGTCAGGAAACAGCTTTTTATGATGCTTGGTAATAGGTTTAGGTATGGGAGACTCTAGCACACCAGTACCTCAGAGGGCTACCTCCTCTCTGTCCATTTGCTAGTGCCCGGAATGAATGTAGTGTCAAGAACTTTTCTACTGAATTTTTTGTCAGTTTTTCTGCTACCTCTCCCAACAACTGTGCAGCGTTGAAGGCTTTTAATATCAGTATTCAGTATTTGGGAGGTGGATCGCTGTTCATTCAAGTCTGGCCTGGTCTACATATTGAGATATTGAGGGGAGAGAGAGAGTTCATCTGCTGTAGTCTTGGTCTCCTTGGTCAGTGCTGTCATCACAGTTTTTGGAGAATGGTTGGATCATTATCTACTGGCGAATTCATAACTTAATGGGCTTTTGGAGAGTGGTGGAAACTTTGGGAGATTGGGCGTCGTTGCAGGGAACCAGGTCTTGGGAGCATGGCCCTGAAGGCTGGATGTTTACTGACACGATTCTTGCAGGCCCAAACACTGGCATCCCAAACACGGGATATACACATTTCATTACTTACTTAGCTACACTATTATTATTTTGACACGGTCTACGGAGCCTGGGTTGGCCTGGAACTCGCAGCGGTTTCGACGCCTACATCTCAAGGGTGTTGGGATCACAGACGTCTGCCACCCTGCCTGCCTGGCGCTGCCAACAACACGGATTCCGACAGTCCCCGGGAGACAGGGGCTAGCTACCATGCTCCCGACAGAGAAGGAAGTCGACCGCATCACACTAACTAGGGCAGTCCGTGCAGTCCCTAGCGGGGGCAGAGCACACACAAGCCGGGCGCTGCCCGCACCTTCTGTCACACTTCCCCGGGCTCCGCGACGGGCTCCGCGAAGGGCTCCGCGACGGGCTCGCGCCGTCCTTGAAGCATCCGAGCACACCTGGCCGGAGCTGGCAGCCACGCCCCTGGGGGCGTGTCCCAGAGGCCTCACCAATCAGCGCCTCCGGGGGGCGGGCCGCGGGCGCCCGGCGGAGCCCCGCCGTTCCCAGCCCCGAGCGCTCTGAGACGGCGAGAGACGCGGCGCGGGACGGAGCGGGGCGCTCGGGCTCCACAACCTGCCTCCCTCCCCTCCCTCCCTCCCTCCCTCCCGCCCTCCGCCGTCTTCTCCGTCTCAGCCGGACCGGAACTATGTGATCCCGGAAGTTCCGGGGCCATTGCTGTGTGGGATAAACAGTAATGGCGGAGGCTGCGGCTCCCGGAACAACAGCCACAACATCAGGAGCAGGAGCGGCAGCGGCGGCGGTGGCAGCGGCCTCCCTCACCCCGATCCCCACAGTCGCTGCCCTAGCTCCGGGGGTGGGCGGAGGGGGCGGCGGCAGCGACGGCAGCGGCGGCGGCTGGACGAAACAGGTCACCTGCAGGTAGGACGTTGCGTGGCGCGCGGCGCGGCGAGCGGGCGGGCGAGCGGGCGGGGGCTGCGGGGCGAGCGGGAGGCGGAGGCGGAGGCTGCGTCGCGGGGTCCCTGCCGCCCGCTCGTCCGCCCGCCCGCTCGCCCGGGTAGCATCGCCGCGTCAGCCCCCGCGGGATCGCTGCGGGCTCGCACTGCGGGGCTCGCCCCGCGGGGCCGTCCCGCCGCCCGCCTCCCCTCCGGGGCGTGCTGTGAGGACCGGCGTCCCCGCCCCCGGCTTGTGCCGCAGCCGACAGGTGCGGGGTGCGGCGCGAGCTCGCCGCTGCGAGCCGGGCTCCAACGACCCCTCCGGGCGCCCAGGGCTCCTCCGAGGGTCCCGGCGAGCTCGGCCGGCCCCGGGGTCGGCGCCCGGCCATCCGTTTGTAACGTCTTTTCTGCTGCCGGCGCCACGCACCCCCGCCCCGCCGGGAGCAGCCGCCGCTTTGTATTCCTTTGTATATGGTCGGGCGGCTGGCGGTTCCGAGCTTTGTCTCCCGAACCGAGCGTTCGGAGCCGGCGTTGGCCTCGCTCGCCCACGGGTTGTTGTTGCTTTTTTTTTTTTTAATATGAACTGCCATCATTATTACCCTCCCTTTGAGCGGCGAGCTCTTTGCGAGAAAGGGAGATCCTAGGAGAGAGAGACAGAGGTTTGATTCTGGTTTGGTAAGCGAGTCGAAATGAATCGGAAAAAACAAAATGATCAGGTGGCGGTTATGCAGTAGGCATGTAAGAAAAAAAATTTTTTTTCCCCAGCTATAAATATCGTAGGGTATCTGTTGCTTTCACGATTGAGGAGAGGGTGCTTTATTGCGACATTCTGGCTGTGTATCCCCGGTTGACCTATATATGGATAGTTTTGACTGCCCTAGGATTTTCGGCAGTCCCTTTGCCTGGTCCTCTTCCCTGGTGCGGGGATTGCAGGCGTTTGATGACACCACACCCGACTATATTGATTTAGCCATCAGGGGAGACTGTAAGCTTTTCTACTGGTTTAAAAAAAACAAAAACAAAAAACCAAATCCAAAGGAAAACCCAGTTTTCACCCGACAAGGACAGTTTATACGCAAATGGAAAGGCTGTTCCTAATGAAGAACAACCATCCTTTCGGTCTTTCCTGTAACACATTTCATAACGTCAGGTTAAAGCTTTCCCCTCGGTCTTTATTTGTTGAGATTGTACTAGAACTGCAGTGTAGATGAGGCTGGCCTTGAACTTCCATCTTCCAGCCTCTGGTCTCATAGTGCTGGCTTAACCAGTGTTACCACCCGGGTTGAAATGAAATTTAAATTCCTTGATTTGCTTTCTTTCATCTACCATCTCCACCTAGTCTAGTTCTGAATACCCCTTACCAAATAACATTATCATCACTGGTTTCTTTATCATCCTGTCAAATGACTGCAATAGACCCCAGTTTACATTTCTATGCAGAGTTCTGTTTCAACATTTTCTCTTAAAAAAAAAAAAAAAGCGTGTGTATGATATGTCTGTGGTGGCTGTCCCTCGGGCCACAGAGCACCTGTGGAGGTCAGCGGGGACAGTTTTAGTACCTTTCACTTTCATATGGGTTCCAGGAACGACTGTTATCAGCAAGAACGTGCTGCCCCCACTCCTTCTTTATTCTTTTGAGGAGTGTGTGTGATGCAGAAGCTAATGTGCCCCGAATGGCCAGGGACTGCTTGACCTTCGGATTCTCCTCCAGGGTTGAGAGTGCTTACAGGCTTGGCTTCCCTGCTTCCTCACCAGACTGTCCCTTTAGCCTGCATTTAGGGTCTAATTATGATTTAAAGTTTTTCGACTTTAAAATTTAATTTTTTTATTTTTTGAAGCAGTCTGTGTAACCCTGACTGTCCTGGAACTTAGTCTGACTCTAACACAGATTCTAATTGCCTGTGCCTCCTTGGTGCTGAGATTAAAGGCTTTCACCCCTATGCCCAGTTTTGGGTGTTTTTAAAAAAGGTGGGTCTTAGCCTGGCGGTGGCGGCACACACACGCATGCACTCTCTTTTAGTTCCAGCACTCGGGGAGGGAGGCAAAGGCAGGTAGATCTCTGAGTTCCAGGCCAGCCTGGTCTACAAAACTACACAGAGAAACCCTGTCTCAACCGCCCTCGATCCCCCCCCCCAAGAAAAGGGGGCTCTTCCTTAGCACAGGATGACCTTGAACTCCCTAAACTGCCGGGGCTGACCTTGATTTTGGTTTTTTGTGTGTGTGTGTGGGGGGTGTTTTTTAAGACAGGGTTTTTTTTCAGTGAAACAGTCCTGGCTGTCATGGAACTCACTCTGTAGACCAGGTTGACCTTGAACTCAGGAGATCCACCTGCCTCTGCCACCCGAGTGCTGGGATTAAGGGTATGAGCCACCATCGCCTGCAATTTTTGGTGTTTTTTTTTTTTTGTTTTTTTTTTTTTTTTTTTTTTTTTTTGAGACAAGGCTTTTCTGTCTATCCCTGGTGTTCTGGAACCAGGCTGCCTTTGCCTCTGGAGTAACAGCAATGACCTTGTTTTTTTTTTTTTGGTTTTTTTTTTTTTTTTTTTTTTTGGTTTTTTGAGACAGGGTTTCTCTGTGTAGCTTTGGAGCCTATCCTGGCAGTCCCTCTGGCGATCAGGCTGGCCTTGAACTCACAGAGATCTTGCCTGCCTCTGCCTCCCGAGTGCTGGGATTAAAGGCCTGCACCACCAACACCAGGCAATGACCTTGATTTTAGGTGCTGGGTTACAAGCATGGGCCAAGCCCAGCTCCCTAAGGCTCATTGAATTAATGGAGTTTTCTGGGTGTTCCTGGAGCATTTGGTTGTGAACACTACATTTATGTCTAAAGACATCTTTGGAGGCTGAGAAAGTAAAAGACCTTCCTGCTGAGGCACGAGGCTCTGAGTTCTGATTCCCAGCACCATTGTAAGTAAAAGCCCTCACTGTGAACTCCAGGTTTAGTGAAAGGCCCTCCAGGAGGAAAACAGCTGGCTTTCTCCCCTTGTCTTGCAAATAAATAAACAAAGTTTTCTTTGAGTATGGTGCCTGGGGGAGGCTAAGACAGAAGAATGTTGAATTCTAGACTAGTTTGGAAAACACAGCGATTTATGTATCAGCCCTAGATACACAGGGAAGTTGAATCTCAAAAAAATTACATGCATGAAGTTTAAGTTTACTTCACGATGGTTTCTCTGTATCTCTAGCTGTCCTAGAACTTACTCGGTAGACCAGGCTGGCCTTAAGCTCATAGAGATCTGTCTGCCTGCACCACCAGCACCGGCCAGCTGAGGTAAACTTTTTGAGGAAACAATATGAAAAGCTTTAAAAGGATACAGGTTTAGGATCAGCAAGATGTCTTAGTTTAGGTAGCAAGAGTGTTTATTGTGATTCCCCAGGAGCCATAAGATGGAAGGAAATGTCTTACAACCTCCACACATGCACTGTGGCACATGCCAACATGTATGTGTAGACAATAAAAGCAGGAAACAAGCTGAAGTCTCCAATGGTGGCCCACACCTATAATTGTGTTTGGGACGTGAAGGTAATTCAGGGTCTCACTACATAGCACTGGCTGGCCTTGAACTCACAGAGATGGATCCTCCTGCCTCTGTCTTCTGAGGACTAGTATCAAACAAGTGTCCTCTCCATAGCTTTTGCTTAGATTAGTCATCTGAAAATGTGTAGTCTCTTATGGTGGCAAGAAGAGCCAGCCCTTCCTGGTTGAACTCAGTTCTCAAGGCTAGTCAGTAGTCTGAGGCAGGATTACATCTTGACCAGACCAGCCTAATTGAAACCACAGGTTATTGGATATGCCTTAGGGGTAAATGCTTGACATTGTTTTCTGTTCTAGTTGCCAACATGATCTCTCTTCCTCCTTGATCAGAGGAATAGCAACTGTGAAATCTTTGTTCTAAATATTGAGCTTTGAGAGAATCAGAGTTGTTTTATCATACCTACCCTGCATAACTAGTAAATGCTCCAATTGATGTTGATACAATTAACTCTTATATGACTTTAACAATATTCTGCCTTGATTAAAAAAGAAAAGTGCACTGGGGCTGGAGAGATGGCTCAGTGGTTAAGAGCAGTTTTCCTTGCTGTTCTTACAGAGGATCCAGGTCTGCTTTTCAGCACCTACCGGGTGGTTAGCAACCCTCTTGTAACTCCAGGTCCAGAGGATCTGACGCCCTCTTCTGGTCTCTGTGGGTAATGCAGGCATACAATGCAGATATTGATCTACATGCAGGCAAAACACACACACACATAAAAAATAAAAATAATTTTTTAAAGATTTATTTGTTATGTACACAGTGTTCTGCCTGCATGTGTGCCTACTTTATAGAAGAAGGCACCATATCTCATTACAGATGGTTATGAGCCACCATGTATTTGCCAGTGTGCACTGTGAGTTTACTACAGAGATAGACCTTATTGTAAATATTTTGAGTGTGTTTGATAGCTACACCTGTTTCTGAGAGAATGTTTAGTATGTGTGTGGGGTGTCTGCTTATGAGTGCTAGTGCCCTTGTGAGCTGCTTCAAGTGAGTGCTGGGAACCAGACTGTAACATCCTTTGTGCTCTTGACCAATGAGCCCACACCACTCTAAGGAAGATTATTTTCTATGCTTAGCCATATTCTTCTTTAAAGTTACTTGCTTAGATAAGAATGTTGTTTTTGTTTCTTAAGATTTATTTGACAGACAGATGTGAGTTCTAGGCCAGCCTGGTCTACAGATCAAGTTCCAGGACAGGCTACAAAAGCTACACAGAGAAATCCTGTTTCAAAAAAAACAAAAGGGGGGGATTTCTTTATGCACTTTATGTATGAGTGTTTTGTCTGCATGTACATCTACATACCACAGGGGGGCCTTGGATCCAATTGGACTGTAGTTATAAGTTGGTTGTGATCCACCATGTGAGTGCTAAGAAGTGAACTTAGAACCTCTGAAAGAGCAACTAGTGCTTTTAACCCATGAGCCATCTCTCCAGCCTCTTACTTTTTAAATTTTTAAAAGGATTATTTACTTTTAAATGTGTGTGAGTGTTTGCCTGAATATGTGTATCTGTACGGTGTGCATGCCTGGCAGCCACTGAAACCAAAAGAGCACTTAAGAGCCATTGAAACTGGAGTTACAGTTGGTTGTAAGTCACCATGGGTGCAAAAAGGCAGCAAGTCTTCTTAACCACTGAGCAAACTCTCCAGCCCATGGATGTTCTCTTTGTTCTGAGACAGGAATCTTACTGTGTAGCTCTGGCTGGCCTGGAACTCTCCCCCTATTTAGTCCAGGTTTGCCTCTGATTCACAGATCTGCCTGCCTCTGACTCCCAGTGTTGGGATTAAAGGTGAAGACCTCCTTCCCCAGCTCAGGGTTCACTTTTTCATCAGCTACTATTAGTGCTCCTGAAATTCTCCTAGGGTTGTGTTTGTGCTGCCTGAGAAACAAATACCTTTGTGAGAAACTGTGTTATGCTGCCACCAACAGGCTGGCTTTCCTCTTTATTAGAGCGATGCTGCCAAATCAGTCAGTTAATGTTTATTTATTGACTTTGAGACAGTCTCTCACTATATAGCCTTGGCTGACCTGGAAGTCAATGCATAGACCTATTTTGTGTGTCCATGTGACTGTGGTGACCCATGGAAGCCAGAGGCACCAGTGCCCTTGGAGCTGGAGTTTACAGGCAGCTGTGCACCACCTGGGGTGGGTGTTGTAAATCAAAATCATGTCCTTTGCAAGAGCACTACAGGTTCTTAGCCACTGAGCCATCTCTGTAGCCTCCAAGGTGTAAATTATTTTTATTTCATTATTTTCTGTGTTTAGCCTGAATATATGTATGTCTGTGCCACTTGTGTGCCCAATGACCATGGAAACTGGAAGAGGTTGTCAGAACAGTTGTGAGCCACCATGTAGGTGCTTGAAATCAAACCTGAGGCCTCTGGGAAGTGGAGCCATCCCTCTTCACCCCAGCTCCCAAACTGTAAATTTTAACCTAGATGCTTCTAAAATAATAGACCAGTCTTCTGGCAGTTGAAACAACACAAAGATTCTAAGTGTTTCTTCTCCATCAAATGCTGGTTTGTTTGTCTGTTTTTTGAGGCAAAGTCTCCAAAGGTAGCTCCCTTAGATCCCCCTGTCCACTCCCAAATACCTGGATTAAAGTCACGTGACCAAATCTGGCTTTGCTTTTTGTTTTGTTTTACTTTGTTTGAGACTGGCTTTAAACTCCAGATCATAAGAGTTGATTTTGTTTTGTTTGTTTGTTTTTGAGACAGCCCTGGCTGTCCTGAAACTCACTCTAGACCAGGCTGGCCTAGAACTCACAGAGATCACAGCCTCCGGGATATGGGAGGATTAAAGGTGTGCGCCTTTTTTTTTGTTCTCCAATTTTAATCTTTTTGCCTCTACCACCTGAGAGGTGGAATCACAGTCACACACCGTCATGCCTGTTTCATGTAGTGCTGCCAGGACTACTTGTATGCTAGGCAAGCATTCTACTAATTGAGCTTCATCCCAGCCCCAAGTTTTGTTTTTTTTTTTTTCCCAACAAAAAATGTGGTTAAACGACTTTGGGATCACAATATACCTTTAAAACAGGGATTCTAGAAGTCCCTTACCCAACTGCCACGTTGCTCCTATTAACTATTTTTTCTTTCTTTTTTTTTTTCTTTTCTTTTTTTTGGAGGGATGGGTCTTTCTGTGTAGTTCTGGCTGGCCTAGAACTCACTATGTAGGCCTGGCTGACCCCAAACTCGACAGAGATCTGCCCTCTTCTGCCTTCTTAGCTGGCTGGGATTAAAGGGGTGTGTGTGTACGTACGTACGTACACGTACTCGGGTGCATGCACGCCTTATTTGCCAGTCACAGTGGTGGGTTTTTTTTTTTTCCCCCTCTTGGGTAGGCTGTAGGGGGGAGTCTGGGCCTCACTATGTATGCTAGGCCAGTCCTGAACTCACTAATCCCCTGGAGGCCAAAGAGCCTCCAGATTATTTATGACGGAGTAGGAGCCACACCTGCTTTTGAGTTTGTTTATCTTAAAAAAATAATTACTGTAGGCTCTTACTACATTAGTCCTGGTTGACCAAGTATAAGCTGGCCTAGAACTCAGAGTGTACGTGCCTTTCCCTCCTTAGTGCCAGGAATAAAAGCTTGCACCAACAGGCCCCATCTTTCTCCTTTTTGAGATGGAATATTTATTGCAGTGTTTAAGTAATCCTCTTAACTCAGCCCTCCAAATATCTGGGGTTGCAGAAGTAACCCTACCACTGTCAAATATTTAGGGTTTTTTTCTCATTAAGTATTTTTTGTTGAGTAATGGATTTTACACACACACACACACAGATGATTTTGTAAAAATTATCCTGCCAAGGCACATTTAACTTGTTTCCTGATGTTGATTTACTATGTATAGTACTTGGGTGTCTCATATATGGGGGTGGGGTACTGTAGGGAATACAAGGAAAAATTGATTATGATGTTTCCCTAGTAGGGATTTAAAGTCTCATCTGAAATGCATGGTATGTAACTATACACATCATAGCCAGGTGTGGCAATGCACACATTTAATCCCAGCTTTCAAGATGCCAAAGCAGGCATCCTGAATCTCTGGATACATAGAGGGGGGAAAAAGTGTCGGGAGGTGTGGGGGGGTGAGGGGTGGGGATGGAGAGATGACTTAGTGGTTTAGGGTACTTGGTCTTGCAGAGGAACTGGTTCATTCTTTTTTCTCTCCTGGAAATTGAACTCAGAGCTTCATATGCAGTCAAGCACCTTACAATTCAGCTATATTCCCAGCCATTTGTTTTTGGTTTTTAGGATTTCTTTTAAACATTTATTTATTATATATACAATGATCTGTCTGCATGCATGCTTGCACACCAGAACAGGGCACTGATCTCATTACAGATGGTTATGAGCCACCATATGGTTGCTGGGAATTGAACTCAGGACCTCTGGAAGGACAGCGAGTGCTCTTACCCTCTGAGCCATCTTCTCAGCCCGGTTTTTAGGATTTATTTTAATTGTCGGTTTTCAGGTATGTACACATGAGCCATCTGACTTGGGTGCTAAGAACCGAACTTAGGTCTTCTGCAAGAGTAGTGTGTAGTACTATATGCTCTTTTTTTTTTTTTTTTTTTTTTTTTTTTTTTTTTTTTCGAGACAGGGTTTCTCTGTGGCTTTGGAGGCTGTCCTGGAACTAGCTCTTGTAGACCAGGCTAGTCTTGAACTCACAGAGATCCACCTGCCTCTGCCTCCCAAGTGCTGGGATTAAAGGCGTGCGCCACCACCGCCCAGCAAACTATATGCTCTTAACAGCTGAGTCTCATGTAGCCCAGCCTGGCCCTACACTATAGGTACCCAAGACTTGGAACTTCTTCTGCCTCTGCCTGCCCTAGTGTTGGGATTGCACAGTGTACACCAGCATGCCCAGTTTTAGACTGTGTTGAGGATCATACTAGACCTTGAGCCCAGAACTTTGTACGCTAAACAATCTGCTGGCTGGGGTACATCAACAGACTTTAAAAAAAAAACTGCATAATTACACTTGTGTGTTTGTGTCTGTGTGTCGGTCAGAGGGCAGTTTACAAGAGTCAGGTTCCCTTGTGTCCATCCCTGGTATCAAACTGAGGCCATCAGTCTTGGCACCAAGTTATCTTTTCCATCCTGTTCTGGTTTTTGAGACTATCTCCTCATATACTCAGGCTCCTCCTCCCCCGTGCTGGGAGGCTTGTACCACCACAGTGGGGGAGAAATTTTTGGAAGTACATTGCCTTTTCTTGTTTGCCTTTTGTCTGTTACATGTTGCACCATCTCATAATGTCTCAGATTTACAAAAAAGGGATTTCACTGTGTGGGCTATTTATAATTCCTTTTTGAGTTCTGGCTGAACTGAAACTCACTAATCTAGACCAGGCTGGCCTTGAATTCACAGAGATGCATCCAGCTGCCTCAGCTGGAATTAAAGACATGCTTCACTTCACCTGGTTCTATAATCCTGGTTATGGTCAGTATTACGGAGAATGTTAGTGTCACTCAGAAAAGTCAGGCATGTAATCACATAAAACTAAACACTCAGGTGAGCTGTGACACACAGCAATCTTCCAGCTTCAGCCTCATGGGGTTTCAATATGAGCCAGCACATCCAGCTTTGCTTCTAACCTCATTATAGATAATTTTAATAAATAGGTTTTTAAAAAGAGGCTCTACAGAGTTTAGGTCCTTAAAAGCTTGTAGAAAATAGCACTGTAGTTGCCTAAGGTTACACCTAAGTTAGTGAGGTTAGACCTCATACAGTTGAAACGAGGTTAGTAATGTGTGTGTGATTTTACTAACTGCTAAGTTCTTTTTTTGTTTGTTTTGTTTTTCAAGAGAGTTTCTCTGTCCCTGGCTGTCCTGAAACTCTCTGTAGACCAGGTTTGCCTTGAACTCGCAGAGATCCATCTGCTTCTGCCTCCCAAGTGCTGGGATTAAAGATATGAGCCACCACTTTCTGGCCCTACTGAGTTCTTATGCTTTGTTATAGCCTGCAATTCTAGGTGGAGGATCTTGGTAATTGAAATGGTTTCCAAGAAGATGTGGGATGCTTTTTCTTCTGTTATCTTCTGCATTTGTAGGGAATCTGTATAGACTCGGACACATTTGAATCCTAGGCAGCTTTTTGCTTTGTTGTGGGGGATCACAAGCCTTACACTTGCTAAGCTCACGCAATTCTTCCACTGGGCTACATTTTTTTTTTTTTGGTTTTTCGAGACAGGGTTTCTCTGGTGTGGCTTTGGAGCATATCCTGGCACTCGCTCTGGAGACCAGGCTGGCCTGAAATCACAGAGATCCACCTGCCTCTGCCTCCCGAGTGCTGGGACTAAAGGCGTGCGCCACCAACGCCCGGCCCACTGGGCTACATTTAGCTAGTTCTTCTGTATACCATATAGCAGTCAATTCAGTGGGGTGTGGAATGTGTTGAACTGTCTCCATTGCTGTTCTCCCCATGCTCTCCTCATAGCTGTGGCTCAGAGTATAGCAGAGTCCTCTTCGAGACCAACCATATTTACACCCAAGAAATAGTTACTATCTTCTGGCTTGCCAAAAAGTGACTTTTATTGTCCTGCTCAGAGATCAGGGGATGGGACAATGGGCTCTGGCCAGTTATGTGCAGCTGAAGGAAGCGTCTACAAATACCCCTTACTGCTTCTTCATCTACAGTGCAGCACTAGGTACTAGGGAGTGTTGGTAGTGTCTTAGCTCACATGTTAGCAAATGCTCAGGTGATGGTGCTGCTGTTTGTTGGTGTCTAGAAACTGCTAATCATGCTTGCCTGTAATCCCTTAAAGTTGCTGGCCTAATTTAGCTTGTTTTAATATGTGGTTTTAGAGAATTAAAATTTGTTTCCTCGGCAAAGTCAAATATAAACGGTAGCCCAACACTTTCTAGTCTGTGTGGTTTCTTTATCTTTGATGTGCTTTGCAGATAATCATGGGTACAAGCTGAAGTTAATGGAAAATACGAAGCTACCCCTCTAGAACTGTAAAATGAGGACAGTGGGTCAGAGTTGACCTTCAGTGAATAAGATAAATGTTTAAAATCTTTACGTTGTGGGAGCTGGGGAGACAGATAAGTCTGTGATAGAGTGCTTGTATGTATGAGACCCTAATTTATCTCCCCCCACCCCACATCAAAGGATCCCTTTCAGGGCAGGAATCTTGATCCCTATACTAGCCACAGGGCCTAGACTGACTTCATGTGTTTGTTTGATAGTTGTGAACATGCTAGGGGAATGTGGTGGTGATGAATTCTTTGAGAGTTGGCTTTAGTTTTCTAATCTAAGTTTTTTGGTTGTCTTACAGATATTTTATGCATGGGGTTTGTAAGGAAGGAGATAACTGTCGATACTCCCATGACCTCTCTGACAGTCCATATGGTGTCGTGTGCAAGTATTTTCAAAGAGGGTACTGTGTTTATGGAGACCGCTGCAGGTAAGGATTTGTTTACAAACTGTCTTTTGTTCAAGGGTGGGTTGAGGAGGAAATGAAAATAAAACATAATTCTAGTAGCTTTGTATGTATAATTCTAGTAGCATTATACATAGTATTCTAAGAGTGTTTATGCTCTGAAAAGTACTTACTGGACCAGCTGTGGTGACACATGCCTATAACCAGATACTGGAGACTGGAGTTGAGGATAGCAAGTTTGAGGGTATAGCTTAGTGGTCGTGTACTTGCCTAGTGTACTTAGTGTGCTTAGTGGACTTGCCTAGCATGGCAGAGTTCTGGGCTCACCCCCCAGGTACTGTCAAGAAGAGGAATATTTCCTAGGAATATTAGTACACTGCTAAAACTGTGTCACATGTGACACAGTCATTTGTGATGTGGCTCTTGGCAGAGACTTTGGTCCCTTACTAGTGGCTCTTTCTCTAGGGCTGTTGCCATGTCCTTAGCATTGAAGAAAGCTGCCAATCTAATCTCTAAGGACATGGCAGCCAAACTTTTACACATAACTGTATCACATGTTAAAGTATGTTTGGAATATGGTGGTTAAGTTTATTTGCAAAATCTAGCCCCCCCCCAAGACAGGGTTTCCCTGTGGCCTTGGAGGCTATCCTGGAACTAGCTCTTATAGACCAGTCTGGTCTCGAACTCACAGAGATCCGCCTGCCTCTGCCTTCTCAGTGCTGGGATTAAAGGTGTGTGCCACCACTGCCCGGCGGTGGTTAAGCTTATTAATGTTTGTAGAACAGAGTCTTCAGACTTAACTTCTTTAAGTGTGGTGAAGATGAATTTGTATGTGTTGGTCTATGCCTATTAATGCCAAGATTTAAAAAGCTAAGACAGAAGGATTGGCATGGCCAGCCTGGACTATAGTGCAATAAACAAAAAACCTCAAAAACACGAACATTAAAATAAAGCACAGGCAGATGTCTTGTGAGTCTGAGGCTAGCCTGGTCTACATAGTATGTGTCCAGGCTAACCAGGACTATATAGTGAGACCCTGTCTCAAAAAATGGGAGGAAAAAAAGCAGAGATTGGTGTGAAGTTTGTAGACTGGGTTAGTTTTGTGTAGTTATCCTCTACTAGTGTGAATTATGAGTGAGATGGGCCTTGGGCATTTAGAGTGGCACATGAATCCCTCACCCACTCCTTCCTTTTAAATTCTGGGGATGAAACCCAGGGCCACATCATTCATAAACTCACTCGTTTGCCTAAAACTATTTAACAGCCTAAGCTCAGGAAACAACATAAGCTTAGGTAGGAGTACTCTAGAATACCCGGAATACCTCTCAAGTATTTGCAGGCCAACAGGGGTTTGTTACTAAGCAGTCTCTGCCATTAGGCATGGTATTGCTGTCATAATCCTGGCACCTGATTTGTTAGCAGTAGTGGTATGTTGAAATTGAATAAAGCATATCTTTCCAAATTAATAACTCAATGCTTAAGACAGTAAGCATTTATTGTCATCTCTGGAGGTTCTAGTCCAGAGATTTTAGGGGACAAAGTGACTCCAGCCATGTTGAAGGGAAGAGGTATTGGGTGGGGAAGAGTCTTGGATATGCTTGAAACCACCACACTAGGATAAGACTGGTAGCCAGTGCCACAGCCACATACAAATGGATGGATGGATGGAAGATACATCATACATACATACATACATACATACATACATACATACATACATATCATACCATGTAAGATTTGTCTATCACAGCCCCAGGCAAAAGATGAGTGGATAGACAGATGGATAGAAAGATAGACGGATGGATAGGTGGGTTGGGTAGGTAAAAAGAAACCACTATGCTGGGTAAGACTTGTAGTCAGTATCACAGCCATAGATAGATAGATAGATAGATAGATAGATAGATAGATAGATAGATAAATAGATGCAGGCAGGCAGGCAGGCAGGCAGGCAGGCAGATACACACACACACTATTAGATTCAAATGCTTAGAAGTTATCCTTACCTGAATTTATTTGTAAGGATCTGGATTTGTAAGGATCAGGTAAGCCCCCCCCCCCATAACTAACTATTAGGGGTCAGACATGGATCCCTTGATATCTGAGCCTTTTGTGGTTTCAGAGCTTAAAGGAGGAGGTGTTGTCAGGGTAGCATCCTTTGGGGCGAAAGAACAGTTCTTTGCAGGACAGTTTCTTTTGGTGTTATAGGCAAGGCTCATTGTAGGAAAGTTAGTTCCAGTCAGTGGAGAGTTATGGCCCACAGTGACTTGGGGAAGCTGAGAGCTGTGGAGAGTAGACCATGGGACAGAGTGAGGGAACTGTGTGCATACGGTGATGTACTCATGTGGAGATCAGAGGACAACTTAGGAACTTAAATTCTCCTCCATCACATGTATGGGTCCCAGGAACTGAACTCAGGTCATCAGGCATGGTGGCAGGTTACCTTTATCCACTGAGCCATCTTGCCAGTCCCCATTGAAGTTCTTTATATAGGAAGTTATACTATATTGATACTGAATATGAAAGAAAGCATGATACTTAGCTGTTTTCTCAGCATTATTTCATCACTTAATACACTAAAAGAATCAGCAATTTGTGACATCCTATTATATAATTTAGTAGCTGTAATAAACAGAGTCTCTTGTTGGTGGCTCATGATTCTAGTAGACATGAGTGTACAGTTTTTGGTGACTCAGGCTTTCTTATGCAATACCAGATGTAGATGATAGATAAACTAGTGGATATAGCAGTCTTCCAGCTGCAACTTTATCTTGGGTGACAATTTTAATTTTATGCAGCTTACGTTGTGTTAAGTGATATGTCTTGAGCTGGGCATAGTGGTGCACACCTTTAACCACAGAGGTAGAGCCATGTGAGTAGATGTCTTGAATTCTAGGCAAGCCTGGCATAAAAGCAAATTCCAGGACAGATGGCGCTACACAGAAAACCCTGTCTTGAAAAACCAAAACAAAACCAAAAAAAAAAAAAAGGGAAGGGGGAAAAGAAAAAAGGAAAGAAAAGAAAAAGATGTGTCTTTTAAAGCCATTTTAAAATGTCAAAGCCAGCTACATGTAGTGGCACACATGACTACAACTTTAATTCTGTACAACTTATATTGTATTAAGGGATGTCTTGAGCTAGGTAAAGTGGTGCAGACCTTTAATCTTAGCATTCTGGAGGCAGAGGCAGGTGAATAGATCTCTTCAAGTTTGAGGCCAGCCTGGTCTACCCGGTGAGTTCCAGGGCAGCCAGAGCTATATAATGAGATGCTGAAAAAACCCAAACCAAATTCAAACAAAATATCATGCATACAGATATTCTGCATGCATGCCAGAAGAGGGCACCAGATCTCATTACAAGTGGTTGTGAGCTACCATGTGGTTGCTGGGAATTGAATTCACATCGTCTGGGAGAGCAGACAGTGCTCTTAACCTCTGAGCTATCTCTCCAGCCCCAGATTTTTGGTTTTGCTTATTTGGATTTTCCTTTTTTTTTTTTTTTTTTTTTTTTTTAAGATCTCCAAAGTGGTGGCAGAGGCACTTGCTACTAATATCGTGCTTAACTGGTATCCATTTCAGAACAGTCTCCTTTCTTACAGAGACCTTAACTTCATTCATGCTGATTTGACACAGTTCCTAGTACTTGGTAGGTGTTTACTACCAGGTAATGAGAAAACAGGTTAATTGCTTGAACATATTTACCTTTTTTTGTTGTTTTTTTTGTTTGTTTGTTTGTTTGTTTGTTTTGGTTTCTTTTAGTCTGCCTTGAGGTTGGGTGCATGGTAGGAAGTAGAACTCAATTAGAAGTCATGGTAGTCCAATTGACTTCAAATTGCAATAATCCTCCTGCCATGACCATGTGCTAGTATCATGCAGGCACACCTTATTAAATATTGTTTTGAGGGGCTAGAGAGATGGTTCAGTGGTTAAGAGTGTTGGTTGTTCTTCCAGGGGTCCTGAGTTCAAGTCCTAGCAGTCACATAGCAGCTCAAAACTGTAACTCCAGTTCCAGAGGATCCAACACCCTCACATAAACATACACATGCTAAACAGCAATATACATGAATAAAAATAAATCATTTAAGAAATTTGTTTTGAGCCTGGTGGTGGTGTTGTACACCTTTAATCCCACCCCTGGGAGGTAGAGACAGGTAGAACTCTTGAGTTCGAGGCTAGCCTGGTCTACAAAGTAAGTTCTAGGACAAGCTCCAAAGTTACACAGAGAAACACTGTCATTGGAGGCAGTATTTCAGGAAGTTTCAGAGGCTGGCCTCAAACATGGACTGCTCTTGCCTCAGTCTCCCAGACAGCTGACATTGCAAGTATGTGCCATCATCCCAGTTGTACTTAAGTTTGTAAAGTTTGCTAAGTCTTGGTCTCATGCCTTGATGAGCAGTATGACATCACAGTAAGGCTTTCTAGACACACCATCCTGAGCTTCATCCACTCCTGACTTAAGTTAGACATCCGGCCGACAGCTTAGCTCAGTACTGGCCTAGATGCACAAGGCCATGGTTCAGTCCACAGCACTACGGGGTTGAAAGAGACAAGGCCAGGTATGTTGACATGCTTGTTGTCCCATAGTTTGAGAGGCTATGGCAGGAGGATCCATGCATTCAAGACCACATGAGGTACATAATGATCATGAGGCTAGCCTGGGTTACATAACCAAACCATCTCTGAAAGTTGTCTGGGACTGGAGAGATGGCTCAGCAGTTAAGAGCACTGGCTCTTGGAGATTACCTGAGTTTGGATCCCAGCTCCCACATCAGAGAGCTCACAACTGCTTGTTACCTCTGGCCTAGGGATCAAAGTGCCTCTTGTAGCCCTTCTGGACACCCACACCCACCACACAGACATACATAAACAAGAATAAATCTTGACAAGTTTTCAGGTGCCTCACAGTCATGTTCACACTGATAATTGAGTCCAGGGACTCTATGTAGCTGGACAGTAACTGCTTACTTTTGTGTGTGTGTGTGTGTGTGTCAGATATGAACACAGCAAGCCACTGAAACAGGAAGAAGTGACTGCTACAGATCTGAGTGCAAAACCATCCCTCGCTGCTTCCTCAAGTCTCTCTTCGGGAGTTGGATCACTTGCTGAAATGAATCCAGGCGAAGCTGAGTCAAGAACCCCAAACTTTGCAACTGTAGGAGCAGGTTCAGAGGATTGGGTGAATGCCATTGAGTTTGTACCTGGGCAGCCCTACTGTGGCCGTAGTAAGTATTGTGAGGACCCTGTAAAGTGCAATCAAAGGGCTAAGTGACAGGCCACAGTGAACTCAGTTTCAGTTTTCCTGTTTCCAGTTTTTGAGTTTAACCTACTGTTAATACTTTAGATCGGGTTATCCAAGACTTAGAGATGAAGTAAAAGAAAATTTTTGAACTCCAATAAAATGAATTCATGTTTAAAAACTGAAGTGTCTCCGAATGCTGTCCCCCGCCTGCTCCTGGTGGTGCTGGGATCAAACCCTGGCTTTGCACATGCTAGACAAATGCTTTACCATTAAGCTAACACTCAGCCCACCACCAGTCGTGTTTTGGTTTGGTTTTTTTGACACAGGGTCTCTGTTAGTTCAGATTCCTCAAGTGGTGGAGGATGACCTTGAACTCCTGATTCTCCTGGTTGATTGATCCACCCCACTAACCAATACTTACTAATATTACATCTCAATTAAATTCACAAGCAGAACTGGGCTTGGTGCCACACACCTGTAATACCAGTTTTGGAGACGCTGAGGTGGGAGGATTGCTGAGTTCAAGGCCAGCCTGGGTTATTCAGATCCTTACCAAAAACAGAGCTGGAGAGTGGGGTGCACACCTGTAACCCCATCACTGGATACTCTGAGGTAGGCAGATAGCATGTACTCAGCCAGACTGGACTATATAACCCTGTCTCAAAAAACCAAGGGGAAAAGGAAGTGAAAATGTATTTAGTAGGCTGACTTTAGGTTTCATTGAAGTGTTTGTTGTCTGTTACCTTATAGTTCATATTTGTGCCTTAAGTATTTGGACCTTTACTACCATCTTAAACATTTTCAGCTGCCCCTTCCTGCACTGAAGTACCCCCGCAGGGCTCAGTGACCAAGGAAGAGTCAGAGAAGGAGCCAGCTGTGGCGCAGACAAAGAAGCAGCTCTGCCCCTATGCTGCAGTGGGAGAGTGTCGCTATGGGGAAAACTGTGTGTATCTCCACGGAGACTCCTGTGACATGTGTGGCCTGCAGGTCCTGCACCCAATGGATGCTGCCCAGAGGTCACAACACATCAAAGTAAGTGCTTAAAGAGGCTTCTACCGAGTGCGGATGTGTTTCCCCCAGGGTTTTTTAGAGTGTTTTGTCCAAGTCCTGCTTCCAACCGCGCACGTGCAGAGTCATGTCCCTGTGTAATCCCAGCATTGTGGAGGCCACAGGCAAGAGAGTCTGAAGAGTGTGGCTGTAGTAATACAGTTCCTAAAGAGTTCTGTTTCAGAACCTCAGACTGGGTTTTAAAGAGGTGTGGTTTTGTTGATTTTGTTTCGTTTTTTCTTTATCCTTTTTTACTAACAATTTTTCTGAGGTTAATATTTTTATAATTCTGTTGATATGCATATTTCACTGCTTTTTAATATATTCATAACATTCTCCAGTTATTACCCCAATCCTAAAGTCATTTTCATCCCCAAGGAAACCCGCTACCCACTTAGTCGTCAGTCTCTGTTCTACTTTTCCTTGCTCTTCCTGGCGAGGATGTGTCTACTTTGTTTCTCTAGGTGTTTCATCAATTCTAGATGATTTATGTAGCCAGATCTTTCAGTATATATGACCTTCAGTGACTGGTTCCTCTCATTTAGCATGATGTTTTCAGGGCTTTCCTTGTTGGAGGGTGTGTCAGTACTTCACTTTCTGGTTGCATGCTGGTTGTGTGGCTGTTACACATTTGTTTTATGTGGCATGTTTACATGTGGGTATGTTTCCACGAAGGCTGGAGGTTAAACATTGCGTGTCTTTTTCTGTTGTTCTCTACCTTAATGTTTTAGTTTTTTTGAGACAGTAGCTTTGGAGTCTATCCTCTCTGCAAGACCAGGCTGGCCTCAAACTCAGAAATCCGCCTGCCTCTGGCTCCATGTGCTGGGATTAAAGGCGTGCGCCACCACCGCCTGGCTGTATTCTACCTTACTCTTGAGGCAAGGTCTCTCACTCAGTCTAGAGTTTACCAGTTGGATTGCCTGCCTATCCATCTCCATGGCTCAGGGCTGGCATGACAAATGGCTTTCAGTTGCATGCTGAGAGTCCAAACTTAGGTGCTTGTATGATGAGCAGTTTGCTGACTGAGTAATCCTCCCAATCCCAATACTGAGTTTTTCTATTAATTACTTGATAGATATTTGGATTATTTCCATGTTTTGGTACAAATATTTCGTTTTGTTTTTTTTTTTTTGTTTTTTTTTTACTTTTTTAGTGGGTGTGACTACTATATGAACATTTCTGTTTTGTGAACGTGTCTTTATTTTAAATATTCTTTAAAAATTGTTTTCATGTTTACTCATTGTGAGGAGCGTTGTATGTCACAGTACATATGTGTAGAGTCAAAGGCCAACTTGGATGATGGCTCTCTTCTTCCATCATGTGGAGCTCAGGGGTGGAGCTCATCTTGTCAGGCCTGGCAGTGGGTGCTGACCTACTAAGCCATATATATCAGGCTGGCCTGGCTGTGGTCATCCTTTGGAAGTATAATAATCAGTGGTCAGCTAATAATTCTGCTTAGCACTTCTGAATATCTGACTGGCTTTGTGTAGCGCTGTCCTGTTTATATTGCCAGTGACAAAGCATGAAGATTTATTTATCCATGGTTTTCTGTGTGTGTCTCTTCACCACAAATGTGCAGTGCCGACAGAGGCCAGAAGAAGGCGTCAGATCTCCTGGAACAGGAGTTATGGAGCTCAATTGCCTCATGGTTTTGGAGAATTGAACCAGGTCCTTTGAAGGAGCACCCAGTACCCTTAAAATGCCATCTCTCCAGCCTTTCGTGTGTGCTCACACATGCCACAGCCCTCTGTAGAAGGAAGTCGGGACAGTTGGTTCTGAGGAACTGTTTCCCCCACCTCTTCATGTATGGGTTGCTAGGCTGTGTGGTCAGTGTCCTTTGATAATAGCATCATTCATACAGTTTCAAGAGTGGATGGGGATGGGTAAAGAAAATAGAACTCAAGACTATTACTCAGCAGTAAAATAAACAAACAGGTAACCTTGAAAATACAGTAAGCCAATGAAGCTAATCTCATAGCCGCAGAATTGACAGACCACAGAATAATGGTTGCCCACGAGTAACTGTTAGGGTTATGGGGTTATGAAGAATAATGAGAACATTCTTATAGTAACAGGTGGCTTAGCCTTCTTGAAAGCATCTGAGTTAATTCCTAGCACCTATATCTTGTGACTTACAGCCATCTGTAACTCCAGTCCAGGGAGATCCAACTCCTGGCCTCTATTAGCACCTGCATACACCACACACACTCAGCACACATACTTTAAAAAAACCAAACCTTAAATTTTAAATGTTAATTGTTGTACTTCTCTGAAAGCACCAGAGATTATTTAATTGCATATGTTAAATGGGTGAATTGTGTGGTGTGTAGATTTTTTCAGTAAAGTTGCCTTCCTGTTCTGTGTGTGTTTAATTTTAATTTTTAAGGACAGTCCCTCTTGGTATTGCCCTTGCTGACCTGGATGGAGCTCATTGCATAGATGAGGTTGGCAGCACCTCAGATTTGTGGGATTCTTCTTGCTTCTGCCTCCGCCTGCCTCTGCCTCCCAAGTGCTGGGACTAATGGCATGCACCACCACCACCGCCTGGCCATCTTATTTGTTCTTGTTGTTTGCTTTTGGTTTTGAGTCAGAGTCTCTCTACATAGCCCTGGCTGTCCTGGAACTTGTAATGTAGACCAGGCTGTTGTCAAACTCAGAGATCTGCCTGCCTCTGCCTCATAGCAAATGGATTAAAGGTGTGTGCCACCATACCTGACTATTTTTATTTTTTTGGAGACGAGGTTTCATGTAGCATGGGGTTAGCCTATAGAACTCTTGCCCCTTCTGCTTCCACCTCCCAAGTGTTCAGTATCTTGAAATGAAGGTTTTATTTCTTGTTTTTCTATTATTCGTCCAGTAACTGAAACATTAACGAGGTTGGTAGGCTCTTTGATGGAGAGACGTGTGGTTGAGAGCTCCACAAGTCTGGAGTACAGGGAATTGGATAACTTCTTCAGATCCTGGAAGTTGAGCCCTCACAGTGACTATAGTGATGTGAGGCAACTCCATTGGCTGCCTGGCCCTGCGCTTGCTGACAATGCCTTCTAGGTCAGACTGGAGACCGTCTCCATCTCAGGACTGCAGCAGCCTGACTGTGCCTCTTGTCTCTCCCTTCTAGTCTTGCATCGAGGCCCATGAGAAGGACATGGAGCTCTCTTTTGCTGTGCAGCGTAGCAAGGACATGGTATGTGGGATCTGCATGGAGGTGGTCTATGAGAAAGCCAACCCCAGCGAGCGCCGCTTTGGGATCCTGTCCAACTGCAACCACACCTACTGTCTCAAGTGTATCCGCAAATGGAGAAGTGCTAAGCAATTTGAGAGCAAGATCATAAAGTGAGACTCCTCCCCAATCTTCGTTTGTGCTTTCTATTTTCGGGAAGAATTTAGTATCTTGTGCCAACTTCCAACCAGAAGGACCACATTTAAATGCATGTATTTTATCATGAACCTGGGTGTTCTAATTGGGATTCCTTCTTTGTACTTCAGCTAGTTGCTAGGTTAGTCCATCTTGTCTATTTTATTTGAATGAGGAAACCCTGTGTATCAGTTAGTAGACTCTTCGTGCTTTTGGAGGAGATTGTGTTTAATGGATGAGATAGTTTAGGCTTCGTGAACAAACTTAACTAGCTCTGAATGTATATTTCCTGGCGTTTTACATTTTCCACTTTCCTATTTCATCCAATAAGCTAGCCAATAATCACCATCCTTTAAAAACTGTTCTCATAACTGAACAAAAGACACACAATCCAAACAGAGCAAAGTTACAAGAAATAAATTTATTTAAATGAAAGGAGTCTGTGTGAAATGTCTTCTTTTGTTTTTTTTTGTTTTTTTTTTTTAACTCAAGTTTTGTTTTTGTTTTTTGAACTGGCTAGCCATTGAGTTGATTTATGAAGGAGTTTTGTCTTCCCTCCAAAGAAAGGATCAGTTGTGACTTTATGGAACCCCTTTCTGAAAATGCCCACGTGCTTGTCAGTTAATCTAAGTCTGGAAGTGACACACCAGGGTGTGTCATGAAGTGCAGGCCTAGAGAGGGACTGTGCATTGCAGCCTGTTCCTTGTTTCCCAGGTCCTGCCCCGAATGCCGGATCACATCTAACTTTGTCATTCCCAGTGAGTACTGGGTGGAGGAGAAGGAAGAGAAGCAGAGACTCATTCAGAAATACAAGGAGGCCATGAGGTATGAGCAGCCTGGCCCACCCGGACAGCAGCGCTGCGCTGTGTACTCCACCTCCTTCCCACCCTTCCTGACTCCCCAGGGTGGTTTCTCTTGCCACCCCATTACTGCTTGCCCAGTTTGTCTCTTGCTTTGAACTTTGAACACAGTCCTTTTACAAGGCAGTCTCTACTCTAGCCTGTAGAGGGATTCTAGCTCATTCCAGGTCTTAAGAGTTAGTTGCCTGATGAAGACCTGTGTATTGGGATTCTAACAGATTATCACTCCCGGTCTTAGTGCTGGAAAACAGTGTACATGTAAGCAGAGATGCTTCGTGTTTAGAGCAGGCACGCGTTTCTAAGGACACATGTTTGGGGGGCTGTGTACAGACATCTTGGCTCTGCCCCTGTTTAAAGAAAAGTCAGGCCTGAAATCCACTGTGAATAAGGGTTGCGGTATTTTCCTTTCCAGCAACAAGGCGTGCAGGTATTTTGATGAAGGACGTGGGAGCTGCCCATTTGGAGGGAACTGTTTTTACAAGCATGCGTACCCTGATGGCCGTAGAGAGGAGCCACAGAGACAGAAAGTGGGAGCATCAAGCAGATACCGGGTAACTCTCGATGTTTTCTCAAAGGAGGGGAAATACCTATCTATCACACTGTCAGTGGAGCCGTGCACATGCTGGGGTAGGGGAAGAATGAATGATACTCAGGTCTGGGAGGGAGGCCAGAGTAAAGGAGTCACACCTCAGGAAACCGGGAGGGGAAGGAAAGGAAGCTGCTCAGAGCCCTAGCCAACCATGCTGGCTGCAAATAGCCAGAGGGGAGGCATTGGTAAGGTGGACTAACTGAGAAGTCTGGTTCGCCCGCCATGCCCTCTGGGCCACACGGTTGCCTTATAAGCCACAGGATAGAAGACACTGCTGGACAGTGCCACCCCTATCATGGCCTTGTTTCTTACAGGCCCAACGAAGGAGCCACTTCTGGGAGCTCATTGAGGAGAGAGAGAACAACCCCTTTGACAACGACGAAGAGGAGGTTGTCACCTTTGAGCTGGGCGAGATGTTGCTTATGCTTTTGGCTGCAGGTGGGGACGACGAGCTGACAGACTCTGAGGACGAGTGGGACTTGTTTCACGATGAGCTGGAGGACTTTTATGACTTGGATCTATAGCAGCTTGCGTGGCGTGTGAACTGGTCTGCGGAGCCTCAGACAGTAGCTGTCCCCTGTGCTGTGTGGCAGTGCGTGGCTCTCATAGGCAGGCCTCTCAAACTCCAGGTGCTGTTGTGATCACTACTACCCAGGGCCTGCTCCTCTATCCCTCACCTTTCCCCAAGAGTGTGTTGTTTTCTCTGTTTCAAAAAGTTACAAAATAAATCTTAAAGTTAGTTTTTTTGTAACATGAATTTAACTGTCAGACAGTGTAGGTTTGTTGCGCCATCTGTTTTCAGCCAGGTTGTGTTCATGGACTTTGCACACTCGTTTTTTTGGAGACCCCAAGTTCAAAGGAAAAAGCACTGAGTGTGCTTTGGGGTCCAAGGATAGGGGTAATTGGGGAAAAAAGGGACCTAAGTTGGCAAGTCGCTCTCTGTGCTAGATGTAAGAGGGCTCCTTGAGGCTCCTGTGAGATCTGCACCTTTAGGATTTTCTATCTGTCCCCTACCCTGTGACCCCGTCACATGTGCTTGTCCTGCGGTGTGGACTCTTGTTTAACTGCACGCAAGGAATACTACTGAGTGACCAGAGCCAGGTGCAAATGTGTTGAGGGAGGTTGATGTGAGGAAATGTAAACCTCATGGAGGATGCAGTGGCGTTCCCTCAGTGCAGAGTTGGCAGGTAATTCCTGAGGAGCCATGGACTTGGTGGTAGAGCGTGAGCGAGCACATGAGCAGCTTCCCATCTGTGCATAGGTGCAGTATTCTTAGCCTTAGTGGGCAGACACGGATTAGTGGTTTCAGCCGTGTGTGGCAGGTAGATCATAAAGGGCCAAGCAGTGTGTCCGTAGTTGTTAACATAGCAGTGCTAGTTAGCTGTCAGTCTGTCTGTATGCTAGAGAAAAGGGATCAGCCATAGAGGTTAAATGACCTGCTTGTCCCTTATCAGTACAAGCTGGGTCTTGAACATACATTGTTTTGAATGTTTTATGGTCTAGCCTTTTCAGTTGAGGCACTTTTTGGACAAACCTTTGTCCTCGTTTGAGGGGACCTATTACGGAGGTTCTGTGTTTGGTTCTGTGTTTGTTTTGTGGGTGTCTGCCTCATTCCATCACTGAGCTTTGAAAGTAGACAGATGGATTCCAAACTGAGGTGTGGATTGTACTAGAGGAGTCATTTGCAGTAGCCATAGACCCCTTTCCCACTACAGAAAGGGGAGGGCAAAGCCACCCACAAGACAAGCAAAAGTTAAGTTGCTACAATTCCTTGATAGGAATTTCACCTTTGCATTTTGTTGCTCTGTTTCCGGAAATAACTTGAGATGCTCGGATTTGTCCCTCTGCCTTGCTTCCCTGGAACCCACCCATTCTTTCACTTAAGAAAAACAAGTCATCGTTGCAGAGGTCTCTGTATTTTGCAGCTGCCCTTTTGTAAGAAGCACTTTTCCCAAATAAAACAATTTAAAAACAAGTTGGTGTTTGTTTGTTTGTCTGACGACCTGTTTTCAAAACCACAGCTATGAGAGCTGAGAGCTGTCACTTACTTCATTCTCAGTCACAGGCTGGGAAAAGTGGGTCTCTTTTTCAAGACGTCCATCACTCTGGAGAACCTGATGGCATCTGCTGTGGGAATTCTGTCACTTATCTGCTGACCACTTATGAGGAGAGACTTGGCACAAAGGATAGATTTTTTTTTTTTTAAGATTTTATTTATTATGTATACAATGTCGTTCTTCCATGTATATCTGCACACCAGAAGAGGGCACCAGATCTCATTACAGATGGTTGTGAGCCACCATGTGGTTGCTGGGAATTGAACTCAGGACCTCTGGAAGAGCAGACGGTGCTCTTAACCTCTGAGCCATCTCTCCAGCCCAAGGGTGGAGTTCTTACTGGAGGGTACATGACTCAAATACCCAAGTAAAGAGCAGGGGAAGCAAGCTCTCTTGGAAGGTGGACCAGCTGGCAGCAAGCCATGACAGCTTGGTTTGGTTCCCCCTTTCCCTTGGGTACAAGGAGGCTAAAATGGCAGCAATGTCAGTGGTGTAGCAGCTTTGTCTGTTGTATGCTGATTTCATTGTTAATAAATTGTGGGTTGACCCCATTGGCATCAGTCTTTACCTGGTGCCCACTGTGGGGCTGAACCCACAAGCCTGAGATCGAGTCTCTTGCTCTACCAACTGAGCTAGACGGTCACATACCCTCCAATAAAAACTCCGCTCTTTGAACCAAGCTGATCCTCAACAATTGGTCAGTGGAGCAGTGATAAAATTCCCACAGCAGGCATCTGTGCTGGCTGCTGTCACCCAGATACTGTACTCTACAAAGTCACCATCTCCTGGTACCATGTGCTTGTAGTTGAAGCCTGATTCTGGTTCCTAAGTTACTGACAGGTGTAGATAGATCATCAGTAGGATTGGGAATTCGAAAGAGTCTTTGTTCTCTGTTCTTTTTCTTTTTTTTTTTTTCTTTTTTTATTTGTATGATTAAAGTCTCTTTATTCAAGAAGACACCAAGGCAAAACACAGGCCAGAGCTAGGTTATAGAACCCAGCAAGCGCGGCCAGAACAAAAGGGGCCAGGGTCCCCACGTGCAGCCCCTTAAGAAGCTCCCTTACGTCACCCCGGCTTTCCTTCACCACACCCTTATGGGCGAGTGCCGGGTCCACCTGGTACCTGTCCCAGGACTATTGGGCGGGGCTAGGGTGTCTCCCTACAATTCCCCTTTTAGTCTAAAAGAGGATTAAAACTTAATAGTGTAAAATATCCAAAACTAACAATCATAAGGGTGAAATACAAGAAGTTACAATAATCTGCTATGGTACATCCTATGTCTGTTCTAGCTAAGTCTTAAAGTCATGTGGAAAAAGTATCTAACTTGAACACCTTCTTCCAATCCCAACTCTAAACAATAAGAAGGTCATTCTTAACTAGACTTACACTACCCTAATACACAATAATGGGGAACGGGGGCGTAGCATCTTCTAGGTTACTTCCTGCTGAAATGGGACGATGATAGTCATGTGGGGGCCCTGTGGAAGAAAAAAATGCCAGTACAGGGAAAGTCTCTAATGAGTTATGTCTAGTCCATGTTAGATGAGATTTGTTTGATTGAAGATCTACGTTGAAATCCTCAACTTGATTGAAGTCATTACTCGAGGTTCTGGTTGGAGTGTCAGTCAAAACGGAGTGAGTTGGATCCAGTGCAGTTGGGGAGGTGTAGTCCAATTCCTTTTCCGGAGCATGCAGGGATTGCAGTCAGGCTGGGTCTTGTTGGCTGTATGGGACTCAAACATAAGTGTCATCAGAGAAATGTTCCCTTGTTTATGTATGTGTACCGGGAAAGGAACCTTGACGAAACTTGACGAACAACGATTATGAGAGGGTGTGAAAGAAAAAGCCAAGAAAAGCAAAGACAGTCCTCTTATTCTTCATTTATTCTGTATTACAGCAATTGGCTTCTTGATATAACACAGAAACTTTTAAATGTTGTTAAATAACATGCTTGGATTTTAGAGTAGGAAAGCCAAATCCAACTCTAAATCCAGCCTCGATTTAGTTGAATAGGGACTAGGAAATGAATAGACAGAGTTATTCGAGAGACAGCTGTAAATTTTACCGTATGGCACGTTCCTTTTGTTCGATGGTTATAGCTACGTTCTTTCCTTAAGTATCCATACATGTAGTGTCCTTTGACTTCTAGAGGGGGGTTCCTCAGAAAATACCTGTCAGTCATCCTTGTCGAGGGGGTCGTCTCCCTCAACTCAAATCTTGATCAATTTTGATGGTATCCAAAGATTTTCTTCTCCTGTGGAGACAAATGCAAAACCCCTACCCCAACGTAACACATGTCCAGGTTTCCATACCGAGGTCAGCACATCTTTGAAATACACTGGTTGGTTCAGTTCAGCAGTTTTTTCCGAAGTCCAGTGTCTTTCCGCAGCTGTCTGCCCACTGTCATTGGCATTAAGAAAGTTTAACGTTAATAAAGCATTATGTAATCTATGTTTGGGGGGTTTCGACTTACCAGCTTGCCTATGGAGCATCTCCTTAAGTGTCCTGTTAGACCTTTCGATGACTGCTTGTCCTGTAGGGTTGTGTGGTATACCTGTGACATGCTTAATGTTATAATATTTAAAGAACTGTTCCATTTTTGTGGAGACATATGCTGGAGCATTGTCAGTTTTTATCTGCGCCGGTATGCCCATAACTGCCATCACCTCCAGTAGGTGTGTAATAACGGAATCAGCTTTTTCAGAGTTGAGAGCAGTAGCCCATTGGAAACCTGAGAATGTGTCAATGGTATGATGCACATATTTCAAATTTCCAAATTCTGTAAAGTGAAAGACATCCATTTGCCAGATCTCATTCCTCCGAAGGCCTTTAGGATTACATCCTGCTGGCAGTGGAGTTTGGTTATAAAAGGAACAAGTAGGACAGTTTCTCACTATCTCCTTGGCTTGTTGCCAAGTGATGGAGAAGCCCTTCTTTAAACCCTTGCTATTTACATGATGCTTTTTATGAAATTCTGAGGCTTCTAGCACAGTGCCAATCAATAAATGATCGATCTCATCATTGCCTTGTGCCAGTGGGCCTGGCACAGATCCCAGCTGTGGTAAAATAGGACATACAAGGAAAAACGTGTGGGAACATACAAGGAAACATACAAGGAAAATCCGTATGGGATCTGATATGCGTAATGTACAGTGGATTACTTCTGTTTCTGATTGTTTCCTGTAACTGCAAGAACAATGAGGTTAGTTCAGTATTATCAGGGACGAATTCTGCAGTCTTTATGTGCAAGACGACTCTCTCTGCATATTGGGAATCAGTAACTATATTAAGAGGTTCTGTATAATCCATAAGCACCATAAGAATTGCATATAATTCTGCTTTCTGTACAGATGTATATGGACTTTGAACTACTTTACTTACCTCACCTGCTTTATAACCAGCCTTACCTGTTTTGTTAGCATCGGTGTAGAAGGTAAGAACTCCAGAAATGGGAGTTTGTCTTACTATGCGTGGAAGAATCCAAACTGTCTTTTTTATGAATTTAATTCTGTCGGTTTTGGGATAGTTGTTACTAATTGTTCCCAAAAAGTCGGTGAGAGCTATTTGCCAATATTCATTATCCTTCCATAAGGAGGAAATCTCATCATTAGTTAAGGGTACTATAATCTCTGCTGGGTCTTTCCCAGTCAACTGATGAAGTCTTAATTTGCCCTTTAAAATCAAATCAGAAATCTTTTCTATATACGTCTCTAACTTTTTGTTCTGCTTATGTGGCAGGAATATCCATTCCAATATAGTGTCTTCCCTCTGCATCAGAATCCCAGAAGGGTATTCTCTGGATGGCAAGATGACCAGAATACAGTCTAGATCAAGGTTTATCCGATCTACATGAGCATCCAATATTCTGTTTTCTACCCATTGTAGCTCTTTTTCTGCCTCAGCCGATAATATTCGTGGACTGTTTAAGTCCTTATCACCTTTTAGTGCCATTTTTAAATGCTTTAAGTCATGTCCTTCCACACCAATAATCGTCTGTAATTGAGAGATTTCTCCCAGTAGCTTCTGAAGACTGTTAAGAGTTTGATAACGGTCCCTTCTAATTTGTACCTTTTGAGGTCTGATTCTTTGTAAGTCTATCTTATATCCTAAATAGTTAATAGAATCTCCTCTTTGTATCTTTTCTGGGGCAATTTGTAAACCCCATCTAGGCAGAACCTCCTTCACCATTTTAAACATACGTTCTAAAGTTTCCTCACTAGAATCTGCTAAAAGAATATCATCCATATAATGATAAACAAGAGATTGTGGAAATTGTTTACGAATTATTTCCAAAGGTTGTTGTACAAATTGTTGACACAAGGTAGGGCTATTTAGCATCCCCTGAGGTAAAACCTTCCATTGGTATCTCCGAACTGGCTGTGAGTTATTAAGAGTTGGCACCGTAAATGCAAACTTTACTCTATCACTTTCTTGTAATGGTATAGTGAAAAAGCAGTCTTTAAGGTCAATTACTATGATCGGCCATCCTTTAGGTATTAAGGAAGGCAATGGCATTCCAGGCTGCAGAGCGCCCATAGGCTGAATTACCTTATTTATGGCTCTCAGGTCTGTCAGCATTCTCCAGTTACCTGACTTCTTCTTGATGACAAATACAGGAGAATTCCAAGGGCTGGTAGATTGCTCTATGTGACCAGCCTCTAGCTGTTCCTGTACTAACTTTTCTAGAGCCTCAAGCTTTTCAGAGGTCAAAGGCCATTGCCCTATCCAGACTGGTTCGTCTGTAAGCCATTTTAATGGCAGGGCCTTTGGTTCCTCTGAAGGCCTGTCATTTGTATTTAGTGTCTGTACAGCCCGGATAGTTGGTAACCATTTTCCATGGCATCTTACCCGATCTTTTCTACTATCCAGCGATTGTCTAGAATTCGTATCTGACACTGGAGGGATGTTAATTTGAGTATTCCATTGCTGTAATAAATCACGACCCCATAAATTTATAGCAATATCTGCTACGTAAGGTTTCAGTATTCCTAAAAATTGTACATTGGCCTCTTTAAGTGGCCATTTTTTAGGCCAACATTTCTGAGTGATTATAGTCACATCAGCTCCAGTGTCCACTAAGCCAGAAATAACTTTATTGTTAATTTTAATTTTTAACTGAGGCCTTTTATCATTAATAGAAGCTTGCCAAAATATGTGTTTGTCATTTTCACCAGTCACATGTGATTCTTCATCACTATTTAAACTACCCTCTAGAGCAGTATCATTTTCCACCATAGGCAAGGAATTATCTATTCGTCCTGCGAGAGATTGTCTTCCACTGTTACTGGGAATGATCGAACTGTTCTCGGGGCAGGGGCCTGCTTGAGGCCCCCTTCCGAGTTTCCCGGCACCAATAAGTTCCCCTGAACATCCCTAGTTGATCTGCATTCGTTAGTCCAGTGTTTGCCCTTACCACATCTCCTACATAACCCAGAGGGCAACGACCTGTCTCGTGGGGAATTGTTAGAATTTCTCTGTCTACAATTTTTCCTTGTATGTCCTATTTTACCACAGCTGAAACATCTATTCTCCTGATGCCTCCATGGACTTCTGGAGCGGGCTCTTCCTATGCGAGGCTCTGGGTCAAGGTGGCGATGAGCACTGGCCTCACGGTACCTGTGTGAGCCCCTGTAAGGTGCTCTTCCTTCCCAAGTCCTTCTGTTGCTATCTTTTCTAATCTCCTGTTGTTTGTTGAAACCTCTTGCCCGGCTAGCTCAGTCGGTAGAGCATGGAACTCTTAATCCCAGGGTCATGGGTTCGTGCCCCACGTTGGGTGCCACGTGTATGATTAAAGTCTCTTTATTCAAGAAGACACCAAGGCAAAACACAGGCCAGAGCTAGGTTATAGAACCCAGCAAGCGCGGCCAGAACAAAAGGGGCCAGGGTCCCCATGTGCAGCCCCTTAAGAAGCTCCCTTACGTCACCCCGGCTTTCCTTCACCACGCCCTTATGGGCGAGTTCCAGGTCCACCTGGTACCTGTCCCAGGACTATTGGGCGGGGCTAGGGTGTCTCCCTACATTTATTAGTAAGCAAAATAATTATAAACAAAAATACAACAACTTAAATGCAGAGTAACAGCTAAATCAAACTGCTGCTGGAATCCAAGGATGCACACCTAAGGTACACGCTTCCTCATTGTGAGGCACATGACGTGTGTGTGTGTGTGTGTGTGTGTGTGTGTGTGTGTGTGTGTGCGCGCACGCGCGCATAAAAAACCATGAAGAATTTGAGAAACGGAAACCACTATGAAGCAGAAAGCATGAACTTTTCATTATGCAATCCCAAAACACTCTGCTCTTTTCTGTTTCTTTGCCTCTGTATCCTCTGTAGTTCCAGTTCAGCTGAACTTGTTACAATCCCAAATCTCTCCTTCCTTTTTTTCAGCTTCTCATCATCCTCAGACTTTCTAGAAATGGAAGAGACATTCAAACCAAATCTCCGTGCTCTTTCCTTTAGTTTATCCAGGTTTACCATAGGGTTGGTGTCAGATGACAGACCTTTTGTTGGAACAGAAGAAATTCTTACTCTCCAAGCTTATAGGTACATTGAGTTGTTCAGCCCTCTTCTGCCTTCTCTGTCTGAGGTATTCCAGATGTAATTTTTACCACCTTCTTTTCTGATGCCACATCAACAGATTTTTTAGGAGGTTCTTCCTCTTTAACAGGAAGTTCTATAGGCTTTGGTTCTTCTTCCTTGGTTTCATCTCCCAGTACATTTCCTTCATTTGCTTCCTCTTCAGCATGTTCTTCAAGATACACCTGGAGTCTATTGATAAGATCCTGTTTTATTCCCTTGGTCTCTAAACCACGAGCAAGGCATTCTTGCTTTAGTTCAGCAAGCTTCAGCTTGTGGAGTTCCACCGTCTCGGTCGCCTGTTCTTTTTCTTTTCCTTTCCTTTCTTTTGAAGCAGGGTTTCTCAGTGTAATGGCTCTGGTTATCCTGGAACTCACTTTGTAAGACCCGGCTAGCCTTGAACTCAACAGAGATCCACTTGCCTCTGAGTGCCACCATTGCCTGCCTGTGTGGGTGTTTTGCCTGCATGTATATCTATGAACCACACGTGCCGTGCACACCAAGACCAGGAGAGAGTGTTGGATCCCTCGGAACTAGAGTTACAGTTATGAGCCACAGTGTTGGTGCCAGGAATTGCACTCAGGTCCTTTGGAAGAGCAGCCAGTGCTAGTAACTTCTGAGCCGACTCTCCAGCCTCATTATGTCACCTTGACTGTCCTGGAACTTGCTATGCAGACCAGGCTGGCCTCAAACTCAGATGCTTCTGCCTCCAGAGTGCCGAGATTCAAGGCATGTGCCACCATGCCCAGCAGCTTGTCATAACTTTTTGTCTCTGTTTTGAGATGGTATCTCATGTATCCCAGGTGGTCTGTGAGCTCCCAGTGTTGTCAAGGGTGGCTTTGACTTAACTCCTGGTCCTCTTCCTTTTACTGCCCAAGTGCCACTGTGCACAGTTTCCTCGGGGCTTTGAACCCAGGGCTGTGATGTTAGGCACAACTGGACATCCAATAAACATTTTGAGACAAGGCCTCCCCGTGGAGCTCAGGCCAAATGCATGGTGATACTCTGCTTCAGCTCCCAAGTTTCCCAACCAAATTTCTCTCTCTCTCTCTTTGATTTATTATTGTGTATGAAAGTTTGGCCTATATGTCTGTACTATATGCCTTGGACCTGCAGAGGTCAGAAGATGGTAAGCACTTCAGGTCCCCTAGAAGAGATACAGATGGTTGTCAGCCACTGTGTTGATGCTGGGAACTTGAACTCAGGTTCTCTGAAAGAAAATACCAGCCATGGAAATGCCTTGTTTTATTTGTTTGAGGAAGGGTCTCCCTGGAGTCATTCATGTAGGCTGGACTAGCCTTGAACAGAGTTTTACCTGCCTCTGTTTCCCAAGTACTGGGATTAAAGGTGGAGACCACCATGGCTGGTTGTTAGTCAATGGAGGTGCTAAGAATCGGACCTGGATACATTGGAAGAGCAGCCAGTGCTCTTAACCAGAGTCACCTCTCCAGCTCCATGGTACCTCCACGAGTTTCCCAGCACAAAGCCACATGAGATAAAGATGGGAACTCAATATCAGTGTCTCTCTAGCCCACTTTCACATACCCCAAGTCTTCATAAAGCTTGAGGCTCAGAGACTGGAGAAATGCCTCAGTGGTTAGGAACACATTGCCCTTTCAGAGGTCCCAAGCTTGGTCCCCAGTACCCATGTTGGGGAGGTCAGAACTGCCTGTGACTGCAGCTCCAGGGGATCCAGGACTCTGGACATCTGCACTGTACACTAACTCACATAGAGGTTAAGAGCACTGGCTGCTCTTCCAGAGGTCCTGCGTTCAATTCCCAGCAACCATGGTGGCTCACAGCCATCTATAAGATCAGGTGCCTTCTTCAGGCCTATAGGCATGCATAGACAGAATAATACTGTGTACATTTTTCCCCCCAAGACATGGTTTCTCTGTATTGCTTTGGAGGCTGTCCTGGCACTCGCTCTGTAGACCAGGCTGGTCTCAAACTCACAGAGATCTGCCTCCCGAGTGCTGGGATTAAATGTGTGCGCCTGGCAATAAATAAATCTTAATAAGTACATTAGTCCCCAGTACCATAAAACAGGATGAGTGAAAAGGCGAGAAGATTACCAGGTTTGGGGTTAGAAGGAGTCATGATGCCGGTGGAGATGTGAGCTGCTTGGGACGATTGCAGCTGTTGACCAGATCTCTCATTCTTCCTGTGGTTTTAGACTAAGAAACTATTCAAGTCCTAACACCATGAATATTGGGAGATATTTGGTCACACTGAACCCAGAGTTTGCATTTGTGTGAATTAAATAAAATTAACCTCGGGTCAGGAGACTGAGTTAGCAACTAGTTGACAGAAAGAAATCAGAGGACATCTGGAAGAGACACGAACACCAGAAGGTGTAGGGAGGGATTTGGAGTGGCCATGGCTTTTGGGGGGTTTTTGTTGGAGCAGAAGGATGCACTCTTTGGGAGACGCCAGCAAGGAGAGATTAACTAGTTGCTACTCAACCTCTCTAAAGCTAACAGGTTTTTACCCCAGCCTTTGAGTGTTATTTATTTTTTTTATTTATTTAGTTTTATAAAATTTGTTTTATTTTATTATTATTTTTAAACATTTTTTATTTAAAATTTATTTAATATGTATATGGTGTTCTGCCTACATGTGTACCTGCAGGTCAGAGAGGGCACCAGATCTCATTATGGATGGTTGAGAGTCACCATGTCATTGCTGGGAATTGAACTCAGGACCTCTAGAAGAGCAGGCAGTGCTTTTAACCTCTGAGCCATCTCTCCAGCCCGAATACTGAGTTTATTTATAAACAGAATGATATTTAGTTAAAGCTTCCTTTAGCAGCAGAGCAGCTACCTGCAGGAACAAAATTCCTACCAGGTTACACCCCTGAGCTGCTGGACCACTGTCAGAGAAGCAGGCTGGTAACTGCAGAGTCACAGTTGCTGGCTGAAATAATAGTAGATTAAGGTGTAGCACCGGGCTGAGGTTAAGACAACACACGTGCATAGTACGCATATATACATTAACACAAAACATTCACACAAATACACAAGTCTAGTAAGATCAAGTCCTTATGTGACTTGATGTCCCCCTTTCCCATGGCAGTAAGTTTTGTGAAAAGTGGTTATGCAGAGAGTGCTCACCTGAGGGTCATGGGACTGGGGGAAGTACAGCTTGGTGAGGCAACTGCTGAGCTACTGTGTCTTTGTCTTTGGCTATGACTTGTGTTGAATTTACCAGCTTAAAGAAGTTAACTCTCACGGGAAAATGAGAAGGACTCATTTATTGGAGACAGGGTTTCTCTGTGTAGCCCTGGATGTCCTGTAACTCACTCTGTAGACCAACCTGGCCTTGAACTCCTGCCTCAGTGCTGGGATTAAACTTGGGTACCACCATGCCTGGGCAGAGAAAGGCTCACTATTTAAGATAGTTATGGGGGCTGGGAAGGTGTCTTAAATTGGTAAAGTGTTTGCCTACCAAGCATGAGGACCTGAGTTAGCTCACTCACTCACTCTTTCCTCTTCCTCCTTTTCTCTCTATCTCCTGCTGTTCCTGTCTCCAAAGGCTGGTCTCGCCTACTCCCTTTCCCCCAAACCACTGTGCTTGAACCCTGTCTCATGGCATCTTTGTCTCACGCACTGTGTTTAAATTACAACACGGGGGACTGAGCTTAGGTCGTCAGGCATGGTGGTGGGTGAGCCATTTCATCAGTTCAAGTGTTGGCTGTTGAAACTGTTTAGTGTCCAGCTCCATGATGAAGGAAGGGCTAGATGAACATTCTCAGTGGTGAGGAACTGAATTTTCTTCACTATTATCCTTGCAGACAGATCTTTGTTCACCAGTTCACACGACATGGCTTCACTAGTCCATTGAGCCATATTTGATGGTATTTTGACTGGCTACTCACCATTGTCAAAGCCAAGGTTTCTCAAGGCACACTTATCACAGCTTCTGCTGGCCACCGTGGTTGATGCCCGCCCCCTCAGAGCTTGTGCTGGCCACCATGGTTGATGCCCGCCCCCTCACAGCTTCTGCTGGCCACCATGGCTGATGCCCGCCCCCTCACAGCTTCTGCTGGCCACCATGGCTGATGCCCGCCCCCTCACAGCTTCTGCTGGCCACCATGGCTGATGCCCGCCCCCTCACAGCTTCTGCTGGCCACCATGGCTGATGCCCGCCCCCTCACAGCTTCTGCTGGCCACCATGGCTGATGCCCGCCCCCTCACAGCTTCTGCTGGCCACCATGGCTGATGCCCGCCCCCTCACAGCTTCTGCTGGCCACCATGGCTGATGCCCGCCCCCTCAGAGCTTGTGCTGGCCACCATGGTTGATGCCCGCCCCCTCACAGCTTCTGCTGGCCACCATGGCTGATGCCCGCCCCCTCACAGCTTCTGCTGGCCACCATGGCTGATGCCCGCCCCCTCACAGCTTCTGCTGGCCACCATGGTTGATGACCACTTGCCACACCACAGCCTCCTCAGAGCCAATTTATGAGCTATGAAATATTATTAACAAGTATTTCCTCATGCATTTCATACTCCTGGACAAATACTGAATGAAGAGTTTTATATCTTTACTTTTCCAAAACACCCCTCTGGGATCTTGATTTCATATAACTCCCTGGTTGCTGGCTAAACAATATTGAGGATGTGTGAAAATGGCCATAATTCTATTCTACCCAGCCTGTCCATCGCTGAGTCTGAGGCCAAGTCCGCCAGGAATGGTTTTACAGGGCAGTCAGGAGCCTAACAAGCTTTGGGAAGCCTGCCTCACTCTTTATAGCAGGCAAGACTTTTGTGTGTATCATCCACAGAGACCTCCAGTCCATGCATCTCCTGAGTCCCTCTCAAGTGTGTGCTGGAGAATTTCAACAGTAGCCTGGATTGGTTAATAAGAGGTTCCCGGTGTTCAGATGGATTCTTCTCATACATGGAACCTGTAGGGAGGACTGTTTGAATCCAAATCCCCCTCAAAGGTGTATGATCGTAAAAGATGAGAATTTTAGAGTGTTGGTGGGAATTGTAGAGCAAGGAAGAATTAGTGTCCGTCCACAGGCATTTCTGTCACCTCTTTTTGAGACAGGGTTTCTCTGTGTAGCTTTGGAGCCTATCCTGGAACTAGCTCTTGTAGACCAGGCTGGTCTCGAACTCACAGAGATCCACCTGCCTCTGCCTTCCGAGTGCTGGGATTAAAGGCGTGCACCACCAATGCCTGGCCTGTCACCTCCTTTCAAGGTGCAAACAATTTTGTTGGTTTGGTTTGGTTTTGATTTTTTGTCTGTCTTTTTTGAAACGAGGTCTCACTATGTAGTGCTGGCTGCCTGGCTATACAGTAAACTTACTGTGTAGACCAGTTGTCCTGGAACTCACAGAGATCCACCTACCTCTGCCTTCGGTGTTGGGATTGGGTGCTGCTGAGGATGGTGTCACAGGCTTTTAAACCCAGCATGCCAGAGGTGGGTCTCTGAGTTCTAGGACAGAGAGGGATGGATACAGAGTGAGACCCTGTCTCAAACTAGGTAAACAAGCAGAAAAACAGGGCCAGCAGTGCCTGTCTTTTGAAGTAGGCTTTCCCAATGTAGTCCCAACTGGCCTTGAACTTGTGAGAGATACCCATGTGTAAGTGCTGGAATTAGAAATGTGTGCCATAGAGCCACGTGGTGGCGGCACACGCCTTTAATCCCAGCACTCCGGAGGCAGAGGCAGATGGATCTCTGGGAATTCAAGGCCAGCCTGGTCTCCAGAGGGACTGCCAGGACAGGCTCCAAAGCTACACAGAGAAACCATCTCAAAAAAACAAAAAACAAAAACAAAAACAAAAAAAACCAACCTTGAGTTTCCCAGAGGAAGCTCGAGTGAGGAAATGTGAAGAGCCTCCTGCTTAGCAAGAGCTGGGTGAGACAGGCCTCTCTATTGCTTCTCTCATCCCACCGTGGTGGATTCATGTGTGGATATATGAAGGTCACAATTTAAGTTTTATTGTGTCTCGGCCTGTTGGCTAAGGTCAAGTTCCCATTCCTACCTACTGTCCTCAGGAGAAGCAAGAGGTGATCAATATCAAGGCTGGCCTTAGGGAGGATGGGAGTGCTTTTGGAGAGTATAGCACTCCCCTGCCCCACCCCATCCTCACCACCCCCCTCCCCAGCCTAGGTGCTAGAAAGAGAGCAGTGAAAGGAGACCAAGCCAAGGTAGCTGGGTGAGAGTATGTGGAGAGGCCACAGGTGTGCTTCAGCTAGTGGCACTGGAGCTGGCAAATGAGGGCCTGTTGACTCCCCATGGGTTTCACCCAACTCCTGTCAGTCACAGAGGAACAGCTGACTACCTGCTGCCTTCTGTGGCTCAGACTCCTGAAGTTAAGGGACCCCTTGTATGCTGGGTGTGACCCTAATAGTACCCCTTCCTTGTCTCCTTTACATTTCAGTAGGTTTTTGGTTTGCTTTCTGGCACTGGGGATTGAACCCAGGACCCGGAACATGTTAGGACAAGCACCCTATCACTACATATCCCCAGCCCTTTGTTTTGAGTTAGAGCCTTGAAAAATTGGCCATGCTGGCCTTCAACTTGCTCTGTAGTCAAGGCAGGTCTTGAAGTTTTTATAGATTTAGGGGTGTGTGTGTGTGTGTGTGTGTGTGTGTGTGTGTGAGAGAGAGAGAGAGAGAGAGAGAGAGAGAGAGAGAGAGAGAGAGAGAGAGAGAGAGAGAGACCATGTACATGTGGAGTGTAGGCTCTTGTGAAGTCTAAAAGTCCAGAGGGGCAAGAGTTCCAGGCTGTTGAGAGCTGTGAGAGCTGCCCAACACGGGTGCCAGGAACCAGACTCAGATCCTTGGCAAGAGGATAATTCTTCAGCGCTGGTTTTGAATTTCTGATCCTCCTGCCTCAGGAACTTGAGTAAATGAGATTACAGGCCTGCAAAACCAAATCCTACTCTATAATATAATAAGACAGGGTCTCAGGCAGACCTAGGCTGGCCTCACATTCAGTAATGTAGGCAGGATGACCTTCAACTTCTGCCTCGTCAGGGGCGGGGGAGGGGGCATAAAGATGGCTCCAATTCATCTTGGCTCAAGGTCAGAGAGTTCAAACTGTCCTTGGTAAGTCAAAAGACCTAAAGGTGTAAGGTTGCTGTAGGATGTCTTGGTAGGGGATGTCTTATCTAATAACAACAGACTTGATCTGAGGTGAGGTTACTCTTGACCATCAAGGCCGGATAAGGGGAAATTGAGTCTAAGGTGTAGTTACCAAATGTCTGGAGAATTAGGGAAAGAAAGTCTGTTTGTTCCTTATACCATGTCCCCCTTTTGGTTAGGGTACTTACGAATGTTCAAGAATAAACTTGGGTCGTCCAGTATTCACTGGATTACTCTCTCGACTCTAGTCTGTGTCTCTGTCTTTTTCTTAGTGTCTTTACCTGCCATTTATCAATCCACACTCCCCCTCTCAGGTACAAACCAGGCAAGTCAGCTGGATCTGACTGAAGCCCCACAAAGATGGGTTCCAAAACTGCCTCTCCCATCTCTACTTTCTAGGAGCTGGGACTGCGGTCTTACACCACCATGCCTGGCTCTCCTTTATGTTACTGTCAATTTATTACTGTTTTTTTTTCATTTATTTATTTGCTGTTTGTTTTTGCAGTGCGACATTGTACATGCTCACCAAGTGCTGTACCACTGAGCTACACCCAAACCCTCTGTCTGTAGTTCTGAAAGTGGGGGCTATTCCACCACAAAAAGGCTTCTCCTGCTCTTTGGCCACATCTTATGGGAGGTGACACGACACAATACTGGTTTGCAAATCATTGTAGAACAATTAGAACAACTTTTGTTTGTTTGTTTTTTGAGACAGGGTTTCTCTGTGTAGCTTTGGAGGCTGTCCTGGAAGTCACTCTGTAGACCAGACTGGCCTTAAACTCACAGAGATCCTCCTGCCTCTGCCTCCTGAGTGCTGTGATTAAAGGCATGCACCACCACCGCCCAGCAACAATTGAATTCCAATGTAGGTAATTTGGTGATTTAGGAGTTGATGGTAAGCATCTCGTCCACCTGGATGCTCACACAGATCCACAGGGATGGAGCTGGTTCCATCTGCCTCCTGGTTCCTGACCATTTGGCAAGATGGAATTTCAGGCTTTTAGCCAACAGCCTTTGTTCCCCAGGAAGAAGACCTGTGACTGTCAGGAAGCAGTCTGGCTTTTCGTTACAGACCTTCCCCTACCCCATCCTGGGCTATTTCCAAATCTAGAATGTTCCAATATACTCTCTGCATATTCCTGTTCCCTCCTTTCACTACTGTGAAAGCAAACTCTACTACAAAACAGTTGGGGTCTTGGGGAGACAGAGATCAGGATGGGGAAAGTCCTTCCTAAACCTCTTCCACCAGGGCCTGAGGTCCTCATTTCACTAGGAGTCCTTGAGGACAGTGGTGTCCCCTTCCCTCAGAGTCTGTGCTGCCCATTCAGGCCAGGAATAAGGCTCTGCCTGCAATGCTACCTGAAGACACTGGCATCTGGATACCCTGGCTTTTGTGCCAGTCTTCCGTACAAGTTCAGCAAGTACAGCGGGTGTTCTCCCTGGGACCCTGGGCCACAAGAATTGGACTGGAATCCTGGGAGAGACCTTGCTGGATACTCTCTCCATACAGGTGCAGACTATTTCGGGCAATTAACTCCTTCGCCATGAGCACGAAGACTTCATCTATGTTCCTGGACTCCTTAGCGGATGTCTCCAGGACAGCCAGGAGGCCATACTTCTCAGCCAGTGTGCAGGCATCCTCAAACAGTACGCGCCGATTCTCCCACAGGTCCGATTTGTTTCCTGCAGGTGAAAGATGTGTAAATATAAGAGCTCAATAACATAAACTGTCTTTATCGAAAATGAATTTTCTATCCCCTTCTCTTCTCTTCCCTCTATCTTTGTACTTTGTTTGTTTTTTTTGAAATGGTTTCTCTGTAGTTTTAGAGTATGTCCCAGATCCCCCTCTATAGACCAGGCTGACCTTGAACTCACAAAGATCCTTTGCCTCTGCCTCCGGAGTGCTGGGATTGAAGGCATGCGCCACCACCACCCAGTCTGTCTTTGTACTTTTAAAATTTTTTTAAAATTACATTTATGGGGGCTGGAGAGATGGCTCAGAGGTTTAGAGCACTGGCTGCTCTTCCAGAGGTCCTGAGTTCTTCAATTCCCAGCAACGACATGGTGGTTCACAACCATCTATAATGAGATCTGGTGCCCTTTTCTGGCATGCAGGAATACATGAAGGCAGAATGTTGTATACATAATAAACAAATCTTGAAAAAAATTACATTTATAGCCAGGCAGTAGTGGTGCGTGCCTTTAATCTCAGTACTTGGGAGGCAGAGGCAAGAAAATCTTTGAGTTCAAGGCCGGGCTGGTCTATAGAGTGAGTTCCAGGACAGCCAGTACTACACAGAGAAGTCCTGTCTCAAAAAAAAAAAAAAATTACATGATTTATTGTGTTGGGAGTGTGGGGCACTCACTCCTATGCCACAGCACATATGTGGAAGTCAGAGGACAACTTTCAAGAGTTATTTTTCTTGGGGATTAAACTCAGGTTTTAAAGCTTGGTGGCAAGTGCCTTTATCCTTTAGCCATCTTACTCAGCCCCTCTGTGTTCTTTCAGACAGGTTCTCATGTAGCCCAGGCTAGCCTGAACCTGGTTACATAGTCCCAGTCAATAGGTGGTAGCCCAGGCCCTGCAGTGCTCTTATAGAACACCAAATGTACCAGAAATCTAACAAATTCTGAATTCTGAAATATTTGTCCCTGAAATATTTGACCCCAGTCCTTTGACAGCTTAAGAAAAGAAATTCCATATGCCTAAGAACCTTATGAGGCAGACATCAGTGTAACCTACTGAAAGGTTCAGGCTTTAATGCTGATGGGCTCTACCTCTTTAAGAGGCAGACCCCGCCCCCTGACAACAGTCAGGGCACAGGGATGTGCCATCACCACATCACCCACCACGCATTTACAGCCTGCGTGAGGACTCAGTGCGCATGTGCAGCCTTCCCTTTAAAAGCTCCAACTTCCCTGCTTCGCTCTCTCTCTGCTTCTTCTTCCCTCTACTCTCTACTCTTCTCCTCTCTGTGTTTGCTTCTGCTTCTCTTCTCTCTCTCTCTATGGCGAGTGGCCATGGCGGTCAGCCATTAACTCTGTTTCTCTTCTCAGTCTCCCTACTCTGCTGGGCCTATAATAAACTGGTTAATATGTCTAATATGTCTCTTAGTCTCATGTCTCATCCACCTCTTTTCTTCTTTTTCTTCAAAAATTTTAACACCTGCCACAAGAAGTTGCCTCCTAAGTGCTTTTCTTTTTTGAGATACGGTCTCAGTGAGCTCTGACCTCACTGGTTCAGACAGACTGGCTGGCTGATAAACTTGATGGTCCTCCTGTCTCTACTTCCCAGCACTGGGGTCACAGATCTGTGCCACAGCACCTGCCTTTGACCTGGAGCTGGGGACCTGACCTGAACTCTTGACCTCATGCTTTTAAGCCCTTCATTGACTGGGTCATCTCCCCAGGATCCTCCTGAACCCTCGGTTTACCTGCCTCATCACCCAGATACCTGGACTCACATGACCAACTTCTAGTGAACTTTTATGTTGTTTTTTTTTAAAGTTTCACTTAGGAATTTACATACCCACAAGTAGTCATTCCTTGGGCAGTCACATTCCTCTGAGTGGCTCCTTGGGAGTTGGGGGCCTTTTGTTCGTTTGTTTGTTTTCTAGATAGCATTTCTCTGTTTAACAGCTCTGGCTGTCCTGGCACTCCCTCTGTAGACCAGACTGGCCTCGAATTCACAGAGATCTGCCTGCCTCTGCCTCCCAAGTGCTGGATTAAAGGCCTGCGCCACCAACGCCTGGCCCGTAACCTTTATTTAGCTTACTTTATGCTTTATTGTGCACATGAAATTGAGTTATTTATCAGCAGGAAAGTTCCACCAGATTGTGCTATGTTTAAATATTCCTAAAATAAACTACTTGGGTTCAGACTCCTGAAGTTTGAACCAACACCGCCTACTTAGTCCTGTTGAACTCAACCGCCTTTTGCCTCCTGAGGACCATTATTCTGGTTATTCTGCTGGCTGAAATGGCTTCACTCTACGACTAATAGGATTTCATAGTCCACTAGGAAGGAAAGCAAGCAGAGCACGGGCAGAGGCGGGTCAAGAAAAGCTAACTACCGATCAGCATGATGACCAAGTTAGCTGCTCCGTATTTTTCTATCTCATGAATCCAGTGAGGGACAGACTCGAATGTGGACCGACGTGTGAGGTCATAGGCGATGATGGCTGCGTGGGCACTTCGGTAGTAGCTTTGGGTGATGGTGCGGAAGCGCTCCTGGCCCGCGGTGTCCCACACCTGCATCTGCGGGGCAGAAGAGGTAACAGGAGGTACAGCAGCATGGATATCCGTTCGTTTAAGTGACCTTACAAATAGTTTCCTGTGGGCTGTGGAAACAGCTTAGTGGGTAAAGGTGCTGCTGCCAAGCCTGATGACCTGAGTTCAATCCCTGGGACCCACATGGTGGAGGGAAAGAGCCAACTCTGGCAGGATGTCCTCCAGCTTTCACATACACTCAGTGGCAGGCATGCCCACACAGCAAATAAATAATCAATTTTTTAAAAAGGACAAATAAATTCCCAGGTCTTACTTCAATGCATTCAATTCAGTAGAACCAGGCAGGGCCAAAAGCACAGGCAGTGCTTTCTGGTTTAGGAATCACCTTGAGGGGCTTCTACTGATTGGAGAATTATTTATTCATGGATATATCTATATCTATATCTATATATCTATATATCTATATCTATATATAGATACCTATATCTATATAGATATAGATATATATCAACACACACACACATATATATATATATACATATATATATATATAGTTTTGTGTTTTGTTTTTTGCTTTTTGAGACAGTTTTTCTCTGTGTAGCTTTGGAGCCTGTCCTGGCACTTGCTCTGTAGACCAGGCTGGCCTCGAACTCACAGCAATCTGCCTCCCTCTGCCTCAAAGGTTCTAGGAGTTTTAGGACAGCAAAGGCTACAAAGAGAAACCCTGTCTTGTAAAACCAAAGGGGGAAAAGTCACTTAGGCTGCTGTATAAAGCAGAGTGACATCACTCATAAAGGATGGGTTTAATAGACTTAGAAGCAATGCTCAAGATTTAGGGGGGAAATGTCTGGGATAAATAAAATATAAATTCTGGGGGGCAGAGGGGGGCAGGTGAAGCCTGGCTCTACAGACAGCAAAGGATCACCAGTGTGTAAACTGCATCTTTTCCTAGGAGGAAGCAATGTCCCTGAAGAGAGATAAACCTTTGAGTTGAACTTTCCCTGGATTCTTCAGTGCTTATCTGTGTGCACAAGGACCTCTTGCCCTCTACAGGTATGCAGGACAGGGCAGAGTCTCTCCTAGTAGGGCCCAGGGAAGGAAATCAGGTCATCAGGCTTGGTGGCCAGCTATCATGCTAGGGCTGGCTGACTTTGTTTTATCTTTTTGTTTGTTTGTTTTTTTGAGACAGGGTTTCTCAGCTCTGGCTGTCTTGGAACTAGCTCTGTAGACCAGGCTGGCCTCGAATTTACGTAGATCCACTTGCCGGGATTAAAGGTGTGGGTGACCACCACCTGGCAGCAGTATCCCCTTTTATGGCTTCTTATACCTTACTTAAAATGGGGGCTCTGGCTAAAACAATGGATCTATTCCCAGTGCTCCTCTGACCTTCACTTTCTTGCCGTCTATCTCGAGGGAGCGTACTGTGAAGTCCACCCCAATGGTGTTTTGCTGTGACTCGCTGTAGACTCCAGATTTGAAATGCTGTACCACGCACGTCTTCCCCACGTTGGAATCTCCGATGAGGATGACCTTGAACAAATAGTCCACGTTCTCATCGGCTGCTTGGGCTGAGCTGGAGAACTGCATGGCTCTGGCTTCCTAGAACAGACTCAGGGAGGAAACACAGCATTCAGTTTTTCTCTACTGAGCTCCTACCAGGCTCCTGCACCGGGGATCCAGGGAAGGCAAGCTGGGGTAGTGGAGACTTTAACGGGACAAACCTCCTCACGGGTGAAGGATGTCATGACTGCTCAGGTGGAGGCAGTTGCCCTGTAAGCCCACACCCCAGGCATATGTGGACACAGCTTCAGGAAAGCCCTCCCACTGATAAGGCCATTCTTTGATGAGAACATAGTGTAGTCAACTTTACCAATTAGATCCCAGTCTTGAAGATGAGGTGCTCAAAGAGCAGGATAGTGAGGTAATGCCTACAGGAGTAACTCCCTGGCCTTCAGTCAGGGGGAAGATATGCCCCCAGCCACTAGAAGTCTGGCTGCCCCTTCAGCTCATGACAAGTGACAAGGTTTGACTGGGAAGACAGTTTAAGGACTCCCAGGTCTGTGAGTACACATGAGTTACAGTGCCTGAAGTGGCCAGAGGTATTGGGTACCCTGGAACTGGAGTGATAAGTAGCTGTGAGCTTGAAGTGGCTGCTGGATTGAACTCAGGTGCTTTCAACCTTGGCACCATCTTGCCAGCACCTATGTGGCCTTTTGGTTCTGGGCAGCAATCCATTTTTCTCAGACAGGAAATTAGAATTTTGAGGATATTCAAAATTAAAACTTTGGTTAGAATGATAGGGCAGGGCCAGATGGGGTGGCCCACACTCAGGAAGCAGGGCTTCTCTGAGTTCAAGGCCAGCCTGGTCTACATAGCAAGTTCCAAGAAAGCTAAGGTTACATAGTAACTGGAGGACCTGGGGAGAACTCTATGGGAAATCATAGCATGGAAAAGGGGATAGCTTAACGCTTTCTACTGTTGGTATTGCCAAACTTAATGATTATCAGAATTAGCTGGAGGAGATAATTAAAAATATATATTCTTAGAGCCTACCTCAGACCCACTACATACATACATACATACATCTATCCATCCACATTGATGGGGCTGGAGAGAAGAGTCAGTAGTTAAGAGCATTGACTGCTCTTTCAGAGAACGCAGGTTTGGTTCCTAGCACCTGCACGCTGCCTCATAACCATCTGAAACTGCAGTTTCAGGAGATCCAATACTGTCTTCTGGCCTCTATGGGCACTGCATGCATGCAGAACATAGATACACATGCAAACAAACCATCCACACACATAAGATAAAAATAAAACATTTAAAAAATATTTATTTTGCTGAGCATTGGTGGCACATGCCTTTAGTCCCAGCACTCGGGAGGCAGAGGCAGGCGGATCTCTGAGTTTGAGACCAGCCTGGTCCACAAGAGTGAGTTCTATGACAGCCTCCAAAGCCACAGAGAAACTGTCTCGAAAAACAAAAAACAAAAAAAAATTTACGTGTATTTACATTAAAAAAAAAAAAAAAAGCCAGACATGGTGGCATGTGCTTGTGGCCCTATCTCTGGGGAGGTGGATACAAAAGGATCTCTGGGGCTCACTGGTCAATCAGCCTAGCCACCCAGTGAACTCCAAGCAAATGATAGACCCTGTTTCTAAATCCAGAGTAGATGGTGCTGAGGGTGCCACCTGAGGCTGACTTCTGGCTGCCACACAGTGTGCACACACATGAACACACACAGATAAAAATTACAACAGTAACCGATACATAAGTACGTGTTCCCCAAGTGAATCTGGTGAGATTTGAGACCCACCAGTCAATTTGTCAATCACCTGCAACTACATTCCCACGTTCAGCATCTCTGTTTTAATATTCACCGGTGCCTAAATGTCTTCAATCTCAAGGAACTCGATTTCTCCTGAAAACCATTGTGCACTGGGGCGGCTCTACAGTCCATGGGCTGAACCCTGTCTCCTGGGAGTCCCATCTGTCAGTCTCAGAGCTCCCCTTGCTTTGTAATATGTTGAATTCCTAGTCCGCATGACAACTCAGCAGATATTTGAAGCAGCAAGCATATTCCCGAAAGCGCAGATACTCAGGCACTTAAACCATCACCCACACACTAAGTTAGGTCTCCTTACCAAATATCTCATGAAACCAAAATACCCAAAATACTTTGATGATTGAATTCGAGGTTCGGTAAACTGCTCCTGTCATAAGTAAACCTCGTTTCTCCTTGATTTATTCTTTGGTTTTCTCAGATGCCATAGAAAAGCCCATGCCTATAGTGACAGACAAATAAAAACGCACACAAATGCTCGTGTCTATTTTGGTAAGTAAAAATGCACACAAATACCTAGTCTATACTTTGGTAGAAACCAAAGGCTTTGAAGAGGAAAGGGACGGTCTAGGACCTCTGTTGGGTGGCCCTGAGATCACTTATGGAGAAACGATCCGGTAAGAAGAGATACAATCAAACCACATTTTTACTCTTCTGTGTCTTTTCAACTAAAGAAAGCCGTTCCACTTCCGGCATCTGATCGCTGTAACGAGAGCTGAAACCTTGTTTCCAAGTCCCCATCCTCTTTTCTCCCTTCAAAGTGCCCGGGATCCGGCAAAAACCCCCTTTAAGCCAACATACAAGCCCTGCATGGAGAAACCGGCAGAACGAACGCTCCCAGACAGCACCGTTCCCCATTCCCGCAGCCTCTTCCCGGGGCACCTGTGGCTCACCCGTCCCCTCTCTCACCTTGCTGGCGGGAGGGCGGGCGGGCGAGCGGGCGAGCAGGCAGTGTTTGCTTTTTCTCCCGGTTCCCTTCTCCCTCCGGCCTTGTAGTTCCGGCCCCTGGCGTGGGGTTTGGTGACCCGAGAAAGCGAAAGGGAAACAAGGGCAATCCCTCCCACCTGCAAGGATCCCGAAGCCCTAGGTGAGGTGCTGGCTAGCGCCGGGTTTAGCACACACAGCGAGCTTTCCTGCTAGAATTCATCAGATCAGGAGAAAGCCCACAGAGGAACCGCCTTTTACTCAACCGACACCTGCTGAGCCGCCCTGTTCCTCTTTCGCTTGGCATCCTTCATCCTACATCCTGCCTGACATACTTGCTTATTTGGCTGGGCTGGGAGGCTGTAAACAGAGATGACATCGTCTTAAAGGAAGATACCGATCTGGGTCTTGAGTGACTCGGTTTGAGAAGTCACTAGAAGAAAGGAGGTGCTCAGGTAACTTAAGAAAAAAAAAAAAAGTAAAACAAAGGGAGAACACTGTATAGATAAAAATAAATAAATCTTAAAAACAAAACAAAACAAAAAAGTAAAACACGGATCCGCAAGGTGTCTCAGTGGGTAAAGGTGCCTGCTGCCAAGCTTGAAGACCTGAATTCTAACCCCAGTGGCAAGTAGTTCTCTGGCCACGCATACATGCACGAGCACATACATGTCCATAGGCAAAACCAAAACAAAACCAAAAAAAGGTTTAAAAAATGTAAAATAAAAACCCAAAAATAATATAACAAGAATCCCCAAACCAAGCAAACGAAACGAAAAGTCCCAGAATTAAAAGAACTTCGAGCAGTTTGGGGATTTAGGTCAGTGGTAGAAAGAATACTTGCCTAGTAATTGCAAGGCCTTAGGTGCTGTTCTCAGCACTAAAATAAAATAAAGATGCTTTACTGCATATGGGGTGTGTGTGTGTTGGGGGGGTCTTAATTAAAAGTTCTACCACATACCAGCTGGTGGAGGCACACGCCTGTAATCCCAGCACTCGGGAGGCAGAGGCAGACGAATCTCTGAGTTCGAGACCAGCCTGGTTTATAAGAGCTAGTTCTAGGACAGCCTCCAAAGCCACACAGGAAAACCCTGTCTCAAAAAAATCAATAAATAAATGGCAAGAAAAAAAGTTCTACCACACAGCAGAGACTTTTTTTTTTTTTTTTGAGAAACCCTGCCTCTGCCTCCCGAGTGCTGGGATTAAAGGCAGGCATGCGACACCAACACCCGGCTCACAGGCTAATTTTTAAGTGTGATAAAACCTAGAATTGATCAGTCCTTGATGCTGGCAATAGGAACAAATATATGAGATGAGTTTTTTTTTTTTCCTTCTATTTCCACCCAAAGAATCTATCAATTCTAGACTCCATTAATTAAGCACTTCTCAGAGCCTATTATAAGATTTTCAAGCAGAAGAGATGGTTCAGTGGATAAGAACACTTGCTGCTCTTCCAGGTGACTTGAGTTCAGTTCCCATCATTCATATCACACAGTCCTGAAATAGGAGACAATCCTCCCCTGTTCAAGGACATTGTGTCTCTGAGGCCTTCAAACAATCCTTAAGTCGTGATTCATCTTATCTCAAATTTCACCCACACAAGGATTTTCAGGAATATCTCTTTTAAGCAAGGTAACTCTAAGTTCACTCTGTTTAGAGCTAGAAAAAACAAGACACTGTCTGCCCTTGCTTCTGGCTGTGGTTTTGAGAACTACTTCACAAACTGGAAACTGGATATAGTATAGGTCAAGCTCCACCACAAATGTGTGGACTGGGGCAGGAAATAAGGTCCTGTGGTGTCAATGTCATCGAGGGGAGCTGTAAATGTTTTCTTTCTTTCTTTTGGTAATGATTATTGTTAAACACCCCCCCCCCCCAAAAAAAAAGGTTAGTTGATTCGGACCCAGCCCACATTGTACATTGGGAGAACACCTAGAGGTGGAAATCAAGTGTTAAAATAGTTTTTTAATCCCAGCACTTGGGAGGCTAAGGCAGGCCAGCCTGGTCTACAGAGTGAGTGCCAGGACAGCTAGAGCTACACTGAGAAACCCTGTCTTGAAAAACAAAAAATAAACAAATAACCTGATGGATGCCTTTCTACCTCATTTTTAGTTTTTCAATTAATTTTAATTTTTGTGAATGAGTGTATCTCTCTCTGTCTCTCTGTCTGCATCTCTCTGTCTCTCTCTGTCTCTCTCTGTCTCTCTCTGTCTCTCTCTCTCTGTGTGTGTGTGTGTGTGTGTGTGTGTGTGTGTGTGTGTATGCTACATATTCGGTTCCCTGAGGAGACCAGAAAAAGGCATAGGATTCCTTGGAACTAGAGTTATGGCAGGCTGTAAGCTGACTGATATGGGTGCTGGGAACTGAACTCAGGTTCTCTAGAACAGAAGTTTCTCTTAACCACTGGGCCATCTCCCCAGCATCACATCTCCCCTCCTACTTTATTTTAAAATCCACGGATGGAAAACCAAAATGCATACAATTTGGAAAGCCACTCACTAGGTTTTGCTTTTTGCCCACACCTGTGTATAAACTGAGGCACTTCCCTTGGCAACCTGCATGGATATGTTCCCTCGCTTACCTGAGTCTCCCTCCTTTTTAGTTGTATTTTATTTTACTGTGTAAGGTGTTTTGCTTGCACATATGTGCACCATGTACATGCCTGGTACTAGAGAGGGTCAGAAGAGGACAACAAATCCCCTGGATTTATAAACAGTTATGAGGCACCATGTTGGTGCTGGGGATTGAACCCAGGTCCTCTGGAAGAACAGTCAGCTCTCCAGCCCCTCATTATCCCTTTCCTTTGCACCCTGAGCTGTAAAAAACATTCTGATGTCTCTGTGTTGGGGGTTGGGTGGCCCTAAGGCTCTCTGGTGTAGATCATTGATTGTTTCAGCCTCTCCTCTGCTGGGGGATCTCGGTTGCTTCAGCTTTCCTAACCAGAAGTCTTCAGGCCTTTGGTAAGGTTTGTCTAAATCTTCGTGTGCACGTCAAAAGAAGCTTGGCCGACTTCACCAATGCCAGAAGACTGTGAAATGAACCAGGTCCAGGAGTGCCCCTGTAAGCAATGTTTACCATATTGACCACTGTGGCGGGAGTTCCTGTAAAGCTTTGCAGCTGGTTTGATTCCCGGGGTGTTAACACCTGGGCCTGGATCTGCCTTTTGTGACTGCTACCCTTTGTGTCCAGTACTTTCTGTTTGAAGTATATAAATCTTATCTGAGAGTTTCCTAAAGGTTCAAAGTCTATGCAAAACTTGGTTGTGGAAGGACTTAGAAGACTGAGATGTCCTGTGACTGGGAATTGCTTTGGCATGTGTCCCTTTGGGGAGCTTCAGATAAGAGGTTTTGGTGTGTTGAAATTGACATGCTAAGGTGTAAATTGTTTAACAATAAAAAAAAAAAAGTCTTTTGCAAAACTACAGTCAGTGGGTTCACTAGAAGCTGACTGGTTCCCCTGTGGCCACAAAGGCTAAAAATCACCCTAGAGTGACCCATATGAACTGAACACATGGAGGTGTTTCTGGAGCCTGCTTAGCTTCATGTTTTGTGTTTATCATGATTTTTGGATTCCTGCTCTGAGGGCTGAAAGTATAAAGAAGCATTCTTTTCCTCTTCCTCCCTCCCTCCCTCCCTCCTCCTCCTCTCTCCCTCTCTCTCTCTCTTTCTTTTTTTCTTTCTTTCTTTGAGACAGGGTCTCTCTGTAGCTTTGGAGCCTGTCCTGGAGCTCATTGTGTAGCCCCGGCTGGGACCCCAGAACTCACTGGGACCAAAGGCGCACACCACCACTGCCCTACTCAGGACGTGTTCTTCCTATTACCTGGTCTTGAACAACTCTGCAGAAGGAGATCTGGTGGCGGCAGGGGCATCTTCCTCCTTGGTCTCTTCCTCTTCTCCTTTCTATTTGTATGTATGTGTTTATCTATGTGTGAGTGATGCCACCTGTGTGCAGTGCCCACGGGAGCCAGAAGAGGGCGTCGAGTCCTCTGGCCCTGGAGTTACGAGTGGTCGTGAGCCACCGTGGGGACCATGTGGGGACCGAACCTGAGTCTCCCAGAGACCAAACAGCCAGTGCTCTTAACTGCTGAGCCATCTCTCCAGCCCCATTTTAAAAAAATGAACCGATTTATGTATTTAATCATCTCTCCTGCCCTGCTGCTGGGAATCGTAACATGCATGATTTATTTTGGTGGGGTGGTGATAGGCTGTAGTGCTGCAAGTACTGATAGGTGAAATGTTCCTACCTAGAAGGACAACTGCCTTTAATTATACAAAAATCTAAAGCAGAGAAAAAGCCTCTTTTTGGAAAAAAAAAAAATTGGTCAGCCTACCAGTTCCTCTCAAATTGTATCTTTCACTCATTGCCCTTTTCAGCCAAGGTAAACCTGACCTGCAGGCTCCATCCACCGCGGCAGGTGAAGCGGCATTGGCGGACTACAACTCCCGGCATGCCCCTGCACACTCGGTCACGTGAGCTCCCGGAAGCTGTGGCCACACCGCGCCCGGTGAGGTGGCGGCGGGGCGGCGGGCGGCGCGGAGCGGAGCGGAGCTGGTGCTAAGGCGGCGGGTCTCAGGTGCGAGCCTGCGTGCGTCCCGGGGCTCGGGGCCCTGGCCGGCTGGGGCGGGGCGGGGGCAGCTGGTGGGTGTGGCGGCGCGGGCACGGCTGGACCGAGCCGCGGAGCCCCCCGGAGCCGCTGGCGGCGTCCCGGGTGCGGCTGCTGCGCGGTCCTGAGGTCGCGTGCACCGCGGCGGGAGGAGGACGCCCGGGAGGGAAGGTGGCCCGGCCCGGCCCGGCCCGCGCACCACCCGCCGGTCCCTTGGCCTTGGATGATGGGATGCTCGAACCGGAGAAAAACGAAGCCCAAGGGACGGCCGCGCTTCAGGCGGGTGGGAGGCTTTCCGTAGGGTGCAGCGAGGTCAGGAGGGAGAAACTCGGCTTTTGTTTTCCATCAGGAGGACCCCAGTTGAGTTCAGCTGTTGCTTATTCGTCATTTCTTGGCCCTTCTCCTTTGCAGAGTGTGTGGCCTGTTGTCAATTTTGACAGGGACAATGGGGATGTGTCGTCCACTTAAGTTTTACTGTTTCCTGAAATATTTAGGCCATGCTGTGATAACTTACCGAAACGTTTACCGGAAGCCTAGTTGCCAGGGCGAGCAAAAAACAAGCTCGTAATTGCCAGCCTTCTTCTAAGCATTGCTTGGTCTCCTCACACACGTTTCTGTGTTTACGAAATAATCGCCGACAAAAAGAGCGCCTTCGCTGCTTTGATGGTTGGACTGTTTCTTCGCCATTCCTTCTTGCCAGATGTTTGCTGTATGACAGACTCTACCCTAGAAATCCAGTAAATCGTTTCATTTACTCCTTAGTGAGGAATGGAGCCTCAAAGAAGTGAACTAAATGGACTTGAACTCTGGTGTCAGAGCAATGTGTGGTCGCTCTCCGGCTTTCAGGAGCAAGTTCAGTGTTCGTTGTCTGAGGTTCTGGATGAGTGCCTGTTCATCAGTGAGGATGACATGCCATCTCAGTGACCATTGACATGGTGACTGCTTTGTCTGGAGGAGGGAGGAGAAAGAAGTTGTCTCTGAAACGTATCCAGAAATAGAAAATAGGGAGAATGTGGTCACAGGAATCTTGGTATAAAAGGATGTGGTTTTAGGAACCCTGAAACAGATAGCCAGGTTCTTAAACATCTGTGGTAATGAGGCGGTTTTAAGAAAAAAGAATTACTAGGTTTGGGGTGTGTGTGTGTGCGTGTGTGTGTGTGTGTGTGTGTGTGTGTGTGTGTGTGTGTGTGTGTACACGTGTATGTGTGTGTAATTGTGTGCGTGTATGTGTGTGTGTGAGATTGTGTGTGTGTGATTGTGTGTGTATGATTGTGTGTGTTTTGACAGGTGTCTTGTAGTCCAGGTCACCGTCATATCCCTGTGTAACTGAAGATGACCCTGAACTTCTGATCTTCCCATCTCTGGAGTGCTAGGATTGCTAGTGTGTACCACCATGGCAGGTGTCATGTGTGCCGGTCAAGCTCTCTGCAGGGGACTAGACCCTGCTTTTAAGGCAGGCTCTCAAACGAATGTGCACTCTGTCTGTTTTTGAGACAAGGTCAAACTCTCTAATCCAGGCTGGCCTCAAACTTGGGATCTTCCTGCCGGGCTTCTAGGAGTTTACACCAGGTAGGCTTGAATTTTGAAAAGAGAAGAGATGTGCATGGTACCCATAGATGGCTTCTAGTTAGATGATGAGAGATCAGAAAGATACCATGTAAGAGTTGAGCATTGTCCGTAAGTGATAGCACACACAGTATTGTGAAATGGCCAAACTCAACAACCGTCTAGTGCCTTTCTACCTACCAGTACTGTGAGTACACATAATCATTTTACTTTGTACAAGTAAAAACCAAATCCTTGTGAGTCAGATGATTGCCAGTTCTACACATTTGAGGGTGAAAGGGAACCGCGTTGGTTTGTAAGTTGGACTTTTCCTACCCTCAACTACATACCAGTGAGTTTTAGCTGTGGTAATTCTAATTATGTTTTACCAAGACTGGGGTGTTTTCTCTTTTAACTTTCCCACTTTCACAATATAATATGGAATCTAGTTAGGTCTGGGTTTGAATGTATATTTTGTCTCTCAAGAGAGATTACTTTCTGATATCTGTTTCTCATCTGAACACTACCTGGAGGGCTGACTATGATTATATATGCAAAGACCCTATGGGGTGCTGGTGTCTTGTAGGTATTCAGCCAAAGAAATAAATCATTGATGCATTCCGGAGGCAGAGGTGGATCTCTGTGAGTTAAAGTCCAGCCTGGTGTACAGAGCTAGTTCCAGGACAGCCAAGACTGTTATACAGAAAAACCCTGTCTCAAAAAAAAAAAAAAAAAAATTGACAAAGTCTTTTTTTGGGGTGGGAAGGGTCCTGGGGATACAACTGTGGATTTAGGACAGAGGAAAACATTTTTTTTTTTTTTTTTTTTTTATGGAGTTCATAGTAAACATGTAAATCATTAAAGAAGCAGAGATGGGAATAGAAACTTTTTATTTATTTATTGATGCTGGGTCTTGAACCCAGGGCCTTGCAAATGTATGTTAGGCAAGTGCTCTGCCACTGAAGTATATTTAGCTCTATTTTATTTTTGTTTAGAGACAGGATCCCAGTGTTGCCCAGGCTGTCATCTGTTACTGCACTTTGTAGTCCAGACAGGTCTTGACATTTTAACTGCATTGTCGGCTTTGAGTAGCTGGGACTGACAATATTTTGTGTTATCTCCATGCCCAGTGTATTTAATGTTTTGAAATGAAGTCTTGTTATGATGCTGACCTTGAACTCCTGGGTGCTCAAGCAGTCTTAATCTCCACCTCCCTCATAGCTGGGGCAGTGTGCTGCAGTATCCTGTTCATGAAAACTTTTTTTTCCTAAAGATAGAGAGGTCTTACTGTGAAGCCCTGACAGGCCTAGTATTTGCTCTGTAGACCAGGCTGACCTCAAACACACAGAGATCTGCTCACCTCTGCATCCTAAGTGCTGGGGTTAAATGAGTCCACCACCACACCTGGCTCCAAGAAGTTTTTTGATGAGTGGGCAGAGTAGCCACTTGGGGAGGTGACATCTGAGTAATAGCTCCCCCCCCAAAAAAAAGGAAGAGCTATTGTAAAGAACCAAGAGAAAGCACAAAGGCCCAAAGGAGATGGCGTGATGGGTTTAGAGATTGGAGATGAGGGTGAATTTAGGGAGGGTGGAGGAGGGGAGGAGGCAAGTGGACAAAGAGTAGATTGTGGCTGGGCAGAGGATTGGAAGCCAGTCAGCTGTCCAGTGGGGGTCTGGTAAAACACAGATTTGTTCACATGCTGGGCGCCACACATGCTTAGAAGCAGCAGGTGGGTAGGTGCTGAGAAAGTAGACTGCCCCCAGTGGTGAGGAGAAAAGGTATTGAAGCGTGTGTGTTAAGTGCTTGGAAGTATGTTTGTCTGCAGGGGCTCTGCTTGGGGTGAGTGTGAAGATAACAGAATCTTCAACAACAGAAAGGAACCAATCAAGCAGAGTGTTTGGAGATGGGAGGGGTTGGGGTTTACTAATGCTATCTACCCTTTTATATCTTTAGATGTTTGGCTGTGTGGTTTGGATTCAAGGTATCTGCCAGCAAAGCTCATCTGTTGATGTCATGATCACCAGGTGGCAGTGCTATTGAGTGTGATTACATCATTAGGATGCTAACATCATCAATAGGCTAAGCTACCGATGAATTCATAACGAATAGGCTGTTAAGAGGTGGAAGTTGCTCAGGGGGGCCTGCCTTTGAAGAGTATATCTTGACTTGCCTGCTGCTTGTGGCTCCCTTTGCTTCCTTAGCTGCTGTGAGGTGAGCATTTTCTCCTTGCCATGCCCTTTAATCTTTTTTTTTTCTTTTTTAATTTATTTATTTTTATTTTATATACATTGGTGTTGGGTCCCCAGGAATTGAAGTTACAGACAGTTGTGAGCTGTCATGTGTTTGCTGAGAATTGAACTCAGGTCCTCTGGAAGAGCAGTCAGTGCTCTTAACCACCGAGTCATCTCTCCAGCCCCCACGCCCTTGAATCTTTTGTTTGTTTGTGTTTGTTTGGTTTTTTTGAGACAGGGTTTCTCTGTATTGTTTTGGAGGCTGTCCTAGAACTCGCTCTGTAGACCAGGCTGGCCTGGAACTCACAGAGATCCGTCTGCTTCTGCCTCCTGAGTGCTGGGATTAAAGACGTGCACCACTGCCATAGGCCCAGAGTCAGTTGAGCTAAGTAAGTGCGGGGTGATGATTCTGAAACTATGAGGCAGTGTAAATTTTTCTCTTAAGTCGTTTGCATCAGGTATTTGTCTCAGTGATGGACAAGCTAACACATCTATCTCCCTTGCTCATCTATTACCTATTGGAAAGTAAAACAACCTCAACCATTCCAGCTTAGTCATCTATGCAGGCAGACCCCTACCAGCCCCTATGTCCTTGATCAAACTCACTTCTTACAGGGGACCAAGACAGACAGGCTGGGGGGCTCTGCAAAGACAGACTTTATTTATTTATTTATTTATTTTATCTATCTCTTGGAAAGCATCAAAAGATTGTAAACAGAAGTTGATTCATCCACTTTTTTTTTTTTTTTTTTTTTTGGATGGGGCTAAAGATGAACCTGGGTCCTTACATATCCTATCCTTGCAACATAATGGTAGCCTACATTATTGTTAGCAATGTAATCCTAGCCCTTGATTTTGTGTTTGGGGAACAGAGTCTTTCTACATAGCTCAGGCTGGTCTCAAAATCAGCAGCAGTCTCACCTCAGCCTCCTAAGTTCTGTTTACACACGTGTGCCACCCTGCCTGAAGGTCAGATTAATGTTATAAGATGTAGTTTTGCTAGTGTGTGAAGAATCGTTTGGGGGAACTGTGGAAAAAGCCCTGTTACAGTAGCCAGGTGTAGGGCAGGTGTCTTAGGTGGTGGCAGGGGGGTTATTTGGGATATACTTTGGAGGTAAAAAGACTGCCTTAGCAATGGGCCGGATGTTGGAAGCTCAAGAGAAAGGGGAAAATGAAGATTTAATTCTGTTTACTTGGTTCACAGGAGGGATGGGGGTGTTACTTTTGAGGTGGGGACTTCCAGGGGAGGAATAGATTGGAGGAAATGGATCCCATTTTAGGTCTGGGGAGGAATACCGTGTAGTCATTTGGAACCCTGGGATGTCAGGGTTAGTGGCATAAGCCTGGGAGGCATTGCTCTAAAGCCACAGGACTGGGTGACAGAGCAGAGGAAGATCCTGGAAGTTTAGAGGGGGAGGGAGAAAGCGCTGAGACTACAGGGCTGTTTAGGGAAGTGTGGGAGGCTTGCCCGACTGTTGCTTGCCCTTTGAGGTTTGTGGTTTGAATCTGAAGTCAGCCCGCTTGTGTGATTTGTCTCTGACAGAGCTCAGCTGTGAGGATACAGGGAAGGAAGTGGGCCAGGCCTGGGAGAAGAAAAGACTCCCTGGGGAGATGGCATGTAATCTGGTAAGGAAGTGTGGGTAAGGGAGGAAGCTGGTTTGGGTGAAATGAGCTTGAAGTGTCAAAGGCAGAGGTGTTTCCAGTGCCTTGTGGGAGCTGATGACAGGCCTGAGTTTCACCCTTGGAGTGAGGCGTCTTGGGGTCACAGGGAAAGGATGAGTGAAGAAGATAATAGGACTGCAGAGGGGTTGGGGCGCCTTCCTCTTGGAGTTGGCTGCTCGAATGCTCTGAAGGCAAAGGGGAAGAAGGGCTGCCCATTGTGGAGGCCGGTGCTGGCGATCTGAATGGTAGGATTGGGTGGCAAGAGTTTCATGGTGTTAAAGCTGCTCTGGGGACAGGGCACGCACCCCTTATATTTTTGAAGCAGGTAGGTTAACTCCCTCTGGGTTTCCAGAAAGCCTGTTGGGCGGATGAGCTGGGCAGTGGAGGAAGACCTTTCTGGGGGTTGTGGGTACTGCTGTATGGCTTCCTGCTAGTAGCTTTCCTTTTTCATTGTGCTGTGGACTTTCATGAGTGTTAATAACACAGAGCATGTTCACTTAAAAAGATCTATGTATTTATATTTTATTTACTTATTGAGATAGGTGGGTTGTGCAGTAGCCCAGGCTGACTCAGTGGCTGTCCCATCTGCCCCAGTCTCCCAAGCATTGGTGCTCTGGTTCTGTCTCACTGTCCCCAGCATGAGACACGTTTAAACACTTACTGGATTTGGGTTGGAACAAACTGTAACTATCTCTATAGAAGTGAAATAGTGGGTCACACAAATCTCAGCACCACTGGAGAGCAGCTGAAGCAGGATTGCTTCAAGTTCCAGGCCAGCCTGGACTATAGAGTGGGACTGTAAAGAAAAATACAGTAGAATTTTAGGAGTAACAATGTAACAGTTCAGGGAAATGTTGTATCCCAAAGCAACATAGTGTAAGGCGACATTATCTCCACATGTGTGGCAGGATAAAGTCATCTTGTGTCAGCATTTATAGTGCACTGGTGTTCTGCTTTGCAGAGGACACACCACACACACACACACACACACACACAGACACTCACAGACATACAATACACATACACATACACACTCACACACACACACACACATACACACACACACACACACACACACACAGACATACACATACACATACACACTCACACAGACACACACATACACACACACATACACACACACACAGACACAGACACACACACACACACACACACACTCACACGCGTGTGTGCACGTGCATGCGGTCCAATGGTACACTTATAGAGGCCAGAAAACAACTTGTGTGGAACTGCTGCTTTCCTTCTGCCTTGGATGGGTTTCGAGGATTGAATCAGGTGGCCTTCTTGGTCATAGGTTCCTTTACCTGCTGAGCCATTTGCTGCTTCTACCTTTATAAATTAACTTTTTATTGTGTGCATGCATGCTGTGTATGTGTCTGTGTAAGTGTGCCACAGTGTGCATGTGGAAGTCAGGGGACAGCTTTGTGTGAGGTTGTTTCTCCCCTGCATATTTATGAGGGCTCCAGGGATGGAATTGTTCAGTCAGTGCCCCTGTCTGCTGAGACACCTTGCTCACCCCCAAAGTACTATGTAATTATATATATATATATATATATAATATATAATATATATATATATATCTTTTTTAAAAATTCTGTTTTTAATGGCCTTCTAGAATAGGAGAAAAGCCTCATAAAAATCACATTGCTTAGTAATTGTGAACTTGCTTTAAAGTGCAGTGGGTTTGGGATCTGATTGACGGCAGAGGTCTGTGTTTTGCTTTGTTTTTATGCAATGCTGGGGATTGAACCCAGGGCCCTTGTATGCCAGGTATTCCTTCTTCAATAGTGCTATAGTCTCCATTCCTGAGATCTTTTCTTTTTTATTAGTTATGTAACCCTGGCTGCCTTGGAGCTCTCCCTGTAAACCAGGCTGAACTTGAAATCACAGAGATCTGCCTGCCTCTGCTTCTGAGTGTTGAGATAAAAGGTGTAGCCCACCAGCTTCATTCCCTGCCCAAGACCTTTTTATTTTATGTGCATATGTGTTTTGCCTTCATGTATGTCTGGGTGAGGGTGTAGGGTCCCCTGGAACTGTGGGAATTGAACCCAGGAATTCTGTAAGAACAGTCAGTGCTCTTAACCACTGAGCCATCTCTCCAGCCGAAAGACCTTATTTTTAATTCGTTGTTTTTTTTGTTTGTTTGTTTGTTTTTGTTTTTGTTTTTTCAGGCAGGATTTCTCTGTTCTGTATCCCAGGCTGCCCAGGAACTCATTTTTGTAGACCAGGCTGGCCTGCCTCTGCCTCCTGATTGCTGGGATTAAAGGTATGGGATACCATCCCTGAGAACATTTTACTTTATTATTATTTTAACTTTTAAGGTAACAGTGTAGAAAGTTGAGGGATATTGATCAAAGGCTATAAAATTTCCTTCAGATAGAAGGACTAAGATCAAGATCTCAGTTTATATCATGGTAACTGTAGTAATAACAATGTATCCTGTAGACTTTAAGTGTTTCCCTTCACAGATGATGATACCTGGTGAGGCAATGCCTTTGTTAATTCTCTTGATGGGGCATTCCACAAAATACACATATTCCAAAACATGCTGTATATGACAAATGTATACTGTATTTTGTGAATTAAAAAAAAATATAAGGAAAGCTAGGGCTACTGGGTGAAAGTGCTTATTTTTAAATCTGACGACCTGAGTTAGTTCTCTGTAACCCATGGTGGAAGAGAGAATTGACTCCCAAAGATGTCCTGTGACCTCCACAGGTATAGCTTAGCATGCAAGCTCAAATTCTCACTTTCACACACACAATAATAAGTAAATACACAAATAATAATGAAAACTAACTCAGCATTGCCAATTATTACATGATAGTTATGTGTTCAGTAATCATTGATGGAGAAAATACTAAATGACAAATTACTATGAATTAAAAAATATAGAAATTTGGCTTTAATAAGTGGAGTGCGATGGTACCTACCTCTATCCTAGTACTTGGGAGGCTAAGGCAAGAAGATTGCTACAGGCCAGGCGGTGGTGGCACACGCCTTTAGTCCCAGCACTCGGAAGGCAGAGGCAGGCAGATCTCTGTGAATCCGAGACCAGCCTAGTCTACAAGAGCTAGTTCCAGGACAGCCTCCAAAGCCACAGAGAAACCGTGTCTTGAACCTCCCTACCCCTCCAAGAAAAAAAGAAAAGATTGCTGCAGGTTGGAGGTCAATCTGAACTACATAGTGAGTTTGAGGCTAGCCTGGACTACATAGTGAGACGTCCTCATGTTTTTAAAAAGTTTGTTTTTATGTTCATCAATGTTTCGCCTGCATGTGTGTCTGCCTAATACCTGCAAAGGTCAGAAGAGGGCATCAGCTTCCCTGGAACTGGAGTTAGAGGGTTGTGACCCACCGTGTGCATGCTAATGCTCTTAACTGTGGAGCCATCTCTCCAGCCCCTGGGATGTGTCTTTAGGGGGAAAAGTAATCCTGTCATAATGGCGAGCATCTTTTTTAACAGCATGTGGGAGGCAGAGAAGAGGCTCGTGTATCTTTCATGAGTTCATGGCCAGCCTGGTCTACATACTGAGTTCTAGGCCATCCTAGGCTATACAGGAAGATCCCATCCCCCTTTTTTTTTAAATATTTTATTTATTTATTATGTATACAACATTCTGCTTCCATGTATATCTGCACACCAGAAGAGGGCACCAGATCTCATTATGGATGGTTGTCAGCCACCATGTGGTTGCTGGGAATTGAACTCAGGACCTCTGGAAGAGCAGTCAGTGCTCTTAACCTCTGAGCCATCTCACCAGCCCCCAGCTCTAGCTTTTCTTATGTTACATTTTGCATTTTATATCTTATGCTCTTACAGGGTTTTGAGGTGCAATGTGTTCAGGTAAAATAACTTTTCTTTGCTTCTTCTTCTTCTTCTTCTTCTTCTTCTTCTTTTTTTTTTTTTTTTTTTTTTTTTTTTTTTTTTTTTTTTGACTTAGACACTCCCAGGCTGGCCTAAGACTCACTGTATACCAAGGATGACCCTGAATTTCTGATCCTCCTGCCTCCACCTCCCCAGTGCTGGTATTACAGGCCTGCAATTTCATGCCTGGTTTATGTGGTATTGGAGATCAAATTTAGGGCATCTTGTATGCCAGGCAAGCAATCTGCCAAGACTAAGTAGCAATTTAGTAGCAACACATGCTAGCTCTTGTTTTTTTTTTGGGGGGGGGTGGGTTTGAGACAGGGTTTCTCTGTGGCTTTGGAGGCTGTCCTGGAACAGTACTTGTAGACCAGACAGGTCTCAAACTCACAGAGATCCCCTTGCCTCTGCCTCCTGAGTGCTGGGACTAAAGGTGTGCACCGCCACCGCCTGGCTAACTCTTGTTTTTGTAACTTATGTAATTATAAACAGTTTGTTTTGTCAGAGGTTTTTAGAGTCTTATGCTCATATATATATGCTCATAGCATTTTTCAGAAGGGATGATTTTAAAGTGAAATTAGCTATATTCTCTTTATTTGGGGCTAAAACAATTTTCATTTGGGGGGGATGAGATTGTTCGGTGACTTGCTCTGTATCCTGGGTTAGGCCTGACTTTTGATTCTACCATTGTTTCCTGAATACAAAGATTACAGATATATGCCACTATGCCCACTTAAATTGAAAATATACATTAATGTATTAAAAGAGTTTTTATTTATATGTGTGTTTTCCTGCATGTATTTATATGCACCACATGTGTGCCTGGTGCCTGAAGAGACCAGAGAAGGTGTCAGATTTCCTGGGGCTGGAGTGAACCTCCGTGTGGTTTCTGGGAATTGAACCTGTGTCCTCTGGAAGAGCAGACAGTGCTTTAACCACTAAACCATCTCTAGAATTTTTGTTTGTTTGTTTGTTTTTGTTTTTTGAGACAGTGTTTCTCTGGGGCTTTGGAGGTTGTCTTGGAACTCCCTCTGTAGGCCTCGAATTCACAGAGATCTGCCTGTCTCTGCCTCCCAAGTGCTGGGACTAAAGGTGTGCACCACCAATGCCCTTATTTTAATCAGCATTTCTAATATTACTTGGAACTTCTGTTTCTTAGCTTTAGTAGCTCAGTTCTTTGAGTTGTCTTTTTACTTCCTTTGCTTTTTCTGTAAAAAGGAGTGCTTTTCTCCGTTTGCATGGCTGTTCATTCCTTCTATTGGGTATATTTTTTTGCTGAGTTTCGTACTCCAGGAATAGTCAGTGACTATAAAACATAATTTTCAATACAGTTTTCTGATATTAGGTGGTTTATGAGATGAAGATGTGATTATTTGTTAGCTGGTCATAAATTTACTAATTCAGATTTTACAAAATTGCTTGGTGGCACATGCCTTTAATCCCAGCATTCAGGAGGCAGAGGCAGGTGGAACTCTGTGAGTTCAAGGCCAGCCTAGTCTCCAGAGCGAGTGCCAGGATAGGTTCCAAAGCTACACAGAGAAACCCTGTTATGAAAAAGCAAAAACAAACAAACAAAAAAACCAAAAAAATTATTTTGGATAGTTTAGATTATCATTCTTTCTGTTTCTGCCTGTCTTTCCCCCTCCCTCCCCCTCCCTCCCTCCCTCCCTCCCCCTCTTTCTGTCTCTCTCTCTCTGCCTCTCTCTGTCTGTGTCTGTCTCTCTCTCTTTCTCATGTGTGTGAGTGTGTGTTTGTGTGTTTGAGACAGGTAGCCCAGGTTGGCCTCAAACTCACTTTGTAGCTGAGGGTGGCCTTGAGTTAACTCTTGATTGTTCTGCCTCAGCTTCCCAAGTGCTGGAATTAAAGGTGTGTGCCAATAGGTCTGCTTTTTTTGCTTGGGGGAAAAAAATGTCAATAATGTATCTTTGTCTTTCTAGAAAGAAAAAGTGATGTAACTCAATCACTCTGAAGACTTGGAGGTCGGGGTGAAGAGGGAGGCATGGCCTGGCCGCGATTTTTGCAGAGGGGGACTCTGTTCACCAGCTTCAGCCATCACCATGTTGCTGTGTTCCTGCTCACTTTCTTCAGGTACTGGCTTCCTGGCTCGTGTCATCTGCCTTTGGGAGTGGTGCTGCACCAGAGTCGAGTACGCTGGTTGACCTGGTTGACGTGGACTTCCAGTGAAGTAGATGGCTTCCTTTGCACTTCTTTGCTTTGTTTTAGTTTTGGTGCTTGGCACAGAATTCATAGCTGCAAGCTTGCTGAGCATATTCTGTGTCACTGAACTATATACCTCTGGATCTCAGGTGTGCTTTTTTCCCCTAAATATTTAATGACACCCTCATAAGTCAAATTTTTTGAGATAGAGTCTCATTGTGTAGTTCTGGCTGTCTTAGAACTTGCTACGTAGACCAGGCTGGCCTTGAACTCACAGAGATCTGCCTGCCTCTGCCACCTGAGTGGTGGGATCAAAGGTGTGTGCCCCCACTGCCTAGCCACAGTTTAACCTTTTTAGAAAATTTTATGTGTATGAGTGTACACCATGTCATGCAGAGCCTGTGGAAGCTGGAAAAGGGCATTGGATCTCTTGGAAGTGAAGTAACTGATGGTTGTGAACCAACCATCACATGGGTGCTCAGAACTAGAGCAGCAAGTGCTCCTGTCCACCATAATTCAATTTAAACATTTTATTTTAATTAGTTTTTATGGACATGGGGATGAAATCATAGCATTTTATTTATTCTTAGCCTGTACTTAACCACTGAGCAGCACATTTTATTTTGTGGCTTTGGGGACAGAAGTCAGTCCTCATACATTACCATAGGCTCAGAACCTGAGCTTCATTTCCACCTTCTGTTTTGTTTTTTGTTTTGTTTTTGTTTGTTTGTTTGTTTGTTTGTTTTTTGAGATAGAGTTTCTCTGTATTGCTTTGGAGGCTGTCCTGGAACTAGATCTTAAGGACTAGGCTGGTCTGGAACTCACAGAGATCCTTCCACCTCTGCCTACCAAGTGCTGGGATCACAGGCGTGTGCCACCACCACTCGGCTGAGGGTTACTATTTTCATTTAGTGTCAGAGACCAGGGGTGCTGCTAATGTCATAACTTGAACCAAGAACTTGTTGACATAAAATGTTGCAGACGTTAGTCAGGTGGTGGTTGTGCATGCCTTTAATCCCAGTGCTCAGGAGACAGAAACAAAGGGATCTCTGTGAGTTTGAGGTCTAAAAATCAAGTTTCAGGACAGCTAAGGCTCCACAGAGAAACCTAGTCTTGAAAAAACGGAAACAAACAAACAAAAAACTGTTGCAGAGGTTGAGAAACACCAATCTGGTATCAGGGCTTTCTCTCAGAGCTTGTAAGGGAAGATGTGTGCACTCAGGAGATGCCCAGAGCCTCCTAGATGCCTAGAGAGCAGAGGTGAGAGGGGTGTTGTCCGGAATTTGCTAACTCCTGAGACCTGAGGCTTAGCAGCCCTTAACTAGTTAGCACGACTGGAGGAGTTGTCTGTTTTTATGGTTCTGTAGCCCTAAGTGACCTCTTTAGTTATATACCATAAACCAGGGTGTTTAGGGGTAGGATATTATAAGTAGCCCTCTTATTCAACAGATTTTATTACAAATTTTGTTCATTCATTTATTTACTTTGGGAGTGCCATCTGCCACGGTGTGAGAGCGGAGGCCAGAGGACAAGGCCTTGGAGCCTGTTCTCTCCTTTTACCATGGTGTGCCCAGGGATTGACTTTAGTTTATTAGACTTAGAGACAGATCCCTTTAGCCATCCCACCAGCCCTAATAATTGTTATTGAAGGCACTATATGTGTTGATTACCCCCTCCAAGAATAAATTAGGAAAATGGTTCTGTAGTCTTATAAGAATCGCTAGGTCATTTTGACAACTTGGCGTAAGGCTCTCCATTTGAGAGAGATAGGCGTGACTGGGCATTACTCAAATGCTTTTGAGAAGTGACAGTATGCCTTAAGGTAGGTGTGTCACATCTATTCCAGGGTAAGTTATGCACAAACAGTGGAATCATAAAGAAGACAAGACAGGGTTTCTCTGTGTAGCCCTGGCTGTCATGGAACTTGCTCTGTAGAGTAGGCTGTCCTTGAACCCAAAGATCTGACTGCCTCTGCCTCCCCAGATCTGGGATTAAAGGGTGCATAAGCACCACCTCATTAGAAGAGCCTGTCTTTTTTATTTTTATCTATGGCATTGGTGTTTTGCCTGCATGTGTGTCTGTGTGAGGAGGGTGTTGGATACCTTGGAACTGGAGTTAGAGACAGTTTTGAGCTGTCATGTGGGTGCTGGGATTTGAACCTGGGTCCTCTGGAAGAACAGCCAATGCTCTTAACCACTGAGCCATCTCTCCAGTCCCTGAAGAACCTGCCTTAATGGGCAGCTTTTACAAAGCAGCAAATAGTTTTTGTAAAGCTTCCAAACTTGGGTAAAACAAATGTGCACATATTTGATCTTTGTTGAGCGCTGTTTTCTTTGCTTCTCATTCGGTTCTGTTTTCTCTCTGTGTTTTGCAGCTATTCATTGCTCCATGCGTCAAGAAAAACATTCAGCAATGTCAAAGTCAGTATTTCCAAGCAATGGACCCCAAATGCCTTTAACACATCCATTGACCTGCCTGCAGAGGTACGCAGAGTGCTGGGATGGAGCTAAGAAGGACTCCCTTCACGGCCACCCTTAAGCGATTCCTAAGTTCTTTTTGCATCATCTAGTCAGGATTTACTGTGTCCTAAGGTTATGAACTCCAGACTGTTGTAATTTCAGAACCTGTATCACCTTCTTTCTCCCTGTTGTGAAATCATTCATTGAGTTTCACAAGTGCTGTGTGCATTTCTCTCTTCGATTGATTTTTCATTTTTAGTTTTTTTTTTTTTTTTTCAAGACAGGGTTTCTCTGTGGCTTTGGAGGCTGTCCTGGAACAAGCTCTTGTAGACCAGGCTGGTCTCGAACTCACAGAGATCAGCCTGCCTCTGCCTCCCGAGTGCTGGGATTAAAAGTGTGCACCACCACCGCCTGGCTCATTTTTAGTTTTTATCTAATCTTGCACCTTTTCTTTTCTCTTCTCTTCTCTTCCCGCCTCCCTCCACCTCTCCTTCTTCTCTCTCCTCCTCCTTTCTTCTTCTTATTTGAGACAGGCTCTCTCTATGTACTTGGTCTTGGTTGGCTTGGAACTTGCTCTGTAGACCAGGCTGGCTTCAAACTCAAGAGAGATCCACCAGGCTCTGCCTCCCGAGTGCTGGGAGTAAAGGTGTTCACCATTCATCCCAGCTACTTTTTTCTTCTTTTAAAGTAATTAAAAACAAAAACAAGGGTGTGTGTGTGTGTGTGTGTGTGTGTGTGTGTGTGTGTGTGTGTGATGCACATATGTGCACATTCCCAGAGGCCAGAAGAGAGAGTGTTGGATTCTCTGGAGCTGGGGCTTAAGAGCCTGCCCTTGTGGGCTCTGGGAGTGAAGTCTAGCCAACTGAAAGAGCAGCCAGTGCTCTTAACTGAGGAGCCATCACTCCTGCTTCTCCTCTTCACCCATTTTCTGCTTAAGTTTTGCCTTCCCTTTGGGATGAGATAAAATACCTTTTTCTTTTTTTTAAAGAAAAGAATGGATTTTATTTATTTGTGTTTTGAGTGTTTTTGTTTTGTTTTGTTTTTTGTTTTTTTTTTTCCCAGGTGTTTGTTGTTTCCTTCTACCGTGTGGGTCCTGGAGATTGAAGTTCTTGCCAGCCCCCCACTTACTTTTGTTTAGACAAAACATCTTTGGCTCCTCTGCTGTAGGTTGGTGACATTTGAGTCCCAGTGCGGGATTCAGGTGCAGTCAGCTCCGTGTCCAGAAAACTGGGATTTGTGCTTTAGGATTCTGGGTTGGCAGTCCCCTAGGCCACCCCGGGTGTGAGGGGTTAGTGGCTCACTTAGAGCACTGAGTGTGTGACAGGGAAAGGACAGGAAGTGAAATGAGCAAGGGAGAGGTACCCAGTGTGAAGCCTGCCTGAGACCAGGTTCCCTCCCAGAGTGTTCCTCTTTCCCACAAGAGCCTGTGACAGCACAAGAGAGTTGCTGTCTACGTAGGAAGCCCATGGGAGGCCAGGGTTTTTATGGGGGCCGGTCACACAGGCATCTACTGGGTAGCACCTATTAAAATTTCAGGGTCTCCGGAAAGCAGGGTTCAGGATTCCGGGGTACAGAAAGTGAGTAGTTACTGGGAATGCTGGGAACCCTCCCTAGTCTGGTTAGGGCGATCTGATGCTTAGCCTTGTGAACAGGCCTGGGTTGACTCTCTTTGGTGGTAACTGTTCACATTATTAGCTCTTACGGAACACTATTGACCCTTTTGCTTGCTTGGTTAATCAGTCCATCCGTCCTGGTTCTGGGGGTCTAATCCAGGATATCATCTGTCCTAGGCAAGTGTCCCACGACTGGGCTCCACCCCCAGTATTTAGGCATTTTTACCCTAATTGATGTCTCAGTAGGTGTTTCTATTCTTTTTCTTCAGAACTGCTGATTTTGCAGTTTGGATTGATTGATTGATTGGCTCTACAGAAATTTGGTTCCAGCATGCCATATAGAGCTTTGTGTTTCTTTTTTCTTTTCTTTTCTTTTCTTTTCTTTTCTTTTCTTTTCTTTCCTTCTTCTTCTTCTTCTTCTTCTTCTTCTTCTTCTTCTTCTTCTTCTTCTTCTTCTTCTTCTTCTTCTTCTTCTTTTTTTTAATGGTTTTTCAAGACAGGGTTTCTCTGTGGCTTTGGAGGCTGTCCTGGAACTTGCTTTGTAGACCAGGCTGGCCTCGAACTCACAGAGATCCACCTTTGTCTGCTGGGATTAAAGATGTGTGCCATCACTGCCCAAGAGCTTTGAGTTTCTTTACAGACCCATCCTGTAGATACCCACACTCTGACCCAAGGCAGAAACTGGGAAATGAGCTCAAATGCAGCTTTTTTCCTGAGTCATACCACCAACCCCCAGAATTTTACCTTCTGTTAAAGATACGGTATTTTGGGGCCTGGAAAGATGCTCAGCAATTAAGAGCACTTGTCCCCGCAGCAGACCCAGGCTTGGTACTTGTCACCCACGTCAGGCAGCTCACAGCTACTGGTAATTTCTATTCACAGGCTCTGGCGTCTCTGGCCTCCATGGGCGCCTATACTTGCATGCACGCATGTGCATGCCACCACCCCACTGGGGAGGGAGAAATAAAAATAAGCCTTAAATTTGTTTTAATGACATTTATTTATTGTGTGTGTATGGTGTGGGTGTGGGCATGTGCGAAGCACAGCACATATATAGAGATATCAGAGGGCAGCTTCTGGAGTCCACTTTCACCTTCTACCGCTGGGTCTTGGGCACTGAATCCAGGTGGTCTGGATTATACCTGTGAGCTACCTTGCTGACTCTAAAAATAACTGACTCTAAAAATAACACTTCTGGGGACAGAGAGATGGCTCAGTGGTTAAGAGCACTGGCTGCTCTTCCAGAGGACCTGAGTTCAATTTCTAGTAACCACATGGTGGCTCACAACCATCTGTAATGAGATCTGGCGCCCCCTTCTGCTGTGCAGGAACACATGCAGATAGAGCACTCATACACATGAAATAAATATATATATATTTTAAAGTGCTACTGATGATAGTAAAGTTTCTCTTTAATGTTCTGAAGTAAGCAATCTAACCTCTGCCATAACTCGCCAACAGCAGATCTGCCTGAAACTCAACTGTGTTCATTTGTAGCCAAGTCTTTCTATAGCTCCGGCTCCAGGCAGCAACTGATCTGGGAAGCTGTTTTTTATTCTATTTTCTTATTAATTTTTAAAAAACTTTTATGTGGCCAGACAGTGATGGCGCACGCCTTTAATCCCAGCACTCAGGAGGCAGAGGCAGGGGAATCTCTGAGGCCAGCATGGTCTACAGTGTGAGTTCCAGGACAGCTAGTGTTATAACACAGAGAATCCCTGTCTCAAAAAACAAGCAAAACAAAACAAAATTTTATGTGTATGAGTGTTACGCTTGCCTGTGTGCACGTGTGTGCTTGATGCCAGTGGAGGCCAGAGAAGGCATCATGTCCTCTGGAACTGCATTTATGGATGATTGTGAGTCACCATATGGGTGCTGGGACCGGGACCTGCTTTTAATCGATGAACCATCTCTCCAGCTCAGGGAGTTGTTGGTTTTTTTTTGGGCGGGGAGGGGGGGTAGAGACAGGGTTTCTCTGTGACTTTGGAGGCTGTCCTGGAACTCACTCTGTAGACCAGGCTGGCCTCGAACTCAGTCAGAATTTATTTCATTTGGACACACCGCCTAATCCATCTTCTTACAGAGCTGACTTGGTCATTAGCACCTCGGTGTTTGACTTGAGAGAGAGGGTGTACTAAGGAGCACCCTTAGTGCCCTAGGAAGTAGCAGCGGGTCCTTGTCAGAGCTGGACTTTGAAGTCAAGCAGCTTTCCACAGGATGTGCCCTTTCCGAGTGTGCACACGTGTGCCTGCGTTTCCTTACCAGAGGTCACTCCCTGCTCCTCACCGCAAGGGTTGTGTGGGATGGCAGTGGATCAGATGGTTGGGAAGTGGTTGTGAGGTGTGAAGTACGAAGGCTGCAGTAGAGTGACTTGTCCTGCCTGGTCCTGTGTTTGTGCAGATCTGGAGCAGCAACCATTTGTTCCCCAGCACAGAGGAAGCCACTCTTTTCCTTGGAACACTAGATACTGTTTTTTTGTTCTCCTATGCTGTGGTAAGTTTTAAAATTACAGAGGGTTTTTTGTTTGTTTGTTTGTTTGTTTGTTTTTTAAATAACTACTTAATTTTTTTGTTTTGTTTTTCAAGACAGCTCTGGCTGTCCTGGAACTCACTGTGTAGACTAGGCTGGCTTCGAACTCACAGAGATCCGCCTTCCTCTACCTCTTGAGTGATGAGCGCCACCACCGCCTGGCCAAAATCGTCATCATCATCATCATCTTCTCTTTTTTTTTTTTTTCTTTTTGGTTTTTCGAGACAGGGTTTCTCTCTGTAGCTTTGGAGCCTATCCTGGCACTCGCTCTGTAGACCAAGCTGATCTCGAACTCACAAAGATTCTCCTGCCTCTGCCTTCTGAGTGCTGGGGCTAAAGGTGTGCGTCACCACCGCCCGGCTGTCTTTTTCTTAATGTGGTGCTGGAAATAAAACCCAGCACTTGTGCCTAGCTAGACCCCTGCTCTCCACCGATTGACCTCCCCTCTCCCTCATCAGATGTTTTTAAAAAATGATTGTTGTTTTTGTTTTTGTCTTTTTGAGACAGGTTCTCTGTGTAGCTCTGGTTGTCCTAGAGCTGGTTCTGTAGACCAGGCTGGTCTCAAACTCACAGAGATCCTCTGCTTCCCAAGTCCTGGATTAAAGGTGTTCTGTACCACGCCTGGCAGGTTTTTTTTTTTTTTTTTTTTTTTTTTAATGTGTATGGTCGTTTTGCCTGAATGTATGTCTGAACACCACATGTATACTGGGTGTCTGTAGAGGTGAAACAGGGCATCAGATCCCTGAAACCAGACTTAAGTTTTGATCCACCGTGTGAGTTCTGTGAGGCAGACCTGGAAGAGCAGCCAGTGCTCCTAACCATTGAGCCTGCTTTCTGTCTCTCTGTCTTTGCTTCTGTGGCTTCCAGGCCTTGTGCCTTGTCTGAAAGAGAATTGAGTGTTCTTCATTGTCCTCCTCCTCACAAATTGCACAAGGCCTCTTGCAGCGTTTGCAGACCACTGAGTCTAATGCTTGTGTGGTATTTGTCATCTAAGGGTTATGTGTTATTAAGGCAGTGAATTTATTGGAAATAATTAGTCTTATGTCAATTTAAGTTTGAAGTCAAGACAATTAGTCATTTTAGACATTTGTGGCAGAAACCTAAAGTGTGTTGCTCTCAAAGTTCAGACTGATCTCAGTATTTAGTCCTGCTGGGAACTGGGAGGAGAACAGAAGGTGTAGGCCACTTGTGCTTCTCAGTGGCCATTGCCCTCCCAGCCTTCCCATCCTCCTTGCTTTGTGATGCCCTGAAACCTAAGAGGCACTGGCAGCTGGCGTGCACCATAACCTCTGCCCTGTGCCTTACAGGGTCCCAGCCAGACTGAGCACATATGGGAACACTTCTTAAACCCAAGTACAAATGGTTCAGAGAACCTGCAGGAAGGCTCAGGACCACTGCTTAATCCAGCTCATCTAGAAAATGGAGCATCTCAGCTGGGCATTGGTGGCACACACCTTTAATCCCAGCACTCGGGAGGCAGATCTCTGTGAGTTGGAGACCAGCCTGTTCTACAGAGCCAGTTCCAGGACAGCCTCCAAAGCAATACAGAGAAACCCTGTCTCGGAGAAAAAAAGAAAAAAAAAAAAGGAACATCTCTGGGGCTTGTTTTGACCTTTTCTGCTGAATGTTTGCAGTGTAATGCTTGCTGAAATACATTCATAGACAGTTAAAGTAGAGGTGTAAAGAAGGTTTGATTTTTCCAGTCACCTCTCTTCATTTTGCCCTATTTGTAATGTGTGCTTCCAGTTTAGACTGTTACTGTATGGAGCGATCAAATGAAATGCTTTATTTTTAGGGCCTCTTCATCAGTGGCATCATTGGGGATCGGCTGAACTTGCGATGGGTTCTATCTTTTGGCATGTGCTCTTCTGCATTTGTGGTAAGCTGAAAGATTTTTATGGTGATGGTGGTTATTGATGGGCTGTCCAGGTGACTTACAGGTTAAAAGGGCTTGCTGTACAGATCTGATGACCTGAGTTCCATCTTCCTATTCCACAGTGGATGGAGAGACACACCCAAAAGTTGTCCTCTGACCTCCATGAGTGCACTCTGGCATGCATGTACCCCCCCACTCACACTTGCATAAACATGAATACTGAGTAAAACTTAAAAATAAAGTTACTACTATTTTGATCAGATGTTCTAGAGCCCTAGTTAACCCTTTCATCTCCATCTAGAGTGGAGGAACGGTACTAGTCTATGTTGTCAATGTTGTCATCCTGTGTGTCTTCCACTTACACAGATTTTTTTTTTTTTTTTTTTTTTTGATTTTTGAGACAGGTTTTTTTCTGTGCAACAGTCCCAGAACTCATTCTGTAGACTAGGCTAGCCTCCAACTCACAAAGATCCACCTACCTCTGCCTCCCGAGTGCTGGTATTAAAGGCGAGTACAAATACTGCCTGGCCCTAGGTGGATCTTTTAAAACAAGAATCTTGCTGTCCTTCCTTGGTTCACATGTCTGAATAAACAGCATAGTGTCTAGATCCTGGTCTTAGTCATACTTGCTGCCTGCCTTGGCTGTAGACAAACTAACCATGTTCCGATTCCCTAACCTGGCCGTGGTCTTCTACCCAGGACTTTTGTTCTCACTCTTCTTCCTCAAATAGCCTTCCTGTCATGGCCAGGTGACACCCCTGGCTCTGTACCTCTCTAAGGTCCTGCTCTGGCAGGGATCGCTCATGGCCTCTTCTGGGTTTTGGCTTATGCCCTCCCACCCCCACCCACCTTCACCTGTGCTCAGGTTTCAGTCTTGCTTTCCAAAGTAAGCCCACAGACCCTAGCCCGGACCAGCCTCAGCTCACCTCCTCTTTCCACTGTTTTCTGGCTCGAGTCCTCCAGGGTTTCCCCTTCCTCATTTGCAAAGGGGATATGCAGACCCCTTTCTCCCACGGTTGCAGTGAGGGTCGTGTGTGTGTGTGTGTGTGTGTGTGTGTGTGTGTGTGTGTGTGTGTGTGTGTGTGTCTGTCTGTCTGTCTGTCTGTCTGTGGGCCATTTGGAGTGGCACCTGACATGTGAGGTGCTGAGCTCCAAATCAGATTCATGGTTATTGCTACTGCCAGTCAGTAAGGGTTCTTATTGATTAAATCCACTCCTACACTTCAGTTAGATTCTGATTTATTTTAGTTTTTCATCATCTGCCATTTGCATGCAGGAAAAAAAGCTTTTTTTTCCCTTAAAGTTTTAGAAATCAAAGTACTCTATTTTTTTTTTAAAGATTTTATATACAACATTCTGCTTCCATGTATATCTGCACACCAGCAGAGGGCACCAGATCTCATAACGATGGTTGTGGCCACCATGTGGTTGCCGGGAATTGAACTCAGGACCTCTGGAAGAGTAGTCAGTGCTCTTAACCTCTGAGCCATCTTTCCAGGCCCCAAGGCACTTTATTTATAAGCCAATGAGCTGCACTTAATATCCATACTTTTTAATATTTAAAAACGTCCAGATGTATATATAACCCTTAGGTATGTAGTCTTGTTCCACAAACAGGCATGCTTGAGTGACTGCCTCTTCCTCTCCCTCTCCCTGCAGCAGCTGGCAGCCATTGACCATTTTTCTGTCCTTGTAGTTTTGCTTATTCTAGAATTTACAACTGAGATCTGACAGTATTCTACTTACGCATGCCAAATCCTCTTAAAATAGACCTCAACTGCAAATAAAATGTCCCTTTGAGCAAAATGCCTGGGGAAAAAAAAAAAACAGGCGCATGATAGAAGCTGTTGAATAATTCAGCAGATGACAGACAGGATTCACCCCCCCTACCCCCCCAGACAAGGTTTCTCTGTACTGTTTTGGAGGCTGTCCTGGAAAACTCTCTGTAGACCAGACTGGCCTCGAACTCACAGAGATCCACCTGCCTCTGCCTCCTGAGTGCTGGGATTAAAGGTGTGCACCACCTCCTAGAGTGGAAGATGCAAGTTGAAGGGAGTGGGGTGTGTGTGTGTGTGTGTGTGTGTGTGTGTGTGTGTGTGTGTGTGTTGTGTGTGTGTGTGTGTGTGTGTGTGTGGTACAGAAGCAAGTGGGGGAACGTTGTGGGCTTTGCTCGTTCACTCTCCATCTTATTTTCTTGAGGCAGGGTCTCTGACCTAACCTGGAGCTTGGCTGGCATCTATCGAGCCCCAGCATTCTTTCTGTTTTCGTCCCACATAGTGCCGTGGTTATGAGGATCCGTTGGACCACAGTCAGGTTTTTACATGGGTGCTAGGAATTTGAACTTGGGTCTTTCATGCTTCCATAGCAAGCGTATTCACCCATAGACCCCGTCCCACAAATATATTTTTGTGCACCCTGAAGAGCAGCTGGTATGTTGAAAGTGTCCATTTGATGGCATGTCCCCTTCTCTTCCCTTCTCTCCCTTCTCCCGAAGGTGTTTGTCTTTGGCACTCTCACGGAATGGCTGCACTTCTACAGCAAGTGGCTCTACTGTGGGTTGTGGATCGGGAACGGCCTGCTGCAGTCCACGGGCTGGCCCTGCGTGGTGGCTGTGATGGGCAACTGGTTTGGGAAAGCTGGGTATGTTGCTTCCATCCTCTAATTGCGTTAATGTTGGATCACTGAGTCTGGCAGCAGTATGTTACCTCGTGCTTTAGAATATGCCTTGTCTTCTCCGTTTAGAAACAGCAGTTCTGGGATAGAAGGTCCATGTGTGCTGTGGGCCTCAGTGACGGCCTGTACATACCCATTCCTACGGCTGTATTTCCCAGTTCATTCTTCTTAAGCCTCTCTCCTTTAGAAACTGTAATTGTCATGCTTAATGCCCCCTGTCATGCATGTTCCCTTGAGTTTAGCTTCCTTTGCCATATTTTGAGACTCTGTGGTTCCCTTATCATTGCATTAACAATAAGTAAACTTAGCTCAAAAGTTATCCATGGAAGCTGGGGACATAGCCCAGTACTAGAGCACTTGTGTAGCATGAAGAAGATCTGCCAGTACAGAAGAAAAAGTTACCCATGGGACGTGCCGAAGGTCACCAAAAAAGGGCCCTAATTCAGACGTTCCCACGATTTGGGGCTTACAGCCTCCCCCACCCCTCAACCTTCATGTTCGAGTGTGTTGGACTTGGCATGTGTGGTGTGGGCTGCAGGAGGAAGGGAGGTGCCATCTCCAAAGAAGGCGTGCTGAGTGCATAGGGTAGAAAATAGGTCAAGTGAAGCAGACTTGCTTTGTGGTTTAGCATTGTTTCAGAAGCATTGTTGCCTGGAGTTTAGTCATTTTCCCTGGATCAGTGTGTAAGTGTTGTGGGGGGTGTGCTTGCTTATCTCCTATCTGGCTTCTCTGCATGTTTGCTCTTATACATAGGAAATGGAGTACAAAGCAGACATTCCCCTTCCATTGTGGTGTTCGGTGCACACTCTTGCTGGCGCTTCTCAGCTTCCATCTTCCCCAGTTTCATAATGGGAGCTCACTTGGTCATTAGCAATGTGTAACGTTATGAAAGTTTACCTATAAACTGTCTTTGCAGATAAGTACCATTCAGAAGTGCTCCAGTTATATAACATATCTCAGTATGTTAGTGGCTTCTATTTCATTCTGACCTTAGGTCAGCAAGATTTCATTGAAAACGTGTTTCCTTTTTATATTTTGGGTTTTGCTTGCTTGTTTTTCAAGACAGGGTTTTTCTGTGTAACAGTCCTGAATGTCCTGGAACTCACTTTGTAGACCAGGCTGGCCTTGAACTCACAGAGATCCTCCTGCCTCTGCCTCCCAAGCACTGGGATTAAAGGCGTGCACCACCACAGCCTGGCTTGTTTGTTTTTAAGAATAGATGAAATTATTGGAATTGGAGATTGCACAGGACTTCATGCATACTGGGCAAGTGCTCTGCCACACAGTGGTAGCCCCTTCTCTCTCTCTCTCTCTCTCTCTCTCTCTCTCTCTCTCTCTCTTCTAAGATAGAGTCTTACTATATTGACCTGACTAGTGTAGACCAGGCTGGCTTCAAACTCAGAGATCCCTCTGCTCCACCTCCCAAGCATGTGCTACCACACCCAATTTAAAATTGGTGGTCTCTTTGTAGCCCTGGCTGGCCTTGAACTCCCAGAGATCTACTTGCCTCTTCCAGAGTACTATGATTATAGGAATGTGCCACCATGCCTGGCAGGAAGGCTTTGTGCTTTCAGGGCCATGGTGTGATGTTATTGATTGAAGGAAGCTAACTTGGTTTGCAGGGGCCTTGGGCTGTGTATTGAATGCCAACACTCAAATTGTCGCCCAGCATCGGAGTCTTTCAAGAATGTAATGCATGAAGGGAAAAGATGATAAAGTTATGAGTACTAAGGGAGAGTGGGTGTGTGCCTCAGCAGCCCAGCTGCCTGTGGTCCATCGTGGGTGTGGAGGAGTCTCTGATGGGACCTTCCATCTCTAGGGTACAGCCAACTGAAGTCCATGCATATGGGAGGAAGCCTTTGGGGTGGGATCCTACTGTAGAGCCCAGACAAGTTTTGAACTTGTAATCCTCTTGATCTGGCCTCTCCTGTACCTGGCAGCCTGATGGTAATGAAGCAGCTTCAGGGAGAGAGGTCAGGCTAGTATTGCTATAGACTCTGGCTTCTTGGGAACCCGTAGCAGTGATCCATGAAGTTCACTGAGACTGGCAAAGCTGAAAAAAATCACCGTTTCATAGGCCATACTCTTCTTAGTCACTTACCTAGGTCCTGGCTTGCTTACTTGCATCCTCCAAGGTCCCCTTGATGGGTTTTAGTATTTTTATAGTATTGGAACTTTTCATCTTTTTCTGTTTTTTTTTTTTTTTTTTTTTTTTTTTTTTTTTTTCTCCGTTGAGACAGGGTCTTGCCATGTAGCTTGGGTGCCTTGAACTTGCTGCGATCCTGCCCTAGATTTCCAAGTGCAGGGATTTGTGCACAAGCCACCATACCTGGCTTCTTGTCTTCAGTTCTTTTTCTACAAAGAATTCAAGACATCAGTATTGCTGGGCAAGTCCTTTGCCTCTGAGTTCAATGTCTAACCTCTACATGGAAATTCAATATCATTTAATCCTAGAAGAATGTGGCTGGGAAGTGGTAGCGCACACCTTTAATCCCAGCACTCGGGAGGCAGAGACAGGTGGATCTCTGTGAGCTCGTGGTTAGCCTGTTCTACAAAGTGAGTTCTAGAACAGTCAAGGCTACACAGAAAAATCCTGTCTCAGAAAACCAAAACCAAATCTGGTTTTATCGTTCTGATATATTTTTCAGATTTTAAATAGAATGTTGACACTTTGTAATGCACATCCTTACTGTTGAGCTATTTTTCATTTTGACCTCCACGTAGGATCCCTCTGACATACTGACATACTGCCTTTGGGTTTTCCCATTGTTTTCCTTAGCCGGGGAGTTGTCTTTGGTCTCTGGAGTGCCTGTGCTTCAGTGGGCAATATTTTGGGAGCGTGCCTGGCTTCATCTGTTCTGCAGTATGGTTATGAGGTAGGTGTTTCTTTCACAATTTGTGTGTGTACACTTGCCCTTGCTGTTGAACCCAAGGTGACCTTGAATTCCTCATCCTCTTCCTCTGCCCCAGTGCTGTGATTCCAGGTGTGCACCACCATGCCTGACGAAGAAGGGGCCACCATGTGTGATGTTATTGCTAGAAGGAAGCTAACTTGCTTTGCAGGGGCCTTGGGCTGTGTAATGGACACTAACACTCAGTGGTCCATTGTGGATGTGTAGGAACCTCTGAGGGCACCTTCTGTCTTCAGGGTCCACAGCCAACTAAGTGCATGCAGACAGGTGGAAGCCTATGGGTGGGGCATGCTCAGTTTGCTGAGCATGTGGCAGTCAGAATGGGGTGGCTCAAATGGAAGTAAGCCTGCACTTGTAGAAAGAGGAGTTAAGACACATCACTTTCTTTCTGACCTCTGGGCCTTTGGGATTATCACCATAAGATGTTGCCAGTTGTTTGGAGTGTTTTAACTGCTTTGAATTCCTGAAGAATCAAATGGCCAAGAAGCCCTAGGCATCCACCCCAAATAATTCCTAGGAGCTGGAGTGATGCTAGAAATGACACTCTTCTAAAAAAATGGTCCCTAGAGCTAACAGCAAAAGCTGGGCGGGCGTACTGATTGTGTTACAAGTGCTGGGTGTGTGGAGAGCTGAGCACTCCTTGTTCTGCTTCCCAATGTTTCTATGTGGGAATGAAGAAAAGTATTACAGATTATCTGAAAGCTTTGGAAAGACATTTTGGGTATTTTAAACAGTAAATTTTTTTTATAGAAAAATAAGGAGGTAAATAAGGGAGCAACAGAAAAACTATTCTATGTGTTCACTAGCTTTGTAAAATACAGTTTGGTAATCTGTTGTGACCTTGAGGTTGTGATGCAATGGGCTTGGCAGTTGTTGGCGATGTCTGTCAGGCCACAGCTACTCTGCCCGAGTCGTTCCACTTCCGGGAAGTAGTGGCACTGGTGAATGTGCTTACACACGTACAGTCAAATGTTATCTGTAGTTATCTCAACACTGTTGTGATGGCCAAAGACCGGAAGTATTTACACCTTCATGCACCTGTTGGAGGATGCTGTGTAGCTGTGACTTGGGGTCAGAAGCTCTGAACTGAAAGAGACCAGGACACTGGGAGGGTCTCAGACAGCAATCAGGCCAAGCAGTGTGCCCTGAGATGCCATTTGGAGAAAGGCAGAATGAAGATGATTGTATTAGCTTGCATTTTTCTAATGGTCCCTGGAGAGCAAAAACTATACAGCAGTGTTTTTATGTTGGGACAGTTGAGAATTGGATGGTTTAGAAAGGGACTGGGCAGGAAGAATCTACTCCACCTCTTAATGCTTGTTTTCTTGAGTAGATTGTCCGATCAGAAACCTAAATAACTAACAGCGAGGTGCTCTTTCAGAGACTAGGTATTTTGCTCCAGTAGAAGCCCATCATCTGTCACAGTCACTTTTTTGTATCTGTCACACCTGGATTATAGTAATTGGCCCAAATGTGAATTGCACTCACCCCTGTGCTGCTTCTCTTGGACCTGGTTTCTGGAAATACAGCTTTAATTTTTGTCATTCACTTGTTTAAAAATTCTCTATCCATAAGGCAGCTGTACAGCCTGGCCGCTGAGTCTTGCATCCTGACATCTGCCTCCTGTGGTAGTTTTCTTCCCTGTGGTCCTGGGCAGAAGCCCTGCCCTATGGTCTGCAGTGAGCTCTCCTCCCCTAAGGTCTGCAGTGAGCTCCCCTCCCCTAAGGTCTGCAGTGAGCTCCCCTCCCCTAAGGTCTGCAGTGAGCTCCCCTCCCCTATGGTCTGCAGTGAGCACCCCTCCCCTATGGTCTGCGGTGAGCTCCCCTCCCCTATGACCTGCAGTGAGCTCCCCTCCCCTATGGTCTGTGGTGAGCTCCCCTCCCCTAAGGCCTGCAGTGAGCTCCCCTCCCCTATGGTCTGCAGTGAGCTCCCCTCCTCTAAGGTCTGCAGTGAGCTCCCCTCCCCTAAGGTCTGCAGTGAGCTCCCCTCCCCTATGGTCTGCAGTGAGCACCCCTCCCCTATGGTCTGCGGTGAGCTCCCCTCCCCTATGACCTGCGGTGGTGAGCTCCCCTCCCCTAAGGCCTGCAGTGAGCTCCCCTCCTCTAAGGCCTGCAGTGAGCTCCCCTCCTCTAAGGCCTGCAGTGAGCTCCCCTCCCCTATGACCTGCAGTGAGCTCCCCTCCCCTAAGGTCTGCAGTGAGCTCCCCTCCCCTATGACCTGCAGTGAGCTCCCCTCCCCTATGGTCTGCAGTGAGTACCCCTCCCCTATGACCTGCAATGAGCTCCCCTCCTCTAAGGCCTGCAGTGAGCTCCCCTCCTATAAGGCCTGCAGTGAGCTCCCCTCCCCTATGATCTGCAGTGAGCTCCCCTCCTATAAGGCCTGCAGTGAGCTCCCCTCCCCTAAGGTCTGCAGTGAGCTCCCCTCCCCTATGGTCTGCAGTGAGCACCCCTCCCCTATGGTCTACGGTGAGCTCCCCTCCCCTAAGGCCTTCAGTGAGCTCCCCTCCTCTAAGGCCTGCAGTGAGCTCCCCTCCCCTAAGGTCTGCAGTGAGCACCCCTCCCCTAAGGTCTGCAGTGAGCACCCCTCCCCTATGACCTGCAGTGAGCACCCCTCCCCTAAGGTCTGCAGTGAGCACCCCTCCCCTAAGATCTGCAGTGAGCGCCCCTCCACTATGACCTGCAGTGAGCGCCCATCTCATCCCCAGGCTGCCAGCCCCTCTGCTTGTCCCTAGTTCTTGTCCCTAGGAAGATGTGCCCTTAAACATGGTGTAGCTGTGTCAGCCTCCTTTTAGCTGTTCTTCTTTTGATTCCTGTGTGTTTCTACTAGGGCTGGGTCTTCTTGTTTATTTAGCTGCATGCCACCTTTTCATATTGGGCTGGGTGCTGTTTAATCCCCTCAACTGGATACAACATCTTCAGGGGCAGATACTATGTGTTTGTAGGATTTGAGATGATGAAAAGAGTGAGATTTGAGGGCTAACCCTGTTTTTCTATCCTAATCGTGTCACTTAGTATCCAGGGGACCCTAACGATCCTCCGTGAGCTCCGCTGTGTCCTTAGGAAAATGTAAGGACACTTGACACAGCCTGGAAGCCCTGGCTTCTGAAGTCCTCCGGGAGCACTCTTGCTGCCTCTCCTGCCCCATCCTCCCTATGTATGTGTGATGAGCATAGCTGTGATGATCAGTTCTGTGTAAGGCCACCTCAGCTGTCTCTCCTCTCCTCCAGTACGCCTTTCTGGTGACCGCGTCCGTGCAGTTTGCTGGTGGGATCGTCATCTTCTTTGGACTCCTAGTGTCTCCAGAAGAAATTGGTGAGGAGAAGTCATCTCTTCCGTTCAGAATATCTTACTGTTGGGAGCCGAGGGAAGTCCAAGGACAGGAAATGGAATTCTCAGAGGGAAGCTACACACTCTTCTGAGGTGTTAAAGGCGCAGTTTTTCCCTGTGCCTCCGGTCCAGTTGCAGCCAAGTCTATTACCACTGCAGGTGCTTGAGGGGAGTGAGGCTCACATTTGAGTGCAGGAAGAACCCAGCATTCCTAGACCATTAGTGCGGTTGAGACATTGGCTAAGAATGTAACATCTTGAGACTGGGTTCTTTTCCTTTATAAAAATGATTCGGTTTGCTACTTTCTTCCGGTTAATTATGGAGTGTGTGTAAGTGAGGCTGCAGGAGCAGAGGGGTGTGCAGCTCTTCTGAGCTTTGAACTTGAGCCTTAATTGGCTTTAGTTTCCTTGGTGTCTAGGCCTTGGTTGGGTCTTTTACCAAAGGAAAATTAAAACAGCATCAGCCCTTTAAGTAGCGATGCATGCAAAGCCTGATACAGGACCAGGTACACAGGCCAGTGCTCTGTAAATGCTCACTGTCACTGCTGTCCTAGGTCTCCCGAGTATTGAGGCAGAAGAAAACTCGGAAGAAGATTCACACAGGCCTCTCATCCATGGTGCTGAAAATGAAGATGAATACGAGCCTAACTATTCAATCCAGGAGGACGGGGCTGTCACCCAAGCGAAGGCAATCAGCTTCCATCAGGCTTGCTGCCTTCCTGGAGTCATACCAGTAAGGACTGGCTTGTCTCCTTCCACAGCTGGCCAGGAGCCATGCTGCTTTCATTTTTCTAATATATTTGAGATGCTTATGTAGCATCCGTCAGCTTCCCTGATAGCCATGAAAGACCAGAGACTAAATATCTGCAGTTTAATTGCTTTAATCTGGAGCACCTAGGAGCTGCAGATGGGCATGGCCAGAGGTGACCCTTGAACCTGCCAACCCTGACCTAGCATGCAACTCCGAAGACAAAAAGAACAGCTTTTTAAATGCGTATTTTGAGTGTGTTGAATTTTCATGGACCAAGAAGGCTTTTGAATGGTTCATTATCTGCCTTATTTGTGACCTCTGGTCATTTCAGAGAGTAGGGAGTTCCCTGTTCAGGACAGAATTCTCAATATTTCTTGATAACACATCCCAGTGTTCCCACATCCTTTGTAGTTAGGACAACCTCCATCTGAGCCGAACCCCTTCTGCTACAGGCTGTCTGTCTTGATGTTTTGAGTGCCCTACCACTGGAGTAGAAGCTAAGAGTCCTAGGTTGTGTTTCCAGCCTCCCCACCTGGGTAAGTCACCCAACCCATCCTTGAGACTCAGTCCCCCTTCCTGAGGGATGGAGATGCCACCCACTTGCCTGGGTCTAGAACACTGGCTCTTTGTGTAGTTGACAAGGCACCTGCTTTTGCCACCATGTTTTCACGATGCTTCCAAATTTTCTCCCACTCCCATTTTAGTCAGTCTGTAGGCCATCCTCTTCTGTCCCTCTCGGCTCTCCTCTGCCCTGTGTCTCTTTGCTAAAAACAAACAAACAAAAACTAACCCTTCCAACAGGTAGCCAAGTGTCAGTCAAATATAAGTGTAACACCCCGTCATGCTTGACTCCAACGACAGTGGCTGGTGTTGGGAAACTCTGGTTCTTGTAGCCCTATTCTTACAAAGATCCAGTCTTTCAGTTATTAATATTTTGCTGGTAGTTGCTTTGGTTGAGACAGAACGTCGGTTTGTTGTGATCAAACAAGAAATTCATTTGCTGGTTCCTTTGTGCTTCAGAAGCCATTGTTCTCTAGCATGGGTTGGGCGGGGTGGAAAGGAAGTCTAGTTAGCCCTATGCTTTTGTCTTTGTAGCAGACTGTGGGCAGAGAGCTCTGCTGGTTGAGATTTGGCTCTCTACGGGGTGGCTGCTGCCCTGCCAGGGAAGCTCTTTTAAAACAAGTGGCACCTGGGGAATAGCTGGCGCTCAGGGGCTGGGGTATATTAGCCAGACACCCTTTGAAGTCACCCTCTGCTTCCGCCTTCCCTTTGATGCTAATAGTCAGGGTCTCCTGGTAATAGTGTGCTTGGATACAGGAGTCTCAGCCATCACCCACTTAAGGCAGCTCTCTTTCAAAAGAGAGCCAGGAGGCCAGTCATGACCACATCCCTTCGTTTTTTGGCCCACCAGAGATACTCTCCTGTGTGGGATGTGTAGGGCTTTTTGGAAGCTCTAATATGAAAGTGGTCCTCAGGGTAGCTGTCTTTCCTGTCTGTGACTGGGTCACAGGTCACATTACTCTCCATAGTTTACAGCATTAACTTGGTAGGAAGAGAACCAAGAAAGTCTGGCTGCCTGCAGTATGAGCTGAGATGGTTGCTGGGCTGACTTGTCTGGCTGATGTGGGCTGGCAGCATGGATGCCACGGACCTTTTGTCTGAATAAAGAAATGCGGGTCCAGCACGTGTCGCCTTCTGGGTTCCAAACACTGGCTTGCTTTTACCAGAGAAATGGTCAGAAAAGAAACTGGGGATAGTTAAGAAAAAAAAGTACTTTTTTTTTTTTTAATTTAAATTTTAAGGTCTTTTTAGAAACCAAGGAGAGTAAAGAGAAGAGGGCTCCCGGGGAAAGTCAGGGAGATGACACTGTGCCGTTTGCCGCTTGTTGATAGCTGTGTTTTTCTTACAGTACTCACTGGCCTATGCCTGCCTGAAGCTGGTGAATTACTCCTTCTTCTTCTGGTTGCCCTTTTATCTGAGTAACAACTTCAGGTGGAAGGAAGCCGAAGCCGACAAGCTGTCCATTTGGTACGATGTCGGAGGCATTGTAGGTATGCACGTGTGCATCTCCTTCCACACAGTTAGGAGATCTTACTTCATTTGAGGTTTTACTGCTTGCTCTGCAGCCATCTTTCCCAACCCCATCCTACCAGTAAACATGCAAACTTGTGTGAGAACAAAAAGTCCATAGAAAGGAGGGCCAGCCTGAGACTGCTGTGAGCCATAGGCTGTCTTTTCTTAGTCTTTGGTTGATGGATCAGTCCTTTTGTCTTGGGAACACTCGGGAATCTCTTTAAATGCAGCCCCTTTGTATGCTTTCAGGGGTGGCTTGCCTTTGAAGCTGATTTTGTGAGAGATTCAAGATGGAGTGGGAATGTGTTCATTTTGGCCTCCTCCCTCTGTCCCACTGTTTCCAGTTAAGGAAGCAAGCACAGCACCTTACTGGGTAGATTGTCAGACATCAGAGGATGGAAGAGCAGGGATTTTCCTTTTCTTTCTTGTGTGTGTGTCTGTGTTTGCAGTTGCCTTGCTATATGCAGCAGATTTATTTTCCAGACTGGGGATTGAACCCTGGACTTTGTGTTTTACCAGTGGCTTTGTAGTATAGCCAGAAATACAAACAAGGAAATCATAAACTTTTAAACAAGACCAACAGATGCACACTGTGGCGCCCCACCTTAGCATCTCTGTCTTTGTAATGTTTACACACAGAGTTACAGTAAAAACAAGCTACCCTGAGCGCATGGAGGGCACAGTAGGTGGCTCACTGGCATTCTGTCTGAACTCAGCTCTTGGTAGTCTTAGGCCCAGAGCCAGAGGTGATGTAGACATCCTGAGACCTGTGCATAGTCTGTGTGCTTCAGAATTAAAGGTACCTGGTGCAGAAGGAAAGAAGGTGGTTTGGAGATGCAGCTCAGGGCTCTGTTGATAGCCCATGAGGTGCCTTCCTTAAACTTGGTGTTGTTGAGGCCGGGCCTCACAAGCTCCCAGGAAGCAACCTGAGCTGCTTTCCATCTGTGATCTACCTGCTCCTGCCAGGGTGACAGGGGTACAGGTTCTCCTAGTTAATTCACCATGCTTTAAATCAAAGTGGAGAAAATCCAGGGGATCACTTCCCTCTGTACGGTAGGGAAAGTAGTCAATACAGATAATGAAGGTTTTGATGGTTTTCTTTTTTCTTACTTTGATGCTTGATTTGTGGTATTCAGTACAGTGGCAGTCACTGTGAGGACAGGAGATTTGGGAGAGCCAGCTGTGTCTGTGGCCCCCGAGGAGCTTGCCTCAGACAGCTTTGTCCAGCCGTGGATGCTTTCCACTGACGTGTGTGTTCTTTGTGCTTGCAGGTGGAACACTGCAAGGCTTCATCTCTGATGTGCTACAGAAGAGAGCACCTGTGCTGGCCCTCAGCCTGTTCCTGGCAGTTGGGTCCCTTGTTGGTTATAGTCGTGAGTATTCCTTTGCAGTTACCTTGATTCCTGATCTTTTGACCCAGAGTCAGCCATCAGCCATGAAGAGAAGCCATGATGAGCTGAGTGCCTGGGAACTGTCGTCACGTGGTTTTATTTGTGTGGGGAGGAAACAGGCATCTCTCCTGCTTTGTGGGTCTGTTTAAAAGCTTGCTTGGGAGTAGACTGCTTTGTTTGAGGGGCGGCTCCAGAGGAGCAGCATTAGTGCCAATAAAACCATAAAAGGGGGCAAGGTTTCCAAAGCGGGAAGACGGTAATTAGTAGGCCTTGGTGTGTGCATGTGTGTAAAGATGGTACAGTCCTTCTGTGGCTTTTAGACATCTCATTAGCTTGAGCAGCAGCCAGAGGCAGACAGGACAAAAGCTGGAAGGGGCGGTGAGAGTCATCTGTCTTTGTTGTCTCTGGAGGGATTGTGAGGTATTGGAGGTGCAGCGCTGTGCACTGTTGACTGCTTTTCTAGTCACTGTTGTGTGTGTCTCTTCTCTCACAGGCTCTCCAAACAATAAGTCTATCAATGCTCTTCTGATGACCATTACAGGTACGGTAGAACACTTCGCTGTTCTCTGGGAGTTCAGAGCACACGGTCTCCCACAAATGGACTGACACTAAAACCTTGGCCTGTAGAACTCAAGTGACAGGAAGATAGCTGCCTCCTTTACTACCTTCTCCCCTCTGCTTGGGGCTGACTCCCTCAATCCTCTGACAAAAGCTTTCCCTGTGGAGAGATGTCCTAAACATTTCAATTGCTGCCCCAGGCCTGAATTTAACTTCAGAAAGTGACTTAGGTGTCACAATAGAATCCCATCCACCAGCTTATGGAAGTCCAGGACAGCTAGCTTTTTCTTCTTTGCCAGACTGGGTCAGCATTTTCCTGAGCACTAGGTAAAATAGTTGGGTACAGTTAAGGAACGTGTTATGAAAAAAATATTGAAGTCATCTTTTAATTCAGCAAGATGTGTGACTCTGATTCTGCTAAGATGGCCCATTTTACAAGAGCCAAGCCACACCTATCTGTGGGTCGGCCTCATGAGAGCAGTGACAGGCAGTGTCCCTGTGCCTTTGAAACAGGGCTGTCTTGTCCCTCTCCAGTGTGTTAGTTGACTTGGGTGGGTGGAGCAATAGGAAGGCTGTGTGTTCCTCTTTACTGCTCTTACCCTTAGGCTGTATATATACTAGGGTGCCACAGCATTCCACAGGGGATTTTCATTTCTCCCCAGCGTGTGGATTAAGACATTGGGATGATATTTTGTCTTACTTGGCTAGAGTTTGGGATCATATTTTAACCTGAATCTGTTCTCTTTATGGCTTCAGGGTTTTTTATTGGCGGACCGTCCAATATGATTAGCTCTGCTATTTCTGCAGACTTGGGTCGCCAAGAGCTGATCCAAGGGAGCAGTGAGGCTCTGGCGACTGTCACAGGAATCGTTGATGGAACTGGGAGTATCGGTGCTGCTGTGGGCCAGGTAAGAAAAGCATGGCTCCCACAGTAGGTGGCGCTCTTGTGTTGTGGACCACTGTACAGAAAGTGGGACCTAATGTGGAAGGCATCTCCCATGGCCATAGATTTTGTAGCTACCTCTTAGTGTAGTCTGTGTTCTCCATGCCCAGACATCGATGACTGGTCCCAGAGGGTGACTTAGGTATCCCGTAGTGGAGTCATCTGAGATGCAAGAGCACTGGAGGTCTGTGAGTATGCTGGGATGGAACCTGTTGACCTGTAAATTCCCATGCAGGTGCTGGAGAGCCCCAAGACTGAGACTGCCCTACTGTAGCAGTCAGAGTGACTTGACATTGAAGGTTTGCCTGGGTAGTGGAGTGAATCTCAGATAGCTGATGGTGGGTGTCAGTGAGGGAACAAGCAGTGAGGGACGGTACATATCCCTCCTGATACCCTGATGTCACCCAGCCACGCCATAGATGTTTCTCAGTGTCTGCTGGCTCCAGTAATGCAGACTCTGTGAGGGCAGCATCATGGTTCAGTTCCCCCTGTAGCCTTACCAGGTACTGCCTGGCACACAGGAGACATGCTGGTTCCGAATCACTGTACAATAAATAAATGGCTAACACAGTTAGAACGTTTGACTATATATGATTAGGGGACAAAAACATAAAAAAAAAAAAAATAACAAGGGTAGGAGAATTACTTCTGCATGCTCTGGGGTAGAAATCAAATAGCTACTATCACCCATTCAGAAGGCTTCATGTCTGAGGGGATGGCGAATAGCATTTTATTTTATACACTTGGGTATTTGTGTGTGTGAGTATGTGGCGGGGGCGGGGTGTGTGTGTGTGTGTGTGTGTGTGTGTGTGTGTGTGTGTGTGTGCTGTGTGGTGCATGTGTAGAAGGCAGAACAGCCTGCCAGAGTCTGCTCTTTTTCTCTACTGTGTGGGTCCTGGAGCTTGAACTCAGGCCTTTATCCTCTGAGTCATCTTTCCAACCCAGCATACTGAGTATTTTAAATTGGTCCTCACCAGGGCTGTCTAAGTGAGCCAGGCCGGTAATTGTAATTGATATTGCAGACATTTTACTTTGAGTTTTCTTTTTCCTTTTTGTGGAGAGTTTCTCACATAGCCAAGGCTGACGTCGAGCTTGCTGTGTAGAATATAGCATGACCTTTAGTTCCCGGTCCACCTCCCAAGGACTGGGATAACAGACCTGTGTATCCATGCCTGACTACTGGGAGTCTTATTCCTATATGTCTCACTCATCAGTGTTCCCAATTCTAATGGTGAACCTGGCTCACCATCAGACTGATCCCCACAGAGAGGCAAGTGGGTCAGGAATAAATCATTCTTAGCTATGTTCATTCCTTCTTTGGGAGTTTTTGTTTTGTTTTGTTTTGTTTTGTTTTCTCAGATGGTCCTGGCTGTTCTGCAACTCAGATAGTTGTAGACCAGGCTGGACTCGAACTCAGAGATCTGTCTGCCTCTGCTCCCCGAGTACTGGTTGGTATTAAAGGCGTGACCACCATGCCTGGCCTCTTGGGGTTTTTGAATGATTTGCCTTTGCCTTACAAACTCTGTCAGCCTTGCCCTCAGCCATTCCCTGGGCCTCTCCAAGTGATGGCGTTGCCTCTGCCTTCCCCAGACCTTTCAAGAATTTGTTGTTTTTTCTCCTGATTGCTGTAGCAGTTGGTACACACCTCCAGAATACCCATTACACATGATGGTCAACTTGCTTGTTTGGGTCTCTGTCCTCTGTACCAGAGTCTGCATTTCTTCAAAACCAGATTGTTCCAAACGGAGCATGATGGCACACACTTGTAACCCCAGCAGGAGTGCTTTGAGTCTAAGGTCAGCCTGGGCTGTATAGTGATAACCAGGCCATCCAAGGCATAGCAGGGTCCTGTCTCTAAAAACCTAAAATAAAACAAACTGTCTCATCTGCCTTTGTATTCCCAAAGCTTAAAATGCTGTTTATTTTGTGTGTATGTGTGTAGGCATACTTGTGGTATGTCACACGTGGAGGTCAGAGGACAATTTGTGGAAGTCAGTTCTTTGATTCTAGTATTGGGTTCTGGAGATCAGACTCAGGTTGTCAAGCTTGGTAGCAAGGGTCCTTAACTACTGGGCCATTTCACCAGCCCCCTTAGTGCATTTTGGACACATATTTGGGAGTTAGATCCAACTGCATTGTTTACTAAGGAGAAATAAGAACAAAGAACATACATCCACGATGAAACTTAGACAGGTGTTAGTTGCTAAATGTAGAAACAGTCCAGGTGTCCAGCTGCGGATGAGTGCATAAACAGAATGGGGCACATCCATGCAGGTGAGTGTTATCCACCAGTTACAAAGTAACAGATGCTGGGGAGATGCCGCAACATAGATGAACCTCAGCGATATGCCAAGGAAAAGAAGCCAATCATGGGAAACACAGTGTACTTTCGTTCAGATAAAATGTCTAAAACTGGTAAATTTACAAGGAAAAGACTGGATGGATCGGTGTTTGTACCAGGTTGAGTGAGGAATGATGGACATCTTTTATTTTATTTTATTTTTATTTATTTATTTATTTTGGTTTTTCAAGACAGGGTTTCTCTGTGTAGCTTTGGAGCCTATCCTGGCACTCGCTCTGGAGACCAGGCTGGCCTCGAACTCACAGAGATCCACCTACCTCTGCCTCCCAAGTGCTGAGATTAAAGGCACCACCAACATGGACATCTTTTAGAGCTGGTCATAACATTGCAAAATGGCATTAACGATTGGTTGCATAAACTCAGTACACTAAAAAACATTGTGCTCTGCCCTTCTGGTGGTGGATTTTTATGTCATACAAATTGCACATTGACACACATTCTTTTTTTTTTTAAATGTAGAGTTATAGGAGTGATGAGATGGTTCAGTGGGAAGAGACACTTGTTTCGGTCCTGACCGCCTGACCACCTTCGAAACCATAGGGTAGAATGAGAACTGACCTCCACAGGTTGCCCTTTGATCTCCAAATGTACAGTGGTGTGTGTTTGAGCACACAGTTACAGGCAATGAGTAAGAAAAATGTTGTGGGGTTTTGTTTTTTTTAACAGTTAAAGGAAAGATAAATCTTTCTTTCAAAGTTAGAGTTCCAGTTATTGGAGGCTGCCATGCCCCTGAAGCTCTGATGGGATGATGCTTGGACTTTTGTGGGTATGTGAGCTCACGCTGCTCTCCAGGCTGGCCTTGAACTCAGTCTTTCTCCCCATTCTCCTGGGTGCTGCCACTGCATCCAGCTGTACTTGGGCTTTCTCTGTTTATGATAGGATCCAGGCTACATCACTCAGTCACTCTGCTTTAGTTTTTCCCAGCACGTATTTTAGTAATAATGTGGTCAATACGGGTTACCTCATCTGTGTGATGGTCAGGTGATTTGCATTGCTAGTATCAAGACGTTTAGCAAGGGAAAGTGGTCTCTTAGGCAGTGGTGTGGGAAAAACTAGATAGATATCCATGTGAAAAGAATGTAGTTGGATCCTTACTTTATACTCCGCAACAACGAACTCAGAATGGATCAAGGATCTAACTTTAAGGGCTAAAATGATGAAATTCTTAGAAGAAAACATAGGGACAAATTTTGATATAAAAATGGCTAATTTGATACATGGGAAGATTCTTAGTAGGGAAATACAAATCAGATCCACACTGAGGTCTGACTTGGTGCCCGGTGAGGATGGCTAATATTAAAAAGCAGGAAATAGGGGCTGTAGAGATGGCTCCGTAGGTAAGAGCACCAGCTACTCTTCGAGAGAACCCAGATTCAGTTCCTAGCACCCACGTGATGGTTTGCAATTGGCTGTGACTCTAGTGCCAGAGGATCTGTGCCCGTTTCTGGCCCCCATGGAACCAGGCATTCATATGGTTCACATCTGTGTGTCCAAGCAAAATCAGAGCCATATACTGCTGGTTGCTTGTATAAGCATAAACAAAATGGTGGAGCTTTTGTGGAAAATGTGCTCGCTCTCTCTCCCTCTCTCTCTCTGTCTCTCTCTGTCTCTCTCTGTCTCTCTCTGTCTCTCTCTGTCTCTCTCTCTCTCTCTCACACACACACACACACACACACACACACACACACACACACACACGGTACGACTGCATTACCTTCCCTTTCCCCAGCTGGAAAACAAGAACAAGAACTAATATTTGTATGCTGGTGTTCATTACAGGGTTATTCATAGACAGAAGGTGGAAACAGGCATCTAACAGATGACTGAATTAAAAATGTGGTATATACATTCAGTGGAATTCTATTCACCCAAGAAAAGGAATGAAATGCTGATGCCTGTTTACTGTACGGTTGAACATTGAAAACTGGCCAAATGAATAACTAATAAGCCAGATTAGGGGAAAATTTATTTATAAGAAATATCTATAACAGGCAAATTCACAACTTCAGAAAGTAAATTAGAAGTTACTAAGTCAGGTTTGGTGGTACATCCATGTAATCTCAGCACTTGGAAGACTGGAACAAGAGGATTGCCACAAATTCAAGACTGTCCTAGACTGTATGAGTTCAAGACCAGCCTAGGCTACAGAATGAGACCCTGACTTTGCGGAGAAGAAAACAACAACAAAATAGAACTTGCCAGTGGCTAGGATTGTGGGTGCTGTGATTTACAGAACTTTTGCTGTAGATAAAAAGATTTGAGAAGTGTGCAACCAAGTGTTGTGGTTGTACATCATTGTGGCTATAATTGATGCTACTGACTTATGTATTTAAAAATGGTTACAATAGTGGAGAGATGGCCAGAGGACTATTAGGATCCCAGCCTTTAGGTAACAAGCTGGGAACCCCAGGCTTACCTATAACCCCAACTCTGAGGGAGCCCTCGACAGGAGGATTGCTGGGACTCACTGGCTAGCTGAGAAAAACATGGTCCCTGTGTTTGGGAAACCTCAAAGGAATAGACAGTGTGATGGAGGAGGACACCCGATGCCCTCTTCCAGCTTTTGCACTTGGGCACAAGCTGGGGCACCTGCACATACAGCATACATGTACACACACACACACACACACACACACACACACACACACAAACACACACACACACACACACACACAAATAAAATGGTAAATTTTATGTTAAATATTCCTGTAATAAAGTGAGGCAGCCGTGGGAGAGCTGGAGTAAGTGCTCTTAGCTTCTTTTCAGTAATTGAAAGTTAAGAGAAGCCAGGTGGTGGTGGCACACCCCTTTAATCCCAGCACTCAGGAGGCAGGGGCAGTCGGATCTCTGTGAGTTTGAGGCCAGCCTGGTCTACAAAGTGACGACAGCTAGGGCTACACAGAGAAACCTTTTCTTGAACTAAAACAAAGAAACAAGGAAAGGGGAAAGACTTAGGTTGTGGAACGTTGGTAACATTGTAACGCTGTGAGCAGATCACGCTGTGGTTGGGAATAGAGCAGGGCATTTGAGGCTGCTCTTACTGAACTTGTAGCCCCTCAGGCCTACATAGTAAGACTGTGTCTCAGAAACACATAAAAAGGGAAAAGGAAGAAAAGCAGCGTAGGGAGACAGCTTGTTCTGAAAGTGTTGGCTCTAGGACCTTCCCCTGGGAGATGAGGAGGGAGCAGGAGACAGGGTACTGACTGCTCTTCCTCTCAAGAGCAAACCTCCAGGCATACATCTTCGTCTGCAGAAGATACAAATGGAACCAGGGTGGTGGGCCAAGCCTGTAGTCATCACCAGCATGCAGACTGACAGCGTGAGTTTCAAGCCAGCCTGGGCATGGTGAGATCCTGTCTCCAAATGGGAACATGTATGTGGAAGAGCTTGGTCAACGACAAGATGTTGTTGAAACGCTAGCTCCTGATTTTCCAGAGTAATCTTGTCTAATCTCATTTTAAACGACTTTATCTCGTGTATTTTCTGTGTATGAGTCTTTTGCCTTCGTTGATATGCATGCGTCGTGTGATGTCCGGTGCCTGCAGAGGCCAGAAGAGGGCGTTGGTTCCTCTGAGCTGGAGCTACAGGTGGTTATGACTAAGAGCAGCTGGGCCATCTCTTTCTGCAAGGCCCTGACTCCTATTTCCTTGAGGCAGAGTCTCACAGACTGGTCTCGAAGTGGCTATGGGATAGAGGATGACCTTGAACTGTTGATCCACCTTCCACGGGCTGGTTCATAGGCATGCACCAGGGTGTTCAGTTTATGTGTTGTTGAGGGGGTTGAACCCAAGGCCTTGTGAATGTTAACTAAACACTCTACCAAACAGAGCTTTGTCCCAGCCCTTACATTGTTAATTTATGAAGAATTATATTGTAATTTCCTTTTCTCCTTTTTAGTATCTGGTGTCTTTGATCCAGGACAACCTGGGATGGATGTGGGTTTTCTACTTTTTCATTCTCATGGTAAGCATGTGCTTTTTTCCCTTTAACCGTTTTTCCTATTTAACTTAGGACATTTGCTTTCATCACTGCTTGAAACCACAAAATTGCTGATTGCTTTTAAAGACTTCAGTGTGAAAAGTAACATTTGATTAGGCTGAAAAGACTCATGTCTTTTCTCAAGGCGCTAAAGGGCCCAGAGTTTGCCTGTCGCGACCTGAGACTAATGAGTGTTGCCATTTACAATTCCAGAGAAGCAAGAGGCTCCCTCATACATCGCCAACCATTAATCAGTGTGCTCCTCTGGGCTGCTGACTGGCTGCTAAACAGGCCTTGAGAATTCTGAAGCAAAGCAACAATGTTACAAAGAAGTGAGGCTCTAATTAACACGTCCGCAGGGGCAGTTGTTCAGCTATCGAGTCTTGCCTGAGACGTTGTGCTTTGTGAGAAAAAGCCTAAAAGGCCCTGCTCTTAAAATGCTGCTTTCTGTTGAAAAGGCCTGTGACAGATTTAGTTATATTGTTGATGGGACATTGCTCATGACAGGTCAACTCGACCTCATCTGTGGAAGACTTATTCTTGAAACCAGGCATCCTAATTGGCCACCGTCACCTAATTCTAGGCAGCGGCCTCTAGCCTGTTCCAAGGATGAGCAGGATAGGTGAACATGACGGAGTCCCTGGGGCTGTCTTCTCCCGCCTCTAAGGACTCAGCTTTGGTGACGCACACTTGTAATGCCAGCACTTGGGAGGCAGAGGCAGGAGGATTCTAAGTTGAGGGCCAGCCTGAAAGACCTTGTCTTTAAAGAAAAAGTGCATTTGTTTCCAGGATTCATTTGTGGGCAAGGGATGCATTGTGCTTAAGGCCCAGAGTTCAGTTCCCAGCACTGCAAAACAAAAAGGAGATGGCACAGTAAAAGTCCAAGCTATACAGTTTGATACCCAGAATCTATAAAAAGCCAGATGTGGTACACATCTCTGATCCCAGAACTCCTCCTGAGAGGTGGAAGGTGGAAACAGGAAAACCATCCAGCAACTTGCAGGCCAGCCAAGCTGGAGTGGTAGCTCATCAGCAGAAATGTCAGAGCTGTGTCTGCCTGGCACCCACATAGTGGAGGACAAGGGCCAACTCCTCCAGGCTGTTCTCTGACCTCCACACATGTGCTGTGGCACCTGCATACACATGTGTACCAACACACATGTGGGTACTCATGCTCTCGTCCCCCCACTAAGTAAGTACATTTAAAATGAATAAAAAGACCTGCTAAGTAGAGGGATATGAGACTTCCGGATCTGCTGTGAGAAGCCCACCTTTAATCCCAGCACTCAGGAGGCAGAGGCAGGTGAATCTATGATTTCAAGACTAGCCTGATCTCCAGAGAGAGTTCTAGGATAGACAAGGCTGTTACATAGAGAACCCTGTCTCAAAAAACCAAAAAAGAAAAAAAGAAGCCCAACTTTTGTCTGGGCTCAGGTGACTTGTTTTGCCCATGGCAGTGGCACACTTCAGTTATTTTTTGGACAGCTAATGTGACATTATGTGTTTGTGGTCCTAACTCTAACTTTCAAAAGTCATTTTCTAATTCACTGAAGACAGACAGTTTTCTTTCTGTGAAGTCAGAATGCACTTGCCCAAACCCATTGCTAATGTTCAAATCATGATGCTCTAACAGCAGAAGTAAGTTGTTGCTTCATTTTAAAAACTTTTTTCTTTTCACAGACAAGTTGTACAATTCTGTTTATCTCACCATTAATAGTGAGGGAAGTGTTCTCTCTTGTGCAAAGGAGACAAGCTCGCGTACTGAGTGAATGATAGGGGCCCACAGGAGAGAGCAAACGGATGGACTCACGAGGGCCTGTAGGTCTTCAGTTCAGTCGTGTGGAGTTGCCAAAGCACCAGCGGGGCCTCACCCTGTCAGGCACCCTACAACACTGCCCCTGCTCCTGACACTGTCGAAGAAGGGCCGAATTATTTTTGTACACTACAGCAGTTACTGATGACTTTTTTAAAATTATATTTATGAATGTACTGAAAGCAAAAAGGAGCCTGCCAACATCTTTGTTGGGCCTGTCAGCTCATCCCTTTAACCGGACATGTGATTTTGGTCCTGGACTCTTGTCCTTCAGCCTTAATTAAGGGCTAAGGGAGCAAGAGGCAGAGTCAGGCAGGTTTGTATTGATGAGAACACTGCCGTGTGATACTCTGAAAGCAAGTTTGCAGAAAGTGGATCACCATGGAGGCGTCTGAGCAGAGCTCAGGACAGAAGAAGCTACGGCCCCGCCTTGGGCAGATTGATGATGGCTTTGTGCTTGTGGCTGGGTCACTCTGGCTTCTGGAAGTCCTCGTCCTCTCTAGAGTGGCTGTCAGCTTGTTTTCCAACTTCACCGAGTTTGACTGACTCCTAGGAGTAGTCTTCCTTACACTCATGAGCTGCAAGTTATCTCCAACATTCCATGTGGAGCTTTCAACCTCAGATTTACTGTCTGGGAACTTTAAGACCCTCCAGGAAGCCATGCTGTGTAGGCATATTCTTGGAAAAATTGATGTCGGTCACAGCCGGGTCCATGGAGTTACCTCAGAAGAAGACTAGAATGAGAGACAAGGCAGAGGCTCTTTGTTGCGGGATGTGGAGTGTATGTATTGAATCATGTTGGTGGATTGTTAGGGCCTGAGGCCTGCCCGTTGTAGAAGATGGTAGAGTGTATGTCTTCAAGACTGAGTTCTATAGGCATCAACACTTTCAGGTCATTCTGTACGTACATTTTAAATTACGTAAACAAACAAGGAGGGCCACCTAATTTACATTGGGTCAGGGAATATTCTTCCCCTTCCTTTATGCTTCAAAATATGTGTTGACGAACTTGTTACTTAATCTTGCAGACTTCTGATCACTGACATAAAGGGAAAACACAAAACATAGGAAGGGAGGGAAAAAAATAAGACCAGCCTTTTGTAATAAATGTCCAGCCGTTTGTTGATTTAGTCTCTGCTTAAGTTCTGCCTTGCCTCTCATTTTCCCTTTCCATGGTACTGGGGTGGTGCACGCATTGCCCTCGCCCAGCGCGTGTCTCTCACTGTGCTGGCCTGCGCCCCCATCCCAGCTCCACGAACACTGGATGCCTTCGGTTGCCCAGCACTGCTTGTCACTGGCCAGCAGACACTTAGCCCACAGCCTTGCCAGGTGGAACTGCTGCCCTGCCTTGGGTACTGGGAAACCCCGCCCTCCCCACAGCAGCAGACTGCTGAGTTTGGTGCCCACAGATGAACCCCGTTGTTACCACTGATCCTCTTGTTGACCTGTGGCTCAGAGTTTCATCCCCTTCGGCAGTTTCAAAACTTCATGTTCTGATACCAGCCAGGGCTTTCTTTCCAAGTTTAGTTTCCTATGCTGCCCTCCCCCACACATACACTTCTCTGTGGATCTCCAAGCTCTTTCTGAAATGGAATTGTGAACACTCAGAACTTGATGAATTGATGCTTTGCTCCTTGATCTCCTTCTGCCAACCTTTGGAGGAAGTAACTTTAACAAATGCCTAGGAGTTCACTTGACTTTCTTATTAAATGTTTCCGGGGGGGGGGGGGGGGGAGGTCAGGGGCTGGGGAGCTGGCCTGAGTAAAGTTTTGTTACGAGAGCACACACAGCTCTGAAAGCATGAGTTCCTGGGTTGGGATCCCAGCACCCACACGTGCCTGTAATCCCAGTGCTCAGGAGGCAGAGACAGAGCTCCCTGAATCAGTGAGCTCAGGTTCAGGGAGAGGACCCTGTCTCAGAAGAGGCTGAAGGCTGGAGAGGTGGTTTAGCAGTTTAGAGGATGCTGGCTGCTCTTCCAGAGGATCCAGGGTTGTAACATGAAAAAAATAAATGACTTAGAGACAGATACTGGGGTTCAAACTGAAGATCAGGGAAGCAAAGCAGCTGGTCACTGAGTCTGACCTCTAGCTCAGGCTGAAAGGGCTGATCCACGCACGAACTCTTCACCAAGTCTCAAACTGCTGCCTCTCCTCTGCGTGGCTGGAGAATGAATGCCTCTCTGAGACCTTGCTCCTGTCTTATCTGTTTCCCTAATGTTGGGATTAAAGGTGTGAGCTACAATTCTCTTTTAGATTGATTCACTCTTGTGTAGATCTGGGTGGCCTTGAACTCACAGAGATCCATCTGTCTCTTAATTTGAGCTTTAGGATTAAAGGTGTGTGCCTGGCTTCTGGCTGCTGGGATTAAAAGTGTGTGCCTGGCTTCTGTGGTTTGTGACTGACTTTGCTTTCTGACTCCTCAGGCAAGCTTTAATAGATCATAAACAATATATCACTACACAGGGTCAGTTCCTAGAACCCTCATGACAGACTCCATTCTCAAGGGGTGTGTCCCCTCCTTCTGGACTTCACAGGCACTGCATACATTTATATACATACAGGCAAAACACGCATGCACATAAATACCAAATCTTGAAAAAGTGGGGATGTGATAGGGGAAGACAAGCAATGTTGACCCCTGGTTTCCATGTGCGTGTATACCCACATACCGACACGCACACACACTAACACATATCAAACATGGGAGAAAAGGTCATAGTGAAAGCTGGTTTGAAAATGGATCTTCTGTCAGTTAAAAACTAATTTGAAAAAAATTAGTAAGAAACTTTTACACAGTATGATAAAGAATTATTGAATGGGAAACATTTTGCCCTTCAAGTGTGTCACGTTCTAGAATTTAAAAATAGTAGTAACATATTCCTTAAGTAAGAACTTAGGAATAGAAAGAAAATCCCTTCCTGACAGCTAGGTTGAAGGACCAGAGTGTGATGATCTGTTTCTATGGTGCTGCAGTTGGTATCCAGGGCCTCTGTGGCGGCTACACAGGTGATTTTCCACTGAGCTGCTTCCTGGTTACCCCTGGAGGTCTGGAGTGCACTGTGATCCTTCCGCCTCTCCTGGGATGACACACGCCAGGAGCCACCACGCCTGACTACAAAGGCCTCCACTTGTGCTGACTAGTGTTTCTGACTAACCTGTTTTTCTTTCCTGCTTGGCTTTACTAGCAACTTCCTGCTCAGCTAAGGAGCAGGGTGACTAGCCAGGATGTTTGCCAGGGCTGCCCTGCTCTGTGCCTGTCATTCTGCTGTAGTCATCAGTGACATCATCAGTGATACCTCCTTTTACCAAAGAGGACACCGTATCCTCTGACCACCCTGTTTTTAAAGCCTTTCCCTTTTTTTTTTAACCCCCTTTCTTATCTTTGACTTCTACAGCATTTTAATTTTGGGGTTTATGTTCATGTATATATTTGGTGGCTGTGGCTTTTAGGTTTGTGTGTGTAGGTGTGTGTTGGCCAGAGGTTGACCTTGTTTTCCTTGATCACACTCCATCCCATTTATTTAAATTTATTTTTATTTTATGCATATGGACGTTTTGCCTGCATGTATGTCCATCATATATGTGTGGTGCCCTTGGAAGCCAGACAAGCCCAGAAGTCTGGAGCTGGAGTTACAGACAGTGGGTGCTGGGAATTGGAACCCAGGCAGCCAGTGTGTGTAACCGCTGAGCCTCTCTCCAGCCCCACCATCGTCAGCCTTTTTTCCTGTCTCCACATAGGCCAGTCTGGCAGCTGCTTGCATTAATTGGTTTGTTGGTTTGGTTTTTCGAAATAGGATCTCTTTGTGTAGCTCTGGCTGTCATGGAATTCCTACAGACCAGGCTGGCCTTGAACTCATAGAGATGCGCTTGCTTCTGCCTCCCAAGTGCTAGGATTAAAGGCACGCGCCACCACCACCCAGCACACTGTTTTTGCAGTGTGTAGGGCATAAATCCATATGAGAATATGAAAAACCTTGATTCTCTTTTTAGATCAAATAAAATAAAAACCCACACAAGCCAGGACTGTGGTGGCCCATGCCTTTAACTTGGGAGGCAGAGGCGGTAGGTCTCCGTGAGTTCGAGGACAGCCTCCAAAGCTACAGAGAAACCCTGTCTCAAAAAAAAAAAACAAAAAACAAAAAACAAAAAACAGTTTTGTTGCAGGGCCTTCTTACAGGCTCATCCTTAGAACTCTGCAAACTTCAAAATGTGGAGGAAAGATTGATCTGCTGTTGAGGTCTCATGTATTCACTGGATCCCCCCTTTCTCTGAGAGCCTCCTGGTTAGTTTATGACCTGTTATGGTGGCCGTGCATGTTCATTCCTCCTTGTCCTAATTTGTTCTTCCGTCCAATGCCTCTCTCACTCTCAGCTCTCTCAATCTTCATTTCCTTTCAAGCTCATTCAGCACCGTTTAGTCTAAGGACCTGTGTGAGCCCCCACCCCCCTCCCCTTTGCTGCTTCCTTAGCGAATCCATCTTACTTGTCTACTTGGTGTCTGAGGCCCGTGGGCTGTTGTGGTCCTTTTCCTCCAAGGCGAGAGAGACCCTTGTGTGGTTGGTGCTAGATAGTGTTGCTTGGGTTTGAAAAGTTGGAAGGAAAATAAGAACGGAGGGTGGGCAGAGCAGGCCATGGCTCCTGGACCTGGCAGACTGGCCCTGCACTGCTCACAGTGGCTTCCCTGCAGTAGCCGCCTGCATCATCACCACGCTGCATGGCTTGCAACTGGCGTCATCCTCAGCTTTCAGGCTCTTCAGCACCAGGGAGACAGTTTTCGGCTGTAATGGTGCCTGTTGCTCTCTGGGCTGCCTCTTCTCTGCAGCCTTTCAGGCTTCCTCCTGCTCACCCCCTCTTCTCCTCCTCCTCCTCCTGGTCACTCTGCGCCTTTCCTGCTGGAGCCTTAACAGATAGAGCCCTTATCTTAGGCACAGCCTGCCAGGCCTGCTGGCTTTACTGCCTGATTGTATCCTCTAGTCCCCGCTTATCATTTCCTCAATTCAACAGTGAGTGTGGGCAGCGTGTCCAAGGACGTGCAGCCATCCAGCTGGCTCACTGACTTCCCGATCCACCTTTCCCCACGGCCTGTTTTGAACTTTTAGGTACTATCTTAGTTATCTCCCATCCCACCCCACCCCCACCCCACTTTTCCCTGTCCTTCATCACCTGGAGCATTTCTGGGGAGACTAAATGTGAAATGCTAATGTTAGTGTAGACATAGATGGCACAAAGCTCTTAGCTGGGAATATAGGTGCTAATCCTACCTAGCATTCATCTTTAGTTATGTGTTACTCATGAAATTTTAGAGTCAAGAAACTATACAGAGGTAGTTGCAGGTAATCCAGAACTCTCTTCTGGCCCCCATGGACACCAGGTACATATATGGTGCACATATATGTAAATTGTGTTGATTGTTTTTTTGGTTTTTTTTGGGGGGGTTGGTCAACTTGACACAAACCTAGACATACCTAGGAAGGTGGAATCTTAATTGAGAAAATACCTTTGTCAGATCGTCTGTATATTTGTGTGTGTGTGTGTGTGTGTGTGTGTGTGTGTGTGTGTGTGTGTGTTCCCATATTATATATGCAGGCAGTCTAATGGAGGCAGATATATATGGGCTGGTGGACCTAGATTAGATAAGAAAGTAGGCTGAGCAAGCCAATAAGCTGCTCTCTTCCATGGTCTCTACTTCAGCTCCTGCTCTGACTTCCCTGTATGATGACCTGTGACTGGGACACATAAGCTAAATAAATGCTTTGAGTCATGACTTAATAAATGGTTTTAGAAACCTTAAGATGGGAACTGGAGAGATGGCTCAGGGTTAGGAGCACTGACTGCACTTCGAGGGGACCCAGGTTCAATTCCCAGCACCCACATGGCAGCTCACAACTGTCTGTAACTCCAAGATCTAACCCCTCACACACACATACATGCAGAAAAGAAAACCAATACAAATAAAATAAAAATGAACTATTAAAAAAATAAACCTGGCTGGGCGTGGGTGGCACACGCCTTTAATCCCAGCACTCAGGAGGCAGAGGCAGGCTGATCTCTGTGAGTTCGAGGCCAGCCTGGTCTCCAGAGAAGTACCTCTTCACTGTCCTTCCAGATTTTTCTGTTTGAGTCTGAGGAGAATGCTGGCACCCAGTAAACTCAGGTGCTGAAATTGCCCCCCTCCTCTATGCTGTTGGGCAGGATAGTCAGTGAAGGTGGAATTACTTCCTGTGCGTGGCTTGCCCAGGCCTGACTCTGCTCTGCCTCCTGTTCAGTTGCCTTTCTCCCTATGAATGTTTCATTAGCTTGGGATGAAGCTCTTGCTTCTCAGATATCTTTAGTCAGCCCTCTACTGTTTGTCATTGCCCCTGTTTAAAGGAGATGACCTGAGGCCACTGAGGTGGCTCAGTGGGTAAAATGGGACATTTGCTACCAAGCCTGATGGACTGTTTGATCCCTGAGACTTACTGGTGGGAAGAGAGAGCTGACCTCTGCACACACTCACAAAGAAAGAAATTAATAATAAAATTTTTGAATGAAAGAACTTTCCTCCAACCTTTGTGCTCTTTCAGACAAAAAGTAGCATGATCATTTGGAACTGTTTAATAATCCCTTTTGTTTGTGTGGCCCAAGAAAGTTTTCATCTCAGACTGTCAGCACTAGAGAGTCGCTGGCAAAGGGCGGCCTCTTTGACATGAATACTGTGGGTTTAATGGGATAATTGTACTTAGGGAAGATCTTTCACCCAAGACTTCAAAGGCCTTTGTTTTGTATAGCAGCTGTTTGTCCTGAGCCCCAGAGAGTGGCATCAAAAGGCCATAATCTTAGGTGGTGTGTGCGTGCGCGCATGTGCGCACGCACATGTAAGCTCAAGTGTGCAAGTGTTTGCATGGGCGTGCACGCAGCTTGTTTTCCTTATTGATTCTACTAGAGAACAGCCACTGTGGCACAGGTGGAGGTCTAGAGAAAGCCCAGCTCCCTGCAACCAGGAGCACAGGGCTGGAAGAGGAAGCTACCCTACAAATGCATGTGGCCCAGCATCCACCAAGTGACCATAGCTGGTACTGTTTAGGTTCAGGTGAGAGATGACTCCTTGATGACTCCCTTGGAAGGGCTGCTGTGCTGCCTTGTATTTAGTAGGGCTTTGAGAAGCAAGCCTGTTCCATGGCTGGGAAGGAATAGCCCTTTGAGATAAAGTAGGGCTAGAGCTGAGTCTCCATGTTAATTAGAGGCCACTGAAAGAGCCTCTGGATGAAGTGTCAGGCTGAGGACAGACTGGCACGAGTGGCCCTAGGAACGCCAGGCTCGCCCCTCAGTGCACTTCTGCCTGCTGGCTTTGTGGAGACTTAGTTACCAGCTAAGTGTACGCTGGAGGGCTGTAGTTGTCCTGCTTGTTTAGGAGGCTTCCGTATCATAGTTTACGTTTTCATTGCTCTTTTCTCCCAAAGGAACAGCTCTTGCCCTATTGAAGCAGACCTGCTGAGCCTCTGGACTCCACAGGGGAGGCAGACCACTGGGGCGCCGCTGCACACTGGAACATGTTCTGTATGTCATTATTACCTTAGGTCAGTTTGGCTCCTGCTCCATTCCTCATGCTGGGAGTTCTTCCTCTCCTCCCCTCCCCTCCCCTCCCCTCCCCTCCCCTCCCCTCCTCTCCTCTTCCCTCCCCTCCTTCTGTTCTGCTGGGAAGATGTCTCCTAGGAGATCGATACCTTGGGTCTTCTGTCTCAGGATTGGAAGCCTGCTCAGATATCAGGTGCACTCCTCTCCCTTCAGCCTTTAAGTCACCACACGTCCGGGACCACTCTCTCCTCTGCCTCTTCTAACCTCCTGCTATGCAGAGTGCACTGGTTTTAAATGGGGGGCTGCTTACTTGGACTTTGCTGTTTCTCACCAACTGCTCCTTCTGTCCACAACCTGGAACCCAGTTTAGGGTTAGGGACTTCAAGGCTAAAGGGAACTTAGTCTACATGGTACTTGGGATCAGTCCTTCATTTTTAAGCTTTCTATTTTCTTTTATTGAGACAGGCTCTCACTGTGTAGCCCTGGGTGGCCTGGAGCTCACAATTTAGACCAGACTGGCTTTTAACTCCCAAGAGATCCCACTACCTCTGCCTCCCAAGTTCTGGCATTAAAATCATGTCTTTTGTCTTAAAAAAGGAAAAAGCATCCAACTAACTAATTTAGCGTGTATTTGAGTGCGTGCTCGTATCTAGGGTGTGCGCGTGCCTCGGTGTATGTGCGGAAGTCAGCGCAGTTTTCGGGAGTCCGTTCTTTCTTCCCATCCCGTGGAAGCAGGCTTTCTCTTGTCCCCGGTGCACTGGGTACTCCAGGCAAGTTGTTTTCCTGTTTCTGCCTCCTGAATCACTTCAATAGTACTTGGGTTTAGATATGCACATGCCCCACATGGTGGGTTGCAGGGTTGTTGGCGTACCCGAGAAGCCATTTCCCCAGCTCTTTTTTTGTGATTTTGGTACAGGTTCTCATGGTATAGCCCAGGCTGCCACAAGCTCACAATCCTCCTGCCTCATCTTGCTGACTGCTGAGATCACAGACATGACTCGCTCTACCTGTCTCCTTCGTGTCGTCTTACCTGTTGTCACTGACCTGTGCTTAGGAATTGTCCTCTCCCAGTACCAGTGTCCTGTCCCCTGGGAACCTAAGTGTTGTTGAATAGCCTTAACTGTAAGAAAGTTCATTGTCCTAGCGAGTGAAAATGGCCTAATTCCTTGCTGTTCTTAAACTCTCCTTCTCTGTGTGAGGTGTTGTATCTCACTTGTTTTTGAGAGTGTTTCTTACATATCCCAAGCTGGCCTTGAACTCTGAATCCTCTTCCTCCCAAGTATTGGGGTTACTGGCAGACACTGCGGACCTGACTGTATTTTCTCTTGTTAAATTGGAAGCCTTGAAACTATTTCCCTGGCACTGCTCTGAGCAGGCCGGGCAGTCCCAGCTCTTTGGGTTTGAAATGCTGCCCCCTCCTCACTGGACACCTGCATTGCATTCCCACCTCAGTTCCTGCTGCTCCTACTAACCCCAGGGAAATCCTAGACAAGAACACCCTACCCCTGTGTTGGCTGGCACTCTGACTGTCTTTGCTCATTTGCACCATTAGAAAGTCAGGATTGCCGAGGCCAGCCTGGTCTCCAGAGCGAGTGCCGGGACAGGTTCCAAAGCTACACAGAGAAACCCTGTCTCAAAAAAACAAAAAAAAAAAAAAAAAAAAAAAAGAAAGTCAGGACTGCGTCTTAATCCACGTGTGTGCTTGCGCACACAGAGCCCAGGGCTTCACGGGTTCAGAGCATCCACTGCACACCAGCTGCATCTCGACTCCATGAAGTATTTTCAGAATCCTTCCTAAGATGCCCTGGGAAATGGGAGGCAGTTCTTTAGCAAACTCTTTAGTTTTTATGTACCCATTTCTACATGTTTTCTTCTTTTTTTTTATAACATCATCATGATCATCATTTTGAGTTTTCGAGACAGGGTTTCTCTGTGTAGCTTTGGAGCCTATCCTGGAACTCACTCTGTAGAGCAGTTTGGTCTTGAACTCACAGAGACCCGCCTGCCTCTGCCTCCTGAGTACTGGGACTAAAGGTGTGTGTCACCACCACCCGGTGAAATTTCCAGTTCTTAAATTGCCTAAAGAGACTGACTGGGCACAAGAGCCCAGCGCTGCCCTCTGTGGGGTTGGGGAAACCTACAGATCACTAGGATGTCTGAGTATGGAATGTCTGGTCTCCTCGGAGCAATCTGCACATCCCAATTACTGTTGGGTCTTGTGTCATAAACTACTTGGGAAGTTTCAGAGTGTCCTTGAATGTCAGGGTGTATCTAGATTTGTCCCCAATACATGCTTATTAGGCAGTTGCCCTGCTATTGAGCTCAGCCTGTCCTTGTCTAGTTACTCAGCGGTGATTGTCTCATTTCTGACCTTTACTGTGCTGAAATACTCACATTTGACTATTTCTCTTTGATATCCGTGGCTACACAATCTGCCATTCCCAAGCCCTACAACCTTAAGGACCATTGTTGGTGTCTTTTATTTTAGGTAGTCAGTCTTCAAGTATTCTGATTTCCTTTGCAAGGGATGGGAGGTAGGAAGATACAGGTCCTCCCAGGCTGACCTTGAGCTCACTGTTACGCAGGCTGCTCTGGAACTCTTGAGATCTTAAGCCTCAGCCACCGCACCCAGGCCTTCTTCCGTTTTGATTCTGGAGCCATCTTCTAACTGAGTGAGTGACAGCAGCCTACAGTGAATCTTTTGCTCCTAGCCTTGCTGTGCTCAGCTCTCAGAGTCACCTTGTACTCAAACACAGAGAGTGGTGAGACACTTGTGAGCCTTCGCACAAATCTTCATGTCACCCGGAAACATTGACACCCAGGGACCATGTTCCCCTCCAGCTGCTGGGTCCTGTGGATGGTGTTGAACACCTTGCTGTCTATTTGAAGAGAGCCACATGCCAGACATGTAATCCCAGCACTCAGGAGGCTGATGTGGGAGGATTCCTACAAATTTGAAGCCAGCCTGAGTGTGTGAAACCGTGTCTTCCTGTCTCAGTGTGTGTGTGTCTGCGTGTGTGTGGAGGGGTGTTTATATTGGACACGACCTTCTGTAATTGGCTTTCTTCTCTTGGCATGCTTTCAAGACTTAGTTATGTTGCACCCACTGTGGTGGTGCACACCTGTAACCCTGCGCCTGGGAAAGAGGAAGTAGGAGGAAATGGTGAGCAAGGTCATTCTCGGCTCCATGCAAGTTTGAGGGTTAGCCTGGGCTAATGAGACCCCGTCTCAAAACAGCAGCAATCAGGAAAAAGACTTACCTATGTTGAAGAATGTGTTAGCACTCCATTGTTATTGCACAAGAACTGTTTTGTAGCATCCGCTACATTATCTGGCCATCATTTGATGGACATTTGACTTGTGTTTATTTTATGTAACTCACATACTATAAGCTCTATAGTAGCATTGTTTTTCTTTAGCTTACTCACAAAGTTGTATAGCTATCACTACTATTTATTTTTTTAGTCCAATAGGTTTGGACTATTATTTAATTTTACATTTTATTATCCCCAAAGAGAAACTCATCATCTCAGCAGTCACGCTCTGTCCCATTCCTCTGCTCCTAATGAGAACTGGTTGACATTCTGTATCTATGGGTTTGCCTGTTCTCACATGTCATATTGTTCTGGTGGAAGCTTCACCCCAACCCCTGGTATCCATATACCCAAAGAGTCTGGAATGTTCTGGTGGAAGCTCCGCCCCAAGACCCTTCCCCCATCTCTCTCCAAACCTTGCTGCATCTCAGAAAGCCCGCCAAATGATGACCCCTCCCCCAGAGATGCTCGCTCAAGACAACTCCCCCAGGGTATTTAAACTGTCCCCCAGGAAGCAGATGTGTGGTTTTCTGGTCTCTCTTTTCCGTCTCCTCTCTAGGGGGCTGGAAAGTAATCCGAGACATTATATCCATTAACCTGACTGGACTTTTTCTAATTTGGTTTGATTTGGATTGCTGCATCGGTGGGGAGTCTTATGGGGTGCAAAACCTTCTTGCATATAGATGGAGTTATACAGCACATGGTCTTTTGTGCCTGGCCTCTTTCTCTTTCATTATTTTAGGGCTATTGTGTTCTGCATTTGGTATCTGTTTGTCACAGAGCCAGCTGTACCAACTATATTTTTTCTATATTCTTTTTTGTTGTTTAATTTTACATTCTTTTTTTTTTTTTTTTTTTTTTTGGTTTTTTGAGACAGGGTTTCTCTGTGTAGCTTTGGAGCCTATCCTGGCACTCGCTCTGGAGACCAGGTTGGCCTCAAACTCACAGAGATCCGCCTGCCTCTGCCTCCCGAGTGCTGGGATTAAAGGCGTGCGCCACCAATGCCCGGCTAATTTTACATTCTTGATGTCTGGGTATTTGTGGCCTCACTGACTAGGGAGAAGCTGATCTTCCCAGAGCTGGTCACTTCTTAGAGAGAAGGGGGCTGATCCAAGAACACCGTGCATGTGTCAGAACATCAGCCGTATCTTCTCAGAGGTCGTGTTATTAGAGTAGGGTAAAGTATTCTCAGTGACTAATGCTACACAGTATGTATGTATGTATGTATGTACATATGTATGTATTTTTATCCACACCTGGAGTAGGCCCTCTGTATTGTGGCTCACATATCCATAGTCAGTCTACCCTGGGTTGAAATATTTGCATCTGTAGGGACCAGTAAGATGGATCAGTAGTTAAAAGCTTTTGCTGACAACTGTAACAACCTAAGTTTGTTCCCAAGGGGCCCAAATAATAGGAGGAGGGCTCAACCGTGACTTTCCCTCTGATCCTGGGATAAGCACATACCCACACAAAGAAATAAATGTAAAAAAGATTATGTCTGTGCTGAAATAGTACCTTTTGCAGATGGTTGTGAGCCACCATGTGGTTGGTGGGAATTGAACTCAGGACCTCTGGAAGAGCAGCCAGTGCTTTTACAACCAGTGCCCTCAACCACTGAGCCATGTCTCTAGCTCACAAAATAAAATACTTTTTAAGCTTTAAATATATAAATGAGCTGGGTGGTAGTGGGTTGTGCATGCCTTTAATCCCAGCACTCGGGAGGCAGAGGCAGGTAGATCTCCAAGTTTGAGGCCAGCTTGGTCTACACAGATCAAGTTCCAGGACAGCCAGGGCTACACAGAGAAACCTTGACTTGAAAAACAAAAGCAAAACAAAATGTATAAATAAATGGGAGAATATATGTTTTTTTTAGGGGGGGACGACAAGGCCTCTTTCTGGCACCAAGGTGGTACACAGTGAATAGTATTCCTGCCTTGGTTTCCCAAGTGCTGGGGTGACTGCCACCATACCTGGTACCACTCTACCATTTCGTTAAGGGATTTGAGCGTCTGCAGATTTTAGTGTGCAGGGTATGTGTTCCTGTGGCTGTCCCTTGTGAATGCTAGGGAAGACTGCCTTTCCCTAGGTCAGCATGGGGATAGGCACATGTGAGGAGGCTAGAGGAAGGTGTCAGAGTCCTTGGAGCTGGAGTTAGAGGGTCCAAACCCAGGACCTTTGGGAAAGCAGCAAGTGTTCTTGAGTGTATCCCCCCTCCCTCCCGAATTTCCTTTACTGTCCTCTTACTGCTGCCGTCATCCTGGTCCTCACTACTCCCGTCTGAACTGCAAGCCCAGTCCTATACCTTTGGATGCTGGGGTTGAACCCAGAGCTTCTATGTGTGCCCGGCATGAGCACTGGTGTCCGGGCGCATCCCAGTGCCCAGCACACCCCAGTGTCCAGGCGCACCCCAGTGTCCAGGCGCACCCCAGTGTCCGGCACACCCCAGTGTCCAGGCGCACCCCAGTGCCCAGCATGAGTGCTGGTGTCGGGCGCACCCTAGTGCGCAGGCGCACCCCAGCCCACGTTTCCTTCTCTTTGAAGCCATCCTCTACAGAGTTATGTAGAGCTGCCAGTCTGTACTCGTGTAGCTCTGGCCCAATCTGATGGTGACTGTCTATCTGCTGGGTCACTTAAGGTCCTCCCTGCGCATAACCCACACGCCTAACCAGGCCTAACTCCTCACATCTAACAGAAACCCAGATGGTTCTCGGTCACTTAGCTCTTTCTATTGGAAACAGTCCTGCCTCACTCCCAGCTGACCGGGTGATTCCTGTCCCACTGACTTGTGGCTTGTGTGTCTCTTTGCAGGCATCTATCTCCCAGCCTCTGCTTCTTGATTCCTCATAGGAAATGCTTGCTAACAGGACACAGAGCACAATTCACGCAACTACCTGTCCCCAAAGGTCTGCGACACAAGGAAGTGTAACGATGGAGGCCCGCTGACTTCCTCCTGTGGAGCCTCTTGCAGTTTAATATAGAGTGTAGGATCTCTTTGTTTTGGTCTCCAGGCAGGGTTTCTCTATATAACCCTGGCTCTCCTGGAACTCAATCCATAGATGAGGCTGACCTTGAACTCACAGAGACCCACCTCCTGAGTGCTGGGATCAGTCATGTACTACTACAGCCAGCACAAAGTGTAGGTTCTTATTTAAATTCCAGTAACTGAGTTGAGATGGTCTCTGGGCACTATGGTTCTGGCGGCTTAAAGTTTCCTTGGGTTGAGCTGGAGAGATGGCTCAGCGGTTAAGAGCACTGACTGCTCTTCCAGAGGACCTGAGTTCAATTCCTAGCACCCACATGGCAGCTCACAACTGTCTGTGACTCCAGCTCTAGAGGATCCAACATCCTCACACAGATATACATGAAGGCAAAAATACCAATACCAATGCAAATGAAATAAAAGTAAGTAAGTTATTTTTAAAGAAAGGTTTCCTTGGGTTGTATGGAGCTTGAGAGGCTGAGAAGGTCCTCAAGTGCTGTATTCTGGAGAGTTGTTCCTGGGCCCACTCTGATGTTTCCTTAGAGAACCTAGACCTTAGAGACTTCTTCGGCCCTTAGTAAAATAGTGGCCAGGTAGTAGTTCATCTGGTAAATTCTGTCAGGTCTGCCTTGCCCTGCCCTACCCTGCCCTGCCCTGCCCTGCCCTGCCCTGCCCTGGATTGGCTTCTCAACAAACTGCCTCAGTTCGATCCAAAAGGAAGTGGCTGTCTGTGGCAGGTTCCTGGTCTCCAGGAGACAGAAGCAGAGTAGTTAGGTGTTTTTGTCTATGAGCTCAACCTGTTCACATCCCTCGTTCTCAACAGTGCTTGTCTTCTGGAGCCAGACTGGGAAGGAGACCAACAGCCAGGGGTGCCAGGGTGCTGACGAGGGCATCCGTGTCCTTGGCAGATCTCAGAATAGCATTGGCAGCTCATGGTGACTCATCGCCTAAGGCCTGCTCACCCTCGCTCCTGATCCTAGTGTGACTGGGGGCGCCTGCCACTTCCTCTTGAGCCTGGGGCTTCCTGCTTCTCCCAGGCTCTTGGTGCTTCAGCGGCGGGGGGGGGGGGGGGGGGGGAGATTGTAATGAAAGGACAGAACTGGGTACCTGCCGAGGGACTGGGTACCTGCCGAGGGTCTGGGCCAGAGCTGTTCCTCTCAGCACTGGAGAAGGGGACTCTGTCTCTCTGGCTTGCCCGGCCCCATTGACATGTTCCTCATGGGCACATCCTGCCCCTCTTAAAATCTCTGATTAATTGGCTTTCTTTGCCCCTGGCCCCAACACTTTATAAAACTTTTTTTTTTTCCTTTTCCCTTGTGTAGCAAGAATTCTATTTATCCACAAACCCACAGCTGTTGGATTTTGTGCCTGGGGCTAATTTCTCAGACTCTCATGGGTAGCCTCTGTGTGTCACTGGCTATTGCTAGAGAAGGGTATGTCATGTCATCACCTGAGGCCCCTGTGTGGATCCAGGCCACTAAGTGTCTCTGTCCTTGACCAGCAACACAACCATTAGCGCAAAGGCCACCCAAGGCGTGTTGTAGATTTGTTGTTGCTCTTTTGAGATGGGGTTGGGGTTAGATTTAATCTCCAGCTGCCTAAACTGTCTTTGAATGTAGATCCTCCGGCTTTTACCATTCAAGTGCTGGGATTAGTGTGTAGGTCACCACACCCTGCTCTATGTGGCACTTACAAATGGTGACCTGAGACAGGGCCACAGGTCTGAGAATCTGTAAAGCTCATGCCATTCCCTAGTCTGCACCCAGTTAGTGGTGTGCATCCCACTTTGCTTCCGGAAGCAAGTCATCTCCCTCTTTTATGACTTGCACAACATGGGTTTTTTTCTGGGATCCCCTCGAGCTAAAACTGGAGTGCCCCCCTTCCTCCCTCACAGAGGGAGCTCTCTGCCTCCCAACTCTGCTTGTGACTGTCCTTACCAGTCTCCCAGCCCTGTTTCGGGGACATTTTATAGAAATGCAGATTTTTGGGAACTTGTCTGGAATGACACAGCACTGTCTGGGGGAGGATGTTCATCTGTAGCTTCTGAAGGTCTCCATGTCCTTGTTGCCACAGGACACACATTCTCTGCAGAGAAAGCAGTTTTAGTGGCAAGAAACCAAATATACTTATCTCCAGAAAGAGAGCACAGGGCTGGGGGTGTTGCCTACTGGATAGACGCTTGCCTAGCATGCACAAAGCCCTGGTTTCCATCCCAGCACTGTAACCAGGCATGGGGGAGAAAGCCTTTATCCCAGCACCCAGCAGGTGGGGAGAAAGAACAGAAGTCCAAGGTCATCCTTGGCTGGCATCTTGGGTGACATGAGACCCTGCCAAACACAATAATAATGGTAACAACAATGATAGTAAGCAGAACTTTGTGATGGCACAAGCCTTTAATCCCAGGATTTGGGAGACAAGGAGGCAGTCAGTGGCAGGCAGATCTTGGTGAGTTCAAGGGCATCTTGATCTGCATAGTAAGTCGGCCAGAGCTGCACTGTTGGGAACCTGTCTCAGAAAAGAAAGAAAAAGAAAGAGAAACACAGCAGAGCTGGCTGTCCTGCAGATTCCATCCCTCTCGAGGAGATCCAGAGGACACTGGCTGGATGGCAACGATGCTGTGTTCTGTACCAAAGTCAAAACTCTCAATGCATCCCTGTCTCTAGAGCGTAGCTAATTCCAAACCCACCCCATAGATAGATGACCTACTTACCAGAAACACGTCTCAGGATGCTGTGAAGCCCGGGCATCCTTATCTAGAAGTCACTGTAGTGTGATAACGTGGAACTGAAATGTGAGGCGTTTTGAAGTAGTAGTCATTTGTCTCCTCAGAGCAGTGACATAAAATGGTGGGATGGAGGCGAGCTCTGAGGTGAGCACACGGAAGCACAGTTAGCTTGTCCTCAGCATTGGTTCCCCAAAATTGCCCATGTGGCGGGTAAAGTTGGGGTTGGACCCCTGACCTATGGTGTCTGCCCTGCTTCGCCCCTCACCCCTCACCCCTCTCTCTGCTCTTAAAGGAAACCAACGCCTGCCTGTTAGAACTGATGGTTTTGTTAGTGGGAGTGTGTCGCTGAATTACCAACACCCTGTTCTGCAGGCACTTGTGACTTGGCAGCTCTGTTGTTGCTCTCCCCACCTCTCCCCTAGTACCATTCCCTTTCCAATCTGCCTGATTTCCTGTCACATACCCCCCTCTCTTCTGTTATGATGCTGGAGATAAGCCCTTTTCTTGCCCAGCCCCTCATCCCACAGGAGAAAGCACATCTGCCTGGTGATGGTGGCATGCAAAGTTAGAAGATACACAGAGAGGAAGCTTTGGTGGAACCCTTGAGGACTTAGCACTTAGCTGGAAGCACTTGGGCTCTGAATTGTAGTTCTGTCACCTGTCATTGCCTCGTCTGTCTGCTGATGCCAAGAGGTGACTTTCTCACACGTTGTATTTGGTGATGTGCTGACAGTCTCTCAGCCTCCTCGTGCCACTGCCGTCAGCAATTTAAGCATCCACGCTGCTGAAATTCAAACAGTCCACCCCTCTATCTGCCTAGGCCTCCTTTTAAAACAGTGCCTTTATTTATGTGTTTATTTCTGTGAATGTGTGAGGCACACAGGCTGTGGTGCGTGTGTGGAGGTCAGATAACTTGCAGGTGTTTGTTTTCTCCTTCCACCATGTGTGGTCCTGAGATTTGAACTCAGGTCATCTAGCTTGGCAGCAGGTGCCTTTATCTACTGAGCTGTCTTACTGGCCCCAGGCGTCCTTAATGATGGGGCATCCGGTTGCAGGCAGTAGAGTCATCCCCAGAGGTCCCTCCTCTAATCTTTCCAACACAGGATCTCTCCGAGCATGTCACATGGGGTTGAAAGGCCATGACCTTGTCTGTCTTCTCCTTCCTTTGCCTTTGGCAGATATCACTAATTGATGGCCAGGATATTTAGTCTGACTGAGCCCAGCTATGGGCCCTGATCGTGTCTGTCCTGTGGGATTGCATCCGGGTTCCCATTGGACCTATGTCAGCACGCATGACCCGTGGAATCTCCCTTGGGAGTCCCATCACCTCACTCACTTGTTGTGTGTGCCTGTGTTAAATTCCATGGTGCACATGTGATTGAGAAGTCAGAGGACAATTTGTGGGAGTAGCTGTAACACGAGTTCTAATTGGTCTTAATAATAAAAGCCCAGAGTCAGATATTTAGGGGGTGAAAGCGGAAAGATCAGAGAAGCAGAGCAGCAGCCACTAGAGCTCTTAATCTACGAAATCCTCAGTCCAAAAAAAGACTGAGCTCCTGTCCTCTCCTGCCTTATCACTTCCTCTCTCCACCCAGCCATCTCACTTCCTGTCTGTCTGCACAGACCTCCAGACCTCTATGGTTAGCCGGTGGCTAGCTCAGCCCTCTGATCTTCAGGAAAGCTTTATTTGTACAAACAAGATACCTCTACAAGTAGCTCTCTCTTTCCACCATGTTAAGCTTAAGTCCCTTTACCTCACAATCCTGCTAGTAGACTCAGATCACCAGGCTTGGTGGCAAGTGTCGTAACCGCCTGAGCCATCTCACCAGCCCACTTATCATTTCTGTACCAACCCCCAAAACCTGTGGCTGGCCATTTCAAAGGCAGATCTTCTGTTCAAAGGAATACATTCTACATTTTAGAAATTCTGAGTCTCAGACTTTGTCTTAGGGTTTCAATTGCTGTGAAGAGACACCATGACCACGGCAACTCTTATAAAGGCAAGCATTTAATTGGGGTGGCTCACAGTTGAGAGATTCAATCCATTATCATCATGGTGGGACATGGTGGCGTGAGGCAGACCTGGTGCCTGAGAAGGAGCTGAGAGTCTTACATCTTGATCCGTAGGTAACAAGAAGTGAACTGAATTAGCTGTATCCACAGCATAGGAGACCTCAAAGCCCACTCCCACAGTGACACTTCCTCAAATAAGTCCATATCTACGTCATCAAGGCCACACCTCCTAATAGTGCCATTCCCTGTGCCCTACCATAAGAGGGCCAATTACATTCAAACTACCTGTCTCTCTGTCTCATTCCTGTGCCGTCAAGTTTCTTACCCATGAGAATGAGAGCATTTCCCATCTCTTCACTTTCTCCCACCCTGTCTTGCATACTCTCTGAACCCTTGTTGGTCTCTGCATCTCCTTGGCTGCCTCTGCCATCTGCTGGTCCATCAGCTCCCTTTTTTTTCCCTCTTGCCTTTGGTCTTCTCATGCCCCCATGAATTCTCTCTGCCCCTCCAACCTCTTCTAATTTAGGAAAGTAAACAAAACTCACAGTCTTCTCTCTTCATCTTCACAGCCATGGCTCAACCTCACCTCTGTCCCCTTGAAGCCATCTGTGGAGCATTCCAAAAGAACCAGGTCACTGGCCTCGAGCCTTCATGGCAGGACATCCATCCATCCAGTAGCGGGGTGGTGGAGTTACCCACGGGGACGATGGTCCTCCCTCCCCTCATGCATAGCCTGGCCTTCCTGGTGGCTCTTCAGGAACCCTGGCATGTGTCTCCTCTCTTCTTGCATTTCAGTCAGACACCTGGCTAATCATTCTCGAAGCTGCCTTGAGAACTTGCCGTTCTACCCAGATATAACTTGGCAGTCACACTCCCCTGGGTCTGTCCCCTCTTACCTCCCTGGGGCTCTGTCACAGTCCACAGTAGGGCTTGGTGATCAGACGCCTCCTCAGCTCTTCCCCTAGGTGGCTAGACACCCTTGCACTAGCCACACCTCTGGAGTGTCCTCCATTTCCCCGTCTGTTGACACTGAGCTCAGGTTCCTTACCTCCCAGTCCTGGTAGTGCTCCCCACAACCAGGAGTGGTCCTCCCAGTTTTTGAGACACATGGGTTATTTTTTGAGCCTCTTGCATACACTGCTCTGTTTCTGTTGCTGGTTCTATTCCAGCTTTTGTCCATGAGGAGTAAAATGTATTTGTTGTGGCCTTTCAGGGTCTCATGTGGCTCAGGCTGACCTAGGACTTGCTGTGTAGCTAAGGATGACCTTGCTCCTCCTCTTCTTCCTCCCGGATGTTGGATTACAGATGTGCACCATCATGTCTGATTTGGAATGCACTCTATTTAAGCCACTGCCCAGCCCTGCTGCATTACACAGTGGCGAATGCTGCCACTGTGTGTCCTGCCATTTAAAAGTCTTCGTGTAGATGAGGTTCATGTCCATTGCTCCTACACACATGGCCCACAGCTCATACAGCAAACCCTTGTAAAATTTCAAAGACACTCTGTAGGGTCTTGTTTTGGTAACCAATTATATAACACAAAATTTGCCATTTTAACCAACTATGCAGTGGGATTAGTTGCATTAACAGTGTCTCCCACTTCAACATTATTTCCAGAATTTTAAAAATGGAAGTAGTTATGTAACTCAGTCCTCCACAGACATGCATGGCTTAAGTCGGGGCAGCTGCCATCGTGCTATGGAAGGAGGGTAGGGCTTGGAGACCTCTCCCTCCCCGCCTCTCCCCTCCCCAAGGACACTCAGCCATTGACAGTTTGATGAGTGTGGGTGTCGGGGAATGAGACTCTCCAGTGAGACAGCCATCCAAAATCACCCACACTCCTGCGTGTGACCCTTGTAAATTCATTGTCTACCGTGGTGGACTTAGGCAGAATCATTTCTTTGTAGGCTCTTCAGGAAAAATCAGACTGCAGCCGTGAGCAAGCTGTACTGTAAAGCAGTAAATTGCCATTCCTTGACCCTGCCCTGATAACTGTACTATTATTGTGCTTTTTTTTTTTTTTTTTTAGGTTAGCAATGGGCTGCATCATGGTATCTCCATACACTCAGGCCATCATTCTGTTCTCGTGTTACCCTCCCCACCCGGGCGGTCTCTTTCTTCACCAGTTGGCCCCACCTTCCACCTTCCTCTTACATGTTTTCTGTTTCCTGCTCTGTTCCCAGCTCCCTTAAGAACTCTTCTTTTCACAGGCGTTGGTGGCGCATGCCTTTAGTGCCAGCACTTGGGAGGCAGAGGCAGGCAGATCTCTGTGAGTTCGAGACCAGCCTGGTCTACAAGAGCTAATTCCAGGACAGCCTCCAAAGTCACAGAGAAACCCTGTCTCTACCCCCCCCCCCCGATATATAACACAAAGTTCTTCTTTCCCTCTAATGATCCCTCTCTGGTAAAGTCTCTATGAACTTGCCCATTCAACATATTTAATATTAATCCAGTCCTACAACATTTATACTCTTGTATTGGCTTATTTCACTTAACACAGTGTTTTCAGAATTCACGTCACGGCCCATATCAGAACTGCATTCCTTTTTAATAGTGAATAGATAGATACACTGCACTCTTGGAAAATGTTTACTTATTTTTATTTTCTGTGTATGGGTGTTTTGCCTTACATGTGTGTCTGTGCACCACGTGTGTGCAGTGCCCATGGAAGCCAGAAGAGGGCGTCATGGCCTCTGGAACTGGACTTACAGTTGAGCAGCCATGAAGGTTCTGGGAGCCAACCCTGGATGCTCCGGAAGAGCAGCCAGTGCTCTTAGCCGCAGGTCTGTCTCTCCAGCCCTGGCTCTGCCTCATCTTGTTCATCCACTCGCTGGCTGACAGGCTTGGACTCCGTTGTCTGTTTACCTTCTGGTTATGAGAGTAATGAATGCTGTAGTGGACAATGACACAAATGTCATGAACCTTGTTGACCTGCTTTCTTTTCCCTTGGAACATATCTGGAATGGACTTACCTGATTCTATCACAGGACAATGTTTAGCTTTGTGTTTAAGGACCCAGTGTAGAATTTAACTTTGATAAAAATCAGGGCATATACACAAAACTCAGAAAACTTTCCTTTTTTTTTTTTTTTTTTTTTTTTTTTTTTTTTTTTTTTTAAGAATTACAAATCTGGTGTGCCTGAGTCCTCCCCTCCATAGGAATATGACTGTGGGGACCAGTAGAGCCTGCTCTCTGTAGATGGGTCTGGTCTCCTACTCAACCAGTGTCCAGATGTTGGCTCAGCAGGTAAAGGTGCTTGCTCCCCGCCCTAACAGTCTGAGTTCTATGCCTGGGACCTGCACTGTGGAAGGAGAATGTCATTTCCTACTGGTTGTCCTCTGCCCTCCACACATGTGAGGCACACAGACACTATCCTTCCTGCTGGGGCCCAGTTACCAGCTTATATTGCTCTTCAGGAGGTCTCAGGTGTTTGGCGGTCGCATTCTCCTGCCTGTATTTACACTCTTGTTATTTCCTATGCTTTATCCCTTTCCCCATTTGGGCTGGAGTTATCTAAGGGTCTGGCCCTGCCTTTTCTTCTCTGATTTACCCAGGACCAACACATCCATCTTACTTTGTTAGGTTTTGGATAGAGTAGCTGAGGTTTAGGCAGACCTAACTGGTGTGGTTACAACTGAGTGAACCAACTAATGGCAAGACTGCCTTGTAAACTCGGAAGAAAAAGAGAAAAACAAAGAGGGGAAATGAGTTACAGACCACAGGAACTGAGGGAAGGGCTAACCACTTCTGCTTTTGAAGTATTTACTCATCACTGTTTATTAAAGCTAGCTTCTACCACATGCCCACCCTCTTCTGTTTTTCTTGTTTTGTTTTGTTTTGTTTTTTGTTTTGTTTTGAGTAGGGTTTCTCTGTGTAGACCAGGCTGTTCTGGAACTCAGAGATCTGCCTGCCTCTGCTTTGAGTTCTGGGATTAAAGATGTACATCACCACCACCCAGCTTTTCTTTCCCTCTTTCCCTCCCTCCCTCCTTCCCTTCCTCCCTCCCTCCCTCCCCCTCTTTGTTTCTTGCTGGTGATCAAACCCAGGCTTTGGCTCCACCCTCACCTGTACTCACCCTGTATCTCTGTATCCCTTTCCTTTGACTGTTTCTTACTCCATTTCTCTTTGCATGAGGACCTCAGTCAACCAGTGTGGTGGCTTACGCTTGCAATCCCAACACTTAGCTAAGAAGCTGAGATGGGAGGATTTCTGGGACTGTGAGGCTAGCCCGGGCTGTATAGTGAGTTCCAGGCCAGCCAAGGCCAAAGAGTGAGATCAAAAACAAAAACAAAAACGAACATAATAGTGTGTGAGGTTACAGTTGGTAAAGTGCTTGCCTAGCAGGAGTTTAGAAGCTCAGGGCCATCCTCAGTTATATAATAAGACAGCCTGGGATACTTGAAACCCTGTCCAAAGCCAGAACTTTACACGTGAGGTCAGGGTCTGCCCCAGTTAAGTATGACTTCATTTTACTTTGTTTACATCTTCAAAGACCTTTTCTAAATAGGTCACATGGATAAGTACCCATGGAAGGAAGGCGGGATTTAACCCAGCAAGGGCTCAGGCAGAGTAAGCACCCTTCCCTATAAGGCAGGTTCTTAGCGACAATCTGGCCAGCTGAGTCCTTAGCTGGCCCATGGATAGGCTATGGGTTTGAGAATCCACAGTGATGAAGCCTGACTGCATCACACCACTCTCTGGCCGACTTCATTGCCTCCATTTGAGATAAAACTCTGAGCCCATTCCTAGCCAGCGTCTTAGCTGGCTCCTCTAGCCCCCAGGAAGCTCTTGGGCATGATTCTGTTGAGTATTCTCTTCCAGCTACGCCTCAAGAAAAGGTAAATTTCTTACTCTCGGCCAAGACATGCCAACTGCCGTGGTTATTTTAGAGACAGCAGTTAAGTTGACCCAGAAATAATTCCGCCTTTGAAACATCCCCTGGAATGCTAGCAGCCACTGGGGCTTTGACTCAGCGTTCGTTACACTGTGCGGTTCCTCATCAGTCTTCTTTTGAAGGTATCTTTTAATTAGGTGTGTGTATGTCTCTGTCTGTATGTGGGTCTCCGCATGAATGTCCAGGCACCCAAGGAGGCCAGAGGTGCCACATCTCCCTGCAGCCACCTGACATGGGTGCTGGAAACTGAACGCAGGACCTCTGCGGGAGACGTGTGTGCTCTTAACCAGTGAGCTATCTGCCAGCCCCTTCTCTGTAGTATTAACTCTGGCCCTTTATCAAAATCCACCCTCTATGTTAAATGATTCCGTATATATGCACATATGTATCCTACTTCAGGTTCAGAATGCTATTATGTATATCATTCTATTAAGCCAGCTGTCTGATAATTGTAGCATATTTTCAGATAATCACTTTTAGACTTTTGTGGAGAAAGTGCTTTTTTTTTGGGGGGGGGTGTTTCGAGACAGGGTTTCTCTGTGGCTTTTGGAGGCTGTTCTGGAACTAGCTCTTGTAGACCAGGCTGGTCTCGAACTCACGGGTCCTCCTGCCTCTGCCTCCCGAGTGCTGGGATTAAAGGTGTGCGCCACCCCTGCCCGGCAGCAGGCTTCTTATGTGGTGACTGTGTGTGTGGCCCATTTACTGTTGCATACTTTCCAGAAGACGCAGGAGGCCATAGAAGTCAGGGGTGGGGCTTTGGGTCCATTTGATTGGTTATGCCTGCTCTACAGTCACTGTTGTCCTCCTCGTCGTCGTCTTCCTCTTCCTCCTCTGACGAGTTAATCTAGTTAATCTTAATCAATAAAAACCTGGAGTCAGATATCGGGGGAGAAACCTGAAAGATGAGAGAAGCAGAGCAGCAGCCACCAGTGACCTCTGACCTCTCCGGATCCTCCAACCAAAAAGGTTCAGATCCTCTCTCCGCCCCGCCTTCTCACTTCTGGTGCTGGATTAAAGGTGTGAGCCACCACCCCCCAGCTTCTAAACTAGTGGCTAGCTGCACCCTCTGATCACCAGGCAAGCTTTATTTGTCAGAACACACATACCACACAACACTCCTCCTCCCGCGCCTCTTCTTTTTAGCAGCTGAAGGAAGACTTTTACTAGGGGTGAGGAAACATGCGTACAGCAGGCATGAACACAGAGAGGAGACCCACAAAGCAGAGGGGGCTCGGGGAGCCGAAAGCCCGTCTACAGTCATCTTCAGTCTGTGTTTCTGCCAGTCAGCTGGAGTGATTTTCGATATGCTCTGACAGAAGGAAGGGTGGGGAAGACATGTTAGCCGCAGAGCTCCTCAGAGGAACTGATAGGAGCCTAGCGGGGGAGAGAGGAAGTCAGGGTCGGTGCAGCTGGTCCAGGGAACCTGAGTCTGAACCTCTGTGGCTGGTGAACACTAAGTGAAACAGTGATTCTGGGCTACTTCATATAGAAGTAGAGGCCAAGGCAAAACCAGTAGCAACCAAGGCTGATGGCAGCAATCGGAGAACTTGCATAGACCACCTGTATGCTAACAGCTTTGATGCATGCAGTCCTACTAGCTATATGCATGCTAACAGCTGTGCATGCACGCAATACCACTAGCTGCCCCCTGCATTTCTGCCCTAGGTGGCATAGCAGCTCACTCTTCCCCTTGGCCTTGTGCTCATGTGTCTTTCTTGTCCAGATTCACATCTGGGTGGGTATGGATAGTGCACGCCTATAATCCCAGCACTTGGAAAATGGAGGCAAGGGGATCAAGAGTCCAGAGGCAGCCTTAGCTACATGAGACCCTGACTCAAAAATAAACAGAACCAACAAACCAACTGAACATACACACACACACACACACACACACACACACACACACACACACACACACAAAACGAAACCCTAGATTTACCACAAGCCTTAGTTTTACAGTAAAATGACTCACAGAATTGCTTTACGAGTAGTTCAGTGTCTGTTGGCATGGTTAATAAACTGTATAAAGCCGCAGTGATGGAGAGCGGGGTGGGAGAACCCCTTTTCATTAAAGCATAGAGATAAGAGGGGCAGGAAGACTCCAGTCCCTGGGGGTACACTTGCCATGGCTATACAGCCTGCAATAGATTTCGCTGTAGTTCAGGACAGGATGGCTGGAGGGCTTCAGAGCTTTCCTGAGTAGGTTCAAAGGCCCCTAGGCCCCTGATCTCCAGCCAGAACCGCTCCTGACCCACAATGAAGCCAGGCTGATGTTTAGAAAGGTGTCTATTAAAGAGGAGATTTTCTATGGAGCGTGCCCTGCTTCCTGTGTTCATTTGGACCAGAGTTTGATCTTCTCAGCATGTCGAAGTTGTTTTTAGCTCCAGCCAGGATTGATTTATGTCTTCTCTCAGTAGGCTGTGTTCCCAGCGGAGGTGGGGAGACCTCTACCTTCAGTACTGCTTCAGCTAGCCGCTAAGCTCCTGGGAGCACACACAATTCAGTAGATGCTGCCATCTCTCCCAGTGTTTCTTTCTAACCTCTTGGATGTTTTCTTGTCTTTCTCCTACTAGTTTTCAGTTTTCCATCTTTCTTTTAAAAAACATGTTCACTTTCTGAAATAATGACTTGGTTTGTAGCTCATTTTCTCCAAGAATAGAGTACGGAAAGGTCTTTATAGATTGTTTTTAAAAGATTCTGGGTTGAACTGGGTGTTGGTGGTGCGTGCCTTTAATCCCAGTACTCGGGAGGCAGAGGCAGGCGGATCTCTTTGAGTTCGAGACCAGCCTGGTTTACAAGAGCTTGTTCCAGATCAGCCTCCAAAGCCACAGAGAAACCCTGTCTCAAAAAAACAAAACAAAACAAAACAAAAAAAAGATTCTGGGTAGGGGCTCAATTCATAGAGTGTTTGCCTGATGTGCACAGAGTCCTGGGTTCAGTTCCCAGAAGCGAACAAACCAGGTGTGGTGGCAGACATCTGCAGTGCCTGTGCTCAGGAGGTTAAAACACAAGGATCAGGAATTGAGGAGTATCCTTGGATACATATCCAGTTCAAGGCCAGCCTGGGATACTTAAGACTCTCGCCTCAAGGGAACAAAACTCACAAGATTCTCTGGGTAAACTGGCTGCCAGGTGAAGGAAAGTCCCAGTGGTGGTTTCTAGAAGATCACTGATTCCCAGACTCCCTTAGGTCAAACAGTACTAAAGCAAAGGCTTCATCCTGCTGACAAATGGGTTTCCCAACCTGTGGGTAGCGACCCCTTTGACAACCTTGTCTCCAAAAATGTTTGCATTATGACTCAAAGTTAAAGTTATGAAGTGGCAGTGAAAAGAATCTTATGGTTGGGGTCACAAGAACACGAGGCACTGTGTCAAAGGGTCACAGCATTAGGAGGGTGAGAACCACGCTGTAGACACTGATGCTCGGAGCCCAGCTTCTGACATTTGTGGCAGCCCCATCAGACTTCAGGAATCCACCGTGTTAGTCAGTTTGCTCATTGCTGCCACCAAATGCTGAGGAGAAGAGAGGAGACGTTTTTGGGGGGGACTTGCAGTTTGAGGGGATACATTTTACCTGGTGGAGGAGGCATGGCCTCAGGAGCTTGAGGCTCCCCCATTTGGAAACAGAGGATAAGCAGAAAGTGGAGCTAGTGTGTAAAACCTCAAGCCCTCCTCTTCATGGCCCATTCCTCCCACTAAGGCTCCACATCCCAAAGGTTCCCACCAGCTAGGGACAAGCATTAACACATGAACCTGGGGGAGACAGTTCACAGTCAAACCACATCACCCACTGACACACCCATGCGACTTGGAGTGTGAGTAGACAGACAGCTGATTGTGCCTCTGTGGTCTCAAGACCAAGTTCTTCCCAGCACCCCGAAGATGGACTGGGGTCTGAATAGGTAACCCTGCAGTCACTGGTCTGTTGGTCACAGCTGCTGCAGTGCTCTCGTGTCCCGCAGGGTACTGTAGAAATGAGAGATGACAGGAATATTTCCCTAGTCCATGTCACAGTAGCTCTCAGGGGACTTCTTGTACCACTTGGATAGTCACGCCTCAGGAACAGGTGTTCCCAGATTAGAGTGCATGGTGCCTGGGAACATCTGAGGGTTATAAACAACACTTAACAAGATATTAGCAGCCAGGAGGCGATCTGAATGTGTGTTAGGAAACATAGCAAGCACAGAAAACTGGAGGCATAAACTTGCCTGCAAAAGTAGTCACACGTTGCTTAGTGACGGGGCTGAGTTCTGAGAAACCTGTCCGTGGGCGATTTAATCGTTGCATGGACATCACAGATTGCACTTACACCAACCGAGATACAGAGGATGTCACCAGGCAACAGGATCTCAGGGGACCACTGTCCTCTTTCAGTCCACAGTAGACTAAAGCAGCTTCTCTCCACACCTTACTGTAATCCAGTTTAAGTCAGGCATAGGTTACATCGATGTAGAGGCTAATGTGGGAGGTAGCCTGCATTTCCCAGGAATACTTGGAATTCAGCCCCCGAGGCAGATGCTCTGAGCACCCTCTTCTCCACCCATAACCCTTCTCCTTCTCTTGCCTCCTGTTCTCTGCCTCACTCTCTGGCGAAGCTGAAACCCATAACAAGGGGTCTTGCCTGGGTTAGTACAATGAACAGAGTCAGTAGCTGAAGTCCTAAGGCTGGAATACTTTCCTTTAATTGGTGTACAGGGCCCGAACAAGAATTGGTGGATGCCAACGGGATGACAAACGGCATAATACAGAACTTGAAAGGTTCCCCGTAAAGGAACTTACAGGTTCCAAGAGGAAGGTGTCTTTACCTATTTCTTGCTACTTAACAGAATAATACCTCAGACTGAATAAATATCTATTTCTCATAGTTCTGGAGGCTAGGAAATCCAAAGCCATGGTACTGGCTTCTGAATTAGTGGCTGGATAACTGTGTCATAACATAGTTGAAGTCATCACATGACAAGAGGACAAGAGTTCTCAAATTCTCCCCTCCCTCCCCCCCCAAATCCTTATACGTTGGTATATGTGATCACATTCTAAAAAAAATGATAGGTCCTGTGGACAGATAAATGTTGGATGAATCACACTATGTTGTTGTTAAATATATCCATTTGTTTTTGGTGTGTGTGTGTGTGTGTGTGTGTGTGTGTGTGTGTGTGTGTGCCTCATGTGTTCATACCTGTGGAGGCCAGAAGAGGGCATTGGATCCACTGGATCTAGAGTTACAGGTGATTGTGAGGCACTGACATAGGTGAAGGGAACCAAACCTGGGTCCTCTGCAAGAGCAGCAAGTGCTCTAAGTCGTCTCTCCACCCTGCCTCTTCAAGTCTCAAGGCCTGCATGTGATCCCTGGGATCCACATGGGGGAGGGAGGGGACTCATCTGCTGGTTGCCCTCTGACCTCTGCACCCCACTTCTTTTGTGTGTATATGTGTGCATGTATGTCCACATGCGTGTACAGTGTATAGACTGATGGAGGATGCCAGGATCGTTCTCTGTTGGTCTCTACCTTTTTGTTTTTTGTTTTCGGTTTTTTTGTTGTTGTTGTTTTGTTTTGTTTTGAGACAGGGTTTCTCTGTGGCTTTGGAGCCTATCCTGGCACTTGCCCTGGAGACCAGGCTGGCCTCAAACTCACAGAGATCCTCCTGCCTCTGCCTTCCGAGTGCTGGGATCAAAGGTGTGCGCCACCAATGCCCTGGCCTTTTTTTTTTTTTTTTTTAAGGTTTTTTAGACAGGGTTTCTCTGTGTAGCTTTGGAGTCAGTATCCACCTTAAAAATTTATTATTTTATTTGTTTTATGTGCAGTAGTGTTTTTGCTTGCATGTGTGTCTGTGTAAGGGTGTTAGATGAACTGGAGTTACAGACTGTTGTGAGCTGCCAGGTAGGTGCTGGGAATTGAACTCAGGTCGCCTAGAAGAGCAGCCAGTGCTCTTAACCATTGAGCCATCTCTCCAGCTCCCCAGTCTTCGCCTTTTTAAAAATTTAACCTAGGGTTACTGACCCTGAAGCTTGCATGCCATTCCTCTCAGACCTGGGGTTACAGGGTTTGCCTGACTTCATGGGTGCTGGGGACTTAAACTCTGGTCTTCTTAGTTTCAGTTCCATCCACTGAGCTCTTCCCCACCCTTCCTCTCTCTCCTCTTCTTATAGAGACATCAGTCTCATCATATGGCCTGAAATTTAAGACTTCATCTAGTTAATTACCTCTCAAGGCCCAAGGTCAAATGTGGTGGAACAGGCTCTAATCTCAGGATTTGGGAAATAGAGGCAGGAGGATGGCACTCAAGGTCATCTTTGCTAAGTAGTGAGTTTGAGGACAGCCTGGGCTTCTAGAGACCCTATCTCAAAACAAACAAAACGTCTCAGAAATGAGAATGTCAAAGAAAGGAGGATGCAGAGCTGAGGCAAGAAGTTGAAACCCCAAACACTGGGTACAGATCTAACAAATCAGAAAATAATCACAGCCAAAAGCCAAATCAGTGCCATGGAAGAGAAGAAACCGTAGATGCAGGGTTAAAGCGATTACAAGGCCATGATCAAAGTCCATGATACTCTAACTCAAGGATAATTGATGTCCCTCAACAAAAGGAACTTAGAGCAGAGACACAGGATAGGCAAACACTCTGGATAAAACTATTGTGACCATCCGGAAGGTGCAGACTATGCCAGGAAGAACTGTGTGTAGTGGGCTTGACACCGGCACATCTTGTTTAAGATTCTGGACTAAGAGACATGACGGCTCAGCAGTCATGTGAGGCAGTGCTGCTCTTGCAGAGGACCCAGGTTCAGTTCCCCACACCCACGTTAGGTGACTCACTGTTAACTCCAGTTCCAGGGACAGCTGATCCCCTCTTCTGGCCTCTGGACACATTGGTGCACATAAACTCGTGTAGGCACACACATATGCACATCAATAATAGAGAAATGATTTTAAAATGTATTTACAGAGAAAAGGAATTTAAAAAGACTTGCTGCTGATCATGGTGGTGGCGGTAGAAGAGGAGCAGGGGGAAACTATGTTTGGTCTTGTTCAGTTATAGGTCTCGAACCCAGCGTCTTATGTGTGCTGGGCAAGTACTCCACCCGTGAACTACATCCCCAGCTCCCACCCCAAAGTTTGGATGATATGATCTAGACATGCAGTGATTCAAAATAACCATAGATGGCCGGGCGTTGGTGGCACACATCTTTAATTCCAGCACTCGGGAGGCAGAGGCAGGTGGATCTCTGTGAGTTCGAGACCAGCCTGGTCTACAAGAGCTAGTTCCAGGACAGCCTCCAAAGCCACAGAGAAACCCTGTCTCAAAAAAAAAAAAAAAAAAAAAAAAAGAAAACAAACAAACAAACAAAAAAAACAAAACCATAGATTGGAGGAGCCCTAGAGCAGTGGTTCTCACCCTGTGGTACAAGACCCCTTGGGGGTCACCTAAGACCATCGGAAAACTCAAATATTTGCAGTATGATTCACAACAATAGCAAAATTAGAGTTATGAAGTAGCAATGAGAATAATTTTATGGTTGAGGGAAGTTGTCACAACATGAGGCACTGTATTAAAGGGAAGGTTGGGAACCACTGCCCTAGAGGAACATGTTGGGTATTGAATCCCCTTGTGTGGCCATCTATGGCTAAAAGAAGAGTGACACCACAAAGATCAGGGCCAGGGGCGGGAGAGGGGGCAGCTGGCAGCCTCATCACCGCACGACTCACACCCTATTGTGGCCAGCACCTCTGTCCTGTAGAATGAATTAGCCATTTCCTGTCTGTCTTTATATCTTTGTCTTTATATCTTTATAGTATGTCTTTAACAAAGACATACTACCTATGTCTTTGTCCGGGATGAAGTCGTTCATTAGATTGACCCATGTGTGCTATGAAATAGCAGGTACGTTATAATCTATGAAATAATAAACATATTACAATTATTTTTTCCACACAAAATTATATTTTCTTATACAGATTTGGTGTATGGGGCTTATCTCAGCCCATATGGGCTGCTGTAACAAAAATACCACAGACTGGGTGGCTTTCACAGCAAATCCTGGAGGGAGGTGATGTAAGATCACAAACTGGTGAGAAGCCCAAACCCAGGCACATGGGCGGCTCTTTTCTGAGCCCACATTTGATATAAGAGGGAAGGGAGATTGCTTGCTCTCAAATATGTTTACTTAATGTGTGCATGCACACTGGTGTAAGATGACAACTTGTGTGAGTCTGTTCTTTGGGTCCTGGGAATTGGAGTCAGGTTTGTGATGCCAGGTTTCCTTGCTGGCCCAGGAGCATTTTTTTACTCTTTGTTTTGTTTTTGTTGTTGTTTTTGAGACAGGGTTTCTCTGTGGCTTTGGAGGCAGTCCTGGAACTAGCTCTTGTAGACCAGGCTGGTCTCGAACTCACATAGATCCGTCTGCCTTTGCCTCTGCCTACCGAGTGCTGGGATTAAAGGCATGAGCCACCATCGCCCGGCCAGGAGCATTTTTTAAAATAAGGGCTTTAATCCCACTTCCAAAGGCCCTGCCAGTCTGACCCAGTCTACCTGAAGTGGTTCCATTTCCTAACATTCCCAGAGAGGGCTGAGATTTCCACATGAACTCAAGGAGAACCTACTCAGAGTACAGCAAGGGCCTGTCCTCTCAGAGCTCTGCAGAGACGAGTTGGGATGCCCATTTTATTCAGTCAGCATTGATAAAACCCAGGCTACCCAGGCTTGTGGGTGGAAAGAGGCAAGACTTCTTCTAGTACCAGCCATGAACTCAGGAACAGCAGCCTCCGAGTCTTTTCATGGCGTCTATGGGATGGGCAGGTCAGAATCCCTAATGTAGACAGGGAGGGCTGATCACCAGCTGGTCACTTCATTGTGGGGTCGATGGGTTCTCGCTACCTTGTAGTCAGAAAATCACTGTTGAAGATGCTGCAGTCAGGGAAATGTCCCCAGACTCACCTGGTAGCTGGGTTGGGTGAGAGACTGCTCTGGGAGTTAATAAGCCAGGAGGTTAGCATCCCTGCCTAGAAGCCAGCCACCTTCCGGACCCTGACAGCCCAGCACAGTGTAGAACTCTTCCCTAGCATGCTCCAGGGCCTAGGGTTGGTAAAGCTAGCTGCTTGAGACAAGTTCTCACTGTGTAGACCAGAAATTCACAGGAATCCACCTGCCTCTGCCTCCCAAAAGTGCTGGGATTAAAAGTGTGTGCCCCACACCTAGCAACCAAGTTTTAAAAAGAAAGGGGGGGGGGGGCTGGACTGCTCCATGGTTAGAAGTACTTGCTTTTGCAGAGGACCTGGCTTCAGATCCCAGCTCTCACATTACATCTCACAACTGTTAACTTCTGTCCCGGGAGATCTGACACTTCTGACACTGGTGTGCAGACATGCAAACTTAAAGCAATATTAAAAAAAAGAAGGAGGGCAGAGAGAAGTCAGCTTCCCACAGAACGTATAAGCATACACACCACACACACGTGGGGGTGGGGAAAGAAGAATTAAAAAAGCCGGGCATGGTGGCACACCCCTCTAATCCCAGCACTCAGGAGGAAGAGGCAGGCGGGTCTCTGAGTTTAAGGCCAGCCTGGGCTACAGAGCAAGTTCCAGGATAACCGTGGCTGTACAGAAAAACCTTGTCTCAAAACAGACAACTGAAATGATGATGATGATGTTGATGATGATGATGGGGGCAGAGGATGTAGCTCAGTTGGCCGAGTGCTTGCATAGCCTGCATGAAACCCTGGGATTAATACCCAACATCACATATAGGAGTGGTGGCAGCACAGGCTTCCAATCCCAGCATTTGAGAGAAAAAGGCAGAAGCATAATAAGTTCAAGGTTACCCTGCTGCCTGCCAGGACTATAGGAGACCCTGTAGTCTCCAAAGGCTAAGAAGAAGTGGGTGGAGGTTGGAACGAGAAGAAGGAGAATGAACTGAGTTACCCACCCCCTTCACGCGCTCTTTCTGCATAACCCCTTGTGTCCAGAGAGAACTGATTTTCTGACCTCCCTCAGCACGGGTTACCTGGGTGCCTGCCCCATCCTCGAAGAAACAGACTCACATTCCCCATGCTCTCTTCCGGTTGCTTTTGTTCAACACCATGTTTTCAAAGTCTGTGTCCCTCACCAAGAACCCAAGTTTTTGTTTTGTTTTGTTTTTGTTTTTGTTTTTTTGGAGACGGGTCCAGTCTGGCCTCAAACTCAAAGCAATCCTCCTGCTTCACCCTCACGAACGATAGGATTATAGGCATCAGCCACCACCTCGTATTGGACAATATTTAGACTTGTTTTTAGCTAACAGTTGTATATCTCTCAGAAAGTCCTCCTTCTTGTTTTTTCTCGGAACTTCCAGAGATAAATGGAAGTGCCAGCATCCCCACGGATGCCTGTGGTGCCGGAGAGCCCTCTCGCCCAGTCTGATCAGCAGTGCTGCAAAGCTAAGGGTCAGTGTCCATTTCTCTCCCTGTCTCCCCTTCCTTCTCTCCCTCTTCTTTCCTTCCCCCTTCCTCTACCCCCTTCCCTGCCTTCTCCCCACCTCCCTATACTGAGGATCAAACACAGGGCCTTGTTTCACCCATGGACACACTAGGAGCTCTAGATATTATATGGAATATGGTATATGCATATTTTAGGGGAGAGGGCTCCAGTACAATGATCCCCCAGATTAAATAACATCGTGTTTACTGATCCCAAGGACCAGTTGGCTGGCACTAACACTCTGTACTGAGTGGCAACTGGAGTCCTTGGCCTTAGAAGGCAAAGATAGTCACAGAAGCTGCAGAGGTGCAGAACAACTTCTGCTTCTGGTCTCTGCAGGTGAGATCACGTCGAGAGCCATGAAAAGCATGGCCTGCAGAGAGTCCAGTTTCAGGATAGCCTCGATCTGGATCCCATTGTGCTTAGCTGGATTGCTTTCTCAGTGCCGTAGTTAAAAATGTACGAAAGAAAAAGAAATGAGAAACCTAAGAGCCGTGGCTGTTGTGACCCTGCTCTTGGGTCTGGCTCTCCTAATCGAGTAGATGAAAACATAGCAGCGTGTCTGACAATTCAGAGGGTCAAGTGTCTCTACCCAGAAAAATGGCTCTGCTGAGTGACCCAGGTCCACCCAGATGGACCCTGGGACTCATCTGTTACCTGAGAAAGGAGGGAGCCTGAGTCTTTCTACCTCCCTAGGTCTGAGCCATTCATTCTCACACAATAATATTAGGTTACACATTCCCTCAGTGCCCTGGCAACAACGGAAGCCAAAGGCTTTCATTATGCACTGGCTGGTGGTGATGAAGGAGCCGGCTTTCATTCCTTACAAACAGCACGTCTCGCTAGGTTATGATCATAAATAGGGCTTGGCTTTTATTTTACTTCAGTACTGGGGAGCTCAGGCCTTTCATAGCTAAGCAAGTGCTTTCCAACACCATTTATTTATTTATTTATTTATTTATTTATTTATTGCTTTTTTTGAGACAGAGTTTCTCTGTGAAGCCTTCTTGGCTGTCCTTGCTCTGTAGAACAGGCTGGCCCCAAACTCATAGATCTGCCCGCTTCTACTTTCCCAAGAGCTGTGATTAAAGCTACCACTTCCAGCCTTATTTTTATTTTTTAATTAAAAATTGTTTTATTTATGTGCCAGCAAGATGGCTGAGTGTATAAAAGCACCTGCCGTGGGGTTGTGTAAAGGTAGAAAGAGAACGACCTCCACAAAGTTGTCCTTTGACCTCCATATGCACCCTGGGACACCCATGCCCACCCCACAACATAAATAAACATTAATTAATTAATTAAAAATCTTTTTTGGGGGGACCAAGTCTCACTATGCAGCACTGGATGGCCTGGTACTCACTATGTAGGCCAGCATGGGCTACACCTTTAATCTCAGCACTCAGAAGGCAGAGGCAGGCAGCTGTCTTTGAATTTGAAGGCAGCCAAATCGTAATGAGTTCTATGCCCTGAAAACCATATTACTGTGTGTATGTGACCACTCACTTGCCACGTGGAGGTCAGAGGACAACTTTTAGAAGTCTGTTGTGTTGTCTCCTTCCATTGTGGGTTCCAGGGATGCAACTCAGGGTTCCCCAGGTTTGTGCAATGAGCCCTGAGCTATCTGTTGGCTTAATTCTTCTTTTTCTTTATTGAGACGGGGGGTCTCACCATGTAGCTCTGGCTGACTTAGAACTCACTCTGTAGACCAGGCTGGCCTGGAACTCACAGAGATCCCCCTGCCTCTGCCTCCCGAGTGCTGGGATTAAGATGTACATACACCAGTGTGACAGGTCTGATGCTCCTGCCCTCCATCTGCAGAGTGTAGAGATTACAAATGTGCATCACCAGGCCTACTGTATTTATTCTTTTAATTAATTGTTACTGTATTGTGTGAGTGTTCTGCTTGCCTGAATGTATATGAGTACCATGTGTATGCCTGGTGCCCATGGAGAGCAGAAGAAGGTGTCGGATCCCTTGGAACTGGAGTTGCAGAGAGCTGTGAGCTGCCATCAACCCATTTAGGATTTGTCCCTTTTCCTCCAAGTCCCACTGGGGCGTCTATACGCAAGGCTGGGAATGGAACCTGAGTCTTTTGCAAAAGCTCTTAACTGCTTTTGCAGTTAAGTTAACTAACTCTTAACTAGTGCTCTTAACTGCTGAGCAATCTCTTCAGTCTTTTCTTTTTCTTTCTTTCTTTCTTTCTTTCTTTCTTTCTTTCTTTCTTTCTTTTTTTTAATGAATCAGAGTTGGAGATTTTATTTAAAGGTTCTTTAGTATACATTTAAACAAGAGGGTTCGGAGAAAGATGTGTGCTCGGCAGAGAAGTAGGCACAGCGGAGAGCATCGGTATGGCCTGCTTGATTTTTAAGCCATAGTCCCACTAAACTGCCAAGACTGGTCTTGAACTCACACTCTTCCTGCCTCTGCCTGAATGCCTGGGTTTTAAAAGTATTGTGTGGCCGGGTGATGGTGGTGCACACCTTTAATCCCAGCACTCAGGAGGCAGAGGCAGGTGGATCTCTGTGAGTTCAAGACCAGCCTGGTCTACAAGAGCTAGTTCCAGGACAGCCTCCAAAGCCACAGAGAAACCCTGTCTTGAAAAGCCAAAAAATAGTAGTGTATGTGTGTGTGTTGCGTTGCTGCATGTATGTCTATGCATCATGAGAATGCCTGGGAAGGCCAGAAGACAACATCAAAGATCCCCTGGAACTGGAGTTACAGAGTTCCCAATGTAGGTTCTGGAAATTGAACCCAGGTCCTCTGGAAGAGAAGTACCCCCCCTCTCTGTTTTTTCTTTTTCTTTTTGTGAGACAGGGTTTCTTTGTGTAGCCCTGACTGTTCTGGACTTTGATCTGTACACCAGGCCGGCCTGGAACTCTGGGATCTGCCTGTCTCTGTCTCTGTCTCTGTCTCACTAGATTTAACGGCATGCACAACCACGATGGGCTTACAGCAACTCTCTTGAAGGCAGGAGCCACCTGTTCTTAAGTACAGTGGACTAGGACTCTGAGAGCTGATGACCATGTGTCTGCGGCTGCAGTAGAAAAGCTAGGGGTGTGTTAGAAATTCAGAGCCCTGGGAGACCTGTTGTATGCCTAAAATCCTACTACTTGGGAGGTAGAAGCAGGAAGACCAGGAATCCAGGACCTGCCTTGGCTATATGGAGAGCTCAAGCCAGTCTGGGCTATCTGAGACTCTGTCTCAAATGAAAAAGAAGGAAGGAAGGAAGGAAGGAAGGAAGGAAGGAAGGAAGGAACCTCAGCACTACTCTAGATCAACTGGACGACAATCCATGTTTTAATAGTCAAAAATCTCGAGGTGATCCCCAGCAGTGACACATTAGAGTTTGAGATGCAACCCTGGAGCATCACTAAAATCTCTCTCTAACCCATGCCCACATCTGCGCTGTGAAGCAAATAGTGACCGATGAGTGTGAAAGTCAGTCTCCTGACCCCTCTTAAAACCCAGGTGTTACAATAAATCTTTCCGCCAAAAGCTGCCCAAGCCCTACAGCCTCGTGGGCAGTCTCCGCCAGCCACCTGAGTTCTGCCCACCACATAGATGGACAAAATAATACACAGACTTATATTAGGTACTAATGCTGCTTGGCCATTGACTAGGATTCTCATCTGTTAGCGCAGTCTTAATTATCATAAATCTATATATTTTATAAGACTTATCTTATCGGACACCTTCCATTGGCGCTCCCCCTTGCCTGTGGATCACATCACGCTGCTGGAGGAAGTTCGGAGGGGAAAAAGGGCCACTTCCTGTTTGTCCTTGCTTAAGTATGAGTCTCCTTGCTATGCCACTTCCTGCCTGGATCACCACTTCTCTACTACATTTCCCAGAATCCTCTTTGACTCCTAGTCCCGCCTAACTTGCTGCCTCATTGGCCAAACAGTACTTTATTCAACAACCAATAAGATGAACATACACAGAAGTACTTCCCCATCAGATAGGGGCAGGAAGATCAGGAGTGTAAGGTCACTCTCGGTTACACAGCAAGGTTGCCACCCGCCTGGGCTACATAGGCAGAAAAGGGACCTGGAAGGATTTGGATACATAGGGGAAAGTAGCTTGTGGCTGTGACAGCAGAGGCCAAGACTGAAGGATGATGCTTTGAGAAGCCAAAGCCACTACTGATGGCTAGCCAGTCCTCGGGAGCTCATCAACAGATGGACAACTTCTCCCTCACAGCCCACAGAAGCCAGCCTTGTAGATACCTTGACTTCAGGCCTCCAGAACTGAGACAATAAACATCTGTTGTTTGAAAGTCTCCCAGTTTGTGCTGTCTTGGCATGGTGGTCCTGGCAATCTAATACGGCCACCTCGGGTTTTTACTAATGTTGTAGTTTGTTGTCTTATGCTCCAGTACATGGGAGTTGGCTTTCATATTACTTTTTAAAACAGTAAATGTACGCATAGATCATTTGACAATGACAAAGCTGACGCTTTGAGGCTAAATTCAAGTTGGGTCCATTTGGGTGGGGTCAGGATCACAGCAGGGGGCTGTCATCGCCTGCAGGAATGTGGGTCTTGTGTGGGAACTTTCTGAGGATACAGCTGTGATCGTAAATGTGGTTTGTTGGCTGGATTTAGAGTCGCCTAGGAGATGAACCTCTGGTCATTTCTGTGAGGACATTTCTAGGTTGGGTTCATTAACCCAGCCTGATAGAGGTAGTACCATTCTATGGGGTGGGGTCCTAGGCTGAATACATTGAGAAAGCTGTTTGGCATCTCTCTGTCAGCATCCCCACCCTGTCTCTCAGCTCCTGGCTGTCGGTGCAATGTTTCAAATCTCCTGCCACCATGATGGGCTGTACCTTCAAACCCTGAGCCAAAATAAGCCTGTCCTTGCTGTTGTCAGGCAGCGAGGAAAAAAGTCACTAATGCAGTGTCAAAGAGTGAAGCTTGATGCCTCTTCTTCTTCTTTTTTTTTTATTTTAAAGATTTTATTTATTTATTATGTATACAACATTCTGCTTCCATGTATGTCTGCACACCAGAAGAGGGCACCAGATCTCATTACAGATGGTTGTGAGCCACCATGTGGTTGCTGGGAATTGAACTCAGGACCATCTAGAAGAGCAGTGCTCTTAATCTCTGAGCCATCTCTCCAGCCCGATGGCTCCTCTTCTAAACAAATGTTTTTAAGTGGCTGTGGACCAGACAGCATCCTGTCCTGTTCCATGGCAGTGAAGATGAGACACACTTCCTCCCCAGGCTCGCAGGGAAAGCTCTGGACCAGGGAGTCCAAGTAAAGCTGTCAATAGATTGAGACTTACAAGCATCCCTGAGGAGAGCCCTGCTAGCCTGCTTCGTGGAGACTTGGGAAGCGCTGTTCTCTCTCTGTGTGTGAGAGGAGGCCTGAAGGTTTGATGGGGAATGCTGACGTAATGTTTTTTAAATGTACTTTCTTTTAAATCCCTCACCCCTAGTTAAGACTTTTCATGCATGAGACAAAAAATACCCGGCAGTTGTTCCGGTTCGTGGTTTCAGGCCACAGTCCTGGGCTTGCTGGTGAGGGAGAATAGCATGGCAGATAAGAAGCAGAGAGGACCAGGGACCTGGTCAAATACACCCTTCCGGGGACCTGTATCCTAAAGTGTCCACTACCTCCCACAATAGTGCCACCAGCTGGGATGAGGCATCCAGCAGACAAACCTGGTCAGGACATGTCATATACAGACCCAAACAGCCGTGAGGGACTTGGAGCTTCCAGGAAGAAGGTTGCCCAGAGCAGTTCTCTCAAGGAAGTGGTGAACCACAGAGTCAGCAGTGGGGACAAAACAAGCTATACCCATGACAATGTCATGGGGCTTCTTCATCTCCCCCTGCCTCCTTCAAAGCCCTGTTGGTGCATCAACACTGACCCTGGGGCTGCTGCCACCCTATCAGTCAGAAATGTCAGGGCACTGTGGAATCTCCAAATTACTTATTTAGTTTTAGATTTGTTTATTTTATTCTATGTGTATGTGTATTTTATGCTCGTGTGGATGTCTGCGTTATTGTGTGCATCCCGGAACTGGAGTCATGGACAGTTGTGAGCCACCATGTGAGAGCTGGGAGTCAAACCTGTGCTGCCAGCAAGTGCTCTTAACCACTGAGCCATCCCTCCAGTCCCTCTTTGTGGTTAGCGTTAGTAACAGTTACCCCCCAAACTTCTCTGCTATAGGCTCTACTTGAACTAGAAGAAAAAAGTAAGCTGGGTAGGTAGTGCACACCTATATGGTCCCAGCCCTTGGAGGGACAGGCAGGAGGACCACAGGACTGCATGAGACACTGTGCCAACAAACAGATAAGAAATCCAGGTCTGCTGGCTCAGACCTGTAATTTCAGCTACTCAGTAGACTGAGGCAGGAGGAGCAGGAGTTCAAGGCCTGCCTTGGGTGACTTATAAGACCTGGTCTCAAAAACATGGAGGCTGAAGAGATGACTCAGTCAGTGAGGTGCTTTCTGTGCAAGTACGAGAACCTGAGTTTGACCTCTCCCCGGCACCCGTGTACAAAGCCACCAAGGCAAGGTGTGCTGGTAATACCTGGTGCTGGGGAGGCAGGGACAGTAGGAACACCCAGGTACTCCCTGGCCAGCCAGCTTAGCCAGATCAGTGAGCCAGTCCCAAGGAGAGACCCTGTCTCAAAAAACAAGGAGGTAACAACTTCCTGAGGAACAGCACCCAAGGTGACCTCATGCCTGACGAGCATGAGTATATGCTTCTACACCTGTACACACAAAAAACATTCACACACACGCAAACACACCACACACACACACACACACACACACACACACACACACACACACACACACACGGCTGGAGCTGGAGTAGCTCAGTTGCCTAGCCTAGATTCAAACCCTAAAACCTCAAAAACAAATGAAGTGACCATTACACACACTATAGAGCCACCGGAAGCAATTTGACACTGGTTCTGCTTGTAAGAAAGAAATGCTGGTAGCTGGCTTAGTAGTTAAAAGCACTGGCAGCTCTTCCAGAGGACCTGGGTTTGATTCCCAACACCAACAAGTTACAGTGGCTTACAACCATCTATGACTTTAGTTCCAGAGGACCCAGTGCCCACTTCTGGCTCTGCTAGAGCTGTCACATGTAGTGCAGTCAAAACACTCACGTAGAATAAGAATAAAATAAGTAAATCTTAAAAAAAAAAAGAACGAGAAAGTAAAATTCACTCTGCAAAGTGGGTACAGATGCAGAAAGTTCTCTCTGTCTCTGTCCCTCCCTCCCTCCCTCCCTCCCTCCCCTCCCTCCCTCCCTCCCTCCCTCCCTCCCTTCCTTCCTCCCTCCTTTCCTCCTTCCTCAGGCTGTATTAAGTTCTTTTTAATGGAGAGCCTGGGAAAAGGACATAATGCCTTTAAAAGGTGGGCCGCCCTGCAGCTGAGCCAAGCTGTAAACCGGGGTGCAGAAAGGTTAGCAAAGAGCCAGATCCTGTGACCAGGGCTGACAATCCAATCTGCTGGGAGGGCGTTTGGAATGGTCTCAGAGCTAGCTGCTGAGGAAACCAGTGTTTGGAAAAATAACATCATGGGACTTTTTATATGGCCCGCTGGTATTGTGATGCAATGTGAACACTTTAGCATTTTCCCAACTTTCTGCTCTTGCAACAGGAAAAGGGGGGAATTGGAGGAATGAGTGCTGGCTCAGATGCCTAATTACCAGGACTTCTCTCAGATAAATTATAAACAGACAGTTAGAGAACTCTTCTGCTACAGCCAGGAAACAAAGCAGTCTTTAAAAGCTTCACATGTCAAGATGCCCTAATTTCCAAAGCACCATAGCTGTGTATAACCCTAAAGATATTTTTTTCTCTCCAAGGAATGATTACGCAGAGTTATTTTATTTTATTTTTTAACATTAGTCTGTAACTCTTACTCCTGGGCTGGTGGCAGACATCATTAATCAATCCAGGCAGTTTATCTCCCCCATGCCCACCCCTAGTCCAGATGACACCACAGAATCCTCACCTACCGATGCCTGATCTCTCTTGTAACCGAGTCAGAACTGGCATGTGAGCTGAGCCAGTGAGAGGCATCTGGAGCAGCGCAGTTACTGGAGTCAGCTTTGCTTGGCCACTAAGCTTTCAGACCTTATCTGCGAGAGGCAGATAATAATAGCACTTATCTCATAGCGCTGCTGTGAGATTAAATCACTTACTACAGCTACAGAGCTCAGAAAACATTCAAACTGTTTTTTTCTTTTCTAAAATAGCTGGGTGCGATGCCGTAGACAACTTAACAAGGACGCTGCCGCAGGATAATCACAAGTTTGAGGAAAGCCTGGGCTACTTAGTGAAGGTCAAGACAGCGTCTCACCACCATCTTTAAAGGGAAAGACCTGTACTATTTAACCCTGAAGAAAGGGTGGACGGAGATGTAATAGTAACCAGGGCTGAGGATGGAGCGTGCTTGGTAGCGTGCTTGCCCAGCATGTCCGGTTTGATGGCTAGCGCTGACTGCAGAAACTGGGTGTGTAATCTGTTTGTGCTGTGCTGGCCTGTAATCTCAGCTCTCAGGAAGTGGGGGCAGGAGAATCAGAAGTTCAAGATCAAGCCAGACACAGTGGCACACACCTTTGATCCCAGCATTTAGAAGGCAGCTGGATCTCTGGGAGTTCAAGGCCAGCCTGGTCTATTGAGTGCAGGGCCCATCAGAGCTATCAAGTGAAGAGTCTGCATCAAAAAATAAATAGATAAGGGGCTGGAGAGATGACTCGAGGTTAAGAGCATTGACTGCTCTTCCAGAAATCCTGAGTTCAATTCCCAACAACCACATGGCAGCTCAGAGCTATTTGTGATGAGATCTGACACCTTTAAATAAACAAATAAAAATGGAGAAAATGATGAAAGATATAATATGAGATATAATATAAAAAGATATAATATATAAAATATAATATAAAAATATTTCTGGACCTTAAAACAGGTGTCTCTAAAAGGACTTTAGTATACTTGATAAAATGAATAAAAAGACCTCCACCACGTACGTCATTCTAACTTCCCTAGATGACAGGGACAAAGGAGAGGCAGAAAGTGTGGGAGGATGCAGAAACATCCAAAGAAGCAGTTATACTAGACTTTGAGCCTAGTATTTTATACCCAGGCTAGCTATCAATCAGTGTGAAGATAGAGCAAGTTTGTTTGTTTTTTGGGTTTTTTTTTGTTTTTGTTTTTTTTTTTAATATAATGACTTGAAAAATATCCTTCTATTGGGCTGGAGAGTTGGCTCGGTAACAAAGAACAGTTGTCCTCAGTTTCAGTTCCCAGCACCAACATGGTGGCTCGCAATCATCTGTAACCCTAGTGTCAGGGGATCCCACAGGCATGAACATGGTGAGCATAAATGCATACAGACCAGACATTAATACACACAAAGTAAACTCAATATAAAATAAAACCCATCTGCCTGTTAATACATAGTTTTCAGGCTTGGAGATGGCTCTCAGAAAGTTACAGCTCTGACTGCTAAAGCTGTGACCTGAGTTCCATGCCCAGGTACTTACATGGTGGATGGAGAAGAGTGACTCCAGCAAGCTATTCTCTGACCTCTTCAGCATGCATACCCACACACGTACAAATAAAGGTGTAATAACAATAAAAAACAGCTTTAAAATAGATAATCCTTACAAATGGTAAAATCACTTACAATGAATATATATGTAATATAAAATGAGCAAAGTTCATCAGTAAGATGTTATAGTTTAAAGGAGATGTCAAAGAGTCACAGCTTTTTGTTTTTGTTTTTGTTTTGTTTGTTTTTTCGAGACAGGGTTTCTCTGTAGCTTTGGATCCTGTGCTAGAACTCTATCTGTAGACCAGGCTGGCCTTGAACTCAGAGATCCGCCTGCCTCTGCCTTCTGAGTGCTGAGATTAAAGCCGTACACCATCACCACCCAGCTAAAGAGGCACAGCTTTATGTGGAATAAAGGAATTTGAAAGTGTGTCTTCAAATAAATATGAAGGTGATTTTTTTTTTTTGAGGGGTGATGCAGAGAAGAAGTCTGGATCGATAGTTTACATGTCTGTAAGAATGGTTAAGCTAGGCCTGGGGACACAGGCCTGGAATCCTATCATTTGGGATGTAAAGGCAAGATTATGAGTCTAAAATCATCCTCAGCTGTATAGTGAGTTCAAGGCCAGTCTGGGCTATATGAGACCCTATTTTACATTATTGTCACTATCTACAATTTAAAATTGTTGTGTAGTTTAGTGGCAAGGAATGCTACAGAACTGCCCCATGGAATCAGTTTCAGGTAACTCAGAAAGTCTGCTATAAATAATTCACAGTTTTCGCTAAGGAACAAAATGTTCCAAGTTCCTGTGAGTTTGAGGCCAGCCTGGTCTACAGAGTGAGTTCCAGGACAGCCTCCAAAGCCTCAGAGAAACCCTGTCTCGAGAAAACAAAACAAAAGTTCCAAGTTCACTCCCAAGAAACATTTATTAGGACATCAAAGGGAGGGAGAAAATACAGTAAGAAGAAAAAGAAGAGATTTGGAATCCCCACAACAGAGTGTAGGGTATCCAGCATGGGAGCATGGAAATGTCCTGGACTACAGTGCTGAAACAGGCAAAAGCTGTGCCAGCCTAGAGCCCGGAGGAAGAGGCCTCCTGTGGAGGGTCCCAGAGGGAGACATGGAACTCACATCTCTGAGCATATGGAAATATCACCAAAAGGCCTTTGGCAGAAATATTAGCGCTTTTGGAAACTGCTAACAATAAGGTATAGAAAACAAGAAGAATTTCAAAATAAGACCATCAGTGGGTCTGAGAGATGGCTCAGTGGTTAAGAGTGCTGGCTGCTCTTCCAGGATACCTGGGTTAGATTCCCAGCAGCTCACAAACATCTGTAACAACCCCAGTTTCAGGGATTCTGATGCCCTTTTCTGCCTCCAACTTCCGAAAGCATACAAATGGTACATAGACATACATGCAGTCAAAACATCCATAAAGAGAGAGAGAAAGCCAGGCAGTGGTGGTGCACGCCTGTAATCCCAGCACTCGGGAGGCAAAGGCAGGTGGATCTTTTTGAGTTCAAGGCCAGGCTGGTCTACAGACAGACAGCTGTTCCAGGACAGACAGCCAGGGCTACACAGAGAAACCCTATCTCAAAAAACCAAGGGGTGGGGGGTGGATGGGACATTGTTGACTTTAAGAACACTGGAAGTTCACATTAGAATAAGGTCGTGTGAGCTGGATCATGAGTTCAAGAACAGCCTAGGCTGCATAATGAGTCCTTGTCTAAAAAAAAGAAAGACAAAGAACCCAGAGAGTTCTCCAGTTGGTTCAGCCTCTGAAGAGTGGGATGAAGCTGTGCTGGGATGGTGCTGGGTGAGGGGCTGATGGGTATCAAAAGATAAAATTACAGCAAATTTAAAGATCTTACTTGGCCCTCATCCATGGCTTTAGAGTGGGGGGCACCGCCTCATTCCCCGAGGAGAATGGGTGCTCTGATAAGCCAAACGGGAGAAACTGGGTTTACAGGCAGAGTGGAGCAGATTGCTGCTTTTCCTGTAAAGATTAAAGCAGATGGATTCCCTTATCCAGGCTGAGACTGTCTTGTTCTAGAGTTGGACTCTTGTCTCCCAGTCTCCTGACTTCTGAGAAGGTCACATAAATGACAGCTTCAGAATGGGAGACTGCATGTTGGTTTGGCCAAGTGGGCCTTCTGCAGGGGGTTCAATCCAAACTAATTGACTGATTTCCTTTCAACTGGGTGTACAAGTCATCCATCCATGTCAATGAATAATACTCAAAAATCATAAAGCCAGCTATGGTGGTGTACACCTGTAATCCTCACACTAAAGAGGCAGGAGGATCATTGCAAGCTGAAGACCATCCTGGTTTACACAGTGAGTTCAAGGTCAGTTTGGGCTGCATAGCCAGATTCTGTTTCAAACAACCAAGAATGAATAAATAAAAAAAATAAATGAAAAAAAAACATGATAAATGAACACTTTCAAGTAGAAGCATAGTATTGAGAAAACAGGAACATATTATTGCTGGCTGCCCCAGGGAGTATGTCCTGGTAATAAGCTCAGGGAAGACTTATTTCTCATTTAGTTGATGTATAGCCCAGGAATACAGTGTGCCTGTAGTCCCTGTTCTCAATGAAACTTCCTTCTGTCTTTCTTCCTCCTCATCTTCCTCCTCCTTTTTGATTTTTTTTGAGACGGTCTTTATATGCAGTCCTCAATGGCCATGTTCCTTGAGCCATAGGTATAAGGATTGTGTTGAAGATATATTTTCTTTGCAGTTTGGCCGTTGGGGGCTTCTGTAATGGTCTCCATCTGCTGCAAAAAGAAACTTCTTTGATAAGGAGTGAGAGGCACACTCATCTGTGGGTATAGGGACAAGTATTTAGAACACAGTTAGACACTATACTGATTTAGGAAAGTGGTAGAAGTGGGTTTCCTCTTGGGTCCATGACCTCTTCAGCCACCAGTTAGGGTAACAACACCAGACAGGAATTTCCTCCTATTGAGTGGACCTTAAGTCCAATTAGGCAGCTGTTGGTTACTGACAAGATACAAGTGCCGCTAATGCACCCTTGGAGGTACCTTGCTGGGCTGCTCATTGTGGTTCATATTACAACTGTCTTTCCTCCATGGCAGTTTGCACAGCATCTCCCAGTACTCAGAGAGCTAGTCTTCAGGAGACAGGCTTTCAGGACTGTCTCAATCCCTCCAAGTCTCCACGTGGGTTTTTAAAAATGTGGTTCTAGCTATGAGTGTGTCGATACCTTGATGGATAGATCTAATGGCCAGAACAGATCCAAATATATGCAGGAATTTAGTTTATAATTTGTGGCAGACACTTGGAATCTTGCTGTTCAGTTAAAGGCCTTGGGCTTCTGGCTAGACCTGGCCTGTTTACCACAGCCTAACCTAAAACAAGATGCAGACTGAACGGTATTAAAATGTGAGAATTGAAACCAGAAAAGTGTTAGAAAATGTAGGGGACTTAAAAAAAAAAAAAAAAAAAAAAAAAAGACTTTGCTCCCAAATGCAGGATTGGAGGAGATTAAGTTTCCAATGCTTGAATTGGGGAGACACATTCAGACCACAGTAAACCCCATAGAAACTTTGAGTTTGATACTTAAGGCAACACTGGAGGAACCACGTTTAAAAGTGGTCGCCCTTCCTACTGAAGTTGGAGTGGGGTCCAGCTGCATAGACTAGCCTCCCTGCCCCCAAATCCGAACAGCTTGAACAGATAGCTCCTTTCTCAGAAGCAACGTAGATTTGGCTTCATGTGTTACCAGGGACCTAGGCTCCCACTTGGCTGCTCTGCTAGCCTCAGTCTCACAGAAACATCCTTCTTAGTCCACGACAGTGGCCAGAGTCCCCTGCCATCATCTCTTTGATTAAAGAAGGAAACAGTAGAGGACAAAAGGTGTGTCTGCTTCCTTCAAGGTGATTTCCTGCAAGTCCCTTGTGTTTCTGCTTTCGTTCACTAGGCACAGAGCCACACCTAACTGCAAGGGAAGTTGAGAAATGCAGTCTTACAGCTGGAGCATTGCCATCTTGAGTAAAATCAGAGGTCTGGGTGATGAAAATGTTCTGAGGATAGTAGCGATGTTTGCATACAGCCTTGTGAAAGCCCAAAATGCTAAAGAGCACTCTTAATTGGTTAAGGTGAATTTTGCTGTGTGAATTTTACCACAGTCAAAAACATCACAGTGCAGGAAGATGGAAGCAGATGAATCTCTGTGAATTTTAGTCCAGCCTGCTCTACTTAACGAATTCTAAGCTAGCCAAGGCTACCTAGTGAGACCCTGCTTCAAAAACACAAAACAGCACCAAAAACCAACAACAAAACAGACATTACAGTGGGTGTGGGATATAGCTCAGACGGTAGAGTGCTTGCCTGCATTTACAAAGCCCTGGGTTCTATCCCCAGCATCACCTATACTTGGTGTGTCCACAAGTGCCTGTAATCTTCCTGCACTCAGGAAGTAGAAGCAGGAGAATAGTTAGACATAACAAATAAAGGCAGCCTGGGGTAAATGAGACCCGGACTCAAACAACAGCACAGTTACAGCTACATTAAAAAGAAATAGAATGGAAATGAACACCAGAGGGGGCACCCAGTAGGTTTGCAGTACCTGATTCTTTGGCTTTGCAGGGGGAGGGTGTTTGTTTCTTTGTTTTGAGACAGAATCCTGTGTTGTCTAGGGTAGACTTAATGGGTTATGCAGCCAATGATGACCTTGAACTCCTCATCCTTCTGCCTGAATTTCCTAAGTGATGGAATTAGAGGTGTGACCACTATGCCCAACTCCATGCCTCCTTTAAGAGAAAGTTTGGTTTTTTTTGTTTTTTGTTTTTGTTTTTTGTTTTTTTTTTTTTTGTTTCGTTTTGTTTTTTCGAGACAGGGTTTCTCTGTGGCTTTGGAGGCTGTCCTGGAACTAGCTCTATAGACCAGGCTGGTCTTGAACTCACAGAGATCCGCCTGCCTCTGCCTCCGGAGTGCTGGGATTAAAGGCGTGTGCCGGCAAGAGAAAGTTTTATATTACATATATGTGTTCATTTATGGTGGAGGAAGGAGTTGATATAGGCATTGTGAATCCCACCAGAGAAGAAGACCATTACTACAATTTTGAGCCAAATTTGAACTTTTAATTAAAACACTGACTAGGAGGATGGGCTTTGGCCAGGACCTTCCTGGGGTTTCCAGGGAATGGCCATGAGTCACTTTTTTTTTTTTTTTTTTTTTGCAGAGACTTAAAAAGGAAAACCCATAAGGCCACCAGGTCCAATCAGGGGCAAGCACACATCATGACTTACTTCTTGTCTGCGTACGTCACACCTACAGCCAATCAAGGGCAAGCATACAACCTGACTGCCTGCGTACCTCCCACCTCCCACCAACATTCTACCAAGCACATCTGGTGCAGTTGGGTGAATGAGACTTGCTTAGAGAAGTGAAAACATGTGCCTTGTTATCTCCCATAAACAGTAGCTTCCAGCATTTCAGGAACTATCTGTCCTTGGGTAAGGGGCTTGCAGGTTAGAGACATTTTTGCTTCATGAATCTCTTAGGCACAGTAACTAAAACTTAAAACATAACTTTAGCTCTCACAGCACAGGACACTGGGCACAGCTTTGGCTCTCACAGCATGTAGCACAGGACACTTGGGGAGATCAATGAACAGCTGTCAGATGTTGGTTCCTGGGGACCAGACCCAGGTTGTCAGGCTTGACAGCAAGCATCCTTGTCCTTACACAGTGAACCCTCTTGCTGGCTCCATGCTTGCCTGCTCTCTCTCTCTCTCTCTCTCTCTCTCTCTCTCTCTCTCTCTCTCTCTTCCTGACAGTTCAATCTGTAACTGACTGTGATCAATTGAGATAATTCACTACCTTCAGACCAGTGTGTGTGTGTGTGTGTGTGTGTGTGTGTGTGTGGTGTCCTGTGTCCCATGTCCCTGCTCACCACCCCCTTGCTTGCTTCTTAACCACTTCATTGCATCAGGTCTCTGGGATTCATGTCTTATGGACCAGGGAATGGAGTGTCACAACTGGGCAGTTCACCTTGTAGTCTGGCCCTGGTGGACATATAGCTATCCTGCCTGTTCCCTGCTCTCCGTTTGCAGTGCTGGGGACTGAACACAGAGCATTGCACATCCTATGCAAGTGTGCTACAGTCCCTACCCATGACACTTTTGGTCATGATTTAACTGTCCCTACAGTGAGGCATGCCTTATTGGTGACTGGAGGGTCATGGAATTACTGGAACCACTTAATTACAAGTGGGCTTTAGAAACATTAGGTACATAGACTTAGGGAGGGATTCCAAAACTGCATCTGAGTGGCTTGAACAACATGAACTTATTTCTCAAAGTTTTTTGTTTGTTTGTTTGTTTGTTTTTTGAGACAGGGTTTCTCTGTAGGTTTGGAGGCTGTCCCAGAACTCTCTTTGAAGAACAGGCTGGCCTCAGACTCACAGAGAGCTGCCTGCCTCTGCCTCTGGAGTGCTGGGATTAAAGGTGTGCACCACCACCACCTTCTCAGTTTTTTAAAACAAAAAACCCAAGTCCTGGATTCCAGGCATGTGCCACCACACCCAGGTTCTCCTCTGATTCTGAAGCCGTGGACGCCCTAGATCAATGTGGCAGCTGCTTTTGGTCACACTCTTTCTGGCTTGTACTCAGCTACCTTTTTACTGTGGCTTCACATGGTGCCAATGGTGGAAGGTTGGACAAATAGCTGTCTGGTGGCTTGTCATGTAGGGTCAGGGCTCTGTGGCTCTAGCCCTGTGGCCCCACTTAGCTTGATTCGCTTATTTATTATTTAAACATTTATTTTCCTGTATATGAATGTTTTGCCTGCATGCCAGGCACCCTGAGAGGTCAGAAGAGGGCATCAGATCCTCTGGACCTGGGGTTACAGATGGTTGTGAGCCACCATGTAGGTGCTGGGAACTGAACTCAGGTTCTCTGTGAGAGCAGCAAGTGCTCATAACACCACTGAGCCATCTCTCCAGACCCTGATTAAAAAATACATTTATTTGTGCCAGGTGGTGGTGGCACACACCTTTAATCCCAGTCACACAGAGAAACCCTGTCTCAAAAACAACAAAACAAAAACAAGTGCACGAGAGTGAGTGTGTGTGTGTGTGTGTGTGTGTGTGTGTGTGTGTGTGTGTGTGTACACTTGTAAATGCAAGTGCTCTAGGAAAGGATGAGAGGGTGTGAGAGCCCATGAAGCAGGAATTGTAGCAGCGGTGAACTGCCTAGACTGGGTTCTGGGAACCCTGAACTCAGGTCCTCTGCAGAAGGAGCAAGCATTTTAACTGCTAAGCCATCTCTCCAGTCTCTCAGACTTTTGGTTTTTACCTTCTGGGTCCTGTTTCCAAATACAGTCACATTGGGGATTAGGGCTCAGAGAGACACTATTCCATCTTTGCTGTGTGGTCAGGGTAGAATCACGAGTTAACCATGCAGAAGTGAAATGAGCTTGTCACTGCCCCCACCGGTTTTGCAGGGCAATCAGGAAGTGTCATTATTCTCCTCTGTTTCATGGCCGGTCCCCCTATTGATTTCTTGAGCAGGTCAGGCTGGGCCAGGTGTTTGTTTGAACTTGATCTGACAGCCCTTTGTAACCCGCAGTCCACGTCTCTGAAAACTCCAGGGGAGGCTAGTAGCAGGTGGCTCCGTCCCGCTGCACCACCTCTGCCAAATGTCACTTAGGAAAGGGGGGTGGGGAGGGCGAGAAAGCGGAGTCAGGACTGCAGGGGTAGAGGGTGGGACTACCAGTAACTTGGCCATTTCTCCTGCCCCATCGGTCCCAGAGGACTGAGCTCGGGTCCTTGTCTCTGTACTCTCAGGAGCAGGGCAGGGAACCCTTAGGAGGGGGAGGAGAGGGGTTAAGCCTGTCCTGGCCCTTCAGGGTGATGAAACAGGAGAGGGGAGTCTGCCAAGAACAGGTCAGGCTCAAAACAGGAAAGTGTGGCGATAAATGGACACTCCTCTGTCGGTTTCACATGGATCTCTGGGGGAAAACGCTGGAACTGATCTCGTTCCGACTTTCCAAATCTCCTTGAAGAGGAAATGCTCGACGAGCCCTGCAGGGTTGCCAGAACCTAATCTCTTCCAGGTGCCCAGATGCTAAGGAAAAGGGGAAGCGGAGGCGGCGCGCTGCAGAAGTTGCTGGCAGCCACCGGAAGAGGGCCCGGGAAGGGGCAGGAGTCACGTGGAACCTTAAAAAAAAAAAAAAAAAAAAGGTAGCCTGCTGTGCTGCAGGGCTCCAAGCTCCAGCAAAGCGGCCCCTGGAAGTGGGGGCACTGCCAACCACCTGGGAACCGTGCCTCGGGACCTGCAAACAGAACCGTTCTTTCCTGTTTACCAGGTGTTAACGGGATTCCTTCTAGAATGGCCTATGGTCCCTCAGAATACAGTGTATGGCTCTGTAGGTGCCTCCTACCTCCGTTCCCCTCACCCATTTTTTTTTTCCATTCTTTTAGTTTACTGAGAAAGAGTCATGTAGCCCAGGCTGGCTTTGAACTTTTAATCCTTCTGCCTCCACCTCCTGAGTGCTAGGATTACAGGCATGCACTGCTATTCCTGGTTTTATGCTATGCTGGAACTGGAATCCAGGGTCTCAAGCTAAGCAAGTCCTCTGCCGATTTTTTGAAACAGAGTGTCATGTATCCCCATCTAGTCTTGAGCTTCTGATCCTCCTGCCTGTGTTGGGATTATAGGCCTGTGTTACCATGCCTGGCTTCACCCATTCCCTTTTGTTTGTCCCGTTTTTTTGTTTGTTTGTTTGTTTGTTTTTGAGGCAGGGCCTTGAACTAGAAACAGTCTTACCTCTACCTCTCAAGTGCTGGGATTACAGGTGTGCACCACTGTAACTTTTTGTTGTTGTTGTTATTTTGAGACAAGCTCTTGCTTTGTAACCCAAGTTGGTTTGGAAATCTCCACATATAGGAAATTGTCCTTAAATTTACAGCAATCCTCCTGCTTCTGCCTCCAGAATGCCAGGTTTAACCTACTTGGTGTGTGAATTATTGACCCTCCTTGGCCTCTAAAAGCCCTTCCCTCTCCTGTCTTCTGGGTTGGAATTTGGGGTGACCCCGGGACACTGCATCCATGGTCTCATTTTTCCTCTCTTAACCTTTCTAATAAACCTGCTCATAAAGTCCCCACTCTGCCCCAGTCTGACAGGTGTTGGGGAGAAAAACAGGTATCCCTGGAGGGTTTCAGCCTCTCCTGGGGCCTCCCCTTTGTAGGAAGGAGCTCTGCATTAGGAATTTCCTCCCATGGACCCTGCTACCATTGAGTCTGTCACCTTGAGCTCCCCTTGGTTCGTCCTTCATGGTTTTGTTCTTTGCCTTCAGTGTCACAGCAATAGATACTAAAATGCTTTCCGGGTTTTCTTTCTTGGCACCAGGACCCCAGGCCTGGTCTTTACTGATGGAGCGTTAAATCAGAAGATTTTGTAGGACGCAGGAAGTCGTCTGAGGATGAGGGCTTTGGCGTCATCCTGTTGTATGTATTCGTTGCAGATGGCAAACCAGTCATATGCTGTCATCTTATTGGGGGGGGGGGTGAACTTTCAGAAGTTTAAATTACTGGGAGGGGAACCAGAGAAAGAAATGACTCAGGCAAGCATTGTTAATGAGTACCAAAGCTGCTGGGGAAAGGAGCTGAAAGGAAGGACATTCACATGGTGCCAAAATTCCATCCAAGCTGAATTTTGGAAATTTCCCTGAGTGGAAAATTCCACTCAGGGGGAAAAAAAAAGTAACTTTATAAAATAAATATTTGTAATCAGGTGACCAACTTAGCATCATTTGTAAAGGGGCTCCAAGACATTATTTTCTCTCTGATGTCACCGGATATGAAACATTCTTGCTTCGAGTGGTTAAGCTTAATCTGATTGCCTTAACTTCTTAACCAAGACCTGAGTGTGAAGTGAGCTCCTGGCTTCTGTGTTGTTAGGGTTCTGCAGAAAAGAGAACCAGTAAGGTGTCTGTCCACAGAGGAGGAGGTTGACTGGATAAAACTGGCTCACACTGTTACCGAGGCTGAGGAGTCCCAGTCCCTGCCTCCAGCTGTCTCAGTAGCTGAGGACAGCCTTGGACATCCAATCCTTTTGCTTCCACCTTCCAGGTACTGGGATTACAGGCATGTACAACTACACCCAGGTTAGACGGTTTAATGTATTTGGGCATTGTCAAACAACCAATGTCTGGGATTAAGGGTGGATTCAGTGGACCTTTGCCACTCTGAGTGAGTCCATAAGTGACACTGGAGGAGAGCAATGTCAGGTCTGGAAACAAACAAACAAACAAACAAAAGCTTCTTTAAGAGTCTCAAAGAATATACAAACTGGCCTAGAAGTCACTGGGTACACCAGGCTGACCTTAAACTCACAGAGAGCCATGTGCCTTTCCTCCCAGTGGTGGGATCAAAGGTATAAACCACTATGCCGGGCTTATCTCCATTATTTTTAATTATGTGTATTTGTGTGTGTAGGGGGGTGTTGTAAATGTGAGTGCAGGTACCTAAAGAGTTGGCTCCCTGGGAGCAGGAGTTACAGATGTGACAGTTCTAAGCCACCTGATGTGGGTTCTGGGAACCAAACTCAGGTCCTCCAGAAGCGCAATGAATGGGCTCCCACTGCTAAGCTGTCTCTCCAGCTCACACCATCTTAACCTGTCAAACCTGTGTTCCGTGACACCATTCTGTGCATACCGAGGGCTGTACCCTTCGTCTTTTCTTGAACTCTAACCCTGAGCTAAGCGTGTCAGTAATGTATCTCTTAAATTGAGCATGCTAGGGGATGTGCCTCCCTTCAAAGAGCTTCAAGGATCGAGTCTGTCTCCACTCTTGTTGGCCATGCCTGTCAGCGAGCACTGAATCCCCTATGTTCAGTTACGCATGCCGATGAGAAGACACAAGAAGATGGCCACCTAGGAACGCAAGGGGAGGCTTTAGAAGAAGGCTGCCTGTTGGCCTGTGACCTTAGATTTTCAAACTCCAGCACTGATAGAAGCTGCGTCCCTGCTACACAAGCCATGGGCTTCGCCTTTCTTCTCACACAAAAGTAAAAGACTCACTCACTGCTGTCTACACCACGTAAGCAAAGCTAAGCTCTCCCATAGGAAAGAGGGTCATCTAGATGAGATGAAGTTCAAACTCTTCCTGTGGTGAGGATGAAACCAACTGGCCATTGTGCACCTGGGAGAGAGCAGGAAGTGGGCACAGAACATGGCCAGGGACCACTGGGCTGCACCCATCTCACAACTTTGATCCCTAGAAAATAATTAGTTTTTTCCTAAGTGCTTCCCCTGTGCTATTAATAAAGTTAGATTTTATAACTAAATTACAGTGCGGAACAATGAAGTTATTGCAGTTACTTATCCTATGGGACACAAACACATTGACCCTATGAGAGTAGGGGGAAGACGACAATATTTTAGCCATGAGATGAGTGAGCACTGTGAGGCACGGAGCTGGGGAAGGATCCCTTCTTTGGCCAGAGTGGACTCAAACACATCTTGTTCCTTTCTTTAAGAGCCCTGAGATACTTCACTGGGGTTATTTATGTGGCTTCTCTGGGTCACATTTCCCTCATATGAAAAGTGGGCAGAATACCACTTACCTGACAGAGGTACTAGAAGATTCTGGACAGAAAGTTTGGGTGTGGTACTGGAGTTTACTGGTGCTGTTGGGAGCAAAGGGGACACTGAAGGAGGGGAACTGTAGCAGGAAAAGAGTGTGGATAAATACCAAAGAAAGAGTCCCCTTTCCAGAACGTGGAGTACTAGATTTAAACACAAGGAAGTCGGATTTTTTTTTAATGTAAAAACCATAAGCCATGAGAGCATTGTTGTATTTGATTGTGTGTAAAATATGCAAATTTCTCATGGTAAAGGTCACTAAGAACAAAGTTAAAGAATGATCTGGATCAGGCGTTCTCAGTTTCTATCAAGTGGAACTCCTGTGCCTACCAAATGAAGTCCTAGTGTTGGACTAGCTGAACTAGTCCCTCCCTGTCCTGGCCTCCTTGCTCTGAAGCACATAAAAAGCCATCGTTGTGTTTACTGAGAACAGGGTCTTGCTGTGTGGCTCTGCCTGACCTGCAATTTGCTCTGTGGCCTCACACTCATCCAGTCCCTTTGCCTTCCCCTTCTGAGTAATGACATGGCATATCCCAGGCCAGAATATCTTCAGATACACGCAGGCACCAAAATCTCACTCGAAGATTTGCTGTGGGGTCTATTCCCTCCCTTGGTCTGCCATGACACAGGTTCAAAAATTGGGTGGTTTAAAACTTTGTACTTAGAGATTCCCTTAATTATTTATTTAGAAACAGGATCTTAGCCAGACAGTGGTGGCGCTCGTCTTTAATCCCAGCACTGGGAAGGCAGAGGCAGACAGATCTCTGTGAGTTAGAGGCCAGCCTGGTCTGCAGAACAAGTTCCAGGACAGGCTCCAAAGCTACACAAAGAAACCCTGTCTTGAAAAACAACAAACAAACAAACAACGACAACAACGACAAAAGAAACAGGATCTCACTGAACAGGCATGGCTGAGTTGGAACTTGCTAGGTAAACCAGCTAGACCATGGTGGTCTCTGTGCGCCACCAACACCCGTCCAAGATCTTCTTTTCAAAGCCTATCACATTCTAAAGTTCTGGGTGAGTGTAGATATAGGGGTGGACATTTCCCACACACTCGGAGAACCTTCAATCACAAATGGTAGAAAACTCCATCTAACAAACAAAATATTGGGAGCAATCTTAGTGAGAACCCCCAGGCAGTGGTGGCGCACACCTTTAATCCCACCACTTGGGAGGCAGAGGCAGGCAGATCTCTGTGAGTTCGAGACCAGCCTGGTCTACAAGAGCTAGTTCCAGGATAGGCTCCAAAGCCACAGAGAAACCCTGTCTTGAAAAACCAAAATAAATAAATAAATAAATAAATAAATAAATAAAATAAAATAAAAAAGGTTTTTTTCTTTTAGATTTTTTTAGACTTGTTTTATTTTATGTGTATTATTGGTTTGTTTGCCAGTATATTTGTGTGCCATGTACATGTCTGGTGCCTATGGAGGCCAAAAGAGGGCAGTGGGTATCTTGAAACTGGATTATGTGGGTGCTAGGAAACAAACCTGGGTCCTCTGCAAGAGTGACAAGCTCTAACCACTGAGCAATCTCCCTAGCCCCACACACAGTTCCTGCATCTATCAGTAGAATGCTCATTTATAGCCATGGCTTGTATTAGGTCATGTGCCCATCTCTATATTGCTGAGTTAGCTGGAAGGATGTTTAGTTTCAATGAAGGCATACAATGGAGATTCGAGCTTCAGATATTCTGACCAGGAAAAGGGTAAACAGGTGTTCAGAGGTAAAAACAAAAACAAAACAAAACAAATCTCACCACTCACTAGAATGTTGGCTTTCCTCTAATATCAGTGAGCCCTGGGGAGGCAATAACTCCTGTTATCACAACTGCATTTAAAGCCTTGGAGAACAACAGGCCTCATATCAATATTTGCTGAGTTGGTTTTGAATTTTAACATGAGTCAGTCTCTGGGGCTTCAGCCATTGTAACTCGAACCCAGCATCTGAGCTGGCGTGATTCCTGTCCAGAGAAACATTGAAATGAAACATTGCCTTCTTCTGTAAGACAGTGGACCGTCTATCTGTTGCATAACCATTCACCTCTTCTTCTTCTCCTCCTCCTCCTCCTTCTTCTCCTTCTTCTCCCCTTCCTTCTTGTTTTTATAATTAGATAAACCAAATGCTAAGATTCTTAGAGTAACAGTCATGTGTCAGGCTCATGGGGAAGAATGCTGATAGTGTTCGGCTTTGCCACATAGACACAGCATGGTACACTCCTGAAGTCCTCCCATGATGCCGAATGTGTACCCACATCTGCCTACTGTGTGGTGACAGTTCTTATGCAGATGACCACAGGCAACTATTTCTTCTCCATCTTTTTCATGGATTTGTGTGTGATCATAAAACCCCACATATTGCCCCCTGCACAGTCTGTGTAGTACAGTGAGAAGGGTCTATTCTCTGGACAGGTGTTCTCCTCTTGGCAGCCAGCAATAGCCTGGATAGCTGAACCTAGGGAAACGCTTTTGCAGGTGGCCCTGTGAGAACATGGCTCTCTGGCTGTCCCTTCCCAAAGGCTGCTGGCAGTTATGACCCATTCATTCTTGCAAACACCTATGAAAGAGAGCCAAGAATGAAGGTTTTGGCTCATGTTGGCGTCAGAGTACGACAGGAGAAAGCACAAGTGGTAGGTGCACCTGAACAACAAACCCAGACCTTCCCTTGCCCTAATGTGCCCTAATATCTCGAGGTGAGGTTGAAGTGTCGTTGTCCTCATGTACCCTGAGCTCTGGTGCAGAGTGTAATATTCTGGGTTGAGGCACGTGTCATCCAGTGGTTTAGCCAGACGGTGTTGTGCCTTAATCACCCACAGAGGGGCCTTGTTTTCTAGCTTCAAAAGATTCCCTGCCTAGAGGGTGAAGTCAGTCAACCCTTAAGATTCAAGGAGCTGGATTTGGGAACTGTGCTGTGGAATTGAATTTGCTGACCTAGATGTAGTTTGCAACCCACAAGCCTCACACCACAGCAAGACTCTTTCTTGTGCTGGGGACAGTGTTGCAATGACTAGGTTCTCAGAAAAGGTCTGAAGAAATCAGAGGCGTGGATGACAGCCCCAAGACCACAGGCCCCTGGGACCTTCCTGTTTGTTCCATGAGGGAGGGAGGGGGAGAAAAGGGGAGGGAAGGAGACCTTCCCTGTGTGGGCACTGGTGTTTCCTCAGAGCGAATAAGGCTGGGGCTTGAGTTTGAACCGTGTGTGCCCAGTCCACATACTCTTGTCAGACAGTTATTTTTAGTGGGAAAGTAGAACCAACCAACCAATCACAAAGGCCCAAAGTAGTTTTGGAAATTGGGCTTAAAATTGTGTGAATTGTAGGGCTAGGGAGATGGCTTAGTGGTTAAGAGTGCTTACTGCTCTTTTTTCCTCCTTAAATTTATTTATTTTATGTGTATGAATGTTTTGCTTACACATATGTATGTGCACCATATGTGTGCCTGGTAGCTGAGATCAGAAGAGAGATCTGGAAATGGAATTACGGGTGATTATAAACCACCAAATGGGTGCTAGGAACCAAACCTTGTTCCCCTGCAAGAGCAGAACTGCTGTAAAATATCAAGCCATCTCTGTAGCCTCTAAGCTTGCTCCCCCTGCAGAAGGCCTGAGTCCATTCCCGGTACCTGCCTGCCCACAACCACCTGTAACTCCAGCTCCAGGGGATCTGACCCCTCTGCTAGCCCCCATGGGCATTTGCACTCACGTGTGCATACCCCCCCAGGCACACCTCTACATACTCATAATTAAAAAATAGATAAGTGAAATAGATAAAAGGGGGAGCTGGGGATGTACCTCAATTGGTAGAGTGCTCGCCTAGCACGCCAAGGTCCCGGCTCCATCCCCAGCTCTGAATAAAGCAGGCAAAGCAGGCGTGGTGGTGCACACCTTTGGAGGTGGAGGCAGGAGGATCACAGTCATTGGAGCCCCTGTCTCAATGAAATAAAAGGGGGAGGGAAGACAGACACAAAAGGCAGCACCAGAAAGCTTAAGAGACAAATCCCAGTATCAATATGCTCAGAGAGATAAAAGTAGCTTTCAGAGTCCACAGAGACTAAGAGTAGGATGGTCACAGTGGCGGGGGAGAGGGGGTGTACTCTGCAGAAGCAGAGCAGATGCTAAAACCAAATTTGGATAGCAAGAGATGAAGCAGGAACAGATTGAGGGGAAGCTGTGCTGTAGGCTGAGGAGGCTGAGGAGGCTTTGGCCAAGCCCCTAGGATGTGAAGGAGGAGGCATCGCCCAAAGTGGTGGCTCCCAGTGAACCCCAAGTGGCCACGTGTGTTTATCCCTGGGTTGGTCAGCTGTTGGGCTCTCTATGGACGGGTGCACCCTTAAGTAAGGCAGCCCCCCTCAACTGAGACAAGCAGTGCAGAGAGGAGAGTGGAGTCCGTATGTTCTCTCTCCTTCCCTGCATGTGAACTTGGATCACCAAGGCTATCACTTTTTAAATGAATATTCAAGGAATTCTTGGAAGGTGGAGCTGATATTGTAGAAACTAAAATTTTAAGCAAGTGACTGGAAAGGGAAGTAGAGAGAAATACCATGGCAGTGGGGAGATCAGAACAGAGGAGAACCAAGACAGGGTGGCTGGCACAAGCCTAGAATTCCAGCTTACTGGAACTGGAGGCAGTGGGATCAGGAGTTCAAAGCCAGCTGACTCTGTAGGAAGTTACAGGCCAGCCTGAGGGCTATGTGAGACATTGTTTCAAAAAGCAGAAAGCAGGGGCTGGAGAGATGGCTCAAAGGTTAATAGCACTGGCTGAGTTCAGTTCCCAGCAACCACATGGTGGCTCACATCCATCTGTAATGAGATCTGGTGCCCTCTTCTAGTGTGCAGGCAAACATGCAGGGAGAACACTATAAATAAATCTTTAAAAAAAAGCAAAAACCAAACAAAAAACACAAATTGAAGAAAGATGATATGCAAATAAGGGGTAAATTTAGAGGTTTGGCAGTTGAGCAAATAGAGTTCCATTAAGAGAGAATGGGAGGGGCTAGAGAGACAGCTGGGCTGTTATAAACACTGCTTTGGTAGAAGACCTGAGTGCAGTTCTCAGCACCCACACTACCACCTTCACTTCAGGCCTCCATCGGCATGGCTTGTGCATACATATGCTCACATGCAGTGCATACACACATACAACAGACAGACAGATACTCTCTCTCTCTCTCTCTCTCTCTCTCTCTCTCTCTCACACACACACACACACACTCTCTCTCTCACACACACACTCTTTCTCTCTCACACACACACACACTCCTCTCTCTCTCTCTCTCTCTCTCTCTCTCTCTCTCACACACACACACACACACACACACACACACACACACACACACACACACGATTAAAAGAGAACCTGTAATCTCAACACCCAGGAGGCTGAAGCAGCAAGACCACTGAGCTGGCTGCCAGCCTGGGCTCCACAGCGAGACACTGTCCTGGCGAGAGGTGGGGTGGTGGTGTGGGGAATGGAAAGCAGAAGTCATATTGTTGAGAATAATAACCCAAGAAGATGTTTTGTTCTTTGTGCTTTTAAAGGAAGGCTATGTATTTATAGATTGGAAGGGCTTAAATGTCTTAAGGCACAGAATTGTGAAACTTCAGAGTGTTGATGACTAATGAGTAGACAGAGGGGCTAGTAGGAATTGGAATGACTTTATTTTAACGGGAGCACTGTGAGCTGGAATATAATGCTAGACTGAGGTTTGGGGACTGGTGAGATGGCTCAGAGGGTGAAGGCACTTGTCACCAAAGCGGAGTTCAGCCCCTAGGACCCACACATGGAAATTGTCTTCTGACTTCCACACATGCTACCTAGCACACATGCTACATGGCATACATACTACATGGCACACATGCATACACACACTACGCCACCCCTGAATGAATAACTTCAGAGTTTTTTGTGGTTAAGTGAGAGGGATAGTTTTTTAGTGTGTGTGTGTGTGTGTGTGTGTGTGTGTGTGTGTGTGTGTGTGTGTGTGTGCACATGTACTCACATGTTGAGATAAGGTCTTACTACATAGCTTTAGCTGGCCTGGAATTTGTTATGTAGATCAGGCATGCCTCAAACTCACAGAGATCCACTGGACTCTGCCTCCAAGAGCTGGCATTAAAAGCATGCACCACTAAAGCTAGTCTGTTAATTTTATTTTATGTGTATGCATGTGTGTCCTTGAGGGTATGTATGTACCCCACATTCATTCAGGTGCCCACAGAGACTGGAAGAAGGTGTTGGATCCCCTGGAACTGGTGTTACAGGTGGTTGTGAGCCACCCGACTTGGGTGCTGGGAACTAAACCTTGGTCTTCTGGGAGAGCAGCAAGTATTCTTAACTGCTAAACCATTTTTCCAGGCCCCCACGGTGAGAGCTTGTGTAGCCCAGGCTGGTCTCCACTGCTACATAGCAGGAGCTAGTCTTCAGTTCTGACCTATTGTTTGTACCTCCCAAATGGAGTTTCGACTGTGTACCGCCATACTGGGCAGAGTTCTTACACTGTGTGGTTTCTGCTCGGCACACAGCCAAAGCACATACAAGTGTGAAGGTAAACTAAAGACTTGTTATCAGAAAATCTAAGGTTTCAACCTTTTATCTCACAGGCAGTCTTTTTGTGGTGACTACTGTATAATATATTTCCTGAGAATGAAGGAGTAATTAAATCAAAACGTAGGAAGCTGGAAGACAAAAGAGTATGGACTGGGAGACTGGAGAATACCTTCGAGGGAGAAAAAAGTGATGTCTAGATGGCCTGCTGGGTTTAGATATGATGGAAGTTATCAACAACATGTACACTGATAACCAAACAGAAGATGGGGCGATATTTATTTCCTGGAAAAGCCAAAAGAAAGAAAAAAGTTTGTATCAGATAAAAGGTGCAGATCCAACAGTGAGTGGTGACTGATTTAGCAAAAATTGCAATTGAAGCAAATAAGCAGGAGCTCATCCTTAGTTTCCAAGAAAACGACAGATAAGAAGTCAAACAAACAAACAAACTAAATAAATAAATAAATAAATAAATGAAAAAACAAAACAAAAAACCAACCAAGCAAACAAGCAAAAGAAGTCAAACAAAAGCTAGGCAGGGCTGGATTGATGGCTCAGCGGTCAGGAGCACTGGCTGAAGACTGTCTTCTGGTCTCCGCAGGCCCTGCATGTCCAGAAGGACAGCACACACAACATTTAAAAACCCTAGTGTTAAAGAAATGGGTATGTGTCACATGCCCACAATCCCAGTACTCTGTGGGTGGGTGTGGCCTCTGCTACAAAGAGAGTTTGAGAACTGCCTGTTGTGCTACAAAAGCTGCTTTCTCAAAAGACAAAAATAAACCCATGTTTTTAAATTTGTTTTTTCCTTTTTTATAAGTTAACCTTACCCTATTTACTGTGTGTTCATGGGGATGGTGCCCGTGGGCCATGGTGTGTGTGTGTGTGTGTGTGTGTGTGTGTGTGTGTGTGTGTGTGTGTGTGTGTAGATCAGAGGACAATTTGTAAGAACTGGTTCTCTCCTTCCACCAAGCAGATCCTAGGGGTTGAGCTCTTTCCTCAGACCTGAGGAGGTGCCTTTACTTGCTGAGCCGTCTCATCAGACCCCCGTGAGAGTATCTTCCATCCATTTGATGTGCTCTGTTAGTGGCTTCCCACCTGAGTGACCTCCCTCTTCACCCTGCCCTTTGGCTATAAACCCTTTCAGACTTCATTTATTTCAAACTAACCTACTATTTTTAAAGACTTATTTATTTTTTATTTATTTATTTATTTATTTATTTATTGAGATGGGTTCTCATTATGTAGTCTTTTTTTTGGGGGGGGGCGGTTTCGAGACAAGGTTTCTCTGTGCAGCTTTGGAGCCTATCCTGGCACTCCCTCTGGAGACCAGGCTGGCCTCAAACTCACAGAGATCCACCTGCCTCTGCCTCCCAAATGCTGGGATTAATGTGCACCAACATATTCAGCCAACTAACTCACTATTAAAAACAAACACCCCTCCCTTTAGCTTTTGACAACCTCGTATAACCCAGACTGGCCCCAAACTTGGGATTCTCTTGCCTCAGCCTCCAAACTATCAGAACTACAGAGTGCACTATAGTGGTTGATTTAAAATTTCATTCATTAAAAAAAAAAAACAATCTAAGTATTAGAGAAAAAAAAAACCTTACTATTGCACAGGAAGACTATTCAGGTTTACAGCAATAGGGCCGTTTAAACACGGAATTCAGACTGGAACTGCAAGGACAGGAGGGGATTCATAGCCAGAGGGCAGAGTAAAGTGCTCAAGAGATGGAAGATTAGTGACAGGAAACAGCAGGGGTCAGGATTCTTGCTAAACTGGCCAAACAGTTCCTGCTGATCCCTCAAGGGTTTAGTTATCAGTGGTGATGATGTGTATCAGGACCACACTAACATCTGTCAACTCAAGCAGATATCAACTCGGAGAGGCGACACCCAGAGACCTTTGTTGATGTTAGGATGAGCGTGCCATCAGGATGAAGGACAGAGCCCAGTCAGGCTTCGTTGAAAAGAGAGTTTAGCTGGGCACTATGGCACACGTTGTTAATCCCAGCACTCCGGGAGGCAGAGACACTGTATCTCTGTGGTTTGAGGCCAGCCTGGTCTACATTAAAAACTCAAGGCCAGCCAAGGGTACATAGTGAGACCGTGTCTCGGAGGGGGATAGGGTGGTGATTAAAGTTTGGTTAAGGTGAAAGTTTTGTCTTATTTGTTTTGAGACAGGTATCACTCTGCAGCCCAGGGTGGTCCTGGACTCACAGCTATGGTCCTGTCTCAGGATTCTGAGGGCTGGGATTACAGATGTGACCCACCACACTTGGCTAGGGAGTGTCTTTATCATAGGTTGATTTTCTGATTGCATATTACACACAGTGTACTGGCCCTTTAGATATTGTTATTGGTATGATTAAAAAATATTACTCTTAGCCGGGCGGTGGTGGCACACGCCTTTAGTCCCAGCACTCAGGAAGCAGAGACAGAGGCAGATGGATCTCTGTGAGTTTGAGACCAGCCTGGTCTACAGAGCGAGTTCCAGGACAAGCTCCAAAAGCCACAGAGAAACCCTATCTCGAAAAACAAAACAACAACAAAATATTTGTGTGTGTGTGTGTGTGTGTGTGTGTGTGTGTGTGTGTGTGTGTGTGTGTATGTGATTGAGGCAGGTTGGACCATGAGTGTCTGGGTATATGTGTCAATCTGGACAACTTTGGTTCCCTCTTTCCAGCTTTATATGGTTTCCAGGCTATCAGACATCATTGCATGCATTTTGATTTGCTTTATTGGTATAATTTAGCTTGTTCCTCTATGCCCTTGTATCTTGTGAACTTGAATTTAGGTCAAGAGACTTAGTTAAATTCATGTTAATCACTTTTTTGTTTTGTTTTGTTTTGTTTTTGTTTTCCAAGACAGGATTTCTCTGATTTTGGAGGCTGTCCTGGAACTCGCTCTGTAGACCAGGCTGGCCTCGAATTCACAGAGATCAGCCTGCCTCTGCCTCCTGAGTGCTGGGATTAAAGGTGTGTGACACCAATGACTGGCATTGATCACTTTTTAAAAAAGATTATTTTTTAATGTGTATATGTGTATGTCAGTGTGCAGGGGCCAGAGAGGCTCGAAGAGGGCACTGGATGGAGTTGCAGGCTGTTGTGAGCTGCTTGATGTGGGTGTTAGAATCTGAAGTTAATCACTTTTGACAGGAAGAACTCATAGGTGGTATAGGTATTTATTTCAGATTTGTTACACCAGGAGATGCATTATCATTGCCCTACCAGGGACACTTGGTTTGATCACTTGGGTGGGGTGTGGCCTACGTATCTCTCCATTGTAAAGAGAAGTATTTTTCCTTTGGTAATTTCTGCACTGTCTGCAGGTGACTCTGCAGTCAAACATGGCATCTGTCTTCAGTCACCTTCTGTACATTTTCCATCAGCAAATCATCTTTGCTCCTGTCACCTACTCCACCAGGGCTTATATAGCAGTGATTTTTTAATTAATTAATTTATTTATTTATTATGTATACAACATTCTGCTTCCATGCATATTTGCACACCAGAAGAGGGTACCAGATTTCATAACGGATGGTTGTGAGCCATCATGTGGTTGCTGGGAATTGAACTCAGGACCTCTGGAAGAGCAGTCGGTGCTCTTAACCTCTGAGTCATCTCTCCAGCCCCTGTAGCAGTGATTTTAATATTCGCACTAGCATATATTAATTATACACACAACGGTTTCATTATGACATTTTCATAGTGGACATACTGTATTTCCATCATGTTCAGCACCTCCTTACTTCCTTTTCTTTCTCTCCTCTTGCTAATTCTTTTTCTTAACCAGTTCTTCTGCTTCCCTAGCGCGCGCGCGCATGTGTGTGTGTGTGTGTGTGTGTGTGTGTGTGTGTGTGTGTGTGTTCCAATGAGTTTCATATGGTTGTTTGTAGGATTTGCAGCACCTTCCCAATTGTTACAACATCAAAGAAAGTTAAGGACTTCAGAGTCCCTTAACTGCTTATAGATTTTCAGGGAGGGTGGAGCCTCATAAGTCCCTCCTTCTCCTTGACAGGATGTTGACGGGGCCAATCAGTGCTAAACTGCCAATAACCACTGCCTTGATCAGGCCAGGGATATGACAAGAAAGCTCTTCCACATCAACCAGAGGCCTCTTCTGGGACAAGAAAATGGAGTAGTAATAAAACCCTGGATTTAGAGGTGGTGGTGGTGGCGCACACCTTTAACCCCAGCACTCAGGAAGGAGAAGCTGGTGGTTCTCTGAGTTCCAGGCCAGCCTGATCTACAGAGTGAGTTCCAGGACAGCCAGGGCTGAACAGAAAAATCCTGTTTGAAAAACCAAAACTAGCAAACAAACAAACACCTGGATTTGAGCTCCAGCAGTCTGGGCAGGCAACAGCTTAGGGCAAGTGGGAGAGGTGGGGTGAGGGGCTGGGGTGTCAGTACCACTCTGGATATGCACTTTGCCCAGGTAGTCGTTATTACTAGGTGCTGAGGAGGCAGCTGGCGAAGCTGGAGGCTGTGACTGCCTGAAGAATAGGGCTCCCCTTTCTCATCTGCTCAAAGGCCACCTTCCTAGAAGGCTTCTCTTGGCGAAGCTGTTAGACCCCCGGAAAACTCAGGTATCCGGGGTCCCAGGCCACGACCTCGGTCACCCCAATCACAGGCTGAGTCGAGAGCTTGCTGAAAACTGCATTGTAATTTAACGAGCTAACCCCATGTTAGCTCGGGTCTTTCACCCACCCGCCATGGCGGATGGCTAGCAAAGACAGCTCGAACCCGCTGCGAGAGATCTTGTAGGGCAGAGTAAGGAGAGTGTCTAGGGGTACGCACAGGCTCAGGATTGGTGTGCCTCCAGGCTTGGAGGGTTTGCCCTGTGTTGATTGGTCAACTGGTTGTTATGGCCCATAGGCCCTCCCAGGGTGGTTGCTATGCTCTTCGTCATTGCTGTGTGCTTGTCTGTAAAGTACACCCAGGGTCGTAAAGCATAGCGCCACCAGCTAACTTCTGATTGGTTCCTTGTCATGAGGCAGGCATCTGACTTTCTAGTGACTAAGACAAGGTCATAGAGCACGTGTTCGGCCGTTATGGCTGCCAAAAGGGAAGCTGGTCCCTTCAAAGCCACTCGGGTCTGAAACTATTCCGGCCTCAGCAGTGATTGTCTATTATCTCAATACGAAAGAGCTGCCTGCTCCCAACAGGAATTTCCCGTCGTGGTTATTAGCCTAGGTATGACCCAAAGGGGAAGAATCCTACTTCTTTCTCCTCACAGCTCAGGTTCACCCCAACACTAGGTCCCTGGTGCTTCTCTTAGCACAAACCTTTACCCTTGAGCCCTTGTTTTCTTTCTCCACTTTGACCTCAGGGTCTCAGCAAGGTTCAGGCTGCGTTTAGTAATTAGCCTTTGTGCCAGGACCCCAATTCTCTACGTCTCCCCTTCTCCCTCCCTGGGTCAATAAGAACTGCCTAAAGGAGTCCTGAGCTGAGGTGAGCTCTCTTCCAGAGAGTCACAGGGTGGGTGGGGTGACATTAAGGGAAAGTTAAAACAAACAGAAGCAGATGTTCCTGTAGCTCAGGCCCCAGCCTGGGGGATCATGGGACGTGGGTGGCAGCTGATAAGAATTGTATTAAACCTGGGCCTGAACTACTGGGAGCCAGAGGCGAGCCTGTGCTCCTTGCTTCTCATCTCTCCATAGTGACCTGATTCCTTTTCCGGGTTCAGGCCAGTGGACCTTTCTTCCCTTCTGCCCTCATGTGGTTGTCAACCCCATGAAGCCACCCTGCAACCATCCTCCACTCCAATGAACACTGTGTTTTAAGAGTGTTCACTAAAAACTTCAGACGAAGACTGCTGTTTGTACATACATCTGTAACCAGGAAACACAGGTTCCCCTTGCAGGTTCTTAGTTCAGATAAAATGATTTAAAAGTGGACATAGAAAAGAACTCACAAGTTATTAAGGGTCCAGGAAAACAAACAGAGGGACAGGCAAGGTTGGGATCTCGATGTGGCTGACTGGAGGAGGGAGATAGAAACAGCTGCAAATGGGGAGAGCTACCCTGAAGTCAGAAAGCTGCCAGCAGGCTTAGCTATGAGACCTTCAAACAGCCTTGAAGAGGAAGAGGCTTTGGGGTCTGTAAGTGTCTTTATAAGCAAGGTGACAGTTCTTCCTTCTATTTTTAAAATTTTAACTTTAAATGTGGAAGCAGAAAGATCAGGGGTTCAAGCTCATCCTCAGCTAGATAGTGAGTGTGGGGTGTTTCCTCAAAAGAAACAAACAAGCCCAGCCTGGAGGTGCCCACCTTTAATCCCAGCACTCGGGAGGCAAAGGCAAGGGCATCTCTGTGAGTTGGAGGTCAGCCTGGTCTACAGAGTGAGTTCCAGGCTAACCATGGGCTGGCTGCATAGAGACTATTTCTCAAAAAACCAAAAGCAACAACAACAACAATAATAATGATAAAAAGAGTTACCACAGGACACCCCTCTCCCCTTACTGCTTGTAATGTTTACTCCATTGGTGCAGGATTGGAGACAGCTTCCTAGTAGCTGCCAACTGCGGCAGCCAGAGCTCTTCCCTTTATGGACCTCTACTAGGGGAAAACCTAGCCCTTGGCTTCACAACAGGAAAGAATTTCAGGCAGAGCCAGCATGAAGCAGAGTTGGAGTTTGTTTATTCTATTTGAAATGGAGTCTCATGTAGCCCAGGATGTCGTCAAACTTTCTATGTATTTGAGGGTAATTTTGATTTTCTGATCCTCCTACCTTTATCTCTCAAGTGCTGGAATTATAAGCAAAGCCATCCTGTCTGGTTTTATGGGGTACAGCGTTCAAACCCAGGACTTTGAATATTCTAGGCAAGTACTCTGTCAACTGAGCCATAGCTAGAGCTCCACCATTTGCATTTATTTATTTGTTTGTTTTTTTGAGACAGAGTCTCACTGTGTGTCCCCAGCTGGCCTAGAACTCACAGAGACCTAGGTGTTTCTGCCTCCTGAATGCTGGAATTAAAGGTACATGCTGCTACACCTTACAGAGTTTATTAAAAAGACAACTTTTCAGAATAAGATTCATTTCCTTTTTAATTGTGTGTTCACGGGTGGGTAGGTAGGTGCACACGCATTCAGGTGCCCTCCGAAGCCCGAGGCATGAGATCTCCTAGAGGTTGCAGGCTGTTGTGAATTGTGTGTGGGTATTGATCCTGGTCTGCTGCAAGAACAGTATGTGCTCTTAACCACTGAACCATCTCCGCAGCCTCTTTATAAGACATTTTAAACAGATTTAAGAACAGGGGTGTTTTAGGGTTTCTATTGCTGTGAAGGACACCATGACCATGGCAACTCTTTTTTTGGGAGGGGAGAGGCAGGGTTTTTCTGTGAAACAGTCCTGGCTGTCCTGGCACTCTCTCTGGAGACTAGGCTGGCCTCAAACTCACAGAGATCCACCTGCCTCTGCCTCCTGAGTGCTGGGATTAAAGGCGTGCACTACCAACACCCACTGACCACAGCAACTCTTATAAAGGAAAACATTCAGTTGGGGCTGTGATAAGGAACACAAACCATACAGAAGATATTGAAGGGACCAGCTCCCTATTTCAGTAGCCATAACAGCCTAACGTGTGCTTGCCTGACCTTGCCTGGGTCACTAGGAGGTCAGATGCCTGCCTCGTGGCAAGGAACTAATCAGAAGTTAGCTGGTGGTGCTATGCTTTACGGCTCTGGGTGTGCTTTATGGACAAGTGCACAGCAACGACGCACAGAGCATAGCAACCGCCCTGGGAGGGCCTATGGGCCATAACAACCAGTTGACCAATCAACACAGGGCAAGTCCTCCAACCCTGGAGGCACACCAATTGTGAGCCTGTGAGTACCCCTAGACACTCCCCTTACGCTACCTTATAAGATCTCTATGCAGCGGCTTCTTGGCACCTTTTCCCAGCCATCCTCCATGGTGGGTGGATGAAAGGCCCGAGCTAACATGGGGTTAGCTCATTAAACAACTGCAATAAAAGACTCATTGCTTTTGCATCGAAATGGGCCTCTTGGTGATTTGGGGATTCAGAATTTGGGCACAACAATATGGTTATTGATGGTTTATTATAAATGATAACAATGAAAACAACTCACACAGGCACTCTGAGCCGCCAAGGTCCCTGGTACAGGTATCCTGGGTTTCTCCTACAGGGCTAGTTTACAGTTTCAGAGGTTTAGTCTGTTATCAACATGGTGAGAAGCGTGGCGGTGTGCAGACAGCCATGGTGATGGAGAAGGAACTGAGAGTTCTGGATCTGGATCTACAGGCAGCAGAAGGGGACTGTGTGCCAACTGGGCTTAACTTGAGCATGTGAGCCTACAAAACCCACTCCCCAACAGTGACACACTCCTTCCAAACACTTCTAACAAGGCCACACACTTTAGAGTAGTGCCACTCCCTATGGATCAAGCACTCAAACACGTAACTCTGAGGCCCATTCCTACCCAAACCACCACAAGGGGTTAATGGAGAGAGGGGCACTTAGGGCAAAGGGCAGAGATGCAGTTGTCCTCACAATAGTTGCAGGTAGGATTCTGGTTGTTTCTGAAGTTGTTATCTACAAAGTTTGCTAAGAAATTGAAATGAGAACTCGGGACAGTTCCAGAGGCTTGCCAGACAGGATTACAAACAACACTAGACATAGGGAAGCAAGAAGTTAGGATGCATCACTGTGAATTAGTTTATAGTGTTTTTTTTTGCTGCAGATTTTTTTATTTGAATTAGAAACAATATTGTTTTACATGACAATCCCAGTTCCCTCTCCCTCCCCTACCACCCCCCCAACAACTAAAACCCTACCTATTACATATCCTTTCTGTGCCCCCTGGATGGTGAGGCCCATAGGGTGTCATCAGAGTCTATCGTATCCTTTGGGATAGGGCCTAGGCCCTCCCCTGTGTGTCTTGGCTCAGGGAGTATTCCTCTATGTGGATTAGGCTCCCAAAGTCCACACCTATGCTAGGGATAAGTACTGATCTACTACAGGAGGTCCCGTAGATTTCCGAGGTTTCCTCACTGACACCCATGTTCCTGGGGTCTGGATCAGTCAGTTTATAGTGTTTTTTAAATGACTGACTGATTGTATGTGTTTATGCTTCTGCATGAGGAGGTCAGGGGTCAACGTGAAGGAGTTGATTCTCTGCTTCCAAGTCAGTCCAGGTGATGGAACTCAGGTCAGCATAATATATAATATATATAATATAATATAATATAATGAATATATTTTGTATATGGGATTCCCAGGAGTAAGGCGTTACCTGAGGTCATTCATATACATGCAGGCCATAAGTCAGGTTTATTGCTATTTTAACATTAATATCTAAAAATATTTCTATATAAAAATAATGGGGGCTGGGAAGATGACTCATTTTGGAAAGTGAAGAGCTCTGATTGTTGTCCCAATGGACCCAGGTTCAAATCCACATGGCAGCTTACAACTGTCTGCAACTCCAAGATCTGACACTTTCACACAGACATACATGCAGGCAAAACACCAATGCACCTAAGATAAAAGTGAATAAATTAAAAAAAAGTATTGCCTCTGATAGTTACCTTCATACTCAATATTGGTAACCAGGATAGAATTTTTTTTTTTCAAGACAGGGTTTCTCTCTGTAGTTCTGGCTATCCTGGAACTCCCTCTGTAGACGAGGCTTGCCTTGAACTCTGCCTCCTGAGTACTGGAGTTAAAAGTATAAGGCACACCCCACAGCCACCTGGCTAGAATTCTTTCTCTTTTTAATATTAAAAAGTTTAAGTTTAATTGTGTTTGTGTGTCTGGGTGGGGAATTGTGCACCTGAGTGCAAGTGAGCATAGAAACCAGTGCCATCAGGTCTCCTGGAGCTCAAATTATAGGCAGTTCTGAGACACCCCGTGATGGTTGTCTTGCAACCATGAAGGTCCTCAGCTTCCTAACCACTGAAACTCTCTCCTGGGATAGAATTATTTTTAAAGGTTTATTTTTTTTCCTCTCATGTGTATGTGCACCATATGCGTGTAATGCCCATGGAAGCCAGAAGAGGGCACTGGGCACCCTGGAACCAGAGTAACAGATGGTTGTTAGCTGTCATGGGTGCTAAGGACAAAATCTGTGTTGTCTGCAAGTCACCACTTGCAGACCACTTAGCCATTTCTCCCTCCCTGGGCTGGATTTTTGTTTGTTTAGTTAGTTTTGCTTTTTCAAGACAAGGTTTCTCTGTGTAGCCCTGACTCTCCTGTCTTAGAACTCACTCTGCAGACCAGTCTGGCCTTGAACACAGGCATCTACCTGCTTCTGCCTCCCCAGTGGTGGGAGTGGTGCACCACCACTCCCAGCCTTGGGCTGGAATTCTTTTTTTTTTTTTTTTTTTTCGAGACAGGGTTTCTCTGTGTAGCTTTGGAGCCTATCCTGGCACTCTCTCTGGAGACCAGGCTGGCCTCAAACTCACATAGATCTGCCTGCCTCTGCCTCCCAAGTGCTGGGATTAAAGGTGTGCGCCACCAACGCCTGGCTCGGCTAGAATTCTTGATTCTCAACTGATTAGAGGCTTTAACCAGACTATGGAGTGAGGAATTCCTCATCCTTGTCTTCCCTGTCTCAAAACCTAGGCATCAACTCCATGTGCTGTATCATAGTCTGTCCCCAGCCACAGGAAGTTAAGACAGAGGAAATGGGAACTCCAGGCCCCACTGCCCTTACCTTCAGGGTGTCTTCAGCAGGTGTCTTCTTGCTTATTTCTCCCAGGCTGCAGGCTCCCACTCCCCTGGAGGATAGTGCAGAGGTCCCCTCTCTCTGCCTCACCCGCTTAGGGATGGCATGACTGCTGGTTGATGCCAGTCCTAGAGGTCTTCTCGACCCCTTTGGAGTCTTGACTCTTCTGCCCTAGCTAACTTGATACGCAGGCAGAATTGCTCAGAGGTGGGGTTTGTGGAAGTCCTAGGAAAGATGCCCAAGGAGCCAAGCAGAGGAGAGAGATTTGGGTGTGGGAAGCTGACTGTGGACATGGGCTGGCTGGTAAAAGCTGAGAAAGGGAAGGATGCCATGAAGCCGAGGGAGAGGTTGAAATGAAAGGAAGTTGTGCTGCTTGATTAGGCGACACATATACTAAAATTAGAATAATACAGAGAAGATTAGCATGCCCCCCCCCCGTGAAAGGATGACACACAAGTTTTTGAAGTATTTTATATGTACGTACACATACACTCTTTAAATTAATTTTACTTTCACTATGGAAACTTGGCTGGCCTGGAACTCACAGAGATGAGTCTGCCTCTGCTGGGATTAAAGGTCTATCTCATTACCGACCCACATTTTACAAAAAGAAAGAAAGAAAAGAAATATAGTTGTGATAAAAGTTTTGCTTCAGCAGTGTGCCAGTGTAATCCCAGTTCTCCTGAGGCTGATGCAGGAGGATTAACGTGAATTTGATCCTAGCCTGGTTACAGTATGAAATTGTGTAAAGAAAGAAAGAAACAAAAAACAAATAAAAAATACAACCAACAGTAACAACAAATCCTCTCTCCATTCCACAGGAGCACTGCAGTCACCGTGGCCTGTATTGAGGCAAAAGCTAGGTTTTTGCACCCCTGCTCCTCATTCTCATGGCAACACAGCTAATCTAGTCTCTTTGGCCCCAAAAGGGACCAACTTTGTCCTTGGTACCTCCATTCAGGCAGGACAGTTCCTAGAGAGGGACTGGCTGTGAGCTGCCACCATCCCCAAGGAAAACCCCTTGCGGAGGTCACAGAGTCTACCAGGATTCAAGCCGGTTCTGCTCTGCACCAGCTGGGTGACCTTGACTTGGTTCTGACCTTTGGGTAGTCTGCATTTCCGTTTCCTTCTCTGTAAACAAGGCCTGAATGTGGATGAAATGAAACTTTGTTCCTGGAGGGGTGGGAGCCTCACCACACCCCAACCTGAGTTGGCTTCCCTCCCTCTCGGGGAACAGCTGTTAAGGGCTTCGTTGGGGCCCCGGTGTGGCCTTGTCCTGCTTCCTGCTCGTGGGGTAGTTGGACTTGGCTCTCCTGGCTCTTCTCCAACTCTGGGGACAGGAAGCCGAAGCCAGTCCCGGCCTGCTTGCCTGCCATTCTCCTCCTTGCTGCAGGCCTGTCAGCTGGTGGGTGTGTGAGGGGGTGAGGCCCTGGCTCCTGGATTCTCCAGCCTCAATTGTTTGTTTGCCCAGCACATAATTCAGCCGGAGTCAGGCTGTGGTGGCCAGGCACACCTTTAGTCCCAGTACTGGGGAGGCCAGGGCAGGCCGATCTCTGTGAGTTCGAGGCCAGCCCGATCTACAGCGGGAGTTCCAGGACAGCCAGGGCTACACAAAGAAACTCTGATTCAAAAACCAAAGAAAAAAGGAATTCAGCCTAATGTCACCTTACGATCTGGCCATTTGCTTTTGTCCTATATGTGGGGATGGGGTGGAAGAGACACAGATGAATTTAGGCATTTCTGGCTCCCCTAAATCTCATCTACACTCTAGATGGTGGCACAGTTGAAAAAATAGCAATTCCATACGGGGTGGGGAAATGTGTCTCGGGACCTTCTGGGCACATGGGAACCTGTGTGAATTGGGGTCCTTTCTCTGAGCAGACACAACTTGGCAGGCAGTGCCTTTGTATACGCTAGCAAGGTTGGGGTCCTGCCTGTTGAACCCCGAGGTTCAACTTGATGCTCCAGGTTCAGCAGGCTTCTTGCCCCAACAGGTTTCTCAATTCTCTTCAGATTCTGGTTTGTGTGCCCGCTCATCATCTACTTAGAGCTCATCTTTTCCCCAAATTTAACATCTATTTCCTTAGGCCTTCAAGCCTTAAATGTAGCTTTCTTCGATAGCATTCATAAGATCCTAGAGTAGCCCGGGGTCTAGAGAGAAAACCGATTGCTGTTGAGGTACAGGATAGTGAAACCTGTTTCCTTGGAGACAGACCCCCAGACACTGAGACGTTGCAACCAGCCTTTGCAACCACATGTCTGGCCACCTAGTCTCCTTTACTTTGCTAGTGACCCGTCCAGCAGGCCAGGTTATTCGCGGGTCTCGAGGGGGTTGTCACCTAAAGGGGTCATGAGGGCGAGAGAGGAGGGAGACCTTGCGGCGCAAGAAAGGACAAGAGTCCGTCTGTGCAATGTCAAGGTCTCGTTTATTGAAATGTAAAGCTTGCTTATATGCAGGGGATTTTTACTCAGGGCGGGGTAAGGGAGCAGGAGGGCGGGGTAAGGGAGCAGGAGGAATGGAAAATTTTCAAGAGGAAATAGAGGCAAGGTAAATCTTAGCCCATGGTCCCATTGTTAGCGAACCGCAGCTATTTCTGAGAAAAGGGAGAACATTTTGCAACATGTATTGTGCAGCTTAACCGGAAAAAACATCTTGTAGTCGAAGCGATTCTGGTCATCTAACAATGATTAACTCTTGATTCAGTATGAGGCCCCTTTTGGCCTTCGACATCTCCCCCTTCTGTATACAAAAAGGGATGATGAATCTTATTATCAAGAGAGCCCCTGTCTTAGGCCGCATAGGCTGCGCCCCTGGACAGGCAACGTGCCTTGTTGAGCCGGTCTTGACGACCTCTGTACGTTGTTGCCCCCTGTTCCAGGACCTATGCATACTCCCGTCATTGAGTACTCCCTTGCTGCATCAATCTTGAGTTATTAAACCTGAGTCCTTGATTACTGAACCTGAGCTCTTGCTGCGACCCTCGCTCCTCCCCCAGGTCAGCTGCTACTAATTTGTGGTAATGGACCGAAATACTTTTAGGTAAGGCCGAATCAATTTGTCTTTTAATAAGCTGGGTTAGCCGTTGAAGGGCCCATGGGCCAAAAGAAAGAAGCAATAGGAAAACAATTAAGGGGGCTATAATAGTTGGGAGTAAAGTAGACAACCAGGGGGATCCCTGTAGCAAATTTGAGAACCATCCTTTTTGGTTCTCAAACTCTCTCTTTCTTTTAGCCAACCGTTCTCTCAGGATTTCCATAGACTCTTTGACAATGCCAGTATGGTCAGCATAGAAACAACATTCTTCCCTTAAAGCAGCGCAAAGGCCACCTTCCTTAAGGAACAGGAGATCCAGCCCTCTTCTATTTTGCAAAACCACCTCGGATAGAGAGGTCAGCGATTTTTCCAGAGCACTGATGGATCTTTCTATGGCCTCAAGATCCGTGTTCATAGCTATTTGTAATTGCAACAGTTGATTGTTTTGTACAAGGGCAGCTGTTCCGGTTCCTATACCGGCAACAAGGCCACCAATCCCCAGCATAAGGGCAATGGTCATAGAGACAGGCTCTCTCATCACTCTGCGCTGTGCCTGTGAGACCAGTATCTCCCCTGAATAGTATTTGATTTGAGGCCAAAGCTGTACCAAAATGCAATATTCATGTGAAACATCAAGGCTTAAAGCAAATATACAGGGTGTTAATCCTGTGTTGCAAGCCCAATAGGTACCATTGGGTGCCTCAAGATAGTAGCTTCCTATATAGGGGATTATAGTTTTATTGCAAAACTGGGTGTAACTGGAGGGCACCTTTCCTAAACAAAGCCCTTGTCCTGAAACTCCGGGCAGGGTAAGTTGGTGAGGGACAGCCCTGCACCTTGCTGATGGGGAGGTGATATTGGATGTACTGGCCATAAAGGCAATCCCTTCATAATAGGGGGGCTCAGCAGACAAGCAGAGCCAGCAATCTCGAATAGAATTAGGACTGGATGCATTGAGTGCTAGATAGGCTCCCTGTACCAAATAGAATAATCTATCTACAGTGCCTGGATCCGGGCTAATAGAAGGGGTAATTGGGGTAAGCTTAGGGGTAGATGACTGGGCAGGAGTTTGAGCGGGCTTAGGCAGAGTCTTTATCCCTCGATCGGGGAGGACCGGATTTGGGCCTACAGGTTTTGAAGGGGGGTCAGTCTCACGCTAAACCCGTCATGGAGGACGCTACAGCTGTTGGGAAGGGTCGGCATCTGGCTTGCGGCACCACGATATTTCCCGTCATGGACGGCTCCAAGGCCAAGGAAATCGGGAGGTTTGATGTTCAAGGCCTGAAAAATCCAGTCCTTTAGGACTGGGGGGAGGGTTATTATCGTCAGGCAGCTCAGAATCTAATGCCGCTAGGCGATGGTAGTGAACCAAAACCGTTTTTTCGAGGATGGCGTCAATCTGGTACTTAATGAATCTGGTTAGTTTCTGAAAAGGTAAGGGTGACAGTTTAAGTAGTCAATCTAGTAGAACTGGCAAGGTAGAAATTAAATGCCTGCAATTCCCTCAGAAAAGGGAGGGGTGGAAGAATAGCAGACCCAAGAGTCCTCTATAAGGGAGTGGCTGGCTTGATGGAGGGCCTGAACAGTAGGGTTAATTAAGGATAGAATAAGGTCAGCGGAAAAGGGAGCTCCTGGGGGGAAAAATGGTCAGGGGTTCCCTAGTCTGGAGAGGCCCCTAAGGCTAAAGTATATAAGTCAACTATGGGGGGGGGAAGGAGGGGGTGGTCGCAATAGTTCTGAAGGCGTTGACAGCATCAGTTGGCAGCATCATTGGCAGGGTTGATGATCATCCAGGTGTAGTTGTAGATCTGATAAGGGCTTCCAGTGGCAATGGCAATCGAAGGTGGGAACATATAAGTAGCCAAAAAGACAGCATCTTTTATCTAGAATTAAGCAGAATTAGAAGGCTCCTCAGGGGCTTTCCCTGGGTGGATTAAGAAGGCATTTAGGCAACCATCTAGCATATTTGGCCTGAGTATCAAAAATATATGTATGTCCTTTTCCCCAGATGAGGACCGGATCTGGTCCGGTACCATTTGTAAGTTAGGGGGTCTTTCCATAAGGCTTAAGCATAATTTTGAGCCGTTTATGGATGCCAGAGGCTATCCAAGGCTTATTTTTCTGTAGCATCATACATGAGGAAATTTAGCATAGACAATGTATGGTATAGAATTCCTCCTCCTTAGGCAACCTGGTGGCCGCCCATTCTCTGGAGGTCACCGTATTGATGCGGAATTTAGTGCAGACATAGCGCATTACAGCCTAGAACTCCTGTCTCAGCCTCCCGAGTGCTGGGATTAAAGGCGTGCCATCGGGCCCGGCCCCTGCGTCCCTGCCAGCTCAGGAGCCATCGCTGCCTGGGCTGTGGGCTCGTCTCATGTCTACAGAAGTGTGGATCTACAGAAGCGCAGAGGCAGGCGCTTCATTCCCCCGAGTCAGCGGCATGCCATGTCCCAAGGGCCCAGCTGTCCGCCATTGCTAGCCCGGGCTCGGCAGGCAGGTCCACGTGCATTGGGCGGGACTAGGCCATATGGGCTGTTCTGGTAGCACCAGTCTCGGGAATTAAGCACAAAATTGCTGGAAAGCTTTGCTAGTATATCCAGACCCATTATCTGTTTTAATAACTTTTGGCATTCCCATGCAGCCAAAACATCTTAAACAGTGACTTATAACATGCCTGGTGGCTTCTCCTGTTTGTGGAATGGCACATTTTTAACTTGCCAAACTCTGTAATGTGAGTCACATCCATTCGCCATAAATGGTTGGGGAGCAGGCCTTGAGGATTCATCCTTAAATTAGCCATAGCCATATTATGGACATTTTTTATATTGTTTGATGATTTGACCAGCAGTCTCTCTGGTTAAGCCAAATTTCTTACTTAGACTTTTGTTATTATGATGAAGAAAGTTAGAAGCCTGTCGAGCTTTTTCTATTTAAGGCAAATTAACCAATTTTGTTAATTAGATAATTTATTCTATTTGGCTAGTAATCAGGGAAAGGCCTATTTAATAGGTTCCCATTGTGACCCATAAACATGATTCTTAGGTGAATATCATTTTGAATCTGTTTAAATAATATTTTGACTTGACTATTACTAGACCCTGTGTATGGGACTGTTTTTGTTACCTTATAAGCCTTAAATATATAGTGACTGTCAGTATACAAAGTAAATGAATTATCTACCAGGATTTAAAAGACCATTGTAACAGCTTGCAGTTTGATTATTTGAGCTGAAGCCAGAGCTGTCAGTTTTATCTATTTCTTTCTATTAAAAACCTATGTAAGTAACTCTCCCAATAAACTATTGGTAAAAATTAACATATTTTTATAGGACTGTTTTTTACAATTTTGGAAATACAAAAGGATGTATAGTGCAAATTGTAACAGTCCATGAGCTAGAAACTGATTATCAATTCTTCCTGAAAATTGAGCAAAGGCAATCGCCTATGACTCATTGTTCTGAAACCACCAATTAAACTGTTGCTTAGAGTAGGAGACAGGTATCATACTTGGTTTTTTCCTAAAATACTTTTTAAAATCTATATGGCATTTTTGTACCATGTAGGCTAATGCTTTAAAATAAGGGTTTAAAATATTTAGGCTGGTGAACCATAGTAATGGTTTTGTATAGTCAATATTGATGCTGAATCGCCTCCTCCAATAATAGAACTTGTCTACCTTTCTAGTTAGCTGTCTGGGTATATCTGGATCATTATCTCCTTATAGAATTTTACTTAAAGGATTTAAATCATCATTAGATGTCCCCAAAAAGGCATTTAACCAATGAATATTTTATAACAATTTTTAAAAAATTTATTTAAAGATTTTTAAACTATCTTTTCTAATTGTTATCTATTAAGCCTTAATTTTTTTTGAATATAACATATCTTTAACAATTTTCTAGATTTATTTAGAGTTTTTGAGTAGCCTTTTCTAATCTAACCTTTGAGGCTGACAAGCTGATAAAATCTCATTTGCATCTTGGCTGACCTGGCTTAAATTTGCATATGAAAAAACATATAAGCTGTGAATCTAACAGGTTGGCTCTTTTGAGGCTTTTTATAAAGCTTTTTTAAAATCATGTTTTAACTTTAATTTTCTAGATTTCCTTTTTTAACCATAAAAATTTAGTAAGACCTGTATCCTCTCATCTGCCAAATTTTATAGAATCATCCATAGAATCCTCATGCCTCTAAGCTAACGCTATAGGCTTTTGTTAACTTTTTAATTGACTGTTACCTAGGGCTAAAATCAAAAAAATTTTTTTTTTTTTTTTGCTAAGACATTGACTGACTGACTGGATGCTCCTTTTGGCAATGTCAAAGTGATTTTGATATTATTTAAACAATATCTGAGGCAATGTAAATACCTCTAATCATATCCAAGGCAATTTAGGCATTTTTATTCATCCGCATTCATAAATTCACAATCACATCACACATCCAGGTGTGGCCACACCGTTCATTCATAACTTGCATACGTCTCACATTTCTCCTTTTGCCTAGGTTATGATCAATTTGTTGAAAAGAAAAATCCCTAATTGAAATTTCTAATATAGTAGCTATAGCCAATTATTGAAATATGAGCATCCAAAATTTGAACAATTCTAAGCTTAAATATGTTGTCCTTTTTTCTCTATAAGTCTCAAAAAGTTTCTGTCTGGCTGTATCAATAGTATTTATATATGTATTAATTAGCCATCAACTATGGCGGCATCTCCCAAGGCTGGAAGTTACCACGTGGAGGCAGGCTGTCCGCCAGCCCGGCAGCCATTTTGTCTAGCCTGCCGCAGATGCCAGCATGAGGTGGTACCAAGCTGCTGGCTGAGGGCCGGCAGACCCTGGCCGCTGCCATGGCTGGCTGACCTTGGCCTTAGCTCGACCATGCCCTCTGGGCCGCTGAAAAATCTGTGGCTGTATTTTGGGCATAAGCATGATCCCTTATTCTTTCTTTTGTTGGGACTCTGTCTGACCTGGAGCTCTTTCTGAAAATGCCCAAAGCAACCTCTCGAAGGCTCTCTGCATTTTTTCCTCCCTGTGCCTTGCTTTCTGTGTAGGAATAACTTATTTTTAACTGAATTTCCTGTAAGGCAGCCATCATCAATAATCCCTGAGTGTAAGCTAGGTCCATATCTGAAAAATTCTTAATGAATTTACCATATCAGTCCTCCTCCTGCGAGGCCTTAGTGTGGTCTGGCATGCATTACCAACATTATCATAGGCTAGCTATTTTATAATCAAAGTTCCCAACATCTGTGTCTCTAACATTTTTGTAAAATTCCATATAGGCCTAGAAATCAATTCTTAATCAACTCCCTAGGTCCCTGCCTGGTCTCTATAACAAATATCCTCCTCTTGACCGGCAGGCCTTGGTTATCCGCTTTTAATTTCCTAGGGGTGAGGCTTCTATAGTAATATTCCCTATCAGCCTCTGTTGGTCTATACTGGACACAAGCCATTAATAGTTCCTAGAGCTGTTTGAATGGTATTGGCACATGTATCCTGCTATGTTCCCCTGAGCCATTTTCTCTGACCCAAGAAACCTGTAAATTTCTTATCTCATGTAAGCAATTTTGTTAAAATTTTTAAGTCTCTTAGCTCTTGCTGAATTTTACCATTGAGTATTTGCCTTTCTGAATTTCCAGCTTAAAACGAAAGAAGGAGGTGAAGGCTCTCCAATTTGGTACTTATTAACTCTCTCTCCCTGCTCATCCCAATTATTTGTCCTGTATATTCTTTACTATCTAGCCATCTCTAAGTAGGCGCGGATTTTTTTTGTTCTCCATTACATTCCTAGATATCTCCTGAGGGCCTGCGTGTATGCGAGGCCGCACCTAGTCTTCCTAAGCCCCTGCGAAACTCAAAATGCTGCATCATGGCAGTGGCTTTTGTAAGCGGGAAGGATCCTTTTAAAACGTTTAAACTCTGAAATCTCCTGTACTTGAGCAGTCTAAGCTTCTACTATCTGTTTTTAGTTTGGGGTTTGGACTAAAGACAGGGTAATTTTTAAGGTTTTTAGGAGAATGAGGCTCAAGGCCCGTAACTAAAAGTCTGTGAGGGAACTGCCTCAGCTCCCTTTTCTATGAGCAATCTGTTAAGGTCCTTCTCTGACCTTTTTCCAAGTTAGGGATGAATGTCTGGGCTTTTTAAAATGACCCATGGACATTTTTTTTTTTTTTTTTTTTGACAAAAGGCAAAAAACTGAATCAAGTCCTTACATTTTACTCAAACTCCTCTTTCCCGAAAGGAAGTGTTTGACTTCCTTAGACAATTTGGCCCATATTATCAAACGGAATGAGGGGGGACTTACCAGGGAATCAGTCACTCATGAGCGGTGAGAACTTTTCCCTCTGTCTCAGATTCCTTAAGAATATCTCTGATAACTCCATAAAAACTAAAGAAGGAATCTGGGATCTCCTCTCCCTTTTTGAGGAGACCATTAATATCCTTTCCCACTTTATTCCAACTTAGTGGATGAATGCCAGGCCCATGAATCACCAGCCAAGGACATTTCTCCTCCACAACAACAACAACAACAAAAAAAAAAAATTAAAGAGATCCTTTTTCTTAACTCTACTTCCTCTCTCCCTAAGACTACTCTTTATTTCTCTGATAAAGAGGGCCTCCTTAGAGGCTGAATTGCCCATGACGATAATGGGACAGCAGTACTTACCTCGAGACAGACCGGTGCACGAGCGATGCAGGGCGTCTCCATTTTGGGTCGGCTAGCCTCTTCTTCTCTTGGCGCTGTCCGGAGACCACCGTACCTCGAGCCCCACGTTGGGCGCCACTTGACCCGTCCAGCAGGCCAGGTTATTCGCGGGTCTCGAGGGGGTTGTCACCTAAAGGGGTCATGAGGGCGAGAGAGGAGGGAGACCTTGCGGCGCAAGAAAGGACAAGAGTCCGTCTGTGCAATGTCAAGGTCTCGTTTATTGAAATGTAAAGCTTGCTTATATGCAGGGGATTTTTACTCAGGGCGGGGTAAGGGAGCAGGAGGGCGGGGTAAGGGAGCAGGAGGAATGGAAAATTTTCAAGAGGAAATAGAGGCAAGGTAAATCTTAGCCCATGGTCCCATTGTTAGCAAACCGCAGCTATTTCTGAGAAAAGGGAGAACATTTTGCAACATGTATTGTGCAGCTTAACCGGAAAAAACATCTTGTAGTCGAAGCGATTCTGGTCATCTAACAATGATTAACTCTTGATTCAGTATGAGGCCCCTTTTGGCCTTCGACATGCTAGAGTCTATGCGTGGCGGTTCATCTCACACAGACGTGAAATCAGATGGCAACAGCAGCCTACCCATAAAATGGCACTGGGTGTTGGGTAGGGCAGAGGTCAGAAGTCAGACCTCTGGATTCAGCCAGATTTGCTCTCCCTACCCAGTGACTATCGTCATTCCAAGACAGTCACACATGGTCCAGAGGGTAGAGGAAGGGGATGAAGTGTTCCCTAGCAGTTTTGCAGGGTGATTTCAATGCTAGTTCAAGGGCGAAGTGACAAATTACAGTCTAGAGTTAGTGGATATGTGTGAATCTTGGATCACTCATGGGAGCTAAAAGAGTTATTATTCTCCAGGTCCTCGTTTTCTCCTCTATCAAACAGGATGGTGTTAGCCGGGCGGTGGTGGCTCACACCTTTAATCCCAGCACTCAGGAGGCAGAGGCAGGCAGATCTCTACCTAGTGAGTTCCAGGACAGGCTTCAAAACAATACAGAGAAACCCTGTCTTGAAAAAACAAGGTCTGGAGAGATGGCTCAGAGGCTAAGAGCACAGGCTACTCTTCCAGAGGTCCTGAGTTTGATTCCCAGCAACCACATGGTTGCTCACAACCATCTCATTATGAGATATGGTGCCCTCTTCTGGTGTGCAGATACACATGGAAGCAGAATGTTGTATACATAATAAATAAATAAATAAATAAAATCCTTTGAAAAAAACAAAAACAAAAACAAAAAACATTGTTTTAAAGATTAAATGAGTAAACACATAATACACGATCCAGATCAATAATGCTTGCTGTTACAGTGGCCTCCCTTGAGGGTGAATGTGTTTGTCAGATTTCCATAAGCTCAGTGTTTGAAATTCCCAGCAATGCATTGTAGCTGGGCTAAGGAGAACCACACTGGGAAAGGCCAGCTTTCAAGTATGAGGTGATCCTTGCCCTAAGGCAACTTTCCAGACTGCTCAGGCCTTAGAGGCAGCTGGTCACCTGTCCTTCTGACAGGCCATAAAGAAACAATGTGAACAGAAGCCCTGTCCCTGTCAGCAGCTTCAAAGAACACATCCCACATCCCCAGCATCCTTGTCCCTCACTGAGTCATTAGGGTTCTGGCTCCACAGCCAAAGCCTCCAGGACTTTGTATTGCCAGCCTGACCTCAGCTTCGGGTAAAGAGTTCTATGAGCAGAACGGGCCACCCACTGAGATGCGTTCCTTTGTTACTCCCCTGACATAACTCACTGGAACTTTAAGCAGAGTATTTAAGTGGTTCTAGCTCAGGATGGTGAATGAGCTCACAATGCTTATGGCTCCTTAACAACAGATGTTTCTCCATTTTGGTCCAGATGGAGTAAGTCTTGACACATGCCTGCATTCTCACCCCACCCCCCATCTCACCCTCTCCCACTCTGGGTTTTATGGAGCTCAGACTGACCTTGAACTACTATGTAGCCAAGGATGACATTGTATTGACCCTCCCATCTCCACTTCCTGAGTGTTGGAGTTAGAAGTTGCTGCCCAGTTAGAATGGCATTGAAGACGTGCTAGACAAGCATTCCACCAGCTAAGCTACATCCCCAGCCTTCCTGCCATCACACCACTGTGCCTACCTCCCCTGGGACCTCACCTCTCAAAAGAAAAATGAAGAAAGAAAAAAATACACTCACTGGAGTATGGTCAAATTCCTAGTGGCCAGCCCCCCAAGGAAGGATGAGTCTTTCTCCACCTGCATCCATGCCAGAAGCCATCAACTGGGGAGAGCCTGAGAGGGTCCAGGCCAGCTGTCCCATGACTATGCCACCTCATGCCTCAGTGTGCTGTGGGCTAGTGAGGGGTGGGGCCAGCTCTCCTGTGCCCACTCTACCACTGCCTCCCTATGCCTTGTGGAAGGGCCAGCTCTTCTGCGTTCATGCCTCACTTGGGGCCACCTTGCAGCTGCCAGGAAGGGACAGGACTTGCTTTCCCATGTCCATGACACTGCCGGTGCTGGTAAGGGGTGGGGCCAGCTCTCCTGAGCCCTAAGACTTTATTAATGTGACTTCAGGCAGCAATCCAGACCACAGACACCCTCATGGGCTTTGGTGGTAACACAGGCTGCAGACATGAATATGGCCTTTGGTCGTACCAATATCAGGACCACTGGCTGCACCCGCCATGGGTGGAAACATGACCTCAGGTAGCTACACATGCCACTCACATCAGGATGGCCCCCCTGAGGCAGCAAAGTCTGAGGAAATCACTAAGTCAGCAGGTACCATACGACATCCAGGCTTCATTGTGGCCTGAGGCAGCAGGATGGACCACAGACACCAACCTGGTCTCCTCCGGGGGCATCAGGGATAATGGTGGTCCTTTGAGGAGGTCTAACTCAGAAAGTGACGCTTTCCTTATCTTGGGCCTCTGTCCTTGCCCAGAGCCAAGGGGATCCCACAGCCAGGCCACAGGATCTGAGCTTGAGTCTCTGTCTGCATAAGCTCCAGGCTGTGGTTCATCCCCCCATCCCTGCTGGGCAATGGCAGCATGGAGACCGAAGTTCTTTCTCTCACCAGTCACTGACCTCCCCGTGTCTCCAGTTTTGCCTCTCTGCATAGTGCATGCACTGAGATGTTTTTCTATCCTTCTCATCTCTTCATCACACATTTTCTTTGTAAAACCCCCCCCCCCCAAACCTGGGCCCAACTTTTTTTTTTTTAACCTGCCTCAGCTACCCTACAAACATACTACCATAGGCCCTGGATTTATGTATGTGTGAAATAAATTATTGTTTGGTTTGGTTTGTTTTTTTTGGGGTTTTTCGAGGCAGGGTTTCTCTGTGGTTTCGGAGGTTGTCCTGGAACTAGCTCTTGTAGACCAGGCTGGTCTTGGACTCACAGAGATCCGCCTGCCTCTGCCTCCTGAGTGCTGGGATTAAAGGCATGTGCTACCAACGCCCAGCTTAATAAATTATGTTTTTATATTTTATTTACTAGGGGGAGGGCTTGGAGCATGGCATCTGTGTGGACATTAGAGGGCAACTTGAAAGAGTTGGTTCTGTCCTATTATGCAAGTCCTGCGAACCAAACTCAGGTTGTCCAACTTGATGGCAAGCGCCTTTACCTGTTGGTCCATCTTGCCAATACCACTGACCCGCTTTTTGGTTTAAAATTTTTTTGGTGTACTTTTATTATTTTTAATTATATTTATGTGTGTGTGTGGGGGGGGTATGTGTTTGTGAGTACAGTGCCCTAGGATGCCTGAGGCCAGATGCCTAAAATCCCTGGAACTGGAATTATAGGCAGTTGTAAGCCAGCAAGCAGGTGCTAGGAATAGAATTCAGATCCTCTGGAAGAGAAGCAAGTGCTCTTAACCACTGAGCCATCTCTCCAGCCCTCTGTTTTGGTTTATTTTGAGACAAGTTATCAGTCTGTAGTTGGGCAATAAGTCCCCAAACTCATGGCAATCCCCCTGCCTCAGCCTCCAGAATATTGGGATTACAGTTGTGAGCCACCACAGTGCTATTTTTCATTTCCTTTTTTTTTTTAAAACCTTTCCATTAAATGTATCAAGATGCTCTTTATTTACTTATTAAAATATTTATTTTTGTGTATGTATATGATTGAATATCTGAGTATATATGTGTATGTAGGTACCTACAGAGGCCAGAAGAGGGCATCAGACCCCCTGGAGCTGGAGTCACAGGTGGTCAGGAATTGCTTGATGTGGGTGCTGGGACTTGAATTCTGCAAGAGCAGCAAGTGCTCTTAAGCGCAGAGCCATCTCCAGCCTACTTTGTTTTTATCTTTAATTGTTTTTTATTTATATACAGCAGTGGAGTGCACAAACCTCCAGTACACAGATGGTGGAACTTTAGCCCTGTCCCCCCTACACTTACCTCCTTTGTTCAGACCGTTAAGTGGTAGCCAGAAGCTATGTAAGGAAACTGAGATGTTATACTGCCAATATTAAAAGGAGCAACAGTTGAGGTTAATTTTTAATAGTGTATTTCATTTAAAGCAACAGATCCAAAATATTATTTTAATATATAATTAGTATTAAAATTATGAATGTGGTATCTATCACATTTTCCTTACTGGGTTTTTAGAGTCCAGCATTAGATTCACCAAGCATAGCTAGGCTGGCTGTATGTCAAGTGCTTCGTGGCCATGTGGTTGGTAGATACTGTGGCAGACAGCGTGGGTCTAGGAAGCAAGGGATGATGGTAACAAATGGAAGTGACCCCAACAACATTCATTGATAGGAATATAAATTGTTCAAAACCATCGTTTCTTTCCAGTGCTCAGGGTGGAACCCCAGGCCGCACATATTACCACTGAGCTATACCTCTTACTGCAACTATGTAAATTATAAGCTAATTGTATTCATATTTCTGTTTTGAGTATTGATTACTTAATTTTCCTTTACTTATTATTTATTTATTTGAGATGGAGTTTCTCTGTTTAGCCCTGGCTGTCCTAGAACTGGCTTTGTAGACCAGCCTGGCCATGAATTCACAGAAATCTGATCGCCTCTGCCTCCTGAGTGCAGGGACTAAAGGCATGCCTCGTCTCTCACTCAAATTTAGTTTTATTTTCATGAAAATAGACTTAAGCCCACACCCAGTCTCGCTCTTAGATCACACGACACAGGAAATTCCTGTGGCTGTCTGTAGTTCTCTTTTGAGTGAAACATATTTATATACTCTTAAGTACAAGGACATCTGAGTAACAGGTTCTTCAGCTGCCCAGTAGGCTGCCATCTTTAACCTTGAGTTAGTTATGTCATCTCTTAAAGATGGAAGTCATGCAGAGCGTGACGGTGCACACCTTTAATCCCAGCACTTGGGAGGCAGAGACAGGTGGATCTCTGTGAGTTCGAGACCAGCCTGGTCTATAAGAGCTAGTTCCAGGACAGCCTTCAAAGCCACAGAGAAACCCTGTCTCGAAAAACAAAAAACAAAAACAAAACAAAAAAAGTCATACTGTGTCAGTGGTTCCCAAACCCGGCTGCTTATGTAAGTCACTTCAGGGGCACAGCTGTGTGCCACCTAATGATGTTTTGGGCAGGGACAGGTCAGATATATAATGATGAGCAGGTTGTGGTGGCACACACCTGTAGTCCCGGCACTTAGGAGGTGGGAGCATGTAGTGATTTAACTGAACAGTGCACCCATAGGTTCAGATATTTGAACATTTGGTCCTCAGCTGGGGCTGCTATTTGTGGACGTCATAGAACCCTTAGAAGACGTGGCTATATGTTGGAGTAAGTTTATCTGTGGAGGAGGACTTTGAGAGTTTATGGCCTTGCCCCAGTTCCAGTCACCTATTTGCTATGGCTCCTCCGTTGTTATGTACTCTGTCCTCCTGGAACCCCAGGCCAAAATACACTCTTCATTAAATTGCCCTGGTCATGGTATTTTATCACAGTAATAAAAAAGTACACACACAAGGCAGGGGTGTCAGGAGTTCAAGGCCATGCTTGGTTGCGTAATGAGTTCCAGGCTGCCCAGGACTACAGGAGATAGATAACGATGTTGCCTGTGCCAGGTGGTGGCCTTTAATCTTGGCATTTTCAAGGCAGAGGCAGAAGGAACTCAGAGTTTGAGGCCAGCCTGGTCTACAGATCAAGTTCCAGGACAGCCAATGCTTGTCTCAAACAAAGAAAGATTATGTTGCCTACGACAGGGTCTGTGGCTGCACACACTTGTGGTGTAGCCCCCCCCCCCACCTGCTAGAGAGGCTGAGGTGGGAGGTTCACTTGAGTCCAGTTTGAGACTACCCTGGGTAGTGAGACATTGTGTCGCAAAAAGGAAAACAAGTTTACCACCAAGGGAGGTTTGTAGCTCTTTTAGTTTGTGTACTACACTCCGTGGTGTCTTCATGACAGGACTGTCTAATGAATAATCTTTTCGAATGTATCCCCCTTTCAGTAAGTGGTAAGTGGCCTTATTGGAGAAATAACACATGTAACACAAGACTTCCATGCTTGGGATGATGTGCATGGCTGCCCCATGGGTGACTGTTGAGAATTACTGAGTATCGTCTGTTTTGTCAAGGTCCTTGTGAAGGCTCAGAAACTTCTGATACTGTGGTATAGACATGCAGTGTCCCTGACTGACGAATCCCCGATGTAACAGCCCTATGAACAGTTAGGGGTGGGAAATTTTTTTTTTTTTTTCAGAGCTGGAACCATGGTAGCTAAGGCGGAGACCTACAGAGGACGTGTGAGAGAAGACAGAGGGGACCCCAGGCCTGAAAGTGCATGTTAGGAGAGGTGCTCAGAAGTAACCCACCACCATCCTGTCTGGTCTTCTCCCCTCTGTTACTGGCTTTCCTGGCAGTGGGTCATGGAATCATCTTCCCACAAGGGTGAACAGCAGAGCCAGCTCCTGTTTCCTGGAGACAATTCCAAAGAGCAAGACTGAGGGAGCAAAGAACCCATTCCTTCCTTCATTGCACTTAGGCTGAGGATACTAGCTAGGCGTGGTCTCCTCCTTTGATGTAAATTGCTCTTCATTTCCAGCCAGGACACCTGCACTCCAGCCCCAAACCAGCACTAACTGGCTGTGGCACTTTTCGTGTGGACTCATTTATCATCACAGCCCCCATAAGCCTACTCCTACCTGCCCTGAGGATTATAGCCATAGCCGCGTAAAATAATTTAGTGGACAGCCATTGGAAGCAATAAAGCAGTGAACATCTGCAGCGGGGGAAAGTGACAAGGACACGGCCCAGCCTCCTTCCCTTTCCTCGCCAGCAGCTGTGCCGCAGAGGTCAGAGACCAGCGCTCTGATCCGAATCACAGACTCCAAGGGCGCACTGGGCACGTCGTACACACCTAGCCCAGGCTTCTGCAAAAAAAAAAAAAAAAAAAAAAAAAAAGCCAGTCCGCAGGTTTCTGATGTCTGTCCCTTACAGAGAGACAGGCTTCTGCTAGTCCCAGGATCACAGGGGCCTCAAGCTCCGCTCCGGGGCAGCCGGCCCGAGGCAGCTCCTTCCTAGGTACTCCTTCTGGACTGCAGCCATGCTTCATCCAAGTCTTCAGGCACGGTCTCTACCCCTCTGTCAAATCGCCCTCCCTGTCAAACCTGCGGTCCTTCCGGTCCTGTAAGAGCAGAGCATCTCTCCCTAGCCCAGCGCAGGGCCGCGCCTTTGTGGTTTTCCCGGGCTCTTTCCTAACTCCTTTAAGCTCATCGAAGGCTCCGGGGTCAGGAGTTTATTCCTGGCTCTGCCTCTGTCTCTCACGATGCTGAGGTTAAATTACCCCGGGCTCCAGGCGAAACTGTGGAAAGCACATCCTCAGCACTTGCAGAAAGTGTTTGCACCCCTCAAGAAGAGCATCCATGCCCCACAAAGCAGGCTCAGGCGGTTCCGGAACTCAGGAGCACCGGCCCGGTCCCCGCCTCCCTCGGCCCCATCAAGATGTCATTGTTCCTAGGTTCGGGACAGAGAAAGCCTGGCTGTGTGGACCAGCGGCAGCTCGGGACACCCCTTTACCCAGCAGGGCTCGAAGCGGGGTGGGGGCGCGGAGCCGCGGGTCCGCAGCTGCCAATCACCGCGCAGCGCACGTGCCGCACGTTTCCCCATCCCAGTGGGGGTGCGGGGCACGCGCACGGTGTGTGTGTGTGTGTGTGTGTGTGTGTGTGTGTGTGTGTGTGTGTGTGTGTGTGTGTGTGTGTGTGTGTGTGTGTGTGTGTGTGTGTGGTGTGTGTCCGCGGGCCCATGGCTGGGCTGCCGGGAGGCCTGGAGTGTGAACGCGCGGGGTGGGGGTGCTCGGAGAGGTCTGGGGAGATGCGCAAGGGCCTGGGAGAAGCATGTGCCGGCTGCAGAACCGATGCCCACAGTGGGGTCTGTCCACTCTGCTGCTGCTTCCCGGGCTGTTAGAGAGGCGCCAGAACCACACACCCCCAGTCTGTTTGCGCCCCTCTCACTAAGCACTGGGCTTTAAATAGCTTTGTTGTTGATTTGCCTGTCCACCACCGACAACGCCAAGGGCTGGGCCCCAGAGCACCTGCTCAGAAAAAAAGGGGATCGCCCATCTAGACCTCTCGGTGGTCTGCAGCATCCCACCTCCAGCCAAACTGTAGAGAAATGTTTATTTCTGGTTGTGGTTTTCAAACAATTGTGTAGACTGAATGGTTGAAGTCCAGGAAGAAGAGGGCTGCCCATGAAATGTGTTTGCAGGCCCGTATCACCAGCTCAATGCCAGATGTTCGTGTTTTAAACAGGGTCTTCTTGCTATGTACCCCACTGGCTGGCTTGGCACTTGATGTGGAGCCGAGGATAGCATCAAACTCGTGGTAATCCTCTTGTCTCAGCCTCCCAAGTGCTGGGACTATAGGCCTGACCCACAAAGCTCGTCCATTCTAGGTACTTCTCTGCTGCTTGGCCATGAGAAGCAGACATTAAAAAGGCGGTAGGGATTTAAGTTTCTGTGGAGAGATAATTTTAGGTCTTGGGTGTATGGCGTGGGGCTCAGAACGCCAGTTTGGTGTGTCTGTAGCTTGCCGAGCCTTCCTTCCCTGGGCTGTACTGTTTCCCCTCCTTGAAAGGGATGTCGGTAACAACCTCGGGGAGAGGAGCTCCCTTTGAAGTGTGGGTAGGATTTGGGTTCTCCTGTCTTCACTAGTCTGTTGTCTCCGGGGCTCCTTTGATGTGGTGGTGACTTCAGCCAGGCTTTATTAGAGATTAGCTACCAGGACTAATAGATCAATCATCCCGTCAAGTTCACCTCCATCATGATGTACACGTCAAAGAGGAAGACTGAGGTATACCAGAAAGCATCTGAAAATTTTACATTTCCTGTTTTTATTTCATGAATTCAGTACACATTTTTCAAATGTACTAATCTTGTCGTGTGTAGGAAATCAGAATGGAAAACTTCAGGCTGAGGAGCTCTACCTACAGTATTGTATTTAATCCCCAGAGTAAGCATGAGGTTGGGTCCTTGTCCACACTTTCTGGAGAAGAAACCAGAGCTATGCAGCTGCATAGCTGTGCCACTGAGTCGGACTCCTTCACTGAAAGTTAATTGGGTTCATTAAATGAACCCAACCACACAAACCGCTGACATCATCAGTACCTGGTACACACTGTGCACATTTAGCCGTTGCACCACCATTTTTAAAATATTTTATATTTATTTTACTTGATTCCTATAAATGTATTTATGGTCTGCGTGTCTCTGCACCTGGTGCATTACCGCTGATCTCCTGAACCGGGGTTAAGGGTCGTTATGAGCTACAGCATAGGTGCTAGGGACCAAACCTTGGTCTTCTGCAAGAACAAGTGCTCTTACTGCTGAGCCTTCTCTCCAGCCCGTTTTATCACTTTTATTATTGCACTTAGAAACTGAAACGTTCTCATTATGGCCGTAGAAAGCCTAGCAGAATCACAGGAAGCAGAGTTTGCTTTCTTGTAGCAGTGGGTTAGGGTTTGGCTTTCCTCTGGCTGGAGGAGCCTCCACATGGAGTTGGAGATGGAGTTCGGGAACGAGATACTCCAAGACGCACTTTACAATGCCTTCCCATGGAGATCTGCTCTTAGACTCTATCTGTTCTTTCCTTCCCCACTGGAGAATAGTGTCAGAGGCAAGCTGTTCAGCTCTCTGCAGGGTACTTTGATGTCCATCGAATGGAATGTGGGGTTCTGTTTTTATTGACATAGATAGTGTAACTAACTGACTTTGTCTTAACATTTCAACATTATTGCATTATTTACTAAACCTTTCTTTTCTTTTTTCCTCTCCTTTTCTTGGTGTGTGTTGGGGGGGGGTGGGCATTGAGACAGGGTTTCTCTTAGTAGCTGTGGCTGTCCTGGAACTCGGTCTGTAGATCAGGCTGGTCTCAAACTCAGTGATCCGATTGCCTCTTCTTCCTGAGTGCTGAGATTAAAGGTGTGTACCACCTTGCCTGGCTTTAAGACATTTTCTTTTTTTTATAAGTGCTTCTTTGGAGTAGAGAGTATGCCTTCTGGAAATGTTGATGTAAGGTTGAAAGAAGTGATCAGAGTGAGTGACCAACAGCAGATGAGTTGTTGTAGGAGGCTTGGGAGGAAGACCGGTAGACTAAGCTGCCTTCCTGGGAACAGGAGGGCCCAGCCCATTGTGGGCAGTCTTATCTCTAGATAAGATAGTCTAAGGAAGGTAGCTCTCAGGCTGAAGAGGTGCTCAGTGGTTACACTGTGTACTGTTCTTGCCTAGGGCGCAGGTTCAATTTCCAGCACCCATATCTCAGTTGATTCACACCTACCTACAATTCTAGCTCCAGGGGAAACCTGGTGCCTTTGGCCTCCTGGGCTCCTTTACCTGTCTTGCACAGGCACACACGATTAAGAATAAATCTTTAAACTGGGGGTTGGTGGCACACACCTTTAATCCCAGCACTCGGGAGGCAGAGGCAGGCGGATCTCTGTGAGTTTGAGGCCAGCCTGGTCTCCAGTCCAGAGTGAGTGCCAGGATAGGCTCTAAAGCTACACAGAGAAACCCTGTCTCAAAAAACCAAAAAAAAAAAAAAAAAAAAAGAGGTAGTTTCTGCTTGAGCTCGGGCCCTGCCTTTTCTCAGTGGTGGACTTTTCTCAGCTTGTTTCCTGGAAGTGTAATCTAAATAAACCCTTTCCTCTACAAGTTGCTTTTGGTCATGGTGTTTATCACAGCAGCCAGAGAGGAAAAGAAGAGTCTCCCTATATAAACCAAGCTGGCCACAAATTCAGAGACCTCCCTCCTCTGCCTCCGGAGTCCTGGGATTAAAGGCTTGTGCTACCATGTCAGGAGTGGGAGGATGTCTCATGTAACTCAGGCTGGCTTTGAACTCAATATATACAGCCAAGGACGGCCTTGAACTTCTGCTCTTCCTACTCCTGCTTTCCACGTGCTGGGATTACCTTCCTGCAACACCCCAGCTGGCTGATAACTTACACTTTTTTACAGTGCTGTGAGTTGATTGTGTCCTCCCCAAATTCGGATAGTGAAGCCCTAACCTCTTCAAATGTGATTTGGAATTTAGATCATGGCAGATGTAACTAGTTAAGATGAGGTCATACCACATGGAGTTGGTTGGGCCCCTAATCCATTATGGCTTGTTTCCTCACAAAAAGAAGGCATTTGAGCACAGACCACACAGAGAGAATGTGCGGGGAGAACACTACGTGAAAACAGATATAGACAGGAATGTGTGTCTACCAGCTGTGGAAGGTTGACAGCAGACCTCAGAGGCGCACAGAGAGCCTGGAACAGATTCACCTCACAGCAGAGAGGCCACCTGTCTGCTGACACCAGGACCCTGGGTGCTAAATGCTGGTCCTAGAACCAGACAGTTTGGGGGCTGTTATTGTAGACAGCCCTTGCAGGAGACAGGGACCACAGTCTGAGGAAGGTTCTGGGATAGGGTCTTAAGATTTTAGAAACATTGCCTTACAGGGACTAAGATGTCTAGTTGTGTGTAAAATTACTTTTTCTCCTTTTGTAATGGAATGGTATATGCACATAATTTAGAAAATGAAATAGACTAACTACATAGTTGCACAAAAATTAGACTTGTTTTGGCTTCTCAACTCAGCTTTTTTTCTGGTATGTGCTATTATTTTCCTAAGTAATATGTTAATATTACTATTCTAGCAATATGCTAATATTAAATTCTTGATTTTTTTTCATTTTTATTGCAATGCTGGAAATTAAGCCTGGGGCCTGCAGTGACTTGCAGGTACTCTATTGCTGAGCTATAGCCATACCTTTAGACCCTTCTATTTTTTTGTTTTTAGACCATATCTCACTAAATTGCCTAGGTGGGAATTGAATTTTCAATCCTTCTGCCTCAGCCTCCAAAATACCACCACCAGGTCCGGGGATGTTCAGTTTGGGACATCACTGCCCACAAGGTAGAAGAGGAGTTGTGGCACCCTCCACCCCATATCCTTATATCTGGATCTTTGACAGGCAATTCTTGCTCGTGATATTAGGACCCTGGTCACCGATGGATGCCTTCGTTCATCACAGGTTTGGGATGACTTGATCTCAGGGTTATGTGTCTGGTTGTGAACATCCAGAGAAGCAGTGATTCTGAGCTCACTCTTAAAGAGATTGGTATCTGTTTGATTGGCGTGGCAAGGTGAGGTATTGCTGGATGTTGCTTATAGTAGATACAGAGAATACTTTTTCTTTACCCAAGCTGAGTCTACATTTAGGAGCCAGGGGTGGATTAGGACTTTAAGCCCAGTTTCCTTTGTTTGAGACAGGGTTTCTCTGTTAACAGCCCTGGCTGTTTTGGAAGTCACTCTGTAGACCAGGCTGGCCTCCAGCTCAGAAATCACCTGCCTCTGCCTCCTGAGTGCTGGGATTAAAGGCATGTACCACCAATGCCTGGTAAAAGCCCAGCTCCTTAAACTGAGAGTTGCCAACCCATTTAGGGTTACATCCTGAAACATGGAAAAGTGATGAAGAATGTGTTGAAAATTAATTTAAAGTAAGACGTTTAATACATCCATTGTGTTTCTGGCAGTGTTCACGTCCTTGCCACGTCAGTGCGCGCCCTCACTTGGCTCTGAGCATACAACATGAGCACCTTGTACTGTGAATGCTATTAGCTCACATAAAGCCAATGGTCACTGACCAAAGCATCTCTACTTAGCTCTGAGACTATCGTGTGGGGCTGGCTGTATAGCACTGTTGCTAGACTGTTTGCCCAGCACACACAAAGCCCTGGATGTGATCTCCAGCACTGTATAAAATCAGGCATGATGACACATGCCCATAATCTCTGTACACAGGAGGTGCAGGCAGGAGGATCAGAACTTTGAGGTCACCCTGGGCAATGAGGACAAGATAGAATACATGAGAGCATATCTCAACAAAAGAAAAAGTTATTGTAGGAGTGTCGCATTTTTTCTGAACATATAAATATTTGTGCTCTTAGAGAACCAAAATGGTTTAATACAGGAAACAAGAACTTTCGGTATTTTTCTACTGTCACTCATGTAACTATCAAGTTAACATATTTTTTGTGTTGTATTATGTTGGAATGTTGGATATTAGAAATTGGATTTTAGCCAGATGTGGTGGTGCACACCTTTAATCCCAGCACTTGGGAGGCAAAAGCAAGCCGATCTCTGTGTTTGAGACCAGTTTAGTCTACAGAGTGTGTTCCAGGACAACCAGGACTACACAGAGAAAACTTGTCTCAAAAAACACAAATGAAAACAAAACAAAGTTGAGTTTTAGACTTGAGATTCATAAAAAATAATTAAATGAATAGATTTTTGTTTATTATTAGGACCGAATTTCTAGCAATTTCTGAAATGGCCTGAAACATAGCTCTGACATTTAAAAATGTTTAAATAGTAATGTATTTTACACATATGAGTGTTTGCTTATATGTATGTCTGTGTACCATACATGTGCCTGGTGCCCATGGAAGTCAGAAGAGGGCATCAGATCCAATGATATCGGAGTTTCAGAGTTTCCAGCTGCCAAGTGGACACTGAGAATGGAACCCAAGGCCTCTGGAAGAGCCCCCAGTGCTCTTAATTCCTGAGCCATCTCTCTAGCCCTGACATTTTTTAGTTCAGGTTTATGCAAAGCATCATTCTCCAGATTATTATAAAATATCAGTGAACTCTGAAAAAATTTTGAAGGTGTTCTATCACTGAATTAAATATTTAGGCATGATTTAATTTTTTTATGTGAAATAAATACGACACTCATTTCATTCATATGCAGATTTTTAAGTGTAAAATTATGTGTGAATGAAAAAAGAGAGAGAGAGAAGCTGGGCGTGGTTGTGCATGCCTTTGATCCCAGCAGAGGCAGGTGGATCTCTCGAATTCAAGGCCAGCCTTGATCTACAGAGTGGGTTCCAGGACAGCTAGGACTACACAGAGAAACCGTGTCTTGAAAAACGAAACAAAGCAAGAAAAAGAAAGAAAAGAAAAGGAGGAGTACATGGCTACTCCTAACGTATGGAGATTTTATTGTACATGTAAGAGAGAAAGCAGACAGAGCAAAGAGTCTAGGCTGAACATGGCCAGCAGACTAAAACCAGACCATGAGAAGAGAGAAGGGAGGAGAACATGAGAACTGCAGTTGACTGAGAGAGGTTGTTCGGGCCAAGAGACCAAGAGAGCTGTGTGGCCAAAACGGCAGCAGAGGTATATACGGGTTTTGGCTAGGGGCAGGGAAGCGAAGCCCAGCCCCTGGGAGAGAGTGGTTTATGGTAGAGGGCAGGGTGAGAAGTGTGGGAGGAGTCACTGGTATTGAGTGACCTGGGAGAGGAGCTGGCCAGCGTGCTGGAACCGTTGTGGAAGTTCTGGGTTTCGGGAGAAGCGAGCTGGACAGGTTGTGTAGGGTCATCGTTCCTAGGACAAAGGGACAGACACACTCCTAAAATTGTGAAAATGCAGGTGGCTGGCAAATGCTTGGTCAGGGTTTCATAATTCATCCATCTCAGGTCTTCACTAGGCAGCATTAGAATACATCCCCAAGGCCCAGGAGGTGTCCGACATTTTGACATCGCAATACGATGTTTGTTGTCTTTTGCAAAGTTCACACTAGAGGAATGCTCAGTTGATTTCCAAATATCGCACACCCACTCCAGAAGACAAAAACAAACCCCCAAATGCCTTTTCCTGTGTGCCGAGACCAGAATGAAGCTCTCTTCTTGAGCTGTGGCGCCAGAGCATAGTCCTAGTTCCATCAGTGAGTACCATGGAGAGACAGACATTTAGTGCAAATCTAAAGCTGTAACCAGACGTGGCTTTACGCGCCCAGAAAAATCTCAAGGAAAAGTACTGCAGGTAACAGCTGCAGCCGCAGGATCAAGACCGAGTAGAGAGAGTCAACCAGTTTTCAGGAAACTGGGAGAAAGCGATCTTCTTCCAGGAGATGGAGGAGGCACCAGGCTGGTCTAGCCCCTAGGGTTACTTACTTATCTAGAGAGTGTGGTATTCTTGGGAGTGTGTAGACTGAAGCACCAATGAAATGCGTCTGTGAAGCTTCCTGTTCACTAACTGGTTCATGTAGATAATCTGCATGCCTCCCTTTTGTAATAAACGTGATATCCAACAAAGGGGGAAAACCCAAACAAACACAGTCTCCCCAAATCTCAAGGGGTTTTTGTTGTTGTTGTTGTTTTTTTGTGTGTGTTTGTGTGTGTGTGTTGTGTGTGTACACCAAATAGCAAGAGTGTGGAGACCAGAGGTCAATACCAGGTTTCCTTGTCAGTTTCTTTCCACCTTATTTTTTGAGGCAGTCTCTCACCAAACCTAAAGTTCACTGGTAAGGCTGACTGGTCTGGCTATTGACGCCCACCCTCACCCTCACCTCCACCAGGGACCCGGCTGTCATCCGTCTCCATCTCCCCAGTACCAGGATTACAGCCAGGTACTTGGGGTGGGGGTTGTTTTGTTTTGTTTGCTTGGTTTTAATGTGGGTTCTGGCAGAGTCCTCTCTGAAGGAAAATGCTTATAGATTCGAGATACCTTTATTCAGATAAATACTAGCCAGACGCAAGCCAGAGCAGCGAGGCCAGGGAGAAGGGGCAGCAGCAGCAGCAGAAGAGGGGGTTCATGTGCTTGGGGTTCCTTAAGAGTCCCTTTTGTGTCATCCTGACCTCACCTTGGCATGGTCAGGCACACCTGTAGCCAGCCCTTAGGAGGTGTGGTTATGGTGTCTCCCTACACCTCTCCGCAGCCCTCATAAGATTTTAAGTAAGTTTATGACTTTGTGTTGGCCTACATTCGTAGCTGTCCTGGAGCATGTGTAGTGGGTTGGGCACACCAGCAGAGGAAATGGCTGGACAACTTTGAAATAAACTCTAGGCTGGTTTCTGTAACAAGAAGTTTCTTGGCCAGGCTAGGTCCCGCTGCCCTACTCTGCCACAAAAAAACACACAGATGCTATATTAGTCATGAATACTGTTAGCTGTTGGCTATGGTTTCTTATTTGCTGGCTCAGTCTTAATTATTCACCCATTTTCTAATAATCCATGCATTTCCTCGTGGTCTTATCTTACCAAAAAAGGTCCAGGGACCTCTTACTCCTCTAGCATCGGACATCTTGACTGTTCAGTGTCTCGGCAGTGAAAACAGAGAAGAGCGATTTCTTGTTTGTCCCTGCTTATATTCTGATTCTGCCCAGCTATGTCACTTCCTGCCTGGCCAACCAGCCAATCAGTGTTTTATTCATTAACCAATAAGAGAAACATATACACAGAAGGACCTCCCCCATCAGGTTTCCTTATTTGCGACTTACCTGCTACTACTCTGAGCCCCAACTCCCTCATGTATGACACAAGAATCAGAATGCCCCTTCTGAGGGCAGCTGTGAGAATTACATGGAATCAGGTATGCAGGCTTAGCAGTCCCCAGCCCCATTTTCTTGAGGCAGGGTCTCCTGTGCTTGAGGCTGGTCCTATACTGCTATGTAGCCATCCATGTCTGATCTCCCTCTACCACCCAAGTGCTAGCATTACATGCATGGACCACCACATCTGTCTGGCTCAGCAACTTTGGGTAAGCGTTACCTTCAGGGTCGTGAGATGGCTCCATGGACAAAGATCCTGCCGCACAGGTCTGCTGATAGAGTATGACCCCTGTAAAGGTGGAAAGAGAGAACCTGCTCCACAAACTTGTCCTCTAGCCTCCATACTTGTGCTGTAGCATACACCCCTTGCCACACACACACCATGCTCATATACCCAGTAATAATAAACAAGAAACAACATGTTACCCACTTGTCATGGCATCCTGTACCATATAGAAGGCTAGGTGGGTTAGAAAGTCCAGTCTTAGTGATTCATTCTTGAGGCTCAAAATAAAATTGGGGCTGGAGACATAGCTCAGTAGGTAGTGTTTACTGAAGCCCTGTGTTTGATCCCCAGTATTACATGCACCAGGCGTGGTGGTGCATGCCTGGACAGGTAGAAAGATCAGAAGATCAAGGTTATTCTTGGCTACATGACAAGACTGGGACCAGCCAGGGGTACATGAGATCCTGTCTCAAAAGTAAAATAAGTAAAATTGTTAGCATTCTGACTTTGAAGCAAACCTGGACAGTTTGGGCTCTGGAGGTCAAATGGTGTGAGGATAGGGTGGGCAGGAGGATAGGGTAGGTTAGGGTCAGGAGGTAGGGTGGGAAGGATGGGTTGGTGTTTTTGGCAATGTGGAAGTGAAAAGAGCTAGCCAGATCCCATTGATGTCAGTGGTTTGCTATGTATTGTATCTTTTCCTCTTCACTGTTCCCCACTTCATCAGCCTCAGATTCTGCTATTTTGCTATTTCAAAATAAATTCTTTTTCACCTCTAGGCAGATGACTTCCCTCTTCACAACCAAGAACCTTGACCAAGTTGTCTGTGTGCCCCAGTGGCCTCTCCTTTCCACACACCTGTGAGGAACTGTGAACTGGGGCGTGCCGAGTCTCAGACCACAGCCACTCCCACCATGGTTACAGGCAACCCCAGCAAGCAATTTTAGTTCATGCATGGGCCAGATGTGCCTGGTTATCCGTAACACAGTGAAGATCAGTGTACAGGTGTAAGCACACCTATGTCATCCCTTTGTGTCTTGTGGACCCCCCCCCCCGCCTCAGAGAACATGGGCAGACACTGTCTTTAAACTCTTTCAGTTTTCCTCTAAACTCGGGGCGATGTCCTCATTTCTGAGTCATCCGTGGGCTGCTGAGATGTCTGATTTGCATCATATCAGGTGTGTCAACTCAGCGCCTCCATTTCATACCCATGGAGGCTCAGGCAGGGGAGCCTCCCTGGACACACCCTGCATAGGAGCTCACATCTGAAGCCAGCTCTTCGGTGGTGCCAGTGGATTCAAAGAATGTTCTAGTCCCCTCCCTCAGAAGCACATGTGGAAAGACGGAGGGTGCTTGCTAGGATAGCTCACCCATGGCGGTGTCTACATCTCCTTGCATTTCTGTGATTTCTCTGCAGTGGTGGCAGATTGAAGGCTGTGACTTCTTGAGTGCAGTGTGTCCCTTTAGTCATCCTCTCACCCAGGTTCTGACTCCCCTCCTGCCTCTGGGCCTGTTCTTTCTGTTTCTAGGTTACCTCTTCCTTTTTACCTATATGTATGTCATACATTAATTAAAAAATTAAAACAAAATAGAAAGAAAAAGTGCTTAAGGCATAATTATGGTCTAAAGGAAAAATAGTTAAAGGAACATCTGACAAGTTGTTTTTCAATCACTTAGTAAATATTTAGTATATAATACACACCTCAAAAACAATTCTAGGCATATAGAAAACTGTAAAAAAAAATGCTAGAGAGAATTCCAGCATTTCTGTCCTCAGGTTCTGCAAATGTCAACATTTGTCATGTCTGGTTCATCGCCATCATGCATGTTTTTATGAACTGTAGAGAATAAATTATAGACACAACAACAGATTATGATTGCCATGTATACGGTTATATATGTAATCTGCTATTATTTATCTCTGTGTGCACACCATGGTGCACCTTTATATGTTCTTATTATGTGTTTTTTACTTACTTATATGCTGGGGGACATGTGCACTTCAGCACATGTATGGAGGCAGAGAAAAACTTTCAGGGGTCATGAACCTCCACCATGCAGGCCCCAGAACTGAACCCAGGCTGTGATCCTTGGTGGCAGGTGCCTTTATCCACATAGCCAGCTCACTGGCTCCAGACTTAATTCTTACTCCCCCAAATACTTTAATTCATATTTCCTCAAAAGTGCATTTTAAAAAATTTAGTACAATGTCCAAATTGAGAAAACCAGCACCGTTGAAGTACGGTTGCTTAAGCCATAAACTTTAGTTCGGTGTTTACTAATGACCCTGATACAATTCTAGCAAGAAGACAAAAAGGTTTTGTTGTTGTTATTTGTTTTTGTTGTTCCTTTTCTGGTTCAGAATCTAATCTAGGGCCCAGAGCCACTTAATGCTCCCCATCCATTCCGTGCCCCGTCTTCCTTATTGGGCTCCTGACGACAGCTCATGATCCCAGTGTGCCCCAGGCTGTCCCTCAGCCCACACCTCTCCTTTCCTCTTGAGCTTCATGTAAGGTCTGCGTCAGGACCTCTCATTTCACGTCCCTAATTCCCCCACCCCCTTGCTTCAGGCATTATCATCTCCTTGGACCACAGCCACTATCCTCTCTCTGTTGCTAGTGCCCGTCCCTCTGAGTCATTCTCCATCATCAGGCAGAATGAGTTTCCTGGGGTGTAGAACTCGCAGTGAAGAACAGAGTAGGTGAGATGAATGTTTGCACAGAGCGGCTCCCGTGGGTTCTTAGATCCCAGCAGTCCCTTCTTCATGACAGGCCCCGTCCATTGCCCCACAGTTCAGCATGCCCTTGTTTATAGTTTCCACCTCAGTGTTTCTTCTCTTTGGGGTTTTCCCTGCACGGACTGTGTCCCTGCCACAATCACTAACCTCTCTTGGTGCTACTTTGTGCCTTTACCTCACCCTTCATATTACCCACCATGGATGGTATTTCGTGAACCCTGGGACATGGTTCAGATGTCCTCCCTCTAGGTGTTCCCCTAGAGCCCTGAACCCCCTCCATCCTGCTGTGGCCCTCTTCGCACTCTAAAAGCAATTGTTCACTTGGTGCCTTCTGCTTGAGCCGTGACCTCTCTCAGGCCAGTCTTGCCCATTCCTCGTTGGGAACCAGCTGACGCGTTGCGGCCCCACAAATATTTGCTGAAGAAGTAGTAGGTGAGAGAGCAGCAGTGAGTGAAAGCAGGACTTTGGTAGAACTGGGGGTTTTGTTGATCTGGAAAAAGTTGCCAAGAATCTGGTGACTCAGAGACTTAGGTTACGAAGTTTAGAGTCCAGCTCTCACAGGCTTTCCAGACCCAAGAACAACACCAGGAAGACCATAAAAGAAAAATTAAAGGCAGGACATCATCAGATAGCAAAGGTGCCTGTGACCTAGAAGGGCTAGGGCTCCACAGGAACAGGTTTTCACAGCCTAGGTGACTCAGATAGGGTTGGGTTCCCAGGCTTAGGAAGGAGTCATGCCAGATTAAAAAAATAAATAAATAAAAAAATAAAGCCAGGCTTCTGCCCAGGTGGCCAAACACACGGCCGGCCGAAATCCTCCATTAACTTGGCAGCCAGTCCACCCTCTCGTTTCCTAGGGAACCAAGGGCCACACAATCTACAGTGCAACTTGGCACACAGCCTGGGACATTTTATGAGGGCCAGATGGCTGGACTCCGCACGTTGTCAGTGTTGCGGGGAAGGCAGCTAAGCGTCTTGGGGCAGGACTCAGCGCTAGTGCTGGGACAGCCTGAGGAAGGTTGGGATCTCATGCGGGCTACACAGGCAGGATGGGCAGGCGTGGGACTGGGAGAGCATAAGCCACAGCCTGGTGCCAAGTCCAGCACCAGGGGTCACTGACTCTAAAAGTCACGATAAGGCATGAATTGGAAAGAGGCCAGAGTTGGCGGGATGGCTCAGCTGTAAGGAGCATGTACTGTTCTTGCAGAAGACCCAAGTTTAATTCCCAGCACCCACACCAGGCAGCTCCCGGCACCCTTAACTCCAGCACCAGGCAATCAATCCCAGCTTCCTCTGCTCGCCTCAGTACCACTCAAGAGTTCAAATGCCCACATCCCCACATGATGATGATGATGATGATGATGATGATAGAGAGAGAGAGAGAGAGAGAGAGAGAGAGAGAGAGAGCTTGAAGAGTGGAGAGAGGAGGGGGATACTCCACAGTGGGAATCTGGATTAAGGGTATTATATTAAGATTTAGAGGGCTGGAGAGATGGCTCAGCCATTAAAGGCTAGGCTCACAACCAAAAATACAAGATTTGGAACCTGGCGCTTTCTCTATTATATCCATACCGCATAACACACTGTCCAAGACGAGGTTTGCAGAAATCAGACCAAGGTTCAGACACCCAAAAGGATACTGGAAGGACTAGTGTGATCATAGAAAAATGAAACGAATGCTCTCTGCTCTGGGAGATGAAGGTAATTACAGTAGGAGAAAATGCCATACATTTTCTTCAGTTTGCTTGCCAGGATTTATACCTCTGGTGGTTAAAAAATCATAAAGAATAATATTTAGGGGCTGTGATTGCAGCTCGGTTGGGGAAGTGTTTGCTGGAAACCCTGGGTTCAATCCCTAGCGCAGTCTAAAACTCAGCATGGTGGGACAGCCTTGTAATCCTAGCTTGAGGAAGGGAGATCAGAAGTTCAAGGCCATCCTCAGCTACATAGCGAGTTCAAGGCCAGCCCAGGGTACATGAGACCCTGACTTCAAAAACCAAAACCAAAACCCTAAACTATTTCAGTACTAAATAAAAGGTAATCTTTCCCAGTGGCATTACAGTTTCTTGGATACCCTAACTCAGAGGGAGCTGGTTGGGACACCCCACTGCTATAAAGCTCCGGGCTGAAGAGAGGGCTGCACTGGGAAGCTGAGGGACCAGCAAGAAGTCTCTAGAGCTGAGTTTCCTGAGAAGTCAGGAAATGACTAAGACAGAACTCATGTTTTCTGTCTTGATCTTACTCAGTAGATTCGTAGTTTAAAGTAATTCAGAGCATGCATACTGGCAGTGAGAACTAGGCTGTTATGTAACGGGGAAGGGAAACCATTCGTCACACGTGGTTGTAGATGGGCACAGACGGCTCAGTGTGATGGATTTTGTTTACTGACGGTAGCAAGAATTGGGGAGGAGGAGCATCTGGGTAGCGACTTCAGGGACTGTCAGCCAAGTGGAAAGCCCTTGATGACTTTACTGGCAGGACCCTAGGCTGGAGGTCTGGGCAGCCTACTCCAGATGCCAGCAATAAGAAACCTGAGACTCTAAGATTCCTATAGTTCAGGCACAGAGCCTCTAACGCAGGTGGGGGGCTGGTGCCAACTTCATGCCCATGGAGATAAATTAGAGAAAGGAACAGTCAGGCAGGGTGGCACAAACCTTTAATCCCATCCCATGGAAGGCTGAGGCAGGCAGATCTCTGTGAGTTCAGGCTAGCCAGGGCTACATAGTAAACTTTGTCTCAAAGGAGAGAGAGAAGTGGTTGGGGCATGGGGAGGTATAGGGGGTGCAGACAGCATACTAGGTTGGAGGCGGGCATGTAGTAGTGGAAGGAGCCATCCCAGCATGCCCAGGGGTCCTTTTTTCTATAGTGTCATAAATGACTGTACCAAAAAAAAAAAAAAAAAAAAAAAAAAAAGCCGGGCGGTGGTGGCGCACGCCTTTAATCCCAGCACTCGGGAGGCAGAGGCAGGCAGATCTCTGTGAGTTTGAGACCAGCCTGGTCTACAAGAGCTAGTTCCAGGACAGCCTCCAAAGCCACAGAGAAACCCTATCTCGAAAAACAAAAACAAAAACAACAAAATGACTGTGTCTTAACGTATTTAAAGTACCTGTCTTTAGTTAGTGTTTCTATTGCTGTAAAGAGACACCATGACCATGGCAAATTTTATAAAACAAATATTTAATTGGGGATAGCTTAGTTTCAGAGGTTTAGCTCATTATCGTTGTGGTGAGAAGCATGGCAGCCTACAGGCACACATGGTGCTGGAGGAGCTAAGAGTTCTACATCTTTATCTACAAGCAACAGGAAGTGAACTGTGTCCCACAATGGGTAGATCTTAAGCCTATGAGACCTCAAAGCCCCCACAGCGACACACTTCCTCCAACAAAGCCACACCATCTAATAGTGTCACTCCCTATAGGCCAAACATTCAAATACATGAGTGTATGGGGCCATACCTTTTCAAACCACCTCAGGCTGGCCTACAGTGCAGGGGTTTAGTCCATTGTCATCATGGTGGGAAACATGGCGGCACACAGGCAGACTTGGCGATAGAGAGGTAGCTGAGGGTTCTACATCCAGATCCAAAGGCAGCACGAAGAGGCTGTGAGCCACCAGCCTGTCTGAGACTTCAAAGCCTGCCCCCAGTGACACACTTCATCTAGCAAGGCCATATCTCCTAGTAGTGCCACTCCCTGTGAGCCTGTAGGGTCCATTTTATTCCAAACCACCAGAGTAGCCATCATCATCACCGTCAGCTGTTATCATCACCTCCCAATTACTATGTATTGATCACTTTCAGTCCTGTTCAGTCACATTAATTAGTTCTCACAAAACACTGTAAGGGAACCAGGTGTCAGAGGTGCTCAGTGACTTGCCAAAGGTCACATGACCAGGTATGGTAGAGCTAGACTTTGGATCCTCTCCTGCATTAGAGGCAGACTGTAGAAAGATATTCAGTTTTTGTGTGGCAATGGGCAACTCTATGACTTTTTTTTTTTTCCAAAATGGGGAGGTGGAGGTAAGAAACCTACCCATAAGGAGGAAGTGAGGATGGATTGGGACACTATAGGATGAACTGATGTCAGGAGAGGTGTTGTCTGATTTAGCAAATGTAATTCCAGATTCCAGGTCAAATTTGACTTTCACATGAGTAAATGATAGGGCCGATGAGATAGATGGCTCAGCAGGTAAGGGTGCTTTCCGCCAAGTCTGATGACCTGAGTCCAAACCCCAGACCACGGGGTGGAAGGAGAGAACCTCAGACTTCCACATGGACACCCTGGCATGTACCCACGCTCAACAAAATACATAGATAACTGTAAAATGTTTTTAAATCCCAATAGTCAGTGACTAACCTTTTAGAATAAAAAGTCCTGTACTACTTACCGATCTCCAACCCCATCTTGTATTATTTGGGACATGTTGACATTAACTGCTATTCATTGCTTAGCTGAAATTGAAATTAATTTGACTGTGTACCCTGTGCTTCATCTGTCATCCTACTGAAGCTCCTCTGCTTGGTACCCAGGGACTACACCTGGCTCAGCTGCAGAGTTCTCTGTTCTCAGGAAGTCTATCTGTTGCCTCCCTGTCCACCCGGCCTCCAGCCTTCAGCTCCTAGAGGCCTGAATACCCTGTCCTCTTGTTTCCTCCCTGGCCCTTCCTCCTTCATGCCTTAAGCTCCAGTTTTCTGTCTTCATTGTGTGTTCCTTCCCAGCAGACAGGCAGCTCACAGAGCCCCCAAATCACGTCAGTCATACACATTGGGACCATTTGCTTATTTTCATACCAGCCCATCTGCCCTCTTAACTAGCTTCTAGAATTTTCCAGCAGAAATTGTGGGTTGCAGCTGTATGAGTGGGTGAAGAAATTGAAAGAGTGTCTTGTACCTGGGGAGCCACCTCCATCTTTGTCTGGGTCTGCCTGAAGCCTGTGGTTAGCGTAGCTCCTCACCCTGTCCATGCCCATGTCCCCCCAGGTCCTCGGCCACCCCCCAGACTCTCATTCTCTCAGCCCCATCTGCCCTGGCACCTCTCCGCTTGGCTCTTCAGTCCTGTCTAGCCAGCCTCTTGACACTCCCAGGTCCTTGCCTCTACCCCCATTCCTCATCTGTCCAGCCATGCCCCAAGCCTTCACCAGTCCCCAGGCCAGCCCTCAAAGGCCCTAGTTTCCCAAGTCCCAGACTATTTCACTTCTCTTTTCCACACATGGGTAGCTTGGGCTCAAGGTTGTTTTTCTGAGAACGCAAAGGGCGGCACCTTCCTTCAACTATAATAAGGAGAGTTGGAACACTGTCAACTGGAAGGATGACAGTGTCCACCTCAGTGTACACCCTCACACCTCATCTGAAGAGGAAACAAGTGCTGAACATCAGAACTCATCCTGCCACCAGGGTGAGTCCCTGGGGAACACACTGACCTCTGATAGTCTTTCCTTTCGCCCCTTTCCTTGACCAAGGGTGTGCCTTTGGTGACTCTAGGGCTGTCCTCCCACTGCCCACAAGCTCACCCCATTTCCAAACCTGTGGGCCTAGAGTCTTAGAGAGCTTGCAAGAACAGAAATGGTCCCCACCAGGAAGTTTTCACTGTGTGGGGCTGGTGGAGAGGGTGTGTGTGACAGGATTTGCATGTCTGTCACCTTTCTGGGTGATACTGAGGCCTCTGGCCTAAGGACATCACCCTCACAGCTGCTTTGATGAAGGTTTTGGGTCAGTAAGGAGTTGGGGTTTAAGAAACACTTGCTGTCAGTTGTCACGAAGCAGAAAGAGGAGGACTCCCAGGGCAAGGAGCCACTTTCTGCATTTCCACTTGTAATACTGGCAGCTTGCCAGCAGAAAAGAATTTGGTTATTTAAGACAGTTGAGTAATGGGGGTGTCTTTTCCCGGCCACAAAGGTGGCAGCCAGAATTCAAGATGCTCAACTAAATTTGAATTTCTTCTATGGAAGGGGCCAACAAGATGGCTCTGGGCATCTGACACCAAGTCTGGTAATCTGATTTTGAACTATGTACAGTATGAAGCACAGGCTGTTCTTGAACTTGCTCACCCAAACTGGCCTTGAACTTGTGATTCCTGCCTCAGTTTCTCACAGGCTCACATTAAAGGTATGTGCCACCACACCTGGAATCCTCCTTGTTGGTATCCTGGCTGCCTGGCTGGGAAATGCAGACTTTACCATGAGCTGCTGTTAAGGGGGCTGGAAGTTCAAGTCTGTGTCTCCATGTGTTTATTTTTTGACGTGAAATGAGAAGAACAGACAGTGGCTGATCTTTCAGTATGTAATTTTGTCTGGCCGGGTCCTATGGGAGCTTAGTCCCCTAAATGTTGGGACCTTTGGTGGGTGACAACTCTTAGTTGAATCTTCCAGGAATCATGCCCTTGATAGAGGTCATCTCTTTTCTCCAGGACATCCCATGTCTGGCCACCAGGTGGGTACAGGCCTCTTTCCCTTCCATTTGGAGGAGCTTTAGGGTCCTTTCCAGCTTTGAATTCCTGTGGGGGCCAGCTGAGGCTCTCCTGCCCCCATTAGCCCCACCTACTTCCTTCTATCAGGACAGTAACTAACATTCCCAGACAGCCTGTCTTGATCTCAGAGTCTGGCTCCTTTGGGAAATTCAGGCCTATATTTGTCCCTAAATCTGGGTACAAATTGTAGTAGACAGTCATTACCTCAGGAGTTCAAGGAGGGTGATGAGGCCTGACAGTGAGGGGGCTGACTTCTTATCCCCATTGTCTCTTCCCTAGCTCCCTGCTCTGTAATCCTGAGGCCACATGTGGCTCCAGCCTCTCTGTTCAGTACCCTTCCCGCCACACAGCCTGCGTTATTGGAGCTAAGCTCTTTGTCATGATCTTTCGGCAGCCCCTAAAAAGCCACTTGGGTAGATGTCCTCAAGAAGAGATTATATGGGGTGTGGTAGCAGGCAGGAAGCAGAGCTCTGTGAGTTCAAAGCCACCCTGGTCTACATAGTGAGTTCCAAGATAGCCAGAGCTGCTGAGTAAGACCCTGTTTCAATAAACAAAAAAATCCATCCCCCTCCCCCAAAAAACCCCAGGGCCAGTAAGATGTCTCAGCAGGTGAAAGCCAGCCTGGCAACCTAAGTTTAATGCCTAGAACCCCAAAAGTTGGAAGGAAAGCCAGGTCCACAAAATTGCCCTCTGACCTCCAGGCAGGAAGTGACATAGCAGGGAGATTCATATATAAGCAAGGACAAGAAGGAAGTCATTCCTTTTTCTCTCTTCCTCCTGGTCTCTGCTCTGGAGTCGCCCTGTGATCCACAAGTAAGAGAGGGCGTCCTCGATAAGTCTTATAAAATATATAGATTTATGATAATTAAGACTGAGCTAACAGATGAGAATCCTAGTCATTGGCCAAGCAGCATTTGTACCTAATATAAGTCTCTGTGTGTTACTTGGGACCTTAACGTGGCAGAGGGCAAAACTTGGGCAGCCTGGCAGAAAGCACCCAGTGGAAGCAGGGCTTGGGTGGCTTTGCCGAAAGACTTCTTGTTACAAAACCGAAACATGATTACTATATAATGAGCTTAAGGGCCTGGGCTTGATCTCCAGAGTACATGTGTCTTAGTCACTATTCTGTTGCTGTGAAGAGACACCATGACCATAGCATTTAACTGGGTGCTGGCTTACAGTTTCAGAGGTCAGTCCATTGTCATCATGGAGGTGGCATACAGGCAGACAGGGTGCTGGAGACTGAGCCTGGCATGGGCATTTGAAACCTCAAAGACCCCCCCACCCCAGTGCCACACTTCTCCAACAAGGTCATACCTCCTAATCCTTCTAATCTTTTCAAACAGTTCCATTCTCTTGTGACTGAGCATTCAAATATATGAGATTATGGGGCCATTATTGCTCAGACCACCACAACATGTTAAAATCTGAGTGTGGTGGCATGTTGTCACTTGTAACTTCAGAGCCGGAAAGGGCTCACCAGTCAGTCTGCCAAGCCTACTTGGTGAGTTCCAAGCCACCAAGGAACCCTATCTCAAACAATAAGGAGGCTGGTGTCCTGAGACATGATACCCAGTGTTGACTTCTGGCCTACACAAACACATACCTGTGTATGTGCAATCTGATTTTGTACCTGTGTGAATACACACACACACACACACACACACACACACACACACACACACACACACCCCTACCAAAGAAGGAAGGCAGGAAGGAAGCCAGAAACAGAAATAAAATCAAATCACATCATTCTAGCTGCCCAGGCAACATACAGACCTTCGGCAAGTGTTGAGTGGGTTCCTGGAAGGTTGGCCAAGCGTTTCTGTTCAGAGGTTCTTACAACATGGCGATACAATCTCAAGATTGGAAATATTCCCACCATAATTTGGTAAGGTATTTACTAGTAGTGACTCCTGACTTTAAATAATTTATTATTACTTTTTGTACATTTGTGTTTTGCCTGCAGATCTGTCCATGTGTGGATGCCAGATCCCCTAGAACTGGTTATAGAGAGTTATAGTGAGCTGTCATGTGGGTGCTGGGAACGGAACCCAGGTCCTCTGGAAAAGTAGCCAGTGCTCTTACCCAATGAGCCATCTCTTCAGATCCAGCTCCAGGTCTTTTTTTTTTTTTTTTTTTTTTTTTTTTTTTTTTTTTTTTTTTTTTTTTGAGACAGGGTTTCACTGTGGCTTTGGAGCTTATCCTGGCACTTGCTCTGTAGACCAGGCTGGCCTCGAACTCACAGAGATCCGCCTGCCTCTGCCTCCAGAGTGCCAGCTCCAGGTCTTACAGAATGTAAAAAATGATGGTCTGTGTAGAAAACATGAGAGATTATTCCAGATGTTCCTGACCCACTACTATTGGGAAGAATTTTGCCTTCCTCTCCATGGATGGGCACTGTACCCCAGCACCCTCCTCTCTACAGCTGGGTACCCCTGCTATACCTCCTTCTACCATCACCACCTCCTTCTCCCCCTCCTGGTGTGTACAAGTATACATCTGGGTGTGGTCACTCGTGCAGGTACAGGCAGAGGCCAGAGGTCAGTGTCTGAAGTGTCCACCATCCCCACTTCAGTTTTGAGACAAAGTCTCTCATTGAACATGAAGCTCACCACTTTAGTGGGACTGGCTGGCCAGGGAGCTCTCAGCATCTGCTTTTCTCCGTCCTAGCACTGGGGCTAGCGATGTGCACAGACACGCCCAGCTGTCATGTGGATGCTGAGAATCCACACTCAGGCCCTCATGCTTGCATGGCAAACACTCTGCCCTCTGCTGAGCCATCTCCTCAGTCCTCTTTCTCCTGTTCTTCCTACTCTGCCTGCTCCTCTCCATCCTCCTCTTCAGGCAGGTTCTCACTGTGTAGCCTAGGGTTGTCTGGAACTTGCTATCTAGTTTCTCCTGGCTTTGAACTCACTACCCTCCGCTTCAGCCTTCCGAGTACTAGAATTTCAGGTGTGAACCACTATACCTGGCCTAACCACCTCTCTGTAAAACCTCCTCAAGGCCTGTGTCCTTATGTTCCCCGATGCCTGATACACTGGAGGTACTTTATAAATGTTTATTGAGCAAAGACGAAAATGATATGTTTGTTTCAGAAGTAATCTAGCCTGAGGAAGGTAGGGAGTTTCATTTAAATTGGGACAAAACTACATTCTTCCAGACTCTTTCATAGTGATAAAAATGAAGCAAAAAAGCAGAGATCTGTGCTAATGGCAGTACACAAAACAAGACTGATTAGACAAGAAGAAAAGAATGTTCCCTGTGAATCTAGGTTCATTTAATTCTCAGCTTTCCCCTGCTAGAAACCAGAACTTTCTGTATCTACTTGCACAATGAGGACACCTCAGGGGAAGGGCACAATGACCCTTGTTGTTATACTGCGAGATTGACTTCATCTCCCAGGTCTTATTTTGTCTGAGTCTTCTTTTTAAAAAGATTTATGTTATTATTTGTAATTATGTGCATTTCTTTATGTCTGTTTAAGGGTAGGTGCACGTGAGTGCAGGTGTTCACAGAGGTCAGAGGTGTAGTTGTGGGTGGCTATTAGCAACTCCACACGGGTGCTGGGTACTGAACCTGAGTCCTTTAGAACAGTACATGGTCTTACTGATGAACCATCTCTCCAGCTCCATTTTAAATTCTCTCTCTCTCTCTCTCTCTCTCTCTCTCTCTCTCTCTCTGTGTGTGTGTGTGTGTGTGTGTGTGTGTGTGTGTGTGTGTGTGTCTGTGTCTGTGTCTGTGTGTGTGTATGTGTGTATTTAGTAAGTACATGCCAAGGCTCACAAGCCAAAGGACAACCTATGAGAACTAGTTCTCTCTCTCTCCACCATGTAATTCCTAGGCTCGAATTCATGTGTCATACTTGGTGGTGAACACCTGTACCCACTGAATACCTGTACCCACTGAGCCATCTTGAAGGCCCTTAATGGTTAGTTTTGATTGTTGACCTGATACAACCTATAATCACCTGGCAAGAGCATTTCAGTGAGAGATTGTCTATACCAGGCTGGCCTGTGGACAGGTCTATTGGGGGACTGTCTTGATGGCATTAATCCATGTGGGAAGACACAGCCCACTGTGGGCAGCACCATTCCCTGTGTTTGGCACCTGGGCTGTATGAGAGTTGAAAAGTAAGTGCAGTAGAAAGCAAGCATGCATTCATGACATAACCAGCTGTTTGACTTCCCCAGAATGATGACTGTAACTTGGAACTGCAAGCTGAAGTCAACCTTTTCTCCCCCAAGTGGCTTTTTGTCATGGTGTTTTTAATCACAGCAACAGAAATAAAACAAGGACAATAGGCAAAACCTGATGCTTAAAATTCTCAGCACCTTGCAGCTTTGTGCACAGCCAGAAGGAAATCTGTATGGTCAGATGCCAGACAGCTACATAAAGATACCTAGCAAAGCCGGGCATTGGTGGCACACGCCTTTAATCCCAGCACTCGGGAGGCAGAGGCAGGCGATCTCTGTGAGTTTGAGGCCAGCCAGGTCTCCAGAGCGAGTTCCAGGACAGGCTCCAAAGCTACACAGAGAAACCTTGTCTCAAAAAACCAAAACCAAAACCAACAAACAAAAAGATACCTAGCAAAACTGTATTTTTACGTTTACCAGGTAAAATGTTCTACATAGTACCTTTCAGCATGTCTAAGCATGAAAGTGACTTTAGATTAGCAGTTAACAACCTGTGGGTTAAGACCCCTTTGGGGGTCCAATGACCTATTCACTGGGGTCACCTAAGACCATCAGAGACCACTGATGTTTACATTATGATTCATAACAGTAGCAAAATTACGGTGGTGAAGTAGCAACGAAAATAATGTTATGTCTGGGGGGGGGGTCACCACAACATGGGAACTGTGTTAAAGGACACAGCATTAGAAGGCTGCAAGCCACTGCTCTGGTTGTTAATATACGCTTTCCAGCTGGGGCTGGTGGCGCAGGCCTGTAATCCCAGCCAGGTGGGAGCTCAGGAGAATTGCAAGTTTAAGGGCCGCCTGGGTAACTCAGTGAGAACTGTCTCAACGTAAAAAGCATTTGCCTCCCTGCACCTAGGCCCTGGGTTCAATGCCTAGTTATACAAAATAAAGGTGCTTACGTACATTGCCCATGAAATACATTTCTTTTTCTTTTTTTTTCTTGAATCTTTCTGTTCTCTTTCCTCCCAAGAAATGATTGTTTCATCATTAGTTCTTAGAGTTTCTATTGTTGCAATAAGACACCATGACCAAGAGCAAGTTGTGGAGGAAAGGGTTTATTTGGCTTACATTTCAGCATTGCTGTTCATCACTGAAGAAGTCAAAGGACAGGAACTCAAACAGGGCAGGATCCCGGAAGCAGGAGCTGATGCAGAGGCCATGGAGGGGAGCTGCTTACTGGTTTGCTTCCCAGGGCTTGCTCAGTCTACCTTCTTATAAAACTCAGGACCAGCAGCCCAGGGATGGCACCACCCACCATGGGCTGGGCCCTTCCCCACTAATCACTAAATGAGAAAATGCCTTACAGCTGGATCTCATGGAGGCATTTCCTCAGCTGAGGAGCCTTCCTCTGATGACTCTAGTATTTGTTAAGTTGACACGGAAAACCAGCCAGTGTAATCACCATATCTTCAGTGTGTGGAGAATGTTTCTGGGATGGAGCCTAGGGCCTTGCACATGCTAGACAGATGAACTCCAACTCCAAACACAGTATCTTCATTTTAGCTCAGGATAGCCTGGAACTCATGTAGTCAAGGGTGAGCTTGCATTTCTGATTCTCTTGCCTCTACCTCCCAAGCACTGAGATTACAGGTGTGTGCTACTATGTCTGGTTTACATGGAATGAGGGGGGGATTAAACCGAGGGCTTTGTGAATACTAAGCACTCTTCCAACTGAGCTACGTCTCCAGCCTTAGGATGCTGAGGTGGTTCCACTTTGCAGTCTCAAAGTCAGACTGATGTCAGTCACCAGGACTGCGATGCAAACTCTGGTCTAACACACCAAGCCTGTGCACTAGATACCGGAGCATCCTGGCTGCTTTCCGTGACTGGGAAGAGACTCAGGAAGCAGTGGCCTTTGCTCCGTCACTAAGAATGAAGCCTTGCTTTATCCACTTAAGATTTTCTCCTGTGTTTGGCCTGTTCGATATGAGCTGCTTGGCTGTGTCCTTCCAGCCCTAGGGTCATTGGTGCTTAGTGCGGGAGATTATACTGTTCTCTTGTTCATCTCATTCATTCCTTCTCCTCCGGTCCTCTCTGCCTTTGCCCTTCCCTCTCCCTGTCTCCTTCCCTTCCTCTCTTTCCTGTATTTTTCAAAGAATCGTTGGTTTTCATCACAAGTCAGTTTCTTCTATCTCTGCTTAGCTGGCTCTCGAACTTCTTGCCATTCCCTCCCCACTTCTACGACACAGGCAGCCACCACATTTCTTTCAGATCCCCATGTGGGCAGCACTCCCAAAATGCTTTGCTAAGGTGAATCCGTGATGGAGGCACAGAACTTTCCAGAAAAGGATCCGGCTCCTCAGAAATCTTCTGTTACTAATTAGTAATTATTCTATCACAGTATCCTTACATTCCAGTGATCGAGGCACTGAGTGAAGGGGAGGCATGTGGCATTTTTGTCCGTGAGGTGGAAGAGTTCTGTCGATGCCTCCTTTCCCACCACAGTGGGTGTGACAGAGCATCAGGAAGGTTGGCTTCAACGATCCCTCAGACCGCTTTCCCCTCCTTCTAGCCACACGTGGGTGTGACAAGGTTCCTTTTCTAGAATCATCTAGCCTTCCAGTCATTTTTACTCTGGGAATTTCCAGAGGCTTGATGGCTTATCAACTCAGGACAGCACACTCCTCAAATACTGGTCAGGTTTGGGCTCACACATCAGGCTTTGGCTGTCCAAACTCCTTAAGGAACTTCTCAAAGACTGGGTGTGAAGTGCTCCTTCTACCTGCCAAGCAGCTATGGCTTCCCACTTAAAAGTCAAGGGAACTCTGAGAATTCTCGTGTGGTCCCTAACTCAGTAGTACCAGTTCACTGTGATTCACGCAAAGTGTCTGCTGAATGTGACTGAGGAGCAAAGAGATGGCTCGGTGGTTAAGGGCACTTGGTGTTATTGTAGAGGACCCAGGTTTAGGTCCTAATACCAACATGAAGCCTCACAAGCCCCAGTTTTATGGGATCGAGGGGATCTGACTGCAACCAGATACTCACATAATGCACATACATGCATGCAGGAAAACCATTTATACACTTATTGAAATAAATAAGTCTTAAAAAATTAATGTGGAGATGGGTGGTGGTGGTGCATTCGAAGATCACGAGAGCTATAGAGGGCTTCCCTGTGACTCTTCCTGTGAGTTCTGATCAGTGCTGCTTACATATGAGGAAACATCCAAAGTCTGCAAAAGAGGAAGGGCCAGCTCCAGAGCTGGGAACTGGAACTGGTATGGTTTTTGCTTTCGTCTGCCAGAGAGGAAGTGTGGGCCACAGAGTAGGGGCCTTATAATGGCATTGTGTCAGGGCTGGGGCTGTAGTGGCTCTGTATGGAGTCTATTCTGAACCTGCTCAGAAGTTAAGAGCACTGACTGCTCTTTAAGAGTTTTAATTCCTAGGCGGGGCATTGGTGGTGCACGCCTTTAGTCCCAGCACTCGGAAGGCAGAGGCAGGCGGATCTCTGGGAGTTTGAGGCCAGCCTGGTCTCCAAAGCGAGTGCCAGGATAGGCTTCAAAGCTACACAGAGAAACCCTGTCTCGAAAAAACAAACAAACAAATAAACAAACAAACAAACCCACTCTTTTGAGTTTTGATTCCTAGCAACTGCATGACAGCTGACAACCTTAACTCCAGTTTCTGGGGGGTCCACCACCCTCTTCTGGCCTTTGCAGGCACAAGGCACCAACATAACGCACAGACATACATGTAGGTAAACCACCCATACACATAAAATAATAGTTTTTAAAGAAAAATAATAAATAAAGTTTAAAAACAAGTCTTGGAGGATTCAAATTACTTTTAAGTAATTTATCTGCATCTCAGAACAAAGTATAAAAATGATAAAAGAAACATCGAATCCTAACATTCAATAATGTGAAAGCCACAATGTCTAGCCTCCAAACAAAAGTTATTACCAGGCAAAGAAACACACACACACACACACACACACACACACACACACACACACACAAGAAAATACGACTCATCTTGAAAAGAAAAATAAATCAGTAGAATAAGACCCAGAATTTAAAAAGTAAATATATAGAAAATATATTTCATATGCTCAAAAATGCAGGAAGAATGAACTTGATAAATATAGACACTAAAGATTTAAAAATAAGACCCAGATTAAATTGCAAGCACAGTATCAGATCTAAAAGATTATGTGCCATATATCTCAGAGGCAGAAGCTTGCCTGAAAAAATTATGTAGGGATAGCAAAATTAGTTAGAGGTCTCTATCCAGCAGGGCCGAGGACAATCCAGTTGGTCAGGTAACATGAGAAACACCAGGAAAGCACCATTCGATCTTCCTGCCGAAGGAATTCGTTAGGGCTTTAAGGAGGGACTGGCATTTGAGTTTTCCTTTTGGAGACTTCAGCCAACGGAGAGGTGAGGAGATGAGCATTGGATGGAGCTAGACGCACCTGCTTAGGCCAACTTAATTGGCGGGTCAAGAGATTCCTGTCTGGGGAGAGCGGGAAAGTAGGTTGAAAAAATAATGATAAAATGAGTCACTATTTAAAAAGGTTTGTTTATTATTTTTGTGTGTATGTATGCTTGCCTGCCTGAATTTATGTGTGCTGCATTATGCAGGAGTCCAAGAAGGCCAGATGGGGGTGTCAGATCCAGTGGGACTGGAGTTACAGGTGACTGTGAGCTGCCATGTGGGTGCTGGCTTCTGAACTGGTGTTCGCTGAAGGAGCTGCTGACTAAGTAGCAGCTTATTTGTTGGATGTTTATAATTTGTTATTGTTAACTCTGTTGGAGGAGTGCTGAAATGTTGTGAGTGGAGCAGAGGAGGAGGGTAATGAAGTGTCTGGGGTGGGGGAGTTGCCTCTCACTGACTTGTTGGTGAGGCTATAACGTGGGGTTCAGGGTGGCATAGTGACGCACGCCTTTAATCCCAACACTTGGGAGGCAGAGGCAGGCAGATCTGTGTGAGTTTGAGGGAAGCCTGGTCTGCATAGTTAAGTTCCAGGATATCCAGGGCTATGTAGAGAAAGCCCATCTCAGACAAACAAACAAACAAACAAACCAACCCACAGCAAACCCCAAATAAAAAAAGACACAAGCCAAAAAGAGGAGCTCAGTTCTTGGTTTGGGAGCTACAAGAGTGTGGGCAGGAGTCTTGGGCATAGGAGAGGGTGTTGACAGGGAGCATTGTTTTAAAGAATAGAATTCACAAAGCCTGTTCAAGACCATGAGCATTTGACTGGGATGAGTGCTGTGGGGCAGGGGTGGTGGTGAGGCCTGCAGGGAAGTGTCACACTAACTTAAGGGAAAGCCAAGGAATCTGTATAAGTGGTCTGCTAGAAAGTTAAGTAAAAATGCTGAGTGTGCAGAAAAAGGAGGAAAGCAAGCAATCAAAAAAGACAGAAGTCTCATACACAACTAAAAGAAGAGTGAGGGCTGAAACAGGGATTTACAGGTGAGGGACACCATGTTGCCATAGCTTATTAAGAAGAGTTCTGTAAAGGAACAGAACCAATGCACTATATAAAATATGTCTTAGGATTTACTGTCGCTGTGAAGAGACACCAGGACCATAGCAACTCGTATAAAGAAGACATTTAATTACAGTTTCAGAGGTTTAGTCCATTATCATCATGACGGGAAGCATGGCAGTGTGCAGGCAGATGTGGTGCTGGAGCTGAGAGTCCTATATTGACTTAGAGGCAACAGGAAGTTGACTGACTGTTACACTGAGTGAAGTTTGAGAAAAAGACCTCCAAGCCCAACCCCACAGTGACACACTTCCGGAACAGAAGGTGTGGGCCAGATTAAAGGTGTGCCCTCCAGCCTCAAGGTCTGGATTAAAGGCTTGTGTCTTGCAGCCTCCTTCAACAAGACCGCACTTCCTCCAACAAGGCCACACCTCCTAATAGTGCCAGTCCCTATGAGCTTATGGGGGCCAAATACATTCAAACGACTGTATATATACAATGCATATAATATTTACAGGGACTTATCAGATTGGCTTGCTCAATTGGGAGCTGGGTGTCCATGCTGGAGGGCAGGGAACCCAGCAACTGATCACTGTAAGAAGCTGGAAGCCAGGGCTAGCGAGATGGCTCAGTGGTTAAGAGCACATGCTGCTCCTATAGAGGTCTCTAGCTTACCTCACACTACCCATGTGAGGTGGCTCACATGACTGTAACTCTAGTTCCAGGGGAGTCCATTGCCTCTGGCCTCTGAGGACACCTGCACTTATGTGAACACACCCAACACACACACACACACACACACACACACACACACACACACACACACACGCTTGAAAATAAAATCATTATTAAGAAGCTAGACGTCTAAGAACAAAAGGGACCAATGATACAGACTCAGTCCAACCTGAAGATGGAGCAGATCTGGGTGTTTCTGGGTGATCCATGTTGAAAGGCTGAAGAAGGTGGAGTCTGACGTCCACAGGCGGCCGGCAGTGGCAGCAGCAGATAGGCTTGTTCGGGAAGAATGGAGTTCCCAGGACCTGGCCGGCGTCTTTATCCCACAGATCCCCAGCCTATTGATGCTGCTGCCCACATTCAGGGCAGGTCTTTTCCCCTCAGTTATTGCTCCACACGTTATTTCTGTTTGAAAACACTGTCACAACACATCTGGAGGCATGCTTTAGTAATCTCCTAGGTAATTTTTTGTTTTTATTTACTTGTTTATTTATTGTTAGTTTTTGAGGCTGGCTTTCACCCTGGAGCCCACAGGTAACTAACTTATGCTAGCCCTGAACTTATAGAAATCCTCCTGCTTCAGTTTCCCAAGTGCTGAGATTTCGGTTGTGAGCTGCTATAATAGGCTCCTAGGTGATTCCTAATCCAATCACTTGGGTATGGTGATTACCTGTCACAATGGGGACAAATGGAGATACTAAGGTTGGTGGGAGGACTTTGAGAGCCAGTGGAAACACGGTTTGGATGCTGTAGGATTTAGGCTTCAATAGCAGCAAGGTGGAAGCTTGAAGGGCTCTGAGGAGGAGATAGCCCCTGGCTTTCAGAGGAGTCAGTCAGATGAAGGGGGTGAAGAGAAAAGGCCTGGCAGACTTGGTTGTGATAAATGCAGAGACAGTGAGGGTGCTATGACCATCATCCGAGTATTCTAAGAGAATGGATGTCGCTGCTGTCTGAGGCTGCCCTTGTTCAGTAAGCATCAGGAGGCCATTGGCAACATTCTGGGAGCCATCCTGACGATGCAAATTACAGCGCCGGGCTTGGAGAGTGATGGAGAGTGGGAAAACCGAGGGACCAGAGTTGCTCACAGAAGAAAGAGAGGGCCAGGTCTGTTCCTTTCAGACTGACAGCTCTGGGGTGGCTTCTTCGGAATTCCGTTTGCTCTTTTCATTTTCCACAGGACAACCAGGAAGGGAGCTGTTTCTGCCACCAGAGACAACTAAGCGATGATGTACAAGAACCCCGAGCAGCCCGTAGGGGGAAAAAAAAAGGCGCCCCTGGGATCAGGAGGGCAGAGAGAAGAATCAGAGAGGAGGAGGGCTAGGCCGCTGCTGTGGGGAACAGACAGGAGGCCGGCCTGCAGGAGGAGGGGAGCTGAGAGAGCTAGGGGGTGTGGCCCCCATCTGTCCTGCGGGTTGCGGGCCTGTAGGAGCCTTTCCCGTCCTTTGTCCTGGGCCATTGCTCCGGCTCCCTAAGGACTGTTGATGGAGTCCTAATCACTGCCGGTCAGACTTTTAGCTGTGCTCTGCTTGAATGAATGACACAGCCCATTCACCCATAGTCTGTTCAACACATGACAGTTGTTGTTCTCATGAAAGGAGACAATATCTGGCTCCGAGGTGTCTGTGGTACAAGAAAAGCATACGTTTGGGAGTGCAAATAACTTATCGTTTGGGAGTGCAAAGAACTCATTGCGAAATTTTCCTCGGGACATGGAATCTAAACTTTTGTCGCTGAAGAGACTTTGCTCCATTTTCTGGAGTGACTCAAGTGTTTGCTTCAGACAGTGACAGAGTGCATCTTGCTCGGATAATTGAATTTCTGTTATTTTTGCAAGATGTGGGTGGGAAATATGACTCAGTATTTTTTCCAAAAGATGTGAAAATTATGTTGCCTATTTTGGATCATTTCATGATGAGATCTGAAGAATTTTTTTCTTTAATTTCAAATCTTGGATCTTAGGGAATTCTTGTTTTTGTTTTGTCTTTCAATCGTGTCAGATCTTTTCCAGATAAGAATGTAAAGGAAATGTACTTAATAAGCTCTAAGTTATGAAGTAGACCTTGGATGGCAATTCATTCTGACACTGTTTATGTAAAAGATTGACTAGAGCCATTGAGACTAGTTTTACTTTATTTATTTATTTATTTGGTTTTTCAAGACAGGGTTTCTCTGTGGCTTTGGAGCCTGTCCTGAAGCTTGTTCTTTTGACCAGGCTGACCTCCATCTCACAGAGATCCGCCTGCCTCTGCCTCCCGAATGCTAGGAATAAAGGTGTGCGCCACCACCGCCTGGCTTGAGACTAGTTTTAGACACAGATCTGGCCATCATATTGTTAAAAAAAAAACACACAAAAAAAAACTTACCATACAGCAAGATGGGTAAGTGGGTAAAGGCACTTGCTGCTCAGCTTGACGATCTAAGTTTGAACTGTGGAACCCCATAGTGCAAGGAGAGACCAGCTCTTGCAAGTTTTCCCTAGGCTTCCACCTGAGCATCATGTCACACACACACACACACACACACACACACACACACACGCTATTGTTAGCTGTCCTGGAGCAGCTGTACTTGTGGGGTATACAGTGTGGTGCTGGTTAGTTGTTAACTTGACTCATGCATGGGCCATCTGGGAAGAAGGAACTTCCTCAGTTGAGAGGGTGCCTCCGTCACATTGCCTTTGGGGCATTTTCTTGACTAAAGATTGCTGTAGGAGGGTCCAGCCTACTGTGGGTGGCGCCATGGCTGGACATTTGATTGTGTACATTACGAAAGAGCAAGCTGAGGGAGCACCGGGGAGCAAGCCAGTAAACCTCACTCCTCCATGGCCTCTGCTTCCACTCCTGCCTTGAGTTCCTGCCTTGGCTTCCTTCCCTTCGTGATGGATTGTACCCTGTAAGATAAAGTAAGTGCTTTCCTCTCTAAGGTGCTTTTGGTCAGCGTTTTATCACAGTAACAGAAGACAAACGGGGACAACCAATAAATGTTTAATATCAGATTTGCCAACCTTTGCTCATTCCCATGCTGTAAATAGTTCCAGCGTAGACTGTTCTAAACTGTCCTTGTGGTATCGCTCATGAGGGGTTAGGGAGGGCAGCACACCATTCTGTAGCACCTCCATTCTATAGGAGAAGTAAATAAACCCAAGAGCACAGTTGTGGGAAAATACCATGAAATGGTATGGGAGTGACATGTGTGGGGTCCTTACTATATTTTTAAAAATGTATCTTTTATATCATTTAATTATAAGCATGTAATTTAAAATTTCAAGTAGTGGTGTTTAATAACTGCCTGCCCAAACTCTTGATAATCTTAATAATTGGGTTTCATGAACTTGATGAAGTCTTGAGCCATCAAGACAACTTGGAGGAAAAAAATACTTGCTCATGGACTGGAGAGCTTAGTGGTTGGCTTGCTTCTCTTGCAGAAGACCTGGATTCAGGTTACATCATCCATATGGCAGCTCACAACCATTTGTAACTCTAGTTCCAGGAGAGCCGGCATTTTTTCTGAACTCCACAGGCTCCTGCATGCATATAGCATATATACACACACTCAGGCACACATATACATAAAGTAAGTAACGATGTAAATCACAACAAAATAACAAAAAATGCTTTCTGTGCAAGACTGAGGATGTGAGTTACATTCCCAGAAGCCATGCAAAGGAAGGAGAGAAACAACTCCACAGAGTTTGCCTCTGACTTCCACATACATGCTGTAGCATGGGTTACCCCCTACACATATACTAACTAAAAATGAAGTCATATCTGCTGTAGTGTACTGCTACAGTGGAGACTAGGAGTTTCCCTTACTGCCTGTTTTGACCATTTCTTTTGTTTGATGAAATAAATGTGTAGGGCAAGAGTGAGTGACCGCAAGTTAATTATGTAAACAACAAAGGGGAAACAAGTTTTTAATTGTTGTTTCAAGACAGGGTGTCTCTACATAGTCCTGGCTGTCCCAGAATGTCCTGTGTAGACCAGGCTGGCCTCCAACTGTCTGCCTCTGCCTCCCTAATACTGGGATTAAAGATGTGTGCCACATCCAGTGAAACAAGTTTTTTTGTTTGTTTTGTTTTGTTTTTCTGAGACAGGGTTTCTCTCTGTAATAGCCCTAGTTGTCTTGGAACTCACTTTGTAGACCAGGCTGACCTTGAACTCACAGAGATCTGCTGCCTCTGCCTCCCAAGTGTAGGAGTGGTTATTTTTAATAAAGTTTAAATATGCTTTTTTGAGGAGGGGTGGACAGCATCTCACACTGTCTAAGGATGGCCTCAAATTGGCTGTGTAGCTGGGGGAATGACTGAACTCCTTCCCTAGACTCCTGTGTCCACCTACTGAGTGGTGAGGTTATGGGCATCCCAGTCACGCGCAGTTTGTGTGGTGTTAGAGATCCAGTCCAGAGTCTTGTACATGCCAGGCAAATACTGCCAAGTGACCTACGTCCATAGTCCTTGAATGCTATTGTGACTGCAATTTAGAAAATGTTTTCAGCATCTCAGTATAAACAGCAAGACATTATAGAATCTTAATTTGCATATAGATGAATGCTGCCTTTATCTGTCAACTTTGAATGTATTTAAGTGAGCCATGGTGGTGCATTCCTGCAGTCCCAGCACTTGGGAAGCAGAAGCAGGAGAATACCAAGTTCAAGGCCAGCTTGACTAAACACTGAAACCCTGTCCAAAAATAATACCTACCTACCTACACACACGCACACGCACACATATATACACACACATAAACATGGATGGGCTAGCAAGATGGCCTCTTGGTTAAAGGCACTAGCTGCCAAGCCTGATGATCTGAGTTCAATCTCCAGGACCTACATGGTGGATAAAACAAACAAACAAACAAACAATCATTCCCACAAGTTGTCTTTTGATCTCATACACACTCACTCACACCCCCGGACCCCCCCACACACTCTGTAAGAAATAAAAAAGAGATATACTTCAAAGGAAATAAAGAATAGGTTTAAACTTCTGATACCTCACCAGAGAAGAGTGAGTCACATAAACATATTAGAAAAACAGTTAAATGATGACAGCAATAAAGACCACAAGGAATGATAATATGGAGTTGGTTGTATTATGTCTTTAGTTCAGAGCAACTGCAATTAGCTCCCACAGAAGAAAATTGGAATTTACTTGGACTCTTACCACTCAGATAGATATGAAATAGCTAAGTAAAGCCATTTCCAGAATCTAACAATGATCATAAATATTTACATAATGTTACTACTAATGATTTGTGGAATGGAAACTTTTCTAAGTTATAAATAATAAAAAAATCAAACATAGTGGAGGGACTGAATTACCTCACCATTCCCCATAAAAAGTGGTATTTCTCCCACCTAGCTGGGAGGTTGGAATAGGAAAAGGGTGAGTTTGATACCAGGGTGGACATCATAGCAAAATCCCTGGCCTCACAAAAGGTATGCAAAACTGGCATAAGAAAATGCAATAGAGGGGCTAGAGCGATGGCTCAGAGGGTAAGAGCACTGGCTGCTCTTCCAGAGATCCTGAGTTCGATTCCCAGCAACCACATGATGGCTCACAACCATCTGTAATGAGATCTGGTGCCCTCTTCTGACCTGCAGGAATATATGCAGGCAGAAATCTATACACATAATAAATAAATAAATTTATAAAAAGAGAAAATGCAATAGAAAAGTATGTAGCCAACAAAATTTGACTAGGTGTGTGTGTGTGTGTGTGTGTGTGTGTGTGTGTGTGTGTGTAGTGTGTGTGTGTGTGTGTGTAGTGTGTGTGTGTGTGTCTACGTGAGCCATGGTCAGAGGACAACTTGTAGGAGTTAGTTCTGTCCTACCATTTGGGCTCTGAAGCTAGAACTGATGTTGTCAGGGTTGACAGCAAGGGCCTTACTTGCTAAGTCATCTTGCTGACTCCTGCATTGACTTCCTGTATCATTCTAAGCTGATTTGTATTTTTGTTATTTAATTAGATACTTCATTTTCTTTTCTTCCCTCTATTTCCCTCTTCTCCCCTCCCCTTCCTTCTTTCCTTCCCTGGCCTTGATCTCCAGAGCTGCCAAAATTAAATACATAAACAAATCATCTAGAACTCCCAGAAGTTAAATTATGATCTACTTAAACGTTCAAATGGGATTTATTTATTTTGAGACAGGGTCTCAGGGTGAGGCAGGCAAGCACAGGGAATATTCAGCAACCCGGACTCTGCTTGGATTAGTTTATGTACACTTGCTCTGCTAATAATGCGACCGACCGGCAGCCCCGCTCCTTTAGCTACGCATGCTGTCCACACACTCCTCTCTGAACAGTGCACTCCCTCAACAGCCTGTGAGCACACCCTTTCTAGACAATGGGAAAAGTTCTATGCCCCTAACAAATTTAGACAGTTCCCATTCAAATATATTCTCAGTGTATCCTGGTACAGAGAATAGAAAGGCTAATTCGGCCTTAACTGGTTTTGGGTATAAGCACAGTGCAGCAAAACTGGAGCTTATGCCTGTGCATAATTGGGTGTGCATATGATTAAAATCAGACTCATTATGGGAAGAGATATGCACAGTAGAAAAATGATGACATGCCTTAATATAGCACTCAAAACAGAGAAACACCCTCATGCTACCAAGTGAGCTGCTCCCCCAGCTCCAAGTAGATACTCAAAAAATTATTTTATATATGACAAATTACTTTCAATAATAGTCACAAAATGAAACAAACAAGCAGGAAAAAAAAGTACAGACAAGGACTGTTCATGCTAGTATAAAATATATGTTGTTGATCTGGTGAAGATACTCAGTGGGTAAAGGCTCCTGCTGATAAGCCAGAGGACCCGAGTTTGATCCTCAAGACCCACGTGGTGGAAGGCAAGATCCAACTCCTGTAAGTTATCTCTTGGTCTCCACTATGCTTGCTCGTTCCCTCCCTCTCTCTCTCTCTCTCTCTTCTCTCTCTCTCTCTCTCTCTCACACACACACACACACACACACACACACACACACACAGAGAGAGAGAGAGAGAGGTAACTTTAAAATGTATCCTCAACAAGCCGGGCGTTGGTGGTACACGCCCTTAGTTCCAGCACTCAGGAGGCAGAGGCAGGTGGATCTCTGTGAGTTCGAGGCCAGCCTGGTCTCCAGAGCGAGTGCCAGGACAGCCTCCAAAGCTACACAGAGAAACCCTGTCTCAAAAAAAAATATATATATATATATATATATATATATATATCAACAAACTAAGAAAAAAGAAAAAGAAAACCACCCTTCCTGTGCTCCCAACCACACCACTGGTAACAGTAAAGCCCAGGCTAACCTCAAATTCATCGTTTGGCTATGTGGCCCATGAACTTCACATCTTCCTAGCTCTCTCTCCAGTGCTGGATTGTATGTGTTACAATGTTCAGTCACGATTCCTGACTGTTCGGTCAATGTCCATTGCCAAGAGTGGCAGTCTGATTGGAGATCTGGTGCAGTCTGGGGGCTTTGGTACCACAGAATCAGACTCCTGTTTCATTGGCAATGTTATGTATACATAGCATATCCCACACATTTAAATTATTTACTATAAGCCCTCCCTCCCCATATATCCTGATAAAGGATAGACCCACACAGAGCTCCGGTTTTATTTTACTTAAACTGCTGCAGTTCTTGCTACTAGAAAAGAACCTGAGGACAGGGCATGGTACTGGTAACCACCCTGCCCCCACTCTCCCCTCCGGCAGGCTGGTCTTAAACTTGAGATGTTCTTGCCTCAGCCGCCACAGTGCTCTCATCACAGCCACCACGCTCCAGACCCCTGCTTTCTTTTTATCTGTTTTTTATTTCTGGATCATTGTCAGGTTCTATTTCTCTCTCCCTCCTTTTTTTTTTTTTGGTACTTGGTCTCACATAGCTCAGGCTAGCTTCAACTCTCTATGAAGCCAAGGATGAGTCATGATGCTCTGCCTCCCATGAGATGGGTTTACAAGCATGCACCACCATGCCTGGGGTTGTGCCTGTGCTTCTGGAAACTTCACACTGGTTTCTTTCTTGGAGTCCTTACCAACTCCCTTTGGAGATATGAGGGAGCTGAGGAGCACCTCTTCTATAGTAGCTTGCTGCTGTTGCTAGAAATTTGTTCTCAAGTTTCTCTGAGACTATTCATTAGAATTAAGGAAAGATATACTTTTATGTCCTTTGATTTGTTTTTGTTGTTGTTTTCAGGCAGGGTCTCTTGCTATATAGCCTTGGCTGGTTCACTGTGTAGACCAGGCAGGCCTTGAACTCATAGAAATCGGCCTCCTGATTTCTATGTGTGCTTTCCTAATGCTGGAATTAAAGACCTGAGTTACCACACCCAGCCTGAACCAAGTGTTTCCAGGATGAGTGCTTCTTTTTCATGTTGATTTTTCATGTTAGTCCTTTTGCCCACTGTTGATTTTCCTCTGGTGCCTTTTGTGTGGGTCTTTTCAGATGTTTCCATGAATGAGTATGTGCTGGGTTGGTTTCTTTTCGGCAATCTGTTATGGTTCTCTAAACTCACCCCCATTGTGGGTGTTTAAGTAAGCAAGAGAGGGGTATTTATAGCCATCTTCCTGTCTGCTTCAGTGTGCCACAGGAGGCCAGCCAGTTGGGGAACTCAGTTCCCGAGGAAGAGGGCATCATTCTGGAATACTGGAACCATCCTTGTCCTTTGCCTGTCCTCTTCCTCAATGCTAAAGAGGCCTGAGTCATCTTAGCTCAGTTGAGCAGCCCCCAACCTCCCCAGATCCTGGTATCCCTTAAGAGAATTGCTGCGTTTCTTTAGAGAGCAGCCCTACCTTCAAGCAAGAGCTCAGTCATTACGGTTGCAATTCCTGCCCCACCCTAGCCCATGGAAACTGAGTGTGGAGCTTAGCATTAACAGTCTGGGCTCTGACAAGCCCAAGAGCAAACTTGGCAGCCTGGGACTCCTGGTCAGGCAGAACCCCTGACAGGAACACCTCCCCCGACCCCTTCGCCCCTGGGTTCTGTGGCAGTTAGCTAAGGGCCTGTTGGCTGGTGCTCCTGGTTCCTCAGAGCCCTCTGGGGGGCCTTCTTAGGAAGAGTCGCTATGATTTTGATTGCGTGAAAATTCCTCTTTTCTTTATTAAACCATCCAGTCCTAAATGCTTTTTTTTTTAAATGACAATTTTATCATGAGAACACAAGGATGTGATGCATATATTATAATGGCTACTCTTCTCCTTGATCCGATTACTGCTTAAAAAAAAAAAAAGGCAGCTTGAGGGAGTAAGGTTTTATTTTAACTTGCTGTTTGAGTCTGTCGCTGTGAGGAAGGCCTGGTGCGGGAAGTGGACGCATCAGGGCAGAGAAAAGGGACACAGGTCCTTAACTGGCGTTTCTTCTTCACTTTTGTCGGTCTGGGATAGTGGCTGGGAGAGCAGGGCCCCGGTCTTCCCACCTCAGCTAAGAGGGTCTAGAGACCCTCTTCTCCATATACCCAATGGTAGATATGTTTTGTTAATTTGTTAATTCCCTAGGGGCCTAGTTTACTTTGTTTTTAAATCTCTCTCTCCAATCTCTGTCTCTGTCTCTCTCTGTCTCTCTGTCTCTCTGTCTCTCTGTGTCTCTGTCTCTGTCTCTCTCTCTCAGAGCTGTGTGCTACCATGTCCAAGTTTACCTGAGTTCCTGGGACCTGAACTCAGGCCCTCATGCTAGAGTAGCAAGCCCTTAATCCTCAGAGCCATCTCCATGACCTGTCGTAGGATCTTATGATATACTTCTTGATCTGATCTGGTTGAGGGATAAAACTCATCAATACGAAATTGTTCCTGATGACAGAAGCGGGCCGTGTTAGTAACATCATGCCCACCTGTCCCCCTTCACTGAGTGTTGTCCAGACCAGGCCACTGCTGGCAGCTGTTTTGACCTTGGTTAGTCATTTTTCTGCTGACTTCACATTTCTAAATTAAAAACTTACATGTTGCCGTCTCTTAACAGTTTTGACAGTAGCTGTTGTCTTTCTGGTACTGAAGGCTTAACTCTCATTCTATCCTCTCCTTGCTCTCTGTCCATCTGTAACATTTTTTGAGATTTCTTTTATTCACTTGAGAGAGAGAGAGAGAGAGAGAGAGAGAGAGAGAGAGGAGAGAGAGAGAGAGGAGAGAGAGAGAGAGGAGAGAAAGAGAGAGAGGGTCAGAGGACAACTTTTGGGAGTAGGTTCTTTCCTTCCATTATGTGGGTATCTGGAATCAAACTTGGGATGTGTTTGGCTTTGTGGCAAGTAGCTTTCTTTGTTGGATGAGATGAGCCTCTTTCCTTTTTTGTTTGTTTTTCAAGACAGGGCTTCTCTGTGTAGTCCTGGCTGTCCTGGACTCTCTCTCTAGGCTGGCCTCGAACTCAGAGATCCAGCTGCCTCTGCCTTCCAAGTGCTGGGTTTAAAAGTGTGCACCACCACTGCCCATCTTTTAAGAATAGTTGTGAGACTCACACAAAGCCCGCAGCGTAATACGATTGCTTCCTTCCTCTCATGGCTCCAATTGTTCTGAAGCTAAAGTGGCCTTACTTTCCTACTTGCACATGTGTCTAAGTGTTTATTCACCAACTCCCACCCTGATGCTCCAATATACCCAGCTCATTCTCATTACTTGTCGGTTTCTTCTTTTTAATGTTAAAAAAGCATTTCCAATGATCTTCCAGTCTTACTGGCTTATTTCCAGAGATCTTTATCTTCCATGTAGCCCTCTTCCACAGGTTGTTCTCTGTGCCTGTACTGAACTCTAGTTCTGGGGTTTGACTTTTTCATTCTCCCAGGCTCATGAATCTTAGCAGGAAGTATTTAAGCAACGCAGCATAAATCACCCTTCCTTGAATTGTACTTCAGATTCCTGCTCCCAGTCCCTGTGAATAGGTCATTATTTTGGCATATTCAAGATAATTTAGGCATAATACCTAACTGCTTTCTCCTTCCTAAAGTACTAGGGATTAAATAAACAATCCTAGGACCTCATACATGCTGGGCAAGCAATTCACCACACTGAGCTGTATCCTCAGTCTGTTCTTTTTGTTTTGAAACAGGACCTTACTAAATTGTTCTGGTTGGCCTTAAACTCACTCTATACTGCAGTCAGGCCTTGAATTTGTTACCCACCTGCCTTATCCTCTTCAGCAGATGGGAGTAAAAGCTTCAGCAACTAGACCCGGTTACTTTGTTTATTTGTGTTATTTATTTTTTGTTTTTTTGAGACAAGGTCACACTGCTGCTCAAGTGGAGGATATAGAGATCAAAGGGGGAACATGTACTATGTTCTGGTACTAGCAACTGGAAGAGCCCTGGCATGCAGTGCCTGCTCTCCTCTCCAGCTTCTGCTCAGTTGCCTCTGGTTTCGCAGCCAATAGCTTTCTTTTTGTTGCTATTATTAGTTTTTCTGTTTGTCTTGGGCAATGCAGTTTCCCCCTCCCTTTGTCATACCTTTCTCCTCTAGCCTCACCTCTCTCTAGACCTAGAGTGTGCTTCTTGAGTAAGGTTTCAAAGAAAAACATTCAAAAACATTCAGCAGTTAAGAGCACTGGCTGCTCTTGCAGAGGGCCGGGGTTCAGTTCCCAGCACCATGTGGTGGATCACAACCACCTGCAACTCCAGTTCTGGGGGATCTGATGCCCTTTTCTAGTCTCCATGAGCTGCTGTACTCCTGTATTATACATGTACACACACACACACACACACACACACACACACACACACACACACACACACTAAAGAGAGCCAATAGGGAAATTTTCTAGGCCACCCAATCCTGCTACAAATAAATGGGTCAAATCATTTTTCAGTTTCTTGTCAATCTTTATTTTGTAGACAATTTTTCCTAGCTTAAAGATACCCCTGGATAAGGGTGACAAAACCAAAACAGGTTGAACAATTTTGCTTTTTTCATACATCTATGTTACATCATCTGACTCATGAATTTGTGACAGATGCTCCCCTTGTCATTCTAAATATAGATTAAAGGGTGCCTTTAGTTGTCCTTAACTTATTTTTGGTAAGGCCCAGCCCATCCTAGCTATAATCTTCCTCACATTTTTCATGCAAATCTGTGCCACCATTCTGTATCTGCCCTTGATTGAACGGCCCTTTCTCTAAGTGAGAATATTGGGTTTGGAGGAACTCATTAACTCTTTCCTATGGCTTCTTCAACCCTGTGATCTGTCATATTCTTAAAAGCAAGAACTATTTCTTATATTCTTTTCTTGATGGCATCTCCATTGTAAAATCTTATTTTTGTAGGGGTGGGCTGCGGAGGACTGAACCTAGAGCCCCATGCCATGGGGGTGTTCTACCACCAAGCTGTGACTTCACTCTCCGAGTACATTGAACTCTTAGTACCACACTTACTTTTATTACATGAACTAAAGTCACTTTTTAGTGTTTTTGTTTAAAAGTATCTTTGTGGCGAGTGCTTTCAATCCCAGCATTTGGGAGACAGGCAGATGGAGGCCAACCTGGTCTACATACTGAGTTCCAGGCCAACCAGGGATACATAGTGAGATCTTTTCTCAAAAAATATCTAAAAAAAAAAAAAAAAAAAAAAAAAAACTTATCTATCAAACGTAAGGAGATACATTTAAAAAAAAAAACCTTAACAAGTCCTGGATATTAAAGCTGATTATACATTTATTACTGTTTTTGAAGTACTTAATAGCTGGAAATTCTGATTTCTGTCTGCTATATGTGAAGCAATGTGTGGAGTGACAGTTTACAGCTTTTAAAGGGCAGAGGGAGGTCCATTTCTGTGTGGCTGAGGCAAGCCAGAGCTACGTTCCCTGTCTCCAAAAATTGTTCTCTCTGTGTGCATGTATGCATTCCCGTGTTGTAGACAGAACTCACAATTTAATTGAACCTACAGATATATTAGAGCATAGATGAGCTATTCATGGGCAAAAAGATTGGTAAGACATATATGAGGAATAAAAACTTGCATTTATTTATATAGTGTGTGTGTGTGTGTGTGTGTGTGTGTGTACATGTGTGCGTATGTGTATGTGTGGGTGGGTGGGTGGGGTGGGTGAGGCACATGCATGCCACACTACACATGTTGAAGTCAGAGAACAACTTTCGGGAGTTGGTTCTTTCAACCACGTGGGTCCTGGGAGCTGCTCTCGGGGTATCAGGCCTGGCAGCCAGTGTCTTCGATACTGGCAATCTCACTGACTCCTTCAATAGTATCTTTTTTTGTTGTTTTGTTTTTCTCAAACAGGATTTCTGTGTGTAGCCCTGGGTGTCCTGGAACTCACTCTGCAGACAAGGCTGGCCTTGAACTCAGAGATCTTGCTGACTCTGCCCCTGGAGCTGGGATTAAAGGTATGTACCACCCCCAGCGGCCCTTCAATATCTTCCTGTGGTATGATGTAGAATTTCCCTAGCTCCTGGATTAGAAGCCAAGCCAACCACACTATTAACACAGCTGCTAGTTTAGCATACTGGATCTTTCCCCACTGTGGTTGTTTTCCTTCTTTCCCCAGGACCCATGATGCATTTCCTTGCTCCACCAGACTTTATCCTTTTCCCTCTATCTCAAAGAATTAAAACTCCCCAGTTTTCTCCCTACACGTGTGAGGATGTTTTCTGTTTCCTTTGGGTAATACGATGAGCCACTGTGAGGACCCAGTAATAGAAAGTGCTATTATACAAAAACAAATCACAAGGCTGGAGAGATGATGGCTCAGTGACCAAGAGCACTTGTTGCTCTTGCAGAGGACCCAGGTTCAGTTTCCAGAACCACAGTTCCAGAAGCGACACCCTTCTAACTTGTAACGCTTCTTGTGACCTCCACAGGTGTCGGGCATGCAAGTGGTGCACAATACATAGAGGCAAGCAAAACTTTCTCACACACAAATCTAAGAGATATTAAAACCTCAACAAACTACTATCAATTAATGTACAACAACAGCTTAAAGTACAAGTTAAAGCAGATTTCTTTCCAAAGAAACTAGCAGACAGGTATGGAGATAGAAAAGTGTCAATAGTAGTATAAACAGAATTGCTATGTTGGCCTTTAATCCCAGCATTCGGGAGGCAGAGGCAGGTGGATCTCTGTGAGTTGGAGACCAGCCTGGTCTACAAGAGCTAGTTCCAGGACAACCTTCAAAGCCAGAGAAACCCTGTCTCGAATTACCCCCCCTCCAAAAAAAAAAAAAAAAGAATTGCCTCATTGGAGCAAATATTCCTATCAGAGAAATGGTTTTGTGGATGAGTACTAAACACATGCGAAACTCTGCTGCCAGTTCTGTAGCACCCACAAACTAGATAAGGGAGTCCCAGCATAATTTGTCAACTTATACCTATAGGGAGGCAGGTGTCTTTCTGCAAGGTATTTTTTAACTTTTTTAAATTTGTGTATGTGTGGCACAAGCATTCCATGGTATATGTGTGTGTGTAGGTTAGAGGACAACTTACAGGAGTCGGTTCTCTCCTTCCACTACATCGATCTTGGGGATAGAACTCAAGGTTGTCAGGCTTGGTGGCAAGCACCTTTCCCCTCTGAGCCATCTTGCCAGTCGGTATTTTTAAAAATTCTTTCAAACTTTAATTTGGGATAATTTTCTAGCTGCTCCTTCGTCCTCTTTACTACTATTAATAACCAAACAATTATGGATAATTACAGTTAACAGCTATATGGCTTATTATGTGCTAAGCTGTACTCAGCAGTTGGTTATCTCATTTAATGAATCCTAAGCTGAGGCAGATATTCTTATCATTCTCATTAAAATGAAAAAAAAAATCCTAAAACTCCAGCATAAGTTGTCATAGAGATAGCAGCATGCAGAACCCAAACCCATGTACGTAATTGCTATGTCTGGAGGCTGCCACTAAAATGTTGGCGTCATCCAGAGTTCTATTCTGCATCCCCTATTTCATCAGTATTGAACACTGGTGTGCGCAGCTTCCTTACCCACCCACCCCTCTAAAAAGATTTTTATCCTAATGTTCTTAAGTCTTACTGATTTTTTTCATGTGCCCTTTAAAACTATTTTCATTTCCAAACTGCTGACTCAATCAGGTAGACCAAACATGCACACAAGGGGTTTACTAAAGAAGGCTCTTCTTAATGAACTCTATTGAATGGAATTGAATGACATTTTGTCACAATGTTGGTGGCATTGGATCTGATGGCTCAGATGGTGTCTCAGGCGCTGTCTGCTGTGCTTGTCAGCATCATGAAGTCATGCTAGTTTTCTCTGCTACCCTTTAGTTGCATTTCTGGTGGTGTGACCTAAGGTCTTAGACATGCTAGGCAGCTGCTCCTCCTCCTCCTCAAGTTGACACTCAGCCCTCCCTTTATAATTATAATTCATAAAAAACTATAAGAGTTTTGTGGGGATTTATTTGAAATTATGTTACAACTTATCAAACTTTCAACCTATCTATTTTATACCTGTGGGATTTCCTGGGCCATCGAGATGGTTCAGCAGGCAGAAGTGCCTGCCAAGCGGGTCTGAGGACCTGAGTTTGCCTCTCCTCCAGATGGAACAGTGGAAGGAGAGAACTGACTCTTCCACTAGTGTGTGTGTGTGTGTGTGTGTGTGTGTGTGTGTGTGTGTGTGTGTGTGTCTATATCTTTTGACCTGCTTTATTAGCTTTTGCTTCTTTGTTTTTGTTTTTTGAGATAGGGTTTCTTTGTGTAGCCTGGGCTATCCTGGAACTTGACCTGTAGACCAGGCTGACCTCAAACTCACAGAGATCCACTTGCTTTTACCTCCCAAGTGCTGGGATTAAAAGGCGTGCGCCACCATGACAGGCAGTTTTTGCTTAAATTGTTTTACCTGACACAACTAAGGCTCCAAGTTCATATTGCAATTTTTCTCCTTCAGTTTTGGAATCAACTATTTTGCTAAGAAAAATGGACATCATTTTTATGGATTCATTGCTCACAGATCCTCTCAAGGATCCTGCACAAACTTATATTTCTATATATAGAGATTGATCCCGCTATTACTAGCCTGCCAGAAAAGGTTCTCTAGGTATCTTCTTCAATGTATGTAGCTTCCATTTTCCTCAGTATAATTACCTACTGGACTAACACGCTGTACATAACCAGTACCCTCTTTATTCTCTCTGAAAGGCAGGTGTGCCCTCAGAGCACCCGTGGCTGCTTTCTCCGTGGACGCCGATAGTTCTGGCTGCCTTTCCTTCCCTGGTTGTATTGTCCTCTGACCTCAAGCAACTTCTATAAAACACGTTAAATTCATTCTTTTTTTATTTTCTTCATTCTCTCCCTCTTCTCCCTTTGCCTCAGTGTGGTAATTAGGGAAGACATTATTAGCCATAATTTTTGGGGAATTGGTCAAACCTTGATACATATGCTAAAATTACATATGCTTCAAATTCATTGACTTCACGGTAAGTATGGTTTTTCAGGCTTTTCTCTTCCTGTGATGTGAGAAGCAGTGGTGTAGTACGGAAAGGACTCGGTGTAGAATCGAATGAAGTTTAGTTCCAACAATTCTGAGACTGTGGCAAGTTACTCGTTTTCCTCAAAAAAAAAAAAAAAAAAGCTAGTACAGACCAGGGAGATTTATCTACGGCTTGGGGACAGTGAGTTGACTCACCTGCCCGTCTTCCCAAGCAAAAGTTACCTAGGGAGCTTTCTTGGCTTTTCGTGGCTCTTCAATGCTGACAGAAATTCAGCTTCCAACACTCGATTCGATAATGCCAACGTTCTTTCTACCGTTCATTTCCCTCTATTCGCCATTTGTGTTAGGTGCTTTTATCCTTCGGTTTATCACCTGACATCTGATTTGGCTTCATCTTTCACTAAAAAACAAAACAAACAAACAAACAAACAAAAAAACAAAGTGTGGGGTGCGCCGACGGAGACCGCTTGAAGGATCCTTTTTTTATTTTTATTTTTTGGTAGCATCTCTTCCCAGGGAAAAGGCGGTTCCAGTTCTCTCCCCCACCCTCCCCATCAGCAGGGGCGCTGAGCGGTCACAGCCGAGCCTCGTTATTTCTAAACAAGCGCCGGTTCTTCACCGCCCGTGCCTCCCCCTGGCGACGGATACTAACGGAATCCTCCCGGAGACCGCGCTCGCCCGCTCGCCCGCCGCCCGCTCGCCCGCCCGCTCGCTCCAGGTCGCTGTCCCGGCCCCCGCGCGCCGCTCTCGGAAGTTTGGGAGCGCCTGTCTCCCGGGGCGCTCATCGTACCCTCCCTTCCCCGGCCGCGTCACGCCGCCCGGGGCCCACGCAGCTCGGGGGTGGCATCCTCGGCGAGGCGGGCAGGGGGGCGGGTGGCTGGGCGAGCCGAGCCCGGAGGGCTCCAACTTCCTGGCTTTCGTGCCTCGGAACGGAACAGAAGGGCCGCGTCGGCCCCGTCCAACCCCTTCTTCTCCCGGCAGGAGCTCGGTGCCTCCCGGCTTCTCCCCCCGTCAGCGGCCCCGGCCCCGGCCCCGGCTTGGACTCCGAAACCCGCTGCACACGCGCTCCCGCCGCCGCGCGCGTGCTCGCGGCGCCCCGCCCCTCCCGGCCCTTCAGCCCCCCCACGGTCGCCGCGCCGCGCGGAAGGAGCCGGGAGCGCGCGCCGCGGCCGAGAACGTGCGCGAGCGCCGGAAGCAGTCGGCCGGCCGGCAGGGGCCTCACGCGCGTGCTCGCGTCGGCCCCGCCCCGCCCCGCCCCCGCGCCGCGACCTCGCTCGCGCACGCGCGCGCACGGAGGCGCCGACACCGCCGCCGCCGCCGCCGCTGCCGCCGCCGCAGCAGCCACCGCCGCCGCCGCCGCCGGGGCTGCTGCTCCGGCTGCTGCAGGAGGCGGCGCTGGCTGGCGGCTGCGCTCGCTCCAGTCAGCGAGCGACGATCGACGAGCGAGCGAGCGTGCGAGCGTGCGTGCGTGTGTGTGTTTTTTAAAGATGGCCGGAGCGGCGGCGGCGGTGGCCGCGGGAGCAGCAGCAGCTGGAGCCGCCGCGGCAGCCGTGTCGGTGTCGGCTCCGGGCCGGGCCTCGGCTGCCCCTCCGCCCCCGCCCGTGTACTGCGTGTGCCGGCAGCCGTACGACGTGAACCGCTTCATGATCGAGTGCGACGTCTGCAAGGACTGGTTCCACGGCAGGTAAGTAAACCCCTCAGCGCCGCCACCACCGCCACCCGCGGGCTCGGCCGCCGCGCCCGACGCCCCACGGCCCGAACCCCGGCACCGAGCCCCGAGCCGAGCCGGGCCGGGCGGAGGCGAGAGCGGGGTCCCCGCCTGCCGGCAGGCTGCGCCGCGGAGCCGGTGCGGGGCGCAAGAGTCGCAAAGAGACGGGAACCAAAGGGGCTCGGCGGAAGAAGTTGGCAGGGGCCGCCGGGCGACGGGGACGCCGGCGGGCGGGCGGGCGGGCGCGCCGGGGCCGTGGGACGCCGGGCTGCGGGCCCGGTCCGCGCTCCCCTCGCGCCACCCCGCCGCGCCTGCTCCGCCTTTCCGGGCGGCCCAGCTGCGCTTCGGATCGCTCGGTCCGTCGCCGCGCGTTCGCCCCCGTCCGCGGGTCCCGTTCGCGCCCTTCCCTCAAGTCTCTTTTATCAAACTTGCTCGGGCGGCGGACCGCGCGGCGGCGGCGGCGGGAGAGTAAACAGACGCAACAGAATGAGGCCACCCGCGGCGGCATCGCGATGCTGCGGGGCCCCGCAACACACCGCTCTGCGGGCGGCCCGGGCGGGGGCCGGGGCCGGGGTCGGGCCGGGGGTCGCGGCACGTCGCACCCCACCCTCCCGGCGTCGCCCGTCGCCGCCGCGCTCAACTTTACGCGGAGTGCGGCGGTCCGCGGCGACACCGGGACGGTCCGCGGCGCGCGGCGGTGGCAGGGGCGCCGGGGCCGGCTAACTTCGGGGCGGTGCGGGGCGGACGTTGTCCGCGGACGTCGCCGCCGCCGCCGCCGCCGCCTTCGCAGCGCCGCGGGTTTGACGTTTGGGAGAGCCCGGGCCGCCTCCGCAGCCAGGCCGCCGACTCGTGTGTTTTGTAATCAAAGTGTGAGGCTAATAAAGGGCGGCGCCACAGCCTCTTGACTCCGGCGTGGGAGGGATCCGCAGGCATTTAAACAAAGAAACTAGTTGGGGCTGGGCTCCCAAAGTCCTTATTTGGGTGTCGGGGCCCGGCCCGCGGTCCCCTTTAGGCGAGGCAGGTCTCCCGGGCACCGTTGGAGGGTGGATGCCGACGAGAGCCCGCTGGGGAGCTGCAGCCGAGTCGGTGACGGCGGTGGTAGGAAGTACCCTTTGATTGACAGCAGGGCATTTAAATACAGTCCCCGCTCCCCCTCTCTCCCCAGTTTTACAGAAACATTGCACCACCAGGCCAGACGTCTCAGTCTCCCTCTACCGGTCCGGGCAGAGAAAACCATTGGGTGTTGCAGGGTGGTTTTCAGGGGTGACCACTCTCCATGGGTAGTGTTTGACTTCAATTCCAAGTACAGTTAAATTTACCGAGTTTTAAAGTGAGTTGTCCCCACCAACAAACAGCACACGCACGGCAAGGTCACTTTAAAAGAAAGGTAATGTACTCACTCTGTGTAAAGCGAACTTGAGTGGTCTTGACAAAGGGTGGAGGGGATTGTAATGTCACTTCGCAAATGTTTTCCTGGATTCTCATGGCACGGAAAGGTGAAATTTCTGGGTACTAGACCTTTGATTCTGTGCCTACATTCTCTGCTTCTACACCATTCCAGCCACCCAGAAAAGATTATCCAACATTAAATTCTAAGAAAGAATAAAACAAGAATCAGTTGCAGTGTTGGAAAGTTGAAGTTTGCAGGGAACTGTTCGATGCAAATATGCCCATTGTATAATTCACAAATCTGATAGGTTAATGAATTATAGATTTGAAGTTTTTAAAGCTAATTTTATTGTAGCACGTGCCTTGGGGAGTCAAACTCGGGTGCTCATGCTTGTGCTCTCATACATCCCCACTCCCCCTTTTTTTGTTTGTGTTTGAGACAGGGAGTCTCTGTATAGACCTGGCTATTCTGGAAGCTTCATAGACCAGTTCTGGAACTCAGAGATCAACCTGCTTTTGCCTCTCAAGTGCCGGGACCAAAGGCATGTGCCACCATGCCCAGCTGTAGTTTTTGGTCTTAATTCTAGAGCTTGATAAACCTCAGGTGTTTTCCTGGACATTTTGTCACACATTTAAGTACTGTTCTGCAAACAGAAGTTGAAGAGGCAGTAAAGAGGGCAAGTATCCTCAATTTGTCACAAATACCTGTGATTTCATCTGTGGAGGTGACTCAGGTTAGCTCAAGGTCTTTCTGACCACTAATCTTTCAGATGTTAAAGTGGTTCCAAGTTAGAAAAGTGAGTCATACTGCCCTGCCCGGAAAAGTGGTATCTTTATATTAAGTATGATTTTTGTATATTAACAATTTAGAATCTATATGCCTTTCCTGTGATTGATACTTATTCTAATGAGTCATTTTAAAACACAGTTACTTATGTATTAGTTACTAAACATTACTTACATGAGAATTGGTTCCTCAAGGACCCTCAGATTTTCAAAATGATCCATCTCTAGAGGAGGGAAGATAAACAGTCTTTACATGGATGATTTCTTTTTAATTTTATATATTATAAAGCTTGTTATTATTGTGTATTATGATGTATGTTTTCTAGGGGTGGAACTCAGATTTATCAGGCCTGCATGGCAGGAACCTTTACCAGGCATATCTATTGTCTGGGAACCTCAAAAGTTGTTTCAATTTCTTCTGACAAAGAAAAAAGGGCCGTCCTTGATGCAGGTGGCGGCAGAGCAATTAGAACAGCTTCCTCTCAGGTTGACACTGTTGAGCTTTGGTACATCCTTGGTGATTAGGAAATGCCATCCCTTAGCCAGCCCAAGCAAGGGATGGACGCTTAACCAATAGGTTGTAATATATAATAGATACCCTGGGGTGAGTGAGCGGAGAGGCAGGATTTTCCTAGGGAGTTTCTTTCCAACTTAAAGATAGAGTTCTTCCTCCAGTCCTGGTGACGTGAGACAGTGCCACTGCTTGGCTTTGACATTATCCCATGAAAAACTACTGTTAGAGTTAAACACTTGTCTTTGTAATGACATATTCTTTAGATTTAGAGTAATGTACTACACAAATTAAAAAAGTACAGAGAAATATAAATAATATGAAAGCCCATATCGTTAATGGATAGCTAGTATTTAATGTTTTAGGTCTGATTTAAAAAAAATATGATTTAACCTGGCTCATGCCAGGTATTCAGCAAGAAATTCCTTGAAAAAAATTGGTGGTTAGAAGGTGCGGTTGTTTTTGGTTTGACATGTCTTTGCCAGGTTGTCTTCTGAAATGTTACTCAGTTTGTTCTTAGCAGTGCCTATTTTAATTCCTGTGTCTTTGACCATATAAAGTGTTATTTTCTTTGTTGAACAAACAACTTTGGCAGTTTATATATAAGTGACTGACATACATAAATTCATACATACACACACACACACAACATATATATGTATGTATGTATGTATGTATGTATGTATGTATATGTATATGCATGCTCCATGGGCATAATACTGCTTTTAATCTCAGGACCTGGAAGGCACAGACAGGCAGAGCTCTGTGACTTGTAGGCCAACTGGTCTACATAGCAAGTTCCAGTCCAGCCAGATACCACAGCAGCTCCCAGCACTGCACCAGGGTATCGAAAAGAATGCCATCAGAGAATTGGAGGACTTAAAATTTCTTCTCTATCTGAGGGTAAATATGAATATACACACATGCTTTCTCATGTTAACCTTCTCTTTTACTTCATCTTAAAAAAATCCCATTCTAAAAATCTGTCTCCACTCAGCTACCCCACCCCCACCCCCCATTGGGGGCAGGTTCAAGACAGGGTTTCTCTGTGTAACAGCCTTGGCTGTCCTTGAACTTGCTTTGTAGACCAGGCTGGCCTTGAACTCGAAGAGATCTGCCTGCCTCTGCCTCCCGAGTGCTGGGATTAAAGGTGTGCTCCACCATCACCCAGCTTGGATTTTACTTTTAAGCAGATGGTTTGCTTTGGGTTGAGGTGTCAAGGAGTTGACATGTTTTATAAGGATCATTTTTGGCCTTGGTCTCAGTGTGTAGATGGCCAAGCATATCTGAAGACCCTGCATTTATTTGATTTCTAGCTCTGGAGGAAAATCACTCTGCTGGTACTTGAGAATAGGCTGCAGGAGGTGAACGTGAAGCCAGGGAGACTACTAAGGCAATAATCTAGGGAGCAGGTGCTTTAAATGTTTGAGTCAGTTGTTGTAATTTATCAATGGTTGTGTGTGTGTGTGTGTGTGAGAGAGAGAGAGAGAGAGAGAGAGAGAGAGAGAGAGAGAGAGAGAGAGTGACTGACTGACTGACTGACTCTAGGGATGGAACCTAAGACCTTGCCCATTTGAGGCGGGCCTGTATCTCCAGCCATCTTTACTTTTTGAGACAGAGTCTCACTAAGTTGTCCAGGCTAGCCTTGAACTTACTCTGTAGCCCAGACAAACCTCGAACTTGTGATCTTCCTGCCTTAGTCTCCTGAGTAGCTAGGAATAAAGTCTTGTACCACAAGACCCAGCTTTTATATGTCTTACCTTATTTTTTCCCTTGATGTCGAATGGAGAATTTTGTACATGGGGATACAAGAATTTTGTTGGGTAATATAGTTGAATGGTCAGTTCTCATGTTATACAGAGCCCACCAGAACACTTACTGAATGTTTTAATCATTCCTAGGCACTGTTTGGTTACATTGGGCCCTTAATTAACACACCTCATTCTCACACCTTGGATAAGTGTTATTATTAATCCCCATTTTACAACATAGGAATCCAGAGGATAGAGAGTTAAATAACCTTTCCAAGATTGTACAGTAACAAGGTGAAGTAGTATCTGATCTCACACAACTCTGCGCCAGTAGTGATCCTATGTCTTCTCTGTGGCTGTGGCTAGCCTAGGAACAGGGTCTTGGTTTGTCTCTGCTGCAGCTAGAATAGATGTTCCCAAGGGACTTGCCTGTAGACATCTTACTTTCTTGATTCTTCTAAGAAAAGATTATGCTTGGGGGCAGGAGAGATGGCTCCAGTGGTTAAGAATGCTTGCCCTTACAAGAGACACATGTTTGGTTCCCAGCAGCTGTGTTGGTTGGCTCACAGCTGTCTATTAACTCTAGGTCCAAGGGATTGGATGCCTTCTTCTGGCTCCTGGGCACCCCTACACACTCTCACGAAGACACACATGCACAAACAAAAATAAAATAAATATAAAGGATTCCTAAGTGAAATATGTTAAAATTGTAAATGCTTGGGGATAGAATATTAATAAAATATTGAAAGCTTTCCTCATTTAACTCTGCTTTCATCCTTGTTATAAATGAATTTCTTTTTTTAGTAAATGAATTTATTATACTATTTAGCATTTTATTTATTTAAATAGGAATTGGCAGAGGTAGGTGGATCTCTGAGTTGAAGGTCAGCCTAGGCTACATAATGAGACACTGTCTCAAAAGAAAAAACAAAAACACAACAAAACCAAAAAGAAACTTAGGGGTTGGGGATGAATGTGGTTGGTGACTTACACCTGTAATCCTATCACCAAATACCAAACTCATGCTAGAATTTGTCTGGACTCCTACTCCCTAGCACCCCCGACCCCATAGAGGTTGGAATTACTTTGAAAGATTGTTTTGTAGGCACTATCTTTAATGGAGATACAAGCTTGTATCTCCCCATAAGAAGACAAAAGCTAGATTTGAGCCTTTTGGCTACTTTCTGATTTTTGTTTCTACTTCTTTGGGGGTGGGGGTGGGCAAGGTCTTGCTGTGCTTGTCATGATTTTCCTGCCTCAGCCTCCTGAGTGCTGGGGCAGCTCTTTGCCTGGCAGGACAGTTTAATCATGGAGGAGATAGTTTTCTCATTAAACCTTTTGAGTTTAATTTCACTATTAGTGTAGGGCTGATTTCTGTTTGTTTATTCTTTTGTCTTCGGTGTTCTAGGGATTTAATTGAGTTTATTGCCTCTTTTCTTTTTGAAGTGAGGTGCAGGATTTGAGATAGAGTAGAGCAGGTGTAAAGGAGTCTGCCGACAAGAGCTTTGGTAGTTACAGGCACAGAAACTCCAATCATTTGCACAGCGTGGTGGGTGCTGCTCTATGGTGCTGGCTATTAGAGCTTTTGCTCTTGATAGGCACCATGTGGTATTCATCATTGTCGTCATCATTGACTTTTCTATTAAAGGTAGCCCACCTATGCAATATGGTGTGATTTTGATTCATGCTAATTTATGACTTTTCCCCGCGTGAGCCCTTACACCCTCCCCCATTTTGGTGATTCAAGATAGCCTGCCTTTGCCTCCCCATGCTGGGAGTAAAGGTGAGTGCCACCATGCCTAGCACCCTGGTTGGTCCCTTTTTTATAGAGAATAGTGGTTAGAAATCAAGGCCTGTTTGGCTGTAAACTTGGCATTATGTCTAGACTTTCTCGGTGGACCGTACCAGGAAATACAGTTGTCATCCACATGTGTGCGCTGCTATCTCTAGACCTTCCTGTCTACATACAATACAAACCACAAGTTTTCATAGTGGTACCTTGTAGACTCACAGCACAGGGCTCCTTTTAGTTTTCCTCCTTTCCCACTCTTGATTTTTTTTTTTTTGTTCAATAGTGGGAAATTCAGCTCTTATCTGTGACTTTTTATTTCCCTTTGTTTATTTTTTTTTTAAAGATTTAATGTGTACAGTGTTCTGTCTGCATGTTGCCTGCAGGCCAGAAGAGGGCAAGAGGGCACCAGATCTCATTACAGATGGTTGTGAGTTGCTGGGAATTGAACTCAGGACCTTTGGAAGAACAAGCAGTGAGTGCTCTTAACCACTGAGCCAACTCTCCAGCCCTCCTTTGGTTTTTTGTTTTGTTTTGTTTTTTCGAGAGACAGGGTTTCTCTGCGTATCTTTGGAGCCTATCCTGGCACTCGATCTGGAGACCAGGCTGTCCTCGAACTCACAGAGATCTGCCTGCCTCTGCCTCCTGAGTGCTGGGATTAAAGGCGTGCGCCACCAACGCCCGGCCCTCCTTTGGTTTTTTAAGACAGGGTTTTTCTGTGTCACAGCCCAGGCTGTCCTGGAACTCACTTTGTAGGCCAGGGTGGCCTCGAGTTTACCAAGATCCGAGTTTTGGAAATAAAGATGTAAGCCACCACACCTGTCTTATCTCTGACATTCTTATTTGTTGAGTCTTAGTGTGTGTATAACGGAGTCCCTTGTGAGAGACAAATTTGCTGGATTACATTTTTTTTTTATATAGTTTCCTTTAGCTTTACGACATGTAGTAAAAGAATATTGTATAGTGGCTGGAAAGATGGCTCAGTGGTTAAGAGCACCGACTGCTCCTCCAGAGGTCCTGAGTTTAATTCCCAGCAACCACATGGTGGCTCACAACCATCCGTTATGAGATCTGGTGCCCTCTTCTGGTGTGCAGATATTCATGGAAGCAGAATGTTGTATACATAATAAATAAGTAAAATTTAAACATACACACACACACACACACACACACACACACACACACACACACATACACACACACAAGAGCACTGACTGTCCTTCCAGAGGACCTGGGTTCAATTCCCAGCACCCACATGGCAGCTCACAACTGTCTGTAACTCCTTTTTCAGGGGTTCCAACACACTCAGACAAATAATTTGTGTGGGCAAGAAAAAAAAATTGTATAGCATTGTTTTTATTTTATGTTTAGGCATGTAAAGCATTTAGTAGTTGTATGAGAGATAAACTCAGAAATATTACTATCTCTTATCCCTCCTACAACTCTCATTTCTTTGCCTTTCTAAGCCTTCCCTATCCACCGTTTGTAAGAAGTCACTTTGCCTTATGTTTTCCTTTGAGACAGGGTCTCACTGTGTAGTCCAGGCTGGTTTGAATTCATGGAGATTCATCTCTGATCACTTGGGAAGTTGAGGCAGGTGGATCTCTGAGTTCAGTGCCAGCCAAGGCTACATAGTGCGAGCTCCCTCCTCCCCCAATGTGTGCCTGCCACCACGCCAAAACCCTAGGATTTTAAAATTTGTTTGAAAGGATTCTTTTTTTTTTCTTGCATTTTATGTGTATGATATAAATATATGAGTGTTTCACTTACATGTGTGTATGTTCATGCTTGGTCCCTTGGAGGCCAGAAGAAACATTGTGGTCCCTCCTACCCTGAACTGGAGTTAACAGACAGTTGTGAGCTAATATGTGGGTGTTGGGAACTGAACTCGTGTTCTGTAAGATTATCAAGTGCTATCACCAATGAGCCACAAATCCAACCCCATTTTCTTTCTTTCTTTCTTTCTTTCTTTCTTTCTTTCTTTCTTTCTTTCTTTCTTTCTTTTTTTTTAAAAGACAAGGTTTCATGTGTCCAAGTTTGGCCTCAAAATTGCAATGTAGCTGAAGGGGGCCTTGAACTTGTGATCTTTCTGTCTCCCCCTGCACCACACCTGGTTTAGGTGATGAACCCAGGGCTTTGTGCATGCTAGGCAAGCATTCTGTTAACTGAGCTGTATCACTAACTCTGGTTTATCGTTTATCGTTTCTGCATGTGATGTGCTTTCTTGCATGCATGCATGGATGTGCTGAGGATTGAACCCAGGGCTTCACAAATTCAAAACCCATTGTCTCCCAGTGAGCAACTTTTCCAGCCTGGGTGTGTGTGTGTGCGCGTGCAAGTGTGTGTCCCTTTTAAACTCAGATTACATTTGTATTTATTTTGTGTGTATGTGCATGTGTGTGAGCATGCATGTGTTGTACAGTACTTGCCTGTAGAGGTCTGATGACTTGTGGAATTGGTTCCAGGAATTGAACTCCAGGAATTGAACTCAGGTGGTCAGGCTTTAGAGGCAAGCCTTGACACATGAGTCACCTCAACAGCCCTATTTTATTTTATTTTTTCCATACTTGGAATCAGCATCTTACACATACCATACTATGCATGCTTGTTTGTTCTTTGCCTTTTTAGTTTTACTTTGCTGTGCAACTTTGCATGTTTAGTTTGAAGAGGATCTTCTATGTGGATCCTTTGGGTCTTACTCCACTTTTCTGTTGTATGTGGGCATTTAAGTTGTTTGCAGTGTTTTGTAGCTACTAACACTACTGCAGTGAACAACCTTGTGTATATATGTATTTTCATATTGTTGGGGACATTTCTTTAGTTATATTGTCAGTAATGGTAAATGGGGTCACAGCTATAATCCCAGCTAGTTGGGAGGCAGAAGTAGAAGGATGGCAAATTAAAGACCAATCTGGGCAATTGAGTCAGATCCTTTCTCAAAACAAACAAAAAAATTAAAAGGAACGAGGAGGGTCCCGAGTTCAGTCCCCAGTACTGTTACTACCAACCAAGGCAATAATGCATACATTGTTTTATTAGTACTATTACATTTCTTCCTAGTAATTGGGTCAGCTTAGATTCTCACCAGCATCACTATGTAGCCCAGACTAACTTGAAACTCTATTTAGCCTAGAGTGACTTTGAACTGAGATCATCCTGACTACTACAGGCATGTGCCTCCGTGCCTGGCTTCTGCCTGCTTTTAAGATCTCTTGGTATATTAGGGATATTAGCTCTTTGTAGCAGTTGTGTTCAGTTGTCTGTTGGTTTGTTATATAGTTACATTTATCAATCTTTTAATCAGTTCTGGAGTTGAGTTATTATCCTTTTTCTATCCAAGGTTAAATAGAACCTTTACTTGTGCTTTTCTAACCCTTGTATAGTTCCTTTCTTTCTTTCTTTCTTTCTTTCTTTCTTTCTTTCTTTCTTTCTTTCTTTCTTTCTCTCCTTGGTTTTTCAAGACAGGGTTTCTCTGTGGCTTTGGAGGCTGTCCTGGAACTTGCTCTGTAGACCAGGCTGGCCTTGAACTCACAGAGATCTGCCTGCTTCTGCCTCCTGAGTTCTGGGACTAAAGGCGAGTGCCACCAACGCCCAGCAATATAGTTTTATTTTTTTTTAAAAAAGATTTATTTATTTATTATATGTACAGTGTTCTGTCTGCATGTTTCCTGCAGGCCAGAAGAGGACACCAGATCATTACAGATGGTTGTGAGCCACCATGTGGTTGCTGGAAATTGAACTCAGGACCTTTGGAAGAACAAGCAGTGCTCTTAACCACTGAGCCATCTCTCCAGCCCTATAGTTCTAGTTTTTAAGTAGTCAGATTTTCTTTTCTTTTCCCCTCTCCCTCCCTCCCTCTCTCCCTCCCTCCCTCCCCTCCCTCCCATTTGAGACAGGGTTTCTCTGTAAAACAGTCCTAGCTATCCTGGAACTTACTCTGTATAACAGACTGGCCTCAAAACTCACAGAGATCTGCCTGCCTCTGCTTCCTGAGTGCTGGGATCAAAGATGCCCAGCCATTTGGTCTTCCTTCCTTCCTTTCTTTCTTTCTTTCTTTCTTTCTTTCTTTCTTTCTTTCTTTCTTTCTTTCTTTTCTTTTTTAATAAAAAAGTCTGTGTCCCAAGCAGCATTGGTATCAATAGTATAAATACTTTAATTTATTTTTTAATTTATTTTTTCTATATATGTTCTGGCATTGTTATTAAAAACTCCATATTAGGAGGCTAGAGAGAGATGGCTCAGCTTTTAAGAGCACTTGTGCTCCAGAGGACCCAAAATCTGTCCCAAGCACCCATGTCAAGCAGCTCACAACCATCATAATTTCGGAATTCTAACACCTCTGGCCTTCACAGGCACCTGAATCCATATGCACACACCTACAAATAATAATTAAAAGTAATGAAAACAAAGCTTTAAGAAATCTTTATTGGGGCTGGAGAGATAGATGGCTCAGTGAGAGCACTTGCAGAGGACCAGGGTTTAGTTCCCAGCACCCACTGTGGCACCTTAACAACTGCCTGTAATTCCAGGAGATCTGATGCCCTCTTCTGGCTTCTGTGGACACCAGGCATGCATGTGATTGGCTGGCGCGCGCGCGCGCGCGCGCGCGCGCACACACACACACACACACACACACACACACACACACACACACACGGGGGGGGGGGCAGAGGAAGGGAGGGGCTCACAAAACCCATGAATGAATGAATGAATGAATGAATGAATGAATGAATGATACACAAATAAATACATCTTTCTTAGAAAGTCATATTGACTCCAGTGGTTTGAGGTACCCAAATCCTTGCCATACAATATACATGACTGAAAATTCCATGTATGGTTGATTCTGTTTCTATACATTCTATTCCACTAGAGTCTCTGTTTCTGGACCAGCAGCACACACTGTTTAAATTGTAGGGGTTTTTGATACCATATTTTTAAATCTGATAAGGCCAGACTTGTCTTGTTGGTTCTGTGTCTTCAATGTTTTTTTTTTTTTTTTTTTTTTTTTTTTTGACTGTTCCTTACAGATTTAGTTTTCTATGTGAACTTGGGTATTAACTTGGCCTAAATTTTTCTTAAAAAAAAGACTTATTTTTTAAATGTATATATGTGTGTTTCTGTATCTCTATGGTGTGTGTGTGTGTGTGTGTGTGTGTGTGTGTGTGTGTGTGTCTTTGTGTGCTCAAGGAGGTTTTAAATGGGACTTTCTTATTTGGTTATTGTTTGTGCTATCTTACTAAAAGAATCGAATTTTAGGGACTGGAGATGTAACTCTGGTGCTAGAGTGTTTGTCTAGCATTTGAATTTTCTGTGCCACGTAAGCCAGGAGTGGTGGTACATATCTATAATCTTGGCACTTTGATGGTATAGACAGGGTTATTAGAGATTCAAGGCCATCCTTTGCTACATAGTGTGTTTGAGGCCAACTTGTGATCAGTTTGACCCTGTCTCAAAACAAAGAACAAGAAACGAATACAAAAACCTGTTCTAGTTTAGGGTTACTATTGTTGGGACGAAGCACTATGACCCAAGCAGGTTAGGGGGGAAAGGGTCTATTTAAAGGCTTATGCTTCTACATCACAGTTTGTTGAAGGAAGCCAGGACAGAAACCCAGACAGTCTTCCCTGTGCAATCATTTGATATGTGCAAGTTTCTGTTGGATGGTTCAGTTAAATAATGTTGGTCCCCTAGGAGTCAAATTGAAGTCACAGTAATAGATAGATTGACTGTGAGTACAGGCTTCAGACTTGACCACCATCTCTCCAGTGTGCACTTCTGCGTGATTGCATAAGCAGGAGACACACATCTGTTCTTCAGTTCACATGGGTAGCAAGTGTGTCAACATGTTGCCTCTTTGCCTCCCGGTAAGAAACACAAATGGGAGACTGCTAAATTGGATAATGGAGAAAAACAGAAACTCACAGAGGATAGTACAGCAAAGGGGAAAAACAAAACCAACAAACAAAGCGATGTTCATGGAAGTGAAGTCAGATTGGTTGTAAATGGAGTAACAAAGGGATGAATCACTGCTGGGAACCTGATGCTGCTTACCAAGGACCCCAGACAAAGTCAGTCCTCTAGAGAAGGCACACTTACAAGTGCAGGGTTTTAACTCTTAGTAGATGGAAGGTGCATCCATTCTATTGTTGTTCATCACTCTAAATAGCAACAATGTGAACATTTTTTTTTAAGTTCAGTCATTTTATTTGAGAAAAGAGATCCTGCCCATCTCACATGTGAGGCAGAGGCAGCCTCCAGACTCAGAGGAACCTGAGTCACAGCAGCACCACACACACAGGCATTTCTAAGGTCATGGAATAATTATGATTTCCACCATTGAGTACTGAGATAGCTTTGCATACTTTTGCTTATGTGGTTATTTAAAAATATTTTTGTTTATGTGGGTGGGGGTGGTGGCGGGGAGAGAAAATGAGCAAGAGCCCACATACCAGCAGCATGTGTGAAGAGGGTAGAGGACAGTTTTTGAGATTTGGTTCTCACCTTCCATCTTGTTGAGGCTCGAGCTTCTCTCCTTTTCCTACCTCTCATCTCAGTGTAGTAGTGCTGGAATTACAGATGCATGCTACTAAAGTCTAGCTTTTTACACATGGGTTCTGGGGATCAGACTTGAGTTACCAGGCTTGTGAAACAAGCACTTTACCTATTAAGCCATCTCAATGGCCTACCATGGTTGTTTTTTATGATCTTGCTGTACCGTATTAGGCAGGGTTCCCTAGAGGAACCAGAACGGTAGAATGTAAATATGGTCTTAAAGGGGACTTATTTGATTGGTTAACACAGTAGGGGCTGGGGAGTCCAGCAATAACTGTTTGCTGGAGGCACAGAGAACCCGAGTTACTCAGTTCACCAAGCTGGATGTCTCTGCAGTCACAGTGTGGGGCTGGAGGCCTGCAAGTTCCCTGGAAAGTTGAGTGTCAGAGTACTTTGGAAGACCAAGGAAGCTAGAGTCTGATGACAGTGGTAGTGATAGGTACTTGCTTAGGAAAAAGTGAAGACAAGCTGATGTAACTGCGTTTTCCTTGGCCCTCTTTATATTGGGACCACCTGCTCGAAGGTGCCACCCTCTTTGAAAGTGGGCTTTTCTCTCTTTGCTAGTTCTCCCTAGAAATGCCTTCAGACATGTCCAGTTGCATGTTTCCTGGGTGATTTGACAAGTGTCAAGTTGACAACGAAGAGTAACTGTCACAGCTGCCGTATACCAGTTATGGGTCATTTGATCTTCTAGTGGAAATTAACAATTACCCAGTGGACTGGAGCCTATAATGACAGTTTATCTTTTGAGTGGCGCCAATATATAATTAAGTAAAAAAGTTCTCCTTAGTGTTATATACATTATATCTTGCCTTGACTTGCATGTTTTAAATAGAATTGTCTTGATAGTTGCAGGACAAGTCAGGGTAGCATGAATTCTAATTGTTCTTGGTAATGAAAATTCAGAGGCAGATATTGGGGTTAAAACTGAAGATGAGAGAAGCATAGCGGCCAGCCACTAGAGAGTTCTCACCTCTACCAATGCTCAGACCAAAGGGGCGATCCTGTCCTCAGACTGTATCTCCAGACTGTCTCCACCAAACCTCAGACTGCACTGAGCTCCTGTCTCCTCCCGCCTTATAGTCCTCTCTAGTGTTGCTGGGATTAAAGGCGTGGGATCCCAAGTGCTGAGGTCACCTTTGTGTGAGCTGTTTCTCTTTCAGACTGGATCAATTTCACATAACTCAGGGTGGCCTGAACTCACAGAGATCTGTCTGCCTCTGTCTCCTGAGTGCTGGGATTAAAGATGTGGCCACCACTACCTGTGCTTTATGGCTAAAGGTGTGTACTACCACAACCAGCCCAATGTATATTTAAACATGATCTAGGATAGGATTAGGCACCTCCTAATCTATTTAATGTTCCTGCTTTACGTCAGTCAGCAGATATTTTGTAGGGATTGGCTGTGGGACCTGTGTAGATAGATCTGAGTAGGGAATGCTGAATTATATATGAAATATTAGCAGTATGGAGCCTAAAATCTAATTACAGTTACAGTTTCCATAGAAATTGGTTGTGAATTGACATACTATCCACTCTGGTAGGGTTTTAGATTAATATTCCCTCCGTGCCATTCCCTGCCAAGCTGGCTGTAAAAGAATTACCTGGGGAACTTGTTAAGAATAAAGATTATTGGCTTACCAATTAACTTTTCCCTGTAGATTGAAGGTGGGGCTTAGGAATGTGGTTTTGCGTATGTGTGTGTGTTACATGTTTGCTCGTGTGTGTGTGTGTGTGTGTGTGTGTGTGTGTGTGTGTCTGTCTGTCTGTCTGTCTGTCTGTCTGTCTGTCTGTCTATACGCGAGCGCACATTCATGTGGGCGTGTGCCTGATATTGATGTTGAATATCCTTACCAACCATTCCCAGTTCAACTAGACTGGCTGGTCAGTGAACCCCAGGGTTGCTGTGTCGGCCCCTCAGCACTGGAATTATACTGTCTGCCGTGGTGTCTAGCTTTTTCTATAAATGTGGGTTCTAGGGTGGACTGTCCTCTTGCTTGCATGTTAAGCACTTTACAGAATTATCTCCCCCTTCCCCCTTTTTAAATAAATAGTGCACAATGCAAATTGCAGTTGTAGAAGACTGTATAGTGAAAAGTCATTCTCTCCTCCGTTCTACATCCATTTAGTTTCCTTTCCTAGATGTTTCAGAGCTGTTTATTGCACATCCTTCCACACACACACAGGTGTGGGACGCAGATTTTGTTGCTTTTCTGGGATATCTCATGTCTCCTATTGAACTTCTTCCTTCTTTGGAAAGGCTGCCTAGTGGTAATTGGAAAAGATTCATAGGGGATTCTAAGGGGTTGTGGGCATTGAGAGTCACTGTGTGAGTGTCACAGGGGTTAGAAACAGTTTAGTTTTGTTTTCTGAATGTTAATTCCCTAAATCTTGAATTTCACAAGGAACTGTAGTCACCAAGCATTTCATTTATTTTCTAGATTTATACAAACTTTTACATTTTTTTTCCTTGCTAATGATTACAAAGAAACCTTTAGTCAAAAACACATGATTCAGGAGCTCAGAGGTTAAGAGCACTTGCTATTTTTGCAGAGGACTCAAGGTGGTTACAATCATTCCAGCTCCAGGTGATTTGACACCCTATTCTAGTCTCCAGGCACCCATACCACACACAGGAAAAAATAAAGATTAGGAGCTAGAGAGATGTCTCAGCAGTTAAGAGCACTTACTGCGCTTCCAGAGGACTTGAGTTTGGTTCCTACTGTTCACAACTGTCTGTAACTCCAGTCCTAGGGAATCCAATGCCCCCATGCAGACAAAAGGCCCACACATGTAAAATAAATGATATTAAAAAGACGATGCCGTTAAACTTGTAGACAGCTGCTTACAATCCTAGATATCTTCAGTCACATAAAACCAAAAATTAAAAACCAAAGCATACTAAAATACATGGTCAGCAGCATGGAAGAGGCATAATGTGGTGGACTCAACTATAAATAAGGTTTTTCAATCTTCAGGCTCTGTTGCTGTTTTACTTTCTGTTATTACAGGAGGTGTGTGTATGTGGGGCTAGACAGAAGATGGCGGAGGGCAGGTGGCAAATTACACCACCAAACTGCTCTACAAAACATTTCTTTCAGGCTGGAGAGATCGGCTCAGAGGTTAAGAGCACTGCTTGCTCTAGCAGAGGTCCTGAGTTCAATTCCCAGCAACCACATGGTGGCTCACAGCCATCTGTAATGAGATCTGGTGCTCTCTTCTGGTGTGCAGGCAGAACACTGTATACATAATAAATAAATTAATAAATAAAAATTTCTTTCTACACATCTTTCACTGTAATACCAAAATGTAAGAAATTCTTCTATTTATGTCTCTGTTAGTGACTTACCTGTCCTCTCATTCACTGTGACTACATGCGTAGAGGCTACTTGGTAAAGCAGAGTAAGGGCAATATTGTCAGCTTTCAGGAGAGCATCTTATATCAAAAATCATTTATTTTATTTTTTACCCCCACAGGTTCTTTTTTCTCCCATTTTCTTTGTGTTTCCTCTTCTATTGTCTTTTGTTTTTCACCTCTTTAGTGAAGATGTTTGCAGCTGGTTGGGAAGCTGTGGGACACTTGGAAACAGGAACCCAGCTATTAAAGGGAGGGGGAGTGTTTCAGATTCTGAGAAATAGTGAAAAAGGGGAATTTAGTTTGCAGTGTGCCCGTAACTGTTCTAAGACCTAACCTGATTCCAGAATTGAAACATGAAAGGAAATAAGTAAAGCTATAAACAATCTTCTGTGATGTGGAGTTAATTCACCATAAAGGCTGTTTCTTTTCTTCTGTTGATAGTAGTGTGGGGGCATTAGGGGCACAGGGTAACTCAGTTCTGATTGTGTTAAACGCCAAAGTCAAGAAATTAGATAGTTACGTGCTTTAGGTGAGCTGGGGAACTTTAAAAAGGATGCATTTACCTATTTTTATTTATTGTGTATAAGCATGTGCCTGTGTGATTTGCGTGCCTTCGTGTGTGCATTCAGGGGCTATATTTGAATGAATGAATGAATGAATGAATGAATGAATGAATGAATGAATGAAATCAGTCCATCCATTCATTTTACCCATCTATCTATCTGTATGCCTGCCTGTCCATCTGTCCACCCATCCACCCAAAGGGGATTTATTAGAATGGTTTACAAGTTGTGGTCCAGCTAATCCAACAGAGGTTATCTAATTAATTGAATGTCCAAGAATCCAGTAGTTGATCAGTCCACAAGGCTGTATGTTTCAGCTGGTCTTTCGTATATGCTAGAATCCCAAAGAAGTAGGCTCTAATGCCAGTGAAAGAATGGACTTGGCCAGTGAGAGTGAGATCAAGCAGTCAGAGCAAGCTTCCTTTTTCCATGTCCCTTATAAAAGCTGCCAGCAGAAGGTGTGGCCCAGATTAAAGTTGGATCTTCCCATCTCAAAAGATCTGGGTTAAAAGTGATCTTCTCACTTCAAATTATTTAAGAAAAGAAAATCCCTCATGGGTATACATGGCCACTTGGATTTTAGTTAATTCTAGATGTAGTTAATTTGACAACCAGGAGTAGCCTTCACAGGGCCAAAGGGCATTGGATCCATTGGAACTAGAAATCACGTGTGGTGTGAGCCATCGGGTGTAGATGCTGGGAATTGGGCCATCTCTTCAGCCCTAGAGCTGTTGAACTTTGAATATCCAGGTGAAAACTTGTATTGAACTAAACATTAAAACTATAAATTTCTCTACCACAACCTCTATCACCTGAAGAAAGACAAAAACTTTTATAGAAGGATCCTTGTTTTTATACAAATTATTGCCTTTAGTATCAAATCGAGTAAGTGAAGTTTTAAAAACTATTACAGCTTTGGCTTTGGGGTAGAATCTGTGACTAGTTAATAACAAATGCTAACTGGGATCATTGTAGACACAGTACTGAGGACAGTGCTAGGGAACTGAACCCAGGAAATAGAAATGTGTATGAGTATAATGTGGAAGGGTGTTCTGTGGATGCTTATGTGACGTTCCACCCAGGAGGAAGAGTTTGCTCTGGGTTTTAAAGATGAGATAGAGCAAGGTCCTTGGTGACAAGTGGGAAGTTGATTTGAAAAAGAGTACAATCTAATGGAATCTACTGTATGTGTAATAGGCTCTTAAAAGAATTTGGCCTCCCATTGTTATAGCTCCAAGAGTAGAGAATATAAATGGGTGCATTATCTAAGAGGAGGAAAATGTTTGGCAGATCCTGGTGAATCTTAGTTAGTCATTAATTCAATTCTGTTTGCATCAAGTGTCCATTGCCTACTCTCCCAACCTCCCAAAGCCAAATAAGCAACAGTTTCAGAAGATAAGACAATAGAAAGTGCCAAAGTTGTCACCACTCCACTCACCAAATGGCAGTGAGATTGTTCGTTGATGGAAACGATTCAGCAAAGGTCATATGGTCACCCACAAGCTCCCCCCCCCACACACACACAATGGTCTAGTATTAGTGAGTTTTCTGCTGTTAGGAAAACTGACAGCTTTTTAAGGAAAGGGAAGTTTAAAAAGAGAAATAAAGAAGAAACTGAAGGTTTTGTGCCAGATTAACAAACAACCTTAAGACTTTGCTTCCAGAGTTGTGCATCTGTCTCATGAGTCCTGCTGTCTTTCTCTTACTATTTCTTAGAGAGATTGTAGGGTTCTTTGAGTGAGCAGTGGATAGGCTTGATAGAAGAGTGTGTTGGTTGTAAAACATTAAATTTTAATTCTAAAATTATATTTTGTATGATTTATTTAAATGTGCCTTTTCAGATTTATTCACTTACCAAATTTACTATTTTAAAGATACTTTTATTTATTTTAGGTGTATTCATTTTGCTTGCATGTATAAAAGTGTACTATGTACATTTGTGGGTGCCCACAGAAGAAAAGGGTGTCGGATTCCCTAGGACAGGACTTACAGATAGTTGTAAGCCTCCATATGGGTGCTGGGGGCCAAACCTGGGTCCTCAAGAGCAGCAAATGCTTTTAACACTGGCTGTCTCTCCAACACCCAAATTGACTATTTCTGGGTTACCAAATTTGCTAAGATTGAAGTTTCTAAGTCAGTTTAGGTGTCTTCTGCTAGTTGATGGTAATTAGCCAAAAGTAGAAGACATCACTGGTGTTATATTTTATGTTTTAATATGTATTATGTTATTTTGTACTTTTTTGAGACAGAGTCTCATGTAACCCAGGTTGGCCTTGAACTCACTGTGTATCAAGGATGCTCTTGAACCCCTGACCCTCCCTCCAGCTGTGTTGGGGATGTGCATCACCACACTTGGCTCACTGGCATTTTAGTAAAGCAGATAGAGGCCAGGGGTGGTGAGAATTAGAAGCTGGAGAGAGGAACCCTGTTTTTGAGAATAGTCAAGTTTTGCCCTAAATGTCTTTAATTAATTGTAATACCCCTGCCTCCTCTTCCCCTGAGTATTGTGGGACTCACCATTATGTACTTTATTGTTTGTAGATGAGTTGATATGAGCCAGTTTAGGTTTTCCAGGGCATATTAGTTAATTGTTTTGATATTACCATCATTTTTTAAGGAGAAGAAATGTGATAATCAAGTTAGGGCAAGGACAGACAAGACAATCCATGTCTTTCTAGAAGTGCTAGGTGGGTTTCAATGGGTGTAAGTTTCTGTTTTGTTGGGAGTAGAGAATCTGCTACATAAATGGCTGCGGTGGCGTACACCTTTAATCCCAGTACCTGTGAGACTGAGGCAGGCAGATCTCTGTAAGTTTGAGGTCAGCCTCATCTACAAAGAGAGTTCCAGGACAGTCACGGTTCTTATACAGTGATATGGGTGCCTTTCTGTGTACTGTGAATATGTTTTATTGCCATTGGTTAATAAAGAAGCAGATGTGGCCAGTAGCCAGGCAGAATAGAGCCAGGTGGGAAATCGAAGCAAAGATACAGGGAGATCTGGGGAATCTGGGAGATGCCAGCAGCCACTGGAGAAGCAAGGTGTGAGGTAGTAAACCATGGGCCTTGTGGCGATACACACATGAATAGAAATGGGTCAGTTTAAGTTTGTAAGAACTAGTTAGTAAAAGCCTGAGCCATCTGCCAAATATTTGTATATATTGTAATATAAGCCTCTGAGTGGTTATTTGGAAACTGGTGGGCAGGAGAGACACTTGCAGTTACAGTACAGAGAAACCCTGTCATGACAACACAGAAGAAACTCGCGGGGGGGGGGGTGTGAGCGGGGGAGAGAACCTATTATACCTAATGAACCTAATTTTCAAAATTCAGGTAGTCTGGTTTTGAGCTCTTGCATTGCCTACAGAGATAGCTCTCATATAACCTCATTTATTTACAATCATCTTTTATATATCCCATTTGAGCTACTCAGGTTTAACTAACCTCATCTGACTCTGTGCGCACGCGCGCGTGTGTGTGTGTGTTATGTGTGTGTGTGTAAGACAAGGTCTCTCTGTCTTAGAAAGAGAGTGGATGATATGGAACTCACTGTAGAGACCCAGGCTAGTCTGGAACTTTGGGCAGTCCTCCTGCCTCTGTCTCTGAATGAAGTGTTGGGAATATGCTGTACTCTCACACTTGAACTTTTCAGCTTTATGATTTATCTACATTTATGTATGTATACCACACACATGCCAGCTGTCCATAGAGGTTAGAAGAGGACATTGGACCTGGAGTTACAGATGGTAGTGAGTCACCATGTGGGTGCTGGGAACTGAACCTGCATCCTCTCCAAGAGCAATGCTCTTAACTGCAGAGCAGTCCCTTCAGCTTCTGCCATTCCTCCCTCCCTCCAGGACAGGATTTCTTTGTGTAGCTTTGGCTGTCCTGGAATTGGTTCTGTACACCAGGCTGGCCTCAAACTCAGAGATCCGCTTGTCTCTGTCTCCTGAGTACTGTAATTAAAGGTGTGTGCCACTGTGCCCAAGAGGCTCTTTTTTTTTTTTTTTTTTTAGACAGGGTTTCTCTGTGTAGCTTTGGAGCCTATCCTGGCACTCGCTCTGGAGACAAGGATGGCCTTGAGCTCACAGAGATCCACCTGCCCCTGCCTCCTGAGTGCTGGGATTAAAGGCATGTGCCACCAACACCTGGCTGAGGCTCTTCTTTTATATCTTAATTTTTTTTTTTTCTTAAAACAGTCTCACTACATAGCCTAAGTTGACCGTAAGTGGGTGATCCTTGTCAGTGCTGGGATAATAGGTGTGTGCCATGATACCTGGCTGTGTCTTTTTTCTTTGTTTTTCTCTTTTTAAACTTAATGGGTTAATTTGTAGAATTACCAAAAAATTAATTATGTGTGTGTGTGGGGGGGGTTTGTGCATGTTGAGTACACTGCCCATAGAGGCTGGAAAAGGACATTAGAGTCTCTGGAGTTGGAATTAAGGGACTTGTGACCTGTCTAACATGGGTGCTGTGAGCCAAATTGGGGTCCTCTGTAAGAGCAACACACTCTCATATAAACTGCTGAGCTATCTCTCCAGCCCTTGATTTGTAGAATTTATTTGTTCTTTGTGTAGGACTGTAGTTCTTCATTGAATATTCATTTCTGTATGGAATTCTATTATGAGAATATACTGTAATTAATTTCATTGTTGACAGATTTATAAATAGATTATCCATTTGCATATAGTTAGGTAATCTGGTGTATATTGCATATATTTTGTTCTCTAAAATTGCTATATTGAATTAGTCCTTATTGCTCATATACTCTTCAACATTTAGTATCTTCACACTTGGTATTTTTTAGCAGGTATAGTGGAATATTATGGAAATTTTTGTCATTTTAATTATAGTTCTCATTATTTATGAATTTTCATAGTTGGTGAGTATCTGCATTGAAATGTTACTCTGACTTATTTTGCCCTTTATCATAAAATTGTAGTTTAATGAACAGAAGTTACTTTAATATGTATGGCTGAAATGACCAGCTTCTCCCCTCATGGGTGCTTTTGTGTTTTAAGATAAACTTTCTATCACAAAGTCATATTTTCAGTATTATGCTGTATAAGTTTTGTGCCTTTTCCTTCTGTTTGCACTTAGGTTTATAACCTCATTTAAATTTTTTTGTTTTGTTTTTTGAGACAAGGCTTTACTATGTAGACCAGGCTGGCCTCAAACTCACAGAAATCCACCTGCCTTTGCCTTTCAAGTGCTGGGATTAAAGATGTGTACTGCCTTGCCTGGCAACTATAATTAATTTTTAACATTTCAAGAACAGTTGTAAGTTTTTTTTTTTCTTTTTCCCATAAGAATGAATGAAGTGTATCTTAGAACCTTTCATTCAAAAGTCTGTCCTGTGTGTTCACTCTTCAGTGACTGCCTATGCTGCATGTGAGTGTCCCTATGTGTGAGGGTCTGCGCTTGGGAGCACTGATGTGTTCTGATGGCCTTTACAATCAGTTTTCATATGTAGTAGAACTTTGTTTTCCCTCGTAAGAATACTTAACTATCTTGCACATTCTTGGCTTTTTCCATTTTGACATCATTTTTAGAATCATTTTGTGAGATTCTACATTGATTGGGATTAAACTGAATTTTATCAGTCATTTTCAGAAGAATTTATTTTTAAAAGATTTATGTTTAGAAAAAAAATATGCTGGAACTCAAACTTGGGTCTTCTGGAAGAGCATCCAGTGGTCTTAAATGCTGAACCATCTCTCCAGCCTTGATGTTTCCTTTTTACTGCCATGCAGTAACATCTGTCAGCTCGTGGGATTATTTTCTGTGCTACTAGCTGCCTTTTCAGAAGTCCTCGTTTGTGCCTATTTCAAGTGCTTTGTCTGTTTTTCCCCTCCAACACTTTCAAAGTTTGAAGTCATAAATTAAGATCTCGGGTCCATTTTGAAGTGATTTTTGTGCTGGAAGGGAGATAGGTACCTGGTTTCATTCTATGTGGGAATGGCCAGTTTCCCTAACACCATTGTTTTTGTGGGGACACCATGCTGTTTATGTTACTGTGGCTCTGTAGTGTAAGTTGATAATTAGGTATTCGTATTTCCAGCGTTGCCTTTTCTACTTAGTATTACTTTTGTGTTTTTATATTAATTTTAGGATTGCCTTTTCTAGTTCTGTGAGGAATGTAACAGAAATTTTGATGGAACTTTTGTTCTAAAGGTTTGTTTTGATGTTCTTGGTAACATCTTGAGGTGTATATGCTTAGCTCAGTAATGCCAGTCTTCCTTTTTCAAACACATCCATTTAAGGATATACATTTCTGTTTGTAAATTCTACAATCCACAAATTACATTATGGAGTACATTCATTGTTAAGATGAAAATAATGTACAGAATCTCATTATGGTTTGCGTTTGACTCATCTTATTGACAATAATTTTAGAACAGATGACATTTACATAGTGCTTGAGGGTTTTATGCATTACTTTTGATGTTCCCACTGCTGCTAAAAGTGAATAGCTTCATGTACATTTGGATATATTCTCACCCACAGTTACTAGCAAGTATAATGGGAGGGAGAGGATAATAAAATTTATTCTTGTGTATGTTTCAGATTTGCTCTTTGAATTATTGTACATTCCTCACCTCAGGTGCAAACATTTGATTTGATTTGTCTCTGTCTTAGCTGTGTTGGTGTGGAAGAGCACCATGCTGTTGACATTGACCTGTACCACTGCCCCAACTGTGCGGCTCTTCGTGGCCCTTCCTTGAGTAAGTACTAGACGCTTAAGTAAAACTTAAATGTGAACGATGGTAATTTCATGATACTCCAATACGTATTAGAATATCAAGAGCTGTAGGGGAGATACCACTGAAAATGCAATACAGTTTTTGTCTAAAAATAATTAAAAATTTGAGGCAGTCTGGTGGGTTTTTTTGTTGTTTTGTTTGTTTTGTTTTATTTTCAAGACAGGGTTTCTTTGTGTAGCTGTGGCTATCCTGGAACTTGATTTGTAGGTCCGCCTGGCCTTGAACTCACAGATCCACTTGGCTCTGCCCCTACTTCCCCTCAGAGTGCTGGGATTAAAGGCTGTGCCACCATCTCCAGGCCCTAAATTCTTGGTGATCTTCCTGCCTCTGCCTCTTCCAGATAATAAGCCTTTGTTTGAATTATTAAATATGCCACAAGAATAAGGGAGAAAAATACTAACATTTTAAAAAATTTTATTTATTCTTTTAAATTTCATTTTACATCCAACCACAGTTCTCCCTCCCACCCCTCATTCTGCCCCCCAAATACTAACATTTTTAATTCCTCCTGGAGAGCCCTCAAATTTAAGTACATCTTAAAAAAAAAAAAAGAAAAACAACAAAGCCCTTGTAATTTACATAAAGCATGCAAAGAAAAACTTACCTGATTCTGGAAACCTGTTGTGACTGATAATATCATGCTGTATTGGAGCAATATTCAGAGTTAAGATTTGGCTCTAATGGACAGATGCACATTGTGTATTTGGGAGAAAATCAGGGTATTGATAGGTAAAATATTCCATGTACTTACTGAACTTGGTTGTCAAAGAGTATCTGCTTAAAACTCCTTTATTGGCCCCCCGGTGTCCACAGAAAGATAAAGAGGAATGAGGATAAGGCCAGAGTGCCCATGCTGACAGTCAAGGTAAAGGCTGGAATCTTTTTCTTTCACTACACTAGAGTATACCAGCATTAGAAACAAAAGATTACTCAGATTCGGTCTTTTACAGATACTTCCAAAGACGAAATTGAGATACCATTGTACAGATTCGAGAGAAAATATTTAAAAGGCATTTAGCTATTTATTTATAAATTTTTGACTGTAAACTATAATTTTTGGTTTGTAAAATTAAAGGGAAACTGTAGACTGTATTTTAAAACTAGAAAGAGGGCTGGAGAGATAGCTCAGCTATTAAAGGCTAAGGCTCAGACTTCAATTCCAGTACCCAAGTCATCAAAGCCCCCCCCCCCCCAGCTTCCTTTTCCAGCACTTGGGAGGCTGAGGCAGGCAGATCTCTGTGAGTTCAAGAATTACCAAGTCTATATAACAGGCCAGCCAGGGGTGCATAATGAGGCCTATCTCAAAAACATACAAAACAAAACAAAAAGGAACCTTTGACTGAGGGTACTTTGATAAACTGTGGGTGGTGTGTAGGTAATTTATAGCCTCTTTGTTTTGAATATGGACTTTTGCCCCCCCCCCCCGTACTATTCTAAGTAAAAGTTTCGTTACGTGAAAGTAACATGTAAAAGAGTCTTAGTAACAATTAGGCTGATCATTTATTAGAAATACTAATAATTTTCATAATCTCTTTAAAAAAGACATAGGAATTAAAGCTGCAGTAATGCATAAGAATAGTTGATGTCAAATACAGGTTACCTGTTTTCATAGTGTACAGTATAAAACTTAAATTCAAGACACCTGGTAAAATTATTGCGTGAATCTTGCTTGGTGTAACACTGATGTATGCTGTATATAAGTTAAATACGTTTTGGTCAAGAATAAGTCAGGAAGAGGTAAATAATACAGTATTTCAGGCAAAACTAGCTTTCATATCAGTTTTGGTGTAAAATTCAAATATCTATTCCCTAAGTGAAATTATTTGAATTTATTTGTATGAAATACTGAGTTACTAAGAGGCAGTACTACATTAACGACACAGTCTATTTTTTCCATATGATACCATCTTATTAAAATCTTATCACACTTGCTAAATTGATTACATAGACCATAATGGATTGCAGCCCAGACTTTGAATAATGATGCTTCAGAGAGAAGCTTGCCTATTACTTGGTCCTTGAATTCCTCTTCTCTCAAAAGAACTTCATACCAGGCATTGGTCATCTTCTGGGAACCATCCAACTTGGAGGGAAGATGCCCAGGATGCAGTGGTCTGTTTGTCTTGATGGAAGGCTCGCTCACTTTCCCCTATATTTGATTCCTTTCCCTCTGCTATGAGGTGTTTCTTGATATCCAGGGCTTCCTGTTCCTCTCAGAATATCCTAGATGTCTTCATTATAGATACAATAGAGAAACTGTAATACCCACTTATAAATAAGATAAGGTACATCAGACTATATTCTGGTCCCAACCAATTAAGAACTTGATTTTAAAGCAGAAAGCTGCTCAGCATTTAAATATATATACATTCTGTGTGCTCCTCAGGCACATGCAGCCAAGGCAGACATTTTGCTCCCCTTTCCCTGTGACTTCTACTTAAACTATGCCTTCCTCTTTAGAAAAATCCAGTCAGCTGTTGTAGTGGATGATTTTATGTTTCAAGTGTGTTGGCCAAATAGGACAGTTGCATGTTTCTCTTAATCTATAAGTTAGCACATTAAAGGAAGTTACAGTATTTTGGTAGGTTATTATATACCAGCTTTTATAGTTAGTAGATATTTGACCTGTATTATCTCCTTCAGTATGTGCAACAAAGTTATACGAGATGGAAGAGAAGGTATCTGATTAAATATTGTATAGTTATTTGTCAGAGCTGTAGTTTGGATCCATAGCTATCAGGTAACAAATTGAGTATATTTTTCTGATTATTGTGCTCTGCAAAAATTAAAATAAAAGATGGAATATCTGGCTGGGCCTGGTGGCACTTGTCATTAAAGATCAGCCTGGTCTCTGTAGTAAGTTCTAGGAAAGCCAGGATTACGTGAAGAGGCCTTGGCTGGTGGTGGGGTCAGCATCATAGTTCTCTTAGCAAATGGGCAGCTTTTTTGTTTTGTGTTTTAAATGATGATGCCTGTTGTTAACACAGAGCTACCTGTGTGGTAGGAATGGAATTACTCCCACTTTCCTGGAGGCCATTTTGCAGTATACAACAAATGTCTTTAAAATAGCACTGTTTGTATTAGTTTTCTGTTGCTGTGACCAAGGCGACTTATAAAGAAGTTTAATCAGCTTTATGGTCCCAGAGGTAGTGTTTATTATGGTGGAGTCCAGTAGGTGGCTGGGGCAGCAGCTGAACTCACATCTCCATCTCTAAGCAGGGGGCAGAGATTGCACACTGGGCACGGTCACCAGTGACATTCCTCCTCCAACAACACCTCCTAATCCATCCCAAACAGCTACCAACTGGGGACCAAGTATATGAGCCTCTGGGGGCCATCGCAGCCAAAACACCACACTTTCTTCTAGCATTGCTGGAAATTTATCTTGAAGAATTAATAACAGAAAAAGATTTATGTAGAGAGCTCTTAATTACAATGATAAATGCAGAAAGCCTGGGAACAAATGAAGTGCTTGTCTCAGTCACTTTTCTACAGCTGCAGTGAAACAGTATGACTGAGGCATTTGGTTTGCCTTAGTTTCAAAGGGCTAGAGTCCACAATGGCAGAGCAAAGTAACAGCTGAGGGTTCACATATTGATGAACAACCATGAGGCAGAGAAAGCGAGTGTACTGGGAATTGGCAGTCTTTTGGAACTCCAAAGCTTCCCCCCCAATGACACAGCTCTTCCAACAAGAGCACACTTGTTAATCCTTTCCAAGTAGTTTCACCAACTAGGGACCAAGTATTCAAATACATTAGCCTCTGGGAACCATTCTCATTCCAACCACCACTGTGCTTAAGAATCAAAATAATTATAACACGGCAACATCTGTACTTTGCAATTGCTGTCTGCTTTTACATTGCTTTTGAATATTTAGTAAGGAGAAAATGCTCATAAACAAGAAAATAGTATAAAAACATGATGCCAGATAAAATAAATTTTATATCTGTGTATAGTAGAGGGAAACCTACACCAAGATGCTCTTGGATTATGGGAATGGTTTTAAAGATTTGTTTTTATTTTTAAGTGTGTGTGTGTGTGCGCGTGCCCGAGCGCTTGAGCAAGTGCACAACTGAGGAGGGCAGAAGAGGTCATCAGAGATCCACCTGATGTAGGTATTTGGAACTGAACTCTAGTGTTCTTCAAGAGCAGCAAGTGTTCTTATCTGCTGAGCTATCTCTCTAGCCACTGTATGAATGGTTTCCAGTGAGAAAAAATAACACACAAAGGTTACCTTAGTGGAATTTCCTAGGAAGATTAATCTGTCATTCAGAAGTTTTCTTGGGAGATTTAAAGTGGGTGGGATGACTCTACTCACAATTACTTACTTGAGAATCTTGTTTTAGACTCTTAGATATAAATAATTTTGATTTCTACATCTGTTGGGTCTATTTGTGACCTTTATCTAGATGGGGATCCAGTGTTATGATCTTGGTAAGGGAAATACTTAAAATAACTTGAAATTAAGCTAGGGTATATATAGCTCCATTGGTAGAGCATGCATGAAGTCCAGAGTGTGATTCCCACTAGATATGGTTATGTGCTTGCCATGCGTATAGTCCCAGCACTCCAGGAAGTGGTGTCTGGATTATCAAAATTTAAGGTCATATATCCTGGCTACATGAAACCTTGCCTCAAAAATAATAAACTATCTTGAAATCACATGGTTGTTTTCTCTGAAACATTTTGTTAGGAAAATGTCCAGGCACACAGGGAAAGTTGACGTAGTTTTATAGCAAGTACCTAGAAGACTTCGCATACTGTTATCATCTCCCATCACTTGCCTTTCTCCTTATTTCTCCATATAATTATTATATCACCGTCGATCAGTCTTACTCTTTAAAACAAATGTATTTCTAAGGAAGTTGCTGATATCAGTACCAGAAAGTTAGAGTGATGGGAGTTTTAGCCTTTAAAAAGGATTCTTTTATAACTGAAACTTATCTAAACAGAAACAGGAGGATTATGAGTTCTAGGTTAGGCGGTGTTACATGGTCAGTGTTCCTGGAATTGGAACACAAAGACAGTGAAATCTTAGGTTGGTATCACACAAACGAGCTATATAGGTAAGACAGAAATAGAGAGGTATCCATTTTCTTCATTGACCATCTTCCTCTTAGATAACGGTGTGTTAGGTACACTTTAAAATCAGCACACTGATCCATCTCTTTCATTGACCATCTTCAATGGTGTTTAAGGGTGTGTTAGGTACACTTTAAAATCAGCACACTGATCCACCTCGTTCATTCCATTCCCACTTTGAGGAATATGGATCCAGAGGTGTCAAATGACCTTCCTAAGGTTGCAGAGGAAGTCTGTGGATGAACTAAGAATCAAACCTAGGTCTCCTGATTTTCACTGTGAGGACTAATCAAGATTTTCTCCCCCCTGCCCTTCAGTTTTAGAACCATAGGTTTTTAGCATCTCAATTAACCTTGAAGTTTTTGGGTTTTTTTTTTTTTTTTTTTATCACAGCACTGGTCTTGTTTAATTATGTCCTGGTGAACTGTTCTCTGTTCTTTGTGTCAGTATGTGCTTATTTGGAGACTACATCCTTACATGAACAAGAATAGCGCTGTGATGTTGGAATGGATTTTTGATGTGTGATAAAATGCCTTATCCTGAGAAGATAATTTGGATGATGTGGTTAATCATAGTATGACTCATTGTTTTAATAAACTAATTTTAAACAATTTGCAAATGTTACAGCATGGTTAAATGTGCGTAAATAACAGACTTCATTTGCTGCTTTTAATTCTTATAATTTTTAAATTATTTTGAATAATGGTCAGACTTTTAAAAACCCACAGTTAATTATTTATAATTACAGCATTAGGTTTTGCAAAAAAAAAAAAAAAATTGGTGGCCTGGGAATGCAATTAAAAACGTGAGTGTTATAATTGTACCTATAGTTGTTAGTTCTGATTATGTAGACTATAACAATTAGATAGTATTACCAGTTACCAGAAGTGTTTTCTTTCCCTGACTTTGTACAAATTCAGTGAAGAGGAGGAGGAACTGGCACAGGCATGACTACACAGAGGTGGATGATGGCTCCAAACCTGTGCAAGCTGGAACCAGGGCCTTCATCAAAGCACTGCGTTCTCGAGTCTTCCCAAGGTAGGGGAACTTATTCTGGCTCAAACAGTGTTTAACACATTGGCTCATAAAGTGGAATTATCTAAAGGGGTCTTTAAAATTTAGGTGGTACCCTGCCATTGTTGTCAACTGGCTTTTCACTTTTTTTCTGTAAAGGAAGTAGATTACAAGTCACAGGAGTAATTAGGCTTAGTTTCAGGGAACTAATGATATCTATATCTATACCTATATGCAAATTGGGTCGCCATGTAAAAATATTCATCCCCAGAATTTGAAATACACTAATTTGAAGCAGTTCTCATTTCTGAGTCCTTCTGATAATGCGGCCACTGTTTTTCTTCTTTCTTTTCACCTTTCCCTGATTTGCACCTTCATTTTTCCCAAATAACCATATCAGCTGTCTGTGCGCTGGGTCCACCAGAGGCATGCGCAGGGCTGTTGCTTAGTCTCTGATGGCATCAGGTCTGAGCGTCTTGATTCTGAACAATAATGAAGTGTATTTGAGTTGTCTAGGCTAAGAGAGAGTCAGAAGCAGTGTAAAGCATTAATCATGCTAATTCACATCATTTCCTACTCACTGCCTGGCATCTATTTAAAGAGAAAATGCTTAATTGGCTTTATACAGATCATATCTCAGTTTGTTAAAGAGGGGAGCACAGTTTAATTTTAAATCATAGTATCAAGTTCAGCCTATTACCCAATTTCTTTCAGATCTTGAAATGAAAACCCTGAGATTTTTCCTTCTGTCTTTAAGATTTCTCTGCTCTGTTCTCTACCTTTTAGTCCTAAAACTGAAACTCAATGAAAAACCATCCACATCTGCCTCCCTCAGGTTGGCTGAGAAATAGAAAATATATGAAATAGTGTTTGCACTTGAGTTTTGTTGAATTAAGAGTCTTGTTCTCAAGCTGTCAGTTACCAGTGCCCAAGTTGTAGGAAGAAGTTTGCTTGTTTTCCTTTTTACTGGTCAGTGCTTGATTTATTTGGGCCCAGCCCTAGACTTTTACTCTAGGCCTACTTACAGGTCTCAGAGGTGTTTTATGTTCTTCCAAAATCATCTATGCAAATTAGTGTCCGTGGGTATACATTTTTTTTTTCAGGGAAAGGAGATATGGCTTTCACTTATTTCAGAGATTTTCGACCATTAAATCATTAATAATTCATACACTTTTCTGCCAATGTAAACACAGAAGAGAATATGTTACAGCTGATCACAAACATCCATACTGTTATTGCTGTTAACTAAAGGGCTACTTTTGATTAACTCCATAAGCTTTTGGTTATTTCAACCATAGTAAAATAATAAGCATTGAATTAAACATAGTTGATGTAATGTACATAAAATAAATTGAATGGTTTTTCACAATCCCCTTTTTAAGGCTTAATGTCTTTTGAGCTTTTCTTTCTACATCAGAACGTGTGTGTGTGTGTGTGTGTGTGTGTGTGTGTGTGTGTGTGTGTGTGTGTGTGTGATTCTTTAAAGATGTGATTGTGTTAGGAATGCTATTATATACAGTTTGCCCTTATGATCTTTATCATAGGTACCTTTTCATATGAATGCATAATTTGCCTCACTCCATAACTGTTGTACTGAATCCAGTATTTTACATTCCCATATGATCTATTTTATTAATTAAATATGAATTTTACTTTGCAGGAAAGTTTTAAAGAGGAGAATTAGGTTGAGAACTGCTGATGTAAATACTTCCACGTTCTTTCTCCATGTTAACTCATTACCACGGGACTTGTATAAACGGTTTATCAATAAAAATGACAATTATGTTTTTCTTAGTGCCGATGAAATTGTTGTTAAGATGCATGGCAGTCAGCTGACACAAAGATACCTGGAGAAACATGGATTTGATGTTCCTATTATGGTCCCTAAATTAGATGACCTTGGACTCAGGCTCCCTTCACCTGCCTTTTCAGTGATGGATGTGGAACGTTATGTAGGTACGAAATTGGTTCCTTTAAGTACTTGAAAAAATTTGGTAAAATTATAAATAATAGTGTCTTCACAGAATTGACATGGAATGTAAAATATCATCTGGATGCTTCATAAGGGTCAGGAAAAGTGAAATCTAGTAGTGCTTTTGTTGACTGCAACTCCACAGACCGACAATGGTCAGAAAAGAATGAAACATTTTCTTTATTCTTACTTATCAGCCTACCCTATTAAATTTGGTATTTGTGTAGGGAAAGTCTTTACCAAAGGGCAGCCATAGATTCCAAGAAGATGAGGAACTGTAGGTTCTAGCACTGCAGAATGACAGGAGCAATTCTGAGCCTAGTCTTCTGGATCCTGTTTCTTGACCACCTGTCTTTTAGAGGAAGGCCTGTAAAAAGAGAAGATTCAGTTCAAACATGTCTTTATGTTAGTGACTTGGTCAATATTGCCATTTAAGGATACCTTGACTGACTTATGATTTTGAGACCCAAGAAAGTAAGAATTAAGGCAAAAATTACCAATTGTCAGATTTTTGATATTTTCATTCCTTTCATTTATTCTCATTATAAAGTTTACAGATAAATCTGGTAATATGTATATGCCATTTGGTAGTGTTATTTGAGAATCAGAACCCAAATCTACCTTGTCTCAAAATTATGTGTCCACTACTATACATTAGTTCCTTGGCATGTCATACTGAACTTGTCCCTTTATTCATTTTCATTGATAATTGTTTCATTTAGAAAAATTGAGTTAAGGCTGGAGAGATGGCTCAGAGGTTAAGAGCACTGGTTGCTCTTCCAGAGGTCCCTGAGTTCAATTCCCAGCAACCACATGGTGGCTCACAACCATCCGTTATGAGATCTGGTGCCCTCTTCTGGTGTGCAGATATACATGGAAGCAGAATGTTGTATGCATAATAAATAAATAAACTCTTAAAAAAAAAGAATGCATTAAAAAAAAGAAAAATTGAGTTAAATGCTGTGACTTAAACATTCATCTAAATTTAAATACATGATAAACTAGGGAATAAGGTTTAGATTTAACTTAAACCTAATTGCCTTTAAAGTAAATGGTTAGTGTAACTTAATTATAGGAAAAGTCGTTCAGGTGCTAGAGAAATAGATAGCTCAGGGGTTAAGAGTGCTAGTTTTTCTTGTAGAGGTCGTGAGTTCAATGCCCAGCATCCACATGGTGACTCACAGCCATCTGTAAAGAGATCTGGTGCCCTCTTCTGGAGTACAAGCATACATGAGGCAGAACACTGTAAATAAGTAAATAAATCTTTAAAAAAAGTTGTTCAGTCTGCTTTATTCACTAACTTTTAGTACTGCAAAGCTCTTCGGTTATAATAACAGTAGTAGAACTATTATGTTTTATATGAAGATAAATCTAAGCCAGGGGCTGGAGAGGTGGCTCAGAGGTTAAGAGCACTGACTGCTCTTCCAGAGGACCTGAGTTCAATTCCCAACAACTACATGGTGGCTCACAACCATCTATAATGAGATATGGTGCACTCATAATAAATAAATCTTAAAAAAAAAGAAATCTAAGGCATTATTATTAGCCTATATGACCTTACATTGACTTAAGAGTGGAGCACTTACATTTTCTATTTCAGTTTGGTTAACTATTGCCATATTTTGAATCCCAACTTATTCTGTAATCCTTTGTAAAGGGTTTTGCTTCCTAGGGTGGTGCTGAAGAGGTCTGCAAGCATCACCTAGTGGTTTTATAGGGAAAACTGTAAGGTAATCACAACTCAGAATGTGAGCATCCAGACAGCACTAGACTAATGTGAATTGGCTTTTGCTTGATGATTCTCTTCAAGGAGAATATTAGAAGACATTACTAGTGAAACAAAAATTATTTGTCCTGATGACATGTTTAATAATCTCCCAGTGCTCTCCTTTGTAAAGAAACCGATTTAGACTCTTTTTTAAAAATTTATTTATTTTTACTTTATATACATGGTGTTTTGTCGTGGGTGTTGGGTCCCCTGGAGCTGGAGTTACAGACAGTTGTGAGCTGCCGTGTGGGTACTGGGAATTGAACCCGGTACTCTGGAAGATCAGTCAGTGCTTTTAACCACTGAGTCATCTTTCGAGTCCTCAGATTTAGACTCTTAAGGATTACAGAAATTAAAGGGAAAGCCAATCTCCTCTTTTATAAATGAGGAAATTGAAACCCAGCAAACAGTGGACAATTTTCATATCCCAATTTAATGTATTTTTTTGTCATTATGAGCTACCCATAAGAAATCATTGACATGCCAGGTATTGGTGGTGCACGCCAGCACTCGGGAGGCAGAGGCAGGTGGATCTCTGTGAGTTGGAGGCCAGCCTGGTCTCCAGAGAGAGTGTCAGGATAGACTCCAAAGGTACACAGAGAAACCCTGTCCTGGAAAACCAAAAAAAAAAAAAAAAAAAAAAAATCATTGACACATAGAAGGCTCAGTAAATTATATGTTTTTATATTGATGTTAATTCTATGCAGTTTTATAATTGGCTTAGTTGTCAAAATAAGCAGATACGGATTTTAGATATTTTGTGTAGAGTATCTGTTAATGCAACTTTTAAGTTCAGTAATATACTCGGGAGGCAGAGGCAGGCAGATCTCTTGAGTTTTAGGCTAGCCTGGTCTCCAGAGTGAGTTCTAGGACAGCCAGAGCTACAAAGAGAAACAAAACAAAAAAAGGATAATAATAAGACTTAATTTTTTTTTTCTCTACAGGTGGTGACAAAGTGATAGATGTCATTGATGTGGCAAGGCAGGCAGACAGTAAGATGACACTTCACAATTACGTTACATACTTCATGAATCCTAGCAGACCAAAAGTGTTAAATGTGATCAGCCTCGAATTTTCAGATACAAAGTGAGTATCTCTAGATAGTTGGCCTTAGCATTCTCAATTTTAGCTAAATGTAGTTTAATGCTGTTTATTTATTTTAATAAGCATAACTGTGACTTTTATAGCTATCCATTGGAAGCAGTGTTGTAGATTTTGCTTTGCCAGGCTCATAGAATATTTAGAAACAAGGATGTAGTTGGCATAGTGGTACACAACTTTAATCTCAGCACTCAGGATGCAGAGATAGGAGAATCCCTGTGAGTTCAAGGCCAACCTGATTCCAGGACAGCTAGGGCTACACAGTGAGTAGTAGTAGTAGTGATAACAATAATAATGACATAAAATATATTTTAATTTAGTTTAAGTATTGTTAATCTTGAGTTCCATCCAATTGCTTTTTTGGGTTGACATGGGAGGAATAGTTTTTTGGTTTGTTTTTTGTTTTTGTTTTTCTTTTTGTTTTGTATTTTCGAGACAGGGTTTCTCTGTATTGCTTTGGAGCCTGTCCTGGAACTCGCTCTTTTGAGCAGCTGGCCTTGAACTCACATAGATCCGCCTGCCCCTGCCTCCCGAGTGCTGGGATTAAAGGCATGAGCAACCAACGCCTGGCTGGGAAGAATAGTTTTGAGACATCTTTAATTTGTATTATGTTGGTATGTATACATATATTTTTTTCTTTTCTTTTTTAAGGATGTCAGAATTGGTGGAGGTCCCTGATATAGCCAGAAAACTTTCGTGGGTGGAAAATTACTGGCCAGATGACTCAGTCTTCCCTAAGCCCTTTGTCCAGAAGTACTGCTTAATGGGAGTTCAAGACAGCTACACAGATTTCCACATCGACTTTGGTGGGACTTCTGTCTGGTACCATGTCCTTTGGGTAAGAATAGGCTATTTCTTATATTCTTATTAATAAACACTTGCCTTATTTTTCTGGTAGGACATTCACTTGCTTTGTGTAACATTTGTAAACACTTAAATATTTTTCTGCTCCTTAAGCATTCTCTGCCTCAGTGCATTGTTTTTTCCTTTCTTTTTTTAAAAGTTTCAGGAAGTAGAAAAGGCATGAGTTACTGAGATCCTTTTTAACTCCTGTATTTTAAGTTGATTTCTGTTAGCCTTTTGTCTCCTTTTTTCTCTTTTCCTTAGTCAATTCACATTAATCTCTGAGCCAAATGACTAAGAAGGAGCAGCATTGTGGTGATGATTGCTTCTGGCCTTAAGATGAGAAAGAGAAAACAAGTTGTAACAACCACAAATGTCCATAAGATCACTAACTTTTCTAGTGTTTATTTCCTCTGCTTTATCCAGAACTGCACTGCCTAATAAACATTAGCCTTATGGGGCTAGATTGAAATAATTAAAATTTAGTGTAATTTAAAATTGAGTTGTTCATTCACAGGAGTTATAGTACACCTAACCAATGACTTCTGTACTGGAGAGAGAGCACGATTAAACAATATAAAGAAATTTCCTTCACATTACATGGTGCCTGGCCCAGGACCAGATCTGACTCAGATTCCTGTACCTATGCAGTACTCTGGACTAGAGTTGATGCTGTGTTCTTGAGGTCTGGTCTTTCTTTGAGAGTGCCAAGAGTTCACTAAAGGAAGTTTATTCACAGATTTTTAAATCTATAAATATCTATCTCTAAGATCTTTATGGTTCTGAAGATGAAGCGTGAGAGATGATTATGCTGTGACATAATTTACTAATTTACTTCTGTTTGTGGTTTTTTATCTTCCTCTCTTGCAGTGCTTTCTTTGATAGGATTGATGACTTTGTCAGTTGGAGGTGGGAGGAGTTTTAGTTCCTGTGAACTTGCTGACTAGGGAGTTAACTGCTGTTCAAATATGTGACTTTTGAACCTACACAAAATCTCATTAAGTTTAATTTAGATCCTTTTATTGGGAAATTGTACCAATGTAGGCCATCCTGAGAATGGCTTTTCTTTTTCAAAGTAGTATGATTACTTCCTTCTAGGGTGAGAAGATTTTTTATTTGATAAAGCCAACAAATGAAAATTTGGCACTCTATGAATCTTGGAGTTCATCTGTGACCCAGAGTGAGGTGTTCTTTGGAGATAAAGTAGATAAATGCTACAAATGTGTGGTAAAGCAGGGACATACCTTATTTGTTCCTACAGGTAAGGTTTTAATCTCATCCCCTACTTCATGGTTGATTGTTCAGGGCTGGGCTGATCCAAGTCTTTTGCTGAGGCCTTGATGCGTGGAAAATAAACATGGTTCCTTGTCTAAAACTAGGAACATGCTTGGCAGAGCCAGTAATAGCCTGGGGTTAGGGCCTTGGGAGCTTTTTCCTGAGGCCCTGATGTATGGAGAAGAAACAAAATAGTTCCTTGTCTAAAACCAGGAACATGCTTGACAGAGCCAGTAATGGCCCAGGGCTGGGACCTTGGGAGAGCTGCTTCAGGTCCTGAGAACCCAGCTCTTGCTACTGTACCAGGCTATGGTTATCAGTCCCAAGGCTGCTGTGTACTCTGCCTATACAGCTCTTGAGATACCCTGTGCTTTTCTTATGCAACATTGTTTGGTTACCTTTGCTTTGTCTTTGTTCTACTGTATGATGGTTTCTGCCAACTTGCTGTACATCTTAATAAGCTTGCTTGGCATAAGACGTAGTTTGTACAACATCTCCTGACCCCACCTTTTCTGTTTTCTTTACCTTCTCATCTCCTGGCCACTTCCAACTTAGGACCCTGTCACTGAAGACCCACCTGCTGGTCTAGGTTAGTTGATAGCGAGTCTTATGGAGTCAGCTTATTATTAGAACCAACTTTGGCTTTAACATATTTGTTAAATAAAACTTAGCTTTTATGGACTTACCTAAGAAGGACTAAGGACTTTTGACTTGATTATTCCTTAGAGGACTTGATCACCATCCAATTAAATGCTACAATGATTTTTAATAGATCAGTATGATCACATAACCATCACTGCTGTCTGAGTGGAGAGTTGTCCCTTATGGCCAAAAGGAACCCCATACCTTTTAGCAGACACTGCCATCCCCTACTTCCTTGACCCTCTGGCCACTGCTAATACACATTTGCCTGTTTTGATGCTTAATAGATTTCATTCTGTGTTTGGCTTCTTCCCTCTGCCTATTCTTCTATCTCTTCCCTCCTGGTTTTTGTTTGGTGTTTGGTTTTTTATTTGTTTGGGTTTTGGACACAGAGTTTCATAGTTCATGCTGGCCTGTAGCTCACTGTGTAGCTGAAAATGACCTTGAACTTGTGATTCTCTTGCCTCTCCCGAGTGATGAGATTGTAGGTATGTGCAGTCCTCCCCGGCTGTGAGTAACTCCTTTACTTACCCTAGTATTTCCTTGGCTCGTCTATGCCATGACATACACAAATGCTTAATCTTTCTGGCATAGAGTATTCCTTTGCAGGATATACCATAGTGTGCTTACCCATTCATTAGTTGATAGACATTTGGGTTGTTTTCCGCTTTGTGATTTTTATGAATAGTGCTGTTTTGAACAATTGCACAAACTTTTATGTAGAGGCATGCTTTTGTTTAATTTCTTTTGAGTATGTACTAAATAAAATTGTATTAACAAGGTGCAATTCATTGAGGACTATCAAACTTCTCTGTACTGTATTTCTCAAGTATAAGTATTGATATGACAGTGTGAATATACTCTCTGGGCCCATGATGTTGAGAACTGTGTTCTTCTGGCTTGGGTGACATAATGGTCATAGAGTTTATGGGGCTGTTACTACATGTTCTGCTTTTCTACCTTGCTTCTGGTGTAGAGTAATGAGTAAATTAATGGATCAGTATCTTAGAAGTATTAGGAATTATGTCAAGATTTTGAAAGGCTACCTTTAAATATTCTCCTAGTGGTATTTATTGTAATTTTTCCATTGTATCCTTTTAAAAATAAAATTGAAGTTCATAGATTCTTGAACATCCTACATAAATAACTTTTTATAAGTCAATTTAGTGGTCTGCTGGAATGTGTAAGGAAGAAGTTAAAAGATATTTATGAAGGAATGCTGTTTTTCTATATGCCTGTACTCACAGCAACATTAGAGTCACGGGTCTGCAAACCAGTACATGTGCTAAGATTCATCAGCATTGGGGTAGCTTGGGGTCTTTCCAGCTTCATGGAGCATAAAGCTCACCAGGAGGGCTTGTTAAACCACAGACTTCTGGGCCTCTCTCTCAAGGCTCTCCTTTCATGAATGCAGGATTGGCCTGAGAGTTTGCATCTCTAACAGATTGCTGACTGATGGTGCTGGTTTCTGGACTGCATTCAGACAGGCACTGCTCTAAGAAATGGGATTTTTCCCCCCAAGATGACTGGTAACTTTCTAAACAAAACTGTACTATAGCTTTCTTTAATCTACAGAGTAGTTATATTCCTGGATATGGTGCCAAAACCATGTATAAGTACGTTTTTAAAATAATGGAAGTTTAGTTTCTAGTCCTGGTTTTTATTGAACATTCTTTGTTACCTATATGAATGTCCAGCAGAATTTATATTTTTATGTCTTTATGTTCAGTCTGCTAACATTTCTGTTAGAAATGCCTCTCATTTTGAAAATACCCTAATGGAAATAAAATATTTAATCATGAGCATTTCATTTTAAATGTTGGTGATCTGCCTTGCCTTCTGCTGGAGCAGGGTGTCACACTGTCTTTCCTGATCTTTCCCTGCTTATTCCTTTCAGGGGGCTTACTTCATGGTGACACTTGGGAAACAGATTGCTCAGCCAGTCTTATATTCATTAATGGAAAATGTTATTTCCTAATTCAAACCAGATTTGACTGGCCTCAGAATAAAATATTTCACTGTGAAGGTATTAAAAACAATTAGTGGTCACTACCCCAAACCCCCACTTTCTTCCCTCAGACTCCACACAAAGCCTAGCATATTACAGGCTTTTAATAAGTACTTAAATGAGGGCTGGAGAGATGGCTCAGAGGTTAAGAGCACTGACTGCTCTTCCAGAGGTCCCGAGTTCAATTCCCAGCATCCACATGGTGGCTCACAACCATCTGTTAGGACATCTGGTGCCTTCTTCTGGTGTGCAGATATACATTGTATACGTAATAAATAAAAATCTTTAAAAAAATAAGTACTTAAATGTATGAGTCGATGTGTTGTCATAAGCACCAACTTGTTTAGTTCTGGGGTATGAAGTAAATTGATATTTGTATTCGCTGACTTCACAGGAAGAATCTCATCTGTTGAGTTTAGAAATGAAAACATCACTTATCTGTGTGTTTCAGGGTGGATCCATGCTGTGCTCACTTCTCAGGACTGCATGGCTTTCGGGGGAAACTTTCTGCACAACCTCAACATTGGCATGCAGCTCAGGTTTGTGTCCTCAATATTGAAAGGACCTTTTGTTCTTAATTAGAACAGTTTTGCTTGTTTCTTATTCAGAAAATGAAGTGTTTATTTTGAGATCTTGTGGAAATGGGCCTTGAGGAATGAATAGGAATGGGAACTTTTTTTCCCTCCCAGACAGGTTTCTCTGTGACAGCTGTCCTGGAACTAGTTCTCGTAGACCAGGCTGGCCATGAACGAACAGAGATGCACCTGCCTTTTCTTCCTGAGAGTGGGGATTAAAGGTGTGTGCCACCACCACCTGACTAGGAATGGGAACTTTTTAACAAAAAGTATGCTTTTCTTAGTCTATAAACTAGTGTTATGAAAATAAATTAATCAGATTCTGATACCACCTGTAGAGCTAGAACAGTCTTTAAGTCAGGGTTGCTGTTAGAACACCTTTGGATTTTGTTGTAGGTAAAGGGTGGGCAGTTATTCTCCTTTTGATGAGATCTGGCCTGCTTGCTAACTTTGTTCTTTCATTGTACCTTGAAAGGCTTAGGGTTAGCCACATTACACATGACAAGAATGCTTCCTGATTAATACTACATGAGGACTGAGAAAAGGGGAAATACCTTTTGGGAGGCACGTTGGGATTTCCCAAAGGTGGTGACTCTTGCAACTCTGCATGCACATTGGAACCCTGGATGCTTGGTCTTTGCAGTTAGCAAAGGAGGTGGGGGCTCTTAGAGAGAGAGCACAAGGCTTTAAGGTGTGGCAGGTTGTGTGCCTACCAGGTGTAAGTTTTAATCTTTCTGACCTCAGCTATTTCTGGAAAAGAGATGGCTTCTTCTACATGTGTTGTTGTTAGGACTCTGACAGAAGGCCAATATTGTGCAAATTGTGGTCCCTGTCTTTATACCTTGACTGGTGCCAAGTACGATATTGATCTTGAATGCTTGGTAGAGCCTAAAGAAACATTGGGTGTTGCAACTTTGTCCAACACATGAAACTGATCTTTAAACCTACTATTAGCGGAATCCTCATAGAATCCCTTTTTGTTAAAATTAGGAAACAGATCCTAAGAAGTGATTTTTTACAGTACCCAGTGTAATTCTTTTGGTTTTTTTCAAGGCAGGGGTTTCTCTTTGTAGCTTTGGAGCCTGTTCTGGAACTTGCTCTGTAGATTAGACTGGTCTGGAAATCAGAGATCCCACCTGCCTCCCAAGTGTTGGGATTAAAGGCTTGCTCCACCACTTCCCTGCTCGCCCAGTGCAATCTTTAAGTAGACTAGCAAATTTATTAAGGCCCACAGTTCAGTGTTGTCAAAAGGTGTTGTTAGGGAAACGTATAGTCCTTCATGTTTATCATGGCCTGCTTGTTTTCCATTGATTACCTTCATTTAACTTGAAAGTGATAATACTAACTACTCTTCAAATTTTATTCGTTTAGGTGTTATGAGATGGAGAAAAGACTAAAAACACCAGATCTTTTCAAATTCCCTTTCTTTGAAGCCATATGCTGGTTTGTAGCGAAAAGTTTGCTGGAAACCCTGAAAGGTAATGAATGATTTGTACACTTGTGTCATAAGATATGTGATTGCAAATTCTTTCAGGGGGACCCTTTGCTAGATGTCCCCGTCACTTTTAAAATGATCTTATTTCTATTTTTAATTGTGTGTGTGTGTGTGTGTGTGTGTGTGTGTGTGTGTGTGTGTGTGTGTGTGTGTTGCATTTCTTTCCCCTTCCCCACCTAAGGATCGTTTCAGCAGTTAAAGCAGTGGCTCTCAACCTCCCTAACGCTGTGACCCTTTAATTCCTCATGCTGTGGTGACCTCAACCATAAATTATTTCATTGCTACTTCATAACTGTCATTTTGCTATTGTAATGAATCATACTATAAATATCTGATATGTGACCCCCAAAAGGGTCACAACCCACAGGTTGAGAACCACTGAGTTAGAGTATCTCATCTACAGCTATCTATCCCCTCCTTATTCTTAGAAATCAGGCATCTATATACATATTATACATATTACTGGAAAATAATGATTTCATTTAGTGGGTGAGTGGCCTGCATACATTTTAGTGTCTTGCTCTCAAAAGTGTAGCTTGTGTAAATAGACAGACTGTTACCTAACACTTGTTCTGAAATACTTGGTTTAAAAATTAGATTGGGGGATGGACATGGTGGTACATCCCTTTAACCCCAGTATGCAGGAGGCAGAGATAGGCAGATCTCTCTGAGTTGAGGTCAGTCTGGTGTACATAATGAGTCCCAGGTCAGCTGGGGTTATGTAGTGAGACTCCCATCTCAGTAGATTTAAAAAAGAAAATAGGGGAATGACTGGTGTATTTTGAATCATTGAATGTTTGTGCCATCAGTCACCATTGTAACCATTATGTTAGCTAGTTTAATTCACTTGTTAGCATACAAACCCAACTGAGGGGCTGGAGAGATGGCTCAGCAGTTAAGAGCACTGGCCTGTCTTCCAGAGGTCCTGAGTTCAATTCCCAGCAACTACATGATGGCTGACAACCATCTATACTGAGATCTGGTGTCGTCTTCTGCATGAAGGGATACATGCAGGCAGAATACTGTGTATATAATCAATAAATAAATCTTAAAAAAAAAAAAAAACAACTAAAGAAAAACATTTTTAGCTGGCCCAGTGGCACAGGCCTATGATTTCACTCAGCTATTTGAAAGGCTATGACAGGAGGATTACAAGTTCAAGACCAGCCTGGGAAACTCTGTGAGACCTTGCCTCAAGGTAAGAGGGATGGGGCTAATATAGCCCATTGAAAGCAGGCATGAGGTCCTAGGCTCAATCCCCACTGCCATGTGAAAAAAATGGTTTTAAAGAATCCATTTATATTTAGACTTGAAGATGTTTTCTTACATAGTACAATTTTATATTTTGACATTTTTTGTTTGTTTTGACTTAATGATTAAGCAAGCAGTCAAGTTGGAGACAGAATGGAGCTTCATTTTCTGCTTTCCATTCTCTGCTAGTGAGAATATAATTTGTTTTTGTAATTTTGTTTTTGTTTTGTAAGTTTGCAAATGGTGGTACTCTTTACATACATACATACATACATAATTTTATGATATTTGTATATATTTGTGCACCTGTGCACCTGGTACAAGAAGGGGCATGAGAATGCTCAAAACTGGAGTTACGTAGTTATGGGTCACTGTCTTTCTTAGGGTTTCTATTGCTGTAGAGACACCATGGCCCCGACAGCTCTTTGTTTTTAGTTCAAGTTAGGGAACAAGCTTGTTTCACATGTCAATCCCTTCTCCCTCTCCCTTCCCTCCCCCCACCCCTACCCCCTACCTCCGACCTACCCCCCTACAGTTTATTTTTAATATAGTATATACACAGAGAGAGAGAAAGAAAAGGGGGGCAGCAAGGTTGCTCAGTAGTAAGGTGTTTGCTGTCCCCTGAGTTTGAACCCTGGCACCACATAGGAGTAAAAGGAAAGTGCCAATTCTGCATTTGTCCTCTGAGCTCATACACATACAAAACGATAAAAATGATGGATGGTGAGTCCTTGCAGTACCCTGTCAGCAGAGAAGCTGTGGCAGTTTTAGGAGTGTATATATGATTGTTAGGGTTCCCCCGATGAGGACAACCATGCAGGAGCAGCCTGTGCTCTAGAAATGAGTCTGTAGTGTGAGCCCCACTAAGTGTCAGGTGTTGTTGACTATGGGGTGGCAGTGGGTTGTAGAGTTGCACCTGCTGTTGTTGCTGTTGATGGTTTTCTCCCTTGAACACCGTCTCTATCTTCAAGTCCTGAACAGCAGGAACATGTACTAGACACTTGTAAAAATAGCTACAAATGTATTTGTTTTGGAAATAAAGTCCATTTCCTGAACTCTCGAAAGGTTGTACACTTGGTTGATAGTACTTTTTCTTGTTTTTTTTTTCTCTTACTCTGACTCAGGGACATCAAGTTCATATCATCTGGTTAGCTAGATGAAGCTCTACTAATTCATATTGCCTCTGTTTCTGTCTGCCCCATCCCACGGATCTTTTCTACTCAGAAGCTCACTAACCTTTGAGAACAAAAAAGAAGTGTGTCTGAAAGATGAATCTTGTTATTCATTAAATTGTGGCACCAATTTAGTCTTAGGAATAACTAGTATTTTAATCACATCACATAAAACCTGCATTTTGCAATTACTCTATTTATGACTGTCAGCCAATTCTAACATTGCTTGAGTTTAATTAGCTACCTGTTTTTTTCAGTCTGCTCATGTATTTACTGATGTTTGCCAGAAATATCCCACTGTGATTGTGAAAAATGCTCTTTGTATTTTGTTGTTTTGTCTTGTTTTTTATATTTCAGGCTTGTTACGTTATATTTCAGGCTTGTTACGTGTTCAAATTTTAAATGTCTTTCTAGTGAATGGAATTTTTGAATGTGTTGAAATGATGCTTTATTGATGATAATATATTACTATAGCAATCTCAACTTTACTTTCAAAACTTGACATCTTTTCCCCACTGTTTTATTTTAAACTTTTCTGCATTTTTATATTCCTAATATAAGTATTTAGTATCATCACATTTAATGTATTTCTGTTTCTTTTTTGCCTTTTGAATTGATTATCTTCTGTTCTGTTTTGGGTGTTAAGTTTGATATTTGATACTTTAAGGATATTTGAGATGTATTTATTCGTTTTATGTATATGAGGGCTGTATCTTCATGTACACCATTATGCCAGAAGAGAGCTAACTTTGTTCCCTCCCGCATTCATTCCAACAGAACTGAAGGAAGATGGATTTCAGCCTCAGACTTACTTAGTACAGGGAGTGAAAGCACTGCACACCGCTTTAAAAGTGTGGATGAAAAAAGAAGTAAGTTGTTGGTTTTTTTGTTTTGTTTTGTTTTTTGTTTGTTTTGTTTTTCGAGACAGGGTTTCTCTGTGTAGCTTTGGAGCCTATCCTGGCACTCGCTCTGGAGACCAGACTGGCCTCGAACTTACAGAGATCCGCCTGCCTCTGCCTCCCGAGTGCTGGGATTAAAGGCATGTGCCACCAACGCCCGGCTTAAAAAGAAGTAAGTTGTTTTCACTGTGGGTTTTTTTGTTTTGTTTTTGTGGCAAGATCATGAAAACAGTACTTTTGTTGTATGGGCAGCATTCATGTGCCAGTTGTAAAAGGAACAGAAATTGTATTTAATATGATTTATACTCTATGAAATATTATATATAGATGTACTGATTCTAGTTGGAGAATAAAGCCCTTTGGCTTTTCTTTATTCCTGAAAAAAACAAAATGCAAGTGTGCTTAAGATACTAAGAAACAGACATGCTGACATAGAGTAGCAACAGTTATGTTGAGCTCTTAGTATGTCATGCTTGTGCTTTGTCATGTGTGATGTCATTTAGTCTTCAGAGTGGCGCTGTGGGCCTGGGTGCTGCTGGTGTCCCCATTTAAGTAACTCTCCCAAGAGAACTGGCATGGCTAGGACATAAAACTGGACTCTTAAGATTGCAAGCCCCTGCTCTTTACCACTGTGGCAGATGTACATAAAAATGAGGGAGAGGAAGGGCAAGACTGGGAATTTGTGGTTCAGTTGTTTGCAGTTATCCCAGCCTTTTCCTGAGAGTCCATCGAAGTCTGCATGTGGAGTTACTGTTTACGCTTACTTCCCTTTATCCTTCTGTAGCACATTCTTAAACACATGTATAATGTATGCACGTTTCTTTCACTAAGCTTTTGAACTCTTACGTCAAGCCCATGGAGCTTCACACTAATATTAAATAATATATTATTTATATTATGTAACAATGATTAATATATGTGCTGATGATTTCCAGGTTTCATTGATAATCCATTTAAAATAAAAATCTTGCTATTCAGGGAAACAGGGAGAGCCAGTGAGAGACACAGTGTCTATGAAACACCTGCTGTATAAGCCTGAGAACAGTTCAATCATGGGAACCAATGCAGAGGTCGAAGGAAACGCCACCAAATTGTTCTTTGACCTCTACTCACAGGCCTTGTGTGCACACACACTCATAATAATAATAATCAATGTTAAAACGGAGATAATGGGAAATAATAGGTACTAGCCTATAATCCGGATATTTTCATTCTCCATTTTACTTTAGGATCAGTGCTACAAATCCATTAGGGCAAGGTGCTATAGAAACATCCAGGAAAGTAAAAACATGTCTTCCACTGTCAGATTTTATCATGTGTATGAGGAGGAAAAGCATAAGCAAGTTAACATCTATGTAATGTGATGAAACGTAAGATGTGGAAATTGTGTGCCTTTGTCTCCTGGCAGAGGCTTTGAACAGGTGCTTCTCAAATTGTGTGTTAGTGTTGCCTTGAGAACTTCTAAAAAAAAAAAATAAAGCCTCTGCATCAGGATTATGGTTTTAATAGCCCTGGAGTAGAATTGATCCTAAAAATACTCTACATGATTTCTGTGCATAGCGAATTTTTATCACAACTATTATTAGACATTGGAAATAATGTATATTTCCAAACATTTCTATACTTTAGTAAATTTGTTCAAAGGTAGGAGACAGTTTCGTATACTAGTTAAAACTTTGGATTCTGGAGTCAGATATTTAGAATCAAATCTCATCTCTGCTGGTAGTCAGCTGTGTCATTATGGGTATATTACCCAATGTCAGTGTCCCAGTTCCCTCAGTTATCGTTTGGCAGGCATTAGCATAACCTGTAAAAGATTGAGCACCCCCAATCTGAAGTGCCCCCACTCTAAAACATGTCTAGTCACGAGAATCTCAGGTACATGATATCCAACCTGAAGTAACTATGCACCCTGATATTGAGGGCATTAAATGAGTTCATGCTTACCAAGTGTACTTAACAGTATCAAACTTTTAGCTCAAATCCCTATAAAAATCCTTATGTATTTTGAACTAATAGTTAGGCTTCATTTCTTTATTAGTAGTTGTACTTGGCATCAGAGTGGGACTTGAGGTATAGAGTTCATTATAAATAAGATCCACTATGAGACAAAGGCAGTTTAAAGTTTCAAATAAGAGGATTTTATTTGATAATGTGGATCTCCTTAGGTGATAATCCAGCAAGTATATAAATTTTGAGAAGGCTTAACATTATCTGCAATGCCCTTAAATATAGAAAACATTATAAAGTAAGCTGGGCTTTAAATATTTTATTGACTTTGGTTGTTTTCTTATCTTTATTACTCCAAACACAGCTTGTATCTGAACATGCCTTTGAAATTCCAGACAACGTTAGACCTGGACATCTTGTTAAGGAACTTTCTAAAGTAATTCGAGCAATAGAGGTAAGAATAGATGCAATAATGTTGTGTGTCTGCTTGCTGTCTGCACCATGCTGTGAATATGGAGAGCACTCACGCTTGAGAAGGAGTGGAATGAACTGATTTAGCTTGACAGATTTGAGGCTTGTAACGTCTGACAGAGAAATATAGAGTATTGTGTTGTAATAAAATAACAAAGAGGCAGTTCCAGTTACTGTAAATCCTTTAGGTTCCTCCAAAAGTTTAAGCAAAAAGCACAATAATGGTGTTCAGATCTGTTTCAATTACCTAGAGATGAATGTTTGTGAAGTAATTAGAGGAAGGGAAAAAAACAGTGAGGTGAGTGAAGCTGGGTTGGAAAGAATATTAGGGAATTCCTTGGCCAAAAATACTGGAACAACTTGAGAAGTCAGTGCCTTTGATAAAAGCCCATATATGTAAAGTGTTTTCATTTACTAAAGAGCTGGTGTTGGTATTGAGAAAAGGGGGTTTTCAGTAAAGTTGTTCTTCTGGAGTAACTTGGTTAGCGAGTAGTTTGAAATAAGAGGAAATTCACTTGGAGGAATGAAAGCCACTTGGGAAATAACACTAGGTAATTTGCATAACTCATAGTATTTTGTAGAATGGGAAGAGAAGCTGGAGACATGGTTCAGCAGTAACAAGCTAGGCTCACAATCACAATGTCAAGAATGGAAAGTAGTATACATCTAACAAATACTAATCATGTCTTTTTGTTCTTGGTGCTGAGGATGGCACCCAGGGCCTGATGCTTGTGAGGCAAGTGCTTTCTACCACTGAGCTAAATCTCCAACCCTCTAAGAAAGATTGCTATGCTAGGTTTACTATCCATGGAATAGAATATTTCATGTATTTTCAGATGTAGCAAAAATTTACTAAAGAGTGATAGTAACGTCATTTAATGAGTTTCCTATCAAAAGTCTTATGTATATAACATACTATCTGTAACATATATGTGCGTGTGTGTCTCATGCACAGTAAAACCAGAACAGAATAAACTCAGAATTTCTAGTTCAGTAAACACGAGTATCGTTTCTGAAAATGGCAACTCCAATTTTATATTACAAATTTGAGATTTAAGTTTGGTGTGCTGGTTCCATGCTTGTAATCCTTGCCCTTAGGAAGCTGAGTCCAGGGGAACCCCCCCCATCCAAAAATTCTCCCAAAATAAAACACTGAAACACATTGTTCAGGAAGTATGTGGAGGAAAGGGAATAAAGTTGAGACTTTGATTTAACTGTGTCTTAGATGATTAAATAGGATGTGTTTGTTTTTACGTATTTTTATGGTTAGTTGTTTAGTCAGGTATATGTATAGGAAGGAGCCTTGCCATAAAACATGCTCTGAATTTGCTTCTTATAGGAAGAAAATGGTAAACCAGTTAAATCTCAGGGAATTCCTACTGTGTGTCCAGTTTCACGGCCTTCAAATGAAGCATCTTCACCATATCATTCCCGGCGAAAGATGAGGAAACTTCGAGATCATCATGTCCGAACTCCTTCTAACCTAGACATCCTTGAGCTCCATACAAGGGAAGTCCTCAAAAGATTAGAGATGTGTCCATGGGAGGAGGCAAGTACATGTAGTAGTCTGGCTAGTTTCTACTCTCGATTTAGAGAGAGGCTAATTAAGATTTCTGTCTGTGGGAAACCAGGGAATCTAGTTTTTCTAGCCAACAGTGTGATTTTAAGGTACCTAGATTTCATTCATTTGTTGACATGTTTATTACTCAATAAAATAAATAAATGTTTATCGAAATATTACACATTCTTTTGGGCTCTGAAGAAGATGCCAGAGCAAGCAAATTTGAGTTCCTACCCTCATATAGATTTTATCAGAATTTAAGTTGGAAGATAGGGACATAGATTAAAATAATTTTAGAGTGTGGTGGTGGCAGCACATGCCTTTAATCCCAACACTTGGGAGGCAGGTGGGTCTCCATAAGTTTGAAGCCAGCCTGGTCTACAGAACGAGTTGCAGGACTGGCTCCATAGCTACTGAGAAAAACAAAACAAACAAACTATATATATTAATTTTAAGCTGGGCATGATGGTACATTTCTGTAATCCTAGCACTTGGGAGTCTGAGGCAAGGGGGATTACTCCAAGTTAAGGCCAGCCTGGGCTGTACAGTGAAACCCTTTCTCAGTGAAATCCTTTTGCAGCAACAAAATATATGTTTCCGATGCTGAGTGTTTTGAGGGGGGCCCAGAATAGTAGGGCAGCAAGGAAGTAGAGGCTGGCTGCTTTGCTGAAGTGCTCATAATGTTTGAACTTCTTCAATACTTAACAAAAAAAAGTCAAATGAAAACAGCTTTGAATTAGTCAATACAATAAATTGGACAGATAAAGACTGTCCTTGAGCCAAGAGAACCAGTCCAATTATGAGAATGGGAAAGTGTTAGAATAAATCTGTTGGAGGATACTTGGAGAAGTCTTGGTGTACTAGGCAGAGGCAGGGGAGGGTGTGGGTTAGAGGATTGACAGGTAATTGAAAGTAAGGTGGAGGTATTGCTTACTTAAAATACTAAAAGAAATTACATAGTCATTACATCCTTATGTGTTTTTATATTTGATATCATTATGCCGTTTTAAGATGAAATGGTTCTGAATCTACTTAACCCATAGTTATTTTGGGAAACTCATGAAAAGTTCTATTTATTAAGGGGAAGAAGATCTCAAAGAGGATCTTTTATATGTTAAAAAAATAAAGTTCCTATTATCTCTTTATAAAAAGTGGCGGTTCTTGAGCTTAGAGAAAGCAGTGTGGAAGCGGATAGTGGTTTGGTTTTTTTCTTTTTTGTTTTAAAGACATATTTATTGATTATGTGTATTGCTCTGCCTGCATGTTTGCCTGCATGCCAGAAGAGGGCACCAGATCTCCTTATAGATGGTTGTGAGTCACCATGTGGTTGCTGGGAATTGAACTCGGGACCTCTGGAAGTGCTCTTAACCTGTGAGCTGTCTCTTTAGCCCCAGAAGCAGAATCTGGGTGGGAAGGAATGAGGTCAAGGTTGGGGTGAGTGGGGAGGAATGAGGACAGGGTTGGGGTGAGTGGGGAGGATGAGGACAGGGTTGGGGTGAGTGGGGAGGATGAGGACAAGGTTAGGTGAGTGGGGCGGATGAGGACAGGGTTGGGGTGAGTGGGGAGCACCACAGCTTCATCAGGAAAAAACAGCCAACGAACCGGAGACTTCCTAAGGCCATCTGATGCCAGCCCTTCAGCATCTGCAAAAAAGGCCTGTGTTTGGGTTTGCTCTATGTAGATTTTGCATTTTATAGTAGAAAATGATTTTTTTGCAAATGGCCCTGCTGAAAGATGAGCAATTCTGAATCTGTTGGAATGAGTAGCTCTGGATTGTGGGACACTGAGGTATCTCCAAGCCTAGATGGCTGCCATCCCTCTACAAGGCAGGACCATGGGAGAAGGGGCAGCATGCAGTCTTTACAGTTGAGCAGGCCTGTCTGAAGGTCAGTTATGCTTTGTACTTTTAAGGACACACTGAGCTCTAAACTGAATGGAAAATTCAACAAACATCTCCAGCCATCTTCCACGGTACCTGATTGGAGAGCAAAAGATAATGATCTACGATTACTGCTGACAAATGGAAGAATAATTAAGTACGTAAAGTAGATCAAACTGTCAGATTAATTTTAGTGGATCCCTTTTGTTCATTTAATCTGTCATCTACATTATTGCATGGGCAATTAGGGAAAGGGTCTCATTTCTCTAGTGTGTCTGAATGGAGGGGAGGGGACACAGAGCCTTGCACTGCTTCTGACATGATTTTCCCTCCGTGGCAGGGATGAGAGGCAGCTGTTTGCAGATCGGAGTCTTTATACAGCAGATAGTGAAAATGAAGAGGACAAGAAACCAATAAAGAAGGCAGACATAAAGACAGAAGAGAGCTCAGGAAGAGAGGGGACAGAAAGTGAAGGATTTCCAAAACCACTTAACAGTACGTTTCGTTCTTTGATTAATATGGCAATGGGTAACTTGCTGGTGCTTGAGCTGTTGTAGGATGAAAATGTTTGTGTTTATAATATTGCTGGGAAAGCCAAAATGTTTTTGAGTTGTTGATCGGTCAGGCAAGTGCTGTATGTGAATGCTGCATGTAAAATAAGGTGTGGTAGCTGGGGACTGATCTCTAGGGAAAGGGCATGTAATGGTCAGCAAGACACAGGCAGAGCCACTGTTTTTAATGTCTCTTCAAAGCTCATGTGCTTTATGGCCTACTCCCCAGAAGGAGTTTCAAGGTTAACTTCATTTCACATATGGCTTTTGCTAACTTGTCTTTGGTTCTCATAATGTTTGATTGACTGTTGACAGGGAACTTCTATTGGTGTGCCAATTGATTATCATCAAGTAAAGTAATAGGAGTATCAGATACTGTAGTAATATCACCTCCTTGAAGATTTCTTCTTTGAATAAATCTTAATTCCTGAACAGTTTTCAAGAGCAGCCTATACCTTTCCATTTAAAAAGTAATTAAAAATCATTAGGTTTTGATGACTAAGTGTTCAGCATAATGAATATTATTGGATTAATTTTGAATAGCTCAGTTTCCACTAATTCTCAGAAAGTCTGGTCTTCCAGTTGGTAACTTTGTTCACATGTCAGGGCAAGACAGGGCATCACTGAGAACCAATGGGACAGTTGCTATGCAGTGGTGCTGAGAGTCTAGATCATAAACTGTTTGAACCCAGGGCAGTGAGTGCAGTGATCTTTGAGAGTTGCTTTTTGTTCTCTAGTGAGATAACAAGAGAAAGCCAGAAGCAGTTTGTAGTTCATTTTAGTTTTAAAGGATTTTTTCCCCCTGGAAAGAAAGAAATACCACAGGTATTTTAAGGACTTACTTTAGTCAGTGCTTCTTGGTCAATTAGAGAGAAAAAGGTGGGAAAATAAAAGGAGTGAGAAAGGAGAGACATTGTGGGGAGATGGAAAGACATCTTGAAACTGGGTAGACTTTAAAGATCATCTTTCCATCTTGCCCCAAAGTTTGAATGACTGTTTTTTGTCCTGTCTCTTCTTTACGAATTCTTCTACAGGAATTTTTACAAGTGTGAAATCAGAACTCAGGAATAGAACATCAGAATATTCTGATGTTTCTGATTCAGAAGACTCTGGACCTGATTGCACTGCACTGGTATGCTTAGAATCCCAAGGTTTATGTGTCATTTGATGGGATGCTGAACACCCACCCATGTAGCTTCACCTGGGAGAGGAAGGTTGATGACAGCTTTCCCCAAAGCTTGTCTCTGGGTGTGCAGCACAGGGTCTTCCTGTAGTATTACTGTGAACACACAGCACCCTGTGACTGGTCACATTCATAAGCAGTTTTTATTAGGTTCTGGTAAGGGTGGAAGCAGAGACACTGCTGCTTGCAGTAAGTTCTTACGTGGTCTATGGTCTGACAGTTTATATTGTATTTGACCTAAAAGCATGTAACCGTGTTCTGTATTCAGGTAGTAGGTTATTACAGTTCTAGGAAGTTGATTCTGATTACAAAGAACCAATTTTTACGATAATTAAGATTCTAACTTCTTAACAGATAAACTTCAATTAGTCTGTACAGCGTGGGTCCATTTGTCTTTAGCTTTGTTTCCATTTAATGATTTATTATTTCAGAAAATTAATTTTGCCACTGAAGATTCTGAAAGTTCAGGTGATGAAAAGAAACATGAAGTAACATCAAACTTTGAGGAGGAATCTGATGTAGTGAGGAACCTCCTTCAAAAGGGCCAGAAGCCATCTAGAAATGAAATTCCAGTTAAAAGGTAGACTTGTGGATGGTCGTTGCTTTACATTGTGATGTAAATGCTCTGAAAATACTGTTTAGCTTTTAAATTTACTGAATATTTTATCAACACTGTTTTTGGATCACCTGCTCCCTAGGGAATGTCCTACCTCGACGAGCACAGAGGAAGAAGCTATTCAGGGCATGCTGTCTATGGCAGGGTTGCACTATTCCACGTGTTTACAAAGGCAGACACAAAGCACAGACTGCAGTGGTGAGAAGAACTCTCTCCAGGATCCCAGCAGCTGCCACAGCAGTAACCCTGAGCTTAGGCAGTTGTATCGTTGTGACAAACAAGTGGAATTTGGTAAGAAACACAAATTATCGATCTCTGGAAAGTAATTTATGACTCCCAATTGAATAGTATTGTGATCTTAGTTGATTATATGAATAAGGACTGTTTACCATTAAGAAATCCCTTTTTATATAGTCACGTAAGATGCAAACATAAACACTCAAAATATGGGTCAGCAGGGCAGCTCAGGGGGCTCTCTGCCCACCCCCTGGTGATCTGAGTTTGATCCCCAGGACCCACATGGTGGGAAGAACCAACTCCTACAAGTTGTCCCCTGACCTCCATAGGACAGTTAATTAAAAATGTAATTCAAATGTTAAAACTCAAATGTCAATGACATGGGGCTGAGAATTGTGTCCACAGGCCTACTTCTATCATTTCTCTTGCAAAGATAGTCTTGTTTTCCTGTCACCAACTGTAAGAGCTCCCAAAGTGGAAGGGATGTTTGGTGTTCTAAGTGGTCTGCAGAATTGATCCATTTTCCTTTAGGAAAGGAGGAAAAGTTTTGAATAAGTTCTTTCTGACTGAGGCTATGTTTTCTCAAACTCTTTGAGCAGACGAAGTGTGCCAGGAATGCCACTTAGTGTTTCTTCCCTGTGCTTTCAGAAGGGAAAAGCAAATATTTCCCAAAAATCTTAGGATTGAGAAAAGGACTTGTAGCAATCGTGTTCGGCCCCACATAAATAGGGTCATCTGTGTGCCAGGACCTTGACCTCCATTTTACATGAAAAGGAAGTATGATTTGATGAGGTTAATTTAACTTGCACGTACTTTACATAGGTATTATTCAAATCTGTTGGAATTTGAACCCAGGATCACTTGATCTGAAATCTTTGCATATTGTGTAAGAGCAAATTGAACCTTGGAAAGGTTTAATAGCTTGTCTAAAGTTGCATTGATATTTGGAAAAAAACTCAAATTTAAATCTGGGTTTACCTGTCTTTCTCTACCCCATTTTGCCTCCCTATAATCTGTTTGGTCCCTTGATACAGGGAAATAAATACCTCTGTCCTAATAGAAAATACGTCATTTTAGAGATGTGTGCATGGCATTTGGTTTGCATTGACAACACATGGCCGTAGTACTTGACTATAGGTCTGCTAGCATCTAGCACAAACTCTGCCATACAAAGACAGTTTCAAGAAAATTAAAAGAAACAGCAAGTTTGGTTGTGAGCTGCTGACTGTGGGATTTGTTTGTTTTAAGAAGTGTGAAAGAAAAGGTATGGAAATACTTAATGTGTAATGAAATGTCAACATATATTTGCTTTCAGTTGTAAGCCCTGGGCTAGTTTTAAAATAAGTTTGTGCAAAGATAACTTAATCAAAACTTCTTTCTAGGATACCACGACAGAGCTGCAGATCCAGATTTGAGGACATCATCCTGGGCTAAACAGTTTGATAGAACGTCCCGATTTAATGCTCAGGTATATTCCAAAGTGGAAATATGAGGAAGAGATTTAGAATGTTCAGTATTATTTTTGCTTTCATCTTAAAACTTCATGTGTCTATTTAGTTCCTTTCTCTTTTGATGTTGGTCATGACCTCTCAGTTAATTTAAAGCCCTATCAGTAGCATTTTTTTCCCTTACAAATTGACTTAATTATCATGAGAGACTCAAAGAGGGACTCCTAGTTAAAAGAAAAACCAGGCCTGGATCTTGGGATTTTTATAGCAAACTAATATAGTAGAGATGAACCTTATACTAGCTACCTTTGAAAAGAGGTAGTAATATGGGGCCAGCAAGATGGCTTAGCTGGTGAAGGTGCTGGCTACCGGGCCTAATGGCTTGGGTCTTCCTGGGACCCACATGGTAGAAAGAGAGCTCCAAAAGTAAGCATATTACAGTGAGAACCTTGATGAGCTAAGAAAACTACGGGTCCCTTGCTTCTATTTCAGTTTTCCTTCCAGTTCTGGGATTGATATTGATTTAGTGAACTTCAAAACTTAAGTAATAAGAACTAATTTTGCAAACCTTTAAGACTGGCTATGGACTAAACTGATGATCATGAGGGATAGGTACTTTGAGCACTGATGAAGAGCACTTGCCACTAAGACTAATTAATGGCCTGAGTTTGACGTCCGGTACCCACATGATAGAAAGAGAGAAACAACTCCCACGAGTTGTCTTCTGCCTCCCACACATGCATCCTGTGTATGGGCATGCACACACACTCTGTATGTATGTATATGAAACATAATACAGAAGGGGAAAAAAGTAAACCAAAATTGAGTAATGTGTTTCCTCATCTTTGTTGATTTCTCTAATGCAGAGAGCCTAAATACCTCATTTGTCTGAAACCTGGAAAACACAGCTACATTTCTTTCTTTCCTTCTTTAGGATTTAAGTAGAAGCCAGAAATCCATCAAAAAGGAAAGTTCTTCAGAAATCAGTCAGAAGGCACAAAGCAGGCATTGTGTGGACAGCAGTAACTCAAGTATTCAAAATGGAAAGTACATGCTGAGTCCCAGCTTGGTTTCAGGGCCATGCCAGATAAGTAACGGCAGTCTAAGCCCAGAGAGGCCTATTGGTGACACATCTTTTTCAGTGCCCCTTCACCCCACCAAGAGACCTGCATCAAACCCGCCACCTGTCAGCAACCAGGCAACAAAAGGTAACTTGTATATATTAGCGGGGTAGGTATGTTTGTGACCGTGCAGTGGTAGCAGGTAGTGACAGTCTGTATGCCAGTGGTTCTCGGCCTTCTTAATGCTTCAACCCTCTAATACAGTTCCTCATGTTGTGGTGATTACCCAACCATAAAATTACTTTCCTTACTACTTCATAACTGTCATTTTGCTGCTGTTATGAATTGTAATGCAGATATCTGTTTTCTGGTGGTTTTAGACCAATCCTGAGAAAGGGTTGTTTGACCTTCCCCCAAGGGTTGAGAGCTGCTGCTCTGTAGTCATGGTCTCTCGCATTATGGACAGCAGCATGAGAGCAGTGGGTATGAGCTACTGTAGTGGCAATGAGAGGACACTTAAGCCGATCCTGAGGGACAGGAGTGGCTTTCTGAGGCTCAGGAGGAAGTAGACCCTTAAAAAGATGAGTTTGTGTCCTCTGCCACCCTCCTGGATTCTTCCCTCCCAGTAAATCTCTTGAATGAGGGGGCAACAAAAGGATGAGTTTGCTAGGCTGAGTTAAGGGAAGGGACAGAAGAAACAACAATGACCTGAGGCACAGAAGGGCCATGGTTCATGAGGAATACATCAAGTTGTAGCTTACTCTATTGCTGAAGCACAGTTTGGAGGGACGCTGCCCTTTCTCTTTGTGTAATACAGTGGGAGGGGTTTAAGGCATGAAGTCCAGAGATGGGACCCAACACATCTCTCCCTTAAGTCTTACGTCTTCCAGGTATTATATGACAAATACACTTTTTGTATTAACAGTGTTGTTGGTGTTTTATAGGTAAACGTCCAAAAAAAGGAATGGCAACAGCCAAACAACGACTTGGGAAGATCCTTAAGTTGAACAGAAATGGCCATGCACGTTTCTTTGTGTGACAGAGCTGCTATTTCAGTCACTCTTTCCTTTGGAGGCCAGTCTTGGGGTGTGGAAACTTGGAGTTTCCACTGTCCCCTGCCTGGAGCAGTTTGTGTGTACAGTAAGAATACTGCCCGAAGAACAGAACGAACCTGATGCTGCATTTTCACTGTGCCACGCCCACTCAGCAATAACCCTTTGGACCTGGTGGGGGAGAGGAAGAAGGAGGGTAGAACCTTAAAAAGAGACCTTGAACTGGAAAGGGAGGGGTCTCTTGTCAGGGCTTGAATTTAATTTTGTTGTTGGTAGTGTCTTGATTTATTTTCAGTAGTAGGATAAAGAATTATCAATAATTTATTTAACAGATTTTTTTTAAAGTTAACAGCTTTTAAATTCTTTCTTTTTTAAAGCTATTTATTTGGAAGATTTCTGGAGAAATATCTCACTAATTTAGATTTAAGAATGTGAAGGTTTTTAAATTATTTTTGATAGTGTATGTGTTACATGTGGGGAAGAGCCACAGTAACAGTAGCTAGTCTGGACTCTTAAATTTGATATTCAGGTTAAAGTCTTAAACAGGGATTTGATGCATTAATTATTTTAAATTAAGATGTATATGAAATCATTTTATTTTATATATTTCATGTGTTTTTTATAAGCTATTAGCTTCGCTTTTGCTAACATCCAAGGTGCATACTGTTATCCAGGTTGATTCCCTTACACCCCACCTTTCCACTGCAACCCCCCCCACACCCCCCAACATATTGAGATGACCCAAGACTCTTCTCTTTGCAGGGAAACACCTTTATAGCCAATGTTTAAGAACCACATAAAAGAGTCCTCGTTTCTCATTTCTTTTGACATTGTGGTTTTCTTGTACATGTAAAGAAACAGGCTTATTTTGTTTTCATTTCCCCTGATGATATCTAGGTCCCAAAGAGAACAGCTTTAATATCCTTTTCCTACTAATGGGGAAAGTGTAGGTTTGGTTAAAATGTCATGTTTGTAGTTTTTTCAAAAACCTTTATAATTACAGAGGGCCTTCTTCATACTGCTGGTGTTGGAAGAGCCAACATCTACCACAGGTTATATCTTACCATGCTTTTATTACCTAGACATAACTTTTTTAGAAATACAGTTTGATTTAGGATGTTCAAATCTGCATAAAAGCCGTAATACAATAGGACTATACTATATTAAGTTGTATAGAAACAAGCATGTTGGAATAGATCTGTGTGTGTGGGTGTATGTGTGTGTGTGCTTAATTTTTGAAGAATTATCTCAGTAGATATTTGGAGTAAATGGGTGCTTTTTGCAGTTCCTTCCATTTGTCTTGGCTACTAGCATATGGAGGTTGAGTGTCTGGTTGAGCTTTAGCTAAGATAATCATTTATAGCTTTTATGTACAACTTTTACTAAATCCAAATTTTCAGTTGCTTGTATTAGTTTTTAGTCTCTTTTAGTCTCCCTATTTCCCCCTCATGGCATTAAAATAAATTGATACTTGGGGGGCCTGGTGGTGTCATATTTCATAAATTCCTACAAAGACAGTATAGGTAAATAACATGAAATTTATTTTTCTGGAGAAATATTGCTGCGTAATGGATTTTTTTCTTTCTCAGTCAGTAAGGTAGCTGGACTTTTCCTTCTGCACTAAGCATTAAGTTGTAAGAAAAGAATTATGTACCTTTCATAGTTTCATTCAAAACATGTATTTCCAAAGAGGGATATTTCTTATTCTGTGTCTTTTACAATATTTCAAGGGATAAGGAAGTTACGAGTTCACCTTTTTGGTCCAGATTGTCTGGATCAAAGTTTCACTTCATTTTGGGTGTCAGGAAGGAGTTTTATGGAACTCTTAGTATCTGTAAAGGCCTCTCTAGCCCGTGCCTGCCCTGTGCCGTGTCCAGTAGGAGAGGAACTCAGTCCAGGCACTGTTTGTGTCTCAAGATGCAAAATTCCGGATTGACTGGCCCCTCCCCTTCCCACAATATTATCACTGTGATGTCTTTGTTTTCTGTTTTGTTAGAACACACATTTTTATTTTGGGTTAAGAAATAAGCAGATGATTTCTTTCTTCAGTTATAATGATTTGGATTTCTTTAAAACAACTTTTAAGTATTTTAGCTACTTACTTTTGGTCATAAAAATTAAAACAATTTATTTTTATGAATTAAAATTGTGGCCAGTATCCACCCTGTGTCTTTAGGCTGATAAAACACTAATTTTGAGTTGCCAATATTTGGAATTTTTAAGTAACAATACTATGGATTCATTTTCGATCATTTTAACCCACAACTGACTAAATTACAAAACTTTCAGCAAGTTAATATAGCCACTAACAAGGAATCCATGTATCTTTTCTGAGTTGATAAAAATTCAGCCAGACAGCCAGTGACTTTTCTAGTCAGACCTCTTACATAGTTCCCCAACTGTGATATGTCCTTTTATCTCAGAGAAATGACTGGACTTAGAGGTGTGACTACTGTCAGGATCTGGGCTCAACAGTTCTAGGTAGTCTCACTTATAAGCAGTATACCACAGCTAAAGTAAGAAGGCAGCAGTGATAGCACTTAGTTATAAGCAAATGAAATGTGTAAAATTGAGAACTAATGATTTAACATGCAGCTTTAATAGCAGTAGTTATCCTGTTGTAATTCAACTAAGTGATCCTTAACCTGGAATCTACTGTACTGTAATTCACAACATTATATAATATCATGCTCTCCAATATTGGTGAATAGTTAACAATACAAAACTGACAGCTTAGTAGTTCATGATCTTTGGAATACATTGAAATTCACAAATACAGTGTATCTTTGAAGCACACAAAATTGAACCATCTACTGAAACCACAAACAAGTCCACCTATATCACTAGTTAAATACTTAGTTTAATACTTAGATACTAGTTGAATATTATTCTGTGTTTTACTAATCCTAATTAATTCCTGTTCAATGTATTTTACTGTATTTATTCCTATGAGAACAGCAGGTATTTATCAGACATCTACAGTGTGGCCAGAACTAGTTAGTATTGCAGAGGAGTCTCAGTTTTAGTTTTGTCTGTCTGTGAAGGTGTGTCTTCTCCAGGGTGTTAGCAGTATTGTTTTCACTTCAAGCACACTTGAGCAGAAGGTGAACCATTTGTAAAGAGAACAGAATCAACTGAGACGTACCACTGTAGAAGTGGAAGTGTTAAAGAAAAAAAAAAAAGACCCCTCTTCTTTAACATTTAAGAAAAATCCCACAAGTTAGTAATTTTGTTGGTAATACAAGGGTGTGGTGGTGTGATGAGGCTTGGAAGAAAGCAGAGGACCTGCATTTTGGTCCATGTTGTGCCATTTGTGTCAGCTGAGCAACCCCGAGTCAGTAAACTATTCTGAGTTTTATTTCTAAGCCCTTGTTTTCTTATTTTTAAGTTTTGATAAAAAGTACTTAATGATACTCAGTGAAGACCAGCATTCTTCAGCTATTATGTCAGTTAATTATTAAGTTACAACTGATAAGAGTACACCTTTAGAGAAATCTATAAATGAAAACTGCTTCTATTTATCTCTTGTATGCCCAGAGCATGCTATGTAAAACCTGAAAAATTCCTAACAAGGTGCTGAATTAGAATCAGATTTTATTCTTGAAGTGAAAGAAAAAGAAATGAGCTGGTTTGTGAGCAGAAGAGTAAGAGCTTTTATCTAGTTAGTGATGATTATTTACACAGCAGAAAAGCTAGCTGTAGGTTTTCTCTCAAAGACAAATTAGTACTGTTCTCCAGATTTGGCATACTCTTCAGGTATAAAAGTTAAATGGGTGATGAATTTAAAATGACTTAGCAGCTACCCATGGAACTAGGGGGGAAATAAGATGACTAGGAAAAAGAACTTGGCAAAGACAGCCCAGGGCTAGGTACTAATAGCTAGGGAGAGAAAAGTCATGGGGTTAGTATAGGAAGGTAACACAGCCTAATGTGCTCAACAAAACCAGTGTTGGCTTGCTTCAGAGGATGCTCTGCAGTGGTGAGGCAGTCCCTGAGAGCCGGGAAACCATCGCATGGCCTAGGGTATTGCTGCTAGAAAGAAAATAGCAAATGTGAATTTCTAGTTTTCACATAGAGAAATAAGAAACTTCATAATGCAAATCTAAAATTTCTCTCAAAAATTCATCTTTCCCATTATATATTAAACTAATTTCTCTCTGTATAAGAGAGAAGGTCTTGCCTTTGATATGTGTAAGGCCCTGGGTTTTATTCCTAGTACCACAAAGAGAGCAAAGAGGACCTAAGGCTTTCAGACTGTTAATGGTACCCTAGACTTCTATCTAATACAATCTCAAAAAATTAAGCATCATATCTTTTATCTAGGGAAAGCTAGTCAATAACAGTGATCAATGTAACTGAGATAGAGAGATTTGCCTAGGGACACACAGTGGCTTTGGGATTTCTGATACTTTGTTTCCTTACACAGACCCTGTTCTCTGACACTGCAATCTCTGCTTGCTTTGTGGATGCTGTCTGTGTATGTTCTTGAAGCTAGACAGAAACAAGAATTAGGATACTCCCTAAACTGCTGTTGAGCATAATTAAACCTCAGTATAAACATTTTTAAAAGATTTTTAATAAGTGAATGTCTATTTCCAAAGCAGCTGGCATGTCATCACTACCATAGTTTTAGTCTTCTGTAGTAAGTCTCCCCGTTTTTTACTGGGAAGAAGTAAATAACACTCACTGGAGACGCCCTTAGGTTCCCGCGTCACCCTTGGTACACTTTTAGTTTCTTAAGGCTTTGTCTTAACTGTGACATTACACTTTTTGTTTAAAATCTTTTAAAGGATGTATCCAATGATTCTTCCAACAAATTTACCTGTTCTGCACTATTCATTAATGAAACCCTGGCTACCACGTAGCCCTTGACCTCCAAGTAGTTTACCTATGCAAGACCTGTGATACTCTAGATTCACTTTTCTTCATTACAGAAAGCAGTCATAAATGCAACTTAATCATAAAAAGTTTGTCTTCAATGGGTTTTTTTGTTCTTTTCAAAATAATCAGCTATTTTCCCTCCTATTTTTTTACCAAAACAATTATCATAAGTGCTAGAATATATACTATTTTGCAGGAATAAAATAATCAAGACATATGCTTACATTTCTTTGGTGGATTTTGTTTGGTAAGAAATGCCAGCATTAACTGTAGAGTTGATTCCTTGCCTAGAATATTTTTTCCTCCTAAGATTCGTAATTAACATTTTATTTTCACAAAGCATGCATATAACTTACACAATATAGTCAGGGACCTGAGGTGTAACTTGCTAAGTGAACCCCAAGGTTATTTTATCGTGCAAAAGAAACCTAAACCAAACTAAGGGCCTTACAGTTTATGGTTAGACTGAATCAAATGCTGTAACCTCAGTTTTTCCAAAAACAGCTCTTGACTGCACAGGCGAGTCATGCAGTTGTGAAGTATGAAATAGCACTGACAGGAAATGCATGTGTGTCTTTGCAGACTGTATTTCCTTTGGGAAAGACTTTTCTACTTTTAATATAATTAAGCCATAACAGTTTCATGCTGTGGAAAGGATGAAAAGGTTCATTTTAAGAGATTATATAGTATGGACTTTCACATTTATTGTGAAACATCTAACTTTGCCAGTGTTTCAGCAAGTTTTCTTTTGGGGTGTTGGAGGGTGGTAATGGGGAAGGGGTAAGTATTGGTTTTAGGGGTTTTAACTCTGTGAAATTTGAAAACAGGACAGTTGTTGGCTATGGTACTTACTAGTTTTGTAGTAATGTTTTGCTAGCCTGACTTTCCTTACTGGTTTTTATGTCCATGGTCCCTGGTGACTGTTACTCTAATTGTTTGGGGTGTGTGCAGAGTAGTGTCTCATCTGTGTGTAGGCAGTCAGTGTGTGTGCACATGTGTCCTTTTGACTACAGAAACACACTGTGTGACAATGGAATGGGGTGTGGCTGGGAAGTGGGATGCTGAAGCTTTAAGAGCATTTGTTTTTATTCAGAACAGTATTTCCCATCTTTTGCCTGCAGGCAGGGAAAGTGTACAGTATTTATTTTGTTCCTGTTTTACTCTGAATTTGTAAGTCTTTAAGTAGCTTATATTATTATTATAGGGGAAGACAAGTGACTTGCTTAAAGTTGTATTTAGAATTCTTACTTCCTAATTTCTGTATTTTTAAATATTGAAATTAAAATTGTATTACTTCTGTTTTGATTTTTTTAGCACTCAGTGTATTTTTTGCTCATTTTGTTTAAAAGTATAAATGTTGAAAGTTGTATAAAATGTCTCTCTGAAGAAAAAAAAAAAACCTGAATTCTATATCCAATTCTGACTTTGTTCCCTTTTTCTGAATCTTAAGACCCTAGAATGTGGAAAACTGTTATGTTCTTACTATTTCTGAGGATTTAAATGTGAAAAGTAATGTCTTATCTCATTAGAGGTATTGCTGGGGAAGAGTGACTTATGAGTGATTGTCAAGGTGAGACTTCAGGGTGGAGACAGGTGTGGGTGCTTCTCTCGTTCTTCTTAAAAACTACTTCTTTAATGGATGAATTCTTAGAGCATATACTGTTCCCATCCGGGCATCTTAAAAGTGTTTAGTAGCCACCTACAGTGTGCCTGACACTGTAGCAGCAGTGTTACAGGATTGGGAAAACTAAAACTAGGCCACTGTGAGACAAAAAAGGGAAGAGAAGCAAGGCTCAGCTGCCTGGTAAGGGAGCATCTAAGCGCAGGTCCAGGGAGGGAAGGCAGGCATGGTTTTGGTTACGGGACCTGCTGTGACAGGTCAGGGGTGATACAAAAAGGGCAGGTTCTTGCATTGGAGGGAAGGAGTGGTGTCAAAAAGCAAGGAACGCACCATAGGCAGTACTTTCATGGGCAGCAGGGAAGCCTCGGATGAGTGCAGCTCATGAGAACCAAGGCAACAGAAGACCTGGGATCCTTGGCACCTCCTCTGCCCCGCAGAAGAGAAGGGGGCTGGAGCACTGCAGCTTCCTTTACTGTGCATGACTAGTCTTTTTTTAGACAGATGACAAACCTCAACCGTAGAAACTTGCTCTTGAGAAACTCTTTGTAGATCTAGGAGATATTTTTCCTAGTGGTCACCTATTACAATGGTGAAATAATGGGCATACCTCATCTTCCAAACTCAGCCTGATTTTGTGGGACTAGTAAATAAATTCCAGGGACTGTTGGTGTTGCACTCTTTCGGATTAAGAGGGAAGAACCAGGTGCTTTGCTACATACGGGATTTGGATCACAAGTCTCAATTACTTCATCATGAGGGCTCACTATGTACAGGGAACATTTTTAGTCTTCCTCACCATATCCCGGTGAGATAGGAAGTACCTTATACCCTGTACAAGTGAAACTAAGGTATGGAGAAGGTAAGTATCATGTCCAGGCTCACCTACCATTAAGTAGAACTTGGGACTGGGGAGAAGAGCTGAGGTAGGATCCCTAGCAACCATATAAATGCCAGGCAGTTGGGATGTGGAGACTGGATCCCTGGGGCAGGCTGGCTAGTTACACTAGCTGAATCAGTGAGTCCCCGTTTCAGCAGAAGGCCTTGCCTCAATATATGAGGTGGGGAATGATGAAAGAACACCCAGTGTTAACCCCTACATGTATGTGCACGCATTCATATACACGTGTGTATACACACACACACACACACATATATATATATATATAGACACACAAATTTATATATATATAGAATATATAATATATATAGAATATATAATTTCTTCTATAATATATATATACATTCATACACATGTGTATATACACACATTTGTGTATTTTGAATTATGAAGGAGGAATTACATCATTTTTGATGTAGGAATGGTTTTGTTCCAAATATTTTTGTGTAGAGTGAAACTTTGTTGTAGGGGCTGGAGAGATGGCTCAGTGGTTAACTGATTGCTCAGTGATGACTGGCTGCTCTTCTAGAGGACCCAGGTTCAATTCCAAGCACCCATATGGCAGCTCATTAACTGCCCATAATTTCAGTTTCAGGGGACCCAACAACTTCACATAGATTTACATGCACATGAAATAAAAATAAAGAAATCCTTAAAAAAAACTTTGTTGTAGAAGTTTTATTTTTCATCTGATTTCCTAGTATGTCTCTTGTACACACTGTGAACATGGATGCTCAGAGCTGTTCTCAGTGGTACAGAAGGTAGGCTGAGAACAGGTAGTGGCTGAGCGGCATTGTTGTAAGACGTGAACCCAGTTAAGTGTTTCCAAAGCTGAGAACTAGAGGATGAAAACAGGCCTTGCCTGACATCTCTCCAGACACACAGCCCATAGCCCTAATGGCTGCTATGGCAGCCCCTCTTGCATGGAAGCCTGCTCCTCTATCCCTTTCTGTTTCTCAGCCCACGTAGGGAAGAAAACAGGAAAGACCCATCTCAATGCTGGGCTCCACCATCCAGAGCCTTGTCATTCATCTCCTATAACTTCTGAGCTCCCATTGTTCCCTCTCTTCCTTGTTCAGGTTATTCCCAATCTGCCCCCCTCCAATCTTACACATATCTTCATTTTAATTATGTGATAATGTGGGGGTCATGTATGTGAGGGCAGTTGTAGCCCACGGAGGCTAAGAAGGCATTAGATCCCATGTGAGCCAGCCTCCCATGTGAAATGCCTCATATGGATGGATGAGAATCCAACTCCAGACCTTTTCCAGAAAAGTCCACTAACCATGGAGACCGCTCCAGTTCCATCTTTATACTTTTTTTTTCATCTTTATTCTGATATGTTGTAACTTAAAGCTCATTTTTATGCTAGAATTTGAGAAAAAAATTATTTTTTGAGACAGGGTTTCTCTGTGTAGACCTGGCTGTCCTAGAATTTACTCTGAACACCAGGCTGGCTTTGAACTGTCTTTGCCTCCTGAGTGGTGGGATGGTGGGATTAAAGGTGTATGTCACCACTGCCCAAACAAATTTTTTTCTATAAAGATGAATATAAATTCCAAAAGTTTTTTTATGTAGTGGTTTTAAAAGCAAATTTAACCTGGGCAATTTTTCATGATAAAAACTAGTGTTTGACTCTTACCTAGAAGTTCCCTACTGTTGTTTCTTGCACACTTTGTACTGTCCCACAAGCTATCCCACTGGAATCCACTGGCCCAGACACAAAGCAAGACCTCCAGTGTGAGTTTTCCCAGCTAGTTGTAAATCTGCAAAATCCTACTGTCGACCCTTTTGCATCAACCCAGCCTCAGCCTCTTTGTTCTGCATAGCTCCCCGAGGGACCAGCTTCTGTTAGAAGCAGACTGCATGTGGCTGGCCAAGTGCCTTCAGATCTCTGTAGTCTGAGGGAGCAGTGCACAGAAGTGTGTGCATAGTGGCTGGTTGCCTGTGGGTAGGATGGGAATGAGGTAGAAGTGTCATCAAGGTTGGAGACTTTGGGGGACACACACAAACGCAGGTAACAGCAATTCTGGAATCTGACAACCATGCTCCATGGCAGTGGCTCTCGGCCTGTGTGAACCCTTTGGGTCACATTTCAGATACCCTGCATCCCAGATATTTACATTATGATTCCTAGCAGAAAACTACAGTTAAGAAGTAGCAATGCAGGATAGTTGTATGGTTGGGGTCACAGCATGAGGAACTGCATTAAAGGGAGAAGCGTTATGAAGGTTGAGAACCACTGCTCTGTTCTGTAGTGGCTTGGTGGCTTCAACACATGCCGCTCGTCACAGCTTTGCATAGCTCCTGAGAAGTCCCACTCTTGCTGCTTCACAGATCGTCTGCCGGAACTGGTGGGTTGACATGGACACCAGAAATTCTAAGGCTTTACAGAGAAGCCCTTCGGTCACTTGTTTCCCCCACTGTACTGCTACTGTTGACTTTTCCACGTTTATCTGTGTCCTTCCTGTTAACCGGAGTCTAGGACCAGGGCCCCGAGCTATCATCAGTTCCTGTTGTAGAGCTTGGCACTAAATCTCAGAAAGATACCCTGAATAAACAGAAGAGCAAACATGTTCTTGTTAGCTTGGCACTCTTCTCATATGGCCTTCTGTTGTTGCCATCACCAACCATGCTCACTTTGGCTCTCATTGAAGCACTTAGGACTGTGACCAAAACCCTCAATGTGGTATGTTAGAGGTAGATTCAGCTGCAGAGAGAGAAAACCCAAAACAGAAATGGCTTAGAACACTGGAAATAAGACATTGCAGGCCTGAAAGTCTGGCTACTTGATGTAGTCCAGGACTACATCTACCAATATGTGTTTCCTACCTTATGACCCAATATGGTGAGTCATATCTTCACCCAGTAGGAGCAAGGATGAATCTACAATTCCTCCATTCTCCCCAGTTCTGCCTGTCCTTCCTGAGGTAACCCATATAAAATGTGTACTGTCTGGCACATACATCTTCAATATAGAAATAATTTCTCCCCAAGTTTGTTACTTTCTCCTTAGTTACACGAGAGTAACCAGGAAACTGGGAACAAAATTCTCTTTAGTATTTGTCACCACAGGTCTGGGGATGTAGTTCAGTTGGTAGAGTGCTTGTCTAGCATTCGGGAAACCCTGCAGAAGGATCAAAAGTTGAAGGTCATCCTCGGCTATGTAATGAGTTCGAGCTTGTGATACATGAGTCTCTCTCTGTCTCAAACACATATGTTTATGTCTACAGAATCAACTCCTAACACTTCACTGGCTATGTTTTATCTGGGGTACAGATGTCTGCCTTATATCCTCTCCTGAGCTGAGCCAACCTTTGGCAGCTGCTTCAATTCCTGGAGTGAAGTATACTAGTTATTTCTTGAGTGGTAACCATTTACACATCAGATCTAGATTTTTATGCCACTTTCCCCTACTCTGGAAATGACTTCCTCACAGCAAAGTGATGAGGTGAGAAAGGCCACACTGTCTTCATCACTTAGCTCCCTAGACACCACACAAAAAGCTAAGCATACCAACAGGTGTTAACCCAAGGTTTAGGCACTGAAAGGAAATGGTTTGATTTCTCCATTCAATATGATTCCTCACAGACTAAGGGGAAATAAACCATTTTCAGAAATATTCCACTCCGTGTTGCCTCTACTTCAGGACCCCTCTACTGGTATTTCTCTTCAACCTAGTATCTGTGGAGGTTTCTTGAAAATGCACTTGGCACTTTCAAATTTAGTATTTACATAATTTAATAAAACAATTATCAAAAAGGAATGCTGAGGCTCCTGGGGTTAGTTGTAAAAGCGGGGCCATTACTGCTAGAGAAGGAAGTACCAGAATGCATGGGAACTTGAGCTTCCAGCATAGTGTAGACACAGGGAATACCAACAATAGGTTGGTTGTCCCTCTGGCTCTCTAAACCTCTACTAGTACTGTCCCAAGCATACTCTCTGGAAGCTGGACATTTGGGGACAAGGGATGTCAGACCTTAAAAGCATAGAACAGGCTTCAAGAGAAGGGAAAGTGACCCTTGGAGTAAAACCAACTATTCAGCACAAAACCCTCTACTTTGTAAAAATCTCTTTTTGGAAAATCAGCTCTTGAACAGAGACAACTTCACCCCAAGGTACATCCTTCAACAGTGTGCAGCAATTTCTAAATCTGAACCATTTAGTGAAACACAGCAACACTGGGAGTGTGGGCCATAGGGTACAGGTTTGTTTGTTTCCCTAACGATTTGACACTCCAAAAAACGGGCTCTTTCTCAGTTCTTGTCTATGTGAAGCCAACATCTTTTTTGTCAGGGGAGGTGGTCACATCTTGAGTGAGTTTGTCCAGGCTGGGGATTGTAATAGTTTCCACAGAAGAGATTTACTTGCAACAGCTTTGGAGGTCAAAAGTCTAAGATCAAAGTACAGGTGTATTAGTTATTTGTTGCTGCAACAAAATGCCTGACAAGGCAATTTGCAGGGTTTATTTTGGCTCACCATTTGAGACTACAGTCAACCATGGTGGGGGAGTCATCACCGCAGAATCTTGATGGAGCGGGTCACACTGCAGCTGCAGTGAGGAAGTGAAGCTTGCTTTCTCCTTTTATTCGGTCTAGGACCCCCGCCCACAGTTTGACACTGATCACATTTAGGGTGGGTCTTTTGTGTTTAGTTTACCTAATACGGAAAGTCTCTCACAGACATGCTCAGAGTATTGTTTCCATGGTGATTTTAAATCCATCAAGTTGACAAAAAATTAACCATCATAAAAGGACTGGTGCCTTGGATAACCTTGAGGTAAATATCTATTCCCAACATTTCTGCTTGTTTTGTAGATGATCATCTTCTGTGTGTCTCCACATCATCTTTTCTCTGTTCATACCTGTGTCCAAAGTCCTCTTATAAGGATACCTATACACAAGACCACAAGACACCCGTAGACACATACCCCTTCAGACAGTTCTTAGTAGTTCATAAATCCATATAAAACTTTCTTACCGGTATATTGACAGTGTTGATTCTCCTGGTGAATACTGAAGGATGGGACTCCACAGAGCCCCTGGCCTATGATGCTTTGGATGGACACTTTCCCTTAAACCAAGTGAGGTTTGGAAGAAGAGATTCTAGCCCATTCATTTCCAGAGAAGATATTCAGGAGTTAATCCTCTGGACTTTACTGGGGCGGTGATATTAGGAGTGACATGTTGCCTTTATTCCCTTCCTCAAAGTTTACTGAATATGGGTACTGCACTAGGCAGGCTTCCAGTAGGTAACAGGAAGGAACAAGGTCGGTTCTCTTCTGGCAGAGTTGAGGAAATATACAATGTACTTTGCAATAGTGCCAAAGCTGGGTCAAAGGTAATATGATCCTATGCCTAGTATGAGGCCCTGGTGAGCAGCCCAAGACTTATTCTCCCCTCTGTAAGATTTTCTCCATTGTCAATAAGGTTCCCTTGATGAGCAAAACAATCCTCCTTGTTCTACCGGACAGCCAATGGGTCCTTTTAACCCTGTCTCTGTGACAGTCTGTGAGCCTTGCCTCTAAGGTGTGACTCAAAACTCTTTAGAGGGCTGCCCTTATTCCTCTGCAGCTACTTTACCATTTGCACGTAAGCAGAGCAAGAGGGGTTGGGGACTTTAGTCCCTGTACCCTCCCCTCAGGCCCTGGCCAATATATAGGGCCTGGTGGTGAAAGGTAGCTTCACTTTTGAAATCAGAGTAGCTAATGGTGTAGAATCTGAAGGGCATTTATTTTGACATAAAGGCCAAAGTAAAGCAAGACTTGTTTCAAAAAGTGTCACGGATGTGGCTTTTGTCTGCTGGGGTAGATTGTAATTCAGCACACAGAAAACCTAAACTGTACCAGCTCAGAAAAAGATACAGTGCTAGACAGAATTCAGTCTCCTTGGCTGTCAATGTCTTATGGAAAGCAGACTGAGAAAGCTGCTTGGGTGCTAATATGAGCCATTATTTTAGATTTGTTTTTGTTACTATTTTTAAATGGTGTGTGTGTGTATGTGTATGCACTACATGGAGTTACAGGCAGTTATAAGTGGGAATGGAACTAGGGTCCTCTGAAAGAACAGGAACTGCTCTTAACTGCTGAGCATTCTCTCTGGCCCAGCCCCGGTGAGCCGTTCCTTGTACAGGATGACTGAGAGTAGAGCCAAGAACTGCTCTGAAAAACCAGAAACCTGACAAACACATGCACATGGGGCTTGTTCTCGTCAGCCACCAGCAAACTCTAAAGAAGCTCAGGCTAGGCTTCTAAGCGGTGAGAGGAGAGAGAGGAGAGACTGGTGCTAAAGGATAGGGGAAAAGGTGGATCAGCTCATCCTAGCGAGGGTTCCAGCTGAGTGCAGCCACAGGTTTTAAATGTACCAGGGGAAGAACTAATTACCCAGGAGAGCCCTATCAACTCAGACCTCTGAAGAAAAAAAGAATCATTAGTATTAGCTACAAAGTTTGGAGGTGCCGCAATATATATTTATATCCTCTTTAATTCTTGGTAGTATTCAATGTAGCTGATTATCCCTTATTAAAATATAGAAATATTTGACTTCATGATCCCATATTCTCCATTCTCTCATCCCCACTGGCTTCTCCTAAACGTTCGTAGCTCTCAGTCCCTTTTTTCTCCACTAACAGGGCAGTTTCTTGAAATCCTTTTCTTCTAAATTCATATTCTCTTCTGGGATGACCTCATCCAGCCTTGTGGATTCAAATGCCATTTGCATTTCAAAATTCTAGTACTGACCTCTTCTATAAATGTTAGACTCACAGTCCAAGTGTCTGCTGAACATTTCCACTTGGACTTTTTACTGTATTTTGTTCTATCTTAAACCTCTGAATAGTCACTATCATCACCTAAGAAATGCTGTGAGCAGGAGAAATTGTCTTCCCCGGGCAAGAACACCTGCTCCCATTAGTTATCCAATACAAAATGGTCAGTCTCGAAATCACAGACATTTAAGTGCCACTATAGAGACTGATAGTTATATTTATATATTTAAAAATATATAATTGATGTATTTAGGGATATATGAATATATAAAATGTATATTATACCCTTGGCCCAGTTTTGATACTATTGTAAATACACACACACACACACACACACACACACATACACACAGTCGTGCGCACATGTGACCATGAATTTGAGAGAAACTGGGGAGAGGGGCGTACACGGGAGGAGCTGTAGAGAGAAAAGGAATGGGAATAATGATGTAATTTAAAAAATCATTAAAGAACAACCCCAAAATGATGACTAATAGATAACAAAGACACCTTGTAAAAGTGCTTGCTGCCAAGCCTCATGACCTAAGAGTGAACTTACTCTTATAAGCTGTCCTTCGATCTCCATGTGTGCCATGACGTGTCATTTTACACTCACACTAAATAAATGTAACTAAAAATCTATATTCAGGATTCATTTTGTTTAGTATGACAAGACAGGAATGTCATGAGTGGTCTTTTTATATTGAGAGAGCTCTAGAAATAAGCACATCCTGCCATTCAGGAAGACACAGGGAAATACCAGTCAGGAGGCAGAGAGCAGGGGAAAGAGCCTTTACTGTGAGAGATGTCCTTGAGAAAGAACAGGTGATGAGGGGTAAATTAGGATAGCCTAATTTGAATAATTTCACCAGCCTGTGGGGAATATAAGGGCTGGCTCTCTCAATGTCTGAAACCTAGACCTGGGACAATTAAAGAAGGGAAATAACTGCCCAGGGAGTTAGAGCCCAAGGTAAACTATGGCAAAGAAAGAGGTGGTTGTAGGAGTAGTTCAGATCAGTGCTTTGCAAGTGAAAGGCAATCCACCCGTGAGTCGTCTGTCCAGAGGTCCAAGCATCAAATACAAAAACTAGAAAACATAACTTATATTTTATAACCCTTATTTCTGTAAATTCAGTAATAGTGACCCCTTTTAGTCTTGGTTACTAATAATTTTTTTTGTCATTCTAGGTAAAGATTTGGTAATTTTTTTTAAATATTAAAGAACTAAGTTTTGGCTTTAATGATTCATTGTATTATTTTTCTAGTCTCTATTGTATTTCTACTCTCATCTGTATTATTTCCTTTTTTTGAATATTATTATTCTAGTTTCTAAGGTAGGGTATTAGGCCATTGGTTTGACATCTTTTCAGTGTAGGCACTGACAGCTATTCATTTTCCCTAAACATTGTTTTCATTACACCTCACAAGTTTTTATTCTTTTTTTCAAGTGCTTACTTTGTATGTACAGGTGTTTTGATTGCATGTATGTCTGTTCACTACAGGCACGCAGTGTCCTCAGAGGCCAGAAGGTATTGGATCCCTTGGAACCGGAGTCATAGTTGTGAGCCACCATGTAGTTGCTAAAAAGTTGAACCTGGGTCCTCTAGAAGAGAAGCAAATACTCTGAGCTGTCTCTGCAACCCTTATTTTGGATTGTCTTAAAGCATTTTCTAGCCTCCTCCTTTAACTTATGATTTAAGAGCATGCTGTATAATTTCCACATTTGTGAATTCCCGACATTTGTGTCAGATATTGATTTCTAGTTTGATTCCATCAAAGCCAGAGGACATTCTTTACACGATCTGTGCATTGTTATAATCTGTAAACCCTTTAGGCTTTATTTTATGTATATGAGTGAGGAGGCAGGAAGAGGGCATCAGATCACCTGGGACTGAAGTTACAAACAATTGTGTGCTACCATGTAGGTGCTGGGGATTGAACCCCAGGTCATCTGGAAGAGCAGCTTAACCCCTGAGCCCTGCATTTATAATTTGCAATATTTGTAATTATCATCTCTAAAATCAAATGGAGGAGTGACAAACTTTTCATTTACCTATAATTACCTTTACTGGTGCTTTTTATTTCTTCAAAAGAATCTGATGGCTTTCCTTTCAAAGACTCCCTTTAGTATTTTAATCGTAGCAACTAAGTCTGTTTTTTTTAAAATTTATTATTTTTAGTGTGCATGTGTGCGCGTGTGCATCAGATCCTTTGATGCTGCAGTTGCAAGTGGATGTGTCATGTGGTTGCTGGGAACTGAACCCGGGTCCTTGGCAACAGCAGTCCATGCTCTTAACTGCGGAAGCATCTCCAGTGCACTTGGGCAGGTTTATCTGATAGTGCCTTCATATGTGAAAGATAGTTCTTCTGTTCACAGAACGGTTCTCTGCCTTCCCTGGGCACCCTGAACATGCCATCACACCACCTTCTAATGTGCAATGGTTCTGATTAGACATCAGCTGTTGAGGCTCCTCGGGACACAATCAATTAGCTGCCTCTCCTTTTCTACTTTGCCGCTTTTACCTTTAACAATAATCACCCTGAGCTTACAGACTTTAGATGCGTCATGGCTTCCATCAAATTTAAAGGGTTTGGGCCAACATTCCTTCAACAGCCTTCTCTTTTCTACGATGCACAGGTTGCTACAACTGACGGTGTTTGTTCACGTGCATCTGTGCATCTAGCCTGGTGCCCAAGGAGACTAAAAGAGGGCATTTGATTCCCAGGTACTGGAGTCGTGAGCTGCCACGTGGGTGCTGGGAACTGAACCTGAGCCCTCTGGAAGAGGAGCCAGTGCTTTCAACTGCTGAGCCATCTCTCCAGCCCCTAAGAGCGGTTTGCATTACTAGCTTTTACTTCCTTTGTCTGGGTCACACTTTCTTTCTTTACATATCTCACAATGTATTTGGAGATGGACATTTCAAATAACCTGACAGCTCCCAAAGTCATATTTTCTTCCTTTCCTGAGGTTATTGTTGCTTGTTGAACTAGTTGCTGTGTTTGCCTAGTGACTATTCCAGTCTAATTTTGTTTTGTTTGGGGTTTTTAGAGACAGGGTTTCTATGTGTTACAGCCCTGGCTGTCCTGGCACTCACTGTGTAGACCAGGCTAGCCCCAAACTCACAGAGATCCAATTGCCTCTGCCCCTGCCTCCCAAGTGCTGGGATCAAAGGCATGTACCATTACCGCCCAACCCGACCTAGTTTCGTAAAGTGTGCGTCTGCACCATGTGTGACTAAAGTTTCTACTTGGTTAGTTTACCTCTTGGCAAATGACTGGCTAGAGACTACCTTAAGCACCAGGAGCCAATATGCATCTTAGTCTTTGTCAAGGAGCTCTATGACTATTTTGGTATATATATGCCTTCAACAGCCAGGCAGCTTCCAAGTATACCTAGCTTTTGTTTCCAGCTTGCACAGAGCCTGAGTGTCAGGTAGAACCTCCCGAGTATCTGAGTGGTCCTATGCCTGTGTGGGTCCCTACAATATGCTGGCACTTTTCAAAGCCCTTAATTGTTCAGCTCTTTGGTTAGTCTATGGCTTTCCTCAACTGTTATCTGTAGGGAGAACGCCGCAGCTGGTTCCTGAAAGTAGGCAAGTAGCTTTAATCTGCCCTTTGTCTTTAGCACCTTCTGCTTAACATACATGAACCCTGTCTGAGTTAAAATTTAGTTGGGAAAAATCCACAACACTGTGATACTCTTTAATCGAGAATTTGCATTTGACATTGTCCCTTTGGAAACTTAGGATGTTTTGGGGATACAGAAATCAACTTGAAAAGGTGTAAATTGGAGAACAATAAAAAAAACATTAAGAATAAATAAATAAGTTAATAAGGCCCTTGGCTAAGAGAAGAGAAGGTGGCTCAGTCTGAGAGTGGCTGAGCTCCCCTGCAGCCGGAAGGCTAAAATCATTCTTAAAGTGCCTTGTGTCTTCATCCACACAGCCACAGGAACTCACACCATTCTACAACACTTACTCATTGCTTCAGCCATGATATTAAAATATTTGATATTTGTGTCCTCTTAGGAGGACAGGGGCATTTGATGAGGCCACATAAAGACATGCCTTGTTAGGAGGCCCTCCACAGTCGTCCTTGGGATTCGCCTTTGATAGCGCTCCAGCTGGGTCTACTCTCTTGGTACAGATACTACGAATGTGATTGTCATTTCTCAAGCATATCAAAGAGCTTCAGGGGGCAAGATATAACTCGAGTAAGAGAAAACGCTACAAGGACTGCTGAGATTTGGCTGCTTTTACTCTGGAGTAAAAGTTACTGCAAGTCTTTAGTTAACTTCAAAAGCTCTGAAAAAAAAATAACAGTATTGCTCAGCTTCTTCACTGCTTCTACAGAATTATCCACTATTTTTTACCCTCATTGCCTTTTTAGCCAGTCATATTAAAATGGGGGAACTTTTGTGGAACAGCACTTGTTTGACGTGCAAAATTGAAAATAACAAGGCATTATTAGAAAGCAATGTCAAAAGTACAAGTAAACAGATGTTTAAGCAAAAAAAAAAATTAACAATCGAAATATCAAAACCACGATTTCGTCCAAGAAAAGAATTACCCTACACCCCATCCCTAATCCATTTTTATTTGTCCTTCTTGCAATCTAGTCTTCTTTATATTTATTTATTTTTGTTTTTTGGTGGGGGGAGCATTGAGCACTGAGCATTGCGCCTAGTGTTGCCTGCTTTATATAGCCTACCACTGAGTTACAGCGCCAGCATGCCCTGTTTCTTATGGTGTGTGCATACATGTGTAGGTCAGAGGTCAAACCTGGGTGTCATTTCTCAGGAGCTGTCCACTTTAATATTTTAGTTTGTGTGTATGCATGTGTGTATCCCAGCACACACGTTGGCAGGCAGAGGGCAATTTTTGGGATTTGGGTCTTTTCCATCCACTTTTGCCAGGGTTTTAGGGATCCACTTCAGGTTGGCTGGCTTGTACAGCAAGCACTTTTCTCTGCTAAGCGGTCTCTGGATCTCTGGAACCTGGGGCTGGCCAACTGGTCGAATCCCACTTCCCTTCATTCTTACATTTTTGTAGTAAAGCTCCCCCACCTTCCTGAGGATTGAACGCAGGGCCTGTACCCTCAGCTCTCCTTTTTTTTTTTTTTTTTTTTTTGTAGTATTTTATACTCATTTTAAGTTTGTAAGTACTCATCTCCCAATTTTCTCCATCAACTCTCCGTTTTCTTCTTTCCCCACAGCTCTTACACCCACTCCATTGTAACCAAAGTGCTGTTTCCTCCAGGTTCACACACAAACACCCTCCCGGAATGCATACTCTCAAGTATGGGCTGGCCTAGAACTCAAGAGATCGCCTGCCTCTGTCTCCCAAGTGCTGGATTAAAGGTGTGCCTCTCTACACCTGGCTTAAAACAATTGTTTTGTTTTTCAAGTGTATGAGCGTTTTGCTTGTATGTATGTCTTTTGTGTGCCTGGTGTCCGAGGAGTCCAGAGGAGGATAGGGTACAGGCAGTTGGGAGTTGGGAGCTGCCCTGTGGGTGCAGGGAACTGGGACCGCCAGTGCTCCAAAGTCCAGGCCCACAGCGGTGTCTTCTCCCTCCAAAGTCACAGACACAGGTTTAACACAACAGGCTATGTAAGGTCCTCAGTCTTTTCTGGTGGGTACTGACACTTTCTTCTCTGGGAAGACCCCCCGGAGGAGGGAACGGGGGCGCCAACAGGTGTTTCCTTCCCGCTCACTGACTCCAGGAACGTTTAGTTCTCCGGTGTCACACAGGAGAGCCCTTTCTGGCGAGGGATCCGGACACACGCAAAAGGGGGCGAGGGAAGGCGGGTCCGCCCCCTTTTAAGGACGTTACCTGCTCTTTCAAAGTGTGGGAACCAGCCGCCGGCGGGCAGGCCAGCGGGCGAGCGGGCGAGCGGGCGAGCGAGCCGGCGAGCGCTGACGCCCGAGTAGCCTCGGGTCGGGTCGGGTCGGGTCGGGTCTCTCAATTCCGAGCGATTGTTTCCGTCTGTTCCGGGCCCAGGCCCCCCGGCCCCGGCCCCGCCCCGTCCCCGCTTCCGCGTTTGTCTGGGCCGCTTGCGAGCCCCTTGAAGACGCCGCTCCGCTGCCGCTGCCGCCGCCGCCGCCGCTGACGGGGCGCCCCCCCCCCCAGCCTACGCCAACCGTCTGGAAACTTCTTCGCTCGGCCTGTCGAGGTCGTTGACTGAAGGCAGCCCGGCCTCGCCTCACAGAGCGCGGGCGGCCACGACGCCCTCAGACGCGGACCGGGCCTGCTGAGGAGAAGCCGCGCGCGTCTCCCGCCGCGCGACGCCTCGAAGGCGCGCCGGGCCGGGCCGGGCCGGACCGGGCGGGCTGGGGGCTCAGTGCGCGCGCTCGCTCGCTCGCTCGCACTCCTCTCGCTCGCTCGCGGGCCGGCGGCCGTCGAGCCCGCGCGGTCCCCAGCTGCGGGCCCTCAGGCGAGGGCGCCGGCTCCTCAGCTGCGGCCCGGGGGGCGTGGCGAGGCCCGCGGCTCCTGTTTTCCCCACCGGGGCCCGGCTTTCGGTTTCGTTTCCTTTCAGCGGCTCCCTTCCTGCGTTGGAGCGGCGGGGCCGGGCCTGCGAGCCTGCGAGAGAGGGAGCGAGGGAGCGAGCGAGCGCGCCGCAGCCGTCTTCGTCCGCGCCAGCCTCGGTCCCACGGCCATGGCCCAGGCCGCGGTGGTGGTGGCGGTGGCGGAGGTGACCCAGGTGCTGTGCGCGGCCGGGGGGTCCTTGGAATTGGCGGAGCTGCGGCGCCGCTTGCGAGGGAGCCTGGGCGCCGACGCGCTGGAGCGGCTGCTGCGGGACCGCGGGCGCTTCGTGGTGGCCTCGCGGCGGCGGGCGCGGGCCGGTCCCCGCCGCCGCCCCCTCCGCCCCCGCCGTCGCCCCCGCCGCCGCCCCCGCCGCCGCCTCGGCGTCCTCGGAGCGCGTGGTGGTGGCTGTGTCGTCGCTGCGCCTGTGCCGCGCGCACCAGGGCCCCAAGCCCAGCTGCACCGGGCTCTGCTCGCAGCTGCATCTCTGCAAGTTCCTCATCTACGGCGCCTGCAAGTTCCTGAAGACCGGGTAAGGGGGGGACCCCGCGCCCCGCCACTCCCCGGCCTCCACTGCCGCCCCCGGCTAGGGGACCGGCCGCTCCACGGCCTTGCCTGCCCTTCCCTCGCAAGAACGTTCACTGAGCACCTTCCTAGTGGCTGGCGCGGGGTGGGCTGATGGAGCGGCTCAGATGGAATCTGGTACCGGGAGCGACACCTGAGCGTGGCGGTGCGGCTCCCGGACGGGGCGGTGGGGGGAGTTGAGGTAGCTTTGAGGGGGCAGAGGCGGCAAGGCTCACAAACGCAGCCGTAAGGAAGCCTTGGGAAAAGTTCCACCCAACTCCCTATTTGCCTGCTTAGAAGCCGAAACTCAGTTCTCAAGGTCCTCGGGGGAGGTGGTCCTCGCTGCCTCTTAGCCCTCTTGGGTGCCTTCCACACTCCCCATCCCCAGCCTCGGTTCATTTGGTGGCCTTGCCCTGTCTGGAATGCCCTTCCTGATTTTTTTTCTTCAGTGTCTCGGGCAGCAGTGAAAGATGATGTCCTCTTTGAGCCCTTCCTCTTCACTCTTGCACGTCACACTGTCTTTAGTCTGGGTTGGCTTTCTCGCCACTTGCACCTGCGTATAGTACGTGATTAGTGGAATTTGTGATTACAAGAATTTGGGCCTCGCCTTGAAGGCGGTGATGGCGCTTGTTAGATGGCAGCTATCAGGTTTGCATTGCAGGAGGATGTTTGGGGAATGGCGTGGATGATGAGTTAGCAGAAGACGTTGAGACTGCCTGCTGCCAAGTTAGTCCAGTTATCTAGGAGAACTAGTTTCTTCCTCTCTGCTTCCTTTTGCTGTAACACAGTAGACATATCCCACCTACTAGAAATTAAGCTGACTCACGACCCTACCCAAGGGGTACGGCCTGGCTAGCGTGGTCTCTAGGACTCGGCTATCCAGAAATAATTCCGATTAGGACTTGATGAAGAATGTGTGTGAGAGAAATTTGGGGAAGTTGAAGGAGAGGATGGTAGTGTGGAGAGAGGCTGTGGGAGAAATGTCGACTCATGTTTCTGCTCCCTCTGTGGACTGAAGGCAGGGGAGGGTTTGCGTTCTGTTGTTTAAAAGGCAGACTGAACCTTTAGGTGCTGATTTGGAAGCTGCTAGGTGGTAGATCCTGTGGCCCCAGTCACAGGAGTGATCAGATCTGAGGGGAAGGTGGGCCTACAGAGATGGAAGTCTGCCAAGCAAGAAGGCGGTGTCTCTGGGTGAAAGAGGAGCAGCAAGCTCTGAGAAAGTGGGTACATAGCAAGTGGTGACTGGGTGGGTACAATGACAGGCATGGCTGTGAATGAATGAAGTTGAGACCAGCTCGTTTTGTTGGCTTGACTGGCCTGAAACTTACTATGTAGATCAGGCTGGCCCGCAACTAACTCACAAAGATCTGCCTGCTTCTGGGATTAAAGCAATGCAACACTGCACCTGCTTGCTGAATCTTTATACTGTGCTTAATTGGTAAAATAATCATGGAAGGGAGATGTGTTCTTTTTGTTGTTGTTGTTGGCTTTTTTTTTTTTTTTCTTTTCAAGACAGGGTTTCTCTGTGTGCCTTTGGAGCCTATCCTGGCACTCGCTCTGGAGACCAGGCTGGCCTCAAGCTCACAGAGATCCACCTGCCTCTGCCTCCCGAGTGCTGGGAGTAAAGGCGTGGGCCTCCAATGGCCACCAATGCCCGCCTGGCTTGTTGTTGGTTTTTCCAGACCGGGTTTCTCTGTAGCTTTGGAGCCACCTGGAGGAAGATCTGTTCTTATGCCAATTCCCAAATTTGGGTTCCAGTTTTGTACTGGAAATTTCGGCATCTGATACTTATTGGCCTAGGTGGCTGAGGATGTTCCTCATTTTTCTCCTGTGACTTATCCCATGCTTGGTACTGGGTAGTTTCCTAAACTACCTAAAACTTTTTTTTTTTTTTTTTTTTTTTTTGGAGGGGAAGTGGAAAGTGAGTGATTAGCTGTACTTTCCTGTTACTTTTCTTGTTTTCTTGATTACAGGGTTAGCTCTATGAGAAACAAACCCGAAAGGCATCTTCAGTCCTTGACTTAAGAGCTGTGCTCAGTAGGCAGTGTTCTGGTGATAAGAGCTAGTCTCACCTTGTTTCAACCCAGCTGTGCTCTTTGCTGGCTGGTAATCTCAGCAAGTGGCTTAAGTTCCCTAAGGAAGATAAGACCATTACCTCACAGGTTCATTGAGGTCTGAATAGTTAACTCATGAGACATTTAGGCAGCCCCTGTTGCCAGGAGAATGTTAGTTGTCATTGCAGTTATTTGGTATATTTGGTATCGACAGCACCAATTTATTTTCCTTTCTTTTCTCCTCCTCCTCCTGCTGTCAGCTTTTTCCTAACCCTGTGAGTATTTGGCTTGTTTTATACTTTCCAGTAGCCTCTCCTGGTCACTTAGTTCTCTCTCCAGTCCAGACTCTGCAGTGCCCTTTTATTTGTGCTACTGTTTTCTTAATACAGCTGATCTCGAACTTTCCCCTCCACATTTGAGTTCTTGTCTGTTACATTCACCAGGTGCTAGAGAGAAGTCAAGTGTTTGATCTGCAGGGGAGCTAGTAGGAGAAAAGGGTTTGTCCCTGGGTCCTTAGGGTGGAGTGCGGTGCCTGGTGGATCAGTGCTCACCAGATGCTGTGGGTTCAAAGTGTGGAGGAGGGGAGCTGCAAAAGGCTGCACCCAGGACTGGTTGTGTCAGCATGTACACTTTCCTGTAAGCATGAGTCACTCTGCTTGGCATTTAAACAAAGATTTACTTTTATTATTTTTAATTATGCATCTGGGCGGGGGCTAGAGTGGAGGGAGTTATGCACTTGAGTGCAGGTGCCCACAAAGGCCACAAGAGGGTGCCAGTGAGACTCCCAGCATGGGTGCTGGGAATTGAACTCAGGACCTCTGGAAGAGCAGGGCAGTGCTCTCAACTGCTGAGCCATCTCTCTACCCTCTGCTCAGGCGTTTTGTTTGGTTTTGCCGTGTGTGTGTGTGTGGTGGGGTAGGTGTGTGAGACATGGTCTCTACATAGCCATGGCTGTACTGGAACTCACGATTTGGCCCAGGCTGGTCTTGACTCACAGAAATCTGCCAGCCTTATTGGGATTAAAAGCATGTGTTGTCATGCCCTGCCCCTACTCAGGTTTTAACTCCATGTTTAAGTGCTGACTGAGTGGTCAGTGTGCTGTGAGACTTCTTTGCACAATGGCCCTGAGAAGTGTTGTTTGGGCCCTGTATATTGTCCAGTGTCATCTCTTCCTGGTCAGTAATCAGGTTTTCATGCATAGCTGTTTTTCCTCTGCTGCCTATAAGTAGGAGCAGGAAGTGTTTGTGAAAAATTGCCATGAGAATGGTTTCACCAGCTCCCTAAGTCTGCCATAAGTACCATAGCTTGGGTGGCCTGGCCTTTCTCCCTCCTTCTCCTTCCCTCCCTCTTCCTCCCTCCCTCCCTCCCTCCCTCCCTCTTCTCTCCTCTCTTCTCCATTCCTTCTCTTTCCTGCCACCCTTCCTTCACAAAGGCTTGCTATGCTGTCCAGCTAGTCTAGTATTTGTAATCCCACTGCCTCAGCTTCTGAGTGTTTATGCTATAATACCTGACAGACCAGGAGGCTTAAACAACAAAAAATGTATTTCTCATAATTCTGGAGGATGGAATTCTGAGATGAGGTGTTGGGGAGGTAGGTTTCTTCTAAGGTTGCTTTTCTAGGCTTTCAGGTGGCCTCCTCGGTTCTGGGGTTCTCATAGACCTTTTCTCTATGTGGATCTATGCTCTAGTCTCCTTCTTATTAAAGGACATCAGTCATTTTGGGTTGGGCTACTCTAATGACCTCATTGTAATTAATTACCTCTCTAATGACCCTATCTCCAAAAGCGTCCTAAGGATCTGGAAGTTGGAGCTCTTATAGGGGAGTTTGGGGGAGATCAGATTTAGCCTGTAACACCGTCTTTGCTTCTTTGCAGGAAGAGCTGTAGGAATGGTCATGACTTGAAGACTGATCACAACCTGAGTGTGCTGAAAACTCATGGTGTTGACCACCTCACCTATAGTGAGCTTTGCCAGCTCTTGGTTCAGAATGACCCCTGGCTTTTACCAGAAGTGAGTGCCAGAGGGATGGGGTTGAGGTCTTATTTGCAAGTAATAGGAGAAGCCAGATGGTTGGAAGATAGATGACTCGGCCCTGAAGAGAGCTGAGAACATCATTTTGATCAAGAGCCATTCATTGCATGGAGGAGACTTGGATTTAATATCGAGCTTTGCTAATTAAATATGTCAGATTTATTATCCAGCTCTGCTGATCTTGGCGTCTGTTGAAACTTTTCCTTCCCTATCAGTTGGTTTGGCTCCTCAGTGAGGTTGGCTAGTGCCTGAAGCAAGTGTTATTTATAACTAAGCAGAATGAGGGACCCCAGTTGGCCTGTTCCTGAATAGCAGGAATTGGAACCTTATGTCTGACTCATTGGTCTATGAGTGCCTTCCAGAACTTCCCAACAGTCACTCAGTACTTTCGCCACTCTCTCTGGTACCCAGGAGAATTTGTACTTTGGCTGACATGCAGTCTGAGTTTGTGTAAGCTTATTGCATTACCTGTATCGATTGGTGGGTGAAGACACAGCACATAAGCTTTGTTGGCTAGGGAACCGCAGCAGGGTAGGAATGACATTGCTGGCAGGGGAGAAGGAAGGAAGGCTGGGTAGGAGATGGACTATAACATGCTTCCTGCTTCCGAGAGCAGGTCTGCCGGGCTCACAGGTGCTGCTGGAGGGGTGCTGTGGGACTCACCAGAGTAGGCTTTAGGGTAGTGTTGTGCTCCATTGTGCTGGGTAAGGCCTCAGTGTGAGCAGGACCCTGGCTCTGGAGGGCTCCTCTGGGCCTTGAGTGTCTCCAGCAGATCTGAGTAGGGTATTTTCCCTAGGTTGGACAGGTTGCATGGGACACTTTGGCACTGTTACTGGTTTGAGCTAACAAATTAGGTTGGCATATTTTTAATGTAGGTATTTCCACATTAAACAATTCCTGTTACCCATTTGAGAAATGGAAATGTAGCATGAGTGGCACATAATAAATGTTAACTTTTTATATTAGCCTTTTGAAAATTCATATTGATTTAATTGAGCTAAATTTCTGGAATAGCCATTTTGGTTAGGCACTGTGATCAGGAGATAAAAGACCCTGCTTTGCTCTGAAAGGAGGCAAATCAAAGGATGGGATAAGAAGGCGGCAGGATGATTCAGGGTGATGTCTGAGATACTGTGAGAGTCCACACTCTGGGTTGTGGGGAGAGGTGCTTTGGGGTAGATGAGGCCTGTCCTGGGCACTGGAAGTTAAGTGAGGATGAGGGCAGTCTGGCACCCCTTATCTGCCAGCATTGTTTGGCATGCGTTTTCCTGTTTAGTAATCACAACTCTGTGACATTGGTGGAATCCTACCCATTTTAGAGATTAAAAAAACAGAATCTTAAAACTGGTGGGTGGCTTGTCCAATGCACTTGTCAGAATTGATAGCTGGCTTTTCCCTTGGGTAGACCATCTGTAGAGTGGAACCCTTGAAAGAAAAGTGAGTTCTGCTTCTGAAGCTCTTAAGGGGTTTCCTACAGTGTGTGAAAAGTAAGTCTAGGAATCGAGTAGGTGGGCCAGTTGCCATGTTGAAGTATTTCAAGTGTAGAGAAGGAGCAGTTGATTGAGGTTCAAGTTGCCAGTTTGTAGTTGTGTATTGTGATGTAGTTCTTTCTTCAGTTATGTAGGTTGGGGTCAGCCCAGAAAAAAGTTGCAGGTTTGCCAGCAGCCCAGTTGAGCAAATAGCAGATACAGTGACTGGGGCTAGCTGAGGATATTTTAATATAATTGATTAAACTTGATGGGAGTGGGGGCATGAACAGATAGATGTGTACGAGGGTGAGTGTGAGTGAGCGTGCCACAGTGGGGAGTTCAGAGGACAGCTCCAGGCAGTTCTTCTTCCTACCTACCTGAGCAGCGGGCACCTTTACCTGTGGAGCCATATTGTTGGCCCTGGCTATTGAGCTTTGGAGTCTGCTAGGTCCATTGAAAAATGAAGTATTGTTGGTGGTTGTTTTTTGTTCTTTTCAAATAAATCATACACAGCGGCTTAGGCTTATCTATCTATCTATCTATCTATCTATCTATCTATCTATCTATCTATTTATTTATTTATTTATTTTGAGACAGGGTGTCTCTGTTGCTTTGGAAGTTGTTCTGGCACTCTCTCTGTAGACCAGCCTGGCCTCGAACTCACAGAGATCCGCCTGCCTCTGCCTCCCTAGTGCTGGAATTAAAGGCATATGTCACCACCGACCCACGAGGCTTATTCTTAATTATGAATACCCAGCCTTAGCTTGGCTTGTTTCTATCCAGATTTTCTTAAATTATCCCCAACTACCTTTTGCCTCTGGGATTTTTCCTTTTCTGCTTCTGTATATCTTGCATTCACTCTTAACTCTGTGGCTGGCTGAGTGGTTGGCCCCTGGCATCTTCCTTGTTCTCTTTTGCTCTTTCTTCCTGTTTCTTTTTATCAGATTTCTTATATTTATTCTCTCTGCCTGTCAGCCCACCTTTCCCGCTCCTGCCTATCTGTTGGCTGTTCAGCTCAATCAGGTGTTTTAGACAGGCAAATTAGCACAGCTTCACGGAGCTAAGCAAATGCAACATAAAAGAATGAATGCAACACAGCTGGGCAGTGGTGGCACACCCCTTTAATCCCAGCACTCTGGAGGCAGAGGCAGGAGGATCTCTGTAAGTTCGAGACCAGCCTGGTCTACAAGAGCTAGTTCCAGGACAGCCTCCAAAGCTACCCAGAGAAAAAACCCTGTCTTGAAAAACCAAAAAAAAAAAAAAAAAAAAAAAGAGAGAGAGAGAATGCAACACATCTTTGCATCATTAAAACAAATGTTCCACAGCATAAACAAATATAACACACCTTAAAATAATTTTCCACAACAATGAAGGGGTGTTATTTGGCCTTCTCTGAGATGCTTTAGCCCTCAGAACCTCTCTAACTTTGAATTTAGAAAGGAAAATTGGGAGAAATGAACTAGTAAGGGGTATTTGGTTTGGTGAGGCTATGTGTGGGGGTAAAGGTAGTTAGATTGGGGTAAATAGGAGGCTGCTACTGCTCTGGTTCCTTTGAAGATCTGTGGATCTTCCCAGGGGAGGGTCTTGTTCAGAGTATATCTTAGGGCACATTTTGGTATCCCTGACTTAAGTGAGAGATGAGCTCTCTGGCCCGTGTGAATGGTGAGATAATACATTGACCTTGAGGCCCTCTCTACCCCATGGCATGGCTATTGAGGAGGTGTGCTGTGTACAGTGTTCATGGAATGATGTCTTTTCCTCTTTGTCACCAGATCTGCCTACATTACAACAAAGGCGATGGACCCTTCGGCTCTTGCTCATTTCAAAAGCAGTGTATTAAACTCCATATCTGCCAGTACTACTTACAGGGAGAGTGCAAGTTTGGCACTAGCTGTAAGCGGTCCCACGAGTTCACCAACTCTGAGAATCTGGAGAAGTTGGAGAAGTTGGGTGTAAGTTCTGAGCTGGTGAGCAGGCTGCTGTCTACTTACCGGAATGCATATGACATCAAGAACAAGGGCTCAGCCCTCAACAAAGTGTCCCCTCCTCCTGCAGGTCCACAGGGGACTTCCGGTAAGGCTGCTGGAGAAATGCTGCAGACCCTGGGCTTAGGACCTGGGTTTTTGTTGGCTAGTAAATAGAATATGTCTTCATGCAGTTGTGGACTTTAATAAGGGCCATTGATCCTTTCCTAGCTTGGAGGTTCTGAAGATGAGTTGAAATCTAGACATAGTCAAACAAGGCATTCCAGATGGTGTGAGTTGGGGTTGGTGCATTTTTCATCCAAGAGGATCTGTGTCTGCACTGAAGTGAGGTCAGCTCCCCTTGTGTAGTTGCCTTCCACCCTGTGGAGAATTTTTCCTTTCAGTGAGGGACCTAGAGTTGGGATGTATACATCTCTAGGGGAAAGCATTAGGTGGCATTCTTTTTGATATTAAAAATGAATGCAAGAAGGCATTCTGTGGTCTTAGCTTAGCATCTTCCTTCCACAAGTCAGCAGACATTTTCCCCCTTGTAAAAATTCTTTTTGGCCTTATTCTCTGATTCTTTTTGACATCTAGACAGTACCTGGCTCATAGTAACCTGTTAACATGAGTGAGTGTGGGGGGATTTTTTTAAGTGTCTGTCAGACTTAGTAACATGTAGACAGAGGACTTTTCAGTTGAGATTTTAAAATATTTTGTATTCATAGGTGTTTGTATTCATAGGTGTATGTCTATGCACCATGCATTTCTGGTGCCTACAGAGGCCACAGGCCAGGAGAAGGCATTGGCGTCCTTGGAGCTGGAGTGACAGATGGTTGTGAGCTGCTAAGTAGGTGCTGGGAACTATACCCAGGTCCTCTGGAAGAGGAACCGATGCTCTGAACTGCTCAGCGATCTGTAGCTTCTAGTAGAAATTTTTTTTAAGAATACTTTTTAATTATTCTTTGATAATTTAATATATATATATTAAATTATATATATTATATGTATATAATATATATAATTTTCTTAATCATATCTAACCCGAATCCCCTTCCTACTCTTTCCAGTACTTTCCCCTCTAACTTTTATGTGACTTTTTTTTTTAAAGATTTTATTTATTATGTATACAACATTCTGCCTCCATGTATGCCTGTGCACCAGAAGAGGGCACCAGATGGTTGTGAACCACCATGTGGTTGTTTTTTTTTTTTGTTTGTTTGTTTTGGGTTTTTTGGGTTTTTCGAGACAGGGTTTCTCTGTGTAGCTTTGGAGCCTATCCTGGCACTCACTCTGGAAACCAGGCTGGCCTCAAACTCACAGAGATCCTCCTGCCTCTGCCTCCCCCCCCCCAGTGCTGGGATTAAAGGCATGTGCTACCAACGCCCAGCCTTTTATGTGATTTTTTAAAAGAATTTTATTTCACTTTTATTTATGTGTTTGTGTGTGCATTTGTGAATATATACCACCTGTGTGCAAGCATGTGTGCACAAGCATATGTCATAGTACATGCTTGTAGGTCAGAGGACAGTTTGTGGAAATCATTTATCTCCTTTGATCCCAGGGATGAAACTCAGGTTGTTAGGCTAGGAAGCAAGTGTCTTTACCATTAAATCTAGTTAGAGCTGCCTGCACACTTGTTGGCATGAGGCCATCGCCAGGAAATCAACAACTGCCATTGGTTGTACCACCAAAGATGACTTTCCCTCTCCAAAGCAGTAATCAGTTGCCAATAGCTCCTCAGCTAGGAGTTGGAGCCTCTCTCCATTCATAATGGGATGTTGACTTGACTTAACCTTGTGTAAGTGAACCATAGCTGTTGTGAATGCATGAGTGCAATGGCCATGTTGTGTCCAGAACACAGCATTTCATAGTCCTCACCCCCTCCTCCAGCTCTTATATTCTTTCTATGTTCCCTGGTCCTTGAGGGGGTTGATACAAATGTCTTATTTAGGGCTAAGCACTTAACAGTCACTTATTTTCATCACTTTGATCAGTTATAATTGTATATTGGCTGCTGCTGCTCACTGCACAAAGAATCTTCTCTAGCCAAGTTTGAGAGCAGCCCTAATGTGTGGGTATAAAATACAGAATTAAAAGGTGATTTGACATCATGCCCAGTTAGCAAAACAGCAGTAGTAGGTTGCCCTCTAATGCCTGTGACCTCCCCAGCCATGGGCTTTTAGTTAGGTTCACAGTACCAAGCATGAATTTCCTCCTATAGAGAGCAAGCCAAATCCAGTGGAACAGCAGTTTGTTACACCCCACTACTAGCTGTGCTGTTACTGTACCAGTAGGCATAGCTTGCCTGGCAGGATGCAGCTTACAGAATCCAGTGCTGGGTATTCCATTGATGACTTTTCCCCTCCTCTGTGAAAATTAGCCGTGTTTTCAGGTCAGTTCCAGTTTGATTTCCTCTGTGTTTTCCAATCAAAGTGTGTAGTGTCTTCAGCAACCATCGACTTATGCTGAACAACTAAGAACAGTAGCCTGGTTGTTTTGGTGGCTGGGCACCTCTGGGGCCTCCCTGACCAATGACTCGTACACAGGTGTCCCATGCGTGGGACTGAGATTTTTATGTAGTAACCCAGGTGTTCTGGGGGAAAGAACTGTTCATCCCTGCAATATACCTCTACTCAAATTCCTTTTTTAAAAATTACATATTTAATTTAAATTAGCTTATAGAGCAGTGTGTTTTCATAAGCCTTTTTTGTAGAGCCTAGTTTCAGTTAATCACCCCACCCTTTACCTCCCACCATCCCCAGCCCCTGTCCCTGCTTAACCCTTTAACCCTCCATGTACATGTGTTCCAACCACTCCCCTGCCGTGTGGCCTCTTCTCTTCCTCATGTGTCCCTTCTAGTTTCCTGACCTCTCTAAACATTCCAAATTGAATACACAAATCTAAAAATTTGAAGCTAGAATGCACACAAGATTTTACTTTTTTTTTTTTTTTTTTTTTTTTTTTTTTTGAGCTAATGTCTTGCTCTTTTCTCCATATTGGCCTCAAATTTGGCAACATGGTCTTTTGCTTCAGTCTCCGTGGTTGGTCTTTTGCTTCAGTCTTTGTGGTAGCTGGGGCTTTAATTTTATACCTTTGTGCCTGTCTAAAGGTCTGTGGGTGAATAATGTGGCCCTTGAGGGAGATTATGAAAACTTGGTTCATTTGGATTTCATTATAGAGGCTGTTGGCTGGCCACTCCGGTTCTCTGCTCTTTCTTTTTGGCAAATTTGAGAATATGCCATGTGCTGGTCTCTGTTCTGGGCCTGAGTTACAGCCTTTTGTAAACATGAGAACAGGCCTCCCCCATAGAACACATCATTTTATCCATCTACTCATTTAGATGTTGAGATAGAAAACATTTTGGTTTTTTTTGTTTTGTTTTGTTTTTCCCCCTTGGTTTTCCGAGGCAGGGTTTCTCTGTGGCTTTGGAGGCTGTCCTGGAACTAGCTCTTATAGACCAGGCTGGTCTTGAACTCACAGAGAGCCGCCTGCCTGTGCTTCTCGAGTGCTGGGACTAAAGGCGTGCACCACTACCACCTGGCTAGAAAACATTTTTTTTAATAGAACTTTTCCTAGAATATCAGGTAAGTGCCAAGACTGCCAGCAAACATATTGACCACTGTAATCTTACCTGAATGTCATAGTTAAAAATCATGCTTGCTGCTTCTAGTTTTTCTTTATATTTTCTTCAGTGTGTGTGTGTGTGTGTGTGTGTGTGTGTGTGTGTGTGTGTGTACATAGGAGTTCACGTACACTAGGATGAGTGGGGGACAGAAAACAGCCTCAGGTGCTATTCCTCAAGTGCTGCCCATCTTAGTTTTTTTGAGACAGAATTCTCTCATTGTCCTGGGCCTCACCAGGTAGGCGAGGCTGGCTGGCCAGTGAGCACCAAGGGATCTGTATGTCTGTCTCTACCTCCTTTGGGACTGTAGACATTCCCATCATGCCCAGCTTTAATAAATAAATATACATACATATATATGTATTGAAATTTATGTATGTTTTGTTTTGTTTTTGAGGGAAGATCTCTATGTAGACCAGGCTAGCCTTGAACTTAACAGAAACCCACCTGCCTTTCCTTCCCAAAATGTTTGTTTTTGTTACATGTGTAAATCTGTTTTGCTTCTCTGTGCACCACTTGAGTGCTGGTGCCCACAGACCAGAAGACGGTGTCAGATCCGTGAACTGGAGTTAGAGATAATTGTGGGAGACCCTGCTAATGCTGGAAAGTGAATAAGGGACCTTTGGGAGAACAGCTAGCGCTCTTAACTGCTGATCCATCTCTCTCCAGCCCCACTCAGACTTTAAAAATGTGGGTTCTGGGGGATTGAACTGTGGCCCTCAAGCTGCAGGGCAGGCACTTACTGACCTGTCAGCCCAGTCTTTTCAGATGTTTTGTTAATCCCCACAACTACAAAGGTTTTGCCTTAGATGGTGTTTGGAGTATCATCTGGTTTATGACTTTATTAAAAATGAGAGGAGGATCCACTTCTGCGTGGCTTGGATCAGGTGTGGGCTTTGAGAGCCAGCCTGTGGAACATCTGGGAGTTTACAAAATGAAAAGGAAAGATGCAGATAAAATAGTAACAGGTGGTAGGATAGCAAGTAAGGAAAGGTTGGAAAGACTTTCTTATTCTTATTTGGGTTAAGTGGATGGGATGAATGTAATTGGTAAAGATTCTTTGTAGTGGTAATGAGAAAGGCACACTTGAAAGAACTTAGTATGCTGTCTTAAGAGCTTACAAGCAAACTAAAATTAGGAATATTTTTATTTGGAGATGAAAACTTCTTTATATTACCTTTTTCTTGTTAGTACCCAGTTCTAAAGACTTCACTGACAAATCTTTACTATAGAAACTAAATATGATTTTTAAAATACCCTTCAATTTTTCTTTTCCTAGTGACTTGGATGGACAGTAAAAGTTGAAAAAAACACCCCTCTGTGGTGTCCTGGGCTTAGTATAAAGCTGCATGCTGAGTGTTCTAGGATTCCCTCTGAAAGTCAGGTGCCTAACTGTGTTCCTGGGGTAATTTTATTGTTGAAGCATAGGTCTGTCAGTTTGCCTAGGGCAGTTTTGTTGTGTGCAGAAGAAATCAATAGATTCCTTCTTACTTTTTTCCATGAAGTACTACATGAAAAATATCAATGGACACTGACATATTTTGTGGTGTTTTCTGTTTGTAGAAAGAAAAGACAGTTCAGGTTCTGTGTCACCAAGCGCTCCTAGCCAGGAGGAGAGTGAACAGATTTGCTTGTACCACATTCGGAAAAGTTGTAGCTTTCAAGGTAAGTCTCTTCTTCCCTCTCGTGGGAGGGAGACCGCTCTTCATTTCTGGAGCCGCTTTGAGGCACCTCTAGAGACAGGGAGGGGTCTTGTCAAACTAGTTCCAGATCTGCTTTGTTGACAATGGAAGGGATTGTTAGAATTTTTGAAAATGAAGCTGTAGATGAGTTTTTGGGAATATAGCAGTCTGGGTCTGTACCAGGTGAGTGTAGGTGACCACAGGACTTCATGAAATGGGGCTACTCAATCCAGTGGAAGCTAATTGCCACTTCTCAAGGGTGACAGTCGACCTGGGGAGTCTCAGACACTGGGAAGAGCTCTCTGAGGGGGAGGAATCACTTGGTAGCACTGAGGATTGCTCAGGGCATCTTCATTATTAGGCCAGTGGTTCCTGCTTGGGACCTTTATCTGCCCTTTCCACAACTGTCGTCCTTGGGTGGGCCAGTGTTTTCATAAAAACAGTTGGTTATATTTTCACTTTGTGAAGAAGTTAGATGATACAGAGCAGAGCACCAAGTCCTCCGTCTCCTTCATCCTTTCCCCATGGTGAACATTTGCTGTATGTTGTGCCACTTGTTTTACATATTTTATTTATTTTGAAGTAAATTTCATTTTATGTGTATGGGTGGCTTGCTTGCATGTATGTTTGTGCACCTTGTTTGTGTCTGGTGCCCAAGGAGGCCAGAAGAGGGTGTCTGATTCCTGGAAACTGAAGTTATAGAAGGTTTTGAGACAACATATCAGTGCTGGGAATCGAACCTGGGTCCTCTGAAAGAGCATCCAGTATTCTTCCACTGAACCGTCTGTCTAGCCCCTTCAATTTTGTTTTTGAAAGATTGATTTATTTTTATTTTTTCTCTTTTTCTTTAAATTTTACTCTGCTTGGCTTTGTAGTTGAGAGGTTCTGCAGTGGTCCTTTTTTATTTGTAGTACTGTGCATTGCTTCCTAGTGCTTCTTAAATTTATTCTTCTCTCTACCCTTCGTATGGAGGGTTTAATCCAGGAAAGGAGGGGAGGTGAATGTGGGTGTATGGTCGTTCAAATTAATACCATTTATTTAACTTGCCTGGGAAGCCTAGAGCCTGGATTGCCTTGAGTTGGGAAACGTTAGATAGAAGCAAGGAAGTTGATAAAGAGGAGGAGGATCAGGAGAGATGACCACGGAAGGGTTGCTTTCTGCTCCTGCTGCTGTGCCAAAATTCTCACCGGCTGCTGTGGTTTAGATGGCCTCCAGCTATGGGAAGCTGATAAATACATGCAGTTCCAAGCCTGCTGTTAACCACAGGCCTGGATCCCTGGCTCCTTTCTGAGGCCTCAGTCTGGTGGGCATTTCGGAGATACTGTTCCTAGGAGTGTTTTCTTCCAGGGAGTTTTCCCTCAGGCTACCCAAGATTTGCCTGTACTTGGAGTTTGTCAACATAACATTTCAACACTTGGGTGCTTTTTGCTTACTTCAAATCATGTCCTTTAGTGCCCTTCAAGGAGGGAATAGGAATTCTGATTTAACCTCTGGACCATGACTATAGCCCTGACCCAGTGATTCATTATCGGTTAGGCTCACTCCTTGTGAAGAATCCAGTCTCTGAGCCTAGTATTAGTCATATAAGCACAAACTGTACAAATCAGGGAGTTGCAAGTCCCTGAGATGGCTGTGTCCTGCCTTGTTGGATTTAAGAGCGTTCCTTGCCCGGACACCCCCAGCTTATTTTCTGAGGCCTCTTGACCTTTTGCTGTGTCTGCACAGTGCCTGTGCAATGTCAGATGCTCCTCTGTGGTCCTCCCTAACATAGCACTTGCTGTAGAACTGAGAAAGAAGGTGCAGATTTTAGGAAATTTTAATTTTTCAAGTGTTAAAGTAGCTTAAATTCATTATTTTAAACTACAAATTAAAATGGATTAACTATAGTTAATAAATGAATCTTCATCACCTTCTTTTCCTTAACAGCCAGGTAGGTCCTCTAAAAACAAAAACAATGATTTCCTGGTCCTTTGGTGTCTAGAAAGATATTACACGTGTACTGGTGTGTGTATATCTATATTAAGTGTATATGTGTATATATATGTATATATGTACATTCACTTTTGTCTCTACACACAGGGACAGGGAGTGGCTTGACTGCCACCTGCAGGGCTGGGACCAATGACCTCCTTCTGATCACCTTTACAGTCATGAAATGACATTCTAGACTAACACATTAAATGGGACACTATGATTTTTTTTTAAAGGGAAGACACACATAGTAAGACCCATAGTATTTCAGTATGTAAATGCCTCGGTGTGACTGCACTAACAACACAACTTCCTCGTAACTTGGCAGAAATGTTGTCAGGTCAGAGATCAGGAGCACACTCCCATTGACACTGTGAGGTGGGGACACGATGTTTATTAGCAGGGTGTCTTACTGCTCTATGCTTCTGTTTTAGATAAGTGCTATCGAGTTCATTTCCATTTGCCATATCGGTGGCAGTTCTTGGATGGAGGCAAATGGAAGGATTTGGGCAACATGGAGCTTATTGAAGAGGCATATAGCAATCCCAGTAAAGAGAGGTAGGAGAATGAAAATGGGCTCCTCATCCAGGCTGTGCATCTAGCCTTTTGTGTGCAGTAGAAGGGATTTAGTTTAAACCGTAGTATGAGCATGTCTAAAAGAAGGTGGTACCAAGACCAGTAACCTCAATTACTTGCTGCCAGGATTGATCACACACACAGTTATTCATTATTACAATCAAGATGATAATTTGTGAATTTCTAATCTTTTCCATAAAGTCACACAGCTAAACTGTTTAAACTGAATATTTTATTCTTTTAAGTTATTTATTTATTTTAGTATTTTCACCCAGCCAATTCATAGTAAATAAGGAAGTCACAGATAGCTTTCTTTTAAATACTTAGCCATAACTTGGGTTAAAATGTGCTGCAATTGTTGCTAAAAAGATAATTTCAAAATTTTTATTTTGGGCATGGGCTGGAGAAGTGGCATAGTAGGTAAGAGTACCTATTGCTCTGCCAGAAGGCCTGCATTTGGTTCTTGGAACCCACTTGGCAGCCAAGAGCTATCTGTAATTGCAGTAGTACAGGATCCAATGCCCTCTTCTGGTCTTCTCAGACACGGCACTAATGTGGGGAATACATGCAGACAAAATACCCATGCACATAAAATAAAAATCAATAAATCTTTATTAAAAGAAAAGGAGTGTTTGGGATTTATCATTAGTTAGATCTATGTGTGTGTCTGTGTATATGTGTGCACATGTGAGTGTGGGTGCCTGAAGAGGTCACAGAGGGGGATTATTGGATCCCCTGGCACTAGCACTGTAGGCAATTGTGAGCTACCCACTGTGGGTATTGGGAACCAAACTCTGATCTTCCGTAAAAGCAGTAAGTGCTGTTAAACACTGAGCCCCCTAAAAAGAGAATTTGAGTATCTAAAATGATTTTGAACTTAGAGTGCATATGTGCAAATTCTATTGGCTAAGAATGTGGAACAAATTATTCTCCTTAGAAAGATTAAATAGCTCACATACCACCCATAGTCTTTGTATTTGAAGCAAATTTTAGTGTTGAACATAACTTTTTTTTTACATTTTTTAATTAATTTTTTTACATTCCACTCCCAGTTTCCTTTCCCTCCTCTCCTCCCACCCCCTCCATTCCCCCCCTCCCATCTGCTCCATGGAGAGGGTAAGGCCTCCCCTAGGAAGTCTACTAAGTCTGTCCCATCATTTCATTGAGGCAGGACCAAGGCACCTCTCCACCCCACACCCCTTTGTCTAGTCTGGGCAAGGTGTCTCTCCATATAGAATGGACTCCACTAAGTCAGTTTGTGCATTAGAATTGGATCTTAGACCCACTGCCAGTGGCCTCATATATTGTCCCAGTCACACCATTGTCACCTATATATATTAAGGCATCTAGTTCGGTCTTAAGCAGGTTCCCCATTTGTCAGACCTGAGTCAGTGATCTCTCACTAGCCCAGGTCAGCTGATTCTGTGGGTTTCCCCATCATGGTCTTGACTCCTTTGTTGATACTTTTGCTCCTCCCTCATTTTGATTGTACTCCAGGAGCTTGGCCCACTGGTTAGTTGTAGATTTCTGCATCTGCTTCCGTTTCTGGAAGAAGATTCAAGCTTCTCTGGGGTTATGGATTGTAGGCTGGGTATCTTTTGCTTTATGTCTGGTATCCACTTATGAGTGAGTACATACTATATTTGTCTTTGTGGTTTGGGGTTACCTCATTTAGGAGTTTTTTTTTTTTTTTCCTAGTTCTGTCCATTTGCCTGCAAATTTTAGGATGTCATTGTTTTACTGCTGAGTAGTATTCCATTGTGTAAATATATCTCATTTTCTGTATCCATTCTTTAGTTGAGGGGCATCTAGGCTGTTTCCAAGATCTGGCTATTACAAATAATGTTGCTATGAACATAGTTGAACAGATGTCTTTGTAGTGTGAATGAGCCTCCATTAGGGTATATGTCCAACAGTGGTATTGCAGGGTCCTGAGGTAGGTTGATCCCTAATTTTCTGAGAAATCGACATACTGATTTCCACAGCTGCTGTACAAGTTTGCACTCCCACTAGCAATGGAGGAATGTTCCCCTTTCTCCACATCCTCTCCAGTATAAGCTGTCATTGGTGTTTTTGATTTTAGCTATTCTGATTGGTGTAAGATGGAATCTCAGAGTGGTTTTGATTTGCATTTCCCTGATGACTAAGGATGTTGAGCATTTCCTGAAGTGTCTTTTTGCCATTTGAGATTGTTCTGTTGAGAATTCTCTGTTTAGATCTGTACCCCCTTTTAAATTGGATGAGCAGTATCACATTAGGGAAGGAGTCTGGACTGGTAGCCAGCCATGTAGGCCGTGCAGCCAGCCTATTCCCTTTATACCTTGTTTGCTGGCTATTCTTGCTCAGAAGTGTTTCTTAGCTCTCATGGGCTGTTGTTTTTCCATTTGTTACATGAAGATAATAGCCACATCCCATAGGGTTGTAAAGATTGAATCTGCAATACATAAATTATTTTATGCGGGAGCTGGCAAATGCTCAGCACATGCTAACTATTGTTTTTGTTTTCTAAGGATTTCTTCTTTTTTTGACAGCTTAGTCATGCGTTTTATTTTTGTAGCCTTAGAGCTCAAACCCTTGGAGATCAAACTGGCCTGTTCATGCTAGGCCAGTGGTCTGCCTTAGCCACATCTCCATTCTTAATTATTTTGAAGAAGAGTATTTCAGTCAGCATTTTCTGAATTTTACAGTGAGAGGGTTTTAATGATAACCCGTCTTCTGTATCACTCTGATTTTTACAGAGCAGAAGTGACAATCTTGTAAAACAGGTTTCCTCACTGCTGGAGGAAACATTTCTAAAACTGTATGACATGTTTACTATTCGCACATCATGTATTCTCATAGGTGGAAGCAGAATGACCTGTGAAATTGTAATCTGCTCTTCCATTTTCTTTTCCAGAATTATATACACAGAGTCAGCTGCTGGCTTTCACTTTGATAATTTAGACTTTGATTCCATGAAGTTTGGTAGTACTGTGGCTCGCCGACTCTCCACAGCTTCTTCAGTCACCAAACCCCCACATTTCATCCTCACTACTGACTGGATTTGGTACTGGTTGGATGAGTTTGGTTCTTGGCAGGAATATGGACGACAAGTAAGTGTGATGATAAAAAAGATGACCATTTCATATAAGATGGGGAATCCGTTCTAAACAAAAGCACAAAGATGCCAGGCAGCGTACTTGATAGACACTAGGATTCCTAGACACCTGGATGAGGGTAATCTTTACAAGCCTGTCTTTGAATGATGAGACATCTTGGCTCATGAGAATTGAATGTTAAATAACTGTCATAATGTCAGCTTTTTTTCATTGATTTTATTAGTTAATAGAAAACTCTGGAGCTAGTACCTAAACTATAGTATAAAGTTGAAGGCTTTCAAATTGCCTCTCTTGCCTGTTTCAGAAAGTAGCAATGTGTGAGAATATAGATTTATATCAGAAACTGATTTGGAACCCAAATCAGGTAACTCACTGTGAAATTATATGAAGGTGTCTACAAAGGCCGAGATCAAAAGGATCCTCTGGGGACTTACAGAAATGCAGTATGTGGAGAGATCCTTTTCCACAGTGAAAATTATCTGGGGCCTAATGGTGACTTGTTGGAGATTGTATTGAGGGTTGGTTTCTTGTTCTTCAGTATATTCCGAATGCCCCTCTCTGGTCACATTTTTTTGCTCTTCCACCAAGGGTGCATCTTCCATGCTTAGAGGAATACATTGTAGCTTCTTCAGAAGTAGATGGCTGCCAAAGGAGGTGGCATTGCTGGTTAGCTGGAGCTGGTTAGCTGGAGCTGGTTAGCTGGACGGGTGCTGTTTGTTGGCTGGCCTTACTAACACCTTTTTTCTATAGTTTCTCCCAAACTCCAGCTATCCCTGCTGCTCTGGCCTGCCTCCCCAACCACTCCTGCTTTCTCCCCTCTCTTCTCTAGTGTCCTGGGGTGTCTTACCTGTACGTGGCCTCATTTAGATAAATTTTCCAGCTTAGTCAGGAGCATGAGAGAAAGAGGCTGGGGCCTGACATGGAAGAGAGGAGAGAGATACTAGCTGAGCATGTTCCATGAGTCTGTCTTGCCTGGTTACAAGATTTTGATAGGCTAGAAACGCTTACCAAAGGCAAGAGTAGTATTTTATTTGATGATCCCTCTGGCTCTTGGGGGAAGACAGGGCAGCCCTGTTGATGCAACACCGAGGGCTCTGATGGCACTCAGGCAAAAGTAGGTCCCTGGGCGGCTTCCCAGACTGTATCACCAAGCTCAGAGTTGGAGACCTTTCTCCTTCAACAGTCCACACTTGGGTTTTGCATGTTCTTACTCTTTGTTTACAGTCTATAAACTTGTTTTGGGATCCCTGGAAATGAACTGCGTATGATGTCATTGGTGTGCCCACATGCTGTTAGGTAGACTTGATAGGTTCTTGGGGTCTCCCTCTATAGTGTCAGCTGTATAGCCTTGGGGTCATTCTCCTTTCATATATTTGGGCTCTTTAGTTTTTTTTTTTCCTAATTTCCAGTTTAAAGCCAGTTTTATACTCTTGATTTTCAAGAAAAGCTATGTTTCAGAGTTTAGAATGTACCCCAAAATTTAATGTCAGAATCAACCAGGCCTGCCTTAGAACACATGGGAATTTTCCATTCCTTCAAATCTTACTCGTCTCTCCAAGTGCTCAACTTGGGTTTCCTCAGCTTAACCACTAGTTTCTTCTTCCAGACTCCAGCCAAAGTCCCTTTGCTTTTGCTTTCTTTTTGGCTGCCTTCATTATCTTCCCTGTGATAACCAGTCTTAAGTGATGGCTTTTGACCTTAGGGTTTGTCTGACTCCATGTCTCCTCTCTGCTGATTCTTTCCTTCATTTCCTTGGATTAAAAGGACCTGTTTTTGTATTCTTTGCCCTTCGCTGTCTGGAAGGGATTTTTATACTGCCTCCTCATTCTTCCAAATTATACCCTAATAATTTAGTTTTGAAGGATGATAGAGTTTAAAAGGAGAAATTTAGGCACTTTATAGGACACATAAATTACATTCCTTTCAAAACTGTAAACCTGCTGCCCCATCCCTGACCACCTTCATAGCACCAAGTCATTCTTCTAAAGGCTAGGCCTTGATTCATGACTGTTTCCCCCAGGAACTTGGCTGGGTTGTGCCTCCGCAAAGGCCGCTCTCAGCAATGTTTAGCTCTGTGTCACCCACATAGGCCTTGGGACACTTGAAGATGATAAGTTGATCCAACTACATGCTTTTTATTTGCCCTCCTTTCTTGCTGTACTGTTTCTCAGAGGCAGAGTCAGATTTTCTTTTATTTATTGATTTGTCCATAAATTGTAGAACTTGCAGCTTAGTGAAGAGTAGATTTATTTTTCTTATGTGTGTGGGTATTTTGTCTGCGGTTATGCCTGTGCACCATGTGTATGCAGTGCCTGCAGAGGCCAGAAGGGGGCTTCAGACAACCACTGGAACCCAAGTTACAGACAGCTGCCAGAAGGGGGCGTCAGACAAGCCCTGGAACCCAAGTTACAGATAAGTTAGCTGCCAAGTGGGTACTGAGAATTAAACCTGGGTCCTCAGCAATTGCAATGGTGGATTCTCTTAACCACTGAACCATCCCTACAGCCTCAGGTCCTACTTCTTTAAGTTTCACCCCACAATGGAGACTATGCTTTCAGAGCATAAATCCTTGAGAGAGAAACTGAAAGCCCCCCCCCCCCAAGAGGCTCAGGCCCCCAGGATTCCGGCCCAGGACCTTGGCCACCCCAATCACCAGGCAGAGGCAAAAGCTTGATGCAAACAGCAAGAGGTTTTATTGCAGTTGTTTAACAAGCTAACCCCATGTTAGCTCGGGCCCTTCATCCATCCACCATGGCTGATGGCTGGGAAAGATGGCCAGAAGCCACTGCATAGAGATCTTATAGGGCAGTGTAAGGGGAGTGTCTAGGGGTACGCACAGGCTCAGGATTGGTGTGCCTCCAGGCTTGCCCTGTGTTGATTGGTCAACTGGTTGTTATGGCCCATAGGCCCTCCCAGGGCGATTGCTATGCTCTGCGTGTTATTGCTGAGCACTTGTCTGTAAAGCACACCCGGAGCCATAAAGCATAGCACCACCAGCTAACCACGAGGCAGGCATCTGACCTTAGTGACCGAGGCAAGGTCAGGCAAGCACGTGCTAGGCTGTTATGGCTGCTGAAATGGGGAGCCAGTCCCTTCAGAAACCACATCTAAATCATAGCAAAAAACTCAATTTAAAGTTAGTCCATTCAATCCCAAATACTATCTATTAGGTAATTGCAGAGAAAATGAGAGATTGAAATAAATAACTGAAAGAATAAAAAAAGATTCTCCAAGAGATCAGAAAAAGAAAACAACACAGAAAAGGACTGAATGAAGCCTGACAGGACAATGAAGGGAATGAGAATAGCCATAGAAGAGGTAGCATTTCTTGAGTTGATCAGTTAAGTAGCCTAGGTGAATTCGATGTTGATAGTTTGCCATCATTTGTATAGTCGTGCCATCTATTCTGAAGAATTTTAAAAATGCTTGCTTGTTTATCTGGTTATTTGTGTGTATGTATGTGTATGGGTGTGCTCATACCTCTGCATGGATGTGGATGTCAAAGGTCAAATGGCAGTTGGTTCTCTTCTATTACGTGTTCTAAGGATTGAACTTGGGTTATTTGCCTTGGTGGCAAGTACCTTTTCCTGCTGAGCCATCTTGCTGTTCTGTGCTTTTTTATTGCTTGTGTCCTGGTTACCCTGCTCAGTGGGATCTATAGAACTGTGTTCTGTGTACAAAAATAGCTTCAGGAGACTCATGCCACTTCCTTTCCGTGTGCCCCGTCCCCTCACCCTGCTCCCTGGCACCTCTTCTTGCCCTCATCATCTGTAACAAGATCGTCTGTCTAGAACAGTGGCTGGATTGGCCAGCGTCTTTGCTCATCACCACACTCTCTTGCCTCCATGACAACTCTGGATTTCCCCTTACAGGGCACCGTGCACCCTGTGACCACCATCAGCAGCAGTGATGTGGAAAAGGCTTACCTGGCATTCTGTGTCCCAGGGGCTGATTCCCAGGCAGCCACCTTGAAGTTCCAGGCTGGAAAACACAACTACGAGTTAGACTTCAAAGGTAACCTTCCTTGTAGAGAGAGTCTAGCCCTCCCCTTCCCCCGGGAGGCCTGGGCTGGTATAGGAAAGGAAAGGAGGATGTATCTCTCTCAAAAGACAGCTAGACCTGTCAACAGGTGATGCCGTCCTGCACTGTCAAGGCGATGGATGTGCTTCAAGGGTAGGAGGCGAGCACAAGGCCAGTGAATACAGTGTGGCTGCTCTGTATCTGAAGGTTAACCTCCGTCCCTGACGGGGCCCACATGGCTCTGTTACGAAGGGTCACCTCATTGCTCCTGGTCTGGCACCAAGGTCACTGCCTTTTCTGTAGGTGCTTTCAGCTTTCAGCCGTGATGTTATAGGACACACTAATTAAACGTCCTGTACTTGTGGTTAGTGTCCAGAAGCTAGAGCTGAGATGAGTTTCCCCATGTACCTTGGCAGACAGAAGCAGAGAAGTCACCCATTGGCCAGTTCTTCAGTGGCTGGTTTATGAGACTCCTTCAAGTTTGAGTTGTGCTTTAGTTTCCCACGCCATCTCTGTGCAGACATTTCCTTCCAGCTCTTCTTAGCTCACCTTTGCTTACATTTAATGTTTATATCTGGAGCCTTGCAAACCCAGCATGTTAAAGGGATTCAGTGTGCTATCCACACCGTTTTTGTATACTCTGTTCCCTGTGGAAAGCAGCAAATTGCCATTGGTGAATTTTCCTAAAACCACTTGGTTGCTTGTTGTCAGCCAGTTATTTTTGGTTTGTAGTTTTATAGCACTAGTGGTTTTGTTTAAGGAAGACTCCCTGATGCTTGTCTTGCCCCTCAGAAGTTTCTTCCATTCTTCGGGGGAATGACTTGTACTGGAGGACACCAGCCAAGAGTGTCACAAATGATGATAGTGTGTAGAAGAGCACAGGTGGAAAGAAAAAGTGGGATTGCCATGAAGACTTAGTTTATGCAGCGGTCACTCCTCTGCCTGCTAACCATAGTTCAAGAGAATACTTTTAAATATCTGGAAAATGTCAAACATACCTTTCTAGTTCTCAACTTGGATTTCAGTCCCTGGAGATAGAACAGACTTTCAGGACGATGTGGCTAGAAAAAACATTCTCACAGTGACCTGACCTAAGGTCATTAGGTGGTCACAGTTCACCAGTGGCTTTATTTTTATTTTTTTGGTAGCTAGTAGTATCTATAAAAGAAAAGCATGGAAGTCATTGGCTTCACCTACATAGTCTCTACTATGTATAATGAAATAGTCTCAAGCCAAACTCTGCCACTTACACTAACTGATTATCAGGAAGCAAATACTTCCAAAATGACTTACTCTATGGGTTTGGGGATACCAGCTCTGTTAAGGATTCTTGTCATGAAAGAGTAACTGAAAATGATAGCCAAGTTTCCAGAAGCAGAGTAATGACATCTTGTTCCTGGCTGTCAACAGTAGAATCACTCATGGCAAGCTCAGTTAGGGATGTGCCCCAGTGTAAATTAAGGAAACAACAAGGTCATTAGGAAAAGCGGCTCTTTTATTCCCCCACAGAAGGTTAGGGAAGGTGTCCAACATATGCTTAGCCAGTCCATATATGCCAAATAGTCTATTTCAACTATTTTTTTTTGGGGGGGGGGTATTTCGAGGCAGGGTTTCGCTGTAGTTTTGGAGGCTGCCCTGGAACTAGCTCTTGTAGACCAGGCTGGTCTCAAACTCACAGAGATCTGCCTGCCTCTGCCTCCCGAGTGCTGGGATTAAAGGCGTGAGTCACCAACGCCTGGCACTCATTTCAACTATTGAAAGGTCATTTAAGATTCATTATATATGGTTGTAGCGCAAGTTCTAATAGGTCTTAATAATAAAAATCTGAGTCAGATAAAGGGGAAAATGCTGAAAGATCAGAAAGATGAAGGAGTAAGCCACAGCCACACCTTACCTCCTTAACTTCTCAGCCAAAAGGAGACTGAGCTGTCTCCCCCCACCTTATCACTTCCTCTCTCCCCCCAGCTGTATCACTTCTGTCTGTCTGTACAGACCTCCAGACCTCTATGGTTAACTAGTGGCTAGCTCCTCCCTCTGATCTTCAGGCAAGCTTTGTTTATGAGAGTATAATCAGGATATCACTGCATATGGTTAATAAGCCAAGTGTGCTAATGAGCAAAGCATCAGTGGAAGGTTTAGTGGTGGGCGACAGAAGGGTTATGGGGCTAGGTGGATAGCTGACTCCAGAAGATAACAAGGGTAGCTGCAGTGTAAGGGACACACCCTCAGATTATTACATAGTTTATGTTCAAAGGCAGGTAAATTCCAGACGTCCAAAATTTTTAGTATTAAAATGTTCTTAAAATGAAAATAAAAATTGGTTTATATGTTTAAGTATAAAAGTAGCACTTGATAGGGTTTTCTTAATAGGAAATATAACTTGTAGCTATTTGTCATTTTCATTGCAAATGTGGATGGCTACCTACCCTCAGAACCTGAGATTGGGGGTGGGTCAATTGAAAAGACTGATAAACATTGCTATAGAGTCAGCTTACTCAAACTGTTTTCTTTATTTTTTTCTTCAGTTTTTATATTTTATTACATTACTCCCAATTCCCCTTTCCCCCACTCCTCCCATCTGCTCCATGGAGAGGGTGAGGCCTCCCCTAGGAAGTCTACTAAGTCTGTCCCATCGTCTCACTGAAGCAGGGCCAACGTAGCCCCACCCCACCCCACCCCACCCCACCCACACACACCCCTGTGTCTAGGCTGAGCAAGGTATCTCTCCACATAGAATGTGCTCCACTAAGTCAGTTTGTGCGTTCGACTTAGATCTCAAACCACTGCCAGTGGCCTCATACATTGTCCCAGCCACACCATTGTCACCTTTATTAATAAGGGAGTCTAGTTCCGTGTTGTGCGGGTTCCCCATTTGTGAGACCTGAGTCAGTGATCTCTTGATAGCTCAGGTCAGCTGTTCTGTAGGTTTCTCCATTGTGATTTTGACTCCTTTGTTCATATTATCGCTCCTCCCTCACTTTGATTGTACTCCAGGAGCTTGGCCCAATGGTTAGTTGTGGATTTCTGCATCTGCTTCCATCTGTTTCTGGAAGAGGGTTCAAGCTCCTCTGGGGTTATGGATTGTAGGCTGGGTATCTTTTGCTTTATGTCTGGTGTCCACTTATGAGTGAGAACATACTATATTTGTCTTTCTGGTTTTGGGTTACCTCACTCAGGATGTGGTTTTTTTGTTGTTGTTGGTTTTTTTTGTTTGTTTTTTCTAGTTATGTCCATTTGCCTGCTAATTTTAGGAAGTCATTGTTTCTTACCACTGAGTAGTACTCCATCGTATAAATATACCACATTTTCTTTATCCATTCTTCAGTTGAGGGACAGCTTACTCAAATTTAAGAAAAATCATAAGGACAAAACTACTACCTATAAATTGCATTAGCTCAAGATGTGGTAATCTGGTCTCAGGCTTGGCTGGAACTTCTTAACATCCAAGCTGGAAAAATTGCTAAGCAAAATAATAATTAAAATATTATTGGAAGGAACAATTCAAAAGCATTCATGTGTAAATTGATACACCAATTACTAATCATTTCTCTATTCATTAAACGCAGTCTCCTAAGGATACCTATTTCCTTTATGACTATTTGAAGTGTGAAAAATGGCCTTTTTAAGACTGATCTTAGGTTTTACATGTTGGATTATGTGCCCAACCCACTTAATTTATGTTTGCAGAACATTAGTGCTGTGCATACACACACATGCATTTGCGAAAATACACAGGCACACCCATGTATGTGTACATGTGTATATTTTCTCATTAGATTTTCTTTTTAGCCTTTCTACAGAAAAACCTTGTGTATGGCACCATCAGAAAGGTTTGTCGAAGACCCAAGTATGTATCTCCCCAGGATGTCCAGATGAAGCAGTCCTGGTAAGCGACATTTGTGAGCTTGCTTGGTGTATGATTTCAATTGAGGAAAGCTTTGCTGCCAGTAACAGAAGCTTCTCAGACTATATGAAAGGGTACTGGACTGGCGGTCATGACTAGCATACTACTGTCATGAAACCTATGGGAGCTGGGCTGTGGTGGCACACACCACTTAATCCCTGCACCAGGGAAACAGAGGCCAGCGATCTCTGAGTTCAAGGCCCGTCTGGTCTACAGAGTGAGTTCCAGGACAGTCATGGCTATTCATAGAAACCCTGTCTCAAAAACAAAACAGTATTAAAATTCAAACCTTCTAGTTGGAAAGTCTTTGAGCCCTAGTGACAATTAGCATTATGGTCATCAGAAAGTCACAAGACTGTCTGTTGGAATGTGCAAACCTGGCTAGATTTGAAGCCAGCCGCCATCAGTTTGTCTTTAAATGTGACAACTGAGTTATGGACCTGAATCTTAAAAAAATGTTGAAATTTCCAGGTGTGTGCCATCACACCTTTAATCCTAGCACTCAGGAGGCAGGCAGATCTCTGTGAGTTTGAGGTCAGTCTGGTCTACAAGGCAAGTACAAGACAGCTAGGGCTATACAGAAAAACCCTGTCATGACAAACAAACAAAATCACAAACAAGCAAACAAACAAAAGAAAGAAGCTACTGGTATAATAGTCATTAGCAAACCAGCTTCACTTTCACAGTGGGTTTCTTTGTGTCACAGGATGGCTACTAGGAGATCTAATTGAACCCATCAGCAGCACATAAGGCAGGAGAGAGACTTTCTGTAGCTGATGAGAAATTCTTGAGCTCAGCACTGATAAAACCCTTTAAAGCAAGAGTGGTTTAGTCTTGGGCAGGTGTGATGGGATTGAGCTAGCCAAACCACATAGCTGTGTACCAGAAGAAGATGGCCCGGATAGTGAAGATGTACCAAGTTCCCCTTAGAGTCCGAGTTGGCCATGGCCAGTGCTGGGACTTTTGGACAACAGTGTTGTTAGCTGCCTAAGCTTTATTAGCCCAAGAAGCCAAGATCACTTTGGGTTTGTTGGTTCTCTGAAGACTTCAGAGAGAAAGTTTATTGATTGTGTTTGTAAAACAGAGAGGTCATTTTAAAAAGATCTGGTATAAGTAAGAGGAAATGTGTATAGCAGTCCAAGAAGCAATGTCCTGGGACTCAAATACAGCAACATAAGTTCTTGAAAAAAAAAAGTCCTTTTTTCTCTTCTAATTAAAGTTTATTTTTGATGAAATGTAAAACATGTACTTGTTTAAAGTCAGAACTCTATAATACAGTATATCCAGTAGTTTATATCTGTGTTATCTATACCCTGATCTCAATGTGGTACCCACTTTTGTTTGCTTCTAATTGTTCTTTTCTGTGCTTATCTTTGCAAAAATAAAAAATAATATGTATATATATGCACAGATAACCATAAAGCCATCTGCCTACTTCCCGTCTTTGCTTACATAAAAGATAGCCTATGACATATACACCTTTTAAAAATTCTTTAGGCCGGGTGGTGGTGGCGCATGCCTTTAATCCCAGCACTTGGGAGGCAGAGGCAGGTGGATATCTGTGAGTTCGAGACCAGCTTGGTCTACAATAGCTAGTTCCAGGACAGCCTCCAAAGCCACAGAGAAATCTTGTCTCGAAAAACCAAAAAAAAAAAAAAAAAAAAAAAAAAAAAAAAAAAATTCTTTAAAATATCCTGGTAATTGCTCTGTTCAAATCATTGAAGACTTTTTTAATCTGCTGCTTGTGTGGTCCATTAGCATTTGTATATAACATCATTTATTTATTTGTTCCTATTCATGGATGTTTGTGTTTTCAGTATTTGGCTATTAAAAAATACAATGCTACAGATAACCCTCTGGTGTATTTGGAGGTTGGTTGTCAGGTCAGAGTCAGAAGGCAAATTGAGTTCCTTTACATGAGCTTGGACCACTCTGGCCACCCAGCAAAATCACTGTTGACTCATTTCCCTTGGCCTTGCCTCTGGTGAACCCTCAAGGCCTTGGGCTTCTGCTCTTTTCATAGTGTACTTTAGGTTGCTGACTTTTATGAATCAGATTGAGTATATATATATTTTTTTAAAACATAAGGGGCGATTCACCAATTCCATTTTTTTCTTCTGTGGACTGTCTGTTTTTCAAGACAGGGTTTCTCTGTGTCACCCTGGCTATCCTGGAGCTTGCTCTGTTGACCAGGTTGGCTTCAAACTCACAGAGATCCACCTGCCTCTGCCACCTGAGTGCTGGGATTAAAGGTGTGCACTACCACAGACTGGGCCTTATTTTTTTCTTAATTTAAATTTTACTATTATGATTGTGTATGTAGATATGTGTGTGAAAACAGACTTGTGTATGCATGGCCTATGCATAGAAGGGTGAGAGAAAACTTTGGGGATCTGGTTCCCCCCTTCCATCGTGGGTGCCTAGGAACAAAGGTCTCGCACTCACACAATGAGTGAAACCCCTCCATAGCCCCAAGAGCTTCTTAGTCTCCTAGGGCCTTTTAACCCTTGACTGCTTCTGTAAACTTCAAATACATCCTCTTGGCTGGTTTTCTGCTTTTTTATTCTCTTGGTATTTATAAGGCATTTCTCATTAGAGCCGTTTTTTACAAATTTGTTTTTGTTTTTGTTTTACTGTTTTGGTTAAATGCCAGTCTTTTTGGTATTGCTTCTAGGTTTAGTTGTGACTGATTGCAATGGTCCTATATCACATTACATGAAGTAATTGTTTTTATTCTTTCCCTATGCAGAGCTTGCCCTAAGCAAAATTTGGAAAAGTCTTTTTCTCTCTGTCTCTTTTCTGAGACTGGATTTCTTGTGACATCATTCTAATTTCGTTTTTAGGGGACCATAAGCAGACATGTGCTTAGCATGTTCAATGCAAGGCCCTGGATGGTCCCTGACACCACAAAAAGTAGTTATTGTAACCAGATACAGAATAGGGCACAAGTGGGCTGTGGGCTGAGTGCTGTGTGTCCTGCTCCTGCCCATACAGGGGAGGTGCCCACTGCAGCGTTGGTGGCTATTTGGGCACATATGAGTCTGCAGGAGCATCATTTAATGTAAGATTTGAAACTGATTTGAATACATGCAGTTTAGTTCCATTTTCAATTAATATAATCCAGGGCTGATAAAGCATTTGCTGTCACACTTGACTTACCCAAGTTTAGACCCTTGGACCCACATAGTGGTAGGAGAGACGCAACTACACATGATCCTGTGGCTTCCACATGCATAGTGTACACATGTGCTTGTGAGGCACACGCTATGCACATACACGTACACACAAATGAAGTGTAATAAAAATTAAAAATGCTTTCACTTTTAAAAAAGATATTTTATTTTCCTTTCTACCACTTTGGAAGTTGTGTGCTGTGTTAGAGACAATGTAAGAAGCTCTGTGGGTTCTTCACTTAGGCACAAATGAATGAATGAATGAATGTCTTTGTTTTCCTACTGTAAGGACCTGCATACTCTCTTGATATTGTGTGTGTGTGTGTGTGTGTGTGTGTGTGTGTGTGTGTGTGTTAACTTTAGGAGGCACATGTTCTATAATGTCAAGGCTTCATTAAATTACTCATATTTTAACCTTGATTTGTCTTTTCAGATTTCTTAGGTAAGATTTCATAGGGAAGAGAGAGGTGATTGTTTCTGGTTAGTCTGAATGTCTGTTTGTCTTTGAAAGATGCTTTCACTGGGTGTAGACTGTTAGGCTGTAGTTGCTGTCTCTCAGAACACTGAAGCTACCACTTTACTGTCTTCTGCTTTTCATTGTAGCTTTTGCAGTAGTATTGTAGGTCTATTACTTTTTGATGCTATCATGCTTTCTTTTTTTTCTTTTGCCCCCTCTGGATAATTGTAAAGGTCTCAGTTTTGGAGTTCTGCACCTCATTCTGCTGTATCTAGGCATGTATTTATATCTGTTCTGCCTGAGATTCCGTGGGCTTCTTAAAGCTGTGGTTGATGTGTCTCATCAGTTGTGTTCTGTCTAGAGCTTCCTTAGGTTCTGATTGGATTCCCACCAGGCCTTTCTCCCACATATCCCATCTTCTTGCTCTCTGGACCAATTTCTGAATACTTTCACTCCACACATCTTTCAGCTCACTTCACTCTTGAGATGGGAAGATCTGTGAATTAGCCATTGAGTTTTTATTGTCAAGGATTCAATTTGTTTTTCTAGCAGCTCTGCTTGGTTCTAGTTAGATTCTTGTAGATCTTTTTATGGTTTTCCTACATGTGTTTTCCAAGTGTTTTCTTTAGTCATAGGAAGAATAAATGCTGATTTATAGTTGATAATTTCACTGTCTTAATAGGTGAAAAAAAGAACTTTGTGGCTGGTTCTTGCTGATGGATACTTGCTTAGTTATTTTTCAACTGTGACATTTTCCTAGAAAAATTATGTGTGGGATTTCCTGGAGGCTTGGGATGAAGGTAGATCTTCTGCAGGAAGGGAAATTAGTTGGATTATAGTTTCCAGTGATGCTCCTAATCCCTTTGAGTCATGTTTTTTAGTACTGCTTTATTTGTTTATATTTTTAGAAGATAATGTAATGCCTCTGTTGCATGGCACCCTTTAATTTAGCACAGAAGTGTGTGTGAGTGTATGAATTACAAAAAAGAATGCACATTTAAGAAGGACAAAAACAGATCACAAGAACCCTTTCATCATCTTAACTCAAATTTCTGTCACCAAGGGGGTTTGGGGGCCAATTTTACAGTTTTAAAAATACTTTCTGAAGCTGGGCATTGGTGGTGCATGCTTTTAATCCCAGCACTTGGAAGGCAGAGGCAGAAGCAGGCTCTGTGAGTTTGAGGCCAGCCTGGTCTACAGAGCGAGTTCCAGGACAGGCTCCAAAGTAATACAGAGAAACCCTTCCTCGAAAAACAAAAAAAAATTTCTGTCGAGTGTATATCATTAAGGCTTCAAAAAAAATTTTGATGTCTTTTGAGTTTCCAGACTTAGGTAAAGGCTGGGGCCCATGTGTACTGCTTTACTGAAGTGCTCTGTCTCTTTTGTGTCGTTGGTGGGGTGCAGATGAGAAGTGCATTTTTCAGGACTGATGGCTTTTTAGTTTGGCTGGTAGGCAAGATGAAAGTGCTCTTGTGTTGTAGATACTTTGCTATGTACTTCCTTGTCCTCTGTCTTTTAAAGTATATTATACTAAGATTCAGGACTGGTGATATTGTCGAGTAGAGATCACCTGTGATGGATTTCCATGTGTGTAAGGACTCACTGGTTTTGCTTATTACTTCTTCTAGCAGTACTAAGTTTCAAGGCCCAAGGAGCATCCCAGACTACTGGGACCCTGCAGCCCTGCCAGACCCAGGATTTAAGGTATGGGATTCACGCACCCTGGAGCTGGACAGAGGGGATCTGTAAAGATGGATGAAGCCATGCCTCATGGCACTGGAGGGTAGAGATGTATGTGGGCTTTGAGTTTTGTTTCTGTAGATGTTGGGCATTTTAAGGCCAGTGACTATGGGTTGTATGTATAGGTTGACTGTAGCTCTCGGGGAAAGGAGGTGCTTAGTGTAAGGGGAATAGATGAATTGCGACAGAAGTAAGGAGCTTGCAAGTAGGGCTGGACTAATAAATCTGTTTCACTAAGTAATAAAGAGAAACCAGGGGGATATTTGAGTGTGATGAGGGACGTTTAGAGGGGGGGACACCAGACATCTGTAGACAGGAGGACAGCTCATTTGAGGCTTGCTTCCTGGGAGTGGTGCTGAGCACAACACTTTCTTGACGAATGTCCTTACTGCTCCAGCAGTATGAGGCACCTTGGCTAATTTCCAGGGCTGGGAACATGCTGAGCACTGCAGATAGGCCTTTCCAGTATGGAGGCTGTCCTGGGAGGATGTCTCTTACAGAGCACGAGGCACACACACGGTAGCAGGAGGCAGCAAGTGAAAGGCTAGAGGAGCTCACACACCTTTGTTGATTGTGATTCTCATGGGCCAGGTGCTCTAGTTTTTTGTCTTTGACCTATGTGAGATATAAAATAGTAACAGTGACATCCTGGAGACACTTAGGATGGGTGAATTAGGCACCACCTGTTGAACTTATGAGCCATTTTCAAAGTGAACAAGAGGTAAATTACTAACTTTGAAAACATTCTATACCCGGAGAGACTGCATCTCAGGGAAGAGGGGCCAAGCCATCACTCTTTGGTCCTAGTAGTCTCAGGAACAGTTCATGTATTTGAGTCATATGACAATAACATGTGAAAATTGTTTTCCCCATGTAGAAGATTATTCTCAGTTCTTCCTCAGAAGAGTACCAGAAGGTGTGGAACCTCTTCAACCGTACACTACCTTTCTACTTTGTTCAAAAGATCGAGCGGATCCAGAACCTGGGCCTGTGGGAAGTCTACCAGTGGTATGTTTTAATGATGGCGGCTGCCTTCCTTACCCAAACATGCCTGACTCCCCAGGACAGTCAGGGGCAGCAGTGTGCTTGCCTAGGCCTGTTGTACACCATGAACAGTCTCTGCTCTTTCCCATTCTCAGGCTGTGTGATGTAGCAGCCCTTTGTAAAGGCGTGGGGCCTGAAGCTTCCCTAGCACAGGTCCTATTCTCATTGTGACTAGCAAAGCCAGACTCCATTCTCATCCATTCTGACTTTGGGAAGGTCAGTGGGGCAGAGCAATACAGTTCATTCACACTACCAGCCTTAAGAACTCAAAGCTGTAGCCAGAGAGCAGAACCACCCCATTTGTTTGTTTGTTTATTCATTCTTCCCATGAGGACCAGTATGCTCATGGTCACTCAACTTTTCTCCACATAGAGTAGAAATTCTTCATGGCTCCCCACGGTGGCGCTTGCTGACTTGGCCTCACATGAGTTTGGATCAGTGTCACAGTGCTCTGCAGTGCTGGAACCAGTCACAGTAGAGAGGGAGTGTGGCTCTGAGAGTGAATGCTCCCCACCCCAGACCAGCAACCTTACAACTCTTCTCTGTTTCCCAGCTTCCCAGGTTCAGTTACACTCAGGAGCTGGGCAGCACAAGGACCCATGCTCCTTCTAAGAGCTGTTCTGCTTCTGGAACCTTTTTGCTATGGAGGGGAAGCTTTCCTTTTGCTCTTTGACTAGATCCATTCTGTGCTCTGTGGCTTAAGCCTCCAGGGGTTGGCCTGGGAAGCCATAACCTTCTTCTGGCCTGATGCTTTTTTTTTTTTTTTTTTAAGAAAATGGGTTCAGGAGACGGTTCTTTGGTGGTCAACACCTTCCTTCAACAAGCATGTCTTTCCCATTGTAGGCAGAAAGGGCAGATGCAGAAGCAGAACGGAGGGAAGGAAGTAGATGAGAGGCAGCTGTTCCATGGTACAAACACCAGCTTTGTGGATGCCATCTGCCAGCAGAACTTTGACTGGCGGGTCTGTGGTCTACATGGCACATCGTACGGCAAAGGTAAGGCAGGGCGGCCTCCACCAGGAGCTGGGAAACTGCTTAAAGTCAGCCTCGCAGAGGCCACAGGGGGAGCCGGCCAGTCCGCATGCCAGTGGCAAGTGCACACTGCCTTCTGGCCTCTGTGGGGACAGCTCAATCCTGAGCCGGCAGTGCTCTGGCTGTTGCTCCATTATGTGTGATTGAGAGCTGAGTCAACTATGGCATGGCAGTCCTGCTCACTGGGACTTGTTTCTGGTAAAATGGGGGCTCTGAGAGGTAGTAGGAGTTTGAAGTGGAGAGCACCACCTTTCTAACCTTGCTGAGTACCCTAGACTATGCCTTTCTGACACCCTTAGAGTAGAAACCAGAGAGTGTATCATTCCATCAGCACACGTGAATTCTCTAGGCATTTGTCTCTGTTAGTCATTTAAAAACATTATTTGGTAGTAATTTCAAACTCATCGTAAAGTTGCAAGCGTGTGTTTATATATTTATATACACATGTATGTATTATGATTCTTGCATGAATTATATCTACATTCCTCAATTTTAACATGTTGCCTCTCTTCATCTTTTTATTTTCTGAACCATTTTCAAGTAGCTGGCATCTCTGGTTCCCTCTCACCCTCCAGCATTCATTAAGAAGGCGGCCTCTCATGTTCTAACCAAATTTAGAAAATTCAAGAATTTGTTTTTTGACCAGGTGTGATGGCACACGTCTTTAAATCCAGTACTCAGGAATCAAGGCAGGTGGATCTCTTGGGTTTTGACGTCATCTTGGTCTACATGAGTTCCAGAAGAGCCAGGGTTATGTAGAGAGATCCTGTCTCAAGAAACAAACAAAACGCAAAAAGAATCTGATAATCAGTTTCAGTCTGATGTGACATTTGTGGGACTGACAAGCTGGTGAAAGGTTTATAAACCCCATGTAGAGGGAGCAGCTTCTAGGTCAGGTTCCCATATGAGAAGAATCATTGTTTTATATGTTGGGCTGCTGGTGACTGTAGAATGGTTCAGTAAGAGGAGTGTTACTCATTTTTCATGTTACCCACTGAGGCTGGGTGGGGCAGCCCTGTTTTATAGGTGGGAAACTGAAGTCTAGAACTAAGTATTGACAGACTCTAGGTTTTCACTGGATTCAGAGCTGAGAATAGTTTGAGTTAGGTGACATCCTCGTGTACCCTGCCACATAGCTGTTGATGGCCTCCACGAGTGACACAGAAGGTAGAACACTGGAATAGAAGAGGGATGTGGTGTTGAAAGAGCAGTCTGCTGGCATCGCACTTCGGGTGCACTCAGCTCGCTCTCCCCGTGCCTGTGGAGCCTGTGTGTCGTTTCAGGGAGCTACTTCGCAAGGGACGCTGCCTATTCCCACCACTACAGCAAATCCGACACCCATTCCCACACCATGTTCCTGGCCCGGGTGCTGGTGGGAGACTTCGTCAGGGGCAGTGCTGCTTTCGTCCGCCCTCCAGCCAAGGAAGGCCAGAGCAACGCCTTCTATGACAGCTGTGTGAACAGCATGTCCGACCCAACCATCTTTGTCGTTTTTGAGAAGCATCAAATCTACCCTGAGTACCTCATCCAATACTCCACTTCCTCCAAGCCACCGGCTGCCCCATCCATCTTCGTTGCCCTGGGCTCCTTGTTCACCGGCCGGCAATGAGTGTGGCAGGTCTTTGTGGAGCTGTTTGGAAAGTCTTTTTTTTTTTTTTTTTTTTTTTTTTAAACAAAACTTTTAATGAACTCTTACTTAATGTGGCTTCTCGGTGAAGTTACATTCTTCTTTCCATTTTTTTTTTTTCCTCTCCCCTAGTGCTGGGGATGGGGCTTGTGCTTGCTAGGCAAGCACTCTACCACTGAGCTAAACTCCCAGCCCTTTTAAAATGTTTTTATTATGAGGCAGAGTTTTGCTAAATTACATTCTGCCTCAGTCTCCTGAGCAGCTGGGATTACTGGCCTCTGTTGCCAGACCTGACTTGAAGCTACTATCTTAATCCTTAACTTTTATGTCCTTTTAGGTTGGCTTATGATCTCACCAGCAGTGATTGTGAGCCCAAGTTTGTCTTTTAGTAATGTTAGTATTGTATTTTTAACTCTTTGCTGACTTTGATGTTTATTAATAATAAGCACAGAATTTCTACATAAGTTTTATGGATTTTAATTGTTTATGTCTATATAACATTTCTGGTTTTGGAGGGTCTTGTGGGTCCATTGTGCCTTTTTTGTCAGAGCAGCATCGTGGCCCTTGGGGAAGGAGACTGCAGGGAAGGCCTCGGGCTTCACTGTCACTTTGCCCACTGCTCTGGCACTAACCCAGGCAATTCTTGGTGTAAATGAAGCACAACTCCCCCTGACAGGAGACATAGATGAGTGAATGCCCCCTGAAGTCCTGGGCTTGGCCCATAATTGCCTGTACCCAAATCCCATAAGCATACCCGACACCTTCCTATGAGATGGAGTAACCTGTGCTGCAAATGTCACATAAGAGTATGGCAATAAAAGACTATCTAAAGCAGATGAAGGCTGGATTTCATTTTTCAGTGTCTATTTATGAAGAGAACTAGATAGGCAGCAGGCCCTTCCCGGGATGTTGGGATTATTTTAATCCTGTAGGCTAATAAAGCAAATTGTTATAAACTGAGTGGTTTTAACGAACACTAGGCATTTATGTTTCAATGTTCTGGAGACTAGGAAGTTCACAATCAAGGTGCCTGTAGATTCAGGGTCTGTTAAGGATCATTCCTCATAGCTGGCCATCTCCTCACAGTACCTTTGGAGGCAGAAGTGTCTGTATCTATCTATCTATCTATCTATCTATCTATCTATCTATCTATCTACCTATCTATCTACCTCCCTACATATATATATGTGTGTGTGTGTGTGTGTGTGCATGCATATTATATAATAAAAGCCCATATTATTTTAATATCACTAATGAGGGCTTCCTTCTAAAGAGCCCACATCCCAAGACCAAATTCAACATGGGTTGTGGGGAGAAACATTCAGACCCTAGCTAGGTGTAACAGTATCACTGGCCTCCGCAGACCTCAAGGTTGGGCCCCTCACTTGCTCCTCTCCCAAGGTTCTCAGAGGGGCCCCAACACTATGTCACATGTTCACATGTGGGTTTGCACTATTTTTCTTTCCTCCCACTGATAGAAAGGTGTTGTCCCACGAAATCTAGAGTGTTCTCCACATGCTTTTGTGTCTGAACATACTCACATGGTCTAAGCTGGCGGGGAGGCTCACTCCTTCTTAAAGAGGTGTGCCATTGGTGTGTCCTGTGGTGATCAAATCTGAGGCAGTTTAACTAGATTTATCATCTTTGGAGTGACCTAAAACCTTACACAGGCAATGTTACTAATCAGTCCAGAGAGCGCCGAGTTAAATGGTCAGAAAGCTAAGCCTCCACTTTAGGGTCTGCCACAGAGCTGCAGACAGTGCGGTTCTCAAGAGTTCTCAGTGTGGCTCTGTCACATCCTGACTGATCCTAAAGTTTATTGTGTGTTGCTTGAGCTCTTGGTCCTACTGTGGTAGTTTAGAGGGTTGGGAGGGCATTGTCTGGTGTCCTGTGAGTGTTGTAGAGGCCACTCTTTGGACTGGCAGTGCTAGGGAAGGGCTTAGAGCCACAGGTACAGTTGCCTGGTTGTGTGGGGTTAGGGAGGAAAGGCTGTTCATGGATTAATACACCTGCTGCAGTAGGGACCACTGTTTTCAGACAGGATGTTAGAATCACTGGACTTCCCATCCCTCCTAGCAGTTTGAATCCTCAATTTCTTTCCCGGCCATGTTTACATCCTACTCTGTTCATGCCCAATACTAATAACCCTTAGGCAGGAAACAGATGTGCAACGGAATCTTCTGTTACATCCCAGCTAGCTCCCCTCAGACCCTTGTTGTCAGTTGCATCTACATGTTTCTGCCCTGCTCCCAGTGCCCTTTCTCACCAGACATGATTCTAACATGTTTCATAAGGTGCCGACCCCTCCTGTACTGGCTTTGGACTGTCCTTCAGAGGTACCTGCATGTCTTAGTTGGGCCTCCTGCAGTGGCTGATAAGTGGTCAGAAACTTGGGAGGACTGTTAGAGAAGTCTGTAGGTCTCCAAGAATGTTTGGCTTTCTCCAATGAGTCTGAACCCCTGGGCCAAGAATCAAGAGAGCCAACAGTGTGCTCTTTAAAGAAAAAACATCCTTTAACCTGTGGAAGTATCCAGTAAATTTCTTCTGCCCTTACTTAGTCAAATTTGGAGCCACTTTGAGGCTGAGTGTCCATACACATTATTCTCTGAAAACCATTCATCATGAGAAGTTAAAAAGCCCATGCCAGTGCCATCAGGACCTGTTCACCTAAGTGTCCCTGTAGTGTTACCTTGTTTGTACTCTAACAAAGCTTGCCTGAAGATCAGAGGGCAGAGCTGGCCACTAGCTTACCATAGAGGTCTGGAGGTCTGTGCAGACAGACAGGAAGTGATATGACTGGGAAGAGAGAGGAATATAGGCAGGAGCAGACAGGAGCTCAATCTCTTTTCAGCTGGGAAGTTAGTAAGGTAAGGTGCGGCTGTGGCCTGCTCCTTTGTCTCTCTGATCTTTCCACACTATCCCCTTTATCTGACTCTGAGCTATTATTAAGACCAGAATTCATGTAGAAATCATGCTGCATGTTTCCCCTGCACCATCCTGAGCCGGGACTTCCTTTGGTACCATACTCACATTTTAATCAGAATGACCTTTCCCCTATTTAACCTCAGTCCCCAGAAAACCATGTTTGGAACCCACTGTCAAAATGAAGCATGACAAACATTTATTAAGCATTCAGGAACTATGGCATAAATGACATGGTCATGTGCAGTGTACCCTTTTAATCACCCTAAGATAGATATCATATATATATATTTCTTTAAAGATCTCCATTTCCACAACAGGTTTTTGTTTGAATCCTGGGTGTCCTCCAAACATCTGTAGATGTCATCATCACAAGGTGTTCTGTTGTTTGTTTTTTTCACTTGCCTTCTGTCAACGAGACACAATCTTGATGTAGACTCCATTTTTGGGACTTAGGGCAGATTTGGATTCTAGCTGAAGTGGAACCTAAAACAGAGTAAGTTAAAATATTTGTCAGAACCTATCCTGAAGCATGGCTTGTGAAAATCTTGCTGCGGGCTGAGAGACAAGACCCTGGCTTCTGTAGGAAAAGCTGAGCACCCCAAACCCTAAGAGGCGTCATGACAGCTTTGTGTGCTACTGTACCGAGGGTGGTGCTAACAAGAAAACATGGAGTTAGGGGCTCACACTCACCTGACCACAAGTATTCATCATCTCCCTCACATGTGGGGTGAGATGGAGGCTGCAGGGGTTTTGTTTTTTTATCACACTCTTTGATCAAGAGATGGGACAATCCTTTGGAGGAGAGGGACCAGACCTGGCTCCCAAGCAGAGGTTGTGACCTACTCTGGGGCAGAGAAGCAGGGTGGCCCCCACCCTGGAATACCAGACCCTCACCTGAGTCTCAGAGCTGGCTTCAAAGCGGAATTTGTGTAGGACCTGGAGTAGTGTCAGTTTGACCACCATCAGCCCCAGCCGCACCCCGAGGCAGCTCCTGGGGCCAGCTCCGAAGGGCAGGTATGTGAAGGGCCCCCGCTGAAGCCGGGCCTCTGCTGTGAACCTATGGGTCAGGTGAAGGTTATGGTCAGCCTGAAACACCTGCTCCCTCTAAAGCAGTGGTTCTCAGCCTTCCTAACACTGAAACCCTTTAACAAAGTTCCTCGTGTTGTGGTAATCCCCAACCATAAAATCATTTCATTGCTATTTCAAAACTAATTTTGCTACTGTTGTGAATCGTAGTGTAAATGTGTGATAGGCAGGTTGAGAACCACTGATATAAAAGTCTCATTTCTGACTGAGAGGAATCCCTTCCCTCCATCAATCCAGGACTGTCTTCAAGGTCTTGGGTAGCTGGTGGCCTGTGATGGCCATGCTGTGGTCCCTCTCGGCACTGTCCTGCCCAATCCCAGAAGCTGCTCCATTCAGACAATCGGCCGAGTGCGCCCTCTCACCTCGTTTAGAAACTCATTATGATCCATATGTGTGTGAAGTCCAGAGATAATCCAGACTCCTAAGGCTTGACCAGCACGCCCTGACCCATCACGTCCCCCCTCCTTCCCCCTCCTCTCTCATTTCCTCCTCAGCAAAGTTCCCAGTCACTTTGGCCGAACCCCAGGGGCCCACCTGCTATCTCATTGAAGACTAGCTGCCACCTCCCCACCACCCTGCCTTTGCTGGTCAGAATGTGGGAAGCTTGAGTTCTTGGGAGCCTCCAGATTTGGGCTGAAGTTGGAATGGCTGCCTTGCTTTCAGATCTCATCCCCAGCTCTGTGAAGCTAGGTGACAGTCACCAATCTGCAGTGGCCTGCTTGCATCTTACCGCTTCCAGGCTTTCTTGTCATTCTGTGGAGCCCCACAGCTGCAGTTTCTGGTTACGAATCTTTACCAAGTTTGCAGGACCTGCTGTGCTGTGGGTTGTTAGTTACCTGAGTCTCATGTCAAACAACCCATGAGCACCAGGTTGTCGAGGTGGGCTGGGTTCAGATGGAGTCGGTAAGTGGAGAACCAAGGTGGCTCCTTCCTAGCCGCCTCTGGTGGGCCAGGAGGAGGAAAATGACTGACTGTGAAGGAGCAGGCTGTGAGGGCTCCCCCAGGTTTCTTATTACCATATAGCCTAGAAATGAAGCCCACAGCATACCAGATCCATGTCCAAAGAAGGAAGGGGATCCAGGCCTATCATATCTCAAGGAATTAGGTTTGAAGGGCAGTTATGCCGATAGGATTGCACTGGATGGAAGCAAAGTGTTTGCTGCTTTCTAACCCCGAAAGGCAGAGAGATGCCTCAGTGGCTAAGGTCATGTACCACTCTTGTAGAGGACTAGAGTTTGGTTCCCAGTATTTATGTTGGGCAGCTCACACCTGACACTCTTCTGGACTCTGTAGGTACCTACACTCAGTGTACACATACTTGCTCCTGAGCATCTGCCCACACTCTTTACCCCCCCCCCCATAATTAGGAATGAAATCTAAAAAACAAACAAAAACCAACCCTGCCTCCTGTGTCGTGGCTTGGACAAACAAAAGATACTGATTCTTGTATGCATCATTGCTGTTGTGCTAGATCTTTGGATTCAGCTTTTCCTTTGGAAATGGTACCTGACAGTCTGAATTGCTGTGATCTTCATTTGAGGAAGACTTTGCCCATGACTCCTAGCTGTTATCTCTACAGTAAAATTTCTATCCCTACACTCACATCCCTCAGGGACCCCGTTTCGAGACAGAATTCACTCACCTTTCAGGGTCAAAGGTCTCAGGGTGTGGCCAGTGCTCTGGGTCATGGTGTAGGGCACCCACGGCTACCTCCAGCACTGCACCTGCGGGGATGTACTGTCCCAGCACCTCACAGTCTTGGGCTGCCTCCCGTGTGAATCTGTGGGAGACAGAGGCAGGAAAGCTTGCCAGTGTGCCAGTTGGCAGGGGCTTCAGGTGTTGTGGTACCCAAGGTGGAGTATGGAGTGAGGCTAGATACAAGGGAGCCAGAGAGAAACGAAGGTTGTGTTCCGTAACCCCTTTCAACCTCAAGGTCGTTGTGGTGTGCATGGCCCTTGGAGATAATGCCTCATCCATGGGGCGAGCACTGGGGAGTCCTCCATGTATCTGGGGATTTCAGAGGTGACTTCCAGTGGCTACATTCAGGCTAAGCTAAAGGTTGTTCCTCAGCTGTTGTCTCTCTCGTCTCCTCGCTCACATCAAGCCTCCTCTAATACCCTTCCTTTCCCTTTCCCTTCATCTCCTCTCATTTGGTAGTATGGCCATGTAGTCTGGCTTCTGTCCTTGTCTCCCCATTCCATGGATGATTGAAAACATTGGGTGGCCCATCCTGTGGACCTTTAACCTACATGTTAGCCCTTACATGCCATTGACTATTGATGGATCAGCCATTAATGGATAATCTTGGTTGTTAACTTGACTGCATCCGGAATTAACTAAAACTCAAGCAGCTGAGCCCACTGGTGAGGGACTTTTCTTGGTTGGATTATTTGAGATGGAGACCCACCCTGAATCTGGGCCACACCTCCTGGTGGCTGTCCACATAAAAGGACTCGGAAGAAGAAAGCTTTTGCTTTTTGCCTGCTTGTCCCCAGTCGCATGAATGAGGTCATCTATCCTGTTGATGAACCATTCCTTCACTGGTGTTAAAACCTGCTTCTTCAGGATCCAATGCAGATTGAAAACCTTAACTCCTGGGACCTCCCTGGGACCCCAGAACCAGACTGGGACTGCTGAGATGTCCCTTCTCATGGAGTGAACAACTCCCAGATTCAGCCTTTCTCTCAGGAGACAGCCATTGTTGGACCACTCAGACCACAGCCGTAAGCTAAGCTAATAAATGCCATATGTGTATATTTTCATTCTGTCAGCTGTTCTGTTAGAGAACCCTGAATGATACAACTGTATCTCATGACATAGAGCTGTGCCTAGGAGGAGAGGGCAGATCAGAAACCAGGAAGCCAGGGGCACTTTGGGAGGCACAGGCAGAGCTAGCTGGGGACTAAGATCATGAGTAGGTGAGTGGGAACTGTTCCTACAGTGTGAGGTGTGTGTCCACTCAGGCTGCATGGTGTGTGGAGCCAGGACTGTGAGACTAGAGCCCAGTCTTCTGAGCCGCCTTTGCTAGCTTTCCACATGAGCCTGTCTGATGATTCGTGGTTCTGGAGTTGTATGTCTTGTCTTACCATAGCTTCTCACAGCAACCATTGCTAAACGAACTCCGTTTCTTAAAACTTGCAAGCCCAACTCTTGAGTTTTGCCTGATGGCCGTGGGTCAGGCAGCTAATGTAACAGCTGGCCCTATAATTCTACAGCCGTATGATTCCACCCTTGGGACTGAGCATGAAGACTGCCTGGGTCAATGCAGCGTCTTGCCTCTTCAAGTTCCTGTCCAGTAAGGTAGGACACAGAAATAAAGCCATTGCTTGTGTGTTAGTCATGGTTCTCTAGAGTCACAGAACTTAGAGAATGAATCTCTCTCTCTCTCTGGGTATTTATCGAAATGAGTAGGTGAGCGGAAGCCATTCCTACAGTGTGAGGTGTGTGCCTACTCAGGCTGCATGGTGTGTGGAGCCAGGATGCAGTCCAACAATGGCTAGCTGTGAATGGAAAGTCCAAGAACCCAGTAGTGTTCAGTCCCACGAGGCTGGGTGTGTCTTCTGTCTATGCAAGAACCCTGAAGAAGTAGGCTGCAGTGCCAGTGAAGGGAAGGATGCGCTGACAAGGCCAGGGCGAGCAGGCAAAGGGTGAATGAACAAGCCTTCTTTCTCCCATTGTCCTTATACTGGCTTCCAGCAGAAGGTGTGGCCCAGATGAAAAGATCTGGATTAAGGGAGCGTGTGTCATCCTGCTTCAAGATCCAGGTCAAAAGCCTGTGTCTTCCAGCCTCAAAATGTGGATCACCATGTACCCTCCATCTCTGGATTGTAAGTTCATTCTAGATATAGTCAAGTTGACAACACCCCTTGCCAACTTGGCACACACTCATATCTCCTTATGTCACGATTAGTTTCCAAATGAAATACAATAACCAAGTCATAATAATGCCTAAACGTAATATCCCATGTACATTCCTAAGTGCATTTTACATATATTTAACCAGGTCATAATTATGCCTAACATGATAAAACTATCCCTTGTACAACCACAAACACATTTATAAATTTAGAATAGTGGCAATGTCCCTTGGGGGACATCCTTCTAGTATCTCAAACTTATATATGGTAACCATTGATGTCAGGAGCGCTTCTGTTGTATTTTGTGAAGAATGTGTTTGTACAGATGTTTGTGTTTTCTTTCCATTTCTTTATCATATGTTGTAACATCAATTAAAACAGAAGCACTCATGTCAGTTATAAGCCTCATTTCTGCAACTGGTCATGTGGCCTTAGATGGTATTCATGACTACCTTCCTCCACTACCCATTCTCTATTTCCTCCACCCTCTGTAAGCACCTCAGTGGGTCTTGGATCTTTCTGGAAGAGTGACCCATACCTTCATTCCTCAAGAGTCTATGCCCTTTGTCATCCCGCCTGGATCTGGCTGTTGTATTTTCCCATTAACTTTAGTCACAGGGCTCAGTAGCTCCAAGAGACACACTAAAGGATCTCCTGCACTCCAGATGTAACCCTTCTCACCTCCATTGTGGAGAGGCAATCCAGTCTCCCCCTGGTAATCTGGGTGTATCACCCCTCCTAACACTGGTATTCCTTTCCTAGCCTGCTGGTTTAAAGGCACTATGTTGGTGGATCGGGCATTCTGCAAGTCCATGGGTGGTGGTTTTGGCAGAAGCATTACATGCAAGAAAGGCAAATCCATGACCAGAATAAGTATCTACTCCAGTAAGGACGAAGAGTTGTCCTTTCCATGGTGGAAGTAGTCCAGTGTAGTCAACCTGCCACCAGGTTGCTGGCTGACCACTCCGAGGAATGGTGCCATACCTGTGGTTCAGTGTTGGTCTCTGCTGTTGGAAGATCTGGTATTCAGCAGCAGCTGTAGCCAGATCAGCCCTGGTGAGTGGAAGTCCAGGTTATGAGCCCACAATAACCACCATCTCTGCCACCATGGCTACTTTCTTTCATGGGCCCATTAAGCAATGACAGGAATGGCTGAGTGTCCACAGGAATGGGCCATCTTATCTACTTGGTTATTGAACTCCTCAGCTAAAGTCACCTTTTGGTGACCATTTACATGGGACACAAGTACCCTCACTTCCTTCACCCGTTTAGAGAGATCTATCCACATACTTCTTCCCCTGATGTCTTTCTTACCAGTTTTCCAATCGTGCTCTTTCCAAGTTCCTGATCATCCAGCTAGTCCATTGGCGACAGCCCATGAATCAGTGAACAATCACATCTGGCCATTTCTCCTTCCAAACAAATTATAATACCATGTGCACTGCCCACAGTTCTGCCCACATTGAAGAATTCCCTTAGCCAGTATCTTTCAAGGTTGTCTCAGAAAGGGGTTATAATGCTGCAGCTTCCCCTTTTGGGTATTGCTGGCATAACATACAGAACCATCAGGAAACCAGGCCCTAGACCTCTCTTCACACTCCATGAGGCTATAGGTGCGCGCTTGGCAGCAGAAGGTATTGTAACAGAAACCATGGTAGGCATTTAGGTGACTTCTTTATGTAACTTGCTCATGCCTTTAGGACCTGCTTGGGCCTGGTCTCACATACACCACTTCCATTTGATGATAGATTGCTGCTGTGCACGTCCTACTTTATGACTTGGTGGGTCCGATAATACCCAGTTCATGATAGACAATTCATGTTTTATGGCAACTTGGTGGCCTATTGTCAAACATTCAGTTTCCACTAAAGTCTAATAGCAGACCAAGAACTGTCTTATCCCAGCAGCTGGAAGCTAGGAGGTGGTGATACATACCTTTAATCCTAGGATTCAGGATTAAAAGGTAGAAGGATCTATGTGAGTCCAAGGTCATCCAGATCTACACAAGATTGATCCAGTCCTAAAGAAAAGCAGCTCACACAAAGATGATCTCAGCACCTGGGATCACATGGCTTTAACCCCAGCACTGGAAGGCTCCTATAAAAGATAGGAGCAGGGTCTTCAGTAGTCAGGATCAGGCATTCATTCTCCAGCCACACTGAGGATAGGAGAATTCATTGTTAACCACATTGAGGATAGGAAGACATTGAAGTCTCAGGATTCTCCAGCCATGCTGAGGAAAGGCTTCAGTTTGAGGTTTGGTGGAGCCAGGACTACCTTTCATTCTGAGGTAGAGTAAGAGCTAGTGACCAGCTACTTTGTTTTTCTGATCTTCAGCTTGAAGCTTTAATAAATCGTAAAGAATATATCACCACAGGGGCCTGCTAAAGGCTCCCAATAGCATCTCTCTCTGCCACTGCATCAAGTAGCAGAGTCTGTTGGATCATATGGCCCAAGCTATAGAAGCCGCCTGCACAGCAGCCTGGACCTGTTGTTGAGCTGTTCCAGGCCCCACTGGTATATGGGGCAGAGGAGCACACCCAGGTGAGGCACGCGCCATCTCCAGAATCCAAATAGATTCACTAAATGTTGTGCTTCTTTCTTGGTGGTGGTAGGGTCCAGTTCAATAACTTATCCTTCACCTTAGAAAAGATATCTCTGCATGTCCCAAACCACTGGAGTCCTAAGAATTTCACTGAGGTAGAAGGTCCTTGAATTTTGGTTGCATTTATTTCCCCTCCTCTGCTAGGCATATGTGTTACCAATGAGTTCAGAACGTTTGCTACCTCCTGTTCACTTGGTCCAATTAGCATGATGTCATCAGTATAGTGCTACAGCATTGATGTTTTACGGGAGAGACAGATGATCAAGATTCCTTATGGCAGGAGAGTTAATGTATCCTGGAGGCAAACAGTAAAGGTATACTGCTGGCCTTGCCAACTGAAAGCCAGTTGCTTCTGGTAGTCCTTATGGACAGGCACAAGGAAAAAGGTGTTTATTAAGTCAATAGCTTCCTACCATGAACCAGGAAATGTGTTAATCTGCTCAAGTAAGGGCACTGCATCTAGTACAGCCTCTGCCATCATAGCCAGACAGGAGAGTTAAAGGAAGATGTGCTGGGACCCCCCCCCCTCCCCCGCATCTTTCAAGTCCTTGATGGTGGCACTGACTTCTGCAATTCCTCTGGGGATGCAATACTGCTTTGGGTTCACTATTTTCTTTGGCAGGGCAACTAAAGGCTTCTATTTAGCTTTTCCAACTATAATAGCCCTTACTCCACAAGTCAGGGAACCTATGTGAGAATTCTGCCAAGTGTATCGATCCCAATTATGCATTCTGGAACTGGGGAAATAATCACAGGACGAGTTCAAGGACCTACCAAGAGTCAGACTTCAGCTAGAACTCCATGAATCACCTGGCCTTCATAAGACCCTACTTTAGCTGGAGGGCCATGGTGTTTCTTGGGATCTTCCATAATCAGCATCAATTCGGAACCAGTATCCAACAGACTAGAAAGTCTGATTGTTTCCTTCCCCCCAGTGTACAGTTACCCTTGCAAAAGGCCCTAGGTCCCTCTGGGGGAAGAACTGGAGAAAGGCTAACAGTAAAACTTTTAGGTATCCTATCAGGGTCCTTCCTTGGGGAACCCAGACACCCTGTCTTCAAGGGATTCTGGGCCTTCCAACTGGCTCAAGTCTGGAAATTGATTCACTGGCTGAGACTGTAGTGACATTTTGTTTGTAATCTTAACAAATAAAGCTTGTGAAGATCAGAGTGCAGAGCTAAGCCACTATTTAGCCACACACACACACACACTAAACCAAAAGGTGCGCGCGCACGCACACACGCACGCGCGCACACACACACGCGCACACAAAGCCACTAGTTAGCCATAGAGGACAGGCAGTGGTGGGCACACCTTTAATCCCTGCACTTGGGAGACAGAGGCAGATGGATCTCTGTGAGTTCAAGGCCACCCTCGGCTACAAGAGAGTGAATCAGTCTAAAAGAGAAACAGAGCTCACACCTTTGATCCCAGCACTTGGGATGACACACCTTTAATCCCAGCACCAGAGAGGCAGGAACTCAGGGAAGTCTGAGGTTTGGTGAAGAGCACTGCAGTCTGCAGTCACTCTGGGGACAGGATCGCCCCTTTGGTCTGAGCCTTGGTAGAAGTAAGAACTCTCTAGTGGCTGGCTGGTTTGCTTTTCTGATCCTCAGTTTGGACCCCAGTATCTGTCTCTGGGTTTTTATTATCTGTGTTACATGAAGTTGTCTTTTGCCATGATCCAGTGCAGCCTTTCTTTCACTGGAGAATGTTTCTGCTTATACAGATCTAACAGAAATGCAGTAGGCTTCTTATCTATTTTATGTCTGGAAACACCATGATTGATTAGCCAGTACCAAACGTCCAGAGGTTTAGAGGCAACTATTGGTGGCCTTGAGGGACATTGGTATTGTCTTGCCCAGCATTTCCTTCAGAAAAAGTCACTGCTGATTTAGCAGACACTGAAGGGTTTATTTCCTCAGTAGAAGACGAAAAGGGTGATGTTCCCAGGGATGGAAACTTCCCCAGGTGAGATTCCTTGAGAATCTAAGGGTTCAAAGGTCTCAATTTCAATAGGATCCTCCCACACACACCACCCTAATGCCTTTAGGACCCCATTCTTGACTAATTAATGCCCTTATCTTTAACCACCAACCCCCTCTGAGGCTGAGACTTGAATTTTTGCTGTAATTCAGCTAACCTCATAATGAGGGCTTCAGTTTGATTTCCTGAAACTTGAGCTCTGTGGCTGCTGGAGAGGAGATTCTCCCAGCTGGTACCCACATTCAGAGGGCTTGGTTCGGTCCAATGCTGGTTCCCCAGTTTTACAACTAGGGTCTCTGTTCTCTTACTAGGTCAGGTCAACTGTTTCTGCTGGTTTCTCCAGCACAGTTTTGGCTCCTTTGCTCATCCCTCCTCCCTCTCCGCAACTGGATTCCAGGAGTATGGTTCAGTGTTTAGCTGTGGGTGCCTGCTTCTGCTTCAATCAGCTATAAGCCTTGTGCTTATCTGCATCCACCATGGCAGCACTGGAGCTCAGACTCCAAATGCTGTAATGTCCTTGCCTGACGTCCATGATCTGAGTTCCTCTTGGGGTGCCATTAGTCTTGGGACTAGAAAGAAGTCAGCGTCTGGAACTCCAACCTAGATGTAGAGAACTGTGAACCCTCTGAGCTTACTTTAGGATGCACACATGTAGTCTTTAGATTTTCTACCTCGAGAGTTCTGGTCAGAGTTTCTTGAGAATTCCGAAGGATGGGATAAAGCCTTCTTTGGACAGGGGTGGAGTTATAGCTACTGTTCTCTCTTTATCAATGCCTCTTTATACCCCCTTCTCTCCTCTCCATCTACAGCTGGGACTGTAGCGGTCTGTGGGTTTCTTCCTAACTTTACCTGCCTGTCTCAGTAAACAAAGACCCTCCCTCACTCTCCTCACCTCAGGCATTCCATTGCAGGTGAAATGAGGACTGGGTGGCCTTGCATTGGGGTGCAGGGGCAACTTTCAAGGGATGCTTTCTGGTGGGAGTGCACAGGTTGATCTCAACTTTCATACCCTCTTACAATCTAGACTCTTACAACTACCCTCAGCTTCCCCCATTTCCCTTCCTCCCATCTGGTGGTCCATCCCTGCTGTCTGGCCGCTGTCTCTTCCTTTCCATGGATGGTTTTCATGCCAAGATCCTCAAAAGTGTTGGGTGGTCCACCCAATGGGCATTCTACAGTTTTTATTTTACTTGGCCAACCTGTGCCAATGATTGTAATTCATGAAGCTATGACTAAGAGAAGGAGATGAGAGGCTGGAGAGATGTCTCATCAGTTAAAAACACTGGCTGCTCTTCCAGAGGTCCTGAGTTCAATTCCCAGCAACCACATGGTGGCTCACAACCATCTCTAGTGGGATCTGATGCCCTCTTCTGGCATGCAGGCATACAGGCAGACAGAGTACTCACACCTTAAAAAAATAACATAAATAAACAAAATTAAGAAGAAGGAGATGACAAATAAGGGAAACCAGTCCATACCAGAGGTCAGCCTCAGAGACACCTTCCTTTTATAGAAAAGACCTGGTTCCCCTACTTGGCCGGGATACTGGGTGATATGCACTTCCCCCATCTGCCTGCTCCCAGTTCATATATCTGCTCATTTCTGTACTTCCCCCCACATACACACAAGGGCCTGGAATCAGTGGAAAACCTTCTGTGCTCTAAATACTTGAAACAGGCTATTAGTGTCTAGAATAGCCCCATCCTTCTATCAGTTCTATGATAACTCTGGAGTATTCTAATGCTTGAACTGGTCTTGGTGAGTATCTTAGTTAGAGTTTCCATCGCTGTGGAGAGAACCATGATCACAGAAACTCTTGTTTTTTGTTTTGTTTTTTTTCGAGACAGGGTTTCTCTGTGGCTTTGGAGGCTGTCCTGGAACTAGCTCTTGTAGACCAGGCTGGTCTCAAACTCACAGAGGTCTGCCTGCCTCTGCCTCCCGAGTGCTGGGGTTAAAGGCATGTGCCACCACTGCCTGGCCACAGCAACTCTTATAAAGGAAAGCATTTAACTGGGGTGGCTGGCTTACAGTTTCAGAGGTTCAGCCCATTATCATCGCTGTAGGGAGCCTACATACCATGCCCCCAGCCATGATGGTGGCTACATCTTGATCAGAAGGTAGCAGAAAGTGGACTGTCTGTTACACTGAGCAAAGGCTGAGCAAAAAAGACCTCAAAACCTGCCCCCATAGTGACACACTTCTTCCAACAAGGCCATACCTACTTCAACAAGGCCACACCTCCTACTAGTGCCACTCCCTTTAGGATTATGGGGGCCAATTACATTCAAACTACCACATTTCACTCCCTGGCCCCCATAAGCTTGTAACAATATCATAATGCAAAATGTATTTAGTCCAACTTCACAAGTTCCCACAGTCTATCACAGTCCCAAAGTTATTTAAAAGTCTAAAGTTCAAAGTCTCTTCTGCGATTCATGCAATTTCTTAATTGTAATTACGTGTAAAAATCAAAAAGCAGATCACATGTTTCTAACATATAATGGCACAGGACATACATTACCATTCCAAAACATAGGGAAGGGAGCATAGTGAGGAAATACTGGACCAAAACAAGTCCAAAAGCAATCTGGGCAAACTCCAAACTCTGCATCTCCACGCCTGATGTCAAAGCCCTCTTCAGATCTCCAACTCCATTCAGCTTTGTCTACTGTAACACACTTCCTTTTCTTGGGCTGGTTCCATTCCCCGTTAGCAGCTCTCCTCAGTGGGTATCCCAGAACTCTGGCATCTCTAACATCTTGGGGTCTCCAAGGCAACCAAGTTTCAACTTCACAGCTTCACACAATGGCCTCTCTCCTAGGCCTCCATTCAGCGACACTCCTGACCCATGCCTGGCCTCTGTGGCTTTTCTTAGTCTTGGGAAAAATCCCATAGCCCCTTCCTTCTACTCTTAATTCCAGAACCACATGACCGAAGCTGCCAAATTCTGCTGCTGGAACATGGCTCCCTTTTTCAATCACGTCTTCACCAGCTTTCTGACTTTCACTGCCTAAGCTTGGCTGTCCTGAAACTTGCTCTGTAGACCAGGCTGGCCTCAAACTCAGATCCACCAGCCTCTGCCTTCCGAGTGTTGGTATTACAGGTGTGCACTGCCACACCTGGCTCTAAGCTTTTCTTTAGTTCCTTTCCACAGGTTGGAAATTTAGCTAGGTGAGATCTTGCCCTGGGGTCACCACTCCCTTTATTCCATTTCATAATCGGTTTATCTCCCTGAACACAGTATTTAACTCCATTCTACTTCCTGGTACCCCATTTCTCAATCTGTACATTTTGTATTTTTATTCCCTCAGCTTGCTCCTTTTTATTGTAAGTCTTTATTAGAGTTACCACTAATAACCACACAACAGAGTTTATACTAAGTTGTTTTGAGATTTCCTCTGCCAATGGAATTAATACAAAAATCTTCACTGCTTTATCTTCAGGCAGACTCTTCAGACAAGGGCAAAAAGGCAACGACATTCTGCACCAAAATATCACAAGTTATCTGTCTCAGATGTTGTGCTAGTGATGGAAAATTTACTAACACAATGCCTAACCTACAACGGTCTCTCATGGGAGATGTCACTGGGCAGGGCTGGGAGTCCATTTTCTTTGGCTCCTTCTATATTTAGGGTTTGTTTTTGTTTTTAAGCAGAAGCACATTATTTTTTATAACTACCGTAAATTTTTAAATAATCCTGGGTCTTAGGCAGTGCTCAGTTGGGAAAGTGTGTGCCTTGCCAGCATGCACACCTGAGTTTGATGATAGGTGCATGGTAGGCGTGTAATCCACCGCTCGGGAGGCAGAGGTGAGATCTCTGGAGAATCACTGGCCAGGAGTTAGCCGAATTGATGAGCTTCAGGCCAAAGAGAGACAATTTCTCAAAGGTGATGGATGGCTTCCCTGGTGATAACAGCTGTGACTGTCCAGTCTGTCTGCACATATGTGCACCTCCCACAAACGCACGTACACATTAAAGACAACATGATGCTGCCTTTTATTTCAAGAGACAGACTTGAGCATCACCAAATGCTTTAGAGGAAATGTTTCTCAGACAAAGTGCAGTGGTATATTGGTTTTGCTCATAAAAGGAGTTAAGAGTAACTATGGGTTTCCTCTGTCTGTTTAATCTTTCTGTTTTTGGATGTCTCAGAAACAGTAAGAAGCCAAGCTAAGGACCCCCATTCAAATCCAAAGTCTCTGGTACCCTCAGAATGTGGCTTGGAGCTGGCTCCAAAACCCGGAACTTAAAACTCAGAACTATGACATTTCCAACTGTAGTTCCAAATGACACGTGGCCATGCTCTGGTATCCTTGCCTTTCTATCTTTACTAGAATCCATTGGGACCAGCATGCAGGACTACCTGCAGGCTGGGAATTAGGGCCTGCTCCCTTTGGTGTTGCTGGGTCTCCTGTCTGACTCATGAGAACATGCCCAGCTAGACTCCGTGAGGCCTGGGCTGAGTTCACATCAGAAACAACTGACAGTGTTTATGGTGTTGGCACCGGTTGTAAGCTTCTCTTTCAGGTAAGCCATGCTGGCGTGGAGAAGTCGGCACACTTTCTCAAGAGAAAACAGAGGAAACTACAGGAAAAGGAATGCTCTTTCATTCCTGCTCCTGTGCTGAGCAGCACTTGTGGTTGGCTTGTCCCCTACTTCTGTTGCTGGATGAGGTGGCGGGGGTGGGGGGTAAAGTTGGAGGTGTCTGTGGAGCCGCTATGGAGCCTCAATGAAGGGAGGCTGTGAAGCTGTGCCCAAGCTGGTGGCCAGTGCTCCTGCCCTGAGACCTCACCCTGTAGCTGCTTAAAGGTATTTCCCCATGTGTCATCTCTGAGTCACTATCTCCATGCTTGTGTGGGAGAAGCAGACAGGCATCTAGGCCCCACTTGCCTAGGGCAGAGTATACCTGGCCAAGATCCTCCTCAGACCAAGGCCAGGGCTCACGCTGTCCTTGCAATATGCAGCCCAGGTACTGGAAGCCCAAAACAATGCCTGTACCTGTTGACTGTTTGTAGTGGTCATTCAGAGGCTCTGGGACAGTGTCCACATGTTGAAGTGTCTGTCCACCTGGGTTTTCTTTTAGAGTCTGTTCCTTTACTCTTTTATTGTGTTACCTAGATTCAATCTCAGGGGAGGAATCTTTTATTTTTATTTTTTGAGATTGGATCTTTGGGGCTGGAGAGATAGCTCAGCCGTTAAAGGCTAGGCTCACAACCAAAAACTATAAGAAATAGGATCTTTGTAAGTAGTCAAGTTGGCCTATAAATCATGATCTTCTGCCTCAGCTGCTCAAATGCTACCTAGGATTATAGGTGAGTACTACCACATGTGGCCATGAGAGGAATTCTTGATTGGGTTTAGATCTAGGAAATGATTACTTCCATTTAAAAAAAGCATATATATATATATATGTATATATATATACATATATATATGTATATATATATATTGAGAGAGATAGATATAGATATAGATATATGAGATGAGGGAAGTACTTCTGTGTATGTTTATCTTATTGATTGTTTAATAAAGTTATAAAGTTCTGTTTGGCCAATGAAACAGCAAGTTAGATGGGACTAGGAGTCAAAGAGGATTCTAGGAAATGTAGTAGAGAAATGGTGATCCAGGCCGGAAGTGACATAGCAAGGAGACTCATATTTGAGCAAGGAGAAATAGGAAGTGTCCTCCTTTCCCCTTCACCTCCTCCAGCGGCAGGATGTGAGCCACCGGCAAGGAGGGACGCCAATAAGGTGTCTGATTAGTCTTATAAAATATATAGGTTTATGATAATTAAGACTGAGCTAACAGATGGGAATCCTAGTCATTGGCCAAGCAGCTTTGAACCTTATACAAGTCTCTCTGTGCATTAATTGGGGCCCTAACTCAGGCAGGTGGCTGGTATAGAGCACACACGTGGCGGTGGGGCTCGGTGGCTTATGGTGGAAAGATTTATCGTAACATATATATATATACACACACACACACACACATGAGCTAAGGTCTCACTATGCTGTCCTAGCTGGCCTGGAACTCACAGAGATCTATCTTCTAAATGCTGGGATTAAAGGCATGCATCACCATATCCAAGCCTGAAGTGATGGAGTTTTGGCCAATTTATATAATTTCTTCCTTCTGGGGAGATACAGTTGTTCAGCTCGGCCAGTCTCCTCTTTCTCAGGAATCTCAGAGACTATGGGAAGACCCGACCCTCGTTACCAGTCATTCCTGGGACTTGGAGACAGTCCTTGAAGTAGCCTTGTTCTGTTTTACTACTGAATGTTGAGTTTTGAGTTTCATTTTGAATTTGTACTTTGCAATGCATACCAGTTGCTGCTAGTCCCCTGGGAGGGAAGCCGGATATAACTCATGAAGAAGAAAAAAAGGATTGGACATCAGGTTACTTGTAGCTTCTAAGAAACCCACGGCAGGACCATAGACTTGGGTCTTTTTTGGCAGCATTAGAAGAGCAACAAGGAAGCCTTTGAATTAATGAGCTGATCTGTAACAAGAGACCCTCAACTCACACTACAGCAACTTTGAATATTTGCTCTGGGCTAGCACATTTTGGATTATATCTATACATATGCCCCGTCATGTTTGTGGTTTGAAACATCTCTTTGAACTACCCCCAGATCACATTTTCCCTTGAAGATGACAAAAAGTTTCTCCATATGGTCTATGTGGTATTTGAAGCAGTGCTGAGTGAAGCTGATGAGCTATGATTAAATGCTTTATGCTACTTTTGTGAAGTCTGCTCACTGTTTCACTACTTTCAGGGACCCTGGTTAAGATGCCTTTCCCATGGGGCACTTGGTTTGGGGGAGGGTTGAAAGAATCAGACCTGGCTCCTAATCCGATCTGCAGGTTGGTACGATGTTGTGAGTGCTGAAATGTGAAATACAGTTACAGCTTAACATGCTGGGACGAGGGGCAGACGCCCTCACTGCTGGAGAAACGAAGAGCTCTTGCTGTGCTCTCCGGGTTCGGTTCCCAGCACCCACCATCAGGTGGCTCACAACTTCCTGCAACTACATTTCCAGGAGATCTGATATCCTCTGAGCTCGGCTGGCACCTGCAAGCAAGTGGTGCACACAAACCCATGAACGCACACGCATGCACATAAAAATAAATAAATCTTGAAGAAGAGGCACACCTGTGCGCATGCGCGTGCGTACACACACACACACACACACACACACACACACACACACAAGTAAATCTTTGAAAATAGAAATCCTTGCTATGAAGTCTTACATTGTGTAAGAGTTCCATCAGGGGCTGTTCAACACCAAGGAACGAACATTCTAGCCCTAGCTGATTGTCGGCCAAATGTTGCCTCCAAGGGCATTAGCCTGTTTTGTGCATAGGCTAATTTTCTAGTGCTTAGCACAGAATATATAGGATGGCTGGATCAATGAATCAGTGGGTAGGGGTGATAGCAGATTCCATCAAAGGCTAAGGGGCCAAAGAGACAGGGTTGGGTTGAGGAAGGCCATAGTGGGAAAGACTAGTGATATTTGGTAAAGGTAGTTAACCTGTAGGAGAATGGGCCAGACTTTTCAGACCTTGTGCCTAGTGCTCCAGGGGATACAAGGAAACCCAGGAACCCTTCAGGAACACAAGTGATGACAGGTGGCAACAGACTGGGGATCAGTAAAGGCCCCAAACAGTGACGTTCAGGGGCCGTGGACATACCTGAAAGCTGGTGGGTACATCCTCAGGGTCTCTGCAATCACCATGTCCAGATAGGGCAGGCCTTCCTGCAGGCTGCAGTACCCAGGGGCTGGCTGAGGCAGGGAGCAAAGGGAGGCTGTGTTAGAAGGACTCTCAAGCTCTTGGTCTTTTTCATGAGCTCTTGCTCCAACTTCAGCAAACATTTCTGTGACAGTCCCACAAGATGAAAAGTAGATTCCATCCAGATGGCCTCCCGGTAGCCGCCCCCCCCCCCACACACATGCTCTGCTTGCTCCATTTCATTAACAGAGATGAGGAAATGCAGCCTGGGACTTGGTGATCTTTGGGCGGAAAGTGGAGAGATCTGGTGTGACAGTTCGTTGTCTGCTTGACAGAAGGGAGAGTAACCTGGACAGAGTTCATTGAGGGGAGGAGACCCGCCCACTGTGGGTGACACCATTCCCTAGGCAGGAGATTCCGGCTGTGTAACTGGGGGAAGTGAGCTGAGCCCTGGAATGCACACACACCTTCACTGCTCTCTCCTGTGACCCTGCTGCTGTAAACTCCCAATACCTTGACTTCTCCACCATGACGGGCTGCAACCTGAAACTGTGAGCTAAAATAAACCATTTTCCCCTTAGGTTTTGTTAGTTAGTGAGTTAGTTAGTTAGTTAGTTAGTTAGTTTGTTTGTTTTATTTTGTTTTTCGAGACAGAGTTTCTCTGTGGCTTTGGAGCCTATCCTGGCCCTCGCTCTTGTAGACCAGGCTGGTCTCAAACTCTCAGAGATCTGCCTGCCTCTGCCTCCCCTGTGCTGGGATTAAAGGCATGCACCCACACTGCCAGGCTTTGTCAGTATTTTTTTTTTTATCACAGCAATAGGAAAAGCAACGAAGGTGGACTCTAAAATTTCAGTGACAGTCACATTTATTTGGAGCTGATGGCATGGCTAATGTGGAGAGCCCATGCACTTGTTGGCTCCTCCCAGCAAAAAAAAAAAAAAAAAAGAGGCAGCTGTTTCCTCTTTAAATGAGGAAGCCAAGGCTCAGAATGGCTGTCACCTACCTAGTAATTGGTACGGCAATAAAGCTAAAAGACACAGAGAGAAATGACAAAGAATAGAAGCTTGCAACAGTTAGCAAGGATGAACAGTTAACAACATCCCCCAAAGCTGTTACCTAACAGCAAGGAAAGAGATAGCTCAGAGGAAAAGCTGTCAAAGGGTATGAAAAGGCAAAACCCCAGAGGTGGAACAGAAGTCATGATGAAAAAAATGTGAAATAGTAATATTCTCGAACATCAGCAGAAGTTGGAAAAGACTGGTTAAATTTTCGGAATGCAGTTGTCAAGGTTCCTGTGTGAGTGTATGTGTGTGTGTGTGTGTGTGTGTGTGTGTGTGTGTATTGTGTGTGTGTGAGTGTGTGTATGTGTGTGAGAGTGTGTATGTGTGTGTGAGAGTGTATGTGTGTGTGAGAGTGTGTGTATGTGTGAGTGTGTGTATGTGTGTGTGAGAGTGTATGTGTGTGTGAGAGTGTGTGTATGTGAGTGTGTGTATGTGTGTGTGAGAGTGTGTATGTGTGTGAGAGTGTGTGAGTGTGTGTATGTGTGTGAGTGTGAGTGTGTATGTGTGTGAGTGTGTGTATGTGTGTGTGAGTGTGTATGTGTGAGTATGTGTGTGTGTGTGAGAGAGTGTATGTGTGTGTGTGAGAGTGTGTGTGAGTGTGTGTATGTGAGTGTGTATGTGTGTGAGTGTGTGTGTGTGTGTGTGTGTGTGTGTGTGTGTGTGTGTGCAGTCAGCAGGTTGTGGGTACCCCATGGGTGGGGGCAGCACTCCCAGCTGTGGCCCCCCTCCTCCGCAGAGCAGCAAGAGGCAGCTCTGAGACCAAGTATATCCTGCAGCTGTCACTCTCCACAGACCAGCCCCAGGTGGCTTCCCTCTACCCGGAGGAAAGAGGCTCACAGCCAGGAGTGGTCACAAGGTCACACTGCTAGGTGGGCACCACTTGTTCCCATGAGCATACTGGGGCCACCGTGGTGTTACCTGGGAAATTGCTATAACTGCAGAAAAGTTAGTGGTGGGAGAGGAGTCAGGGTCGGGGCACCTGGAGTCTCCAAGTCCATAATAAATACTTTAGCTGATCTATGATGGTTTAGCCACTAAATTAAACACAGCTGCTACTCATGGGCCATCGAGAGTCAGGTTGCAGTACGTGTATGAAGCCCAATCCCCTGTCTGTCCCCGTGTCTGGAAGGCAAGGGAGGTACTTTAGAATATGAAATGTCAACTGTTGCTTGGGTTCCCCAGCCCTTTCCCTCCTCTGCTTGGAGAACTGTTTTGGTCCGAGACTCTTACTTGGCTTCATACTTCACCTCCACCCTAGGCCCGTGTGTGTGTGTGTGTGTGTGTGTGTGTGTGTGTGTGTGTGTGTGTGTGTCCGCGCTCTGTGATTACCGTCTTGAGACTGCTAATAGCTTCACTGTCAGATTTTTGCTCTGGGGCAGAGTTGGATAGAACTGGGGCGCATGTTCTGGAGCTCGGATGGCCACTCCCTGCCCCCTGGGCTGCCTCCCCTGGATGAATTCTCAGTTGCTGTCTCTGTCTTGCTTCCTCTGTCCTGGCTGCACACAGACACACAGGGGGTGTGAATGGGGCTCACATATGAAGGAGCATCTTGGGATGACCATGGTGGCCATCCTAGCTTCAAGCTGGGAGAGCATGGGGTATGGTGAGACTGGCCAAAGGACACAGAGTTTCAAGACTCCTGGAGGTAGCAGTCTTCTGTGGGGGTTGTGGAAAGGGACACACCTGGACCAACTTCTCCGGCTTGATTCCCTTCCCCACCTCTCAGCCAGGTTTGGGACTTGGGTTCAGGATGCCTGTGAAGGTCTGGACTCCCTCAGGGCAGCCTCAGTCTGAGGAGCCTGGGGGTTCTGGGAATGATTTCTCTTCAGCTTTCCATCTTCAGGAGTTCGCTTTGTGTTTGTGTCCTCTGGCCACTGAGTTCACAAAGCATGAATTGTGCAATTCAGTGGTCCTGCTCATGACTCCAGTAACTGGCTTTGATGATATGAAGATGGTGGAAGAATTCAAGTCAATAATTGGAAATTTGGATTTCTTTTTCTTCACTAAGAATAACCCTGAGTAGAAATGAAACAGCCCCCTGACAAATCCAACAAGTGAACAGAGGAGAGGAAGAAGTGCTAGGCCTGCCTGGTTGGCACTTCCTCCTGCCTTCTGAGTAAAGAGTCCCATTGCATTTTGCTTTCGGCCTCACAGATTGTATAGCTGGCTCTGCAGGATGTGGTTAGCTGGTCCAGGGGATCAGTATAGAAATCTGGACTGGGGCAAAAGAAAAGGAGCCAGAGACTGAGTGAGGGGAAGTCATGAGCTGTTCGTGGCCACCTTCTACTTCGTGGATTAGTGAGCACAAAGCACCAGCTGGTGCCAGGAAAGAAACTAGATATTAAGAGAGAAGCAGGGGCAAAAGACAGAGACCTTTCCTGGTGCCTTATAGAGTTCCGGTTCCTATCTGCTGTTTGTTCCAGGCAAGTTCCCATCTGTGGACAAAGTCAGTGACATTTTGAATGCTGCTATCTGGAACCACAGGAATCCTAACAAATGTAAAAACATGAAAGGAAAGAAGAGAAGGGAGGTAGGGAGGAAGAGAGTGAGGGAAGGGACATGAGGACTACACCACCATGGTGTAGAACTGTGTAGTATAGAACTCTGTGTGCATGTGTGCATGCATGAGAGAGACAGACAGAGACAGAGACAGAGAGATCGATCTAGGAGCTGTGTCCCTGATGGGTAAATGGTGCTGGCTCCCAGCTAAACTTGTGTCAATTATAAACTGTCAGGATTTATCAAACAAGGAGAAGCCTACTAGGCAGGCTAAGCAACACCTTCACTGTACAGCTAGTGACACCTTCATTGTAAAGCTAGTGACACCTTCACTGTAAAACTATCCTCTTCATTTGTATTCCCTCTGCAGGGGCTCTCACTGCCCCTAAGCTTTAACTCAAGTGCACCTACGGGCATCACCTCCGCCCAGCATTCAGTTTATGTAGACGCTTGGGGCCACTATCTGGGGATTTGATGGTCTGTGATGGGGTATTCCAGAGCTTTCCTGGAACCTCATGTGCCCACCACACCGGAAGAAACACACCCTTCATTTAAGTTAAATCCAGGCCTGGCAACTGGACACATCCCTATTTATTCCCAGCGTCTCAGGGACACAAAGTTCCTGAGCTGGCCTGGCCAGCAGAGGGCAGCAAGTGTATGGCAAATGGGGGACTCCCCGGTTCCTTAAAGGACCTTAGAAATCATGGAATCCGACTGAGTCTTCATGATAGAGGAGAAAAAGATGAGAGTCGAGAGAAAGCCTGTCAGTCAGAGTCTTGCTGAGTGTTCTGAGCACTCCGTAGCCAACAGTTTCAACAGCGAACACCTCAGATGCTGCTGGGCTGGATGCCAGAGACCCAGAGAGACAAGGGCTCTGTCTTTGGGGAGCCACACACCTAACAAATCACAACCGGGACTCACTGGTGTAGAGTAGGCTTGGTTGGGAGGGACAGAGAGCCCATTCGGCTTAGGAAACCATCCCTTTCTTCATCCAGGTTGTAAGCCCCATGCCAGGCACAGGAGAGGCACGAACACACAGCTGCAGCCCATCTCAGTCAACTAGGGTCTAACCAAGTGGATGAGGCGGGATGGGAGAACAGACACACACACTCCTGACAGCTGCCAGGAGGGAGTCCTGTTCACACTGACCTTCAGAAAGAAAGGTGTTCGGATGGTGCATCAAACCAGTAGGAAACAAACATTATGGCTCAATCAGGGAGCTTCAAACCCAGTGGAATTGTTGTTATTTTTATAGAATTATGGTTAGTTTTTGCTTTTAGTGTGATGACAACGTTGTAGTCGTTTTAGAGATAGAATACACTGGCCATATTAGAGAAATACACTAAAATATTTGCAGATAACATGGAAAGGAAATTCGGGGCAACTAGTGAATCTAGAATGGCCATGAGATAGTACTTGTTGAAGTGGGTGACAGGTTCAGAGATGCCCCTTAAATAGGCTTGTAATTTATTTATTTTTAAAGTTTTGTTCTTTTCTTTCTTTTTTCTTTCTCCTGAGGCAGGGTTTCTGTGTGTAGCCTTGTCTGTCCTGGAACCAGCTTGACCTCACATTAGGCCTCTGCCTCCCCAGTGCTGGGATTAAAGGCGTGTGCCACCGCCACCCAGCAGTTCATTTTTACATTATGTGCACAGGTGTTTAGCCTGCACACGTCTGTGCACCTTATGTGTGCACCATGTGTATGCAGTGCCCACAGAAGCCAGAGACGGTTTTGGACCTTCTTGAACTGGAGTTAGAGAGAGTTGTTAGCCAACATGTGGGCACTAGGAACAGAACCCAGGTCTTCTGGATGAGCAGCCATTGAACCATCTCTCCAGCTCCTAGCCTTCTAAATTGTATCTAGTAAAGTCTTCCATAACGAAAAGTTAAAATACCAAAAAAAAAAAAAAAAAAAAACAAAAATGTAAGTCCCACAACAGTGAGTGGGACCCACTGTGCAGAAACTCTTGGGGTGGGTGCAAAGCATTAAAATGAATCTGCCAGGCTTGACAAAGAGTGGGGGCCATGTACCACCCTGAGTGACTGGCAGTGTGCCGCACACAGGAGGGAGAGAGAAGTCCCATCTGGGTGACCGTTTGTTCCCAGAGAAGATGCCAAAGAGCAGCAGGTAGCTGCTGGTGAGAAGGCGTGGCACCTGGCAGGCCTTCTAGATGTGGCTTTTCTTTGGCATCTAGAATCACACAGGAAGTGGTGCGCGCTGGTGGATTTGTTTGATAAAAGGAAGGATGAGAAGCCTGGTGAAGGAAGCATCTGTCCTTGGAAGTGCTGCAGTAGGGCTCTGTCAGCGAAGCGCTTGCCATACCATGGGTGGCATGTGCCTGTAACCCCAACACTACGGAGGAAGCCACAGGAGTGTCCTTGGGGCGGGATGGCCAGCTGGTCTAACTGAATTAGCAAGCTCTAGGTTAAGTGAGAGACCCCCATTTCAGAAAGACAAAATAACACATAAACTCACACACACACACACTCACACACACACACACACACACACACACACACACATGCACACACACTCATACACACGAACACACGTGCACACACACACGTCCTTGGAAGACATGGCTAGAGGGCCACTCTATATGTTTAAAATAGAAATAGCATCTGTTGGGGCTGGGGAGATAGATGGCTCAGTGGGTTAAGTGCCGTCTGTACAACCATTGAGGCTCTGAGTTCAGATCCCTGGCACTCACGTAAAAACTAGGCATGGCGGCACTCTGTACCCCAACACTGGGGACAGAGACAGTGGATCCGAGGGCTCACTGACAAGCCAGTCTGGTGGACATGGCATACTGTTAGTCTGATGAGAAACCCTATTTCAAAAAGAAAGGGGGAGGGTGGTGGAGAATGACAGCTACCTGATGTTGACTTCTGGCTTCCATATGAGTAAGCATACCCTCATGTATGCAGATCACACACACACACACACACACACACACACACACACACACACACACACACACACACGTCCACTTAGCTAGTGGGAGGGGATGGGGCAAAAGGCAGCATGGGGCCCTAGCAGGCCCACCACAGCCCGGTTTCTAAAAGTTGCTCAATGTCTGTGGGAAGCAGGCAGCAGTGGGCAGGAGAAGAAGGGGACAGTGAGGTGGGGTCTGCTGGGCCTGGAGGGCCAGGAAAACTGTGAGAGCCGCGTAGAAGACTCTCTGACTTCAAGCCAGGCAACATGTCAAGCTTCTGTCTCCAAAAGATAACATTATAAAGTCACCCGATTCTGCGGCCTCCAGACTTAGAAGTAGAGTTATAAGGAACCTGGAACCCACCTCTCTCCCATGAAGTAGCCCCATCTGCCCCTCTATCCATGGGGAGCCGCCATGTCCCACAAGTGTAGGGCATCGGTGGGTGTGAATGGATCATATAGCAGCTACAGCCTTGGCCCAGTTGTCAAGGCACTGCCAACAGGTAATCTTGATTGTCCCAACCCAGCTCACAGGAAGGAAAATGGATGATGAAAATGGCAGGTTCTGGAAATAGTAACAAACTGGTTGACGTTTCTGTTGGGACACACCCACTGGCAGGACTCCTGATTAGAGACATCTGTCCTCTACAAGGAGTATTAGGCAGAAAGCGATTCCTAGGGCTTACCAAAGTCATTTCAGCTGAGATTTGCTTCATGAAATGAATTTCTGTGCCCTCAGAAAGGAGAACACTAAATACCAGGAAAAATGTGGAATTAAAAATGTGAGTGAGACCTGCCATGTTTACATTCTCACATTAGGCTTCCATGATTTTCAGGGAGAATTTCATTTATGTTTACAAGGCAGTAAATTCAGTTTTATTTCTTAGATTTTTTTTTGGCCTCTTAGTCTTATTTTTAACATTTATGTGTATATTTTGCCTGTATGTATGTATGTGTATCATGTTTGTGCCTGCTGCCCAGGGGTTCAGAAAAGGGTGTCGGGTTCCCTGTAACTGGAGGTAGGGATGGTTGTGAGCTACCGTGTAGGTGCTGGGAATTGAACCCTGGTCCTCTACAATAGGTCCTACACAAGTGCTGATAACTGCTGAGCCATTTCGGTAGCTCCTATATTAAACATTATTAAACACTGTTTTTGTTTTGTTTCCTTTTTTGAGAAAGGGTCCCTTGCTTTGTATCCCTAGGTGGCCATGACTTTGGATCTTCCTGCCTCAGTTTCCCAAGTGCTGGGATTATAGGTATGTAGCATCACACCAAGGCTTTTGGTCTACCTTTTAAGTGGGAAATAGTGTTTCCCTTTCATAGTAGCCGTATGATTCCAGATTTTTGTGTGTGTATGTATCACGTTCTTTGAAAGCTAGACGTACACTTACTTATAGACCTACACGAATCCACACACTAGGTGTGTGCATAGATGTGACCTGGCGTGTAAATGAAAACAAGGACATAAAAGTGGCATTGATTTACAAAGATTTGCTCTCCTGGAGATTCAGAGACCTAATAGAAAAGTTAACGGTTTCTTGTTTTGCCAAAGCAACTAAAAGTGGCTGGCTCTATATTGTCCCTCTACAGCACCATCACAAGGCAGTGATAGGGGCTCCCCCACACCACCCCGCCCCGCCCCGCCCTATTGCTACTTCTGTGTCATACAAACAGAGCCAAGTGACATCTCCTTTCTCTCTAGAAGCAGGGAATTAGACATCTTTTATGTGTAGGGACAGTGGGGGTAGGGGGTGTGGGCGAGGGGTGTGTGTGGGGGGGGTGGGAAATACAGACACCACCAACACAGGGAGAAAAAGGTTCCATGCACCCAGATTCCCCAGGGAGCATAGACCATAGCATGAAATGTGCCTGTGGAAAATGTGACAACTTTAGCTTTGCCCTTTTGACCACAAACTGGGAAGCAAAGCCTTCCTTGAGGCACATGGCCTAGGGTCTCACTGCCGGCCCTGGGGTCTTGTTCCCTGTCTTGGGGTCTCGCTGGCTTCCTCACAAGCCAGGTCTCTAACTTCTTCCAACATTGAAGGTTCATCTTTCATCTCTGGGATTTCACAGGAGTTCAGTGGGTTCCTGTGAGCTGTTTCAGACTTTGAGTGAGAATCCATAAGGACCTGGATGTGGTGTGTGTGTGTGTGTGTGTGTGTGTGTGTGTGTGTGTGTGTGTTGTATACACAAGTGTGGGCGCGTGCACACACACGTGTGAGCAATCTCCCAAGTTTCCTGGCTTACATAGCAATGCTCCAAAAGTACTGCATGCGAGTTTTAGAGAATTTGGCAGCATTAGAGGCAGAAATACATTCATAGCTTAGAGAAAGCCATGAGGAGCGTGTACATGGCATCTATTTATATCCACTTTAGAAAGAAAAGAGCCAGAATTCCTCTCACACAAACAAAGGGATTATTGTTCAGGTGTGCCTGGGCTCGGAGGCCCTGGCCATTAAGGAATTAGGGGAAGGGATAAATGAAAGAAGATAACACATGTATACACACACTCATCCACCCCTCACACACATGTACACACACACTCATCTACCCCTCACACACATGTACACACACACTCACCCACCCCTCACACACATGTATACACACACTCATCCACCCCTCACACACATGTACACACACACTCACCACCCCTCACACACATGTATACACACACTCACCCCTCACACACATGTATACACACACTCATCCACCCCTCACACACATGTACACACACACTCACCACCCCTCACACACATGTATACACACACTCACCCCTCACACACATGTATACACACACTCACCCCTCACACACATGTATACACACACTCATCCACTCCTCACACACATGTACACACACTCATCCACTCCTCACACACATGTACACACACTCATCCACTCCTCACACACATGTATACACACACTCACCCCTCACACACATGTACACACACACTCATCCACTCCTCACACACATGTACACACACTCACCCACCCCTCACACACATGTACACACACTCACCACCCCTCACACACATGTACACACACACTCACCCCTCACACACATGTATACACACACTCACCCCTCACACACATATATACACACACTCACCCCTCACACACATGCTTGCACAAGCTCCCACACCATACACCATGCACTCACACCTATGAACAAGTGCACACACACACACACACACACACACACACACACACACACACACAATCATCATCATTATCATCATCATCAATTCTTTCCCCCTCAGGCCCCGGGCTGAATGTCATCCCCTGTGCTGACCTCCTGTCAGCTCCTGCCTTTAGTGAGTAAAACTCACTGGCTCCCATCTTGTGGGGTTCCAGTCTGCTCCTCAGAGACTGCACCTCTTTATGGCATCCAGTCCTCACACCTGCTCTGAGAGAGGCAGGGCATCGCCTTCCTCCCCACCCAGAGTCCCAGAGGTTAAGTATCCAGTTCCAGGTCTTCAGATGACAAGCCTCTTCTGGCTGCCTTACTAGCTACCCAGCTCTACCTTCATCCTCTCTTCCATGCTTCCTCCTCTTCGTTCCTTCCCTCTTGTGTATCTTATGGAAGAATAACATGCTACAGAAAGCATAGCTCACACAGATGTGTAGAGCTCAGTGAATTTTTTTTTTCTGGTGTAAAAGTTTCCAGACCAAGATAGAACTTTCCAGAACCCTGTGGTGCTCTGTGCCCCATTCTCGTCACAACTGCTTCAGAAGTAGCTGACCCCTAACACAAGAGGTGGCTCTGCCTTCTTCCTCTTACGAGTTCATCAACGGAATAGTCAGTAAGCAGGCTCTGCGACTGCCTTCTCCTGCTCAGTGCTGTCTGAGATCTGTCCATGAGTTCAGCTGTGGTTATGGTCCTTCCTCTCCTTGCTGCTTTTTCTTTCATGCTCACGATGGAACCCAGGGCATTGCACATACTGGTCAGAGATCCTATCACTAAGCACACTGCCACGTGTGACAACATTACCACGGATATAAAACCCTGTGTCCATCCTCTCCACGTGGGTGGACATTTGTGTTGCTCCTGGCTTGCGGGCCATCACGAGTAAAGCCGATGTGACTATCTTGCCAATGTTTTTTGGGTGAGCTTGTACACAAGTTTCTCGGGTATGAATAGAATTCAGGGTCCTAAGTTTTGGGCCGGCTCAGCTGTAGTAGATATTTCAAACAGTTTTACAAACTGTTTGTGATGCCTGAAATTTTGGGAATGAATCCATCAAAAAGCAGCAAGTGGACATCTTAGTTTTCTCTATTTACTCCAACTGCAGGTTTTTCCCCATGTTTTTTCTCTATCCATCTGATATTCTGAAGTCTAGCAATTTTAATGATCCCAGAAAAGGGTTGAGAGAACAAACTTGGGTACTATTAGGGAGTTGAATTGTTTATTCAAATAGTGTGATGTGGGTTGTAGGGTTAGGGATGGGAACAAATAAGACATATCTAATTGCATAATTTTAAAAAAATGTTCCAATTATCAGATGTGAGCACTCATGAACAAAAATGTATTCGGGCATCAAGCAAATTTATGTTTTTGAATTAGCTGCTGTTTTATGATATTTAGCATTCTGTCCTCTCCATTAGCATGAATCATTCACAGTTGTTTGTATTCGATGCTTAGAGAAATAAGGCCTTTCATAAATGATAGTTAAATCACCCTGCCTGCGCTCTCTGTGTGGAGAAAGAGTGGACTGCATTTAATTTGCAGGGAAAATGTATTTATTCACTCATTCCATAGATAGACATTGCTTAGCATCCTGTGGCAAGTGGGGAGGGGAGAAAGGGGAGATGAGATTCAATCCCAGTGCATATGGAATTCATTGTGTATCGGGGAAGCCATTCATTTGTCCATTCAAAGATTTATTGTTATGGCGGGGCCGCTGAGGGTTTCTGAAGAGTGGAGGTAACACAGTGAAAATGGTATTTTTGTGATCTGACAATGACAGGAACAATAGATGGGATGGGAGGAACTGGGGAACAAGGCAGGGGGTTATTGCAAAATGATGAGCTCCATGCACAGCCTGAGAAAGGAAGCCGTGTGCCTCCATCTTGGTACTCCCTGCTGGTGCTAGGTGGGGTGGGGTCACCCCAAGACATTTAAATTCAATTGCCTTGGATTGGCTACAGGGGTTGGTGTTGTTTCCCAAGCTCCCCTAGGAATTATCGTATGTAGGCTAGATATCACAATCACTGTTAAAAAGAAAGATTAGACAGGAGGGGAGGGGATGCCTAGGATATGAGGGTCTAACGGAAGGGAGATGACAGTCAGTCCCAGGCTTCACTGCTGGTGTCTGAAAAAGATGGAAACAGGATCCACGATATGGGAGAGGAGCTTGATACCTGGAGGTCTGTGTTGGAGCTGCCCCCCCCCCAACCAAGAGCAATTTGCACCTAGAAGTGGGACAGTGTGTCCGTCACTGCCACCCAGGGAAGATGGTTGGGTCATTAGAAAGTAAGGACTCTGGACAACATCTCAGCCTGCTGTAACTTGGCTCTAAAACTCTTCCACAGTCCACATGTTAAAGGCTCATGCAGGAGGTACTAGCCCTGTGCTTTGGGGGAAGTGGTGGACATTTAAGAGGTGGGGTTAGGGACAGGAGGTCATCTGGTCTTTGGAGAGGTTGACGTTGAGTGGGACCCACAGCCCATTCCTCTCCTGTTAGCATCTCAGCCATGAGGTGAAGACTTCATTCATTCCTCCACATCCTGCCTGCTCTAGGCAACAAAGACCTACAAACAAAACTGAATCTTCAAAGCTATGAGCCCAAAAGAGCTTTTTCTCTTTGCTAGCTGATCATCGCGAGCATTTGCTAGAGTGATAGGAAGTTGACTAATACATGGGTCACCCCATCAAGGGCTGGGGCTTCAGGACTAGGGCAGACCTAGTCCTGGCAGCTTGGAGAGGGAGAGGTCGGAACACACACCAGAGGGGCAAAGGGAACACACAGAGAAGTGTTAGACGGGTAATGGGAAACACACACACCTTGCGTCCTGTGTCCTGGAAGGACTGGCAACAGACCAAACACAGGGGACAAACAAGAGTGTGCCATATGCCATAGCTAACACAAGTGACAGAAAGGTCGCTTTAGGATATTAGTAGATGCCCCCTCATCAATGGTGACGTAGGTGACCCCAAGGTGCCTCCAACTCTGAGTTGGTCTGACGTAACAAGGCCATACCTCATCTGCTTAAAGACAGCTTTGTGACCCTACTATATTTTAGCCACTCTGACAGACCAAGTAAATGCCATGGGAAGGCCTAGTGGTCTACAATTTACCTCCTGCCCACCCCCACTTCCTGTGTGGTTTTTGTTGCTAATCTACCCTGAGAGTCAGAGTTTAGGTCACTCACTGTTTGGAAGAATGGTAAACAAAGATAAGAGCGCTAAGCACGGGAATTTATTTTTTATCCACTTGGCCTAAAAGCCACTGCCGGTTAAATTTAGACAGCCAGTTCCAGACCCTCCCTCCCTCTTGCTTCCTGCCCCCTTTCTGCCACCATGCCTACAGCATGGTCTCTGCTTGTTGTAGAATATGCAATGTAGTCAAGAGCTCGGGCCAGAGTCAGCCTGTCTGGATGTTTATCAGAGTGTATCATTGGAGGGCCTAGGAGACAAGAGCCATTTCCTCTGCTCTCCAGAGTCAGTTCACCAGTGTAGCAGCCGCCGCCAAAGGCTGCCCAAATATTTACCCAGACGTCCTCCCAGGCAGAGCTCCTGGCCTTCGGTCTCACACTGTCGTAGGTGGGCTTGCCCCACACAGTGTCAGAGCAGTTCAGCAGACCATCTTAGGTTTGTTTACAAGGTCACCTTCCACCTGCCTGGAATCTATCATTGAACGGCTCCTTTTTTATTTTTTTTTTTATGTGGCATAAATCCCTTTGCAATCAACTCTAAGATCCAGAGAAATCCTTTTGTTGACCTGGAGTTCTGTTGTTTTGAATATTGCTTCAAATAAATGAGCCATTGTCTGGGCTCAGAATTTTCTGGAAGAAGATCTCCCCTTTGATGCACTTTATTGAAGCAGGATTATCACCCCCCAAAACACACACACACACACACACACACACACACACACACACACACACACACAGACACACATACACATACATACACACACATACACAGACACACAGATACACACACAGACACATACACACATACATACACACACACACAGAGACAGACACACACACACATACACACACACACACAGACACACATACACACAGAGACAGACACACACACACATACACACACACACAGACACACACACAAACATACACACACAGAGAGAGAGACACACACACACATACAAACACACAAACACCACACACACACACATACACACACACACATACACACACACAGACACACAGACACAGACACAGACACACACACACACACACACACACACACACACACACACACACCTTCAAATCCCTATTGACTGCTCTGTTTTGAAAGCTCAAGATATAAGTGGGGAGGGCCAAGCCCAGCTGGAAAAAAAAACCCTTTCCCCATTTAAAAAAAAAATTCTCCCTTGTCCAAGAGTGATATCTAGAGGCCTAAACAGTGCCTGGTACCATATTTTAAGGGTTGTTGGAAACTGAGGAGCTTTTTATTTATTTATTTTGATTTTATGTATATGAGTGTCAGCCGGCCTGTTCATCTGTGTACTGCTTGCATGTGGTGTGGATGCAGGTCAGAAGAGGGCATTAGATCCCCTGGGACTGGAGTTACATGCCACCATGTGTGTGCTGGGAACTAAAACCTGGTCCTCTGCAAAAACAGTAAGTGCGCTTAACTGCTGTACCATCTCTCCAGCCCATAGACGTACTTTTATGCATCAGCTTGGGAGAAAAGAGAGTTAGGTGGCTGCGTTTTTGCTGGCACTGGATATCAGTCATGGGACACTTCAAAGACAAAAAAAATGAGAGGAGATATCCAGATTCCAGAAATGTAACCCAGTCAGGAGGAACCACAGGCCAGAGAGGTGAAGTAGCTCACTCAAATTACTCAACAAATGGGGGCAGAGGCAGCTTCAGACTACAGGCCAATAGATTGTAGTTCAGCAGTAGCTTTCTGCCAAAAACCAGGATGAGAAAATCCAGAGCTACACATTGTGGAATATTAAAGATGTTTTACATTTGTTTATGCTGTGGAACATTTGTTTAGTGATGCAAAGATGTGTTGCATTCTTTATGTTCCATTTGTTTAACTCTGTGAAACTGTGTTACTTTGCCTGTCTAAAACACCTGACTGCTCTACTAAAGAGATGAACAGCCAAGAGTGAGGCAGGAGAAAGGATAGGTGGGGCTGGCCGGCAGAGAGAATAAATAGGAAAATTCTGGGAAGCAGGGATCAAGGAGAGAGAAAAGAAGGGGCCAGGCACACAGCCAGACATGGAATAAGAAGTAAAGAAAGGTATATAGAATAGAGAAGGACAAAAGCCCCGAGGCAAAAGGTAGACAGGACGATTTAAGTTAAGAACAGCTGGCTAGAAACAAGCCAAGCTAAGACTGGGCATTCATAAGAAAGAATAAGACTCCGTGTGATTATTTGGGAGCTGGGTGGTGCACCCCGAAAAAAGCTAAGAGAAAAGAGCAGGAAAACAAAGCCAAAAAGAACTACACATCGTTGAATGTGCTTTCTCTGTTCTGCGTCAGAGATTAAGATGCCCGGAACCTCACACAGGCTGTACTTCTGAGCCACACTTATGGTTCTCAGTGCTCAAGTGGGAGACAGTGCAGTGGTGTGTCGTTTTGTGAGGACCACAGAAAATCCCAAGGAAGACAAGACTTGAGGAACTGTGTGGGGTCTGTTCCAGATCAAATAGGAGGTGAACTTGAGTAGTGTGATCTGCATGTCTTAGCACCCTGCATCCACCCTTCTGCTTCCAGTCAGGCAGTGTAGACGTGTAGAAACAGGACAAAGCCCCGGTGTTCCTCCCCTCCCCCTCTCTCTGGGGAGCATTGAGGAGAACCCTGTGAGTGCACAGAGAGAAGGTACCCAGCACTTCCTAGGATATTAATTGGCTAGAATACCTGGAACTTCCTACCCAGAGCTTTGAGAAACTGCTCTCTCTTGTTCCAGCCCCCCAGTCTATGGTGATTTTTGCCACAGCAACCTAAATTAAGACTAAAAATTTTTTTGTTTATTTGAACTGTGTGTATGTGTGGAATATTGCACAGGACATTCTTGTGCTATACGAATATCATGCAATGCTTATCTGAAATTCAGATTCATCTAGGTATCTTTATTCTTGCTTGCCAGTCTGCTTGCAGCTTGAGGGTGGTCCTGACCATGCTAAATTGAAAGATAAGTGGTTGGACCGATGCTTTCGGGGGCACGGGGCTGGGAGACCAGTCAAGGGACAACAGAAATGAGACTCAGAGGTCTTCTGATTCAACATTCATTTTATGTACCCAGAACCCCAGCACAGCTGGAGCGGCTGCTCGTATAAAGGTGGTCTACTTGGGGCTTTCTGAAAGAAACCACCATTGGGTCAGCTACTCTTTAACACACATCCAGCCCCAGTTACAACAGTTACAAATACTTTATTAACTTGTTTGTTTTGTTTTGTTTTTGTCAAGGAAATGGAGCATGAAGGGGAAGGCTTGTAATCCTAGCCCTCAGGAGGCCAGGGCAGGGAAATCTCAAGTTCCAAGCCAGAAGTCTAAAGAGTAGTTCATTGTGTTTTCTTTTGTAATGAACACTTAAAGATTTTTTTTCCTTCATTACTGGCTGACAGAATCGCAAAGGAAAGAGCTGAGTTGTGGGTGTAGCAGGTCCTGCTGGAAGATAGCAGGGAAGTTACTGGCCTCACTGGGACTCTGTAAATCTGGAAATGGGCAGCCTGAAGAGTCACAGCCAAGCTGCCCTGTTAAGTGCTGGTTGGAGGTTTTCTCAAGAGGCATTGCTTATGGCTCTTCTGCTTTGGACACAGGATGAGTACACGGATACCAAAGGCTGTTTATAGGCCCTGTGAATCTACAAAAGCCAGTTTCAGCCCAGCTCAAATAGGAGACAGTTGTACCAAGGACAAGATCCCATGTCAGGTGGAGACGCTATGAGGAGGTCCTCTCGGGTAGCAGGAGGGAGGATGGAGAGTGCTATTGGGTAAATCCTGCAAGATGGGGCGGGGTTGCAGCTCAGTGTGCCAGACAGACCCAGGTCCAATCATTTCCTGGTTCTGGGTCAGGTGGCTGTGGGAAGATCTTCTCAGTGTAGCCCAGCTCATGACCAGGTTCTGGTCCTGGGGTGCATGTTGTCTCTAACCCCGTCTTCCTGAGAAGTACCATGATGACGTCACTTCTTTCCCTGGCCCTTTATGACCTGCAGGGTCTGTGCAAGGCTGGCGACTCCCCTGTCTTGAAGATAACTAAGGCCTCTATTGGTTTGAATGAGTAATTGAGTAATGTCCCCCCATAGGTCATGTATTTTGTATACTTGGTTTCCTGTTAGTCATGTAGTTGGGTGTGTCTTGGAACTTTAGGCGGTGCAGCCTGGCTGGAGGAAGTATGCCACTGGGGCTGGGGGTGGGCTTTGAGAGTCACAGACTTGCTCTGCTTCTAGTTTGCTTGTCGTGACCCAGCATGTCTCAGCCTTATTCCATGGGGTTCTACCTGAGTGGGGGTGTGTGGACCTGGAAGCTTCGAGGAACCCAACGGCGGTAAAGACCAAACACAGGCATCTTGTCATCTTCAGAGAGCTCTCAGTTCCATGTTGTGGAACTAGAGCTATATCTTTATTAGCCATCTTTTCTGGTGTCTCTTAACCATCCTGCTAATACTAGGGGGCAACCATTTCTCTCTTTGTTCTCCTCTCTCTGCTTGCCAGCTTAGCTCCTAACCTTCTGTTCTCATACATTACTCACTTACCTCTAGCTCCTTCGCCCAGGTGAGGGCCTATCCTGATGCTTAGGCACATACAGATGCAAATAAGAGGCATATTACCTTGAGGCTATGGTAAACAGTAACAGCCTAGTGTTAATTAACAATACAATAGTGGGCCGGAGTTTCCTGGTGCCACCGCTGTTGACAGCCAGAACCTGGGACCCAAAATATTCCATAACAGGGATATTCGGTCCTATGTGCAATGCAGCTGTCATCCCAAAGCTAGCTGGTGCCACATCAGTTAGGGACTCTCCCTCTGGAACTGTAAGCCAGAATAAACTGCAAGTTTTGTGACAGCAACAGTAAAGTCAGTGACACAGTCTCCAGGTGGCTGTTTGTGTTACACAGGAGGACATAGAAGCTCCAGAGCTTAGGTGGCAATGGGAGAGCCTGTTTCCAGGACGCTTGGTCCCTCTTGTAACCCCGTGACCTTTCCACCTGGTGCTATTTTAGGCTTTTCTCAGTATCTGGTGGCTCCCATGAGGAGGACTTCTTGCTGAGAGTGGCCTCTGCAATGACAAACTAAGTACAGAAAGGCCAGATAGAAGGATGACATGCCCCTTCTCCAACTGGGAGTATGGTGAGAAAGAGGATTTGTAATTAAATTGGGATGGCGAGTTTAATCAGTGACAGCACCTGCCTCGGAGTATTGTTTTCAATAGAGTGTAGTTTGCTCCATGAATTCAGACTCCCCACTCTGGCTGAGCCTTGGTGAAGGGGGCTGCCAGCAGCTCTGCAGGTAGACCACCCCCCCCCCAGGCCTGTCCAGAGGGACTGTGGGTCCCCTCTACTTCTCAGAGAAGATGTGGAGCTCACAGTGGGCTCTGAGGAGACACAGGCTCTTGTGCACACCCCCAGCTCCTCCCTCCCATGTGGCACACACACCGTACTGCAGGTGGAGCAGAGGCCCCAGCTCTCTGCATCCTTCACGGAACCAGAAGGGTCTCCCCTCTCTCTCATCAATGTCCCCAGAAAGAACCCTCTCTCATTTTCTGGGTCAGCTGGGCCTGAGCACCCCAAGGCTTCCCACAAAGGTCACCTCACAGGTTGGTTGTCTTTATAGCTTCCTGGCACAGGCCTCTACCAATCCTATCCCTGCGTCCTGCCCTGGGTGCCTTCTTTTGGATTTCTCATCTCTATGATTCGGGGGAACCTTAAGGGGGTGACTATGGCCCCATGAGAACAAGTCACCCCCACAGTCCCACATGACAAATGACTTTTAATTCATGTGTTTTTATGTTTTTATTTCAGTGGTGGATTCTTTCAGAAATAAACCCCTTTTTTTCCCTAGTAAGAATTTTCTCTGCCTCACAAGGATCCCCTTAGCTACCCATGGGACCTCTTCAGGTCTGTGCCCTGCCTTTCCTATGGTGGAGTGCCACCTGTACCTGCTCTGTACCCAGCAGTGTACACACGGGTAAAGATGGCCAAAGCACAGTCCCTGGGGCCAAGGGCACAGGACAGTCATGTGGATTTCTGGAAGTGAGGGCCCTGTGGCTTTCATGGAGACACTGTGAAGGTCAGGATCTGCCTTGAGTGGGGGTGGGGCCACTGGGAAGCCTCCCCCAGAGAACAGGAGCCTGATGCTGAAGCAATTTTCCAGATGCATTTGTGTCCTTTCACACAGAAACAATAAAAGCAGTTAAACAAGGTTTTGGAACAACGCTGAACGGTGTTCCGTCACTGCTGCGTGTTTATTGCCATTTTATTGGCACCCACTCTTCTGTGGTTTCCGCCTCAGTTCAGCCTGGTCTCAGCCCAGAGACGGTGGCGGTGGCGGTGGAGGCCTGTGTTAATGAGGGCCATTTGTTTTGGCTGGGGATCTTAGAGTCTTGGGTTTCTTTTGTCTCTATGCCTGCTGCCCCAGTTCTGGGCCTCGTGCATGCATGGACACCCGGCTCTGAGACTGTAGGGTCTCAGAGCATTCTGCCCTACAGGGGCAAGGCTTCTCAAAGGGACTTAGCATGAAGGTCAGAGTGGCTGAGGAGGTAAGTCCCTCTAAGTATCAGAGGTGACATTCCAGGCCACTCCAGGGAGGACCTTAGGGGAGGGCCAGCTGACTGTAGGATTTTTTTTTTTACCATCAGGACCATATGTCCAGGCAGCCAAAAGCAGAGGTCAAGTCTACGGCCACACACAGAGAGACTGAGAAGGTGGGGTGGTACAGGGGGCAAGAAAGGAAGCATGGTGCGTGGGGTGTCTGTTGGGGCGGTGAGAGAAGCCAGAGCAGCAGCCCTGAGGGGTGGGCACAGCTGAGCTGGATCCCTTCAGGGATCCAGATAGAAGGCCCCAGGGGTCACAGGATGTAGGATAAATTTTCAGAGAACAGAGTCACATGTCCCTGACAGGATGCAGCTCTGCAGGACAGCAGTTTCTAAGCCTGGGCTGTGCAGTGAGGCGACAAAGGAGGAGTGTCAGGCAGGGACAAGCACACCTCACTCCCCAGAGGCCACAAGCTGCAACCCTCCCAGGCATTTTCAGGACAAGGGCAGTGTTGGGATGGAGACATGCCTAGCCTGGGGGAGGGGTGGGAGCAGAACCCATGACATTTACAGGAAAGTTGTAGGCATACAGAAAAACTTTGCTGTGTTCTGTGGGTGACTTTTTCATCTGCGCTGTATGTAAACTGAGTTGCAGTTTATAGACAGGGAACTGAGGCTGGGGATTTGTGTGTAAGGTCAGGAGGCACAGACAGAGGCAGCTGGCAAAGTGAGGGGTGGGGCTTGTGGCATCGTGGAGTGAATAAAAACCAAACTTTGACTCCCAGGTCTGTGACAGGAACAACAGAAGGACACTCTGTGGTAGATGCTTCATGGGATGGAAGATAAAGCAAACCAGCAAAGTCAGGGGCCCTCTTGGGACCAGGGTCTTCAGGGTCAGGGAGGTTAAAGGTGAGTGAGAGAGCACAGGACAATGGTCTTGAATGAGGAACTCCGGCTAAAGAGAGAGAAAGGGGTTGCAGCTTCTCTGCTCCCTCAGTTGTAGAAGCCACTGCAGAGGCCATGGGGGACCGCGCTCTTTGGACCTGGCACAATGCCTGAAACAGGCCACTCTGGCTGGTCAGGGCTGGCCCCAGTTGGCACAGGGTGGCAGCTCTCTTGAAAGGGACAGGATGCCATTTGGGAATGCTGCCGCCCTTGCTTACAGTGTGGCTAGCTACATAGAATTTTCGCTATGGTTTTCTTAGCCTTGAACTTCAGCCCTCTGTGGGTATCAGTGAAGTCCTCTGGCATGGAGTTCATATGAGTGCTAATTACCTACCCTATTGTCTTCATAGTCTAACTTAGGGGTAGAAACACCCCAACCCAATTTGTTTATCCTCTCTGTGACCTCAGCTAACACAGTTTCTTCTCAAAGAACTGTCCCTGGACCAACAGGGGTCACCCTTGAGAAGTTTGGCCAGGCTTGGAAAGTAGTGAAAAAAGCATACTGTCTACTGCCTTTATTTCTGCTAAGTGCCTGCAGGGCCAGAGGAAATGGACCCAAACTAGAGCAGGAGAGGGACATCAGTGGCCTCTTCTAAAGGTTCCTCCGTTCATCGGAGTGCTCTCTCTCTTCTTGTAGGTCACCAAGCATGACTGACTGGTCCTGCTTTGGTGGGCACACTGCCCTGGAGCAGATGCTGAGCAAACTCAATTCTCCCTGCCAGCCAGACAAGCAGGGACAGCCACCAAAAGCTGTCTTCATACACCCCTGAGCAAAGACATCCCTGTTCCTGACACACAGAGTGCCCCCCAGCCCTCTGGCCTGCACCCTACGTTTACAAACTCATGAGCTGGGGTCTAGAGTTCTCTAGAATCCCTTGTGAATCACACCAGTGCCATAAGCATTCTAGAGGCCAACAGGAGCTGTGCTGAGGCCCAGAGAAAGCTTTGGAGGTTGTAGGAGGACAAAGGCAAGCAGAGGTGTTTCGTCTGTGTCAGGTGGAGGCTGGATGCAGAGCAGACAAGGAACTGTTCCTGGGAGTCAAAACACAGAGGCAGGAGCAAGATCACACAGCTCAGATGGTGGTGCAAACCCAGATGCCTGTGGTGCCAGGAGGCACCAGGACTCTGAGCTGGTACCCAGAGGGCACGGGTGTGGTATGGAAGGGTTGCAGCATCTGGCCTTGCTATAGGCAGGAGCTGCTCAAGGTACACTGAGGACATGCCCTTGTCTGATGGGATGGGCTGAAGGTGGCCTAATCTCCCACTGCTTCAAGAAAACGCTAGAATCTAGATTTTTGTAGAATTCTGATTTCTTAAATTCAGCAAGTAGTTCATATTTGAAAGCTAAAACAATATGTCTATAGTTGCACTCAGTTTCTAGGCTGCCTGTGCTGACCCCTGGTCACCACATGCTGCTATGACTGGATTCTGTGGGCTGGGCAGCCCCCTGCCTCATCACTCCATGTCTCCCCACTTTTGGCTCAGTTCCTAGGATGCTGTGCTATTTGTTCCCACACTCGGCTAAGAAAATAACATTCTTTCCCCAAACTTAGACTTGGCAGGTGGGTGGATTTCTGGTTTGGGTGTTGAATCTTAAAAAAATGAAGAACACACCTGATAGGAAAATGCCATTTCTTCTCAGGCATGTTGCCACTCTTTGGAGTCTAGGAAGTTCTCATGACTCTCAGAGTCTTTTAGCTCAAGGCAAGGATGACCTTGTCAACCTGCTCTCATTTTCAGGTTCCACAGGTAAGTGTTCAAAAGTAGGGTTTTGTTTTCTTGTTTTTGTTTTTAAAAGTTGCATAGACCAAAGACGAACCTGCCTGGAACTAATTTCGGCATGTTCCTTTCATCCCTGGAGTTGCCTTTCTTTCTGGTGAGTGGTCTTGATAGAAACAATCCCACCGCCATCAGACATGTTTTATAATTGCACGATGGCTTGAGGCTCAGGGGCCCCCAAACATAGGAATGAAACTGGGAATGTGCAGTGAGATTGAATGGTATGATTCAGAGAGGGAGTCTGGGAGTGAGACTCCAGCTCAGGTGTCACTGAGCACTGGGCTCTGATGGTCAGGAAGGGACAGCTTCCCACTGTGTTCTGATTCCCACCCTGAGTGTGCCTGGAGAGACCAGGTTGCTGCTGGATGAACCAGTATACAGGCCAGATTCTAGAAACAAAAGCCTCAGGGAGCCATAGGCAACAGGCTTCCCAGGGAGAGTCCAGGCTGTAGCCAAGGGTGAGAAACCTTTTGTGAGGCTTGCTGGAGTGTGAGTGTTGGCTCCTCACTGCAAATCCAAGCTCCCAAGCCCAAGATGGTGGCTTCTAGAACATTAGACCAAGACTAGTCCTTCAGATTGCTAGGGGTATTCTTCCAGGGCTCCCTGCCTTTGACTTCGAATTCCACCCCAAGAACCAGTACTGAATACTAGAAGCGCACAAGTGCACACAGAGTTTAAATTTGTTTCGAGGCTTGCCAGCTGTGCAGCCCGAGTCGACTTTGGCAGCTGCAGTTTCTCACCCAGCAAAAGAGAGATGTGCCAGCCTTGTGCTGCACGGAGCTGTGTCAGCACAAACCTCCATTCAAGGATGGCTGAGAAAGTAATGTCTGCATAAGAAAACTCAGTGGACACTGACTACTTCTGCTCAGCTTCCCTGGGTCCTATCAGGGTGTCGTCCCCCCCACCTACCTCTGGCAGCCTTTGTAGATGGACCTGACCAAATCTTGGATTTGCTCTCTTTCTGAAGAGGCTCATTAAATGCTCACTGTACATCCATGCTGCAAGTGGGCATGGGCTTCTGTGAGACTACTCTGGGAACAAGGGCCTAGAAAGTAGGCCAACCAGCACCTCAAGCTGCAGAGCCCTTACTGCCCTGCACACACGGAGAGACAGTGCAGGTGGATTAGGGGAAGTGTGGGTGCAGGTGATGAATGGTCCATCAGGGAATCCATGGTGCCCCACTGTGCTGGGCATTGGGGATGCTTGAGTAGGTTACCCCCACCCACACACACACACGGAGCTTCCAGTCCATGGAGGACAATTCGATGCCATCAGCAAATGTAAAGACGCAGAATGAGATGGTTTAAAGAGAGGATTTAAGGGAGGTACATGAGAAATTGTTCAGAAAATACCAGAATGCCTGAAAGACTTAATTCAGGGAGAACACAGAGGAAGTGCCTTCTTCACCCGCTATATCATAAGCACAGGGCTTCTCATGACACAGGGTCACAATAATTGCTATAAACTTAGACAGACTCAACAGTGACTTGAGAATGGGTCAGTGACGGGGCCACACCGGCCTTTAAGAAATGCGTATCATGGAAGCAGCCTTCAATTTCTGCATCACACCATCGCATGTGCGGTCTGCTGCTTCTTCCAGAGGGACACAGACAGTCACGGGGACACAGATGGGCAGGAGACATGGGAGAGATCGTCAGTGCCAGAAGATGCAGACACCTCGTTAGGGGAGTTTGATTTATAGGTGGAAGGACATTGTTGTGGTCCAGCCACAAGCCGCCTCTTCCTGGGGAGGTTATTCCTGGTATAGTGAGCAGGAATGAACAGCACAGTTACCAGCAAAGATCTAGGAGGGGGTTCTGGAACCCTGGTGGCTGGGATCCACCCTTGCGCTCTCTGATTTGAGCATTGTTCTGTTGGCCTCTGGAAGGAAATCGTGTCCTGGGAAAGTGAAGTGTCAGGTGTGAATTTAGAGCAGGAGAGTAGAAAAAGTTGCCAGCAGTAAGGAGGGTATGACGTGCAGTGGCAGGGGAGGGGCTCTGGCTACTGTGTGTAGGTGTGTGTAGGTGTGTCTGTCTGTCTCTCCCTCCCTCCCTCTCTCTCTCTCTCTCTCTCTCTCTCTTTTTGTGTGTGTATGTGTCCATCTCTCTCTCTCTGTTTCTCTCTGTGTGTTTGTGTCTGTCTGTCTGTCTCACTCTCTGTGTGTGTGTGTGTATGTGTGTGTATGTGTGTGTGTGTGTTTGTCTGTCTGTTTGTCTCTCCCTCTGTGTGTGTGTGTGTGTGTCTGTCTCAAACATTGTTTGTCTGTGTGTGTCCATCTGTCTCTCTCTTTCTCTGTGTATGTCTGTCTGTCTGTCTTTCTGTCTCACTCTGTCTCTCTGTGTACCTGTCTGTCTCCCCCCCCTCTCTCTCTCTCTCTCTCTCTGTGTGTGTGTGTGTGTGTGTGTGTGTGTGTGTGTGTGTGTGTGTGTGTTGCTGTCCCCTTTAACAGATGAAGTCACAGACTATGGAGGACCTGTATTGTCTGTCCTCAGGATAGTATGACTGGGCAAGGGGCCTTTCAGCAGCAAGTTGGGTGTAGTATTTTGATTGGTGTTAATAATAAAAGCTTAGTCAGAGTCAGCTATCAGAGGGTGAAACCTGAAGATCAGAGAAGCAGAGTGGCCAGTCACTAGGGAGTTCTCACCTCTACCAAAGCTCTGACCAAGGGGGAGATCTTGTCCTCAGACTGCATCCTCAGACTGCATCCTCAGACTACACTGCATCCTCAGACTCCATCCTCAGACTGCATCCTCAGACTCCATCCTCAGACTCCATCCTCAGACTGCATCCTCAGACTGCCTCCTCAGACTGCATCCTCAGACTACACTGCATCCTCAGACTCCATCCTCAGACTGCATCCTCAGACTCCATCCTCAGATCCTCAGACTGCATCCTCAGACTGCATCCTCAGACTGCATCCTCAGACTCCATCCTCAGACTGCATCCTCAGACTCCATCCTCAGACTCCATCCTCAGACTGCATCCTCAGACTGCATCCTCAGACTGCATCCTCAGACTGCATCCTCAGACTCCATCCTCAGACTCCATCCTCAGACTGCATCCTCAGACTGCATCCTCAGACTGCATCCTCAGACTCCATCCTCAGACTCCATCCTCAGACTGCATCCTCAGACTGCATCCTCAGCATCCTCAGACTCCATCCTCAGACTCCATCCTCAGACTCCATCCTCAGACTGCATCCTCAGACTGCATCCTCAGACTGCATCCTCAGACTCCATCCTCAGACTCCATCCTCAGCATCCTCAGACTGCATCCTCAGACTCCATCCTCAGACTCCATCCTCAGACTGCATCCTCAGACTGCATCCTCAGACTCCATCCTCAGACTCCATCCTCAGACTCCATCCTCAGACTGCATCCTCAGACTGCATCCTCAGACTCCATCCTCAGACTCCATCCTCAGACTCCATCCTCAGACTGCATCCTCAGACTGCATCCTCAGAGCATCCTCAGACTCCATCCTCAGACTGCATCCTCAGACTGCATCCTCAGACTGCATCCTCAGACTGCATCCTCAGACTCCATCCTCAGACTCCATCCTCAGACTGCATCCTCAGACTCCATCCTCAGCATCCTCAGACTGCATCCTCAGACTGCATCCTCAGACTGCATCCTCAGACTGCATCCTCAGACTCCATCCTCAGCATCCTCAGACTGCATCCTCAGACTGCATCCTCAGACTGCATCCTCAGACTGCATCCTCAGCATCCTCAGCATCCTCAGCATCCTCAGCATCCTCAGACTCCATCCTCAGACTCCATCCTCAGACTCCATCCTCAGACTCCATCCTCAGACTGCATCCTCAGACTCCATCCTCAGCATCCTCAGACTCCATCCTCAGACTCCATCCTCAGCATCCTCAGATCCTCAGACATCCTCATCCTCAGACTCCATCCTCAGACTCCATCCTCAGACTGCATCCTCAGACTGCATCCTCAGCATCCTCAGACTCCATCCTCAGACTCCATCCTCAGACTCCATCCTCAGACTGCATCCTCAGACTGCATCCTCAGACTCCATCCTCAGACTCCATCCTCAGACTGCATCCTCAGACTGCATCCTCAGATCCTCAGACTCCATCCTCAGACTCCATCCTCAGACTCCATCCTCAGACTCCATCCTCAGACTGCATCCTCAGACTCCATCCTCAGACTCCATCCTCAGACTCCATCCTCAGACTGCATCCTCAGACATCCTCATCCTCAGACTCCATCCTCAGATCCTCCATCCTCAGACTGCATCCTCAGACTGCATCCTCAGACTCCATCCTCAGACTCCATCCTCAGACTGCATCCTCCATCCTCAGACTCCATCCTCAGATCCTCCATCCTCAGACTGCATCCTCAGACTCCATCCTCAGACTCCATCCTCAGACTCCATCCTCAGACTCCATCCTCAGACTGCATCCTCAGACTCCATCCTCAGACTCCATCCTCAGCATCCTCAGATCCTCAGACTCCATCCTCAGACTCCATCCTCAGACTCCATCCTCAGACTCCATCCTCCATCCTCAGACTCCATCCTCAGACTCCATCCTCAGACTCCATCCTCAGACTGCATCCTCAGACTCCATCCTCAGACTCCATCCTCAGCATCCTCAGACTCCATCCTCAGACTGCATCCTCAGCATCCTCAGACTGCATCCTCAGACTGCATCCTCAGACTGCATCCTCAGACTCCATCCTCAGACTCCATCCTCAGACTCCATCCTCAGACTCCATCCTCAGACTGCATCCTCAGACTCCATCCTCAGACTCCATCCTCAGCATCCTCAGACTGCATCCTCAGACTCCATCCTCAGACCATCCTCAGACTCCATCCTCAGACTGCATCCTCAGACTGCATCCTCAGACTGCATCCTCAGACTCCATCCTCAGCATCCTCAGACTCCATCCTCAGACTCCATCCTCAGACTGCATCCTCAGACTCCATCCTCAGACTCCATCCTCAGACTCCATCCTCAGCATCCTCAGACTGCATCCTCAGACTGCATCCTCAGACTGCATCCTCAGACTCCATCCTCAGACTCCATCCTCAGACTGCATCCTCAGACTGCATCCTCAGACTGCATCCTCAGACTCCATCCTCAGACTGCATCCTCAGACTGCATCCTCAGACTGCATCCTCAGACTGCATCCTCAGACTCCATCCTCAGACTCCATCCTCAGACTCCATCCTCAGACTCCATCCTCAGACTCCATCCTCAGACTGCATCCTCAGACATCCTCAGATCCTCAGACTCCATCCTCAGACTCCATCCTCAGACTGCATCCTCAGACTGCATCCTCAGACTGCATCCTCAGACTGCATCCTCAGACTCCATCCTCAGACTCCATCCTCAGACTCCATCCTCAGACTCCATCCTCAGACTGCATCCTCAGACTCCATCCTCAGACTGCATCCTCAGACTGCATCCTCAGACTGCATCCTCAGACTCCATCCTCAGACTCCATCCTCAGACTGCATCCTCAGACTCCATCCTCAGACTCCATCCTCAGACTCCATCCTCAGACTGCATCCTCAGCATCCTCAGACTCCATCCTCAGACTCCATCCTCAGACTGCATCCTCAGACTGCATCCTCAGACTGCATCCTCAGACTGCATCCTCAGACTCACTGCATCCTCAGACTCCATCCTCAGACTGCATCCTCAGACTCCATCCTCAGACTCCATCCTCAGACTGCATCCTCAGACTCCATCCTCAGACTGCATCCTCAGACTCCATCCTCAGACTCCATCCTCAGACTGCATCCTCAGACTGCATCCTCAGACTGCATCCTCAGACTGCATCCTCAGACTCCATCCTCAGACTCCATCCTCAGACTGCATCCTCAGACTGCATCCTCAGACTGCATCCTCAGACTGCATCCTCAGACTCCATCCTCAGACTCCATCCTCAGACTCCATCCTCAGACTCCATCCTCAGACTGCATCCTCAGACTCCATCCTCAGACTCCATCCTCAGACTCCATCCTCAGACTCCATCCTCAGACTGCATCCTCAGACTGCATCCTCAGACTGCATCCTCAGACTGCATCCTCAGACTGCATCCTCAGACTCCATCCTCAGACTGCATCCTCAGACTGCATCCTCAGACTCCATCCTCAGACTCCATCCTCAGACTCCATCCTCATACTCCATCCTCAGACTCCATCCTCAGACTGCATCCTCAGACTCCATCCTCAGACTGCATCCTCAGACTGCATCCTCAGACTGCATCCTCAGACTGCATCCTCAGACTGCATCCTCAGACTGCACTGCATCCTCAGACTCCATCTTCAGACTGCCTCCTCAGAGTGCATCCTCAGAGTGCACTGCTCCTCAGACTGCTATGAGTTCCTGTCTCCTCCCACATTATATTCCTCTCTCAACCCAGCCATACCCTGTCTGTCTCACCTCCTTGGTGCTGGTATTAAGGCGTGTCACTCCAGGGCTAGGATCACCTTTGTGTGAGCTCTGTTTCTCTTTCAGACTGGATCAATTTTGTGTAGTCCAGGGAGCCCTTATACTAACAGTTCTGTCTGCCTCTGTCTCCTGAGTGCTGGGGTTAAAAGGTGTGTGCCACCACTGCCTGGCCTCTATGGCTAACTAGTGTGGCTAGCTTTACACTCTGATCTTCAGGCAAAGCTTTATTTGCTAGATCATAAACAAAGTATCACCACAGTTGGGACTTAGAGTTTGGCTTCACAGGCTGCATGAGGGTGACACTGGTGACAGACTGGGACACTAACACAGCGCAGTGTGAGTCTCCATGTTGGCTTTCTGGGTGTGGATTGCTAGCCCTGCTTGTGCTTCCCCATGGGGTTGTCTGGCAGCTCCTGAAGCAGATGCCTGGGCCAAGAGGGATGGAGTGGATAGTGTCTCCCACAGCATGCAAGGAGAGGGCTAACCTGCTTCTCTGTACACTGGTCGCTGAGCTAATGAAAATGTCACAAGGAACATTGCCTTTGGATCCTGGGGGCAACCACTGCAGAGGCATGGGAAAGTGCCCTGGAGACAAGAGTTTCCTTGGGACTTGCCTGTCACAACCAAAAAGAAAACTGTGCATGGAATGGAGATTCCATGAAGAGATCCCAGGACATCCCAGAGGAGGGGGAGATTAGAGCATTCTGGGTAGGGGTAGGAGGAAAACAGACAGTGTACGTGGGATTCCTTGGCCCACTGGCTTTTCCCATCAGTTTTTTTTTTTTTTTTCAAGACTCAGCTCAGTATAAGAGTTGGAGAAGGGTGGATTATAGGTTTGCATCATAATCTTGAGAAAAGTATCTGGAGCCCTCTGAATCTCTACTTTCTCAACCCTAAAAGGGAATGTTTGTGACAGACATCATTGCTACTGTGTAGGTGATGGAGAACTGTGGTACCATGTACTAGTTACTATTACTGCATTTTCCTTATGCAGTAAGTGACAGTCCTAGCAGGGACAAGCGGGAGACTCACTATGAGGCTCTCCAGAGGCACAGAGACAGTGAGACGGGTTTATCAGTAAGCTGGTGAAGCCGGAACGGGCAGAGCCAGGATGAATGAGTTTCAATGCTGTTGACGTCAAGTAGATGCCATGGCCATGAGGCAATCAACTGAGTAACAGTGCAAAGTTTGGAAATTTGAGGAGATGACGTGATGAGACGGTGTTGTCCCAGTAATGGAACGAAGGCAGGTGCAGGAGAGGCTCCGGGATGTGCGTGACAACTCGGAGACCAGGCAAGGGGCTAAGGGAGTAGACGGCATGAAACTCAAAACACAGGATTCAGAAGATGGGAGTCCAGGAGCTGGGCGGTGGTGATGCACACCTTTAATCCCAGAACTTGGGAGGCAGAGGCAGGCGGATCTTTGTGAGTTTGAGACCAGCCTGATCTACAAGAGCTAGTTCCAGGACAGCCTCCAAAGCCACAGAGAAACCCTGTCTCGAAAAACCAAAAAAAAAAAAAAAAAAAAAAAAGAAAAGAAAAGAAAAGAAAAACTTCAGACTCCCATCTTTTTTTTTTTTTTTCCACAAGTGAGCACATTGGGAAGAGTCTGAACTGGTCTGATATATTTCCTCATTTGTAAAGTGGATTCCTCTCTCTCTCTCTCTCTCTCTCTCTGTGTGTGTGTGTGTACATGTACTTGTGCATGCAGAGAGCAGAGTTGGAAGTCTGATGTCTTGCCTAACTTGTTTGAGACAGGGTCTCTCACTGAACGGGAAGCTAGGCTGCCAACAAGCCAGCCTCAGTGATTCTTGTATCTCTGTCCCCACAGAACTGGGTTACAGGAGCACGTGGCTGTGCCCCACTTTGTAAGTGGGTCCCAGCATCCACATCCAGGTCCCCATGCCCACCCAGGAGCCCTCTAACTCACTGAGCCATCTCTCCACCTCATGGATTCTTTCTTACTCTCCCCATTCACTTTCCTGATGGTGAACCTGTAACTCGGCAGTTTTCAAAGCAGGGGCTATGATCTGTCATGAGTTTATAAATTCAATTTAAGGGGTTAAGACCAAAATTTAGAATGTCACCATAGCCAGGCATGATGATGCACACTTGTAATCCTGTCACTAGGGGCTGAGGGTGGGGCAGTCAGGAGGACCACTGAAATTTAAGGTCGGCCTGATCTTACACAGTCAATTCTAGAACAGCCAGGGATGTACATTCTTTCTGAAACATAAGAAAATAATGCTGAACCACAGCAGAAAAATACAAAACCCAAATAAATGAATAAGTAAGTGAATACATACAAGGGCATGGTGTACACACGTGCACACACAACCACATATGCATGCACATACATGAGCACACACATGCAAACATGAGCACACATATACACACGAGCACACACACACAGAGCACACACACATACATGAGCACATGTACACACACGAACACACACACACACACACACACACACATACACACACACACTTCTGTTTCTGATCTGTGGTGTGCTACAGTAAACTAACACTGATCTGAATTATACATTACATTTCTCATGGTGGGAACCAAAGTTTGAAAAACAGAGCTGTAACACCTTGGTGCTGCCAGGAATGCCCACATGTCTTGTTTGCCTCAGTTACCCCATTTTCACGGGCTCCTCTATACAGTTGGAGTCATGTAACTCTGTAAATGTTCCTCAGAGGACTGGTCTCCCTCACAACATAAAGGTACAAGTCCCCCACCATGGGCATTGTCCCTGCCTACATTCCCTTCTGCCCTGGCAGCAAATACCCAGGGGTTAGGCCATCTCTGAGCTAAGTACAGGCACCCCCAGTTTAGAACAGAAAGAGAAGCATTCAGTTAACTAAATATCAGAATACAACACCTACATTTTTGGTATAAGTGTATCCCAAATACTGAATGAGATACACTAAAAAAATTTGTCATTGTTTATGTGGAATTCAAATTTAACTAGACACCTGTATTTTTTTCTGGCAGCTTTAAGTAAGTAATAAAGAAGGAGCAAACAGGAGGGAAAGTTAGAAGATTAAGACTTTAAAATGCCTCCAACTAAAAAACTTTGTCTTTAATATGATCATAAATTAACAGCTGTATTACATTATGCAAATTTATGTTAAATTATTCACTCTGTCATCACGCCCCGGTAAAAACTGTATATATGACATTTAGGGGAAAAATGACATCTTCTGATAAGAGATTTTCTCTGCATCTTGGTGCAGCTGATTACCTACACCCTCCCAAGAGGTCCTGTGTAAGTGACTCACAGAGTCTCTGATGGTCTAAGTCCCTGGAGCACAGCCCCAGGAGTGGTGGTTTCTACTGTCAGGTGATGCACAGCCCTGCCCTTTGCCCAAGAATGGCACCTCCTGGCAGTGAGCACATGGGCTCAAGGGGCATGCCATGGAGGAGGGGTTTATCTGAGATCTGTCATTCTGACTTGGAGCAGTCAAGGAGAAGGACATCTCTAGTCTAATGTCCCACCATCTGGCTAATTTAATGCTCAAGCAGACATATGTACATGCTTAGTTTCTTAGACAGATGCACTGGAGTGGATCATTTAGAGCAGCCACCTTCCTGAAGGTTCCTGGTATATCCCACTATTTTTAAAAATAATTTCTTTTTTTTTCTTCCATTTCGTCTATGTCTGTCTGTCTGTCTGCCTGTCTCCTTGAGACAGGATGTCAGAGAGCCTAGGCTGGATTTGAATGAGCTATGACACTGAGAATGGACTTGAACTTTTGCTCCTCTTGCCTCTATTTCCTGGGTACTTGGATTGGTGTGCCTCTGTACTTGGAGGACGGTTTCTTAAAGTCCAGGCACTGCTTGTGGAAGAGGTGCCCAGTTCTGTTCTGGAAGGGAGAGCAGAGCATTGCAAAGGGAAATATGACCTCGATTAACCTGGTACCAAGTAAAGCTTGGAGGACAGAAAGAAGCCAGATGGCTGTCAGGAGATTATAGGATGCCAGGCCTGCTTGGAAATGGTGGTGGGCAGAAGTAAGCTACAGGGAGGAAGGCCGGAAAGAGGGCCTAGAACGATCTGGAACAGAAAGCAGTGGTGTTGAGGAAAGGTTGCAGGGATTCTCGAGGGTGCTGATACTTGCCATCCTACAGACACAGACCCTCACTGTTCTAAAGCTGCGTGGGCTCAGGAGGACGAGGCAGGCTTCACAGGCCTTCTCAGAGAGGATACTGGTTTCTCAAAGCACACAGGCAAGTGTGCATGGGCCTTAGGCCAGGAAGCTACAGTACAGTGTGATTCTGGGCAGCCTCCTAATGTCCTTGCCCCATTTGCTTATTTACAAAACAAAGGGATGTATCTCAGTTAGTAGAGTGTCTGCCTTACCATGTGTGAAATCCTGAATTCAATTCTTAGTCACACACACATACACACACACACCCAAGTGTGCACCTTCAAAGGGGGATTAGAGTGAATGATCTCTACATTTTTCATCTTTTTTTAAAGGTTTGATTTACTTATTTATTTATTTATTTATTATGTATACAACATTCTGCTTCCATGTATATCTGCACACCAGAAGAGGGCACCAGATCTCATAACAGATGGTTGTGAGCCACCATGTGGTTGCTGGGAATTAAACACAGGACCTCTAGAAGAGCAGTCGGCGCTTTTAACCTCTGAGTCATCTCTCCAGCCCACATTTTTCATCTTTAATCACCACCTACCCAACTACTACTGACTACTGCTGAGCACCCATGTCTGGGTGTGGTGAGGCAGACAAGCATAGGGAACAGCTTCCTGACAATGCTCCTTGTAACCTATCAGGCTGCAGGTACACCTCACGCCAAACAACGGAACGAGTTCCCCCTCCCTTGGACACGGATGGAAACCTCCCCTTTCAGGAAAGACTTCTAATAAAATGCATACCCGGGTGTGTCTGGGTATGGAAGGCAGTGGACCTGATGTGTCTTACATTGCTTTTAAGTGCATACACACTCAGGCAAACTGTATCCTCTGAGTGACTTAGGGAGACCTTCCTGCTTACTGTATACGCCTATGCATAGCTGGGCACATGAAGGGTTTGAATCAGATGCATCACGGGAAAGAGCAGAGATTTACGAATTCTTCCTTCTCATAAACCCCACCAAAGGAGATCTCAAGCAGTACTAGGGTCCTTTGAGTTTCCTCTCTCATGTGGTCTGCCGTCACTCTCGAATGTGCCTGCCCTCCTATCTCCCTGACTTGCTCGATTTCATTGCTTTGAATAAAGTTTCCTCGATACTTTACAATCTGTACGCATCTTTATTTCCATTATTTGATTAAGATGCCAAGAACCTGGCAACACCCGTCCCAGACCCTGACCATTGGTGACCTTGACGGACCCAGCACTTTTGAGACAGTCAGGTTCGCCTAGGGCAGACAAGCAGAAAAGGCTTCTACCCTTGAGAAGGTGTGCAGGAGGGGGAGGGGAGGAAGGCAAGGGAAAGGAGGGGATGAAACTTCGAAGGTAGGGGTTTCTTTCCTCTTTGAAATGATGAAGGCAGGTATGTTCCAGGGGCTTGCTTGGTCACGGGCTGTGCCAGTTAAAAGGGTAAGGGGGTCTAACACCCGAGCATGGACCAAGGGGAGGTGCTGGTTTCTGGAAACATGGACCCATGATGTCTCACCAGCATGGACCACTTCTGTCTGAGGCTGGTCATGTGCAAATGAAAGACAGAATCTGAAGGAGACTCTAATCAGCGAAGCCTTTGAGAGCTGACTTAGGAGGCCAGGAGCAGGAACAAGGGGTGATACTTGCATGTCTTCCTCAGAAGGAAGATAAGCAAGGCAGGAAGGTCACTGGCTATAGTGTAGATGCCAGATGCAGACTGGGTTTGTTTAGCTGAGTTAGGGTCTGTGTCAGCCTAGCACTTCACAGAACACCAGTCAGACACCATGGGCCCTATTAAGTAGGATTTAAGGAAAATTTTGAGGGACAGGGAGAAAAATGCAACTAGATACAGTGACAACTGACAGGCTCGGCACATAAATTATTCCCAGGGGAAGAAACTGTCTGCCTGAAACCCAAAGGACAGGATGAATAGAGGAATTCTTGAAGGGGGAGATTTTACATAGGAATAAAAGCTAATAATACATGGAAGTATCTAGAGAGATTAGTTTTAAGAGACCCAAGGGTAGACAGGGAGAATGTAAATTTGCCAAATGTTAAGTAAAAAAGAACCCATTTCTAATCAGCTCAGGTTTGCTTTTAAAGATCTATTTATTTATTTTTATTGTGTATATATGTATGTGTACTAAGTTTATATATACCAAGTGTGCAGATGTCCTTGGAGGCCAGAGGGCATTGGTTCCCCTGTGACAGACAGTTGTGAGCTATTTGATGTAGGTACTGGGAACAGAGCTCTTAACAGTTGATCCATCTCCCCAGCACTCCTTTTTCTTTCTTTTATAAAGATTTGTTTATTTATTATGTATACAGTATTTTGCCAGCATGTATGTCTGCATGCCAGAAGAGGGCATCTCATTACAGACGGTTGTGAGCCACTGTGTGGCTGCTGGGAATTGAACTCAGGACCTCTGGAACAGTAGCCAGTGCTCTTAGCCTCTGAACCATCTCTCCAGCCCCTCCTTTTTCTTTCTTTTGCTGTGTACTTTTTAAATCTTGTTTGATTAGTTCGTTAATTACTGAACAAAATGTATTCTTTTACTGGTAAAGACAAATGTGTCTTCACTTACTGAAATTTCCTTGTTGCCAGGTAAAGAATAATTTTTTTTTCTGATGGCACCCTTTGAGACTTGGTGGCAGCAGAAAGGGGACATCCCAGGCAGGAGAGGAATCAACTCTGGGGATTCTCCAACACCCTGTCATGAACTTGGCTGCCACAGTGGAAACAGAAGCCATATGTGAGTTTGATTGCAAGCCCCGACTTTTGACATCTGCTCTCACAGGACAGTGTCCCCCAGACTTGCTGGCTATTCCCAAGATGGCACCAGGGAATTGTTCAGGGTTCAAATCAAGTATCTGTCTCTCAGTTTAGTTACTACATCCCCAGGCTTCCATTTCATCTTAGTCTTTACAATGAAGTCAGAACATAGAGTTGGTTGTTAGGATTGCCTGGTACTTGTGCTCCTGACTGAGAGCCTCTTCCATCAGATGCTTTGAGGAGACTTCCTTTTATCCAGGATTCTTGGCTAGCAGGGTCGACTTCTTACAGCAAGGTCAGATTTATTTAGCACATAAAAGTGATTATGAATAATTATAATGCTCCATAAATGTTTACTGTTACTCAGGAGGTGAGAGCCATCATTAGCATCTTCCAGGTCTACAAATCTCTCATTTGCAGCTAAGCTGGGGACTCATCAAATGAGATTTACAGCGAAAGGTGAAAAGACTAGAGGGTGGGAGAGAGACAGAGAGCCGGCTCACCCCTCCGCCCCACACCAGAATACCATGTCTTTGTTCTTAGCTGCGGTGGGGACCTGTGATGGGACACCCCTGTGCTCCAGTTGTCTTGCCGTTAAGAGGGAGAAATGGGTTTCACAATCCTTGAGTTGGTCACAGACCAGGTGACCTCCCTTGGGTTTGGTGTGTTTTTTGTGAGATGCTTTCAGATAGGGGCAACTGCGGGCCCTGTCAGAGCAACCATTTGTAAGGCCTTGCTGGACTTGTAGCTAGCGAGATAAACTGGGCGTGACCACCACACAGCCTCAGAAAGCTTGCTGCTTCCCAACAACCTGACCCAGGGCTTTCCTAAAATGCCACGAGCAACTCCAATCAACACAAGGTGTTTATAAAACCATTCCTGTCATTGACCATGACTCCAGGTCATATTATAGATCTTTTGGCACAGATCTTCACCCTAGCTGTATCATAGATCAGCAGGGGCTTTTCAGAAACCCAGGTGACAGGGGATGTCTTCCTGTATGTGTGAATATATGTTTCTCTTATTGGTTGATGAATAAAGCTGTTTTGGCCAATGGACAGGCAGGATGTAGCCAGGCAGGAAGCATAGGCAGGGCTACCAGACTAGAAGAATTCTGGGAAGAGGAATGCAGAGAGGAGTCGCCGGCGAGATGCCATGTAGCTGCTGAGAAAGCAAGATGTCCAGGCATCACAGGATAATACAAGAGCTTGTAGAAATAATAGATTAACAGCTATGGGTTAATAATTAAGAGAGAGCTAGTCAGTAAGAAGCCTAAGCCATTGGCCAAAACAGTTGTAATTAATATAAGCCTCTGTGTGTTTATTTGGGACTGAAGGGCGGTGGGACTGGGCAGAACAGAAACCATCTACACCCAGGACTCACTCTGGACCAACTGAGTCAGAAGTGGACCCCAAACACTGCCATTTTTATAGCTTTTGAGGATATGGACATTTCTGGCTATTCTGGGGTCTTGATTTGCATATGGGGCCCAAGTGGTGGCAGGAGTGGGAAAAGGCCTACACAGTTCTGGGGCTGCTAGCCATCTGAAGTCAGACTGTACTGTGTTGAATGGCTGTGTAGAGTATGTGTGTTAGTTTCCTGCCACTGTGACAGTTACCTGTAAGAAGTGACTTAAAAGGAAGGATGAAGGAGTAATTTTGGCTCCTGGTTTTAGAGGCTTTAGTCTGTGATCATTGGGCCCTCTGGCTTCCCATATGGTTTGGTACAGAATGGTGGCAAGGCATAGTAGTACATGGCAGAGGAAAGCTACTCACATGGTAGCCAGTAAGTAGAACAGGAGGAGGCTGTTCACTTGTTCTCCATGACATGCTTCTGTCAAATGGGCTTCACTTTCTGCTCTGTACCATTGCCCAGCAATACGTCCAAATGATGGGTCCATCAGAGGCCTCGTGGGCCAATCACTTTCAAATAGCATCATTGGCTATAAAGCAAACATTCAACACACAAGCCTTTTGGGGGCCACTTCATTGGCAAACTGTAACAAACACCAGATCTTGGTTTGCTCTGGCCAGAGAATCTAGAGACTTGGTGAGGCCTGGAGGTCCTGTGTCCTTTGGGGTAGAAGGATGGGGGCTAGGGTCTCAGGGTTCTGGGCCACCCTTCCCTTCCCAAGCATTTTCCAGGCCTTCTCTACACTGAGACAAACATCATTCAGTGCAGTCAGGGGCAGGCTGGACAGTGAGAAGGTGGCCTCTGACTGGTAACCAGGAGGAGGATGGAGAGAGCCTTCTGGCAGAGTTGCACAGTGCTGAGTAGAGGATGTGTCCCTGGTAGTATGTGTGGGGAGTAATGTGGCTCCTGTATATGCTTAATATATGTAACCACAAACTCAGTGAAATCCAACCGTAGTGTTAACTCCCAGTGGGACAGACCCCAAAGAGAAGGTGGAGGAGAGCCAGAGACCTTTCTATCAAGAATGAGGCAATACCATCCACACATAAAAGTTAGAAAGGGAGTCCGCAGGACTGGAGAGATGGCTCGGTGGTTAAGAAAGGGAGTCCACAGGATGGCTTAGCAGGAAAAAGTGCTTGCTGAGCATGGTGACTCCCCGCCCCTGAGCACAGGCCACACAGATGAAGGAGGAGAGCAAGACACTACAAAGATGCGCGGACAATTTGATGACGATGATGGTGACGATGATGAGCAAGAAAGGCTTCAAGCAGAGTGTCTGTTGAAGCAGAAAGCAGTCCTAGGACTGACTCTCAGCTTCCAGAATGTTTTTCTGGGTGTGGGCGAAACATCCAGGTTCCTAGGGGCAGAAGGGTGAAGCCGCCTGGGTGCCACTGTTCGCTTCATACCACCACAGGCCACTCAAAAAGAGAATCCAGGAACTCAGAGAGTGGACCACAATGTCAGGAAAATCACAGTAAACCTAGGACCTCTGTGGTGCTGAGAAGCAGGATGACTGGGAGGATGGTGCTAGAGTGTCTGACTGAGGGTTGGGCTCCTTGTCATAGATGAGCATGGGCGGGGCTGCCCCAACTGCCTGACAGTTGGCTTTTCTGTGGCTCCATGACACTGAAGCACAAGCAGCCTCAAGCTCTGCCCCTTGGAAGTCCCTCTTCTCCAGTAGGTTTACAGCAACCACCATCTACATAGTCACTAGAAACACCAGAACCTGGAGGAGCAGCCACGGATCCCCAAACGTTAGACACTGCATTGATAAGCACAGTTGGTATAAGTCAAGAGATGGGAAAGCCAGAAGGACCCTGACTGGGTCTTTCCCAGTCTTTGGATGCTGTCTGTCCTCTGTCAGGACAAATCTTTTGAAAACTTGGTTAGGCTGTGGCACTCCACTGTGCATTCCATAGATGCTCTGTCCTACAGTGTTTGCGTCCACACTACATTAAGTAAAGGACATGACCTTGGATCAGGCAGCTGACCCTCATCCATTCAGTTGAGGGCAGAGGAGTTAACACTGCTGTTTCCTGGAGAAGCAACCCTGTCTCCAGATGGTGGCATCAACTCCTTTGTGAGTTTCCAACTGCCAGCCTGCCCCACAGACTTCAGACTTGCCAGCCCCCACACGGCGCGAGCCAACTCCTTAAAATAAACCTCGTTCTCTTCTTGGTTCTCTCTCTCTCTCTCTCTCTCTCTCTCTCTCTCTCTCTCTCTCTCTCTCTCTCTCTCTCTGGAGCTTTTCTTTCTCTGCCAATGCCACAGGCACCGTGACAGTTCTGACTTTGGGAAGTTCTTGTGAGGACCAGGCTAGTGCTTGTTTGCAAATTAAGGAGCTTGGGTCTTCCCTGAGAACGTTCAGTGCCATTAGTATTGGCAGCAGAGATGGCATCCATTCCAATCCCCCCTTTTACAGATAAGGAAACCGAGGCAGAGAATGGATGGTACCAGCTTATATGTACGTTGCTGATGCCATCACAAATGTGCCACATGTGTTAACTGAGTCTAAGTGACAATCCGTGAGCTACAGAATGTACCTATTCCCATTTTACAGAGAGGAAAACCAAGTAGCAAAAAGGTGTGTCATGTCATGGATCTGGTGATGGTCACTCAGTGTCCTCCCTGTGTTCTCCTGGACATGTGGGACCAGTATCTGGCTCTTGGCACTCCCACCTGCTTGGAAGGCATACTCTTTGCTCTGGTTCAGTTTGGTGGAATGTGATTGGGGGCCTGGGTACAATTTGAGCTTCTTCTCCCTGTTACCAGCCAAGAGTCCCAGAGAGATGCAATGATGCTGCACCTCAAGCCCAAGAAGAGTGGGGTTGCAAACCCAGTGACTAATGGGAGGGAGGGCCAGGATCCCAAGCTATGCATTTTCAGGAAAAAGTTTTTTTTTTTTTTTTTAAAGAACTACAATCCTGAACTATCTCTTCCTTGTTGGTTGCCTCAGGTTTTATGTGTTTTTGAGACAAGTTCACACTGCTTAGCCCAGGCTGGCTTCAAATTGAAGATCCTCTTGCCTTAGCATCTGGAGTACTAGGGTTCCAGATGTGTATCGTCACTGCTGACCCAGCTCACCTCTTTGTCAGTCCCTGGAGTCAGTTACTCAGGCAGTTCAAACCCTTGCCTGCCACAGAGAAGGCGAGGAGGTGCTGTCTCCCTTCCAGTCCTCAGTGACTAATTACAATATCTAGGAGAGGAAGCCACAAGGTAACAAGAGTCTGGGTGGCTCTGGGTGGCTCTCTACCCCTTCTAGTTCATAGCCAGGGGGAAACGAGTTCCTTTCTCATCTCAGTAACAAGAAGCCTGGGCAGGGGGTCTGTGCTGTGCTCCCTACAGCTCCTGTCCCAGTTTGGTCCCAGCAGGAGGAGGCCAGTGGAGTTTAATTACATTCTTCCTATAGGAAACATTCAAGAAATGAGCCTTTGAGAAACAACTTGTGCTACCAAAGGGAGTGGGGAAAAAAATCAAATTAAGCAAGTGAGGAACAGGCATTGCCTCCTGTGTCCTAGAGAGCCAATCTAAATATTTAAACGTAAAAGACAGATTTCTAAACGCTCAGCTTCATAAACCTTCCACACTGCATGCACTGGAGAGTCAAGCATCCCTCTGATCTGGAATATTCATGGGCCTGGACGGGCGCGCTCATCTAGTTGGTGTTTTCACACATGCCATGTTCAGTTATGAAACTTCTAAAAAAGACAACACCATGACACAAAACATAATGCTGCTCACAGACCTAGGGTGAGGGGGAAACAGACTTACCAGAAAGTCCGTAACAGACAGTTTGGAAAGGCTCCTTATTCTGTGGTGATTCTCTGTCCCCCCATCCCATCCCCATCCCTCTACCCCCCCCCCAAGGTACTAGAGGACTGGGCAGAGCCCCAGGCCAAAACTATGAATGTGTTAGCTTCCAGGGGATACTCACACCATATAGAAAGTCCCTTGTTCTGGAACCATCAAGCCTGACTGTATGACCTCCTGTGTGGGTGATTGTTACAGATAGCCCAGGTTCCCACCTTTCCTTGTCTGGAAGGTTCTAGCCATCACCTGATAGGTCAATGTGATACTCCACAGGAGCCCATGGGAGCATAGCTGTCTGACTGTGGGGACCACCCTGTGCAGCCTCTTTGGTCTATGTCGCCTCCCTCATTGGTGGCCCTTGTCTGACCTGAGTAACTCCGTCCTCCCAGGAGCACTAGGTAAAACCCGGTTTTTACCTAGTGCTCCTTCCTGCCAACCCCATCCCAGTTCTGCATTCCATCTGCCTCCAGCTGGAGGAGGAGGGCATGGCATCTCCCAACACCTGCATCTCACAGGCCTGGTGGGTACCGGGTGCTGTTGTGGGATCTGGGCTGGACCAGTGGGCCTGGCAGAAGCAGTTTCCTATTCCCGTGGGGCTAGCATCCTGGTTGGACTTGGTTCTGGTGGCCCTGCCAGAGAAGTGCAGGCTGAGAGTGGATATTATGTTGAGGCAAAATGGTGGCATTCTGAGTCTGGCGGTAGTTTGGCAGAGGGTCTTTTGAGGACCATGAGTTTTCAAATTCTCACCAGACTTGGCTATTTGGAAACGTTTGTGTAAACCAGCATTTGTCAGAGGTGTCCAGGGAAGTCAAAACATGAAGTTTCCATTTATTCTTTCATTTCCAAAGCTAATTGTAGGGAACAAAAATCCATTCTTTTGATATGCACAATAATTAAATAGAAGAACCACTTGGTTCAAGTGTAACTCAAGGCCAAGTGGAACACTGAGCAGCACCCGTGGCTTCAACTGGCTCACATTTATTTTTAATTCCTGCTTTTCTGGATTGCTGTGAACTGATCCTACCTACCATCTTATATTCGTAACAAAGCCCAGATCCTCTAGAGCCCCAGGTATTGAATATACAACACTCTAAATTGTCACGGGAAAGGCACATAGCTAGGCTGATTGGTGTGCCGTGGTCCTGGGAGGGCTGTTTCTTCACAGGTCACTTCTCTCTGTTCTCTGCAGGGACGTAACAGGGGTGGGGTAGGGGTGGACTTGGAGCTTTCATTGCCAAACATCCAATGAGCAGAAATGCTACACTTGCTGAGGTGGGGCAGCTCGGAAAATCTGCTCCTAAATCCTTCCTGCCCTTCAACTTGCCTACTGTCTTGCTTATCTCATAGTGTCCAGTTACAGGGTCTCTGGATGGTTGGGGCCGCTAGTGGGCAGTGAGCCCCCAAGTGAGGCGCGGGGGGGGGGGGATTCTAGATCTCTCTGGACCTGGGGAACGGAGCTAGCTAGGACAAGAATGAAAGGGGAAAAGAGGGAAGGAGAGAAGACAGACAGTCCTGTGGGCACCGGAGGAGACGGCAGTGGGGAGGAGGGGAGAGGCAGGGGGAGGGGGTAGGAGGCTGCAGGAGGCCACAGTCAGGATGGGTGAATTTCCCAGGGGTTACTGTAGGGGTAGGCACTGGACAGCTGCAATGACTACAAAGGATTTAGGAGTCCTGGGTGGTGACAGAGAGAGGCTGTGGGCCCCTGAGAGGGGCCGTCTACCCTTCCCTTCTGTTTGTGTAAAAGCCACGGGGGGTAGTGTCTCTGACACCTGGTCCACGTTTGCCGGCCACTCTGGGCTTACGGACTCATGAATTGCCCACACAGAAGTATCTGTGGCCTGTGTTTCCCTCCCTCCAGAAACTGTCATGTTGGTGGCAGGGGCCCCAGACGATAATTTCTAAGTCAGAGCCCCAGGCACACTCCCAGAGAGACCCTGGTTTAGGTTTATACGTATGAAGATTCCTCACCCAGCACTCATTGTTGGGGTGCTATGTTCTTGGGTTAGAAGCTCCCAGAAATGACAGGGAAGGAGGCAAGCTGAGGCTCACTTCTAAGCAACCCCCTCACCCAGGTTCATGTGATACTAAAGAAATGGTATAGGGAAAACTTCCGTTCTTGACAACACGTGTGTGTGTGTGTGTGTGTGTGTGTGTGTGTGTGTGTGTGTGTGTGTGTGTGTGTGTGTAGGCCTCAGGCCACCAGGACTACTGGTTACAGTGATCAATTCCTGGGCAAGTTTCAGGGCCAGATTGAGCACCCTGCCTGAGGGGAACACCGTAGTGGGCACATGTTGAATGTGACAGGTCTCCAGTTTATACAATTATACTGCACTCTGCTAGCCATCTTTGTCTGTTTTGAATATGGCTTCAAATCAACCTGAAGCCTGCCCTCACTTCCCATCAGAGAACTACTTAAGGAGGCAAAAAGACTGCACGGTAAATTCGGTACTAACGGACTTCCAAGATGTATGAGGATGAAATGAGTTCCTCAATATTTTATCCCCCACCCACAGTGACCGGCATCATCACTGGAATGATCTAGAAACCATCAAAATTTATTCACAAAAGGCGAGCCATTGTAGAACCTCGAAGCCTTCATTGTCATTAGGAAGAAACACACTGAGCAGGATTTACAGCTGAAGGGCCTGGCTCTTACCATGTGAGCTGCTGACAGACGTCAGAATCTAGAGTTCTCCTTGGAAGCCATAAGAAACACAGAAGCTCAGGCCCCACCCAGTTCAGCCCAACAGGATCTGCAGTTTAGCTCCATCGTTCCTATGTATGTTAAATCTGTGTGTTTGTTGCAGTGTTCCAGTGTGTGTGTGTGTGTGTGTGTGTGTGTGTGTGTGTGTGTGTGTGTGTGTGTGTGTGTGTCTGTGTGTCTGTGTGTCTGTGTGTGTCTGTGTCTGTGTCTGTGTCTGTGTGTGTGTCTGTGTGTGTCTAGAGGCCAGAGGTTGATGTTTATGCGTCCTTTGTTCCTTTGTAGGAACCCCTGTCTACTGAGAGCCCCACTCCCATCCTGCTTCCTGTGTGCCCCTGGATGTGATCCTAGCTGGGAGACTTTTTCTCCCCATAGTAAAGACAAATTTATGTTAGTCTATCTAAATAGTTTTCAACCCAGTGCTCCCCCTGTGACAAAAGGACACATGTATTTATGAAATAGCTGCTTGTGGCTAACAGCTATTTTATTTTTGAAACCATGGGGTATGTTTGGCTCTTTGAGATCCACTGGCTGCTTCAAGAAGCAAACCCCCGACTCTGCTCATATTAAGCAGCATGAGCTAATCAGCCGAAAAAGCCAGCGTGCAATGTTCTTTGATCCTTAAGAGAAATAGGAAGAGGAAGATGTGTTTTAATTAGATCTTTATAATGTAACAAGGTAGCTGTTGGAGAGTTTTAGGGAGTTGATCGTCCTTCTAAGTCATGACTGTGTTCCAACTCCCCTGAACAGAGGCTGTATATCAGTGTCGTCCAGTTTGTAGTAAATTTATAACTGGGTTCTGCAGAGCAGATTTATATCAACAATTAAGCAGAAGGAAAATGGCTCATAAATTTTGGCTGGCATAGTCCAGCACCAAAGAGGAGGAAGGAGAATGGTTTAGCCAGATCGAAAATTTCAACATGAAGTGATAAAACTATAGCAAAACAATTGAAAAGGAAAGAATTACATTTTCTCTCTTATCCTTTAACAATTATATATTGGAGTACACAATGACACATCCTTATGACCAAAGCCTGATTAGAAAGCTGAAGTGCTTTTTGTAGTCTCCTAAGAAGATGAATGGAATAAGCCTTCCCCTGGCCTCTGCTATAACTTAATGAATGTCCACTCACTTCAGCGTGACCAAGACAACACGGGGGAAAGATGAGCTCGACAAAAGGCCCAGTGATTTGAGAAGGACAATGCTGTGGTCTGAATGTTTAGTCACCAGGATTTATGTCTTGGGATTTGGTCCTTCATTTTATATGTCGATGCTACTGGAAGGTAGAGCCTTTGAGGACTTAGGCTTACATGATGTAATGAGGGCAGTGACCCTAAAATGCTATGAGTGGTTTTTATGACAAAAGAAACAGGAGCTAGGAAGTGGTTCATTTGGTAAAGTGCTTGTCTTCCTTTAGTGCATGAAGATCTTCGTGTGGCTGCCTGGCCCTGACTTAAAAGGCTGGGGCCAGCAGCGTATACATGTCTTCCCCGAGTGGGAAGGTGGAGACAGGGCTCACTGGCCACAGGTTAGCTGAATTGACCTCTAAGGTCAATGAAAGACACTGTATCCAAAAAATAAAGCTGAGGGAGATGGAGGAAGACACCCAACACTGATTTCTGACCTCCATAGGTGTGTGTGTGGGTGTGTGCCCACATGCATGTGCGCACATACACATGCAGACAAACATACACACAAAAAAGAAAAGGAACAGAGACCAAGCTAGCATGCGACACTCTCTGCCATGTCATGAAGCAACAAAAAAGGCCCTTGCCACCTGCCCAGCACAGACTCTGGTACTCCACTTCTAGAATGATAGTGAAATGAACTTCTTTTTTTTTTTTTTTTTAAGCTGTCTGTTCTCAAGTCTTTTGTTATAGCAACAGACTGAGAGAAGGTTCTAAGCCAAAGGAAGAGAGGCTGAACTAAATCCTCAAGACAGATGATTTGGAAGAAAATTCATGTGTCTAGAAAGAAGGCTGGAGACACAGACATCAGGCAGATTGTAACTTATATTTACACTGGAACACAAACCCAACCCCTGTAAGGAGAGAGGCAGCTGAAGCCAAATGGGCCAGAGTAGGGAGCAAGAGAGGGAACATTGCCAGGTAGAAGGTGAAGGTTGAAAAATATGTAGACATTCCCCAACAACAGGGGTCGTGGGATGGGGGGAGCTACGTATGAGTTAAGTTGTTTTTGCCAAAAGTGAAACTTTGGAACTCCCGACTTTCATGGCTGATATATCACTTCCAGATTGGTAAAGGATGCACTAAGCAGCAGGAAGCATCGAGTACCCCTGAGGAAGTCGCAGGAAGCAGCCACACCGTGTGTGTGTGTGTGTGTGTGTGTGTGTGTGTGTGTGTGTGTGTGTGTGTAAGAAATACACAGCAGGCAGGTGGCCTAGGTACTGTTGGAGTCATGGTACTGACTTCCTAGAGCTGGTCTGAAAAGTTCTTAGGGAAGGAAAGCATGGGCTCCTAAATGGAAATCGGAAAGTGGGAACTCCTAATTTTGGGAACCATGGATTCTTTTTTTTTTTTTTTAACTTTTTATTGATTCTTTGTGGATTTTATATCATGCATCTAGATGTCACTTATCTTCCTGTCCTCTTGCCTCTGCCCTTGCAACCTCCCCCGACAACAAAATTTAAAAGTAAGACTGAACAAATAAATAAAAAATAAAACAAATCTTGGCATGGAAGTTTCAGTGTGGCCCATCAAGCCACACAGTTTACCCTTTAGTCCATATATCTTTTAAGTGTTCATGGCAATGAGGCATTGGTCTGGTTCGAGGCTTCTGGCTTCTGCTACACCCTCCATACTGGGCCCTCCCTGGGTCTCCACTTGGATGTCCTATTGGTGCCTTGTGCATGGGGAGCCTGCAGCTTTGGATTTGTAGGTTTGGAGGACCATGGATTCTATGCCCAACACTGGACATGTTTTGGTTTGATTTTTTTTTTTTTTTTTTTTTTTTTTTTTTTGCTACCCAGAATCATTCATCCCACTTCCAGTAACAGGGTCTTAGGGAATCTACCCTTCTACCCATTGAAAGGCTATGAGAGGCCTGCCTTCTTTAACTACAGAGATGGACAGGTGACCTCATGTTCTCATTGTCAAATCAGGACCTCATGTTCTCATTGTCAGGGGTTGCTTAAGGGATCTGTCGGAGAAGCAGTGAGCCTTCAGTGTGAGCCCTGCAGAATGAAAGCCATGCTTCTCCATGCTGGGCTTGCACCTGCTTCCCCATTTTCCTAATACAGAGGTCAGAGTGGCTAGAGATGCAGCTCAGTGCTAGAGGGATTTAATGCTAGCTCACTGGCTCAAGAATCAGCAGACCAGAGATGGGTACTTACTATGTCACAGTTCCAGGTCAAGGCAGGAGTCCTCCTACTGAAACTCTCAGCCAGGGGCTCTGTCAGTCAAGAACCTGCTGCACAAGCAACAAACCTGAGCCTGGCTGTCTAACACCTATGTGTAAGGTGTAGCAGCTCATTGCAGAGGTGTGAGGATCAAAGCCCAGATCCCAGAACCCATGAAATGCTGACTGGGTGTGGCAGCTTACCTATAATTCCAGCATTCAGAAGGTGGAGATGGGGAATCCTGAGAGCAAACTGGCTAGACAGACTAGCTACATAGAGACTCTGTGTTCAACTGAGAGTCGCTGCCTCAATGAGTAAGATGGCGGGAGGCTGCCAATCTTGGGGTCTTCACATGTATATGAACACATATACATACATGCATGCCATATAACACACAACTCGAGGAAAAACTGAAGAGTACATTTAAAGTAATAATGAGAGAAAACACGAAACCCCCTCATGTCCCTCATTTAATTCACACTGTTCAAAATCTAGGTGACACAGTGCACTGAAGTAATGGGGGGGGTTGAGAATGATGAGTGTGTCCAAAGGTGCTGAAACCAAGTGACAAGAGAGCAACTGGGCACAGGGTTGGAGCATTTTCGTCAATCTTTCCTGATGGGAGCCAGCCTCTGGAGTTCACTGTGCCCCGGAGTCTACCTGGTTTTGTTGTTGTTGTCGTTTATATTTATTTATTTGTGTGTGTGTGTGTGTGTGTGTGTGTGTGTGTGTGTGTGTATGCTCGCACACGTGTGCGTGTGTCACCGCTAGAGTGTGGCTATCATGTGGATAGTGTGAGAGCTGTTTTTCTCATTCCATAGCATAGGTTGGTGGAGGAGGATTGAACCAGTTCATGAAGCTTGGCAGGAGGTGGCTTTACCAGCTGAACCTTCTCAACTGCCTATCGGGTGACATTTTCTACCATTGCCTGCAGCAGTCCCAGACGACACCATTTTTTATTGTGGATGAGGATAGTGACTCTTCCCACATTCCCAAAGGGCATTACTGGAGGAGAGAAGGTGTAGGGAGAAGGGACAAGAGCCAGGATCCAGCCACTTGAATCACCCAAGGGGGCCTGCCCTCTAGAACTAGGCCAGAGCACCCTGTACATAGGGAAAGTCTACAGCCACAGAAACTGGCATTAACTGGCACTCAGGAGGTGTTTGTTGAATGGAAACCAGCAGGAAAATTACAACAGAGCATACTTTACATGCACATTTTCGGGAATATTTTCAGGAAAATACTTATGTGTGAACAGCTAATCTGCATTTTCATGTCCTGACAGATGGCCCATATTAACAGAGTTCTGAGTATAGTAAAAATAAATAAATAAATAAATAAATAAATAAATAAGAGAAGAAGAGAAGAAAAGGAAAGAAAAAGAAAACCTACAAGTACTCATTGAGTGGGTACCACGAGCGAGGCCACACAAGGAAGTGAGCTCTCAGCTTATCTCACTGAAAAAAAAAAAAAAAAAAGCCTGGAGACATTTCCGTTTGTCAAAATGTCCCTAAATACTGTCCATAGGAAGAAAATGACCCTCAGGACTTCCATAGGTAGGGAAGAGCATTCCCCGCCCCTTTGGGAGATGGTTCTAGGTCCCAGATGTCCAATGCTGTATTCTCAAAATGACCTGCATCTGCACCTGTGGGACTGCTGATCAAAGGTGCAGTCCCCTGGCTGGGTGTTGGTGGCGCACGCCTTTAATCCCAGCACTCTGGAGACAGACAGGCGGATCTCTGTGAGTTCGAGGCCAGCCTGGTCTATAAAGCTACACAGAGAAACCCTGTCTCACTCCCGCCCTCTCCAAAAAAAGTGCAGTTCCCTCCCAGCCTACATTTGCAGAGCCAGAACTTCCACAGTCAGAGTCCCTGAATCTGCATTCAAATCATCTTTCCAGTGGGCTCAAAAGCTGTGCCTGGTACAGTTTGTTTGCTCATGGATCTCCCCAGTGCTTGGGGACATTGAGTACAGCCCTATGGGAATTGGCCTTTTGGGGAAAGAAGCCCTGGTCCTAGGCTCAGAGGCTGAAGGAGGCCAGGGGCTGGTGAATTGGCATCACCATCCTTGAGGTCAGGGCCAGTTCAGGCCATGGTAGAGGTGAGGGCATGTCACCGGATTTTGTGTGGGAGCATTGCTATGCCCACCGCTTCATACCCAGACCTGATGCAGGTTGTAACTGATGAACCTGGTAGGGTCCCCTGGGCTTTGCTACTGTCTAGATGACACAACAGTCTAAAACTAATTATAGCCATCTTATGTGGCCCTTGGGGGTTTCCTTTGGAAGGGATACTGCTTAATAGACTATTGGCTGGTAGGACCCCTCAGGGTGAAGATAATGACCCCAGCTCTTGGAGCATTTGCACCTTTCCCAAGCCTCTGTCATACGCACCACACCACAAGATACTTCGATGTCCACTTCTTCATTTAACTTGGCTTCAGACTGAGGACTTGCCTCCTCTCTGCCCCCTTCCTCAGGAAGGCATCTTCCCTAGCCCTCAGCCATGGGGCTTTGGCACACTTGATCTTGGAGCTAGAGTCAATTTGCTTAGGCATATTGGTGTCCCTAGGCCCTGACCACAATGATTGGCCATGGGTGGACAGTGACCTCAGTATTCTGATCAGAGCGACCTTCAGTCACAGATCCTATTTGGTGGTGAGGAGGGAGAAGCATGGGGTCCCAGGCTCTCTGGGCAGGCTTCCCATGGCTTCCCAAGGACAGTGTGGCTAAACATGGGGCCAATAAGAGGAAATAGCAAAAACTAAGGTCAGAAAACCTAAGGCCTGAGGGTGTCTTTGAGGGTTCCTAAATATTTTCCTGAAGTCTCATTCACTCCCGAACTGAGCAAGGTTTTGTACCTATAAATACAAATGTTTGTTTTTGCTAAATCAGATTGACTCAGAGTTTTGTTGCCTGGCACTAAAGATGACATGAGACACGCTGTAACGTACCTTATCATGTTTGGCCCTCTTCTCCCCTGATCCTCAAGTGGAACCAAATATTAAATAACTACTAGAAAGCACACTGAGACAGGTGGTCGGGCTATCTGGATTCATGGTTTGTTGCGACTCCATGCCCAAAGAATATTGATTAACGGATCAATGTCAGTAGGAGGAAGCCCTGTCCTGCTCACATTTTAATCAATGACTGGGATGAAATGGGAGGAGACATGGTTAGCAAGTCTCAGATGACACAAGCTGGAGGAAACACTAATACGACAGATGGCAGAATCAAGATTCAAAATTATTTTGACTGAGTGGAACAGTAATAAGGAGAAATACAAACTCTTGCATTCAGGCTCAGAAGATCAGCCTGTATAAGTAGGGTGGGGAGACCCGGCTCAGCAGTTGTCCTAACATCAAGGAACTTGAAGTTGGCCACACTGACTCACATGGAGTTAAACACTGGGGCAATTAGCAGTTTAGTTATTCAGCTTTCAAATGTTTATAAAGTGACTTGGAGAAGAAAGACTAATTTTGCCTCTACTTCCCCAGGAGGAGGCAGGACAAAGAAGTAGACTTTTCTAGGAAGTAGTTTCTAGATCCTAACACTTCCAACAGTGGAATAAGCTACGCTCCAAAATGGTTGGACTGATGACATCAGAATGTAATGGACAAGATTGCACTGTGGGAATTTTCTTATTTAAAGTGCAGACTTTTAAAGTGATCCAAGACAATGCACACAGCGGCATCCCGAGAAAACCACCAGGTGAAAAAGCAGCCCTTAGAAGGCTGCTGCTATCTATTACAGAGGGGCCTCATCCCCAAGGAATCCCCAGACTCCATCGGGGCTTGGGGCTCCCAGCCCATTCTACCTTCTTGTCCGGGTTCTGCCTCCTCCTCTTCTCTCTCCTTCCTGATTCATCTGGCATCCACACCTGCCTCTGGACGCGGCTACCTTGGCTGACTCCCTTTCCTGTCTTCCTCAGGGAGGCCGCCCCTCAGTCAGAGCAGGCCATAACCAGACTCCTTCTCAATGGCTGCCCTGTGGTCTCCCACTCCTTCCTGGGCCTCTGCAGGCTCCCAGAACCAGTCTCATGGACTCTTTACTTTCTGCTGAATGCCCCATTTTATGTGCTAGCCCAGAGAGACGGCGAAGGTGGGCGTGACCTTATTTTATCTTACAAACTGAGAGTGTGTTTTAATGAGTTACTAAGCAGAAGTTGCACCCAATCCAGCACTGTGGGTGCCTGAAACCGGCTGTACTCACGTGTTTCTCCACGAAGAGGTCCACCTCCTCCAGAAGCCTCTCCTGGCAGTCAGGGTGGGTGGCCAGCAGGTACGTGATGAAGGAGAGTGTGTTAGTGATGATCTCTTGGCCAGCGATGAGGAAGAGGAAGGCCTGGCCCACAATTTCATCCGTGGTTAAAGGCTCAGGCATGGATGCAGGCTGGCCTCTTTGGGGAGGGTTCACTGGACACTCGCTAGAGGACAGGGCTTCTTTGACCATGTCAAAGTCTTCCACACCCACAGAGCTTGTGGAGTGCCGGGCATCCAGCACCATCTGCAAGAAGTCTCTCCGCCTCTGAGGACGAGAGAGGAGAAGGCACGTTAGAGCCACAGAGTGAGGCTGGAGGACGAGGGAGGTGGAGCTTCTGTACAGCTTATTAGGAACAGGGTCTTGTCACTTCGTTATCTGAGATGGTGAGAACCTGGTAGTCACCCGAGTGACCCTCCAGACAGCAGTGAGGGGCAGACAGATGCCCCGGTGAAAAAATGAGGCTTCTTTGCCGTTGTACAGACTCACGGAGCAACAGTAGAACGGTTTAATGCATGCAATTTAATAAATAAATGATGGCGGAGAGCAGAGTCTTTCCTTATCTACACTGTGTGCGTTGTGTACATCTGGAGTCTTCAGACTCTCCTTCTGTGGTTGTTTACAGAACAGTCACCTAGCTGTGAATATAGTGACCCTGCTGAGCTCGGGAACATCAGAATATAGTCCTCTTACTCATCAGGGTCTGGGGACCCAACCACCTCCTTTCCCTTCCCCTTTCCCTCATCCCCCCAGCCTCCAGTGACAATCATTTTCTATTTCTGAGATCAGATTTTCAGCTCCCACATACCCAACAAGCACGCTGTGTTTGTCTTTCTGTTCCTGGCTTATTGCACTTAACATAATGTCTTCCAGTTTCTATCCATGTAGCTGAAGCCAGCAGATTCCATTCTTTGTATAAGGCCAAATAGTATTGTAGTGTGTGTATGTACCATACTCCCTTCTTCTACACTGGTCCAGGCCATTCCATCCAGGCTGATTCCTACCTGACCCCACAATGTGCTTAAAACAAAGCAAGTTTTAGAGCAGTCAATACAGTGGGATCTCATCCTTTAAAGACAGTAAGTGTACAATCTAGAGAACTCTGGCATCAGTTACACCTGCATTCAGCAGATCCCTAGAGCAGGCGGAGGTGGGAAAACCAAGGTCTTTTAGTTCTTCTGATTAGCACTTTCCGCACGTTTGTACTATTGGCAGAATTGAAAATGAGAAAACACCTGATGAAGTCAGAACACACGTCTACTGTTTACCATGCAAGGACACAGTGGGCGGCTGAGAGTTTTCTCACACAGTAGACAGTCAACAGGATGGGATGGGGGCATGGAGCCGAGAGCTGGCTTGTCTTCAAAGTCCCCAGACTTGGCAGCCTGCTTCCTATGGAGTCCTTTTTTTTTTCTCTCCAGTAATCCTCAATCTCCTTTGAGTGGTTAAAGCCTTCTTATGGCTTCCCCTACCTTCCTTATCAGTAATTTGCATATCCTTTACATTTTGACTACCGCTAATTCTAACTCTGAGTGTTTACCCGCTGCTCTGGCATTCACAAAGTATCTTCCCAGCACATTCCCTTCTTTGAAATGTCCTTTAATGTGATGAATGACAACCAGGATGTTGCTCTTTTCTGAAGTTTATGGGATTAAAACAGCAAGAGGAGAGAGTATCAGAACCTCCGACAGGAAAATATTATAATTTCAAAGTACTTTCCTAGTTGCAGCGTTTTCTCAATTCATTGGCTTCCGATTTTCCGTTGCATGAATAATCGATGCCCCACACATCAGCAAGTAATTCCATCTTTTAAGTTTGTTGGCATTTCATGTGTGGCTTTCTCTGCTCCATGAGATGAAAAGCGACCCCAGGGTGAGACCCACCCCTCTCCCCACACCTGTGCCAAGTGTTGCACTGAGCGCATATTAAACACAAAATAGAATCTTCTACAAATCGGAATGTAAGGCGGCAGATGCCCTTGGGGAACGGCGCGTTGGGTTTGGTTTCAACTGTTCAGCTGCCGTTTGGAGTGGGAAGCATTTGCTGATGAACAGGTAGTGACAATCAAAGGTGTGTGCTGGGAGCCTGGCAGGGTTACCACTAAAGGTTACAAACACGCAGGCCAAGGAGGCAGGCTCGCTCTCCACTTCCCACCAGCCTCTTCACACTTGAGCAGCAGAGACAAAGGCTAAGCCCGTGCTTCCTCGACATTCCCCGACCCTGCTCATTTTGCTGTCCAAACTTCCCAACTGTTATTGGCCAGCACCTGGGTGGCAGTTGCGGTGCCACTGCTGAAATGTCACAGGGGGCACCAAAGATGACACAGGGAGAATGTGACACCTGAGGCTCCCTGGGTGCCTGGAGCTGCCTGGAGAAGCAGAGTGTACTCTTAGGCCTCATGGCACAGTTGAGCCCCTAAGGCTTGACTGTAGCTTTTTTTGGGTGCGGTGGGGATAACAAGACGGCTCTCAGCTATAGCCACACCATGTATTTTTCCAGAAGCAGCATGGTGGCTGGCATTCTCTCCTCTTATCCCAGCCCAGCCAGGCTGCTAAAACAGCTGGTGAAGTCTTGTAGAAATCTGTCTTAACCACCAGCTAATGAGGCTAGGGGAAAGGGCCTCTCTCTAGGGCTCATGAGCTAGGGAGGACTATTAGTGCAGATGGAATTCTTTCATTCACAGGGCATCATGGAGACCATGCGAACGCTGCCCATTTAGGATGGAAACAGGGCTGGTTTATGGTTGTATCCAAGAAAAATACATGCCCTGATAGATGTAGGTGTCTAATCCGCCCATCGGCTAGAGCTTAGAAAAATATTTACCTTTTAACATCTGTGCAGCATTTTCACTGTGCAAACACACATCTGTTTGATGGAATGTATACAGAGTTCAGATGGGTTCTAAGTGAGTTTTCTTAGTAACTGTATAGCTTTGACTTGACACCGGCAGCCCTGGATTTGTGGTTGGGAGGTTTTTCTCAGATCAACTCATTGTTTGAAACAAATAGCTGTAAAGTTTATAAAAGGAAAAGCTTGAGGCAATCCCAGTAATTGGCTCTTTAATAACCTCTCACCTCTTAGTCACTCAGAGCAACGGTTTTTGAATTTTCAGCCTGGTTCTCCAGTGGGTTTCAGGCGTGTGTGTGTGTGTGTGTGTGTGTGTGTGTGTGTGTGTGTGTGTGTGTGTGTGTGTGTGTGTGTGAGAGAGAGAGAGAGCTCTCACAGGGCAGCCCTTTGCAGCAATGGGGAGGTTTGAAAATGGTTCTTTATTTCTTGTCCTTTAGGCATCTTCCTCATGGCCCAGAAACATATATTTGAATGAAACTGTCCTGTCTTTTCTGTCTGCTTCAGAGTGGGACTGGGTATACCAGTTGCCCCAGTTTTCCCCACCTCTAAAGGCATTCAAGTGGAGCTGATGGTAGTGTGGGCCAAGGGGTTGAGAGCTTGTATATACTCCCCTATACCTTCCCTATCCAGAAAAAGTTGCTACACAGTCCCCAGGGTGTGTAGCTGAGTAGGACAGGCTGCTGCCCAAGGCTTCTAAGTGCATCAAGCCACTAATTGACTCGGATTTCATTCTAGGCCAATGCCTTAACCATCAGGCCTCATGAATCCCTCTGAGCCACTGTCTTTGAGAAAACCCTTTTAAAGCTTCATCTTGCTCAAGGCAGTTAAGGGAAAGCCCCTTTAGTCCTTTTTTTTTTTTTTCAATTTAGTAACTGTCTTTAATGCAATGAGACCATTAATGGACAGCTTTAACATGGGCAGGAGTATCTCCTGACGCTGGGAGATTATTTCTTACGTTGAAAATGCCATCTACTTAGAGTCAAATTCAACCAATATTTACTTATCTCTACTATGTGCCAAGCAGAGTGTGAGCCTGTAAGGGACAGAGGAAACGGGGGAGCATGCCAAACAGAGCAGGGGCCCCAACCACAAATTTTCTACCAAGAATCTGTGTTGAAAAAGAGTGTGGGATTGATTGACAGTTGCCCAAACTTCTTGCTAATATTTATGCTATTCATGTTATGAATCCCCCATCTTGCTACTTTTCAGCAGAAAGGCTGTGTTCATGAAAATTGCATGAGACGCTTACTTAGAAAATTTGGGGATGGGGTGGGGCTATTGCAACCTGTGCTTGGGGTAATTTCTAGGTTGTGTGAGTCAGTTCAGGGGCTAGCATTCATTCTACAGCTCACATCAGGAATGGGCACATGATGGGGGCTTCTCCCTACCATCCATCCCTTCCCGCCCTCCCTCCTGCTGCTTTCTGTTGGCCCCGGAAAGCTCAGAATGGGAGACTCCTATAGGACAGCTCCATGTGACATGAGGGCTCGGGAGGGTGGGGAAAAGAAAGAGAGAGTGATGCCAAATTAGGTTCCATTCTGTTTCCAGGCTGCATCCTATTAAAATAGTTACCTCTTCTGCTGCTTGCTGGTCCCGTAAGGCAATCACGTTCCTAATGAGTTTGTTAAAAAAGCCATTCAGTTCATCTCGGTTCTTATTGGGCAGAATCCGGGCCAATGGGACCATTATGGATGGAAATGATACTTGAAAGAGAAAAACAAAAGTGGCATTGAAGGGGGAGTGATAATGAGCCGGGGCTATTAGACTCCTGTTACTAGGAAGCAAGTGCCAGTCTTGAATGGGAGTCACTTGGGAGGCCCGTCTTCCCTCCAGACTCAGCGTTTCTCATAGCAGAGTTTGATCTGGCTTGAGCTCTGCTCTCTATCCCATTCCCTGCACACAGTAAGCCCTCATTATGTGCCCGTGCAATAAAGTGAGTCCTTATGTGTACCTGGCCTTGCAAACCCAATTTCATACTTAGAAACCCCTATCTCCAATCTCAGATGGGAGCGGTCTTTGCAGTTCATCAGGACAGAATAGGTGACTGGCGGTATGTCGAGCCTTCACAAAGAAGTACATCTACTTTATTAACTTTCTGGCCATTTGTATCTGTCTTTCTCTGGAATAAATGTCCCCACAGCAGTCACCTGAATTGTCCCTAAGACATGCTGCTGCAGCTTCTGACAAGGATACTCCCCTGTCTTGCAGCCTGGGTTCTTAGGACAGGGTTCCCTGGATCAAGACACTTAATCAAATCTCCCTAAGAGAGGTTCTGGGCGCAGGGGTGAGGCCTTGTCACAGAGGCATGCGACTACTCAGACTACAGCCTGCCAAGGAGGCTTCACACAACCCTCTGTGTTGAGTCAAGCTGCAGACAGTAGATCCCAATGCTCGCACTCCTCAGCCTGTTTAGAAGTTTAGAGAGCAGGGGCCTTGCTAATGGAACCCCTTGCCTCATAGGACAGAGTGTCTGATGGCAGAAGGTGCATGGGAGGGGTAGCCTTAGCCCCAGCAGACCCCCTAGACACAAAGAAAAAGGCCAGCTGACCCCCCCCCCACAAATGCATACAGTTTCAGTGTGCTAAAGATGGAGGTGACAAGGTTTCCCACAGAAACTGGCTCAGAAATGAGAAGAAAAACTGAATGGTCTGTGATTCTGATACGCAGGAGGGTGAGGCAGGAGGATGTTAACTGGACACCAGACAAGACTGTATAAACAAGATCCTGACTCAAAAAAAGGAAGAGGAGAGGAGGAAGAGGAGGAAATGGAGACAAGGAAGAGGAGGAAGAAGGGAGGGAAGAGGAAGAAAAGGGAGAGGAGGAAGAAGAAATAAGAATGAAGCTGGCTCAGGTGTGTCCAGACTATGCCGCTCTGGCAGAGTGGCCGACAACTGAAGGGCTCACACACACACTCCAGTGTTCCCACAAAAGCAGGAAGATACTAGAACTGTTCAGAAGGAAAAGACTCCCTTGTAAAAATCAATGGACCAGTCACCCACTGTGTGGTTTCTAGTTTAGGAATCATTGGCTTCTGGTAGAGAAGTCCCCAGAAGAGGGTTTTGAGTGAGGGAACAAAAACAAACAAACAAACAAAAAGCCCTAGGAAATGAGAGACTGTGTTCTAGTCTTGACTTTGCCTTTCTATGCACCAGCTTTCTGGTGTGACAGAGGTCAGGGTTACCTGTGTTGGTGATAAGTCACCCCAGATTGTGAGCCTTCTGGTGGCTCCAGGAAGACAAAGTCTTTGCAGATCAGTCCTCAGAGACCCCCGAGGGACCTTTCCTAGTGGAAGGGACTCAGCCCTGCAAGCTGTCCCATGGGTGATGGTCTGGTCTCACCGCCCCAGGTAGGGGATGCACTTACAGATTAAAGCCAGGAGAGGCCTGGGGATACGCAAGGCAAAGAATTGACGGCAGTGTTGCACAAAGGGATCTTCCGGAGTGTTCTGGGAGTCCACCTGGGTGCCAAAGGCCACACTGGCCACCACATTTGTGGTGTAACAGCAGTAACACCTGTGGAGGGAGAAACAATGGGATTGAAAGCTATGGTATTGACTTTCCTACAGTGCACCCCTCCTGGTCTGCATGGCTGGCCTTGGCACCACAGAGGGGCTCCCAGCAGATCTGAGTTGGGTATCAAGAGGGAAGCTTCCTGGATGAGCAGCAACAGCAGAGTATGAGTGGAAGCCTTACCAAGGAGCCATGGGAGGGAGGGTGAGGGCATCACTGACTCAAGTTTTAGAACAGAGTTGAACACCCAGGTGCATACCTTGGCGGGGGGACTCCCTGTGAGGAGGGAAACAGGAGCCCCAAAGTCTAGGGGCTTTAGTCCCCAATGCTTGCACAGCCCTTCTCAGGCCAGAATCTAATGATTAATTGACAGCTGCCAAGTTGGCATTGATGAATGAAGCTAATTAGTTCATTTTATTAACTTCCCTCCCCTTTCCCTTCTCATGATTTGGAACACTTGTTTGCTCTCTCTCTCTCTCTCTCTCTCTCTCTCTCTCTCTCTCTCTCTCTCTCTTTGCATATAACCCTGGCTAGCCTCTACCTTTCCTGCGATGGGACTAAAGGCAAGTTCCATGACACCTGGTGACTTTGCGGTTTTTGAAAGTGCAACAAACAAAAGCAGGGGCTCTTCTCACTTGAATGGATAGCAGACAAACTTTGGGCAGGCTTCCAGGATCTACTTATTACTGAAAACACCCATTGCCCCTTTCAAACAAACAAAAGTAAATGCACCCTTCAATAGCCATAGGAAATTTAACCCGAGGAGAGGAAGCCTGTCCCTCCCAAAGGCCATTTTAAACTAGCATTATTCTTTCATAAGGCGTTATGCATTTATTATGATTGCATACATTTGCATGGTGTATGTTTGTGTGTGTGTGAGTGTGTATGTGTGAGTGTGAGTGTGTGAGTGTGTGTGTGTGTGTGTGTGTGTGTGTGTGTGTGTGAGTGTGTGTGTACATGATGCTGCCACAGTGCACATCACATGTGACAGTCAGAGGACAACTTTTCGGAGTCTATTATTTCCTTCCGCCTTCCACCCTGTCATCTCCATCATCAGCACATTGAAACTCATGCATTGGTGGGGTCAGTCGGCCTCTTTCTTTGTGTCATTTTTGAGGATCAAACTTCGATCACTAAGCTTTTCACAATTCACTTTGACCTCTGAGCCACTTCAACAGTCCTTAGACAGAGGAGGGCACCAGATCTCATTACAGATGGTTGTGAGCCTTCCTGTGGTTGCTGGGAATTGAACTCAGGACCTCTGGAAGAGCAGTCAGTACTCTTAATCGCTGAGCCATCTTTTCAGCCATCTTTCTGTTTTGTTTTTTTTTTTTTTTTAACATTTTACTTATTATGTATACAGTGTTTCTGTCTTCATGTTGCCTGCAGGCCGGAAGAGGGCACCAGATCTCATCACAGATGGCTGTGAGCCACCATGTGGTTGCTGGGAATTGAACTCAGGCCCTCTGGAAGAGCAGTCAGTGCTTTTAACCTCTGAGTCATCTCTCCAGTCCTCTTTCTATTTTCTTAAAGTCACTTCCATCTTAAGTTCTTCTTAAGGAGGCTAATAAATGAGTTATTAATATTCTTCTATAATTGTAATGTCTGTTTGTCATGGACACGGGCACATCTAGATCCTCTTCTGCATGAGTTCTGCAGTCACCAGCTTGGCAGTGGAGAATGAATGCCATGACTTGATGGCTCTAAAATTCTGACTGCTTTTATTGGAAACATTTCCACAACTGATCACAGATCTCCCTATTGAAGCAAAAACTATGCATGACTACTGGGTGCTTAATGATTCCAGGGACTGAGGAGGCATTTGCTTTGCTTCACTAGCTGAGGAGCCCACCTTATCTTCCTCCACCTTCTGCACAATCTGAGAGTGTAGGCGAGAAGCTCTGTCAACAGTTGGGCATGACGAGAATGTTGGTGTTGACTGTGCTGTGATTTTATTAGCAGTGATAACTCTGAGTCAGCTATAGCTGATCTACAGTCATTCTGGTCCCAGTCTGCTGCCAGCCCACAATTTAGCGTAAAACATCTAGTGGTTGCTAGGAGAAGAGTCAGTCACTTGACTTGCCAGCTGTATATACTTAACATCACCCTCCTACCCACCATGCACTTTAGCCCAGACAGGCCTTGAACTTGTAATCTTCCTACCTTTGTTTCCTGAACAGGTCAGATCATATGCCTTGCTTATATTATTATTTTTTTGTAATTTCTGATTTTTTTCTAGACATCATTACAAGTATCCCAGACAGGCCTTGAATTCCCCATATACCCAACATCCAGAACACAGGGCTGCAAGTGTATAGTAACATACTAGGTTTCATGCAGTGTTGGGGACTAATCCCAGGGTTTTGTACACACCAACCAAATGCTCTACCAACTGAACTGTAGCCTCAGACTCATGACTCACTTTTTTTTTAAGACAGGGTCTCACTGTGCAGCCCTCGCCTAGAACTCACTCTGTAGACCAGACCCCTGCTTCCCAAGTACTGGGATGAAAGGTGTGCACCATATATGACCTCACAATTCTTCTTGATATGAAAGTTTAGGGACTTTGCCTAAAGTCCCGTCCTTTTGGCTATGGCATGTCCACAGAGGTCAGAAGATAGGTCTGTTCAGGGACTAACCACTGCATATTTGGATTTCCTCAGCAGGCGGCATCCCTGGTTGCTTTGTGCCATGGTTTAAGTGGGTTTCTTCTCATTAGTCAGTCTGTCCGTGCCATTGGGAGCATCCGGCATTTCCAGTTGGCTACTCCCAAGGTAATTGTCCAGCAATTATGTACAGTCACAAGAATCAGTCACTCAGGGCTGTGACTTCTCACCTGTAATGGAGCAGCCTTACCTCTGGATGTCGAATGTGTCTCTGGATGCTGCATAGAGCTTTAAGTGACTCAGGAGATGTTCACAGGCTTGGCTGATGAGAGGCGTCATCTGATAATAGATAGCAGAGGTGTAATTAGGACCTTGTGCCTGAATTGGCTGCAGATGATGGACAAAGTTGCGTGCAGTGCTTTCTGGGAAACAGACTGTATTTCAAAGGTACTTTCAATGAGGCTAAGATTAAGGGACTATGCACAATATCTGTGAATACAGTGTCTACAAATACCTATTTGAAGCTTAAGTAAGCTTTCTGTGGCAGAAGCACAAAAGAAGAAAGGATAAAAAGTAAATCTGGTGAAATAATTATGAAAGCGATCATTAAGTGTTTAGACAAAACTGTAAATCAGTGCCCGGCTTCCTGACACGTGGTTAGCATTAGCGAGCAACTAGACCATACTCCATATGTCTTAGCCCTGGAACTACCCCAAGTCCATGCATACTTGCTCCAATTAAGCTTTCGGATCTCCCACCAGAACATAGAATCTAGTATCCAGAGGAACTGAGGGTCAGCCGTTGCAACTTCTTAATTAAACGGGAAGTTATCTTGATGGTATTTCTGAGAGACAGGTTTTCATTCATTTCAACAGCTTAAGCCTTCCAAGACAGGGCTACTCTTGACCTGCACAAGGCAACTGTTGGTGCCTTAATACTAAAATACTTTATTGTGGGCAATTGCTCACACCAGGAGAAAGGTCTAGAGAGCAGCGCTGTGCACGTCTGCGTGGTGCCAGCCCCACCACCCCTTCTCCCACGCACACTTGACTGGAGTGCTTTGCTGCTGACTGACAGGACTACAGTTTTCGACTATGCCATGCCTGCTATCTGTCACAACTGAATGGATAATGATGTTTTTATCTGGATTCATATGGTATGAGATGGGGCAGGTAATATGAAAATATTTTAAGAAGCAATGCAGAGAAAATACCACAAGACAGTGTAGTATGACCTGTGTGTTGGCCAGTGGCCACTGTTTCTGTTTTTCTCTCGTGTGTTATGCACCACTGTTACAGAATGTCTACTCTGGCATGAGCTGCCTACAAGCAAAGCCTCTCTGGGTTGGGCACATGGAAGAGCCCTGCAGCCCCTTCCCTGAGTTTTCAGACAAGAAGGTGAATGCGGCCATGAGACCAGAAGAAACCCAATGTTCTTCCACCCAGATCTTAAGGCAGGCTTTCATTTCATTGTGTTTCATCTTTGTAGGACAATGAGTGAATTTTTATTTTTGCCTTACCCAACATTTACAAGATGCACATATGTTGTATTTTTAATCACACAAAATATTGATACCATTTGGTTTTTAAAAATGGATTTCTTCTTCTTGTTGTGGACTGAGTGTTTGTGTCCTCCTGAAATCCATATGTTGTTGATCTAATTCCCAGTGTGGCTGGATCGGAGATGTGGCCTCCCAAGAAACCATTAACATTAAATGAAATCTTAAGAATAAGGCCTTGCCAGGCATTGGTGGCTCACACATTTAATCCCAGCACTCATGAGGCAGAGGCAGGCTGATTTCTGTAAGTTCAAGGCCAATCTGGTCTACAGAGTGAGTTCCAGGACAGCCTCCAAAGCAATACAGAGAAACCCTGTCTCAGAAAACCAAACCAAAACAAAACAAAAACCAATCAAACAAACAAACAAACAAAAAGAATAAGGCTTTGATCTGGGGATGATGGTGTGTGCTTGTAACTACAGAATCCAGAAGGCTGAGGTAGGAGAATTATGACTTCTAGGCTAGCCTGGGCCTCATAGTGAGTTTGAGGCCAGCCTGAGCTAAACAATGAGACTGTCTTCAAAGAGGATCTTGTGAGCACATAGCAAGATGGATGGGTGGCTCCCTGAAATCCACAAAAGAGAAGCCACCGAAAGCCACAATTCCAGGACCCTGTTCTCCAATAACTGAGAGAAAACATGCACCTATTGTTTAAACCACTCACTCTGTAGTATTTTCTATTACAGTCTGAGTTGGCTAAGGCCAGGGTGACAGTCTAGCAGTCAAGCCTGGCTTGTCCCTAGAGGAGACAGTCAGAATATGGGACTGGGTGACTTTTGGTGAGTGGGCACAGTCACCAAGAGTAAGGCTCCATTCTCAGTTTGGGAAGAAAATTCCCTAAGGAAGGAAGTTATTGCTCCACCTGGACTTCATTATGTAAACCAGTGCCCAGTGTTTTTCAGAAGGCAAGTGTGTGGGTTCTCTTTCTTAGCAGCAGACAAAGAAGACTCCTTACAGGGAGACGGCCAAGAAGGGGAGAGGCATTCTGCTCAGAGGTGCATTTGCCAACCCCTGTCGATGCTCTCCCAAATCCCACCTTGGCATTCATCTTGTGGGAGTGGGGGGTGGAGGATTTGACTTGGGTAATTCACACTGGCTCAAAGCCGAGAAAACACTCAAAGTCATCACCAATGACTATGACTCCATTCCCTGGAACTTCATAGTTTCTTGCAAAGGCCTAAACTTGGTGAGTTTATTTCTTCACCCACAGAATGGGGTTAATAATACCTCCTTTGAACTGTTCTAAGTACAGTTAGAAATAAAATCTGTAAAGCACGTAGCACAGTCAGGAGGGTCTGAACTCGGCACCTGTCCTATGGAGGACCCATCTCCAGGCTGGTGTGGACACCAGGAATCCTCCTCTCAACTTTCTTCTTCCTCACCAGCATCTCCCAATTGGGCCCACATGTTTGGTCTCATTGTGTAAATGCCCTTGATCTTGTTTTGTTCTTTTCTTTTTTCCTGGTTTTTCGAGGCAGGGTTTTACTGTCCTAGAACTCATTCAGTAGACCATGATGGCCTCAAATTCACAGAGATCTGCCTGCCTCTGCCTCCCAAGGGCTGGGATTAAAGGTGTGCGCCACCACTGCTGGCAGACTTTTATGTCTTAGCACTTGGTGCCCACCTGGAGGTGCTGTACTGGGAAGCTGTGGACACTTTAGGAAGTAGGATCTTGGAGGAGGTAGGTCATTGGGGTGGGTCTGAGACTGGCCTCATTTCTTATCTACTCTGTCTGCTAACTGCAGGTACAATGTAACCAGCTGTCTCTTGCTCCTGCCTCTGTGCCTTCCATGTTGTGATGGACTGTTTCTCTTAAACTGTGAGCCAGGATCAACCCTCCCTTCTTAAGTTGCTGTTGTCTGGTGTTTTGTTACTGAAATGCAAAACATAACTAATACACTACAAAATATCAGGTTAACAATTTGCCGGGGGACAGGGGGGGGGGGAAGGGGGGAGAAGCAGTCATCTTCTAAATTTGGGTTTGTAGAGGGTTGTATCATTAACCCTGTCTACTTGAAGTGACACATCCAGTCTATAAAGAACTTCATTGACATCTCTGACTTTAGAAATTTGTGCTCAAATAATTTCATGAACACAAGAAAAAAGAAGGTTAGGCCATCTGACTCCTGTTGCTTTCTCACCAAAACCAGATCCCATGTTCCCTTTGCCCCTCAATATATCTACTCTTAGGTTATAATTTCACTCTCTGCAGATCTGATACTATGAACTCAAGGAAGAAAAGATGGAAAGGACGGAAGGAAGGAAGAAAAAAGGAAGGAAGGGAGGGAGGGAGAGAGGAAGGGAGAGAAGAAGAATAAAGAAAGACCTCAGCATTTAAAAGCCTTTGGAAGTCTGGAAGTTTGGGGAATGGCATCTCACTGAGTGTTGGGGAGCTCATTGTTTTCCTACTTCCATTCAGGAAGTAGGAAAAAAGTGGTCTTGATTTATATGACAATGCTGAAGTGATCTGAGCCCCACCATTGATGGTGTATAACTAGCTTAGTCTTTTACCCGTGTGTGGAGAAAGACTAAGAAAAGAATCAGAGTAGAGGCTTGTACCTCATCCCACACCCAGACCCAGGGAACCTGCCCACACTCCTTGGCTGGGCACTGTAGAAGAGATTCCAGATGTACCATTTACAGTTCTCATTTGCTCCAGAAGGATCTGCCTCAGACGTCTGGGGACATCTGGCATCTTGAAGGCTAAAAAGGAAAATGGAGTACTTTCTCTGGGCGGAGAGTTCTGAGCAAGTCACTCCTCTACTTCCAAGCTCTTGGCTTCCCCTGGGACAGGGCAGAGGCCTCTGCATGCCTCAACACACTTTTACAATTCTTTTGTCCCTGGTCTCTTTCTTGCACCCTGTGTCCCAGCCTGAGTGAAACTCCCTAGTCTCTGATATGCCCTATACTGCTCTGTCCAGACACCTGTGAGTCTAGCTCAGAACCTTCTCCTTATCATCGACTTCAGAGGTCCCAGGAGCAAAGTAGTTTATGGTCCTCAAAACTAGACAAGGGCTCTGTCACTGCCCTCACTACTTGGTCATCATGCAGTAATTTGTGTATCTTGCTGAACTTCTGCACTATACATTTCTTAAAGATTGAAATCAACAAATGTGAGATGCTAACCTTCCTTCCTGTTTGGTGCTGCCGTTTGAATCTGAACAGTCCCCGAAGGTCCCTGTGTTAAAGCATTGGTCCAGGGTGCTATTGGGGAGCGATAGAACTTGGAGAGGTGGGGCCTACTCAGAGCTCTTAGGATTATTGGGAATGTGACCTTGAAGGGCATCTGTGGCCCCTGCCTCTTCCCTTTCTCCTCTTTCACTTCCTGGCCTCCAGTGGAGAGGCTCACCCTGCCTGCGGCCCCTCCACAGTGCACTGCTGCCCTGCTACCCCGTTTCCTGAACAGAGACATAAAAGCAGTATGGCCATCAGCTGCGGACTGGAATCCCCAGAGTTATAATACTATGTTTGTGTGTGTGTATGATGATTATCCTGGCATTTGCTATAGTAACTCACCATTGACTAAAGCTGTAGGCCTGAGCATCCATGTTTAAGAACTGAAGTTTGGGGGGGGGCATCTGAATACATAAGGGTGAGCTACCAAAGGGGCTTTAAAAACGAATGCCTTAAAGTGCTCTGACTGTTGACTAACAAATGAAAAACTTAATTCTGGCTAATGAAACTTATCACTTCCTTCATCCACTGCACCATTGCTAAAAGCCACCCAGATATTAAAAACATCCATGACTCATTTCTATGCAAAATTCCCCGCTGGTTCACATCAGCTCCAGCCACCTAGATGAATAATCAAGTGTCCCTTCCAATAAGTCAGAGACTCCTGTCAAGGAGTTGTGGCCAATTAAAACTTACTCCGGTGAGGAGGGGGCTGCTGGTGTTGCCAAGCAACAGCCAAGCTGTAAAGCACATTTAGATGCTCCTTCCCATTTAACCAGCGGCAAGTTGGGAGTGACATTATGATTCCAGCAAAAGGAAGACAAATTATAACCCAGGATGGGGTATCGGTGATGAGGGGTGTGTTTTCTTTTAAATGCAGATGGAAAAGGAGCATTTTTAAAGTAGAATTTAAACAGTCCATCATTATTCTGATTTTAATTAGAAGATTAGGTGTCAGTAGGGTACAACTGTGTCTCAGGATAATGGTCACATGCTGCTAGATAAATACCCAGACACCCTGGAAAACGGGCAACTGGTCAGATAGGGACAATGTATTTTTGGACTCTGAAGTATTTATTACCACAGCTACTCTGGTTTGTAATGACTTTGATTTTTATTGTTCGGAAGGATTAAGAACTAAAAGCAAATATTAAAAGTAAACCGCCCGCAGGGATGCCACCAAGAGAAAGCTGCTTGCTCCAGGGTTATTGGAAAACTCTCTTCTGCTGCAGAAGCCCCTGTACCGACTGCCTGAAGAGTTTATGCAGGGAATTTAAGGGCCAGACAAAGCCCAAAGCCATGGTGATGACTGTAATTGTGCGAAGACTTTCGTACTGAAATGGTCTGAGCCACGCATTCACTCATAAGCTGGCTGTATCAACTTGAATTTTTAAAAATTGTAGCTATTCTTGAGTCATACCTCTTCTCCCGGGCAGGAAAGGCCTGTGGGGAGTAATAAGCACGTATGCCTCTGTCTACAAGACTCATACATTATTGACTATGCCTTCCCGACAGGAAACATCTGGATGAAAGTGAAAAATTAGGCAGAGAGCTGCAGCCCCCGGTGCAGTGCAAGATGCCAGCCTTCCTTGTTTGTCTTACATTGTGGAAACCGGCATCCGCACACTGCTGTGTGAGTGGCTCACTTACTTGCCGGTGACACCCACATCCTCAGGGTCTCACTTGTGAAGTGGCCTGGTCTCTTGTACCTGCTCGGTCCTTGGTTGTCTAGGCAGGGGAGCAAATGGCCACCACTGACAGAAGATTCTGAGGACAGATCATATAAGCTGCCTGAAAGGGGTTGAATAATGTCACTGAGAGATTGTGTGCAGAGGTTTGGTCTTCAGGACTGAGGTATGAGGAGGTGCTGTGGACCTTGAATAGCTGGGTTACTGGGAGCATGCCTTTGCAGGGGATTGTGGGACCCTGCTCTGTCTTTGTCTCTGCTCTGATTCCAGATGTGAACATTTGCTCCAGTGTGCACTCGTCATGGCCTTCCCCTATCTGCCATTCTCACCGGAGGCCGAGCCAGTACAGATAATTGATTTTAGACTTTGACTTTGCTAAATTGCAGGCTAACTAGACCTTTTATCTTGATAGGTTATCTGCCTCGGGTATTTTATTGTAGCAATGCAAAGTTGACTGATACGTTGCCATGTTGGATTGTTGTCCTTGAAGCAGTGAAAAATGAGACTCGCAGTGGGAACTAGGAAGATGTGCTCACCATTTGCTCACTAAAAACTATGGCAGTGACTCCCCAGGCTTTTGCCCTTTTAAAGCTGTGAGTGCAGAACCGATAATCAAATGTCTTTTTAACATGTTAAGTGCACAGTGAGTTATTCAACCACGGAAGTCTTTTCATCCTCTGTGATTTCAGATCCCTTTCCTTGGTAGTTGTATTGCTCTGCTTTCTGCCACTATGAAAACACACCTGAGACAGACACCCAGTTTATACAGGGAATATGTTTCTCTTGGCTCACATTTTTTGGAGGGTTTGGCTAGGGTTTGTGTCAGAGCAAAACCTCTGACTGCACAGCCAGGAAGCAAGAGAAGGAATCTGAGATGTTTGGGATGCCATGGTCCCCTTTCAGGGATGTGCCTCTTACCAACTCCCAGTGGAGTTACTCTAGAGACCCAGCCTTTCACACACAGGCCTGTAGGAGGCATCCAGGACCCCAGTCCTATAAGGGAGCTGGACTCATCATCACTTCGATGCAGTTACAACTTTCTCTACAATTCATTCTCTCCTCTTGGGTACCAGAAGGTCACCTGCTGCTCTCCTGCTGACTCGCTATCTTACAAGTCTGTGAAAGTTAGTCCTTCAAGTTGGAAGAATTTAGAAGGAAACACACATACACAGTTTCCACGGAATCGTCCCTCTTTCTGATGAGTTATGACATTTAAAAATAAAACACACTAACCTGCCCTGAGGGCGTCCCATTATTTATGTGTTTCCATTGGAGAAGTATGGATTTAGTTTCAATTTTTTTTCCCTGAAATTAAACCCATTTACTTCCTGGTTCACAATAAAATTGCACACGATTCCAGGATTACTCATAGCCTTTGGTAAGGAATCTAGTGAAAGACTGTCAAGACCTAAATAAATCTCCCAGCTGCCCTTTTAAAAAGCACAAATGTTTTTGGAGGATGGGTGGAAATCTGGCAGGTTAACCAGGCAAGATTTTCTCTAGCAACAACAAAAATCAGTTATGTTCTAAGCAACACTCAGTAATCCATTCTATAAATCCTAACCACCAGTCTGTCTCTACACTATGCTGCTGCTCCCTTCTTCCTGAAGCAGGAGGCATTTGCTCTGGCTTTACCTCTGCATATTATCCCCACTAAGACGAAAGCCAAAAGCAATTTATTTTTAAATGAAAATGTGACCTCCCTTGACTCTCAGCTTTTCCAAACAAACAGCAAAAGCCACATAAACAGGCATGCACACACATAAGTGTGTGTGTGTGTGTGTGTGTGTGTGTGTGTGTGTGTGTGTGTGCTCGTGCATGAACACACACAATGCCGATCATAAAATAATTCCAAGCACTGTTGACTGAGGCAGCCTAACCTGAGGGAGATGAAGCTGATGGGTGGCTAACGTCTAAGAAGGCCTCCGGAAATCAGCAGGGCCCTGGGAAAGGGGGCGTGTGGCATGAGGGTGCAGGTGGGGAACACCATAGCTGTCAAGGTGCCAAAGGAAAACTCTCACAATTCCAAGCAAATTGATTTATTTTATTTAGAATAAACCCAGGGGGTGGGGGTGATAAACCCTGAAGTTTGGTGACAAAAGTCCAAAAGCCACTGACTGATTCAGGAAGGGTGCTCTCTCCATATATCTGTGTGCCTGGGCTCAGCATCCCCACACTGTCTCGTTTTCCTTTGTCTCTATGACTTGCTTTTTCCACTTTCACATGCACAGCTTGTGAGTTTGTAAGGAGAAAGCCAACAACTTGCAACATCTGCTTACTTAGCCTTTTCTTTTCCAGTTATGTGTCTGTGTGTAAGTCTGTGTGTGTGTGTGTGTGTGTGTGTGTGTGTGTGTGTGTGTGTGTGTGTGTGTGTGAGTCTGTGTATGTGTCTGTGCATGGGTGTGTGGCTGCCCAAAGAGGCCAGAGCAGCAGATTCCCCGGAGCTGAGGTTACAGGCGGTTGTGAGCCACCTGATGTGGGTGCAGGGAACCAAACTTGGGTCCTCCGTGAGAGCAATGTGGACTCTTAATGATGGAGCCTTCTCTCCAGTCCCTTAACTTTTTTCTTGATAAAATCACTTCCCTTTCATTTTTTCTTAGCACAGCATTATTGGAACAGACAGAAAGTTCTCTTGTTCTTTGAGCCAACATTACTGAGTGCTTATTAGACACCTTGTATATGCAGCTTAAAGTTAAAAAAAAAAAAGGTAACAGGAAAGAGGGAAAATTTGTCCCCTGAGACATCCACGTAGCAGATGAGAAACAACAAACACAGTAAATATATAAACTGAATGGACCCTTGGAGTCACAGAGAGAAATAAGACAGAGAAGGCAGGGCCTGGGAAAGCAACAGGTAAGAGGTACACTGAGATGAGGGGACCGAGCAGAAGACTCACTCCTTGGGGCTGCCCCACTCAGGCTTTAGCAGGATCATGGGGGGGACCCACAGGTTCTCAGGAACCTCCTGGAGTAGTTTTAGTTTGTTTTAGTAATTAGTTTTCTAGTTTGTTTTGTTTTGTTTTTGAGACAAGGTCTAATTACGTAGCTTAGGCTGACTTCTAACTTGTAACCCTCACTCCTATACCTCATGAATGCTGGGATTATAGGCAACAAATTGTAATCTGCCCCTAGTCCCATGGTGAGAACCGACGAGCTAGAGGTGAAAGGCCAAAGAAGCACTAGAAGCCACCAGGGTCACATCTGCTGAGGAAGGAGGTAGTCAGGACACACTTTTCAGGTACCCGTCCTGTCTGTTGTTGGGAATGGATGATAGGGAACGGAGGGCCATTGTGCTGAGGAAGGAGAATGCCCAGAGGCTTCAGGACATCTCATGGAACCTGATGGTGCCTCTGAATCTGCCTGAAAGATGACTGTGGCCTGGCTGCCCACCTAGAGCACTTCAGGGAGAGCATCATTTCTTCCCCACCACTCATGCCCAGCACTTGCATATCTAAGGCATGACTCAGTCTTGGAAAGTGCTTCACCATCCAGCAAACAGCCTTGCCCAACAGGTAGTTTGAAGTTCACAATCTCAGACCTGGCCAGGACCGCTCGGGTGGGAATTTGCATTTGAACAGGCTCCCCAATCAATTATACACCAAAGTATGAGAAACATTGTTCCATTTTCCTCCTGAGTGCCCCAAAGTGCCTCAAGCAGTGTCCCGGGACAGAGTCAGGCTTGCAGTGTGAACCACTGATTAATGGTACCTGGGCATGTGGGACACCAAAGGAATAGAAGACACCCTGCTTTCTGTATAATGGATAGGCTGAGGGCCTCTGCAGGTGAGACACTTTGATGTACCACCTGGGCAAGCCCTGCACCTGGCCTAGCTCTTTGCCTCACTTTGGAGAGAAGCCTGTTCCTTGAGGGAAAGAATCCGTGCTTCCTGTCTCTTACCTCATTCAACTTTTCAGGACTGAATGCAGACATCAAGGCACCTCTGACTTCTTCCCACCTTTTGTCTCGTAAAAACAGGATGCTGTCTGCTACAGGCTTGGGTTCCAGACCTGAGGCCTGAAGGAAAGTGACAAGCAGAGGGTTAGCACCGAGGGAGCCAAAGCCATCTTAGTGGCTCTCCTAGTTAGCTTTAACTGTCAATCAAGTCATCTGAGAAGGGAGTCTCAATTAAGGGACTGGACAGATCAGATTGGCTTGTTGGTGTGTCTGTGGGGCTTATCTTGTTTGTTAATTGATGGAGGAGGGCCCAGCCCACTGTGGGTGGCACTATTCCTTGAGCAGATGGTCCTAGGCTGTGTAAAAAGCTAGCTAAGCAGGAGCCTAGGAGTGAGCCAGCAACCGGCATTCTTCCATGGTTTCTGCTTCAGGATCTTGCTTGGGTTCCTGCCATGACTTCCTTCAGTGGTGGACTGTGATCTGTCTGGAAGTACAACCCAAATAGACCCTTTCTCCCTGAAGTTACTTTTGGTCAGAGTGTTTCATCACTGTGACAGAAAGAAACCAGGACACTGGCAATTGAAGGGCACAATAAACACCCCTGTTAAACTCCACCAATAACTCAAATCTAGATTTCCCTTGCAATGACACAGAAAAGCGTTTTAGTATTCATGGACAAGGATCTAAGAACCATGGCTGGCGCCAACAGGGGACAGATGGACAAATCTGCTAGTCTTGTCATAGTGTGGACATTATCAAAATATCACAGTGGTCTCTGTTGACTGCAAACAGAAACCTTTTTGATGAAGGGCGAGATACATTTATCAAGCAGAGGATGAGATCCACATTTACATATATGCCAATCAAGTTTGGGGAGGTAGGCCTGTGAGTGTCTTAGCTTTATTTTATTTATTTATTTATTTATTTATTTATTGGTTTTTCTAGACAAGGTTTCTCTGTATTGCTTTGGATCCTGTCCTGGAGCTCGCTCTGTAGACCAGGCTGACTTCAAACTCATAGAGATCCTCTTGCCTCTGCCTCCCAAGTACTGGGATTAAAGGTGTGTGCCACCAACGCCTGGCTTTATTCTTAATCAGCATAGTTTTGTTAAGTGTCCAATATGGGCATTATGGCTTAAATCGTATTCCTGAATGTTATATTGAAATTCTGAACCCTAGATATTGAAATCCTGATCCCTAGAGCTCCATATTTGGCCATGGGGATTTTAGAAGGTACCTAAAATAAATAAAGCCTTTATGGTAAGCCTTAGTCCAGTGAGCTTGGTATCTGTCTATTCTTATAAGATTAGGACACAGACATACAGACAGAGGACCTCAGGGATGCAGATGACAATTATTTAAGCCAAGAAGACAGGTCACAGATGATATAAAACCTGACCCAACTCCTACTTCCAGCCTGTCCAGAACTGTGACCAGATGCATTTCTGTGTACAAGTCCCTCAGTGTGAGATTCCCAGCTATGGTGTCCTGGAAAACTCATACAATGTTCAAAAACTCGTTATAGAGAGTATTGGACAGGAAAGACTTGGCTTTGGCCCTTGTATTGGTTTGCTTTCTGTTGTTATGACAAAGACCATGGCCAAAAGCAACCTGAGGAGGAATGGGTTTATTTTTACCTTACAGGTCATGATCCATCATGGAGGGAAGTCGGGGAAGGAACTTGGAGGCAAGAATTGAGGCAGAGACCACGGAGGAGCATTGCTTACTGACTTGCTCCTAACAGTTTACTCAGTTTGCTTTCTTATCCAATCCTGGGTGACCTGCCTAGGAGTGGCACCGCCCACAGTGGGCTGGGCCCTCCCACATCAATCATTCATAATAGTTTTTTTTTTTTTTTTAATGCCCCACAGACTTGCCTATAGACAGATCTCTTAGGGGCATTTTCTCAGTTGAGGTTTCCTCCTCCTAGATGCCTCTAGCTGGTATCAAATTGACAAAAAAAAAACTATCTAGCACAGCCCTCATGAGCCTGACAGTCAAGTGGAGCAGCCTCGGGTAACGAGTATCATTGCAGTTTATGAGAAAGTGAGTCTCTCAAGGGGAAGGCTGAGTGTGGGGGCATGTAATGGGGTTACATGGTCAGGATGCCTCTGAGGACAAGCTATTTAGAAACTGAGCCAAGGAACATACAAAGCCACCTTCTCCTTCCCCTCCTCCCCAAGTCCATCCTCTTCCATCCTAAAAGCAGCTGTGCCAGCTGTGGTCACAGATGGTGACCTCACTGTTTGTCAGCATGGCCCCCAGAGCTGTGGATGCAAGGGGATTCCAGGACCAGGCACTCTGCAGGGCCATGTGTGCCATGGGGCTCCACTATTTCCTTTCACTGTTTTAATTATAGCCGAAGCACGAAGCCAGCCGTCATAACTCAAATGCCTTGTAAAAACTCCTATTTGGAGGAAAATTATAATTTTCTGATAAAATATGAACACTCAAAATAAGCCATAAAACATAACTGCAAAGTATCTAGAGGATTTAATTATATATTAGAACCAAGTTGCTGGGATATTTTCCTGCAGAGGAACACCTCTCTATATTTAGAATGAGATTCTTTAGGAGTGCCGTGGCCACTAAATTATGGTTTTATGGAATTTTTGGAACATAATCTGTTTATTTAGGTTCCAGAGTCAAAGGAGGAAATCATACATTATAGATATTTATAGAGTGGCAAAGCCCCAGCCTGCGCCACACTGCTAAGACTTTTCACTTGGAAAAAAAGTGAGACACAGGTTTATAAAGTCCTGCTAAAACAGACTCAATTGTAGAGTCAGGGTCAAGATTGACTGGATTTGATCCACCCTTACCACTTGAGAAATGGGAGCCTGGGGAGCTAGTGGAATGCTCACTGTACACTGAGGCCCTGAGTTCAACCCTCAGAACCCAGGTAAAAAAAAGTTGCATGTGGTCATCTTAGCACTGGGGGTGTGGAGATGGGCAGATCTCTGGGGCCTGCTGGCCATCCAGCCCAGCCTACTGGGCAAGCAAGCTCTGGGACAATAAGAGATCCTGCCTCAAAACAAACGAACAAACTAACAAATAAAACAAAAATTCAAGGTGGATGTCACCTGAGAAACGACCTCTGACCTCTACACTCACACACCTGTGCACCTGTATACAGACAGAACAGACCAAAGCATTGGGTTCCTGCTATCTTCTACCTTACGTTTAAAGAGAAGAACCTCACTCTGCATGCACTGTTATTAGACTCTCAAACCCCACCCTTAGCCTGCTGTATACCTTCAGACTAGAAGTTCTCCTGGAGTCCTCCAGGGCTTTGTTTTCTGGGTTATTTGTTTTCAGTCGTCAAAGCCAGGGGTAACACTCACATGAGTATTTCATGTCTAAACATGTATTAGAACAAAAAGAGCAGCAAAGTCGGCATTTCAAAGATGGCAAGAAGGTATTAATGTCGAGGGTATTGACTACTTTTCTCGTGGCTGTGACCAAATACCGGACCAGAAGCAACTTGAGAGGAGGGGTTTATTTAGACTTACGGTTTGAGGGGATATAGTTTTTCATGGTGGAGGAGGCCTGCAGCAAGCGGCTTTGTGGGGGTGGGGGGTGGCAGCTGCTTGTTGTATCTCAGTAGATCAGATAGCAGAGGGGGGACGGAAAGTAGGCCATGTCCCCTAGTGATGCACTTTTTCTAGTGGTGCACTTTGTTCTAAAGGCTCCCCCACCTCCCCAAATAGCTCGGCTGACTGAGACTAAGATACATGAGCCCGAGGAAGAGATTGTACATCGAAACCTTCAGCCTCTGGACACCATAGGCTATGGACACCTCCTAATGCAATATTAACTCAGTCTTGCTTCAAAGGTTCTGCCAGCCTCACAGTTCTAACTGTTCAAAAGTCCAGAGTTTCCTCTAAGACTCAAGGAGCTGCACGCTTCCAACACACAGAGTAAGCATGCCCATCCCCCAAATGGAGGAACTAGAGCACAGCAGAAAAAGACTGGCTCTAAGCAAAACCCAGACCTAGCAAGACAATCACTAAGCACCACAGCTCTGTGTCTCATATCAGGGACCGTTGATGGCATCACCAGTGCTCCAAAGGGTTTGAATAGTCCTGCCTCTTAGCCCTGTTGTCTGCAATACACGTGGTCTCTCCCTAGGGCCAGTTCCTCAGTGAACTCCAGCAAACATCGTGGGGTCTCCACAGCAACTTAGGCTCTACCTTCATAACTCCGATTAGGGTCTTCTCAAGAGCTCAGGTGGGGAATCTAACCCGCTACACATTCTCCAGCCTCTGCTACTTTCTGAAGCCTTGGTGTAAGCTTCTGTGATCCTGTAACTCTTGGTTTCTACAAACCTACAAAACAAATACATTGCTGACATGGCATCCAGTTCTTCTACTTGGGCTACAGGTGCACCAGGCTCTGTGTGCCTTCATGACTACACCTGGGAAAACCCTTCCCTAGGGGACCATGCCCAAACAGAATGCCCCACAAGCTCTCTTGGTTTGAGCACTCTCTTTTCAAATGGAAGACTTCCAAATAAGTTTGCATTGCGACACCCTGAAACAGTCAGTGGGTAAGGTCTTGCTCTCATGAACCTCTCCTGATGTCCCAGTGAATATAGTACACAGTTTCTCCTCGATTCTGCTAATCTTTGTAATTCAAGCTGTTTCATCCATACCCTCCTTGCCTACCCTGTCTGCAACTTTGACCAGATTTGTGTTTCTATCTCTACCAAGCTACATGTTTTTACATCCATCTGCTTCCTCACTATAAACTTGCCTAGAAGTAGTGACCAATAACCATGCCACAGCATGGACACTATGCTTGTTGCAAACTCCTCCACCAAACAGCTTAATGCATTACTTTTAAGTTCAGTTTTATGTTTTAAGGACATAGGTTTAGTGCAACCATACTCTTTGTTAGAACATAATATCTTGTTACGCTCCCCCCCCCAAACTTGACTGCAACTGTCTACATTTCTGTTGGCATGTTGATCTTCCTTTTTTTTTTTTTTTCCAACATTCTAGGGCTTTCCTAGTCTGTCACTCCAAACTCTTCTAAATACTTTTCACAAGCCTGTTCTAACCACAAGGTCACGTAGTCACAGGCACAACTCACTTCTCAGTACCAGTTTTCTGTATTAGATTTTTATCTCATGGCTGTGACCAAAACCCAACAAGAAGTGACTGACAGAAGGAAGAGTTTACTTAGGTTGACAGAATGAGGGACAGCAAGGCAGAAGGTGGGGCTGTGGCCAGGGAGATGCTTGTCCACATTTTAGTGCTCCAGGAAGTAGAATAGGGACAGGAAATGGACCTGGGATATAAATGTCAAGGGCTATACCTCAGTGAACCACTTTCTCCAGCTAGACCACACATCCTAAAGGCCATAGTACCTCCTCAAAAAGCACTACTATTGGAGGACCGAATATCCAAATATATGAGCTGCATGTGGTAGAGTATTTTACATAAAACAAAACAAAAACACAGGTGGGAACCAGTTGTCACAGTCTAGGATGCCTACCTGGGAAAGAAAAAACAAACTGGAAAATGCAGGCTGTGGGACTTGGCATGGGCCCAGCGAATGTTTATTGGATTCATATTCCACAAGAGAGGGAGTTTAGGTTGTTTTTGTGACCCTGAGGTGTGGAATTGGAAAGAGCTCAAAGGAAAATCACACATTTATCTCCAGGGGAACAAGCTCTCTACTCAAAATTCTGAATCATTCAAAGACAAGCCAACCTGCCTACAGCAGTGAGCTCTGCCACAAGATGGGTGACATGCAGCTTATTAGGAACACAGTTCTGGAAGTTTGACCCCTGGGTGGGGGCAGGATCTAGATGACCTTATAGAACTCTCCCAGCCTGTATTTCATCAATGCCAGACATCATGCCAGACAGTTGACATTTTGTTTTATCTATTATTTATTTATTTATTTATTTATTTATTTATTTTTGGAGGCAGGGTCTCAAAATGCAGTCTAGGCTGGCCCCAAACTCTCCTTCTTCTTGCTTTGGTCTGCTGAGCACTGGAATTACAAGCATGAGTTACCACACTTTTTTTAAAAGTAATTTTTGAAAAATGAATATACATGTACAAAATTAACCTGTTTTTAAATGCTTACTGCAGTGCTAAGTGCTTTTACACTGTCAGGCAACCCCACCATCATCCACACAGCTCTCTTTTATATTTAAATTTCTCATGTGTATCTATCTATTCACAGTACATGGTATGGTGTTACATGGGGGCACTTTCATTTAAGCATGTATTGTATATGGAACACCCTACTACCCACCCCACCCTGCCTGATCCTTTGTTCCCAGGGCAGTTTTGCATCTAATCTCATGTCAAACACATGTGCGTGGCTTCACATATCTGTTTAAAATCTAGGAACCACAAATGAGAGAAAAAATTATGTCTGGCTTTTGAGAAAGGCTTAATTTGTTTAGTGTGATGATCTCTGATTGCATCCTGTAAATAACATGACTTTGTTCTGTTTTTTAATGGCTGAAAAAAATTCTGCTGTGGATAAATATCACCTTTTCTTTCTTCTTCTTCTGCTGTTGGATACTTACATCAGTTCTGTAACATAATCACTGCAAATCACGCAGTGATGATCACTGGTGTGAAATCTCTGTGATGAACACGAAAGGATTTCCATCATGCACACCTGAAGCTCTAGCTGCTGGACCACGCCCTTGCTCCTCAGCTCTGCCTGTACACTGTCCCCATTAGCTTTACTGAGGAAGGTCCTGGAAGGTCTTGAGGGCCCTTGGAGTAGTAAAGGGTAACTGTCTGGGTAGAGGGAAACTCCGGGTCTTCAGAAAGGAGCTCCAGAGACACAGGGCTTTCTAGACCCTTGTCTGTCAGTCTGGCCATGTGTGCTGAGTGTCCGTGAAGGTGCCTCCAAGTTCTTAAAGGCCGAGTGTGTGTAGCATACAGGCCAGGACCCATAGAATATCCGTGTAGTGAATTGCAACCAGCACACAGGAAAAAGGGCCAAGTGTGGTGTCTCATGCCTACAATCCCAGAACCTGGGAGGCTGAAGCAAGGGGAGATGTGTGGGTCTGAGGCTGGACGGGTCTAAAGAGCAAGGCTCTGTCAGAACAGCGACAAAAATCAGAACACATAAAAACAAAGAAAATAAAAAAAATGAAAGAAAGGAAGAAAACCAAGAAAAGGGGATAAAGAGAAACAAGAAATAGAGTGGAGTCTTGAATATTTCATAAATGGTGGGGGTTCTATGGTCCCACGCATTTGTGTTTGTGTGTGCCTATGTGTGTATGTATGTGTCAACATCAAAAATGTATTTCTTACTGTTGGTTTGGCCAGTTTCTTACCATTAATCAAGAAAGTTTGAAAAGCCTATTCTAATCCAAACCCCAACCCTTCGGGTCATCTTTCTCTTTCTACTAAATGCATATCAGTCACAACCCTGAAATCTCTTTGATCAGCCCAGGCCAGCTCACTCCATCCCCATGGCCACCACCCTGGCTGAGGTCACCATTATCACTGCCCTAACTGATTGCCCTGCCTTGAGCCTTATCACACCCATCCATTTTCCACACTGCAGGGTCTTTTCAAAATATGAGAGTTGATCTCCTACAACGGGAGAGTGAACTGACGGCTACAACAGGAGGGGAGAGGGCTGGAGGAAGGCTGGTCAAGGGGTCCTGCACTATGGCTAGGCAGAAGCAGGAGGCTCTGGCGGACTGCTGGATGCTAACCTTGGGTGCCAACAAAGGAGTGTGTGTTTCAAAAAGCCAAAAGAAAGGATATTGTATTATCCTACCGTGAAGACGATAAATGAGAGAGCAGACAGATGTGATTAATTGCCCAGCGTAAGGGTGCCTCATTATTATGCAAAATCATTACATTTTAAACTATATTATTACTGTGTGAGCATGATATGTTTGAGTGCATATGAAGTTAGGAACAATTTTAGAGTCAAATCTCTCTTTCTAGCTTCATGCGGGGTTCAGGGATTGAACTCAGGTCGTCAGGCTTGCACTCCAAGTATTTTTACTCAACAAACCATCTCACCAGCACTTGGTAAGCCTGGTAGCATTAGTTAAAAGAAAAAGACAGCAAGAGCAGAAATCTAGCCTCATCCAGCAGCTCCTTGTGAGAATTCTTCTCACCTGTCTGTAAGCGAAGGAATGCTTTCACCAGCCCCTACTCTTCCTACGCAAGCCTGGGGCCAGAAGGATGTCTTTAACCTTGCTTGTTGTTGTTTGTTTGTTTGTTTGTTTTCTTTTTCCAGCATGTGTGTGTGATCATGAAGTACCCATGTGTGTACATGCATGTGGAACCAGAGGTCAGCCTTGGCTATCATCCTGGGGAACCATCCACCTTGTTTCTTTCTTTCTTTCTTTCTTTCTTTTTTTTTTTTTTTTTTTTTTGTTTTTTTTTTTTTTTTTTGAGACAGGGTTTCTCTGTGGCTTTGGAGGCTGTCCTGGAACTAGCTCTTGTAGACCAGGCTGTCCTCGAACTCACAGAGATCTGCCTGCCTCTACCTCCCGAGTGCTGGGATTAAAGGCGTGCGCCACCAACGCCCGGTCCTTGTTTCTTGAGACAGGGTCTCTCATTGGCCTGAAACCTCTTACTAAGCAAACCAGACTGGCTGGCCAACAAGCCTCGGGGGTCAGTCTGTCTCTGCCTCCACAGCACTGGAACTACACCTTTTTTACATGGCTAACCTTTTTATATGGGCAACCTTCTTAGACAGGTTCTGGCCATCGAGCTTGTTATGCACTTGCTTGCTGACTGAGCCATCTCTCCAGCTCACGTCTCTACTGGAATATCGTGAAGATACAGGGTGGGGCTCTCTGGAAGTCCAGCCTGGACTGAGCAGGATAGTGCAGTGGTCATAGCCTGGCTCTGGGTAAGTTTTAGTAGTAATCTATTTAGGCCTCCATTTCCTGATCTATAAACTGTTAATGACAGTGTTACCTATTCTCTAGCAGGGTTGTGAAGTTTCTCACTTAACTAATGTTTACTGGGTACCTGGTATAAGCAAGGTTCTGATTTGGGTACTTAAGATACATTTGTGAACAAAACGAAACTCTTTGTCTACACCAATTCTAAAGGAGGAAGGCAGCCAGAAACATGAGGAGTGACTTGCCTAGCACAGTGGGTATGTGTTAAATACACCTTGCCCACCTACTGTGCCAGGCAGACAAGGAGAGAAACAGATTTTTGTGTGCTCTGGAAGGCAGAGCCAACAGGATTCTCCAATGAATTAGTCTGGGGTGGGAGAGAATGATCATTGATCTTCACTGTCAACTTGACTGGATTTGGGATCACCTAGGAGATACACCTAGATGTGTCTGTGAGGCTCTTTACAGAGAGCTTGAACTGAGGGGGAAGACCCACCCTGAATGATGAATACCAGTATTTTGTATCTGCTTTCTGACGTGAAATGTGACCAGCCACATCACATGCCTTCTCACTATGGGAGACTCTTTCTTCAGCCTGTGAGGCAAAATAAGCACTTCCTCCCCTAAGTTGCTTCTTGCCATGTACTTGGTCATGTCAACGAGACAGTGACTGGCACAGAGACCGGGGTCAAGGATGACACCAAGAGTTTTGAACTGAGCAAAACTGGGAGGATTGTATTAATACAGTAAAAGCACGTAGAACACCCCAGGCAAGCAGCCTTAGAGACTACTTCATGTCATTCAGCCAGCACCACCTTCACCTTCTCTTAAGGTCTGAGCCTTCTCAACAGCTCATCTCTTTACCTGGAGCTCTTGGTCCCACTCCAGCCTTCTCTCATTTGTCTACTCCCTCCCATTTTCCATATAGAACACAGCTGAGAAAATACCTCCCAAAGGAAGCCCCATGTCTAGACCTCGATCCAGTGCCCCTGTGCAGATAATACATTTCATTCCCACTTTTGGAAGACTTTTATATGTAGAAGCCAGATTTTTTCTTTAAAAAAAGGAATTTGTAAAGAAGTGCTTTTAGGAGTCAGCTGAAGTTCACGAACAGCAAGTGGTACCAAAGTAGCCTCGTTATTTCTTCTTTCCTGGAGAGGCTGATCTGCAGGAAACAGAGCGTTTACAACTTACTTCCAAGGACATTCTTATGGGGAAGGAAGAGAAATAATGGGTGGGTAAATAATTCTTTTGGGTGTTTTCCATGGCTGATAGAACAAAGACAGATAAACTCTACCAATCTGGAGTCAAGTGGAAAACCATAGGTTTCCACACTGAGCCTAATCCAATTGTGTATGTTATTTGTTATTGCCATAATAAACTACTGATTTGCAGTAATCAAAGCTGAGATTAATGCTCTAAGGAGCACAATTGAACATTAAGCCAGACCATTGCCCAAGACAACAAGGGCTGATTCCAAAATCTGTCAGAGACTTTCAAAAAGAAAAACTTTCTCATGAACACAGATCCAAAAGGCATTTAAGCAAAACCCTAGTTAGCTAGTATGATCCAGTGACATGTTAAAGAGTAATTTATCAAGACCAAATAGGGCTTATTCAAGGAGTGTAAGTCTTGAAAAGCAACCACATATAACTTGTTACATTAATACAGTAAAGGAGAAGAATGCATACAATCTCAACAGATGTCACGAAATATTTAATAAATTTCAACAGCCATCCATGATACCAAATCTCAGTGGACTATAAATTAAATGGCATGAAATATGCCAAGCGTTGGTGGCACGCACCTTTAATCCAGCACTCGGGAGGCAGGGGCAGGGAGATCTCTGTGAGTTTGAAGCCAGCCTGGTCTACAGAACAAGTTCCAGGACAGGCTCCAAAGCAATACAGAGAAACCCTGTCTCAAAAGAGAAAGGGGGCTGGAGAGATGGCTCAATGGTTAAGAGCACTGACTGCTCTTCCAGAGGTCCTGAGTTCAATTCCCAGCAACCACATGGTGGCTCACAACCATTCATGATGGGATCTGGTGCCCTCTTCTGGTGTGCAGATATACATGGAAGCAGAATGTTATATACATAATAAATAAATAAAATCTTTTTTTAAAAAAGACAGCGAGAGAGACAAAGACACACACACAGAGAGAGACTATGTGATTAGGGTAAACAAATCAACCAATGGCACAAAACAGAATCCAGAGATAAAAACACACAGATGATGTCTTGATTTGTGATAAAGATATTATTTAGTAAAATGGGAATTGAATGGTCTTCCCCACAAATGATACTGGAGCATTTAGATATAAAAATGATCCATACCTTGCTTCATACCAGAAAGTCATTTGGAGATGGCTGTAGCCCTACCAGTGAAAGGCAAAGCAAGTAAAACTTATACAATGGTTTCCAAAGCTCGGCGGCAGGAAAGAGTTCTTAAACAGGATAACAAAAGTAATACCATTAAAGATTTTGATAATCTAAACTTTATTATCAAATGATATCATTAAGAAAATGATCAAGCATCAGGGAAGCTAGCTTAGTTGGCAAAGTACTTGCTGGACACCTGTGAGGACCTGAGTTCAATCCCCAGCACTGGCATGAAAATCCAGAGCATAGTAATGTGACTTGTAGTCTCAGCAGTAGAGAGCGAGACCGGAGGGTCCCTGGGACTTACTATCCAGGTAGCCTACCTTAATAGCTAGCAAGAGGCCCTGTCTCAAAAAACAAGGTGGTGGTTCCTGAGGAACAACACTAAGGCCTCCACACATACACTCATATGCAGATACACACACACACACACACACACACACACACACATCAAGAATGCTTCAGACAAGGGGAACATATCCCCAGTGTATTTATCTGACAAAAAAATTTAGATCATATAAGGATGGCAATTAATTAATCAGAAAAAAAAAGTCAAACACCTCTTTAAAAATGAATAATGACCTTACAAGCACAAAGGGGACATTCAAATGTCAGGTGAGCATATGAAACAGTGCTCTATACCATTAGTCATTAGATAAATGCAAATGGCAATGATACATCACTACCCAGCCAGAAAACAATGGAAACAGCTGAGGGTGAAGGACAGACAGGTAAGATGGAGAGCTCTCGGCCTCCGACTGCCAAGAGTACCAGTCAGCTCAGCCACCCTGAAAACTGATCCGTGGTAAACAGGAAGGCCAGCCACATACCTGTGTTGTGACCCAGCAGTTATGATCCTAGGAATAGGTTCCTAAGTGCATTTCCTTCATATGTGCTTAACAATTTGACTCAGAATAGTGACAATCTAACAACTATCTACATGTCTATCAACAGAGGAACAATTGATCTTGTGTACATCGGAGAACTATACGGCCATAAACAACATAGACTGCATTCATTTTAGTACTCGCTTACAGATAAATCTCACAGACTTAAGGAGAAAAACAGCCAGCCAGGACAAAATGACACATCCTGTAAGTTCTCATTTCTGTAAGATTCAAGAATGGGCAATACAAATCTGTGGTAATAGATGTCAGAAGAGTGGTCACCCCTGAGTGGTAAGAAATATAAAGTGAAGACCCTGCCAGGCACAGGACCTGCTCTGAACCTTGAATTGGCTGACAGTCATGTGAGCACACATGTTCAAAGCACATTGAGTTTTACAATCAAGATTTGTAGGCAGGCAGTGGTCGTTCACACCTTTAATGCCAGCACTTGGGAGGCAGAGGCAGGCAATCTCCGCGTTTGAGACCAGCCTAGTCTACAAAATGAGTTCCAGGACAGCCAAGGATACACAGAGAAACCCTGTCAAGAAAAAACAAAAACCAAACCAAACCAAAACAAACAAAAATCCAAAACCAAAACAACAAAAGACAACAGTGTGCCACATATCTTTAATTGGTGTAGAGTCAAGTGATCGCAAACGAAATGAGAATCAAGTAGATAAGAGGAAGGCTTCAGGATGGGATTTAAACGTAGCTATTCAGAGCTGGGATAACCTACAGCAGTTTTCACAGAACAAGCCTTGTTGGGCTGGGCCATTCCTGGCAGGATTGAGGACGCCTGGCCCACTTTCCTGATACGGGCCCAGCTCAGTCTCAGGAAGTGTCCACTGTGATGTGTGGTAGAATTAGTCCTCATCATCTTAGTGACAGTTTTCAGATATGGACCACAATTTAAGAGCTAAGTTAAGAACATCCTCTCTTCCCAGAATTCCCTTGGCTACTTTAGTAGGTTTTTTATTTTTTTCTTTGTGATATAGATTAGACCTAAGATGAGCAGTCTACTACGGCATTACTGGATCACTTTTGACTCAGATTTTCCATCTTCCGCACATGGCTGAAGTTGCCACCTTTCGGTGACCACATTGTTGTCACCTGTGTTGAGATAGGTATTTTATCTCTCACTGGGCTCTACTGGTCTCCTTGACCTTGGGTCACACTAGCTTTCCTGTATTTTCCCACTTGTTTCCTCGGGGTCCAGGTGACTGACTTATCTAACATGGATTCCCAGTGGGCTCTCACAGGGTGAGGTCCTGGGACTCTGTATCTTCATTTGAGGTGTGGCCACTATTGGGAGCATATAGGTACTTGTGTCTTCTCAGCCTAAAAGAGACAGGAAATAGAAGAGGGTTGCAGGCAAGCAGCGTGACGGAGGTTAAAGACTTCAAGGGATGCCAAGTCACTGTTTGAGCATTGCCAACTGGTTTAGTGTTAGGCAGAATACCAGCAATACATAGTTTGCCATGACTGCCACTGCCACCAATATTCCCACACAACCTCACACACATGAAGAAGCTCCCCGTGGGCCTGTCTGCTCCTCTCTGTTATCTGAAACCTCTGACATGTTCACTTGTTTGAGTCTAGTCAATTAAGCCTGAGAATTCTGTCACTTTAATCATTCCAATTCCTCTGCCTGAGGTGATTTTAAATATATGATCACTGTGATCTGTGCAGAGATTTGAGCCAAGAATGGCTTATACTTTGGGGTAGAAAGCCGTACTCTTAGATCTTCCATTAGCCTCACACTTTCCTGAGCTGGGAAGGGAGACTGAGACTTGTCAAATCCTAACCCCTATGGGAAGGTTTCAACAGTTCTCTGTAGAACCCCTCAGTAGAACAGCGCCAAAGATGGACAAGGGTATCGCTGACTCAACACCTGTTGTACTTGGCTGGGACAACATCTTCTTAAGGGACGAGAGACAGACAAAGAGAGACAGAGAGACAGAGACAGAGACAGAGAGAGACAGAGACAGAGAGACAGACAGAAACAGAGACAGAGAGACAGACAGAGACAGAGAGACAGAGACAGACAGAGATAGAGAGAGACAGAGAGAGAGAGAGAGAGAGAGAGAGAGAGAGAGGGAGAGAGGGAGAGAGAGAGAACTTATCCATGCCTTTAGAGCTTAGAATGGCTGCATGGGGTACAGGTAGGGTTCCAGGGTGAACTGTCTCTGTCACAAACTTTACTAATCAGCCTAACACCATCTATATAGGAAAAGTTTGAGGCTCAGAGAGGTCAAAAGACTGACAAGTCACGCAGGTAAAAATCTGCTATTAATCTAAACCAAAGCTTTTGTCTCGCTGATGGACAACTGTTAAGGAGAGGGGAATGTGGGAAGAAAGAGGACGGCGCAGAAACAGAAATCAGGGTGGGAAAGAAAGAGGGTGAGTCCTTGCCTGTACAGTGGCTTGTGTGACAGTTAACACTGATGATCAACTTGCCACCATCTAGAGCCGCCTAGGAAGCAAACCTCTGATCATGGCTGTGAGGGGGAGTTTCTAGACTGGGTTAACTGAAGTTGGAAGACCCTAAACATGGGAGGCACCATTCTATACACTGGGGTCTCGAACTGTTTAAAAAGGAGACAGGGAACTGAGCACACCAGATATGACATGTCTCTCTGCCTCAAGCTCCTGCTACCATAAGCCTGCTGATAGGATGGCCCACACCCTGGAACTATGAGCAGGAGCAAATCTCTGCTTGTTGTTTATGTTGCTTTCGTTGGGTATTTTGTCCCAGCTGTGAGGACAGTAACCAGTCCAAGCTGACTGAACGGGATACTCAGGAATACAACTACAGTAAGACTGCAATTGTCTCCGGGGTTTCATTTACAATTTTTCCTCCAAATTCTAGACATTCATCTCCTGCTTGGCACACTGATTTCTAATTCCACCACCATAAAGGTCAGGGGGGAATTTGTATATAATTATACAAATAGGATTTTATTCATTTATTTTTTTAAAAAGTTGATCCTCTACTGAGCCAAGAGTCTAGTAGCACAAAACAAAGTCAGCAGCTGAGCCGGGCGGTGGTGGCTCATGCCTTTAATCCCAGCACTCGGGAGGCAGAGGCAGGCTGTCTGTGAGTTCGAGACCAGCCTGGTCTATAAGAGCTAGTTCCAGGACAGCCTCCAAAGCCACAGAGAAACCCTGCCTCGAAAAACCAAAACCAAACCAAACAAACAAAGTCAGCAGATAGAGGCGCCTGTTGCCCTGAGTCAGTCCCCAGAACCAACAGAGGAAGGAAAGAACCAAGTCCTCCTGTAAGTTGTCCTTGACCTCCACATGTATACTGTGGTAACCCCTCACCCCCACCCCACCCCTGCTACACACACACACACACACACACACACACACACACACACACAGCAAGAAAGAACTTACTAAGACCACAAATATAAAGTCCCTCCAACAGCATTTTGAAATTTAGAAAGAAGTGTTGAGAGTCAAAAGCTCGAGCATCCAATCAATACCACTTAGCCTGGTCCATTCCTGCATCCCCAGGCCTCACAGGCACTCAAGCCCTAAGAAGAAGATGTCAAAGTTCAAACCAATCATGTTTGAGGTGTATTTTACAGATAAGTGCAACCCCGCATCTCAGCTGTGCTCTAGGACCAGCCATGCTCCTGAATAAAGCAATGAGGTGGGAAGCTCACAGGTGACAGGTAGCCACCCAGGCAGAAGAGCGGCCCAGTCTCCATGAGAGAGCTCAGGCTTCAGACTTCTCAGCACATTGCCAAGTGCTTACATAAAACAAAGAGGCCTGCCTCAAAAAAGAGAGGAACCAAGCAGACAAGATTGGCCCTCCACATTTTAGGGAGGTCACTGGTCTTGCTGGAGGTTTGAGCTGTCAGGAAGAACTGCCTTGCTCAGAGCTATGGGCCTGTCATATGGTTTGACTTTCCTTCCTTCCTTCCTTCTTTCCTTCCTTCCTTCCTTCCTTCCTTCCTTCCTTCCTTCCTTCCTTCCTTCCCTCCCTCACTCCCTCTCTCTTTCTCTCCCTCCCTCCTTCCTTTTAATCTTGATCACAGTTTCCCCTCTCTCCTTACCTCCCATGCCCCCCTCCACCTCTCCTCTAGCCCTTCCCCCATCCACTCCTCCTCCATCTCAGGTCTCCCACAGGTGTGAACAAAACATGGCACATCAAGTTGAGGCAGAACCAAGCTCCTCCCCCTGCAATAAGACTGGGTAAGGCACCCCAGCATGGGGACTAGGTTCCCAAAACCAGCTCAAGCACCAGGGACAGGTCCTGAACCCACTGCCAGGAGCCCCACAAACACACCAAGCTACACAACTGTCACTCACAGGCAGAGGGCCTAGGTTGGGGTCTGGGGGCTTAACCTTTCTTTTCTAAATTCTTTTCCTTCTTACTTGCTCTGTAGACCAAGCTGGCCTCAAAGTCAGAGCTTCACATGCCCAGCCTCTGCCTCCCAAGTGCTGGGATCAAAGGTGTGTGCCAACACCCCTGGCTGGGGTGACCTTTCTTAAGAAATGAGTGGAGGAAGCAAAGGAAAGAAAGGGAAAAAACTGGCTCAGTGGTTAAGACCACCGACCCTGGTTCAATTCTCAGCACCCACATGGCAGCTAATGTCTGAAACTCCAAGATCTGATGCCCTCACACAGACACGCATGCAGGCAAAACACCAATGCATGTAAAAATAAAAATAAATTATTAAAAGCAAACAAACAAATCTCCCAGGCTTGGCCAAAGTGACAAGAACGTCCTTAGGGCATATGCAACAACCATCCTGCTGTCACCGCAGGAATCTAAGAGCCAATTATTCATTTCCTAGCTGCTTTCTTTAAGCGACAGACAGGGACCAGGAGGAGATGAAGGAATTTCCAAAAGCTGTGGATAGAAAGGTACCAGTTGTGGGGGGTAGGGACAGGTTAAAAGAGGGCAATTTCATGGTGGGTGGAGACTGGAACAGGGATCCCCAAGGCCCCAGCAAAGGTGTGTGTGATCCCACTGGTGGCTCTGAACGGGCTTTCTGCACTGTGAGCACTTTAAAGGCCGCTGGCTCTGGGCTTCTCTGAGCAGTGAGCTGCTTTCACGAAGAAGTACAACGCTTCCACGGGAAGCCAAGTCTGCCTCCTGACTTGAGTCATCTCTGTGGCCAAGTTGTGGTCTCACAGTGACTCATCCTTGGGATTCTAACAGCCACATGATGAGTGGATGAGGCTGTCCTTTGAGAGGCTAAATCTAGGGCAGCCAGGGCCCTCGTTACTTATGGTTCAAGATTAAAAGCACTCACCGAATCAATCACATGGCTCCAGATGAGGCTGCTGTGATTCAGCCTGTCCCTAGAGAGGTGGTCTCTGAGCCGTTCATAGGAGCCTGAGGGCTGGCACTCAACCTTCCACACATACACACACGATGGCTTTAGTTCATAGGAGCCTGAGGGCTGGCACTCACCCTTCCACACATACACATGATGGCTTTAGTTCTCTCCTCTGCTCCATATCGAAGCAGCCAAGACAGTGTCCCCACAGCCCTCTCCTCTCCATGCTACCAGTTGGGGAGAGAACTCAGCACCTAGGCAGCATGTCACAAGATCTGACACATCTCCTTCGTAACCGCATCTAACATGACCAACCAAACATAGGCTACCCCTCCACACACCTCCCAAGAGTAAATCCATCCACTAATTGTGGACATTTCCACCAACTCATTTAGACTCAGCTCCAGTTTCCATAGATATCAAAAACAGAAGACACTGCCCTCAGTTTCACTGAGAGCATGATAACCAAGAAGAAGGAATGAAAATGACTTAAGTAAAATTTCTAAGTCCCAAGCTGCTGGAACGATGGAGCTTCTCCAAACACTATAAGAAGATTGATTTGGGTTTACTGGTCACCTCTGGGTTCAAGGTTTAGTGGGGCCATCTTGGGGAGTACCAGGAGTTCCGACAGAGGTGGTGGGAAGGATATGAACAAGATGGAGCCAAAGACATGCTCATAAAATCTGAGGGAAACTGTGACGTGAGAGCTGCCACATAAGAGTCTGAACATTTATTTGTAGCCTGTTCAGCCAGCATTTTGGAGTTTGAAAAAAAAATACTGTGTCTCCCACCCCTTCTTTTGAGACAGGGCCTCTTTTTATGGCTCATGTTGGCCTTGAACTTGTGACTATCCCACTTAAGTCTCCTGGTACATGTGCCTTCATACCCAGCTGAAAAAAAGAACACTTCTTTCAGTGATTTTATGATTCAATATTTACTCAGAACCAGTGTGTGTTAGAGAGTCCCCTGTTGTGTCACCTCAGTTCCAAGGGTCCCTTGTGAGATGTTCGTAGCTGACATCAAACTGCAGAGCTTCACACAGCCATTCTCTACCAGCCTGTCCTTGAATCTGCACCACTCAGAATGGGATGTGTGAGCAGCAGCGACAGGCTCTCAACGGTGGAGAATGAAGCTATGTGTTATTTAAGTTCCTTTTCATTTAATGCATCAAACTAATATGCCGGAGTGTTTCTGTATCACAAGGGACCTCTTGGTAGACGCTTGCATAGAGTAAGCGTTTAATGTTTACCGAGTGAATGTATAATAAAGCTGAACACTTAAGTAAATACGGCTTATTAAAGGGAAGGCTGGCATGGTGTTGGTGAAGGGAAATCACGCCTCACTAATCTCCTTGAGTTCTTAGAGCAGATAAACAAGCATATGGAAAAGAGGGAACCGCAGAACCAGTTTAATTTGACTTTCAAAAACCTGTGAGAAATCCCACTCTAATGACTGTTTAAAAAAAAAAATTGAGTCACCAGGGTTGTTTTATCATGAATATGGAATTGGCTTAAAGACCATAAACAAAGCTGAAGACAAGCACAGTCATCCCAGATGGAAAACTATCTCTAGGGTTTCCTAGAGATCTAATCTATGGTGTGTCTTCTTTGCTGTTTGTGAATGACCTTGTTGGGAAGTAGACATGGGATCTCCAGGTTCAAGCACCCTGCATACCGGGGAGAAGGTCAAGCTTATGGACATTTGGATATTCTATTTGGATTCAAAAGAGCCGTTGTATTATTTACCTTCCTCATTGTCACGGCCAAATACCTGACGTAAGGTAACTTATAAAGGATGGATTTATTCTTCCTCACGTTAAGCATACGGTACATCACAGTGGTGATAGCAGCTCACTGATAACTGCAGCAGGAGCATGAAGCTGCCTGTTTATATCTTGGTAGACCAGAAGCTGAGAGAAACAGACAGCCTTATAGTGGCTGAGACCTACTCTCCAGGGACCCACTTCGGTCATCTAGGCCCCATTCTTCTGAAAATTCTGCAGTCTTCCAAAACAGGAGCACCAGCCAGGGAGCAAGAGTTCAAACAAGTGAACACATGGGGAGACATTTCGCACCCCCACCGTAACAGTCACTGTGTGCTTGGACCATGAAATATAAAGAGGATGTAGAAAATACGGTCCCTAGGCTTGAAAAGTAAATCTCTAAGTTGGGACAAAAACCACAAGTCCCAGTGGGGTCAGTGACACAGATAAGTGCTGCAGGTGAGTGAGATTTGAGAGTGAAGAGATTGGGAAGTGGGGAAGAGGCAGGGGAGGCTTCCTGGAGGAGAGCCTTGAAGAACAGCCAGGTTTTGCCAAGGTACAGAACAGGTGAAGGGCTGAAAGCAGCCAGTGGATGCTGAGCAATTCTCAAACCTGCCGAGCTCCACGCAGGGGCCATGGCTTCTATGAGTGACCCTGTCTAACTTAACAACAGCCTCAGAAGGTAGCTCATATACCCCCAGTTTCCAGAGGAGGAGCAGAAGGCTTTAAGAAGTTAGATTTCCTCAAGCTCACATTGCTAATAAGCACAAGCCCTGTTGTTACAGCTCCTCTTATTTTAGGAATTGTAGGCATTTGCAAAGACCTGGCAGCAGGGACGGACATGTGTGGAGAGCAGTCAGAGGTCAGGCTGGAACATGGGGATTGTCTCTGAGTTATGGAGGAGGCTCTTCCATCTTGTGGGAAGACCCCAGGAGCTGAATGTTCCATCCTCTTATGGAAGAGGAAAGAAATTATGAGCCATAGCCGGCAGTTAGGGCCAGGCCCTAGTTTGGGAGGAGGGAATTAAGAAGAGCAGAAAAAAATAGTGTGTGTGTGTGTGGGGGGGAAGAAGGTGACGGAGGCCAAGGGCGGCTTTATCTAGAGGCTCCTGGTAGATCATATGCGTTGGGTCTGTTTGCACCTTGCATACCCATCAGAGTGCAGCTTCCTTTAGGGCCAGCTCTCAGGGTCTCCTGCCCCAGGACCGTCTCAGGTGTGGTGGGAAGTCACATAGAGACTCAGACTCTGATGTCCATGTCACCTTCAGGGGCTTAGGTGGGCTCAGGAAGCATGGCAGGAACCCGGAGCTCCCTCACTGCCTGCTTGGATGTGACTTGGTTGTCTACGCTCTTTGACACACATCTCTTAACTCACAAGCCTGGCTGCACCATCAGCCTTAGTGTCTCAGGCCCCAGCAGAGTACAGGCTGCCTGGGTCTTTGGGTGACAGAAAGATAATACAAGGCATCAGGAAGCAGCTACGCTTTGTGATTCCTTTAGCCACTCCAAGGACTCCGGGGCAGGGTGTCAAATGGCCACCTCCTTCTAGTGGCATGTGGGGTATGGAACTAGGGCTAGAAGATGAACACATATGGGACGATATGGTCAGTGGCCAATTACTCTGTTAAATGTCACCCGAGGCACCTGTTGTGGTAGTGAAGTAAAGAGAGTGCTGGACTTGAATGGGAGGAGAACTTCATACCTCTGCCTGTCCCCAAGTTAGCCTGTGAACAGGCCAGCCATGTAACCTCTATGGGCCTCAGTTTCCTTGTCTGTGAAATGGACAGACTCACTGTATCAATCTCATATATTCTTTTTTATTTTGTGTGTATGAGTGTTTGCCTGCACGTATGTCTGTGTGCCACATGGGTACCGTGCTGGTAGAGGTCAGAGGTCAGCATTAGAGCCCCGAGAGCTGGAATTATAGGAAATTGTGAGCTGTCATGTGGGTGCTGAAACTCAAACCCAGGTCCTCTGTAAGAGTAGCAAGTGCTTTTTTTTCCCCTTTCCTTTTCTTTCTTTCTTTTTAAGATTTAGTTATTTATGTATACAGGGTTCTGTCTCCATGTATGCCTGTAGACCAGAAGAGGGCACCAGATCTCATTACACATGTGAGCCACCATGTGAATTGAACTCAGGACCTCTGGGAGAGCAGCCAGTGCTTTTAACTGCTGAGTCATCTCCCCCCCCTCACATATTCTATAATGACCAAATATCCACTCTGTTATGCAATGCGGGAGGGTGCTGTCGTCTTAGTCCCCAGCGTCATACAATGCAGTCTTAAGTGAGTTTTCCCACGTGAACCGTGTATAATCTTGCACTTCCCTCTGCGGGAGCATCCCCAGGTGTTCTGCAAATGTTTCCACTGGTCCTCTATCTTCACAAGTCCTGAGGACACACTCTATGCTGTCTTCTCCCCCTGTGCCATTAGTAGCCTGGGAGTGTCTGGCCTATGGCAGACAGGGTTGCCAAATAGTCAACAAAAGGATGAATGCATTGCTTACCATCTTTATAAGAATGGCAAGAGAAGTTTGGGACTGGGGGGGTCGGGTGGCTCAGAGGCTAAAACGCCTGCCACATGTGAGGACTTGTGTTTGGATCCACAGACCCTATAAAGTCAGATTCAGCAGCATGTGCCTTCAATCTTAGGGAGGGGAAGGCCGGAGGAGTCATAAATGTTCACCAGCCAGCTAGGTTGTGGGAGATAGCGGCAAATGACAGGAGACCATCTTAAACAAGGAAGAAGGCATGAATAGACCAACGCCTGGGGCTGTCCTCTGACCTCTACACCTATACTGGAGCCTGCATGCACTCACATGCATACACTTAAACATGTGCATACATACATGCTTACACACACACACACACACACACACACACACACACACACACACACACCACTTTTTTTATTTGGCCCCACTAAAAAATGGTTGATACTATGGTTGTCCAAATTCTCACAACTATCTGTTTATTAATTCACTTGAGACTCTTTCTAAGAACCAACATGAAGGTCACTACCCTTCTTCATTATAATTTCTATCTCCTCACCTTGTGAAAATATGGGCAGCACTGAACACCGCCATGTCTTCTATTTGGAATTTTTTCATTAAAGGTAAAAAGCGAGAAGTGGGCTGGGGACTTGAACTGGCCTGTGGTCCACTGTAGACCCCTGCTGTTCATACTCAGGGGCTGATCTCCCTACTGATGTTGTTTATTCTCTCTCTCTCTCTTTCTCTCTCTCTCTCTCTCTCTCTCTCTCTCTCTCTCTCTCTCTCTCTCTGCTTTCATAGCTCCAGAGAAAGATGGAAGCACAGACCCCTCAAAGTTTGCTCTCCCGCTGGCATTTCTTAACCCTGCTTGGTATTTCTCAGTCATGTGGCCAGTGCCCTGTGGATCATCTAGCTTTGAACACAGCTTTAGCAACTCTCCTGGCTTTAGCATTTCTACTAGCTCCAATTTCTCTGTGCTCTAGCTTCCTTGGAGTGTTTCTTAGGTACTGTGCAGCAGTTCTGGGCATCTCTCAAAAATCCATGCTCACCAGGGAGCTAAGTTTTGAGGGGAGCAGACCCAGCCCCATAGAAACCTGCATAATTTGCTTCTTGTTTGTGGTGCTTTGGATATGTGAACACTTGGTCCCAGTCACTGGTGCAGTTTGGAAAGGTTGTGGAACCTTTGGAAGTTCTTGTTAGAGGAAGTACATCACCGGGAGGAGGGCTTTGAGTGACTATAGTCTCTCCTCACTTCCTGCATTCTTCTGCTTCACGCTTACATTTGAAGAGGCCAGCTCTCAACTTCCTTCTCTGGCCACCACCTGACACTTGCAGCTGTGCCTTCTCCACTGCCATGAACTCTAATCCCTCTGGAACTGTAAGCTTCAAATACACGCTTTCCTCTATAAGTTGCTTTTGAACATGGTATTTTATCACAGCAGCCACAACAAAATAACCAACACCCTGTTGTTGTGATCAACACCACGACCAAAAGAATTTGGAGAGGGTTTATTTTAGTTTATAGCTTCCATTATCAGTGGAAGTCGGGACACTACCACAAGGTAGTGACGGAAGCAGGGACCATGAGGAACATTTCTTACTGGCTTGCTTCCAGGCTTATGTCCAGCTACCTTCTTTATATAACCCAGGGCTACCTGTCTACAGATGTTACTGCCCACAGTAGGCTTGGTATCCGGCATCACTTAGTCATCAAAAATAGCCCCTCAGAAATACCCACAGGCCAATCGGATAGAGGCAATTCCTCTGCTGAAGTTCCCTCTTCCTAAGTGTGTCAAACTGTCAACCAAGGTTAACTATCAGTAGCTACCCCTCCATACCTGTAAGTTCTTAGAGAGAAAGGACATACCATTCTGTTGGAAAAGTTAGTGAAGTTCTCAACCAACACCTGCTTGATCATGGCTGGCTCAGAAATGACAATATACATCCGACGGCCAAGATAGTACCTAGGAAGGATCAAATAATTTGCTTTTAAAATATGTCACTTTTACCCATTTCTCCTACCCCCTCCCCCAAAAGGACTCACAGTGGTTTAAAATGGAGGGTGAACAATGAGTGGGAATAAATAGTAGAGATGAGAGATTACAGCTCCAGTGGCGAGCAACAATAGATTTGTGGTAAAGTGTCACCAAAGCGCTTCCCATCAACACTTGCAAACTGCCACCTTGTCCCAGAACTGGAAATTTAGATAAGACACGGTCCCTGACTCAGGCAGCGTATGGGCTGAGAGGAGAGACAGGCCGATAAATGTCAATGAGCTGACAAGGGCACCTGAGATCCAATGGTATGATGGAGGGGAGATGGCAGAGTTCTCCAAACACCAGAGGCTGGCATTTTAGAGCGAAAACATTTATACTAATTCTACACTGAGTGAATAAGCAGGTGCCAGAGAGAACACGGAAATGATTAACCCTGCTTGGAAAGGCCGGGCTTTGTGAAGGGAGTTCAGCAGATACAGCATCTGAGAAGGGGAGGGCAGCCTCAGCCAGTCACCTGCTGCTGGTGAACTCTGGCCAGAGGAAGTGCTTGCATACATGGTTTATCTTTATAAAAGTACTGAGGACCCAAACCACCAATACCCAGGGCTCCGCCTGCTTGGGTAGCACTGTGAGTGGCTGGAGACTGTGCACAGCAAAACTGACTAACAACGGGGCCACAGTGCCAGGCGTGTTTCCAGTGTAAGAGCTGACACATTCCTGGGTATAACCGGCTGGCTGGTGTAGCCTGTTCAGAGCAGCAGGGGTCAGATTTTAAAAGGGAAGTCCCATTTTAAAAGCAGCTGAGTGTGCTCTAGCGGTCTAACTCAGATTTCATAAGCCAAAATGATGTCCATTTAATAAACCAAATGAGGGGGAAAATAGGAAGAAAGGGGCTGGTGAGATGGCCCAAATGGCAAAGTAACCTGTCACACAAGATGAGGACCTGAGTTCAGATTCCCAACATTCACGTAAAGAAAGACGAGTGTGACCATGTGCCTCTAGATTCCCAGGGCTGGGATAATGTCATGGAGACAGTGGGCTCCTAGAGTCACTGGCCAGTTCGCCTGTGAGCCCCAGGTTCAATGGAATGATAACAGAAGAAACTTCATAAAACAAAGACCACCTTGTCTCAAAAACTGAAGTGGAGCGTGATTAAAGGTGACACCCAATGTTGGCCTTTGACCTCCACACATGCACTCACACGTGCCCAGTCTTGAGTGAGGTACACAATATACCACATGCACACACACACACTTTTTTAAAATTTTATTTTGGCTTTTCGAGACAGGGCTTCTCTGTGTAGCTTTATAGACGGGGCTGGCCTTGAACTCACAGAGGTGCCTTCAAGGTGTGTACCACCATTGCCAGTTACACTTTTCCTTTTTAAGAAAAAAAAAGATTTATCTGACATCCATCAGGCACTCAGAAAATATTCAACCAAGTGATCACATTTTCCAAAATCATTAGGGAAGTCTTTGGACCACAGGAATCCAACAGATGTAGTTCAAGGAAAGAGAGGCCACCAACTAGTTTCTTACCGTTTCTAACCATGAACACTGAAAATAATGCCATGTGGCCATTAACCAACGTTGCTATAAAATCTGTGGCAGGCATCATGGAGACCTCTGAGGACCAGCGAGAACCAGGCTATAGATGCCCAGCTAAGAACAATGGACACTTCCAGGACTCTATCCACACTGAGAAGAGGTTGACTCTCAGGACTCTGTCCACACTGAGAAGGGGTTGAGCCCCTTGCCTCCTCCCAAAGCAAGGCTTAGTGTGCTGTAAATCACCTTCATCTGAAGGCGTGCTAGACGAAAAATCCCTCAGTCTGAAAAAGACTAAGTTAAAAATTCAAGAAGCCAAATGAACCTCAAAAAAGGTAAACACAAAGAAACACACACCAAGACACGTCACAAACAAGCTTCCAGAAGAAAAATGGCAAAAGAAAGAAGAAAAGTCCTTAAAATAGCTCCTTGTAGGGATATTAATACAAAGGACAGCAAGTTCTCATGAGAAATCATGAAGACTGAGACTCACAAGATAGCTTGGCAGATAAGAGCACTGTGTAAACACCTGAGTTGAGATCCCCAGAGCCCAGGTGTGGTAGAGTGTTTCTACAATCCCAGTGTGTGGAGACAGGAGGATGGGTGGCTTAGCTTTGGGTTCTGTGAGAGACCCAGTCCTAAGGGAAGGAGATGGATAGTGACGGCAGAACACATACGAAGAACACACAAAGCAGGAAGGGAAAGGTAGTTAGGTGTGTATGTGGGGGGGGGGGCTAGGGGACTGGAGAGATGACTCAGTCAACCTGTTTGCTGCTGAACTTAAAATAACTCCAGCACCCATGGTGGGTGGGGGAGCTGGGCATGGCAGCACACACCTAGAATCCTAACATTGGAGAGGTGGAGATGGGAGAACCCTTTGGCCTTGCTGGCCAGCCAATCCTGCCAAACAGTGAACTCCAATTTGAGAGAAAGACCCTTCTCAAAATACAAAGTTGAGAGAGATAGACTAAGACATCTGGCATTGACATCTGACTACCATGCACATATGTACATTGCACAAGCTTGTATACACGCACAGGTCAAAATCCTGGCGGTCAGAAGGAACTGGCATGTTTTAGCAGGTACAGGCCAGAGATTTCCAGTATCTATCTGGTGAATGTATCTCTTAGGTTAAAAACTGAATTTTAAGAAGAACAACTAAGAAAATTGGTTACTAGTAGATCTTACCCTCAAAGGAAGGCTAAAGGAGACTCTCCACTGGGAAATGGAATGATAACAGAAGAAACTTCATATAACAAAGACCACAGAATGAGTGAAACACAACAGCCTATCCCTCATATGCTTCTTAAATACCCTGGATGGCTGAAGCAAGAGCTAAAATCTCATCAACTGTGATCAACATACTTGGAGGGAAAATCTGGAGACAGCTACATTCTGGAGGTAAATCAAAGTGGAAGGCTGCTACATGTCACTGGAAGTGGTAAGGCAGCTGTACTCATAGACCAAAATAAATTATGTATGCACATTCATGCAACAAATGATAGAAACATTTTTTAAGATTTTATTTATTTATTATGTATACAACATTCTGCTTCCATGTATATCTGCACACCAGAAGAGGGTACCAGATCTCATAACGGATGGTTGTGAACCACCATGTGGTTGCTGGGAATTGAACTCAGGACCTCTGGAAGAGCAGACAGTTCTCTTAACCTCTGAGCCATATCTCCAGCCCGATAGAAACATTTTAATGACTCAAAAATAGAGTGTGTGATGGCTCAGCCATTACGTAAGCTTGTTGCACTTGCAGAGGACCTGGGTTTGGTTCCCAGCACCCACATGGTGGCTCCCATCCACTGTTAAGTGTCCAGGGGACCTGATGCCCACCTATGGCCTGCACAAACTCCCACACATATCCACAGGCAATAAACAGAGAAAGAAGAGCAGCAGGAAGGAACAGAGGACAGGAAAGGGAGTGGCAGAGGACACAGGAAGTGTATGTGAAAATGTGTCATGGAGCCCATTGCTTTTTATGCCGACAAAAATATTAACCAAAGAAAAACATGGTAACAGTGTGAACAGTTCTATGATCCATAATTTTAAATTCATTCTCATCCAAACTACCACAATAAGTATAATTTTAGAAGTTTAGGGAAACCCCACACAGAACCAACTAGGGATGGAGCCCAGTGATAGAACAGTTGCCTAGCTCTAGAGCTCCTAGATTCATTTCCCATCATTGCAAAACAAACAAAACAACAATAACATGCCTGGGTGTTGGTGGCACACGCCTTTACTTTAATCCCAGCACTCTGGAGGCAGAGGCAGGTGGATCTCTGTGAGTTCGAGGCCAGCCTGGTCTCCAGAGTGAGTGTCAGGATAGGCTCCAAAGCCACACAGAGAAACCCTGTCTTGAAAAACCAAACCAACCAAACAAACAAAAAAACCCACAACAATAACACACGTGTGTTGATGAAAGAAAACACACAGAGTTGATGAAAGAAATCTAAGAGCTCCTAAGTAAATGCAGAGACAAAGCATGTTCATAGGTTGGAAGACATGATACAGATACAATCCTACTTAAACTGGCCTGCAGACATGTTGTATTTCCAATCAAAATCCTACCAAGAATTAATAAAAACATGAACAAACTTACTCTAAAATTTGTTTGGGAAGACAAAAGATTTAGAATAACTGATTTTTTTGTCTTGAAGAATGAAGCAGGAGAAATGGGTATGCCAGGAACTTGACTGTAGCAGTTGAAACTATGATGTTGGCAGAGAGAGATAGATACATGCATGTATCTTCCACACACACACGCACACACACACGCACATGCACACGCACACACACACACACACACGTGTGTATGTATCCATGGATAAACTCTGAATGATTTCTGTGCATGAACTGGGTTCACCTGCTGGTTTTGCTAACATGCTGCAGTTTTACCTGCTTGTGTGGTGTAGATCACCATGGGGTAAACCAGATAAAGAAGACACTGGAATCCCCTGTGCATTTTTTGCTTATTTGTTTGCAAATCCCTGTGCATCTATAATTATTTCAAGCTAAGGTAACATTTTACAAGTCATTTGGGAAGTTAACAGAGTTTAAAGACACAGATCCGTCACCGGCCAATCCTGTTCTACCTGTTCTAGGGTGGGCCCTAGAAACCTACAAAAGAACTAGTTCTCAGATTCTGATTCTAGAAGATGGGGCCACCCTCCTAGGACAGTGGCTCAGAGCCTCAGCAGCTGGCCAAAGCCAAAAATGGAGCACTCAAGGAAGAATGGGCCTCATTCTTCCTAGTCTCAGGCAGGGGTGGACCAGTCACTGCTTATCTTAACAAGTTCCTAGGGGATTCTGGTGCCATTGACATTGGGCCCCACCTTACAAATCTTGATCTTTGCCTAAGCAGAGGGCTGGCCCATTTTCATTTCCTCAAATTCTTAGACAGTGGGAGGCACGTATATTTTGGCAAGATATTTGTATTGAGTTTCTTAGGATCAAAATAATTTTGTACACCCTCTGGATTTTTTTTAAAAAGCAAAATAATACTTGTATATTCTGGTGGAAGAAGCCGCCACGGGAGTCTTTCTGTATTTTTCTAGTAATATTACTAATGCTAAAACCAATTTTGCAACAATTCCTTCCGAATTGCCTCAGAGCTGCTTTATGAACCTCGAGAGGAAACTGGCCCCATTTTACATGTAAATTGTGTAATCTTGTGAATTTATGCTGATAAAAATGCTCATCTGTAGTTTGAGGAGCTCCTGGCAAGATCTTAAACAGGAAAAATGTATTTGACTTATACAGGTGTGGCTTTCCTTCCTAGAGCCTGGGATGGTTCTGCCATGTGTGTCTGCCCACCTCTTGTCTTTGGGAAGCTGTCCTCCTGTCCCGTGGAGCTCTGGAAGCACAGTTAATTACAGAACCACGCCCCCCTCAGTTCATGGGATGGATTTAATCATCCAGGCGTGGCCAAGCACAGCATCCCATCCTTGGTAACTGATCCACACATGATCCAGCAAGCATTGGGATTTTTTTCCACAGATCCTGGACATGAAGTGTCATCTTCCCCCTGGAGTGCCTAATCTCCAGCCTAATACATGAACTTGGGGCTGTGGGGATCATTTTCCTTCCACATGGAGAGAACCTATCTGCAGAAGGGACTGAGAGATACCCACAGAGATTGAAGATACCAGAGAGAGACTGTCTAAGAAGCACAACTTCAAGCTCCAGCCTCTGCCCCTTGTATGCCTTCACTGGATCCCACAGGCTTAAAGTATGCTAGTTTGGCTTGGGTTTCTATCATATATAATCCCCAAACCTGAACTAGTACTGTTAGACCCCTGAAAACTCAAGTATTCGGGGTCCCAGGCCACGTTCGAGGTCACCCCAATCACCAGGCGGATTCGAGAGCTTGCTGCAAACTGCACGAGGCTTTATTGTAATTTAACGAGCTAACCCCATGTTAGCTCGGGTCTTTCACCCACCCGCCATGGCGGATGGCTAGAAAAGACGGCTTGAAGCCGCTGCGCATAGATCTTTATAGGGCAGCGTAAGGGGAGTGTCTAGGGGTACGCACAGGCTCACGATTGGTGTGCCTCCAGGCTTGGAGGGCTTGCCCTGTGTTGATTGGTCAACTGGTTGTTATGGCTCATAGGCCCTCCCAGGGTGGTTGCTATGCTCTCTACGTCATTGCTGTGCGCTAGTCCGTAAAGCACACCCAGGGTCGTAAAGCATAGCGCCACCAGCTAACTTCTGATTGGTTCCTTGTCACAAGGCAGGAATCTGACTTTCTAGTGACTAGGTCAAGGTCATAGAAGCACATGTTCGGCTGTTATGGCTTCCGAAAGGGAAGCTGGTTCCTTCAGTACAGTGTTATTCTACCTCCAGGAAACTTTCTTCTAAATAATAATAATAATAATAATAATAATAATAATAATAATAATCTCCGTCTTTTTTTTTTTATACGTACTTTGGTTTAAATGTTTCTCCCAAACCTTTGCTGTAATCTAATCTCCACTGGGAGCCCTCAGAGGCATGTCCAGGTGGTACCTTCAGGGATGAATTAGGCCACAGAGGCTCAGCCTCAGAACGGATGGTTTGATGTGTTACCCGGTCCGTTAAAAGGATACTTTGGTACCATTTCCAGGATGCTCTCTTCTCACCGTGGGTTGCTTTGGACTCTGCAGAATGTCCATCAACACGGGGCTCTGATCAGTTGCAGCCCATCAACTTCCGGCCTCCCAGCCTCCAGAACTGTGAGAACTGGATAAACCCTTCTTCTTTATAAGTCATTCAGTCTGAAGTGTCTTGTGATAGCAAAAGAAAATAGACCAAACTGGTGTGTATGTTCCTGCTTCCTAAGGTGGTGTGGTACAGTATGCCTCGGAAGTTGGCAGGCAGGGGCTGCACTTATTTGTCACCTGTTACAGGGAACAGTTTTAGACACAAACTCCTCAGACTCTCTATGCTGCAGCTGAAACATGGGAGTGAAATTGAGGCAATCTTAATTCACTGTGGCTTTACATCCTACCAATCCTGGGAGTCTAGAGGGAAATGAAATTACGGTTCTTCAAAGTTAAGCCAATAGGATACAAAGAAAGATCCCAAACCTTGAAAGTGGTCAGTGATGTGTGGCTAGGTCATTGAGTCCTTCTTAGGAACTTTGTGGTAACCATGGTAAGCATCAGTGTTCGCTTCCTGCCACACTCTGAGCTTCCTTCACCACCTCTATTGCTGCAGTAAGAGGAAGTCATTCTACTCACTTCCGGAACAAGAAACCAAGCCTTGGCCAAGACAAGGACTATTTGGCCCCTGCCTCAGAGCTGTCCTTCTCCGAGATGTCCAACTTTTCCTTTCCTCCCCGGCTGCCCTGGTCTGTAAAATCCAGTGCAAGCAGATGTGCAAAGGGCCGGGGAAAACTCCAGCTACACTGTCAGTATCTCTTCCCCCCTCAACAGACTGTTGAGAGCGGATTCTTGTTTAATGGACCAAAAACCCCCTTCCAGCCTAATTAAGGAGGTGAGGTCCTGCTCCCCGATAATCCAAGTTGCACGTTGACTACTATAGGGGCAAGAAATTCATAACCGATTACTCATTTATATTTATTTATGCACATAATAATTTGCTTATTCAATCCCAAAGCACCTGGTTGAAGAGAAAATGTAGGCGAACCAGTGAAGTATTGTGCAGTTTAAAAATAACACTTGTTTGACTTGCTTAATTAGTGGTTTTCTTTTCCTTCTTTAAAAAAAAAAATCAAAAAACAAAACTGACCAGTCTAACCAAAATAGCCCAGCTGCCTTCTTTCTGGGAACCACGACAAACAAGACTATTGGCATTAGCCTGGGGGCCAACTGGCTTTGTTCCAGAAGGCCTGCCCCTGGCAGGGGTGCCAAAACTATAGGGCCATTCATGGGTGGGAGTGGGGGTGTGTCACTCACAATCACACAGAAAGATCCAGGCTCCACCGATAGATAGAGGTGCACCTTGTAAAAATAACATTGTGATCCTGTTACTAAAGAATAGTCAAGCCCAGTATTAATTAGTACATCCAAGAAGTATTTATTAAGCTCATACTCTGCCAGGCATCCAGCTGACAAAGTCTTATTAGCATGGACATCTCTCTGAAGCAGGGAGTCGTGGGCACTTCTCCTTTTCACACTACTTATTTCTGTAATGTGCCAGCATTTAGCAGAAAGTGTGTGACTTGACGTAGGAAGGGGTTGTCCCTAAGTTGGCCTACTGAGGCTATCAGGAGTCAAGGTGAGGTTGACAGTGCTGTCTGCGGGCACTGGAGTTTTGGGGACTCAGTTCCAGGCCTTGTTTGCAATTAACATCTGTGCCACCTTGGATGGATCATGTCCATCTTGAGCCTGCTTCCTTGATAAAAGAGGTCATGGTGAAGGTCAGTGGGAAGTTTGTCAGCACTAAAGCTATGTGTCCATGTGGCTAGCGGACAGTGACGGCCCCCATCTATGAGAGATTGAACTTCTAGATGCTCACAGGGGATTAGGAGGTTCCGGATGAAAGCCTGACACCCCCATATCAGCAGAAGGAATATGAACGCACGCATGACTGACAGAGCTTGCTGCGTACCACTAGATATCAGGCTTCTAAAAAAGTCTGTGCCTCGCTAACAACCTCACTTTCTAGCAGTAGAAGATGCCACAAGGCAGTTGCTGTCCTGGCCTCACACCTCACCTTTGGCTGGAAATGGGAGTGTCAGGAAGCTCCATAGCAAAATGCTATGGCAAGGACTGTGACGAATGGCCTAGATGCACAAATTCCAAGCTCAAAGAAAGTAAACTTGAGGGTTTGTAGTTCCTGAACATTTGGCTTAAGCAGCTCCTCCTGGGCTAGTAGCAACTCTGGGCTAATGGCACTCCTGGGCTGATGGCCCCTGGGGTAGTGGCTCCTCCTAGTATGGCAGCTCTGGAGAAGCTATAGTTTCCATATGGCTATGGAGGGTTCTAGAATCCCATTCTATCACACCAACTGTGTTTGGGCCTTGCCACTTTTACTTAGACTACTGCAGTGGCTCTCAGTGGGGATCTGCATCTCCAAAGCCAATCCCCATTAAGCCAAACCTACCTTTTGAGGACAGAAGGTGACTATGTAACCCCACTCACTGTAAGATCTGATGGGTTTCTATTATTTGAAACGAGCTCCAATGTTTTGACCTTTAGCTCCTGGCCCTTCTGTTTTCCTACCAAAGTTCATGGATTCCTTATTGACTTAATAATTTTATAGCACCTCATAGGCCAAAAGAATTACTTAACACACTCTTGCTATTTAGTATCAAAGTCCACATGATAAGTACAAGTTCTAACAACTTAGTGAACATTTACACACACACACACACACACACACACACACACACACAGACATGCATGTACTCAATGGATATACAAGATTGGAAGCAGTTCTTGTAGAGACCAATAGATGTCGCTATATTTTTCAAAACCATTTATAATATTTAAGAAAGACCCTATGTATTAATTGTGGCACCCTGGGGTGTCTCAGCACATAGTTCGAGAATTACAGCCCCTGACTCTTATTATGAGAAAGTTGTTTGTGGTCTCCTAAATTTGCAGTCTGTCTCCATATCTCTTTGCTTTGTGCATATTTTCCATCCAAAGTGCTAATTAGCATGGGAAAACCCTACAGGCACTCAGCCCACCCACCCTGTTCTTGGAGCCCTCACTCTTGCAGTTGACTTTAAAAAAATATTTATAACTCTTTGAGAATTTCATGTATTATATTTTGATCATATCCACCCCCCAGCCCCAGGCCCACTCCTTCCTTACCCCTTCCCAACTCCATGTCCTCTTCTTTTTAAATAGCCCTCTAAGTCTTCATTTGTGCTATGCCCTGGAATGTGCTCAACCTACTCTGGCCACAACCTTAAAGAAAACTGACCCTCCCTCCTCAAGATGTCATCAACTGCCAATAATTTGTTATTGATCTTGTACATGTCTTGTACAGCAATAGCTGCTGTGAGTTCATGAACATAGCAGTCCTGTCTAATCCACAAGACGTTGTCCCTCTCTAGTTCTCCCTGACCTCTGCTCTTCAAGTCTTTTTGCTGCCCCTTCCTTGATAGTCCCTGAAGCTTGTTTCTGCTCTTTGACCAGTTGTGAATTTATGTGTTAGTCACTATCCACACCATGAAATTTCTCTGATAAGGTTTAAAAGCTGCACTTGGTTAGAGAGCTACAAGCTTGGAAGGCAATTTAAAACCTTATCTCTTTAAGTAGAATGACAGTAGAAGATTCACCCTTGGAGCCTTTGGGCTCCTGAACCATGGGTTCTTGACCAGAGTTTCAGTACCAGGCATGGATTTCATCCTGTGGTGTAGGCTTTTAATCTAATCAGAAAGTGGGTAGTCAGCTCCATAACATCTGTGCCACTGTTGCAAACACAGGCATGTCTTGACCTGCTTGTCATTATTACATTTCACAGGGTTCATGCTTGGAAGAATTGATAATACCCCACCCCACCCCACCAAGCATAGTACCTTCTAGTACCCTGAGAGCTAGCCTGCAGGGAAGAGACTTCCTACTTAGCGTTGATTTCATTTCTCCATGTCCCATGACCAAAGTATATAGTGTTTTCAGCTATAACTCCTGAAGCTCTTAATCAATCAGAAAATCCCTCTATTGATCTCTGCCACACCACATCACACTGATACCATACCTATTTAGCTATTGGCTCCTCACTGCTCTGCAAGTTCTTGGAGGACAGAGCCTTTCCTTCTTTTTCTTCTGGAATCTCCAAGAAGCCAGCAGAGTACAGGTCCATAGAGGAGGTTTGAGTTGTCTCTCTGATGCCCACATTCCTACCTCTGAAGGACCCAGAGAAGATTCAATACCGCTGAACTTTCTTTTCTTGACTGACCTTTATCCTACATTCCTGAAGCCATAGTCCAGGCCATTCTCTAACACTTGGGGACACCCTTTCTGCAGACCTCTGACTGCCTTTATAGCGTGTGTACCCGCCTCCCTTCAGCATACAGAGAAAGTCTGAAATGTAGATGGACAAAGAGTTCACTGCAGGGAGTTGGATGTTCAGAACCTTCAAATCACCTGTGACCTCAAACCAAGGCTTCTGTCAAATATCATCTCAATCAGTTTCCTTGTTGTGGTGATGCTGAGATGTGTTGCCCAGAGGTCTCCTCAGGGAACAGTTTGCCATCCAGTGCAGAGACAGCTATTGGCTCCCTGTGGTTGGCTTCAGCTGCAGGAAGCTTTCTCACCTGAAAGCCAGCATCCAATGACAGAGCATGTGACTGACCATTTCATCCTGTTGGGAGATGCCCCTGACAGTTCCTGTCTTCCTCCCAGCACAGACAAGAATGCCTAGCAAACATGCTATACACCAAGCCCATCTTGTTGTTAATCAGGGGACCAGCCTGTGAGACCTGCTTCAACCAGCTCCATAGCTATGAGCAAGGACGATCACCAACATCCTGAGCCCAGGAGACAGGACTTTACTGTGTGTGGTGAACTGTGAGCCATCTCTGTCTCCTTGTCCAGCTTCCTGCTTCCTCCCCCACAGCCCCATCTTCAGGACCTTTCCCAAATGGTTCTTACCAAGTAGAGTGCACCTTCCCCTTGTGTTCCCTGATGCTCTCCACGAGGCCATAGGCAAGTACTACCTCCTCCAAAATACCTTCACAGCCTAGATCCCATGCTCCATTCCCATTCTGTTTTGGGAGTACTATCACTTCCTGCCCAGATTTCTCATGCACCTTGGACACTGTCTGTATTTTCCTTTCAAATTAGGTGTTAACTTTCTTTGAGAAGAGAGACAGGAATGAAACTCTGTAGCGGGGAGGGATGATGGCCTCTGCCACCACCGTCATCTGAGCACTGCACAGTCAGATATCACTGTCAAGACCCCACCGAAAGAAGGGCCAACAGGGAGCATTTATAGAGACGGGACAGCCATCTCCTCTGCCTTGTGCCATTGGGAGATCTGGGCAAAAATCTTGAAGAGTCAAGGAGAGGTCACAAAGTGGGTGTCCTTTCTCAGGATGAGCAGAGAATTCATGGTAGAGACCATTGCATTTGGGTCTGTTGGGGACACTGTGCAAACCCTTCAGAGTATTGAGGCCACTGTCTCGGTATCTGGTAGATGTCACAAGGCTTGGATTAAAGCAGGTTTTCACCCTTCTTGAGAACATTCCTGATGACTGCTAGGGATATACATGTGGTCTCTAGGTAGTTTTTTTTTTTTTTTTTTTTTTTTTTTTTTTTTTTTTTTTTTTTTGCAGATTTTTTTTTATTTGAATTAGAAACAAGATTGTTTTACATGACAATCCCAGTTCCTTTCTCCCTCCCATCCTCCCCTACCACCGCCCCCAACTAAAACCCTACCTATCGCATATCCTTTTTGCTCCCTCTGGCTTTCCATAGGGTGTCATCTGAGTCTATCCTATCCTTTGGGATAGGGCCTAGGCCCACCCCCGTGTGTCTTGGCTCAGGGAGTATTCCTCTATGTGGAATGGGCTCCCAAAGTTCTAGGTAGGTTTCTAAGCATCACTGACAACAAGGAGTTAATGGGGTCTGGGGTCACATATGAAGCCACCCTAGAAAAGGCCAGAGAACTATGGATCCACTGGGAGAGGCCCCGAGAAGAGGAAACACCATTATGTTTTTCCCTGTGCTGCCCAAGCTCACACCACCCTCTTTGTGCTTTCCTAACCACCCCACCCCATCTGCACCCATGGAAATATGGGTGGGGCTTGCTCTGGGAGAATGGGGCTGGGCAGTGTGCATAGTGTCTAGGCTCCCCCAGGGGGGCTGCCTGTGTTTCCACAAAGGTCCAAAGCTTGTCTGCTGGGAGTCACAGGTCCAGGCAATGATCTACTTCTGAGTCTGTGGCTCAGACACAGCTATTCTCCATCGTTTCTGGATATAGGCAGGAAGATAGCCTCCCTGGCTCCAGCCCTCAGAGTCTTCATCTGAAAGATGAAGCCCCCCACTTCTGATGAGTTATGACTACATTAAGATACAGTAAATCTCTAAAAACAGAGCAATGGATACAGGAGAGAATTGGGCAGCAAAAAGGAAAAAATCTGAAACAAAACCTATAACTATAAACCTCCCTCCTCTATCGAGTATATCCGCCCATTTAATTTATTCAGTTAATAAAACGTATTCCCCAGAGAGGGACAGGCAGAGGTAAGCTGCAAGCCAATCTGCCTGTGTGAGTGGGGTATGTATGTGTATCTCATAACAATAAAAAAAAAGAGTAATTAAGAGATGTATTGGAGTGTGTAGAAACCCTGAAGGACACTGAAGATTCCAATTCACGTTAGTGTCCTTGTGCAAATTTAATTCAATTGGGAATAGATAAATAAAAATAAAGAAAAAAATAAAAACAAATCCAGAACAGATGTTAGGCAAGTGATTTTTTTCACAGTAAGAATCATAAACATGAAAAACAGCCTATAAGGCAAAGTTGTTGATGCCAACAGCATCAAGCTACTAAATAAATAGTTGGATGGTACCACAGGGACAAAGAAACATTAAAATAGTCATTTGGCTGTCCCTGAATATTTTTGCCTACATGTTACACCCAGGCATATTCTTGGTTACTAGAGGGAGATTGTGTGTGTGTGTGTGTGTGTGTGTGTGTGTGTGTGTTGTGTGTGTGTGTGTGTGGTCTGTCTGTCTGTCTGTCTGTCTGTCTGTCCCATTATATAGATACATATAGACTATACATTTACTTGAAAGTATATTGCAAAATCACCTGCCACACAGGCTCAGAATATAAATAGAGACTTTGGTAAAAGCATTGTCTCTTCTGTGAAGACAATGAAGCCAGAGGAAGAACCCAGGGCTGGGACATTTTAATAAGAGATTCAGACACAACTGGGGAGAAACAAGGGCAGAGGGGACTTTAAAGCATAAATAATAGTATTTTAGAAATGGAAGTAAGCTTCAAGACGATCACACACACACAAACACACATACACACACACTACACACACATACACACACACAGACACACACACAGATACACACATACACACACACCACACACACCACACACACACATAACGTACACACACACACACACACACACCACACACACCACACACACACATAACATACACACACACACACATACACACACACACCACACACACCACACACACACATAAAGTACACACACACACACACCACACACACACATAACATACACACACACACATACACACACACACCACATACACACACACACACCACACACACACATAACATACACACACACACACACATACACACACACACACACCACACACACACATAACATACACACACACACACTCACACAGACACACACACACCACACACACACACATAACATACACACACATACACACTCAGACACACACACACACACACACCACACACACATAATATACACACACATACACACTCACACAGACACACACACACCCCACACACACATACACACACACACACATAAAGTACACACACACACACCACACACACACATAACATACACACACACACACACACACATACACACACACACACACCACACACACACATAACATACACACACACACACTCACACAGACACACACACACCACACACACACACATAACATACACACTCAGACACACACACACACACACACCACACACACACATAACATACACACACACACACACATACACACACACCACACACACACATAAAGTACACACACACACACACCACACACACACATAACATACACACACACACATACACACACACACCACATACACACACACACACATAAAGTACACACACACACACACCACACACACACATAACATACACACACACACACACATACACACACACACACCACACACACACATAACATACACACACACACACTCACACAGACACACACACACCACACACACACATAACATACACACACATACACACTCAGACACACACACACACACACACCACACACACACATAACATACACACACACACACATACACACACACACCACACACACACATAAAGTACACACACACACACACCACACACACACATAACATACACACACACACATACACACACACACCACATACACACACACACACATAAAGTACACACACACACACACACCACACACACACATAACATACACACACACACACACACATACACACACACACACCACACACACACATAACATACACACACACACACTCACACAGACACACACACACCACACACACACACATAACATACACACACATACACACTCACACAGACACACACACACCCCACACACACATACACACACACACACATACCACACACACACATAACATACACACACACACTCACAACACACACACACACACACACACACACACACACACACACACACACTCCATAGCTAAGAAAATGAATACAAAAAAGGAGACAACTGGATGGGAGGCTCCATCCCCAAGAACACCCCTCAGGAGTTTGCACTAGCACAGACCTTCTCTGGAGACACAAAATGAGAGGACCCACATATCCACAGGCGGGGACACAGGGAGGACCCACACGTCCACACTTGGGGACACAGGCCTGGCCTTGAGCAGCTGTGGAGGGGCTCATGGTGCATATGGTCTCCCCCAAGATGCCCACCGATGACAAAAAGGCCTTAGAAACTCAGGCCAGAGGAGTAAAGAAATCCGTTAGACTCCTGGATCCTTGCTGGTCTTACCTCGGGGCTCTGGGTGGCCTCTAAGTCCCACACCACTGGGCCTGTGATGTAGGCAGCTATTCAGGTATGTGGTAAAGGTCACCAAATGGCTAAAAGATCCAGGGGACTTCTTGACTAAGAGTGTCGGGTTAAGACCAGATGATGGCTTCTGAAGTGTTCTTTCTTGTGCCCTAAGCTGACCCCAGAGAGGTAGCCTCAGGCAAATGGCAACACTGTGGGAGCAAGGCATGATGTGGCGACCAGCAAGGACCCAGCCAATGTCCCGTGTGAATGGAGCCCACTGGCCCCACCAATGCATCATTCCTCTATTCATCCTGGGAACCCTCAGATGGCCTTCACAGTATACATCAATTTTGTGCTTCCCTGGGTTAACTCCCGACAAGGGCCACTGTGATCCCTCTTCCTCTAAGCTTTGATTTTTACGAGGGCTATCTCCCTGTTCTTTTTGTCTTCTAGAAAATACCAGTCACCCAAATTAGCAAAATAAGATCTTCCTAACGTTTGAGGTTTCCTTAGGGGTACATTTATTGCGTAAAAAATATGTACCAAGTGGCAATTTATTTAGTCACTCAACAAATATTTAACAAGCACCTGTTACGTGCTAGGCGGTTCTCTAGGTACTTGGGATAACAGGATTGGCAGGAGATAACTTCTTGTTATGGAGTTTACAGCCTATCAGGAGGACTTGACAATGAACAATCCCATTGCCTGGTACAGAGGCAAACATCCTAAGGCAGGGTTGCTCACAGATTCCCGTGAGCATCAAGAGGAAAAGTGGAGTAAGAGATTCATATATGTGGCTGGGCTTTAAAACAATGTTTAGGTTAGCATACACAGTAATGGCTTCATCCTGGCATCTTCATACACGTGTCATTACAGTTTGTTTTCATTCGTGCCCTTCCTTGACTGCCTGCTCAGACACCTGCCTCTCTCTCTCTAGCCTGTCCCTTTCCTTCTCCATTTGTCCCCTCCTTTTGGTTTTCTGTCAAATGTCTCTGTCTCCCATCTCTCTTTAGATCTTTTCTTCCTTTCCTGAGATTCCCCTTTCTAAAGTCATGACTTACAAACACACATATGTAAATGTTCATGTTTACATATTTGTATACTTTAAGTTTAGTTTCCACCAGACAGAAAACATGGTGCAATTGTCTTTCTGAATCAGGCTGATTCACTCACCATAATGGTTTCTAGATATGTGTGTTTTCCTGCAAATATCATGGGATAATTTCATAATGATAGAGAGAGCCTGACTATCAACTTGGTTGTGTTGAGACACACATAGGAGATTAATAAAGCACACCTTGGGGTATGTGTGTGCCAGGGCGTTGCCATTGGACCATGAGGACTCTGTCTTCATGATGGCTTCATCTATTTATGAATTCATAATTTTAATAGGCTACTGAGAGGAGGTGGTGGAAATGGCAGAATTTGGGGCCTTGATGAAGGAAATGTCAAGATAGGTCTTTGAAGGCATATATTTCCCTGGACCCTTTCTGTCTTCACTCTGTTTCTTGGCCACCATGAGACAAACAGCCTCCTGATACCACCATGCTATGCTGCCTCACCACAAAACTGTCCACAATGATCTGAAACCTCGGATCAGTTACTTTCCTGTTGCTGTGAAAAAATACCAAAACAACTTCTAGAAGAAAGAGTTTGTTTTGCTTTATGGCCCCAGAGGAAGAGCCAATAATGGTACAGGAGGCACAGCCACAGGTAGCAAGAATAGGAAGCTGAGAGACAATACCTCAACGGCTAACAGGAAAAAAAAAAGAGTGATCTGGAAGAGGATTAAGGCTACAAATTCTCAAGGCCTGCCCCCCCCCCCCCCCGTGACGTACTTCCTCCAGAAAGGCTGTGTGTCCTAAAAGTTCCATAACCTCCCCCAAACAGAGCCACCAACTAAGTGTTTAATACATGAGCCTTTGGGTGACATTCCTGGTACAAACCACCACATCTCTAAAACCGTGAGCTAGGTTGCTTCTCCTGGCATTCTGCCACAGCAGCGGGACAGCAAACTAATGCACCATACAATCCAGTGCACAGTGCTTACTGTCTACATGCCCTTTTCATCTTAAAGACACTCGTGTTTCTGAATTACATGATTACCTCAGCCACACTTAAGTATTGTTGGGTGGTTCCATGAGAGACTATACCGGAAGGATGTATCCTACTCTTAAATTACAACATTTGATATGTAGATGGACCCTGGGAACAACAATAAGCATTTCTTACAGTCATAAAAGCAACGAAGGTAGCCCATAGTGGTTTATCTCACTGGTTCATAAAGAGCCTCAAAAAAAGGATGCCCAGAGGAGGGTTTTCTGGAAGCATGGAAATGGTGGACAGGTCAGAGACTCGGGTGTTAGGCAGCAGGGAAATGCAACAGATTTGATGAGAACCCAGCAACATGATGAAACTTAAAAACAATGGGGAAAACCTAAGGACTAGCATGAGACCTGTGATGTTACGGTGGCTACAAACGCTATGCATAAACCATGCAGACATGCACACTGGATACTGTGGGATGACTGGCTACTGGGGGTTTGGAAGGGAAGGAGAGGGGCACAGAGGTCAAGGGGAGAAAACACCCAAGCAGAGCACACAGTAGACTGTTCCCAGCCTCTACTGTAGCACAGAACAGAAACACTCACCCAGGGCACTTTGAAATAGCGATAATGAGTACTCACTGGTGGTCCCAATAATTCACAGTAGTGAAGAAACTACTCTTGTCAGGGTTTTCCTGCTGTTTGTTTGCTTAGTTTTTTGTTTGCTTTGTTTTGTTTTTGAGACAGGGCCTCATGTAGCTCAGGGTAGTCTCCAACTCTCTATATAGCAGAGGATAGCCATGAACTCCTGATCTGTCTGTACCTGCCTCAGGTTACAGGAATGAGCCAGCATATCTGGCTAGTGGTTGTTGTCTTGTATGGCATTTTACTATTTATTAGGTCTGTATTTCTGGTCAAAGCCTATTTTACACATTTGCCCCCCAAAAGATATTATGGGACACAGAAGAGTCTTGTGTTCAAATAAACAGTTTACCTGAGTTTCTCACTTGGAGAGTTTCCAAGTATCTTATCCCACGAAGCTCACTGAGACAGAGCAGTGTCGAAGTCTGTGTTCCTTGGACTCTGTTTCCATCATTTGACTAAGGAGGGACCCTTCCTTTTCATTTTCTGTGTAGCAACTATTATTGTTGGTGGAAGTGGTCCAAAGGACACACTTTGAGAAATAGCTCATTAGATTATCAAGGGATGAGACAGAAGATTCCAGAGTCCAGACACACCCTGAACTGCCATCATTCCCCTCTCTTTCCTCTTGTAGAATGTGATCTTTAGAGGGTTTCGTTCCTAAGTCACATTGGATCTACTGTCTCAGTGTTTGTGCCCCCAAATTTGTATGTTGGCATCCTAACTCCTTAGGTAATTATATTCAGAGGTGGGTCCTCTGGGGGGGGGAGATTATGAGGACAGAGCCCTTTTAAATAGATTAGTGCCCTTATAAAAGGGTCCTAAAATTGCCCCTTTACCTCTTCCACCATGTATGGACAGAAAACTAACACCCACCAAATACCTGACCGGCTGCTGCCTTGATATTTGGCTTCTCACACCCCAGAACCACGAGAGGTAAATTTCTATTGTTTGTAAGTTACCCAGTGTATGTATTTTGTTATGACAACCTGGGTGGACAATGACACATTCCAGCTGATAATGGCAAGCGTGAAATCCTTTTCCCCGTTGCCATAAGCAGTCTCTTCACTATTATGGAGTCACCATTTTATCCTCAGAACAGGATCACGTTCTTTGTGGCTGTGGCAAAATACCTGACAGAAGACAACTTAAGGAAGCAGGCTTGTTCTGACTCAGTCTGAGGCTGCAAGCCACCCCAGCAGGGAAGGGATGGAAGCAGAAGCTTGAGAAAGCTCACAGGGCATCCACAGTCAGGTAGCCAAGCTTGGTAAGTGCTGGTACTCAGCTCACCTTTTGCTTATTATTTACTCCAGGGTCCCAAGCCATGGGATGAAGTCGCCTGCATTTAGGGTGTATTGAATCTCCCCCCTTCAATCAACATATTCTAGAAACCCCCTCATTGACATGCCCAGTGACCATCAGTGTTCACCACAGGACTCAAAGCCAACATCAATGACTCAAGTTGATTTGCCTTCATTCTTAATAGCCCAAGTCTTGTTCGATTCTGCTGTTTTTCCTACGGAACATTCCTTACTTAAAATTTTCCATCTGTTTTCTTCCGCGTTTCTGATGACTCACCAAGGCTAACAGAATGTTCTCTATGGATATCCAGCATTACATTTCCCCGGCACACTCTTATCATCTACCCTAGCCCAAATCTATACACCCCTTCCAAAGCTTAGGTGCCTGGGTACGGGCTTCTCCATGGATCCCACTGCATTTGGACCCATGGAGCTAGTCAATTTCTCTCAGTGACTGTTTGTGCAAGGACTATGAATACAGAGGGAAACCCAGCTTGCTTCCTCCAGAAAACAGTCTCAGGGCTGGAACAGGTGCCTCGGGAGCAGCTGGGAGACTGCACTGACAAGCTACCCGACCTTGGCAGAGGGAGACTGAAGGGCTGCTTCTGTGCAGAGTCCATGAACAAGAAACCAGAAGTCAGCACCAGCACCAGAGACCTGATGGCCACCGTGAGCTCCTGGGGTAAAGGAGGCTTCGAGAGGGGAAGGCAGAATGGAAAAGGAGACACATGATTGTAAAGACATTTACAGAGAGAAGGAGCTCGGAATGAAGGCTGCTGGGAACTGATTAAAATAAACTGAGTATGTGGTACCGAGAAGCACTGGTTGATAATGGGGCTAGCTTTGTTTTCTTTTAGTTTTTCAAGTGCTAACTGGTTCGCCAGTGGATTTGGAGGGGAAAATCACTGGGTCTTATGTTCCTGTCAGGAATGCAAGGTTCACACTGGCCAGTTGGGTTCCAGGGCTTTTTGCAAGGAAGAGCATACATTTCATCTGGAGTTCATTTTCAAGGTTTGACAACAACCATGATTACCACCACCTAATCTTGGTGGAAAGAGAAGGCTACACATTTGCTACAAAATATCCTTCAAAGATAAAATGATGGGGTTGCTATGGAAAACAGCACTGAAAGTCACCCTCCCCCAAATAAAAGCAGAATTTCTATCTGATGTTGTAATTCTCCCTTTAGGATGTATGCTATAGAAACTGAAAACAGGAATTTGAAGAAATATTTGCATGCCAGTGATCACAGTTGCATTATTGAACTGAAAGCAGGATCTTGGTTATATAGTCGGACACCCATGGTCATGGCTTCACTATTTACTTCGGCCAAATGTTAGAAGCCAGCCAGAGTCCATCAACGGCTGAGCAGCAAAACATGGAGGTTATAGCTAGTGTACTGCTTTTTGTTTCCCGGAAAAGGAAGGAAATTCTCAAGATAGATGAACCCTGAGGACATCTTCCTAAGTAAACTAAGACACAGAGTGTGTGATTCTGTCAAGGAAAGAAACGTGCCACGGTGGCCGCCAGAGGGAGGAGAGGGTGGCTGCAGGCAGAGTTCGCCAGGGACACATTTCAGTCTGTGGGATGAAGCACCTGCACATAGAAGAGTTGTGACTATACAGCTCTGTGGACATGTTTGCAGCACCGGTTGTACAATGAGAAATGGTCAAGATGGTAAATTCTGTCTTGTATACATTTTATCACGGTAAGAAATGTCCTTTAGTCAAGTGGCCTTTGTGTTGCTTTCAGTATCTCGCTTTGTCTGTGACACAGGGAACATCAATCCAACAGCCATCCTTCCAGATAGATTGTGGGTACCTGAAAGTTCACCCTACCCCAACTCAGATAAAACCATTGTTCTTGGAATGCTACTTCTGGCATCTTGAGTCAAAGCCCTCCCAGTCACCAACAGGTTTGGATGTGAGAAGGGTGGGATTCAGGATGCTGAGGAGGGAGATGAAGTATCCTATTAGGCTCCAGGTTGAGGAGGACAAAGAAAAGAGACTGTTTTCTTCATGGGTGGTTTGGAGAACCCAACTCTAGCAGAGAATGCAAAGACTTAGGGGAAGCACCTGAAAATCTTTTGGCTGCTTGGGGGAGGAGTCTGAGGGCTGTGTTGACAGTTGGACACCATCTATGGACTGACCTTGAGGCAGAGGTGAGACCCTGCAGAGTTAGAGGCAACCTTGAAAGAAAAGTAGATTCACTTATAGCTCCCTATTTGGTGGTTCACATGCACCAGGCACTCCGTTGACAATGCACAATGCTGCCTGGAGGGAGGGGGCAGGAGATCCTGCCCAAGTGTCTTGTTGGGAAAGGCAGTTTCCACCCATATCAAACTGCCAGGTGATGACAGAGGTTATAGCTCAAAAGACCACAATCTGCACATGCACCTTGCATGCAATGACAGGTAGTCCATCAGCCACTGGTTCAGGGCATACGTTACTAGGTTCCTCTTTAGAAAAGGCAAGAAGAAGATCACCAGCTAACAGTGCTTCCCTGGTGGTTAATGTGGGGTCTGGAGACTGTGACAGAGAGTCAAACCTTTATAGATAGACCCATCAGCTGAGAACTGAACCCAGGATGGAAAAGCCTCATTTTGTGGGTTGCAAAATTCTTGCAGTTGGAGGACAAGATGGAGGAGATGTTGTTAGGAATGGGGCCTTGAGATGCAAAGAATAATCAAGGAAGTTATTTTAGTAGTTAAGTTTCTATTATCTGCCCTAGGCATGGAAGCATCATAAAACTCGGTGGTGCCTTGCTAGGGAATTGCTTTGTGCGCATAGCTGTGGAAATGTTACACATAAGACTGATCAGGAATAATTGGAATGCGTGGTAAACAACTCAAACTCTCCAAGATTCAAGGGTCCTGAAGAAGAAAGGCTCAGTCGATTTTAATGAAGAATTCGGATCACTCAGAATTTACATGCGTGTGATGGATGCCATGTGACCTTGTGTGTTTGAACATTTAAGCCACTGTTTGCAGTTGATTTGGTTTTAGACTTTTAGATTCCATAGTTCGTTTTCTGCCAGTAAGCAACAAAGTTTCGAACTTTTTTTTAATCATTCAAGGGTTCCCTCTCTCCTCCTCTCCTCTCCTCCTCTCTATTCCTCCTTCCACTCCTTCTCCTCTCCCTCCCCCTTGTCTTTAAGGGTTTTATTTTGTTTTGCTGTTTCTGTGTTTTGAGGCACAGCCTGGTGGTGGTATAAGAAGAACTCCAGGGCCTAGGGTTGATTCAGACACAGGCTTGGAATTGAGTCTATACATTTGCAGCCTGGGTTAGCCTTGAACTTATGATCTTCCTGCCTCCACCTCTTGAGGGCTAGGATTACAGGTCATATGCTATCATGTCTAGATTATTCAAGAGTTTCTGGGAAGTTGAAAAAGAGTCTGTGCACACAAAACAGTGATCAGAAACGAACTTTAAGTTGTATGTGAGTGGGTGTTTTTTTACTACTTTTAATTTATAAATGATTTTTTTTTAATTATGAAAGCAAAGATGGTCTGTCCATCTTTTTGGACAGAACAGAAATGCTGTTTAATTTCTCAGCTAATTGAGGTTAAGAGCTACCAGAATTGGGTAAATATGTGTAACTCTTGAGGCTATGCACAGGAGTTCTTGACAGGAGACATTTGCATAAAGCTCTGTAATACCGGGACTTACTTCCAGAAGAGAGACTGCCTTGACAAATGTCACAGTGATTCATGACAGTGTTATGTAACTCTATTATGCATTTTGGGTTGAACAACTTGGATTTGTTGCAGGTACAATTCAATTAAATGTGGATTTTTTTTTAACTGATTAGCTAAAGACAGAGCTTTTTACAAAACTCTGATGTGAGCCAGTCTATTGTTGGGAACACATCTGTGCAGCTTGTCATGTGGGGATAAAGGAGTTATTGACGCTACCTCTGATTGTCACCACTGGAGGAGCTCACTCCCTCCCACCTGGAGACTGGTATGCGCTCCTGTGCTGTGGATCTGGGTAGAGATATAGAGGAGGACAAATGGGAAAGTCTGTAACTGACTCCCCAGCATCTGGTGCTCCCCTCATTCCTCCAAGCTGCTCCATCCTTACCTTCAGGTCCTACTATGGACCAGAAGCTACACAATACTGGGAATGCAGTAGGAGACCAGTTTCCTTGGTCTGCATGGCTGCAAAATGACGAGCATTTTCCTCACAGGTGGCACTAGGAACGGCAGCCGGATTCTGAGTCTGGGCTGATACTGTGATGTGAGTCTCAGAACTGAGTCTGGATATGTGATTCATCCCCAGGCTCAGAGCCTATCTTCTGTTGCCACCAGCTCCCTTTACAGGACTCAGAGGTCTCTCATTGAGTCCCAGTGGCCAAGATAGGCTTCCATGATGGCTGGCTCCGTGACTGCTCACCTGACTACTGTCAAGTGACGGCCTTCTCTGGGGGCAGCCTTCTCCTGTGCATTCTACTGTGGCCAGCGCTTGCTAGACCACAGAGATTCTACTTCTTACCCTGCATGTGTGGCCAGCCTGTAGCTTGCAGGCTGCATGTGTCCTAAGATAACTTGAGATGTAGCCAGGCACATTTGTACCTGAGTGTCATACTGCAATGTCAAAAGGTTGGACACCTGTGGAACACTGCACACTACCCTCCAGCTAGAGCCACCTTCCTGTCCAGAGCCAATGTTTTCCATCCCTAATCGCCCCACCGAAAGGGGGTGGTTTCTGGGTCACTCTCTCTACTGCCCCATTTCCCTGAGAGTATTATCAGCCACACTGTGCTGAGGCAGGAAAGCCACACAAATTCCTCAGAGAACTTTTCCTAATGCAAAATAGCTTAGATGTCCTAAATTGTCCATTGATAACACTATTTCTGTGAGCTTCTCAGTTTAAAGATTCTGGGCTAGGACTGAAAAGTGGTTTCAATAATAGCTGAATGCGTGGTTCAGCAGACGAAGGATTGTTAGGCTGGCCCTCAGCCAGGTGTGTGAGCGCCATCTCCAGAGGAGTAGTGTTGCAACTGTCCACAGTGAACTCTGGCTAACTTTGTCTGAGCTTTCTCAGAATCTTAAATCCTCAGGGGTAAACACACACACACACACACGCACACGCACACGCACACGCACATACACACACAGTTTTTTCTAACATAAACTGGAAAGAGTTGAGTCATTGTCAGCTGCAGGTTGCATAGTTCCTACCTGGAAAGGACTTTCAGTTATCACATGGTCCTTTGCTTTTGAATTAGGGGAATTGACACACTAGTGGTTGTGCTGGTTGGATCTTGTCAATCACTGGGCAAGTGGATACGGGGGCTCTTAGAAAGCTGGCTGAGCAAACCAGGAAGCAGCATTCCTCTTTGGCCTGCCTCCATGTTTCTGCCCTGAGTTCCTGCTCTCTGCAATGGACTGGAAACTGGAAACAGAAATAAGCCCTTTATCCCCCAAGTTGCTTTTGGTCATGGTGTCAGTCACAGCAGTGGAAAGTCAACTAATCAATGGCTATAACGTCAGTCTAGTGGATGCTGAGCAGCCTGCATTTGTCTTCTTTCTCATGAGGCATTCCAGTAGTTCTTCAGAGTAAATACAGCAGTCTTCTACACAACTTCCTTTTCCTCCGAGTGTCTCTCTTTGTGTGAGTGTGAGCGCTCACATGTGCCAATGCAGAGGTTTGAGGTCCCAGATCACAGTGGTCAATCTCTGTTTACTGAGGTTCATAATTAAACAGAGTGTCAAAGTCACTGATCCAGTTCAAATCTCTCTTTTACCTCTAAGCAAACAGATGGAAAGTGAATGATTGGCCTAAATCCATTAACTTAACAAGAGGTGGTTAGGAAGAGTGGGAACTGAGATCACACACACACACACACACACACACACACACACACACACACACACGCATGCACGCACAAACATGGTCACATTCCAGAGCCATAAATAATAAAATTATGTAACTTGTTGAACTAGAGATCATTATGTTTAGCAAAATAAGCCAGACTCAGAAAAACAAGTATTGCAAGCATTCTCCCACTTATGGTCAAAAAAGAGAGGAGGGGAACAACTCAAGGTAGTTGGTGTGGGGGGGGGGTAGTTGTGCAGCATCTAGGTGTGTGTGAGGGGTGTGTGTGAGGGGTGTGTGTGTGTGTGTGTGTGTGTGTGTGTGTGTGTGTGTGTGTGTGTGTGTGTGTCTATGTGTAAGAGAGATAAAAGCATAGAGGAACTATTTTTGAAGGGGGGAAGGGAAATATTGAGATGAAGGAGAGGGCAGGAGGATCGTTAGAGTCAAATGTGTACAAGGTATAACGATACACCTACATAAAAATGCCAGCGCAAAATGCATTATTTAGTATGCTAACAAAATATTTATAATAAAAATGCCTGCAGTACCCATCGCTTCTCCTTTGTCACAAAAAGAGGATGGGAGAGCAATGAATGGCAGGAAATAAATGTGCTGGAAGAACAGTCAGAAACCTAGGAATTTAAGCCAACCTCAGAGACTGTGGGTGGAGACCAGGAAACAAGACGGCCCACCCCATAAAGAAGAATGGAAGTTTGTAGCGATTCCCCGTCAGGGATAACAAGAGGCTATGGCCCTGGAGGGTAAGTGGAGAATCAGTTCAGATACATTCAAGGGAAGTGTGGCTTTAAACAGTTCATCTCTTTCTTTTTGGTCCCCGATGCACATTTATCTGAGGGTAATTGTCTACTTATCAGGCCATGCACTTGGCCTGGAGACTGCTGTCTTGCTGGACACCTTCCTCCCGTTCTCAGGGGCCTCCTACGTCAACCTGCTTTGTCATGGCAGACAGTTGATAAAATAACAGCCCTCTAAATTTCTGTCTTACTTAGCATTTCTATTGCTGTGATGAAACACCAGGACCAGAGGCAGCCCAGGGAGAAAAGGGTTTATTTCAGCTTACACTTCCATATCAGAGTCCATCACTGAGGGATGCCAGGGCAGGAGCTCAAACAGGGGAGCAATCTGGAGGCAGAAGCGGATGCAGAAACCATGGAGGACTACTCCTTACTGGCTGGCTCTCCCGGTTGTCATATATACACTAGGACCAACTGCCAGGAATGATATGGCTCCCTGTGGGATGGGTCCACCCACACCAATCATTAATCAAGACAACACTCCACTTGCCCACAGGCTAATCTCATGGAGGCATTTTCTCAGTCCTGGGTACCTCTTTTCAGATAACTCCAGCTGTGTCAAGATGCCATAATACTGGCTAGCACATATGTATTAACGGTTTAAAAAATTCCAGGGACTTAAAAATTATGAACTTATAGGCCTAGTGTTTGTGATTAATCTGTCTTGACCCAAGAGAATATTGAAATTTAATGTATTAGATAATACCCAATGGCTATGGCATTCTGTCTTATGCTCACTTTGGTTCCAAATCCACGTGGCCTGCTTTCCACCACTATTTAACACTCTTTGGTAGAGCCCTGGCCAGCCTAATAGCAAAGACAGTCTCCAGGCAGCAGGAGCTCAGCTGCTGCCTCAAGACTTACATTTCTTTGAGCAATTCAACCAGAGGTTCCTCTGGTCCCCTCTCCACACACACTTGGCCACATTTTCAAAGCCGGTATATTCAGATGTCTCACAGAACGTGTGTATATTTGTGAGTGTGTATGTTTGTGTATTGTGTGTGTGTTTGTCTGCCTGTGTCTGTGTATTGTGTCTGCCTGTGTGTGTGTAGTGTGTGTGTGGTGTGTGCGTGTGCGTGTGTGTGTGTGTGTGTGTGTGTGTGTGTGTGTGTGTGTGTGTGTGTGTGTGTGTGTGTGTGTGTGTGTGTGTGTGTGTGTGTGTGTGTGTGTGTGTGTGTGTGTGTGTGTGTGTGTGTGTGTGTGTGTGTGTGTGTGTGTGTGTGTGTGTGTGTGTATGTGTGTGTGTGTGTGTGTGTGTGTGTGTGTGTGTTGTGTGTGTGTGTGTGTGTGTGTGTGTGTGTTGTGTGTGTGTGTGTGTGTGTGTGTGTGTGTGTGTGTGTGTGTGTGTGTGTGTGTGTGTGTGTGTGTGTGTGTGTGTGTGTGTGTGTGTGTGTGTGTGTGTGTGTGTGTGTGTGTGTGTGTGTGTGTGTGTGTGTGTGTGTGTGTGTGTGTGTGTGTGTGTGTCTGTGTGTGTGTGTGTGTGTGTGTGTGTGTGTGTGTGTGTGTGTGTGTGTGTGTGTGTCTGTGTGTGTGTGTGTGTCTGTCTGTCTGTCTGAAAACCATCTTCTCCCGCTGTACCAGTCCAGCAGTTCATACCATTCCAACCCTTTCAACTTCCACTGCTCTTCTTCCATGGCAGTGAGCCAGGAACTCTCCCCCAAGTTGGTGATATTGCCCTTTGACTGCACAGACCTAAGCTCTCTCTGCTGCTCCTGGTCCTCACCTTAGTGGATGAACACCGTAGTTAAGGGCTCTCATGTCAGAAGTCTACACATCCGTCACTTTTGGAGCACAAATGTTCCTCCTAAACAGCACTACAGAATCTGAGCGTGAAGCAACCATATTAACTTCATCCAGAAGCCATACTCACTCCCATAGGCACCACAAAGCTCCCCCACGTTTTCCCTGCCTCCTGACACTCACGCTGACTAATTAAATCATGGTGCTAACCCTCCCTGGCAGAAGCATAGGTGAATCTTCCCCTTTCTGTGGTGTGAACTCTGAGGCTTGCCTGTCAGTCCCATCTTGTCAAAGGCATATTTGCTTGGCACACTGGTGCTTTTTCCAGCACAAGGACCCCATAGTCCCCTGGAGCTCAATTGCTTCAGGTTCTCAGAACTGCAAAGGTGCTCTTGGAACAGCAGCTGCTGCTGGCTACAAGGAGCTTCACACATAACATTCCCAACAGGGTAGCCAGGAAGGCATCCAGCTAGTAGACATTTCAAAGGAGCAGAGGAGTCAGAAACACATACAGTGTAGGAATTCCTAAGTAATGATGCATAAAAACATGACACTTCAATTCAGTTGGGAAAGGATGAATTTTTAAGTAGGACCATCTGGAAAAAATCAAGGTGTATTTTATATGAGTCAGCTTTGTGACGCGGTAACAAAATACCTGAGGTAATTAACTTATAAAGACAGCTTTAGAGTTCCAGTCCATGGTCAGATAACCCATGGCTTTCAAGTGTCTAATGAGGGGATGGATAGGAGTAAGAGGATGTCCATGGCAAAGTGAACTGATTGCCTTGTGGCCAGGAAGAAAGAGTAGAGGCAGTAAGTAGAGTTCCACAGTCCTCTGCGAGAGGGTGCCTGGAATGACTTTAAGGGAAACCCAGCAGACTTCACTTCCTGAAGACTCCACAACTTCCCAACATCACCCTGGGAACAATGCCTTGTACATATGTTAAATATAAAGGGCTACTTTCTTTAATATGTAAAGAGCTTTTGCAAATAAATTAGGAAAAACTAACTCAAAACAAAGTGGCAAAAGATAACAAAACATCATGAATTTTAAATACATAAAAAATGTTCAAGGTTGCTTATGATAAATAAGTACTAATTCAAGCAACAGCAGCATACCATCAAATGCTAATAAACTTTTGACCACTTATTTTAGTAGCAAGTATGTGAAGAATCCAATTTTCTCATTTTTTTTGTTGTTGGAGCATAAGTTGATATAAGCCCTAGAGAGAGCAATTTAGCAATATCAAAATAAAAAATGTAGACAGTCTCTGACCTAAAAATTCCATTCCTAGAGATTTATCCTACAGACAAACTCAGGCAAGAGAGTAATGATGTATATTGGGGATATTCACTGCAGTGTTGTTTGTGAAAGCAGAAGTCATTGTTCAACTGAGAAATTATTTTTAAAGTTAGTGCATTTCCGTACAATTAAATCCTTTGAAAAATAATGTAGCATTTAATAAGGAGTGTATTGAAGGAGAAAGTGCTCCTGAAGACCATTAATGAACACAGCAGGCTGGAAGAGGCATCCTTATGCGCCTTACACCATGAACATGACTAGAAGCTGGAGACAAAGGCTGCCTCTGTAGTTAAGGGTATGAAATAGACACAGGTAAGCGTGTCTGTTGTGCCTTGTGGATGATACGTGGCATTCATGTTTACCTATTTACAACTCAATGCTTTAATGGGAGGTTACCCAACAAAGCTGGTTTCACGGAGGGACACAGGTGCTTGGGTGCCAGGTGCCGGGTGCCAGGAATGAGCCTCACGCTCCAACAAGCAGGAGTGATGTTTGCACTAGAGATCAAAATTAAAGTGATGTGGAGGCAAGGAGAATGAGAGTGAGGCTAAATAGCAGCAGAGCTGCAGAGCGAGTGCTTGAAAGATGAATGAGGTAAGGGAGCAGGGGCTTCTGATGGAGGCCTTTAGTTGCTGCTAATGAGCTGAACTTGGGGCCTGTGTATCTATAAGTAATAGTCACGGCATACTAAAGGATCCTTACTTACTGCATTGCATGGTCTGTCACACATTGGTGGGACAAAATTTCCACCCTGTTTATCAGTGACGACGTTGATACTGCTCTTGAGGGCATTGGGATGAAATATAGTAACTTGGAGCAGATCCTCAGATGGAAAGAGAGTGTGGATGGATAATCATTAATTGCTTTTACCAGAAGGGACGGGGTACCAGAGGTAGAAGCCAAGCAGTGTGCACACCAGGCTATCTGGTTTATACTCAGGCTCACAGAAGGATGTAGTTTACACAGACCAAGCAAAGCCACCAACATAGTGAGACGCTTGGAGAAGACACTGCTTGATGGCAATGGTAGTGATGGCAACGACAGCAATAATAAACACTGATGCTATCTGCCCCTCTTGGCAGGATCCTTCACCAACCACATCTGCCCCTCACCCCGCTTAGGAGCCAGTTTCAGTTAGGAATCCCGGACTCTGACCAAGCTACTAAGACAAGTGAATGAGGGTCCTAGTAGCCACTGTGGTCAATGGTCATCTTATTAACTTTCAGAGCAGTTGGGTGATCCATGCTGCAAACATGCCTTTCCACAGACAGGCTGTGCTGCCACGGGAGGGCTCAGCGCTGCTCTGTTCAGCATTCATAGTGTGGGGTTTCACTTGTCCAATGAGGAACCAAAGCTATTTGATTTTTTTCAAGTTGTAAGAGGACCATGGTAGACTCCATTTCCTAGTCATAAAAGCAGCCTGAAAATCAATGTCATTTAAACAGAATCGTTTCCTGAAGGGGGTCGGTGGGGGGATGGAGGATGGGGGCAGGTGGGGGTGGTCTTTGTTGTTCATGAACCACAGCCCTCTGACATCTGAATCAGTGAACCCATTATGCCAAAGATACGGTTCAAGAAGAGTCTTCTAGGTTAGATAGCAGCTCAGATAGAGCGGAGTCAACACTGTCATTCCTACCCGACCAAACACTGGTGGGACCAGGAGATGACCAGCAGAGGTCACACTGGTGGCTCAGTGAGAGGACCCGAAGAGGCAGGGGCCAGTGTCTTCGGACCCATCGTTTTTGGTTTTTGGTTTTTTTTCTACAGGAGAAAAGGTTGATGGCTCTGTGTGAAGAGATTATTCCATCATCCCCCGCCCCAACCATTTTCACCAGAGGTGGGAACAGAGAATAGAGATGATTCTGCAATTTTGATCTCTACAACCTCATCTGAAATCATTCTCTGTGATTTAAGTTTTCTGGAAATGAAAAGGATAAATTGTGTGAACTTAGTTAAAGTTGGGAAGAAAAGTTGATTGGACAGCCTGTTGTCAAGGAAACCAATTCTCTCTCTCTCTCTCTCTCTCTCTCTCTCTCTCTCTCTCTCTCTCTCTCTGTGTGTGTGTGTGTGTGTGTGTGTGTGTGTGTGTGTGTCCTTTAAGAATAATTCCATTTAAGAATAATTCTTAGGTACCCAAAGCTTCCACACTAAAAACATATACAAAAAAAATTCTCCAAGAAACTGATTTCTAGAATTTAAAATCAGGGAGAACCTCCTCCAGCTCTGGTGGAGACAGCATCTCTCTAGACCAGAAACATAGTTGGTGACCACATTCGGGGTCAAGGCCATTGCAGAATGAGGTTGAAAAGGTAACAAGACACAGCACTAGGGAAAGAAAAGGCAAGCAATTCAGCCCCTTGTTACTCTATTAAGGACCATGCTTAGAGCCAGAAGCTACACATGCAAAGTCAAACTCTGGGTGAAGCCCCCCCCCCATTCAGGGACCACAGAGAAGAAGGAGGAGCCTGTTATTTAAAGACAATGGTTGTCCCCCCACTCCATCAGCATCAAGCCTGGCCAAGGGACTGTGTTGCCTTGTTCTAAACGTTGCTTGGCAGGAAGGATGCCGGCAAACATGCTCAGCAGTGTTCCTTGCTCTCTCAGGTCCCTGGTTTCCTACAATAGCACCCTGCCCTCAGGAGCCTGAGAGATGATAGGAAACATGAAAGGCAGAGCTGCACAGAGGAGCCCCCTCCCCGACTGACACAGGAAGCCCAGAAAATCCTTCCAGCCAGGTGGCTCTTAGGCTGGCCAACCTCAGCCAAATCTCAGATGAACTCGAAAGAGTAAGTTGTCTGTGTCCCTGAGTTTGGGGGTAGTGTGTTACACAGCAGTCACAGACATCTACTGCAGCAGCTTCACTTTTTACTTTCTCAAGGTCACAGAAGAAAAGAGGAAGTGGTGGGCCACTCGTTCTCCTGGGTAGAGCCATGTCCACAAAGATTTCAAGTCAATACCTTTCCAAAGCAGCACTGAGAAAATCTTTGGGGCAGAAAGGTTTAAAAACTCATCAGAACAGGCAAAGGAGTCCCACAGAAACTGTGCACCTAGAAAAAAAACGACTGCTAGCCTGGAGATCTAGGAGAAGCTATTCAAAGTCAACCAGTGGCTGAGGAGGAGCCGTATAGAAACAGACTGAAAGGAGGGGGACCTGGCGAGACCATGCTAAAAAGCAAAAAGATCCAAGCCTTTCAGAACTTGAGCATACAAAATGATCTAAGCAAAGATTCAGCACAAACATCATGAATCATAATAAAGCTTAAAAGAGGGCTCAGCAGTTAAGAGCATTTGCTGCTCTTGCAGAGGACCTGGGTTCAGTTCTCAGTACCCACATTTGGCTCACAACCATCTGTAACTCCAGTTCCAGAGGATCCAATGCTCTCTTCTGGCCTCAATAAGCTCCTGAATGCACATGGTACATGTGCGCATGTGTATAGATTAAAAATTCTTTTTTAGAAAAAGAATGACTACAAACAGAAAAAAACAATCCATCAAAAATAAAGGGAAGGGTTATGTTAGTTCTTGTGGCCACAAACAAGGAGACCAGGTGTCCCAGTGTATCCAGGACAGGCTTGGTCACACTGCTGTCATATGTCATTATTCACAGAGCTTATTTCCAGTACCAGAAGTGTGCCAGGTTAGGTGGCAATAACACATTTTGGTGGCACACCTTACCCACGGGATGGAACAATACAGGTCCAAATAAGAGCCGGCTCTCTGTATGTGTGTACTATAGGTTATCTATCCTCCTTAGGGATCCTCAGAAAAGAATTCAAGTGTTCAGGACAGGCCTATTATTGTCATGACTTCCAAATTGGTTCAACACGAGAAACCAAAACATGTATAAGAGAATCTGAGTTTCCACCTTACCCACACAGAGGCCCGTATCTCTCCCTGAGTTCCAATTGGCTCTCCCAAAATCCCTGCAGGGGAAAAAAAAAAAAAAAAAAAAAAAAGCACAGGACCATGGTAAGAATAAAATTGAACAAAATGTCAATGTTTCCAACTTACTCAGGAAAAAAAATAAAACCCTAGAACAGCAAAAACACAATTACATAAACAATAAAAGAAGAATAACCATTATATTGTGTTGAATTACTATAGAATATTGGGTAAAGAAATGGCTTTTAAAAATATTGCTGAGCAAAACTCTCATCCGCTCTATTTAATGGACAGAAGAGACCACACGCACTTAAGCTCTCTGTGCATAATTGCTGCTCACACATCTGAAAACTATTTGGTTTTACATCCACAATATTCCTCTCGGATGTGGCTCACGTGTGCCAAGTTCCCTTTCATGGCCCTCATATGTGTAAACTTCTGAATCTAACCCAAATTATCACAATTTCCAAATTCACATGACCCAAGTTAAATGTCGAACAACAGATTCCAAACTACTAAGACCCTCAGCATGGTTTTTCATAGGCCGAAACTTTAGGGTATCTGAAGATGTGCATGGGGTAAAATTGGCAGAGGCCAGAACATGCAAACCCCTTGTGCTGTGAGGCTGGACCCGAAGTATCCGTAGACAGGGAGCATAAGCAGGCATGGTAGGGCGTCCCGGGGGCAAGCACTGACACTTCCCACTGAGATGTGGTGGGAAGGACATGTCTGTGAAAATGTGTCTGTGTTGGGAAGCCTGTGGGTGGACAATGCTAGATCTGAGCCATAGGGATGGAGGGTCAGAGAGCTGGAGGTTAGAGAAAGCACATGTCCTGAATGGAACTATGCCCTGCTCCCGGGAGCTCCACCCCCACAGTGAAAGCCAGGACTACAGCAAGGACAGTCTAGATGAACACAGGACTAGAGTGTAAATTCAGGGCCCTGCCCATAGACAGAGACAGGAGAAATAGTCCTCCCCAGGCATTAACCCCCTACTTGGTTATCCAGTACCAAGTGGTCAGCCCTGAAATCTCTCTCTCTCTCTCTCTGACACACACACACACACACACACACACACACACACACACACACACACACACACACGTAAGTGGCCTGGGCAAGCTGTGTCTATTCATTTACATATATCAACTAAAGAAGGTGAGATCACGGTTTTGAAAGGGAACAATGGAGGCGTATGGGAGATAATAGAGAGAGGAAAAGCAGAAAATGATAATGATGTAATTATATTTTAATTAAAAAAATACGAGTACCTCAGGTGGGTGCCCAGATTAGTACATCTGTTTTTATAGACCTCTTTAATGATTTGACTTCCCTGTTCTAGAAGGAGCATGGCAGAGTTTATACTCACAGGACAATGAGCTCAGAGGAGCTGCTGGAGACACTCTCCAGAGCCAGCCAGCCAGGGCTCTCCTGACATGACATTACCCTGCTCCTCCAGATGTTAAGACCAAATACATTTTACTCAGCTGACTACTGATCGGTTCCCCCTACCTTGCAACGGATGGAATTTATTTTCTTTCCCATAATACGGTTTGTTTGTTCTGCTTTGACACTTTTAAGTCTCTTCACACTTGCTTCAAGAGGGTGTAGGAGGTCTGTTGGGGTGATGGTGGGCTTAAAAGTTGTGAACCCGGCACCCCAGAGAGAAGGATGAGAGGAGAGGGTGTTTGCAAAGCGGTGGAGGTAGCAATGCCAGCAACAAATGGTGAAGAAAGACAGAGAACGAAAAAGAAAGGAAATGGAGGAGTGGCAGGCAAAGGCCAGGTGCAGGTCATTCTCTGCCTGGGAGTGAGGGCAGTGGCCATGCAGGGGGAGGGGTTGGAAGTCCCAGCATCCTCTGAGGCTTGCTATCAGGGTTGGCCCAAATTAGCCCTTCCTGCCCTTGTATGGCAATTCACGCGTAGGATCTGGTGGCGCCTGCTGTTGGTCTGGAGGCAGTGTCCCCACAAGTTAATCAGGCTTCTGAGAAAAACCAATGGCAGTAAAAAATAACCTTCAAAAATAGATACTGCGTCCCTATCTGCAAATGCCCTGGTCATCTCCATTGCCATGTCACTTGGGAGAGCTGAAGGCCACACACTTAAAATATCTTCTCACTGAACCAGCTTCCCCTCCCAACCACTTCCCTCTGCCTCCCCATAGCCACTGTCTCTGCTCTGCAGGTTCAGCCCTTCAACTACTGTTTTCCTCATTTCCCCCGAGTCCCCTGAGTTTGGGAGTCACTGCGTCCTTTGCCCCAGCTGTTCTCCTCTCAGGACTGCCTTTGCCTCCCTGCAGTCAGCCCTTACCCCTTCAGCCTTGAAGTTGGCCACAGCATGGATTCTGCAACCCTGATCTCAACTCTTGTCCCTTGCAGGACAGTCCTGCATTTCAGTGTCAATCCTCTACTCAAGGATAGTAGCCTAGAATGGTTCCTGGATTGACCTTCAAATCTGCAAGTAAACTAGCTCATGTGTCACACACAGCTACATCCTATAGGGTTCCCTCATTAGCTTGGGTCCCTGCAGGCTGCTGGCTGACCAGTGCCACCATTCCCATAAGGCTGCCGTCTTGTGCACGATACTCTCTCCCTGGTGTGTGTCCCTGTCTACAGCTCCTGCAGGACCTCCTTCTCCAGGAATGCTCCCACAATGATCCCTCCTTGGTGGTTCTCCCTGGAGCAGGACCACAGCTGCTGTCTGCATTTCCCAATCCAGTACTTGACACATCCCAACTGGTGATATACACCATTGCTTGTTGGTGACCTTGAAAGTGTCAGTACCTTCTACTTCTGCATTCTAGAACTTGGTATATTTAAATACTCCATAAATTGGGTTTGGGGTGGATGAAAGAATGAAATGAATGTATACTGATGCATCATAAGAGATGAATATCATATAACAACAAAAGCTGGAGATGTAGCTTTGTCGGTAGAGTGCTTGCCTAGTGTGCACAAAGCCCGAGGTTCAACCCCAGCACTGCAGAATCTGGGTGTGCACACCTGTACTCCTAGCACTTGGGGTGGGGTGTGCAGTAAGAGGAGCAAAAGTTCAGAGTCATCACATAGCAAGTTTGAAGCCAGCCTCAAAGGAAGGAAAGGAGAGAGGGAGGGAGGGAGGGAGAGAGGGAGAGAGGGAGGGATGAGAAGGGTTCTTCCCATCACAGGTATTCTTTTTGTTGTTGTTGTTGTTGTTTTTGTTGTTCAAGACAGGAACTCATTCGGTAGACCAGGCTGGCCTTGAACTCACAGAGATCCGCCTGCCTCTGCCTCCTGAGTGCTGGGGTTAAAGGTGTGTGACACCACCACCTGTCATATCTGTCACTCTATTCATAGTCCACAAAGATTTGGTATCATGAATGGCTGTTGAAGTTTATTAAATATTTCTTGGCATCTGCTGAGATCATATGCATTCTCTCCTTTACTGTGTTAATGTAACAGGTTATATTTGATTACTTTTCAAGGCCTATACTCTTTGAATAAGCCCCATTTACTCTTGATAAATTACTCTGTAACATGTCACATGTGTTCTTCACGTGGAAATCACTGTGACTCCTGAAATGTAAACAGGAGCAATTCCCCAATGGGAAATCTTGTGCAAGATCCAGAGTCTCACCTGGCAGAAAAACATCAAGTTTCCAACAAAAGGAGAGGGCTTGGGGTGTCTGATGCCCAACTTCTCCAGTCTTGAGAACGCCGATGTGGAATACCTGGGTGGGTGGAGAAGCAAACTTTTAAAGCCAAGAAACTAACTTGTATTCATGTCATTGGCCCTCTTATGAAGGAGAACTATTGAGTTCTCTTGGCTAGGCTGAGAGAAGTTCCCAATGAACTCATCTAAAGGCAGAAAGCTAGCAAGAGGGAAGGAACTCAGGAGTGCCTCCAGATGAGGGGGGGGATGGGATCCTGAGGCCTCCAGATGGGGGGATGGGATCCTGAGGCCTCCAGATGGGGGGGCAAGGGATCCCGATGCCTCCAGATGGGGGGGATGGGATCCTGATGCCTCCAGATGGGGGGGGATGGGATCCTGAGGCCTCCAGATGGGGGGGATGGGATCCTGAGGTCTCCAGATGGGGGGGATGGGATCCTGAGGCTTCCAGATGGGGGGGCAAGGGATCCTGATGCCTCCAGATGGGGGGGATGGGATCCTGATGCCTCCAGATGGGGGGGATGGGATCCTGAGGCCTCCAGATGGGGGGGATGGGATCCTGAGGCCTCCAGATGGGGGGATGGGATCCTGAGGCCTCCAGATGGGGAGGTGGGGTGGGATCCTGAGGCCTCCAGATGGGGGGCTGGGATCCCTAGGGCTGGGGTCTGGCGGTACCTCAGAGGAGGCCATCCTAACACCTCACTCCACGAGAACTCAGTCAGTATCTCCACACACTCACCTCAGTCCCTCAGCTTCTGAATCTATCAAGAATCATAACTCAGAAGACAAAGCAAAACCTTACAGCGGCAGAGAATCAGCTCCCAGGTATCACTTTCTGGGTCCCGGCCAACCCCCTATTCATATGCAACTTGCTGCTCATCACATCTCATGGCCATGGCCTCATTGAGAAAAAAAAAATAGTGGTGGAGGCACCTCAGGGCAAGGAGACCTCACCTCAGGGCAAGGAGACCTCACCTCAGGGCAAGGAGACCTCCTTACTCCCACCTACAGCCTTTGTAAGGCTGTTTTCCTGCCTAAACACATAAGGGAGGCAAATTTTCTCCACCCCAAACCAGGAAAAGTGGCCCAGCCGAGGCTGCGCTACTTTCCAGTACGGCTGTCCAAACACTGGGATTATGGGGATATTTCAGTTTATGGGGACAGAGAGGTGACAGAGTCAGAGTTGGCTTGGGCAAACCTGCCATATGGCCCCGGTCCCCACCCAGCCAGACAATTAGGTCAAAAGTTCAGTCGGTTCAGAAAAATTAATGAGTCAAACTGGGTGTTTAGCATCATGCAGAGATCAGCCAAATCCCAATTTAGGAACAAGGAAAAATAACAGAATAGCGCTCCAGTCTGCCTTCTGATGAATACAAGAGCGCAAAACATTCTGCAATGAGAAGGATGGTACATTTGCTTTATTCTCCAGTTCAGCAAACCCTCCAATATCCAGGGAGGGGGGACGACTCTTAAGTATGGTTTACAGCACACAGCATTGTACCTATAGCTAAAATAGCCATGGAGAAGGACCGGACAGGGCACAATGGGGAGCAGGGGAGGGTCCTCCCTGAAAGGTTCAGGCATTATGCTGGCCTGCTGCTGTTACCTGGCGGAAACCACTCAGGCAGTACCCGGGTCAGCCCAGGGTTCCATGGGAACCAAGTCTGCACACAGGTGTAGAGGACCCCTTTAAAAAGACAGACCCCTGCCCACTTTCTCTCTCTCTACTCTCTCCTTCTCAGCTCTTCTCTTCTCCCACCTACTCTCTCTCTCTTGTACCGGCCTTGGTGGTCAGCCATTAACCCTGTTCCTCTTCTCTCTCAGTCTCTCTCCTCTGCCGGGCCTATAATAAACTGGTTAACATGTCTAATAGTCTCATGTCTCATCTTGCTCCTCTTCTTTTATTTCTAATTTAAGCAAAAGAACAACACTCCCAGCATCTGAAAGACTGCTGGTTTGAATGACTTCCCAGAACACCACCCTGAAATACACATTGGAGTGGAGTCATGAAGCACATGCTAGAGCCACGTATGAATTACGTGGATTAGCCACGCCCACATTCCTGTTCATTAGTGTGTGTGCTAAAGGTCAGCAGCACCGTTTGGAAAACGCAGCCTTTCAAGCAAGTGATGGTATTTTAAATGACTCCCCTTATCCTCAAATGGAGAGGTCAAGGGAGACTCTCAGCTATTGAATACTTCCTTTAACACTCTCAAACCGGAGATTTTCCATCAGTTTTTGCAAATTATTTTCTAAGTATAATCTCTGATGGATAAAGAGAAATATGAAGATCTTGGGCCACGTAATTACATCTTAATTTAGTAATTAGATGTCTTGATTGTCTAATTAAAGGACAAGAAGTCTGTGCCTAATTATACATGCTAATTATTATGCAAGTCCACGCCCTCATTATGTAACTGCACTTAGAACACTGCCTGTGTGTCTCTGCACAAAATTCAGACATTTTCAAGCATATGGCACCAGCAGAGAGTGTCCTGTGCACAACCCCAGATTTTGCTCACAGCCTGGACTCCAGTGCAGAACGTGGGAGTCTTCAGAGGGAAGAGACCAGGTAAGGGAGATTACCACTACCAACATAAGGGACAAAATTGCAATGCAGGTACAATTTGTGTTCATCCCTTTCCTTCTCTGAAATGTGTTGTTCTCATGTGATCTGGTCTCTGGGGTCTCCGGCTGACCTCCAAATGTCTCACCAGACACCCAAGCCCATGGACTTCTTCAGCCATGGGGTGATAAGTTCCAAATGACAAGCTGAAGTCCTAGCCTCCAGGACCTTGGAACATGACTCTTTGGAGAGAGGACCAGCGTGAATGTCTTTAATTGAGATAAGGTCATACTTAAGTCGGTGGGGCCTCTCATCCAAAAGAACTGGGGTCCTTGTCAGAAGACGGCCATATTGTTTACTTCCCTCGATGCTGTGATAAAATACCTGATAAGAGGCAACTCAAGGAGGAGAGCTTACCTGGCCTCACAGTTCCACAGGTAAACATGGAGGCAGAGCAGTCAGGAAGTGTGGCAGGGCACCAAGGGCCCACTTCCTCCAGCAAGGCTCCACCTTCTAAAGGCTCCACCTCCCAAAGGCTCCACCTCCTAAAGGCTCCACCTCCCAAAGGCTCCACCTCCTAAAGGCTCCACCTCCCAAAGGCTCCACCTCCTAAGGGCTCCACCTCCTAAAGGCTCCACCTCCCAAAGGCTCCACCTCCTAAGGGCTCCACCTCCTAAAGGCTCCACCTCCCAAAGGCTCCACCTCCTAAGGGCTCCACCTCCTAAAGGCTCCACCTCCTAAAGGCTCCACCTCCTAAGGGTCCACCTTCCAAAGGCTCCACCTCCTAAGGGCTCCACCTCCCAAAGACTCCACCTCCCAAAGACTCCACCTCCCAAAGGCTCCACCTCCCAAAGGCTCCACCTCCCAAAGGCCCCACCTCCTAAAGGCTCCACCTCCCAAAGACTCCACCTCCCAAAGGCTCCACCTCCTAAAGGCCCCACCTCCTAAAGGCTCCACCTCCCAAAGGCTCCACCTCCCAAAGACTCCACCTCCCAAAGGCTCCACCTCCCAAAGGCCCCACCTCCTAAAGGCTCCACCTCCCAAAGGCTCCACCTCCCAAAGGCTCCACCTTCTAAAGGCCCCGAGACAAGATCTCATATAGCCCAGGCTAGCCTCAATGTATGTATGTACTACAGCTGAGCAAGACTTAAAACTCCTCGCCCTCTTATCTCCACCTCCTAACTGTTGAGATTGCAAGTGTGTGCCACCACACCTGATTGTGCGGTGCCAGGGATCAAACCCAGGGCTTTGCGTGTGCTGGGCAAGCACCCCATAAACTGAGCTATATCCCCAGGCCTTGCAGAATGCTCGATGGGGTCGGGTCAAATGGACAGAGGTTTAGAATACCAGAAGCCAGTCAGAGGCCAGCCTGGCCTGCAGGCTCCCTCACTATGTGGCTTAAGCAGCCATGGGAGCGGCTTTCTCTTTGATCCGAGTTTGGGTTCTGCCAGCAGTGTGACTCCTTGTGCATTCACTTGGAAAACAGCGACCTGCAACTTTGGCTGGATCTCCATCCTATTGCCTTCTTATTCTTTGCCTGGTTCCTCTCTCTACCCAAAGTAAGAGGTGCAAGGACAGAAACAAATTAACTCTTGTTTTGATTCGGGTATTTCTGGTGGAAAAATTATGAAATCTTGAGTTTGTGTGTGAGACTCTATGATTTCTCCTTTCGGTACCTCATGTCTGGTTCTCTTCCTTCCTCCCCCTTTCCCTCCCTTCCTTCCTTCTTTATTCCTCCCTTCCTTTTTGCAGTGCTGGGACAGAACCCAGGAACTCATCTATACTGTGCAAGTGGTCACTTCCTTCCGGAACTACATCCGTGATCCTCAGGTATCAATGGCAACTCTAATGGCTGATGAGTTCTTCCCCCTAACAATGTAAAAGCACCACAAAAAGAAAGTGGCCATTTCAGTTATCAGCCTGAAAACAATTTTGTCACAAGGAAACAATTCTACACTTACACTGACAAAAGAGAGAGCTACACAGTCATTACTGTCATTATCATTTATTCTAGGTCACATCGTTTCCCATGTCTCAGACACTGTGGCTTCTATGCCATTTCATACACAGCCTCCAACGACCATTTGAAAGTAGAAGTCAGTATTATTTTCCCTATGGCTAGTTAGGAGTGCAAGTGTGGAGAGATTTAATGGTGTACACAAGGTACCAGAACTGCTCAGTGACAGAATCAGAGTTCAAACCAGGTCAGGCTCGCTTCCAGCCGGTGTTGTTACCCACCTACTCCGCTAAACTATTGAGTCCTCCAGGCTAAGGCTTTGTGGGCCAGTCACCACAGAGATTGCATAGACAATGCTGTGAGAACAAAACGGGGTGCTCAGAGCATACAAGCTTCATAAATACAGATATCAGTGAGCTGACAGGTATTTGGGGGCTGCCTATAGAAAGCCAGGCCTTTCATTTCTACTCCTAGCCTGTCTGGTGATTCTCTTGCCTTATTATTTATTTTTATTAACTTACACACATAAGTGCCATGGTACACATATGGAGGTCAGAGGACAACTTGTGGGATTTGATTCTCTAGAGATTGAACTCAGTTCTTCAGGTTTGGCAGCAAGCTCCTCTACCCACTGGGCCACCCCGCCTAGCCCTTTGCTTGTTACCTGAGGTCTCTCTCTCAGGTGCGTTGACCTTTTTTCTTTTTTCCACTTGTCCATTCCCACCACAATGCAAATAGGCACTGTGTTCTCCACCTTACAGCAAGGGAGCAAACTCCTGAGTCTGCCCCCGCCAGCAGCCTCATCTTTCTTCCCTCCTTTCAGCAGAGCGTCTTGAAATGGAGATGTGCTGTCCCCTTTTGTCTCTTTAATCCTGTCCCTGTCTGTTCCAGCTGAGCTGCTACACTTGCAGAATGGGAAAGGACTGCTCTTGTCAAGGTCATTGACGAGTTTATCTTTGTCAATCCCATGATTCCCTGCCAGCCTCTTTACTTGAAATCTCAACGGTACTTGCATGTAGCTGAGCACTTCTTTGGGAACACTGTGGGTGGCAGGCCTCTTTATGTTGGCCTGTCACTGTCAATACCATCAACAAGTTAACACTCCTACGTTTCTGACTTTGGCTCCATTCTCTCTCTCCATTGAGCTCTGGTCCTCTTTATCCAGCTCTCAACACAACCACACATTTTAAATGTCTACTCAGCAACTTAAGCATGGACGGCTGTAGTGGCTGACTGGGAAAGTCCCCCCATAGTCTTGGCATTTCAACACTTGGTCCCCAGTTAGCGGTGCTGTTGAGGAAGTTTGGGTGAGGCAGACTTGATGGAGAAAGAACATCACTGGGCGCAAGTTCTGGGATGAAAAGCTTCAGGTCACTCCTAGTTCACTCTCTCAGCTTTGTGCTTGTGGCTATGGTGGAAGCTCTCAGAGTCCTGTTCCTGCCACCATGCCTGCTACTTGTAGCCATGACTCCATGGTGGACTCCTGTTCCCTCTGGAGCTGTACGCCCAAATGAGCTCTTCCCTCTTCTTTTATTTATTTGTTTTTTTTTTTTTTGGTGGGGGGAGGTTTTGAGACAGGGTTTCTCTAGGCTTTGGAGGCTGTCCTGGAACTAGCTCTTGTAGACCAGGCTGGTCTTGAACTCACAGAGATCTGCCTGCCTCTGCCTCCCGAGTGCTGGGATTAAAGGGGTGTGCCACCACTGCCCGGTGAGCTCTTCCATCGATACGTTGCTCTTGGTCATGGTATTTCATTATAGCAACAGAACTATATGTAATTCAACTATCAAATTTAACTATTTCTATTGTCAACTTGATTAGACTGTGAAACACCCAAGCATTGGTGAGGGACAGCTGTGGTTTGTCAGTGAAGAATTCTAGAGAGATCAGCTGAGCAGGGAAGATTCTCCCTTAATCCCAGAACTGAATAGCTAGGGGGAAAGGTCTGGCGGTCAAAGGGCATCCGTATCTCTGCATTCTACCAAGATGTGAGCAAGCATCCTCTCCCCACCATGCCTCCCCCACCATATTGGACTGCATCCCCTGAACCGTGAGTCAAACCAACCCTTGCTCTATTAAGATGCTCCTTGCCAGGTATTTGGTTACAGCAATAAGAAAAATAACTAAAGCAACTATATTTAGGCATTAAATAAAATAAGCAATTTCCATTCTCCCTCTAAAGCAGTTGCTCCCCTGCCCTTATGGCTTCAGTTCACCAACGGTGCAAGCCAGACACCTCAGAAACACAATGGGTTGTATAGTTGTAACTATGACTGCCCCTCCTAATTGGATGTTAAACACCCCCATCCCATTTACTTCAGGCAAAATAGTGATTGACATCCAAGACTGGAGTGCTGAGTCCCCATCCCAACCAGGCAAGAAACAAGGCCTCTAGAAACTGCCAGCTCAGCTGACACCTAGACCAGCACAGCTATGCCTCAGACAAACAATTTAGTCAATTCAGTAATAATTGCAGTGACTCAAAACATCAAACCTATCACTTTGATACCCAAGCCACACAAAGATATGACTAAGAAAGAGAACTACAGACCAATATCCCTCATGAACATCGATGCTAAAATACTCAATAAAATATTGGCGAACCGAATCCAAGAACATATCAGAAAAATCATCCACCATGATCAAGTAGGCTTCATCCCAGGGATGCAAGGATGGTTCAACATACAAAAATCCATCAATGTAATCCACCATATAAACAAACTGAAAAAGAAAAACCACATGATCATCTCACTAGACGCTGAAAAAGCCTTTGACAAAATCCAACATCCCTTCATGATAAAGATCTTGGAGAGAACAGGAATAACAGGAACATATCTAAACATGATAAACGCAATATACACCAAACCAATAGCCAACATCAAACTTAATAGAGAGAAATTCAAAGTGTTTCCTCTAAAATCAGGAACAAGACAAGTGCTCCACTCTCTCCATATCTCTTCAATATTGTACTTGAAGTTCTAGCTAGAGCAATAAGACAAGAAAAGGGGATCAAAGGGATACAAATTGGAAAGGATGAAGTCAAACTTTCACTATTTGCAGACGACATGATAGTCTACATTAGTGACCCGAAAAACTCTACCAGGGAACTCCTACGGCTGATAAACACCTTCAGCAAGGTAGCAGGATACAAAATTAACTCAAAAAAATCAGTAGCCCTACTATATACAGATGATAAATCCAATGAGAAAGAAATCAGGGAAACATCACCTTTCACAATATCCACAAGCAACATAAAATATCTTGGGGTAACACTAACCAAAAAAGTGAAAGACCTGTACAATAAGAACTTTGAGACTTTAAAGAAAGAAATTAAAGAAGATACCAGAAAATGGAAAGATCTCCCATGCTCTTGGATAGGTAGAATTAACATAGTAAAAATGGCAATCCTGCCAAAAGCAATCTACAGATTCAATGCAATCCCCATCAAAATCACAACACAGTTTTTCCCAGACATCGAAAGACCAATACTCAACTTTATATGGAAAAATAAAAAACCCAGGATAGCCAAAACAACTCTTTACAATAAAGGATCTTCTGGAGGCATCACCTTCCCTGACTTCAAGCTCTACTATAGAGCCATAGTTCTGAAAACAGCTTGGTATTGGCACAAAAATAGACAGATAGACCAATGGAATCGAATTGAAAACCCTGATATTGACCCACGCACCTACGAATACCTTATTTTTGACAAAGGTGCTAAATCTATACAATGGAAAAAAGATAGCATCTTCAACAAATGGTGCTGGTACAATTGGATTCGGACATGCAGAAAATTGCAGATAGATCCATACCTGTCACCATGCACAAAACTTAAGTGCAAATGGATCAAAGATCTCAGCATAAATCCAGCCACACTGAATCTTCTAGAAGAGAAAGTGGGAATTACTCTTGAACAAATTGGCACAGGAGACCGCTTCCTGAACATTACGCCAGTAGCACAGACATTGAGGTCTGCAATTAATAAATGGGACCTCCTGAAACTGAGAAGCTTCTTCATGACAAAGGAAACAATCAGTAGGACAAAACAACCACCCACAGAATGGGAAAAGATCTTCACCAATACCAATTCTGACAGAGGACTGATTTCCAAAATATACAAGGAGCTCAAGAAGCTAGCCACCAAAACACCAAACAATGAAATTAAAAAGTGGGGTGCAGAACTAAATAGAGAATTCTCAACAGAGGAATCTGAAATGGCTGAAAGACACTTAAGAAAGTGCTCAAAATCATTGGCCATCAGAGAAATGCAACTCAAAACAACTCTAAGATACTACCTCACACCTGTCAGAATGGCTAAAATCAAAAATACCAATGACAACCTATGCTGGAGAGGATGTGGAGAAAAAGGAACACTCCTCCATTGCTGGTGGGAGTGCGAACTTGTAAGACCACTCTGGAAATCAGTATGGCAGTTGCTCAGAAAAATGGGAATCAGTCTACCTCAAGATCCAGCCATTCCTCTCTTGGGTATATACCCAAATAGTGCATGTTCATACAACAAGGACATATGTTCAACCATGTTCATAGCAGCATTGTTTGTAATAGCCAGAACCTGGAAGCAACCTAGATGCCCCTCAACTGAAGAATGGATTGAGAAAATGTGGTACATTTATACAATGGAGTACTACTCAGCAGAAAAAAGCAATGGAATCTTGAAATTCGCAGGCAAATGGATGGAACTAGAAGAAACCATCCTGAGTGAGGTAACCCAGTCACAAAAAGACAAACATGGTATGTACTCACTCATATATGAATTTTAGACATAGAGCAAAGGATTACCAGCCTATAATCCTCTTCACCAAAGAAACTAGGGAACATGAAGGACTCTAAGGGATAAATGGTCCCCAGGAATGGAAGTGGCATGAACTCCTGAACTAATTGGGAGTGTGAGGGTAGGGGAGAGGGAGCCGCTACAATAAGAGCAAGAGAAGAGGAGTAGAGGAGAGGAAATGGAGGGGCAGAAATATTGAGTTGGGGGAAGAATAGAGGACAGAGAACAGGATGAGAGATACCATATCAGAGGGAGCCACTATAGGTTCGAGAAGAGACCTGGAACCAGGGAGATCTCCAGAGACCTACAAGGATGACACGATCTGACAATCCAGGCAATGGTGGAGAGGATAACCTAAAAGCCCTTCCCCTAAAATGAGATTGATGACTTCTCTTTATGCCATCCTAGAGCCCTCATCCAGTGGCTGATGGAAGCAGAGACAGACATCCACAGATATACACTGAGCTGAAATCGGGAATTTAGTTGAAGAGAGGGAGGAATGAAGAATGAAGGGGTCTGTACCAGGTTGGAGAAACCCAGAGGAACAGTTGGCCTGAACAAGGGAGTGCACATCGACCCCAGATGCTGTCGGGGAGGCCAGTACAAGACTGATCCAGACCCCTGAACATGGATGCCAATAAGGAGGCCTCTGCACTCCAGGGAGCCTCTGGTGTTGGATTAGTATTTTCCCCTGGTGCAAGAAGGGACTTCGAGAGCCCATCCCACATGAAGGGTTACGCTCTGGCCCTGGACACATGGGGAAGGGCCCAGGACCAGCGCAGGAAGATTTGGTGGACTTTGCAGAGCCCCCGCTGAGGGCCCTCCCCTGCCTGGGGAGTGATGGGTGGATGGAGTGGGGGTAGGCTGGGGGTGGGGGAGGAGGGATGGGGGTGAGGGGAGGGAGAGGGAGAAGGGACTTACATGTGAAACAAGCTTGTTGCCTAACTAGAACTAATAAATAAATTTTTTAAAAAAGCAAAAAACATCAAACCTATTTAAATTTATGAGTTCAAAGGGATACAGACATACAGCATCACCTTCACCAAGCATGTAAAACAGCGGACTTCTGATACCATATTTGAAGCTGCAGTAGACTTGGAGACTCATTAACTGAGCTCTTTATAATTAAAATCACTTTACATGCATGGTTGTACCTTCTTTAAAAGGTAAATATTATGGTGAATCCTGTCAGGAATTGAAACCACTTTTAAATCAGAAATTTAAGCCATTTTTAGAAATAAGCTAGTTTTCCCCATTGCCAATATAACAAATAACCACAGACATGGTGGCTTAAACAATTCAGATTTACTGCCTTGTGGTTCCAAGGCTGTAAGTCCAAAATTCTTAAACACTTTTGAAAGTCTTCAAACCTGAGGCCAGCTCCTTCTGGAGCCTCCCAGGCTGGAGGCAGTGACAGCCTGTATTTCTTTTCTCTCACTTAGAACTACAGCATCCCTTCTGTAAGTGGACTAAGAGTCAGAGACGACCAGACCCAGTGGAACTGCAGCTCAGCAGCTGTATTTCTGGACGGTCAGCATGTCCCTTGTGGTTAAGCATTTTCAAGGCTGCAGTTAGGTTCTTCCCCCTGTATCAGGAACTAGGGTGTCACAAATCTGCACTAATGAAAGGCCTGCAGCCTCTGAAATGGTGGCTTCTTTATAATTCCCTTACACTGTGTTTTTCAACACACATGTACACATAAACACACACACACACACACACACACACACACACACACACACACACACACACACACTCCTACCTTGTGGGCTTTTCTGCAGGGTTATGAAGGGAAATACTCTAAAAAGAGGGTTTGGCCCACCATGACTTGGGAGCAGGAAAGGGTCTCCTTGCTTCATGAATATTCCATCCACCTCATAAATATTGATAAGCTGTCTTAAAAACCTATAGCGCAAAGGCCCCTGGACTGCTTTCCCCACCTCTACATCTCTCTGGAGTGCCTGCTAAGCGATCTTCTGTGTCCCTCACTGAAATCTTTCCTTCTAGAGACCAGAGCAGGGCTGGAGAGATGAGATAGCTTGGTTGAGAGTGCCCATTGCTCTTGCAGAGGACCCAGGTTCGGTTTCCAGCACCCACATGGTGGCTCACAAACGTCTATAACACCTGTTCCAGGGGATCCAATGCCTTCTTTTTGTCTCTGTGGGCACCAGGCACACACTGGTGCACATATATACATGCAGGCAGAGCATTCATGACACAAAATTAAATAAATCTCAAAGAAAAAAAGGCAAAACCCAGAGACCCCTCCCCGTAACACAAGAAGTCTTGTGATTAGTTTAGATTTACCCCCAGAGTCCAGAATATTCTTTCTTAAGATTTTTCAACTGAGGGGGGCTGGAGAGATGGCTTAGAGGCTGAGAGTACTGGCTGCTCTTCCAGAGGTTCTGAGTACAATTCCCAGCAACCACGTGGTGACTCACAACCATGTCTAATGAGGTCTGGTGCCTTCTTCTGGTGTCCATGAAGACAGATCACTCATATACATAAAAATAAATAAATATTAAAAAGAAGATTCTCAGATGAATCATAGCTTCCAAACCCTAGTTGCCATGTACAATGGCATTCATGGGGGTAGGACATGGGCAACTTTGGTGGCCGTTACTCAGCTTCCATACCAACCCATATTTAGGTAGAGCCAGGCGTTACCTGGGATGTGCTGGAAAAGAAGTGTCTGGTATGAGGATGGCGCTGTGAACTGCCATGGGCTCCTTTAGACAGAGGCATATCGTATAGCTGCCGGGCAGGCAAGTTAGGAATAACTTTGTTATTGTTTAGAGTTGGGATTGGAAGGAGGTGTTCAAGTTAGACACCCTTTCCACCTGACTTTAGGGCTTAGCCGGAATAAATAGGATGTGCAATAGCAGATTATTGTATCTTCTTATACTTTATCTTTATGATTGTTAATTTTGGATGTTTTACACTATTAAGTTTTAATCCTCTTTTAGACTAAAAGGGGAATTGTAGGGAGACACTGTAGCCCCGCCACCTAGTAGCCAGGACAGGTGTGCCGGGACACGCCCGTGAGGGCGTGGTGAGGGGAAGTCTAAGGTGACAAGGAACGGTTCTTAAGGGACCCGAGCACACGTGGAGACCCTCTTCTCCCTTCTCCCTTCTCCCTTCTCTCTGGCCTGGCTGCCTTGCTGCCCCTGGCTGGCTTTGGCTTGCGCTTGGCTGGTCTTACCTGAATAAAAAAACCTTAGCCGTATAGACTGCGGATTGATCTCTCTTCACCAGGCAGTGGCAAGAGACCAGCAGGCTGCTCCCACCAGAGTTGGCCTCTGCCCTGAAGGCACAAACTGGCTTTGGCGCCTGTTAGACCCCCCCCCAAAAAAAAACTCAGGTATCCGGGGTCCCAGGCCATGATCTCAGTCACCCCAATCACCAGGCAGATTCCAGAGCTTGCTGCAAACTGCATGAGGCTTTATTGTAATTTAATGAGCTAACCCCATGTTAGCTCGGGTCTTTCACCCACCCGCCAAGGCGGATGGCTACAAAAGACACCTCGAATTGGCTTCCGAGAGATCTTGTAGGGCAGTGTAAGGTGAGTGTCTAGGGGTATGCACAGGCTCAGGATTGGTGCGCCTCCAGGCTTGGAGGGCTTGCCCTGTGTTGATTAGCCAACTGGTTGTTATGGCCCATAGGCCCTCCCAGGGTGGTTGCTATGCTCTGCGCGTCATTGCTGTGCGCTTGTCCGTAAAGCACACCCAGAGCCGTAAAGCATAGCGCCACCAGCTAACTTCTGATTGGTTCCTTGTCAGGAGGCAGGCACCTAACCTCTAGTGACTAAGGCAAGGTCATAGCAAGTGCGCGTTACTGTCATGGCTGCCAAAATGGGGGGCTGGTTCCTTCAGCGCCCATGGTCTACACAGCCAAGTAGGTAAGCACCTTCCAGAAACCATCATGACTTAAAAAGAAGTTCCCAGCTAACGGTCACTTTTCCTTTTTAATCCTAGTCTTCAAGCCATGGAATCAATATGCCCTACAAGCTTAGTGACCTTACACTTAAAAAGCCAGTCATGTGTGTGACCAGGACTGTCACCTCCCAATTCCTTTTACATTTGTAAATGTGCCTTTCCCCACCCTCCGCCCCCAGGGGAAGCTTTAAGTTATGACCTTAAGTGAAAACCAGGACAGCTTCCATAACAAAACAAATGGGAACACTTTTTTTTTTTTTTTTTTTCAGCAACAGACTTAATCGGAAGCATGCCATGGTCCACAGCCACTGCTGAGAAGACAGGACTCTCAAAGTTGGTCTGAGCAAGGCACAGTGTAATGTATGGTTTGTTTGTGGTGTGGCCTGGCTGATAGTTTGACCCGATGGCCACAGACTGGCAAAGGAGACCTCAGTCCTTTCTCAAAGCTCATGTGGCAGCCTGGGCCGGAGGAACCTCTGTGTCCTGTCATAGTGTCGCTACCACAAATTGCTGCTTGGCACTTGACCTTGGTTGTGGTTTGTCCTCAGAGAAGAAAGAAGTACAAGAGGGGCCTATGCCGTCCTTGGCTAATGCACCCAGCACGTTAAGGGTGGAGAGACTTCCAGGCTGGTAAGTGCTCCCTTCATGGTTCTCTGTGTGTTTCCACTTACCAGCACGGTGCCAGGGGCTGGGTACCAGGCCGTCATAGAGGTCACCAGCACCACACCCTGAGCCCAGGCATCCAGAACCTAGACAAGCTTAACAGCAGATAGCAAAAGTGAATTAAGCGTTTGAGTTCCCAACCTTGCAGCAAAGTGTCCCCTGTGAGAGGGGGCCCCACCCCCCAAAAAAAACTACTTTGGAAACAACCTGGAACAAAACAAAGCAAAAACAACTCAGATCCTGTAAGAAGGCCCTCTCTCTATGATACTGTTAAACCAGATATGACCATTACATCATAGCCAAGGGACACAACATAAAGGCGCCTGAGGAGGGATGGATTGCAGGAGGCCACAGAGTGTTGTCAGAAACGCAAACACTTTAGAGGACACCTTGATCACTGAGTATGTTCTCCATTGGGTGCCATGAAAACCCAGCCCCCTATGAAAGAGCCAGACAATGCCCACTAGGACAGAGGGTATGAGGTGGGCGGGGGTGAGATGGGTAGCTGGGGAAGGACAGGCAAGAGAGACCTGAGCCAGCCATCTCATCTTGGGAGCCAGCTCTCTGCCATCAGGCGTCTAGCCACCAAAGGGTCTTGGGGCCCTGGCCTGACTTTCTGTGCCAGTAAGAATGAAAGGGAGAGTCCAACAGTAGAGTCATGGTGTGAGTACACACAGGCTTTGTGTCTAGTGTAAAGGAGAACAAAGTAACCAAATGATGTCAGAGTGCCAGGTAAGTGGCTTTACTTACTGGGGATGGGTGGTGTGGACTTTTTTTTTTTTTAAAGATTTATTTATTCATTATGTATACAGTGTTCTGCCTGCATGGATCCCTGCAGGCCAGAAGAGGGCACCAGATCTCATTACAGATGGTTGGGAGCCACCATGTGGTTGATGGGAATTGAACTCAGGACCTCTGGAAGAACAGGAAGTTCTCTCAAGCCCGTGGTGTAGATTTTTAAAGTATTGTGTGTTTATCTAACTTTATCTAGACTAAGCTGCTCTATTGACCAGAAAAACCAATGATGATAGGTGTTCCGTAAATAAATAGGCAGAGGGTAGACCAGTGATAGACTGGTAATACCAGTGATAGATAGGTATCGATTGGGCCCAACACAACACAAAATTGTTACTTAAAACATTATGATTTGCCAGGAGGTGGTGGCACATGCCTTTAATCCCAGCACTCGGGAGGCAGAGGCAGGCGGATCTCTGTGAGTTCGAGACCAGCCTGGTCTACAAGAGCTAGTTCCAGGACAGTCTCCAAAGTCACAGAGAAACCCTGTCTTGAAAAAAATCAAAAAAAAAAAAAAAAAACCACAAAAAAATTATGATTTTTTAAAACTCAATCCTGAGGTACTCAGGTGTGAACCTTGTAGATGACATCATCAATTTGCAATGTCGAAAGGTTGGACATCACTTGTGGAATGAGAAACGGCACAGGTTGTCCTCTGACCACCAGGTGCACACACTTATGTGCACCTACAAAAGCCATCCCTTATGTGAGCATAAGCACACACAGCACAGCAAGTCACTTTGTTGTATGAATAAATTACGATTATAATCACATTTTTTTTATTTTTACAAGTACATGTATGTTCTTTCATGAGTCCATGTGCACCACATACACGCAGAAGTAGAAGTCTGCATGGGATCCCCTGCAACAGGAATTATAGATAGTTAATGAGCCATCTCATGGGTGCTGAGAACTGAACCCAGGTCCTCTGAGAGCAGTATAAGCTCTTAAACACTGACCTGTCTCTCCAGCCTCTATAATAGCATTTTAAAAACCAGATTAGACATACCCAATAGATATAGAAATAGAGTAGAAAGCATTTTCCCAAAACTTCTCTTCTATGATTGAGAAGGTTGTGTTGAGGCTTATTTAAAATGTATAAATACAAGCACCTTAAATATTTTGAAATTTAAAAGGGTTTTTGTATTTTTTTTAAAGTGTGTGTGGAGGCAGGTACCTGTAGAGGTCAGGGGTGTTGAATCTTCTGGAGTTGGAGTTATAGATGGCTGTGAAATACCCGCCATGGGTGCTGGGAAATGAACTTGGCTCCTCTAGAAGTGTTCTGCATGTTAACTGCTGAGCCATCTCTCCAGCCCTGCATCTAGCTTTTCTTTTTTTTTTTTAATTGATTTTTTTATGTGCATTGGTGTATGTCTTGTATGTCTGTGTGAGGGTGTCAGTTCCCCTGGAACTGGAGTTACAGACAGTGAGCTGCCATGTAGGTGCTGGGAATTGAACCCCGGTATAGGGTAAAAGGACCAGCCAAAGAAGCCCACTTTGGCCCTGACACCAGAGCCAACTCTACCCCTCCAGAGCTGTCCTATTGTGCTCTAGGTAGCCTGGCTTCCCAGTAAGTCAGGACACCTTTGCAGCTCCAGAGCTGTAACACTCACACTCGTTCCATTTTGGTGCCGGTATCCGGCACTCACAGTCTCTTACACCAGGTCCTCTGGAAGAGGAACCAGTGCTCTTAACTGCCGAGCCATCTCTCCAGGCCCTGCATTTAGCTTTTTAAAAGCTATCTCAGCAGACAGAGGTCCAAACATGGCACCCCACCATAGCCCATGTGCAGCCCTGGCTGCATGTGGCTGATTCCAGGAGCTGAAGAACTCTTGAGCAAGACTAATCTCTAAGAACTCTGACTTCCATCACACACACACACACACACACACACACACACACACACACCCTGGTGCTGAGGTCTGCAACCCCACATAGAAAATTCCAAGGGGACAGAGCTTTGGACAAGCAAAGTGTTCTGGGGACAGAAGGCAGGATGCATGGCTTTGCAGACCTGAAGAGTAATGCAGTCACCTCAGATAAGAGGTGGCATCTCCACAGAGCCACTGAAAGGGCCTACTCCTCCAAAAAGGTCAGGGCTGAGGCCATGACCTCAGAGGCCATTTCTCACTCTGCCAATTAGCAGGCTAGCCCCACAGATAACCAAGGTCTGCAGGTAGTGGCTTGTTTAGGTAATTGATGGTGGTATCCTCACTGGGGAATCTTAGCGCATCAAAAGCTGTTGAGAAGCCAAAATTCACAGAGAGTCTGTATTAATCACTTTGTCAAGCTCAACAAAGGCCCTCTCGCTTTCCTAACAACCCGAGATGAGGTAGCAGCCCTCAGTTAAACAAGGACTCGATGGGGCTCTTAATGTATCAAAGGGCTCGGGTACACATTCTCACATGCTTTAGTTTCATGGGAACAGTGGGCGGTTCAGGTAGAGCCGGTATTTTCCAGGCTGCTCAAGTGAAAGGGAAATGAGTCCCCACTGAAGCTCACAGAAAAGGATCTAGAAGCCGTAGTGGACCACAAGGTCAGAGTGGCCTTGTCTGGGTTTGAGGAACTTAGTGACAGTGTGTGGTTCCTAATGTACCCTGTAGCCTTAGCACTTCCTCCTGCCCTGAGCGGGACTTCCCGAAGCTCCAGTAAAGTGAACTTCCTTCCCCCATACTGCTCAACCAGTTCCTGCCAGCCTTCCCAGACAGCACCCCAGAAACCAGCCTCCAGATAGTGCTTCCAACTAATTAATTATCCGATTGCAGGCTGTCTCTCCCAAGGTCCTGCTCACATTCAGACAAACCTCCCTCAGCCACCTGAAAGCCTTCATGACACTTTACATTGTCTCTCCTTCCACCTTCTGGGGCCACAGGCAGCTCAGGGGTCCTTTGACATCTGGTTACACCTCAAATACCAACTCGGGTTCTTTGAGGCCAAAGCAGACCTATAGAATACCAACAAATGCCGGGGAAATGGATTCACTGCACAGCCACCTTTCAAAGATCAGGGACACCTGAAGCCACTTGGAAGCCAGTACCAGGGTGGGTTGGGGCTCTGGCAGCCAGAGAGGTATTAAATGCATGCATGTCACACTGGAGAGACAGCACTGGGCCTCTCCTATGAATGGGGGAGCCGTGGATCCCCTGGGTTGGGGGGGCATGATGACTGTCTTCCAGCCTCACCCCTTTTAGACTGGGGTAACCTTGCACATTGTTAGTTATGCTGGCCTGTTTCCTGTTCTGGGCTCGGATCCAAGCTCTTCCCTTAAAGGCCAGGACTAAGGTGAGTCAACAGAGACGCCTAGATGGCTTTTGTGGGAGATCCTCATCTTGGGAATGTGGCCACACCAGCTCTGTGGGCCACACTGCAGTTGCCTGCTTCACTGTAGAGCCCAGGAGCCGCCTTCTCCTCCACTTGCAGTCTTTGGAAGTTGCCAGTTGTCAGCCTTCTCTGTCTTGTACACCTGCCACTCAGACTCCTCTGCCTCCATCCTGTCAGCTGCCTCCACTTGGTGACACACTCTCTCTGGATGTCTGCTTTGTGAGGACAATAGTCCTGGGTTTGGGGCCATGCTAATACTCCCATCTTGGGTTTTCTGTTGCTGTGAAGAGACACCATGACCATGGCAACTTTTACAAAGGAAAACATTTAACTGGGGAGGGCTTACAGTTCAGAAGTTTAGTGCCTTACCATCATGGCAGGACATGGTGGCATGCAGGCAGACGTGGTGCTGGAGAGGGAGCTGAGAGTCCTACATCCAGATCTGCAGGCAGTGGGAGGGGCAATGAACCACTAGGTCTAGCCTGAGCTCCTGAGACCTCAAAGCCTGCCCCTGGAGACACTTCCTCCAACAAGGCCACACCTCCTAATAGTGCCACACCCTATGAGCTCATGGGGCCATTTTCTTTCAAACCACTACATCATCCTCACTTGGTTATTTTTGTGGAGACCCATATCCTAATATTGTGAGGTTCCAGAGTTCTAGGGGGACACTATTCAACCTACTCCAAGGATCATCAAAACTGGTAGTAATTCACATGTATACAGAACATGGTATATGTGGTTGGTATATGTGGGTATGTTATTTGTGTGGTATGTGTACAATATGTGTGTTCATATGTGGTAAATTCTGACATGGGAAAACTTGAATATATCCGGGAAGTGGACTGAGTTAGGAGCTTGTTTTGCAAGCAGTTTTTCAAGAAAGAGATTTTGAAATAACTAAGAACTGGTAGGCACTAAGCATTGCCACTAAGGGGTTAATAATAGCACATGCAGCTGTAATAAGGACGCTGTTCAAAAGCCCTGGCTTTCAAAGAGATGGGGAAGTATGGCTACCTACTCTTCATCATATGGAAAATAAAAGATTTGAGGTTCAAAGCTGGCTGTGACGCTCTGGCTTTGGTAAAATTACTGGTGGCACTGCTGTACTGCTTCCTTCCCGTGTGTGTGTGTGTGTGTGTGTGTGTGTGTGTGTGTGTGTGTACATGTGAATGTGCACACACATTTTACACTTGGGTACACTGAGGCACAGTATCTTACCCAGCTTTGTTTAAGGTCTTAAGGTCAGTCAGGATTTGAACCCAGATCATCACAAAGCCCAAGCTCTGAGCCATTACAGAAAGAGGGAGAGGCAGCAAGAGTGAGTTGTCAGTGGCCTGGCAAGCTGCTTATGCATTGAGGGTTTTCCTGAGTGGGCTCAGCTGTCCACTTCGTGATGCCTTTCTCTAAGGCGTAAGACAGAGATCAATGTCAACCCACACCTTAGTACAGCACAGCTCGAGATGGTAAAATCTCTTAAGATCCAGATGAAATCCTGTCATATAACAAATGAGGGTGGTGGCTGGTCCCGGTGGTACTCAGCCAGAACTGAGTGGTACTCCCTAAGATGACAAAGTATCAAAGAACATCGAACACGCACTGGCTGTTCATTTATGCCCCACAGGTCCTATAGGTTGTGTTTTTCGTCCAGTGCAGTCCACCGGGTCACTGAGTACCTCTTGCCCAATAGGAGTGTATCAAGTTCTTGGACCGAATAATGGCGCGTTCCAAATAAAGCGAGAACTACCTGCCCCCACATCTTCAAATGGGGAAGCTGCTGGGTGATCAGAGAGAGAGAAGGTAACAGGTGTGAGGAGATAACAACCGGGAATGCAAGTGATGATGCTGTCACCCGAGTGAAGAAGAGAACTTGCCACAAAAGAACAGGAAACAGGCAGTACCCAGAGGTACACAGAGGCACTGAGAGAGAGCAAAAGTGCGGACAGTTGAGACGTGGCAGGAGATGCATTGACAGGGACAGGTCCCCAAGAGCCCTCATGAGCAGAGCCAAGAATTGTTGATTTGAGAGAAGGAAGCCCTGGGGAAAGTTTATTTTTTCACACAGGGGTGCAGTTAGCTGCTTGTGGGGTCTCCTGGCTGCAGGTGCAGGGTGAATTTGAGGAACTGGAGACAGGGCAAGCAGGGGAGACTTCCCAGACTCAGAGTCTCTGAAAGTCCTCAGCCATAGGAGAGCCCATAGAAAAGGGACAGCTCCAGGGCCACCTAGGAATCTAGACTGGCTGGATTAATCACTGGCTGTAGGGGTGAGAGACAGGAACAAAAAAAAAAAAAAAAAAAAAAAAAAGACAGAGTCCCAGAGAGCTGAGCATCGAGGTGGCAAGTGTGTGCAGAGAAGTGAGGCTGCTGACCTTCCCTTACCCACAGGAAATGAGAAAGGAAATGTGACCTACCCAACACCACTCTGCAGGAAATTGTTGGTTCCTAAATGAAAGGTCTGGCTGATTCCCAGAGCACAACACTTTTCCTGAGAGCTTTCCACCCTCGACCTCCACAGTCCCTTCTCTCAGGGGATGTGGTTACTAAAGTCCCGTTGTCTGTGTGCTCAGAGACGGTTAAGGGGTGTAACTGATTACAGTCCCTCCTTGATGCTTTGCAGCCAGTGGCCCGTTGCCTATTGATTTGAAAAGGTGGGAGAGTGGAGTGTGAAGTATTTCCCACAACTCAGGGAGCCTAATGTGAATTGTGCATTTATTGACAATAGGAGGGTACAGGTTAGCTAAAATGTCAAGCCTTTTGCTCTGGAGTGGAATGATAACTTGGCCCACTGATGCTGGCCATCCCATTGATCAGTTCTGCTTCTTGGCAGGGCTTCCAATTGGCTTGTAGCTGAATAATTACAATGGGAGAAATCAATCGATCTCTACATAAATACACATTGTGGTGGGGACAATAGAGCACCGGACCTGTGGGGACAATCATATCAACAGTGGATGCTGGGGAAGACTTGAGATGCCGTTGCTCCACACTACCAGGGCTGGTGATCAATAGGACAATATAGAGCAATGCCTGCTCCTTGCTCCCTCTCTACAGGTGGCCATATGCCTCTTCTCCCCTCCCAGGGGGTTGGGGTGCTCTACCACTCACCATCTCCACTACCACGTCGCATCCCATCCCATCCCATCCCATCCCGTATTTCCTAGTCTTGTTCTCCATTTATTTACTCTTTCAAATAGAAGTCACAAGCAAGGCATTTGCTGAAAATACAGTGGCACTAGTGGGCACATGGAGGGAACCCATCTACCCTCTCTTGCACGTGCAAGTGCACATTCGGCCACATCTGTAACAGTATCCCGAGAGCCAGGCAGTGGTGGCACAGGCCTTTAATTCCAGCACTCGAGAGGTAGAGGCACGTGGATCTCTGTGAGTTCAAGATCAGCCTGGTCTACAAGAGCTAGATTAGTTCCAGGACAGCCTCCAAAGCCACAGAGAAACCCTGTCTCAAACAAACAAACAAACAAACAAACAAAAAACAGTATTCCGTGGAGCAATGGTGCTGTAGCAGTTAGTTGGGCATTGTAATGGTGATTGGCATTTGTTGAGCAGCTATGAGGCACTGTGGCTTTAACTCAGGGACTTCCCTTGGGGCATATGGTCAGGAGACAGGATAGGCACATGAGACAATGTTGTAGCATTTAGAGAGAACAGGGCAGAAAGACAAGGCTCACTACAGACTGGCCAGGTCGAAGGGTCCTTCCTGAAAGAAGAACACTAAGGCAGGCTTCTGAAGGGTGGATAGGATGTAATGAAGCAGCCAGGGGAGGCATTCTGGCAGCAGGGCTTGTGGAAGAGGAAGGTGCAGTGTGGCAGGCAGAAGAGAACCACAGGGAGAGATTTTAGGGTACTCTCTGGTCAGAATGTGGAGACCACTGCTGGTGTGGTGTGGTGCCCTGCTGGCTCTCTCTGGTTCTTTCCCCAAGATGTCTGTGCTGTCCTCAGGAAGTAGGGTTTTGGTGGAGGAGAAACCACTATTTCCAGGACCTTGGCTTAGCATTTTGGGTCATCCTTGACACCATTTCCCCAAATACTTTGAGAAAATAGGGGCTTGGGGCAGCTTCCTTCTGGGACTTCATTCTGGAACTGGTTCTCCATGGAGATGAAACTTTAGAAGCTTGTCTTGGTGTGAGGATGTCTAGAAGGGCTGGGATAGCTCATGAGTGTGGCCTGGAGCTGGACTTTGCTAGTCTGGTGACAAACGAAACATGCCGAGGGTTCCAGACGACCCACAGTCCTCCTCATTCCTCCGACCAGGAGGAATGTACATGTGATGTACAACATCACACATTTCTGATGAACCATGAGCCATGAGGCCCCCGATAACTGAACCACAAGCCAATGATCTCAGCTCCCCAAAGACACTTCCCCTGCAAGTCATCCCTGCCAAGAGGAACAAGTCCCTGAAGAGCTACCAGGGTCCCCAAAGATGAGTGCTTGCCTTAGATGTCAAAGGATAGCCTATGTGTTTGTTCTTGGGGTACCTGGGGACGGGGGGGGGGGGACACTTGGCAGCTCTGTTTCTGGGAATGCCACTTCCACTCCCGAGCAAACATCAAACAGGTCCCTGAGTAGCTCAGTAAGGCGCAGACAAAAAAACCTGACACTCCACTTTGTTGATGTAAGAAGTGAGATTCTTGTTTCATTTCTGCCTAGTGTGCTATTGATGTGAAATGGCCCCCACTGCTAGTGTGTTTGAATACTTGGTTCCCAGTGGTGGCACCGTTCTGGACACTTGTGGACTCTTTGTGACTATGGCCTAGCTAACAGAAGTAGATTGCTTGGGGTGAGCATTGGTGCTGATAGCTGTTTGAGGTTCTGGCCTGAGTTTCAGCTTACTGACCCACCAAGACATGAAGTAACCATGCCGTAAACTCCTATCACCATGGGTTGAGGTGTCCCTATGGCCACCAGGATGGATGAGTCATGCACCAAATTAAACCCTGCTCCTTTAAATGCTGCTGTAGTCTTACAACATAAAAGCAACTGATACCCTCTGCTCTAAGAGTAGATGCTGCAGAAGCCCAAATTCCTTCCTAGAAAAGGGAAGGAAGGATGGGAGATTGTCAGGAAAGAGCATCCCACACAGCATGAAGACCTGGATCCCCAGCACCCATGTAAAAGGCCAAACATGTCAGCATGAACCTCTAACCCCAGCACTGGGGGAAGCAGAAATGGGGGGATCCCTGGTGCTTCCTGGCTAGCCACCCTACCTGATCAGTGAGCTTCAGGTTCTTGAGTGTCTGTGTCTCAGAAGAAAAAAGGTGGAACAGCCGGAGAGATGGCTCTGCAGTTAAGAGCATGGGCTGTTCTTGCAGAGGACCCCGGTTTTGTTCCCAGTACCCACATCTGGGGTACTGGGAACCCACATCAGGTTCCAGGGAATCCAATGTCCTCTTCTGGCCTCCAAGGGTATCTGCCATTCCCACCCAGATACATGTGCATACACATAATTTTCTTCTTAATGAAAGTAGAGAAGTAATTGAGGAAAACACCTGATTTTGACCTTTGACTTCTATACCCACATGTGTGTACACACACATGCTAATGTGCACATACAGGCACAAACAGACACACACACACACACACAGAGAAGAGATGACCATAAGGAATGAGAACATTGCCATAATTTTCTTAAAAACTATAAATAAATAAATAAATAAATAAATAACCCACCACCACCACAACAACAAATCATCTGCCCAATGAATTTGGCCCCCCTGCAGAATTCAAAGTCTTGCACAACTGGTTCACTTGCCTCCATGAGCAAATAGTGCCCGGAAGCTTTATTGTTTATAATCACCTTTTATTCAGATTGCAAATACTATTAGCCAGTTTAATCACCTATTTGCCAAATTGGGAGCTATTTTTAAGAACCAATTCACTCTGAACAAAGATGCTTGCCCGAGGGCTTCCCGGAGCCCACATCTAGACAGCTTGTGGCTTCCCTGCACCTGAGTCCTGAGGACAGTTTCTGGTCATGGTGGAGCTGCAGTGAGGACTCAGCCTATCAGGAAAGTGCCTTTGAAGGCCGTAAAATGCATCTGGCTGTATAAGGTGTGTATGCTAAAATAATCAGTCACGTTGCTTTACAGTCACACCTCGTACTTTTGTTCTGGGAAATCAATAAAGTGAGAAGAAGGACAGAGACGTTGTGCATGACTATTGAAAAGAGAGAAAAAAAAACATAATATTCCGTAGAAATAGTCCTGGAGGAAGTGCGGACCTAGTTTTCATAAGCAGGCATGGTTTTTATCTCCACACTCATCAGTGCCTTATTAAACTGAAGTACCCATTGTATCCCAGGCAAAAATGAAAAAAAAAAAATCAAAAGGGAGGAGCAGCGTGCATCCTTGTCTAGGAGCTCCGAGGCACTGGAAATTACCCATGGCCTTTGAAATGTATTTCTAAACTGTCCATTATTCACACTCTTAATGTGTTGTTCCACTGAATGCTACCAGCTCTAATGGGCCTTTGCCAGGGATCCTTCCCCACCTGAAATAGTCCCCTCTTCTGAACTGCCTGCTCTGTTCTTCCCTGCATTTCAAGCCCCAGCTAAAGGTCCATCTGCTGGCGAAGTCCAATCCAACTGGCAGGTGACTCAAAACAGGGCTGGATAGGTAGCTCAGCTGGTAGAATGCTTACTTAGCATGCATGAGGTCCTAGGTTTGATCCTGAAGATTATAAAATCAGGCATAGTGGCTTGTGGCCGCAATGCATCAAAAGACGGAGGCAGGAGGACCAGAAGTTTCAGGTCATCCTTGATTACATAGTGAATTGGAGGCCAGCACGAGCTACATGAGACCCTGCCTCAAAAGAACAAAAACAGGTCAGGTACGGTCGTACTTGCTGGTAATCCCAGCACTTGGGAGGCAAAGACAGCGGGATGTGTATGAGGCCAGCTTGTTCTAAGAGCAAGTTCCAGGCCAGCCAGGGTCATGTAGTGAGAGACCCTGACTCAGAAAACAAATAAAACAAAAACATCAGCAATAAAAACAAAGGCTTAGTGTCTGTAGAGATACATCAGTTGTTAAGATCACTGGCTGCTCTTCCAAAGTACTTCCGTTTAAACTCCAGCAGCCAAATGGCCCCTGCCAACCTTCTGTAACTCAAGTCCCAGGGGATTTGACTCCCTCTTTGGCTGCCTTAGGTATGGCATGCAGGTGGTACACAAACATATATGCACAAAACATGCATAAACAAAAAAGGAAAAAATTAAAAACAAAAGCAAAGGCTAAAGAACTAGGACTTAGGAGAAATGAGAGCCATTCACAAAGCTCCAGTGAAAGCCCCCACACTGCTACTGGGGTGTATTTTGTCTGGTCCTGGGGCTGCCACTTAGAATGAGTAGGGGGTCTGGCCAAAAGGAAGAATCACCATTTGTGGATAATTTGGGGTTTAGCTGATTTTTTCAGGAGCAGGAGCTAGGTCCACATAGACCTACAAACAATGCCCAAACCATCCAGGTCCAGAAGGTTCTATGACCATCTTTGCAGCTGCCTACACCATGCCCAAGTGCTTTGGTAGCACCCCTGATGGATGGCAAGGGCATTCACACACTCCCAGAGCAGTGTTCCTGCCGCCTGACTGAACTAATGTGCTGCTTGCTGTTCCTCTGATGTTGAACTTTGAGCCAGAACTCATTGTGGACCCTAATTTTGGCACTAGACTCCATAGCTTTCTTTTCCTGTAGGGAACAATACATCAACCCTTGGAGCCTGCGGGTCTGAAAAGGGTAACTTTAATCTTTCAGCTTCTCTGTAGCAGTCTTCACTCTCTGCCAGCCCACAGATGCATCTAGCTGTCTTTCCCAAGCTTGACTTTTTCTCCCACCATGGCTGTGCACAGCGTCACTGTATCACACAGATGTGGGAACACTGGAGTCAATGAAGTTGAACAGGGTTCTTCCCTGCAGAATTTTCCAAGGCCTTTGATCTCCAAGAAAAGCGGGCCTACCTTAGATCTAACATTCCAAATACTGTTAGGAACAAAAAACTGGGAATGGCGACTAAACTGATCTTCTGTCTGAATACTGACATTGTGAGCCTGGCCGCTTTTTCCTTGTACCATTGATTGTATCAGAAAAGACAAGTGTCCCTTGGTATCCACGTGGCCTAATTTTCAAGACCCCCAACAGACATCAAAACAAAGACTCTTTAGTCTCCACAGAAAATGATTCAGGGTTTGTGTACATACACTCTCCTTTAAACAACCTCTAGATGACTTATAACAGCCAGTAGGATGATTGAGCAGGCTGTGCTTTATAGCTTAGGGAATGGTGGCAGAAAAAATCTGCACAGGGTCAATACAGGTGCGAGCATCATAGCTCCACCACATGCAAATGACACACCAGGCAAGCAAGGCTCAACCCAGGGACGGGCAGGAGGCTACCCAGGAAGAGCCACAGCATTGCTCCGTGCCAGCAAATCCACTGTATCATCTGCTCGTGGCAAAGCCAAACTTGTTTTTTGGCATTTCTACCATGTTTGTCTCATTTGTTTTGTAGTTTAATCCGAGGTTGGTTGAATTCATGAATACAGACTGGGCACATATGGAGGGCTGACTGAAATATTTTTCTTGCTCTCCCGTGCTCTGGGTTTCTTATCTGTCACCCACATTCTACCCTGGTGATTTATCTTAAACACGTCCTGGCACTAGATAAGGCTCTAGAGTTGGAACTCATTCTCCCATACCAAAGGCAAGCTCTCTTCTGAGAAACTTCTGAGCACAAGGGTGGGTCTGTCCATGATAATCTCAAGCCCTAATAATCCTCAAACACATTTTAATTTAACCTAGACTTAGAAGCACTTATCGGCATGCCAGCTCACTCAGATTCCTGTGTAAATGTTGAACCAACTCATACCTCTGAACCCTCAAGCCAGAACTTTAAGTACAGCCTGGCGTTAAAAGCCCTTCCTCCTTCCCCAGATAGGCCCCTGGTCCTCACCATGTTCACGTTTGAGGGCTGGTTCCGTTCTGCCATCTTCACAACGCCTTCCATTCTGATCACAAAACCCTTCGGATTTCCCCACACAAAACTGTGACACCTCAGGCTCTAAACCTCTCCAGTTGCTTCCTGTGTCCCCTATGCTTGTTGAAAGGAACAGTTTCCCATTCCTTTTTTTTTTTTTAAAGCAAAATTACTTTTTTTTTTTTTTGCTAAGTAGTCACTCCTTAAATAGGAAAACTATAGAAAGACTAAAAGAAGAAGAAGAAAAAAATCTCCCCTAACCCTACCACTGAAAGAAGACTATTATTAGTATTTGGGCTGTTTCCTTGCACTCTTTCTGACAGGATAAAGAAATCATTATCTGCCCCAGGAATCCAGCTGCCAGGCCTGAGGCCTTGCTTGAAAGTTGAAACACACTAGTACTTACAGGTGCCTTAAGCAATAGTCAACTCAACTTACTTCTTGGAGTAAGAATTTCAAGCAATTTTATTCAGAAAAATGATGTCTCCTCCCCACCCCATCTCAATGCTGGGTGTGAAACCCAGGGTTTTGTTCATACTACACAAGTGCTCGACCACAAGTGAGTTTTAATCTAATGGGGATAGGACAATGGCTCCGTGGGGAAGCATGAAGACCTGCGTTCGGATCCCTAGCTTGGAACATAAGAAACCAAGTCTGGCAGAATCAGTGGGCTTCAGGCTCAGTAAGAGACCCTGTCTCAATAAATACAGTAGGGAAAAATATAAGAAGGCACCCAATGAGCATCTCCCATCTCTCTCTCTCTCTCTCTCTCTCTCTCTCTCTCTCTCTCTCTCTCTCTCTCACACACACACACACACACACACACACACACACACACTCACAATTTGTATAGTGTGCTAATCACCACAGCATAAGCTTCATATCCTTGCTGCTAACCTAATCGATGCCCCCAACTCCATCCCCAGTCCTAGTGAAGCAGCCCTGATGCACCAATGCCCAGATCACACCACTTAACCAAGCGTCAGTCAATTTAAATGGACGTCATTGAAAAATGGTATCAATTCAGTTTGGGGAAAATGATCAAAATAATATCACACCTAGTTTATAGCAGTCTCTCTTTAAATGAAATGGAGTTATTTTGTCTTTCTTCCAAATCCATTCATATACTTAATAATCGTTTTCTTATTATTAAGTCCGTGGTCTCTGCTCTACAAGGTGAGCAGAATGGTGGAAAACAGTCAAGCTGAAATCATTAGAAAGGCAGGCACCAAGCTGCCTCGTGTTGCACCCATGAGGGCTTCAGGAAGCAAGCGAGGCTCATGGTAGAAGGTTTGGATTTCTGTGCAACCATGAACTCTAACAGAAGGCCAAGTGAGAAAGGACTGGCAGAGACTCGGGGCCGTCTGCTGGCATTTATTAGACAGCTATCTCTATGCCAGGCATTGGGAGTGAAAGAGGAAGTGGGCAGAGGTGGGCTTCTCGGTATCTTGGAGGGATGCTCCACCGAGAACACACCCCTGAGCTCCGTGTTGAAGGAAAGAACAAGGAGACGGACCATGTGCAGCATGAGACATTCGCAGTGCTGCACAGCTGAGTGTGACTGATGTACAGGCTGCCGGGAGAGAGCAGGGAAATGGAGTGGCTGAGGTAACAGAGGCCACTCAGGGAATCTGGAGCTGATGAATATGGACTTGTCAAATTGACCTCATTCAGCCAAACATCAGCAGTGCCTCTGCCATAAGCTCCGTGCTTCCAGAATTGCAATGAGAAGGCAGATCCTGCAAAAGCCCTTGAAGGACTCTCAGGCTTGAGGGGACATGATGCAACCTCAGGTCCCTGGTGCCTTTATCTGCTCAACGGTTAGGCTACCCATTTCAGTGTCCCCTGGACTGGTCAAAGGGAACTCCTAAAGGAGGTCAGGTACATCCAACCATCATCCCACAGGACACATATGGCCAAAGATATCCATGAATTCAACCCAACACAAAATCTTAAACTTATTTAAATTTTGTATTGCTTTTTTTCCTCCCAAGACAGGGTTTCACTGAGTAACAGCCTTGGCTGTCCTATAACTAGCTCTGTAGACCAGACTGGCCTTGAACTCACAGAGATCCTCCTGCCTCTACATCCTGAGTGCTGGGATTAAAGTCATGAGCCACCACCACTCACCTTAAACTTACTTAAAACATGAGGGGTGTGTGTGTGTGTGTGTGTGTGTGTGTGAGTGTGTGTGTGTGTGTGTGTGTGTGTGTGTGTGTGTGTGTGTGTGTGTGTGTGTGTGTGTGTGTGGTTGGTTTTCTTTTGTAACTCAATTGCATAGTTCTCAACTATGAGCTTTACATATAATTACATTATATGCCAATACCAAAAGGTTGGAAACCCCTAGAACACTCCATTCTCTACAAACCTTCTTGGATACAAGATGATAGTGAGAGTCTCTCTATACCTCAAATTCCTGGCCTTTGACCCCCTTCCCTAAAGACCCAGCCCCCCATACATAGAGATGCTCACAGGAAATGCTCCAGAGGATTGGAAGTCAAAGTCAAATGGAGGCTTCTCCTGGCTGCCTAGTGTCTTGCCTGGAATAGGAACATGAGTAGTCCAAGCATGTCTGTTATTGAACTGAGTACCATAGCCATGGCCTCAGCCGTGATCTCCGTGCTTCCTCCCTAGCAACTTTCACTTTTGTAGACATTGAGCTCAATCCCCACCCCACCCCCATCACAGCCATGTCGCCCATCCCTGGCTCGTTTGATCCAGATCCCCCATTCCTCCAGCCTTATCCTAGGGCCTCCCACCATGCTGGCACACATTAACAGGTCGATAAATATTTCTGTGATAATAAATGGAAGCTTCTTATTTACCACCTGTGCTCCATGCTTCTATCTTCACTCTTTGCCTTTGAACCTAGTTATTAATAGGGCCTGGGAGTAGATTACACACACACAGCTGCCTTGCCGGATGGTGTGTCCGTGAGTCTCTGCAGAAAGCTGATTGGGAACACCCAGCTATGCAGCTTATCAGGCAGGACACGAGCCCTTTCTGTGATCAGAGCAATGGTGACGTATGCAATTCACTCATTTGCTCATCAAACATTTATTGAGGCCATGCTATATGTCAGGCTTAGCGTTAAGAATACAGAAATGAGACAGACACAGAGAGGGAATGATGAAATGTGTACAAGAGAGGCATTGATACTGCAGGGCCACCCAGAAGGCTCAGGTGGGTAAGAACACAGCTGACGAAGAGAAAGGACTATCAATAAGCATTTCTTTGTCTCTTTTTTGAGACAAGATCTTGCATCTGGGTTGGTTAAGCATGACCTTGAACTTCTCATCCTTCTGCCTCTACCGCCCCAGTTTGGAGATTAAAGATTTATGTCACCATACCCAGTATTTATGTGGTGCCAGGGATCCGCCCCAGGGCTTCGTGAACGGTATGTAAACACTGTACCAACTGAGCAACAGCCCCAGTCCATAATCAGAACATTAAGAAGAAATGAGAATATGCATAAAGCCACCCACTAAAGACATTCCTTTGCAGTGTGGGGGTTCAAACCTTGGACATCGACACAGGCTACCCATGTGCTCGTCTTCCGAGCTATCTTCCCCAGCCCCAAACATGTTTTCCTCTGCTTTTAGGTTACAGAGCTGGGAGTCAATTATAGTGCCTGACATCTATTATGCACCTACTGCATGTCATATACTTGGTTTTGGATTCCACGGGGCATAAAAGCACATTGAAGCGGATTATTTGGGCTTGGGGGCAAGGGGCTACCGTTTGCTCTTGTTTTCACCTGTGGCTGCTTCCAGTGCCAGATAAGCCATGCTGAGACAGAAAAGTTCAAAAAATAATTAAACCAGCTAAAAAGCAAAAGAGCACTGGGATTGAAGCCGGGTTTCAGAGCCAATTCCAAGAAGTCATTTCATCATCAGAGAACATCAAACGTGCGTTTTACTTTCGGCTATGCAAATTCCAAAAGAATAATACCTCACATTTGCATAATGCTTGATGTTTTCAAAGTGCCTTCCCAGTTATTAATCTACAGGAGGCTTTATTACCACTAGAAACATAAATTGAAACTCTCTTCCAGCTCTATTATTTTTTTTCCACTTTCCCCTTAAAGCCCAGAGAGACCTAAATCCAGGTGTTGGGACTACATAGGCAGGACTGAGAAGCGTAACTGACAGGCTGGATAGACGCAAGAGTAGCTCATTGTGAGATCTTCCTTTTACAGTCATCACTGGGGCCAGATTAAGAACTCTGCTGTTGAATTAACAAACCCACAGGGGAGAGACTGTGTAGCTCAAGTTCAAGATTCTTTCAGGGTCCCCAGCTTCAAAGGCAGCACACCTTGCACCTCTACAACAGAAAATTCAGAAATTCGTTCTGCCACTTTGTCCCTAAGCCTGCACACACCCCTGTCACCAGTCTGTTTGCCAAAGAGCTTCCAGGCCTTTAATATGCTGTGAACCAAGAGGCTGGATCTGTTGTAAACCCAACATGAAGAAAGGATTTCCAAAAGCAAGGTGAGACAATATGACGGGGTTTGAGGAAACACTTTCAGCCATCCCTCCCTCACGCCTTTCCAGTTTTCTTCTTTTCCCATCTCTTTCAGACTTAATTATGAGCAGCGTTCCCAGTCACTGAATCAGCAGCATTTCCTGACACTTGAATCTCATGCATTTTAGCAAAAGATTAACCTGGCTGTTTGCTTTTAATTCTGAAGCTGTGTTAATACTCAACCCCCTCTAGATTAGACAAGAAGAAAAACACATGCCCGAACACCCCACCTGGCACCACAGGCTCCAGGGCACTCACCATTTCAGGAGGGCCAAGAGAGCCACAAACAGGGTCAGAGTCACCACAGTGCCGCCTGCTTCCAACCTGAGAAACCCCAAAACTTCCATTGTTCCTCTGAGCCCCCTGGGGGGTGGTGCTATGGAAAAAAGAGAGTGTTGATCTCCTGCCCTTACAGGAGTCCTGATCTGTATGTAGGTGGTAGAGACAGCAAAGGTAGCCAGCAACACCTCACATCAAGTGTGTCCCCAAAATGTGCTCGCCCTTAGAGTGTGCCTTTATAAAGAGGAAGGAAGCAGAGAGAGAAACAAAGGGTTTCAGGGCAAGGCAATGAATCAGCGACTTTATTTTCTTGATGACTGTGTTGTCAATAAACATTTATGTTAGCTTCCCCAGAAACAGCAGCAGACAGACGGGGCCCCGTGATCACTGAGAAGCAAAAAGGTTGTAACCATCAATTGCTCCTCTGATAAGCATTCCTCAGGGAAAAAAACACTCCTCTAAGATTTCTACACCTTTGTCAGTCCATACTTCAGGGATGATACACATCGGAATGCTCTGGATGTCCCCCAGAACCTGGGGAGCCAGACACCAGCTGGACAGAAAACACTGTCTGCTTTGCAGACAACTACCTCAAAGTTCATTGGTTACAAGTGGAACCTCCTGAGTCAGAGTACTGGCGCAGACCACAGATCTTGCCTTGGGTGGGTGCTCTCAGCATGAGCTGGCGGGTTTCCTGGTTGTCTAAAAGCTCATGTACATTCGTGCGTGGGTTGATTGTTCTAGCTCTGAGCTGAGCTGATGAAAGCCACTGGGTGACTTTATTTGCTTATGTCAGTATGTTTCATCTTGAGACTAGATAGAAGGCAGAGTGAGGAGGGAAACACTCATCCAGCAGAGATGGGACCAGTGTCTGCTATATTCACAAATGGTGCTGGCACCCAGTCCTGCAGAATTTTCTTTGCAGATTGATGAACAGTAAGCATGTCTACTAATAAAGGAATAATTACTAGTGGAGAACAGTGTTGTGAAGGTCCTAAAAAGGAGCTGTGAGACAGTCTGAGGGGTGACCGTCTAGGTGGTATCGTGCGGGGAAACTCAAGAGAAGAAAGCCATCAGCTGAGATATGCCTGTGGAAGAGCATCAGTAGTGCCTACAGAGGACATTGATGGAGGCCTGATGGTAGGGAATCTTCCTACTGCTAAGTACTATAGCACGGCCCATGAGCCCGGAGTACAGAAGACCCACTGGGAGGCAGTGGCGGGAAGGAGCAGGTGTCCACAGTGCCACAGTCAGGAGCCTCACTCTATTTCCCGAACCAATGGGCACAGGGCCTTCGAGCTGCGGCGGAAGGAGTCGTTGTAGAGAAAAGCAGAGAGCGGGCGATGGTGGCGGGCACATGCCTTTAGTCCCAGCACTTGGGAGGCAGAGGGAGGCGGATCTCTGTGAGTTCAAGGCCAGCCTGGTCTACACTTTGGAGACTGCTGCCTTCCTCTAGAGATGAAGCTTGGTGTAGACTGGGGAGCTAGAACCGAGCTGATGGATGGGAAAGAGACTTGGGGTGAACACTGCAGAAAACCTGGGTGAACTGATGTGAAAGGGGAGTGGAAGAGACCCACCTCTAACTTCCAGACTCCTCATGTGTGCTCCAGGTGGGCATGGTGCCATACCGAGATGGAGAAGCTAAGGCAAGAGGAGAAGTCTTGGGGAAATCGAGCTTTATTTTGGTCCTGTAAGGTGAAGGTGTGTGTGTGTGTGTCTGTGTGTCTGTGTGTGTGTCTGTGTCTCTGTGTGTGTGTGTCTGTGTCTTTGTGTGTCTGTGTGTGTCTCTCTGTGTGTGTGTGTGTGTGTGTGTGTGTGTGTGTGTGTGTACTGTCAAGTCAGAATGGAACCTTGATAAGAATATAAGCCATAACAGTCAATCATCGCAATAGCATTTGTGGAAATACTGTTATATGCCAGTCACTAGTCTTCAAGCCTTCATGTGTTTCAACTCATTCAATCCTCACACTCAGGATTAGCTGGGAAAGCCTTCGGATTGGTCCTATTTTACAGTAGAATAAACTGAGGCATGTGTGTGATTTCGAAACCTCTTCATTGGATGATGATACTCAAATGCGGAAGTCATCCAAACAACCCTGGCTATGAATTACAGATGGCTCGCTGAATTCCTACTGGAAATGAAAGAGCACTGTTCACAAGTCCTTGGCCAGCTCTCAGAATATCCTGCCTTCTCCTTGCGGGTGCCTATCTTGTGACCCCAATCCAGCAGGTCATCTGAATTCAGATGCCTCCGTGCTTTGAGCCTCCCTTTTTCCCTGTGTCCTATCCCATCCGTCTCTATACTGTGAAGGCAACGGGTCTGTGCTCTCTCTCTCTCTCTCTCTCTCTTCTTTCTCTCTCTCTCTCTCTCTCTCTCTCTCTCTCTCTCTCTCTCTCTCTCGGAGCAGTCTTCTCCTCCACAGGGCCAGGTGGTCTGCTATCAACTTAAGGACCTACCATGCAGAGGGACAGCAAGTTCTGTGGGAGCAGCAGCAGCAAGTTCACAACCATGGACTCAGAGGAGAAGGGATGACCTCAGATGTGACTGAACTAAGCACATGTGTCAGACCAACACTCGGGGAAGAGAGAGAGAGAGAGAGAGAGAGAGAGAGAGAGAGAGAGAGAGAAGAAACACACACACACACACACACACACACACACACACACACACATATTCCCCCTAAGAGTCCAATGTGAGAAAGGTTGGTATAAACATCACTAAGTTTATTTACTGTAGGACTGCTCAGAGCTGTGAAGCTGCCCATGTGCCCCGGGAGTGTCAAGAGTGGGGTTTGGTGAGCATCTTGGCCCACAGAACCCTCCCCCAGAGGCGTTTATTAGCACACCCCGGATGGAGCACACCAGGGAACTTGCTCTGAGAAGTGTGGATCATGGCAAAGTCTTATTTATAAAGGAGGGAACAGAAACTCAGAAAGAGAGACTGACTAAAATAAGGTCCCACAGCTGTGTCGTGATACAAGCTTAAGTCACCCATCCCATCCCGAATGGGTCCCTCACATCACCCCGTGGGTGTGGTATGTCACCACGTGGGGCCTGGCACGCCCCTCCTCCCAGTGCTCATTGCCAATGCTTTGGCCAGCCCAGAGATGCCCAGCTTTCTGAGCCCCCCCCCCCCCGCCTCCCCTAGGAACTCTGAGTTTATGTGATCATCCTTGTATTGGTTCTGGAAGTCTCCCTAGGTGATGTGCCATTTGTAGAAGCTGCGAATGCTATGAAGAGATGGTGTTCTGGTTAGTTCCTGTCAGGGTGACACAAATCTACGCATACCAGAGCAGGAGGAATCTTAATTTAAAAATTGCCTCCATAGGATTGGCCTATAGGCAAGTCGGTGGGGCACTATTGTCTTGCTTAGTGATTAATGTGGGAGAGCCCAACTTGCTGTAGGTGGTGCGACCCGTGGTCAGTTGCTCCTGGGTTCTTTAAGAAAGGAGGTTGAACAAGCCATGGAGAACAAGCCAGCATTCCTCCACAGCCTCTGCATCAGCTCCTGCCTCTAGTTTCTGGCCTGACCTCCCTGGATGATGGAGTACACACTGTAAGATGAAATAAACCCTTTCTTCTCCAAGTTGCTTTTGGTCATGGTACTTTCTCCCAGCAATAGACAATGAAGATGGATGGCCACACCCTTTCTATGTGTGCTGCAGGACAGAGATAATACTCTAAGGACCAAGGCAATAAACTAATGAGGATGGAGTGGAAAGGTCAGAAATACGTGACCTACAGGATTTTCAGTGGGAAAGTAACATAATTAAGGATTTATTACAGTTCTGAAGTTTGTGAAGCAATGCAGAGACACTCTGTTGACAGACTAAAGCACAACCCCCAATGCATCAATACATTTTCTCATGTGGGAAAAAAATTCCATACATCCATACCATTTTATCTGCAGTGATGTAGGTCACTTCCATATCCAAAGAAAGGTATCAACCATTGCTCTTCTCTGTGTGGATATGTTGGGAGTCAATAAGCCAGCCAATCCTCTATTGAATGGTGTTTATGCTGTTTTCAGCTTTCTTGACTTCAAATGTGCTCTTAGAAATGAGATTGCTGGGTGCAAAAACTACTGGGGAGTGTCACCCTATGTTCAAGCAGCATGACTTCCTGTCCCTAATCCCTAGAACTGTGTGTGAAGAGGTCCACTGAGATCACCAAGTGGGCTACCCCAATGAGCCTTTCTCTTGTTTCCACCTTCTGAGTCTATCTCTCTTCCCTCCTGCCCTGAGGCAGACATTTCCCAAAGCTGAGTCAACTGTTTTGACCTAAGTCTGTGTTTCTTGTTAAAGCTTTCCCTCACATAAGTTCTGTGATATTTCCTCCATATTCCCCGTGTTTAAAAACTGCATGTCTGGATGTCTAAGTGGTGCCTCCCTTCTCAGTGGAAGGTTCCAGCTGCTTGGTGCTAAGCTTGACGACTCTGGCAGAAAAGCAAGGCAATGGCGAAAAGAGGCGTCTTCAGGGAATACTCATTGCCAGGCAAGCCCTGAGCAAAGGGGTGTGGTATCCCTTTAGCACTGTGAAGGCACCTCTACACATCACCTCAGAGCAACCCCAGGAGGAGGTGAGCAACACTTTTCATTCCTGGGCTCCAAGCTGCAGAAACTGGGTGTTGGTGGCATCCAACCTGACCCAATATCGTCGGAAATTAAGACTCTCAATACATTCTAGAGGGCAGGCTCAAGCCCTAGTCTTCTGTCTTGAAACTCATCAGGGATTCTTTCTTTTCCCACTAAAACTAATGTCCAGTCTGGGCCTTGGAAAACTCACTGTTCGTGCTGTAAGTCCATGGTGGGACATTTGGTTTTCTATGATGCTGGCTTCTTCTTTTTTTTTTTGTTTTTTCAAGACAGGGTTTCTCTGTGTAGCTTTGAAGCCTATCCTGGCACTTGCTCTGGAGACCAGGCTGTCCTCGAACTCACAGAGATCCGCCTGCCTCTGCTTCCTGAGTGTTGGGATTAAAGACGTGCGCCACCAACGCCCGGCTGATGCTGGCTTTTTTGAAAAGCAGTTATTCAGTTGCAAAAAGTGGCCTGTTCCCCCTCCTTGCAGAAGACAATGGGACCCCTCGGCTGTCCCAGTTCAGTCCCATCTCCTCATTGTCCTCCAGTACTTTAGAGATGCTCTGTCCAGTTTTGGAGACTATACAATTCCTAGGCACTAGGCATCAGGATTAGAATCTCAACATACAAAGGCCAGGTCTTGTCAACAAGGAGCTCATCTCCAAGGATGAGCGAGGAGACCCTGATGCCTAAATTCATCAGCATTACAGCTTTGATAACGCAAATACATCCAGAGCACAGAGAGGATGAAAAGCAGAGGGAAGGAGATAGGGGAAAGGTTTGGAACAAATGAGACAGGAGCCTGGTGTATGTGTCCAGCATACACAGGGGCACAGAGGCACTGAGTCAAAGGCATTGAAGTTGGGGGTGAAAGGGAAAGATAACCAGATACTCTCAGGCCAGATCACTCAAGACATTGTGGGCCAACCAAGAATTCTTTCTGCTTCATTCTGGAGTCAGAGATAATCTGTAACAGGAAATAAAAATTAGGTGGCAACGTGATCACATTTGCTTCTGGAAATATCCATCAGGAGGTAGATAGGATGGTCTATACCTTTGAGAAAGGGTCCAGCCTGGAGGCAGTGGGTCATCAAGGCAGGAGATGATGTGCTGAGTCAGCCAGGAGGCGTGGCAACTTGCGAGGAGGGTTAGCTGTGAGGGCAGTGGAAAGGCATAATGAATAGTATTTTGTGAGTTGGACGGGGAATGAAGGATGTCAAGAGTAATCCCAGACCTTCTGGCTTCTCCACTGAGACCCTGATGGAGTCGTGCAGCACAGTGAGGGGGGGGCACCTCAGGGGGTGCCCAAGAAAGAGCCTAGTAAAGGGAATGACAGTGGCTCCAGTGTTGGCATGCTGAGAACAAAACCATGGGAGGGAAGCTGGGCGGTGGTGGCGCACGCCTTTAATCCCAGCACTCGAGAGGCAGAGGCAGGCAGATCTGTATGAGTTCAAGGCCAGCCTGGTCTACAAAGCTACACAGAGAATTCCTGTCTTAAAAAACCAAAAAAAAAAAGAAAAGAAAAGAAAAAAGAGCATGGGAGGGACAAGAGAGGCCTGGAAGATGGCTCAGTTGGTAACACGCTTGCTGTGCCAACAAGGGATCCATGTTTAATACCAAGAACCCACACAGAAGAGCCAGCTATGGTGGCACGAGCTTAAATAAAATCCCAGGGCTGGGAAGGTAGAAGCGGGTGAATGTCCTAATGAGGAAGTCCCAGACCAATGACAGATCCTGTCTCTAAAACCAAGGTAGACAGTATCCCAAGAAACAACCACCAAGATTGACCTCTGACCCTCTCACATGCATGGACACACACACACACACACACACACACACACATGCACGCACGCACACACGCACGCGCGCGCGCACACACACGCACACACACACACAGTGGAGGAAATGACGCAGACCTGCAGGGAAGGGCAGAGAGAAGTCTGGGGAAGAAGAGAGGAGAGAGGACTCCCCAAGAACAGGACAAACATGGAGAAGCCATATTCAGTGCTGAAGGACATGAACCTCTTTGTTCCTAAACATCCTGAGTCCAAGTCTTGACACTGCAGCTTTCTAAGTCAGAATGTCTTGGAAAGTTACATCACCACTCCATGTCTCAGTTTCCCACTGCTTAGGGGTGTGGGGACAGTGATGTGTGCCGTGTGGCTGGTTCGTCAAAACTTCAACACAACAAGCACTCTGCTTGTCTTTACCAAAGCCACAAAACAGAATGGCCAAGGACATGGATTGCCCCAGAAAGGCCAAATGTGGTGGCTCCCAAAATGTCTTAGGATTTGACGTTTGAGTCATTATGACCACCCTTGTGATGGCTTTGAAAGTGGAGTGTGTGGAGAGTCGGTGTTAGAGAAAGACAGGAAGAGAAAGGGCTGGACCAGGTGCCACTATCTGTGCCCGGCATGGTGTGGGATGCAGCCTGCACTTGTAGACTTGTGAAAGGCGGCAGCCATCTGTGTGTGTTCCCTGCCTGTGATAAGGGCAGAGCTCTCTCTTTGCTTCGGGGTTGCTATGGAGATATGGACAGGTGCATAAACAGCTTGAAGGTCTATGTCAGATCTTGACTTTGTATTGGTGGTGAGGGCAGGGACCATATTTTCTCTCTTTGTGCACCCTTATCGCCTGTCTGTGGCATCGCTGTTTCTTTCACTCACTGGCCGTCATTAACGTCCTCAAGCTGACCACTCCCCGGCTTAATCTCTCCAGCTCGATTCTCATTCCTGAGTTTGAGACCAGTATTTCCAGCTGCCCACTGGGTCCCCTCTGACAGCTCTCTCGCAGATGCTGCCGACTGGAAAATTCTAAACCTAGATTCATTGCTGAGGCCCCCATTCTCACCTCACCCACATCCTGTCCCTGGAGTTCCAAGCAGAAACTGGGGCTTACTCTTGACCTTTACTTCCTCCTGCACCCCCACCTCTCACTGAGAGCTGATCACCAACCCCTGTGGACTCTACCTCCCAAGCCCCTCTCCTTAAGCCCACAGCTCCCCTCTTCATCCACTGCAGTTTAGACCACTGGTTCCTTGGCAGCCGCTCATGTCAGACAGCAACCCAGTCCGTGAGAACCCTGTTCTGATGAGTAAACAAGATTTGTGATCCCACTGTGCTTGTATTTAGAGAGATACCCATTCCTCCCCCGCCAGCTCTCTCCTCCATGCCCTCTTACTAGTTTGCAAACCTCTAGGTGGCTTCCTGCTTCTTATCTATTCCCTCGACCATGGTGTGTTGGATTTGTACACGGTGTTGACTGCCCTTGCTCTGGACTGTGCTTAAAGAATGTAGAGAATACTAGTGGCCCCAAGCCAGGCTTGATATTGGACTGAAAGATGTGGGAGAGATGAGAGATGGTAGCTAATTTTCTTCTAAGGAGTGGGGGAAGCATTAAAGAGCTTCAAGCAAGGCTGTGAGGAGGTGCTAGTTAGGCCGATTGTATCCCATCTGTTTTCATCAGATGACGCTCTAACACCCCTATGTCCACATCATACAGACCCTTCCATCACACAGGGAGGCTGAAGTGGCACAATCATTTAGATTTTGACCCTGTGTGTCATCGGAAGGCAGTAGACAGTGTCATCAACCATGGGCTGCTCTTGATGTTGCCCTCCAGATATGGCCGAGCCTCTCCATCAATTTATGCCACCAACGATTTCAGCCTGTGAGATGCTGGCACTTCCTAAATGGTCGGAGAGTCTCTTTTGGCACGCCTCACGGCTGAGTGTGGCCACATGTTGACAATGAGACACGGCTTTGCCTACCAACATGCAGAGTCAGCAGATGGCTCGGGTGCCTTACGGCAAGTCAGGGAGTTTTCAGCAAGCTAGAGCCTGGAACAGTCATTTGTCACCTCCCAGTCACTGGGCAAGCCAGGCACTGAGGAAACAGACTGCATGCCTAGAAAGCAGAGTGCAGAATCTACAGAGGTTTACAGTGGGACTGCAGTGGGCCTTCCTTAAGCTGTCAGCCCTGGGACAACCCACCACAGGGAAGAGAGGGCACCACAACATCTACACAGGACCAATAAGGAGAGCTCACAGAGCAGAAGATTGGTTATCAGTCAGAGGTTTGGGCAGCAGCTGTCTCCAAGAAAATCATCAGTGCATAGCAGGACCCTGCTGTCCCTGCCCCAGAACGACATGATAATTGGAACTGGGTCTAGGGAAGAGTACAAAGAATGATGTAACGAGGATCTGCTAACCCTTAATAGCTTAAGGAAGCGGATATGAGACTGTCACTCATATAATGGTCCAAACGAAGCCATCCTGTCAGCAGCTTCCACACAGTGTTCAGGGCTCCAGACTCTATGAGCTGTGACTCAACAGATCCTTGGATGTCCCTGCTGGATCACTCAGAGCCAACTGGTCAATGGAAGAGCGAGAGGAAGATGCCAGGAGATGGTACTCAGCAAGCCAGGCCTGAAAGTAGTATAAGTGTTGTTCTATCACTCTTTGCCTTGGCCTGGATTCAGAAATGCAGCCACGCCTCACCGCAAAGGAGGCTGGGAAAGGAGTTAGGCCCAGGAGGAAAAGTTATTAGGTTGGGAGGTATAGAGCATTCCTGTCACCGGACCATGAGCTATACACTCAATTCCAGTGATGACAAGCCATTAGAGCAGGCTAGCAACTAAGGCCTTCCCAAGGATACATCTGCATGGCCAGTTCAGGAGACAGGCATGGAAAGGGACTAGCTCCTAAGGTGATGGCCATTCTTCCCAACTGCCTAGAGCATGGTTCTCAACCTTCCTAACACTGCAACCCTTTAATACAGTTCCTCATGTTGTGGTGACCCCAACTATAAAATTAATTTTGTTGCTACTCCATAACTGTAATTTTGCTGTTCTTGTGAATCATAATGTAAATATCTGAAATGCAGGAAGTCTGATATGCAGCCCCTGTGGTAGGGTTGGTGGACCTCCCCAAAGGGGTCTCAACTCACAGGTTAAGAACCACTGACATCAAGGCTGGGCAAGGATCTAGGTTCTGTTTTATCCCCTGCCTAGAGCCTGCTCCCATCCCCACCAGGACTCTGGGCTCTCTGCATGTGATACTCATCTTAACCGATCTCATGGACCATCTGGGATGTGGTCCTGCCTGGACCAAGGCTCGGTTCTCCACACCCTAAGAACAGTGTGAATTAAGGATTTTCTGTGAGGATGGGGCAGTAGCTGGGCGATAGAACACTTGGATATATAAGTTCCTAGGTTCAACCCACAGTACAATCAGAGAGAGAAAAAGAGAGGGAGAGAGAGAGAGAGAGAGAGAGAGAGAGAGAGAGAGAGAGAGAGAGAACAAGAATACTCTCCTCTCATATGGAGAGCCTACCAGGTTCCTGTCTTTGCTGGTATATATTCCCACCTTGTAGATTCCCTCTGCACATACTGGTATACATGCAGAGGTCCCAGACATCCTCATTTATGAACCTATGACAGGCCCTGAATCACCTACACCTCACCCTTCCCTCATAGGCTAGGTTCCTTCCTGTATGTCTTCAGTTCTCAAGAGTAGATGTCCCCTCAAGAAAGGCCCCCCTAGGACATCCCAGAAACCAGGGTCTGACAATCCATTTCCTACCGTAGCACCCCAAACCTATAGTACTGAGGTTACCTCTATTTGCTTACGCTCCATATGTAAGTTAGCTTTCTTGAGAGTGCCATATGTGACCCAATGATGTACCCCACCCCACCCCACCCCCGTGGCCAGGAGACGCCTGCTTGTCACTCAGGAAGTATTCACAAAATGTTGAATGAGTGAAGGAATGAATGAAATGAACTCTTGCGTGTGTTTTAGGTAGCTGCCACCAGGTGGCAGTAGTGCTCTTTGGGTTAGGAGGGTAGGTGGTAGGTAGCACCCAAGCATACCTGAAAGAGTAAGCAGGGGTGTGTTGCCCTAACCCAAACAGCTGGTACATTTTCTAGGCAATAGCCATCAAGTGACTACTCAAACCAGAGGTTCTAAGAAAGCTACAATGGGTGAACTCCCCCAAGACAACAAAGCACCACTGAGATCCTGAGCCATCGAGACCTCTCTCTCCACAGCGCTGTCTCTAGGTTGCAGTATTTAACCCACAGACCCAGGTGAACCTGTTCTAAACCTGAGCATCAGAAGCTGCACACAGCTGTTCTGGGTTCACTGTCTAGTGTTGCTTGCTTATCTTATCAAGGGTTCCCACGCAGACCCTTATGACTGGAGGCAGGGTTCGTGAAGAAGGCTGGTGCGAGATAAGGCTGGACACTGGGAGGTGCCAGCAGATGGAGGCCTCTGGATAGCAGGCTGAGGAGCCCGGACTTTACCCCAAGGTACCAGATTTCCTGGTTAAGATTTTTGTGGGTACACATGGGAGAGTATATGTTTGTGTGAAGGGGAGGTGGGGACGGGATGCCGTGGTGTTGAGAAAGACACACACTAAAAAGTTAGGGGCTGACGGGGGAGGCTCACAGACAGGAGACCCGAGTAGCTGGAGTCTCATAAACAGGGCTGAGGGCTGTAAGAAGGGAGACGACGCATGGCAGCTTCTGGAATGTTCCTTAGAACTGTAGAGGCTGAAGACCGATAGGGAAGGATGGGTAGAAAAGGGTGTCCAGGAAGAAGCCTGGCTGCTGGATAAAAGAGAACCCTGTGTAAACGATAAAAATGCAGCACTCCTTGTCACCTTAGAAAAAGACAGGTTTTCCTGGGCTTCATGGGACTCAACTTTTATGCACTAAAAAACATGGACCTTGTCTACTCTGTTCCCCGGTGGAATGCTGTGGCGTTGAGGCCCGCCCCACCTGTGAGGACACAGTCTTGAGGTGTAGGCCACAAAGTTCTGAGGCAGGAAGCAAGAGCCAGGGATGGGACTTCTGAGGGACACGGAGAAGATGGGGGCCGGCTACTCTTGTGTTTGGTGGGCAGAGGGGTCTGATGTGTGCCTGTGTGCACAGCGCCCATTCCCATGTGTGAGTGTGCACATTGGCATGCACGCAGAGGTCTGAGGACAACCCTAGGTGTGGGTCCTTCTTTGTTGAGACAGGATTCACTACTACGCATGCCAGACTAGCTGCCTTCAAACTCCCCAGGGTTCCCCGTCTCTGCCCTGCCTCCTTCCTCACATGCAACCGGGTCTAGCTTTGCATGAGTTTTGAGGATTCAAAGTCAAGTGATTGGGCTTGGTCAGCAAGCCCTTTACCCACTGAGCCATCTTCCCAGCCCTGAGGACAATTGCTTTTAAGAGGAGTATCTGAAGCCCCCAGTCTCTAACGCACTGGTTTTCCAACTTCATCCCATGGGACACCCCTGCAAACGAAACACAGGTATCTGGGCTGTACCGGGAGCTTCTGACTCAATGGGTCTAGACTGGGATCTGAGAATTTACAGTTTTAACAACTTCCCCAGGGCAGCTGCTGATGAACTGGCCCCCCTCTGAGGATGCTGTGCTTCTCAGCCCTGCCTGTCTCCCAGGAGTCATCGTATAAGGGGAGACATTTTAAAATTCTAAAGTATGAGCCTTATTCAAAGCAACTGAACCAAAATCCAGAAAGCACCTGGCCTACAGACTCTTCCCTCCCCCTCAGATTCCAAGGGACACCTTCTCTTCTCCAGGTGGCCTCTCCCCAAGCCCATGCTGTCCCGAACTTTTACTCCTGGGAACAAGTGTCTTTGTCATTTCCCAGTAACACTATATGAAGTTCTAAAGAAACCTAAGACTGTGTCCTTTCTCTCAACATGGCAGTAGGAGACGAGGTAACATAAGGTGTGTGGGGGACGGGTGTAAATACGGGTCTAAAATCCCACGTAATTGCATGATGGAGAGGTGTTGCCAAGGTAAATTAATAAGAAAACAGTGGGGTGATGTTTGCCAACAAAATCAGTTTGGGGTGTGTTAACTCAACCGCATTTGCCGGTTGGAATAAGCTGTTGATTAGAATAATTCATGTCAGAAGATATGGCCTCCCCCAAGGAATTGACCGCGTTATTCTGTCTGCTTGGTCAGGCTACCTAGAAACGGGAAAAGTGCCCTATGGGGGCCTCATAGGGCTGCTTTGCAAAATCAATCAAGCTCATTCTGCACACACACACACACACACACACACACACACACACACACACACTTATCCTGCCCCTGTGAGTCTCTCACAGCCTTAGAACAGGAGTGCAGCATGGATCTGAGGCAGGACTTGGGCTCATATCTGGGGTTGAAAGACCTGAAGTCATCACCTAACTAGGGTGCCATGGAGTATCCACTGAGTGACAGGTTGAAGGACAGAGCTAGGAGAGGACCCAGTGACCAGGACATCAGACCCAAATGGAGATCCCAGTATGGACCAACTACATGAGGACTTGGGTTAGTCGTAACAACAGCAGATGCTCTGGGCATGGAGTCATGGTCAGTGTCATAGAGCATCCCGGACACCAGGCTGCCAGCTCTCTGCTTGAATTCCTCCAACTGAGGACTTTCACTTCCTCAGAAAGCAGCCTGCCTTCTATGGCTCAGCCTCGAGGACTGTGTCCTGTATTCCCAAGGCCTTCAGTCAGTGAGATCCTGGGGCTGGCACTGGACTAGGACTTTCACATTTGTTCTGTAACCTGATGGTGTTGACCAGCTCCTGATTCAGACACAGCTGTGCTGAGACAACACTCGGCTAGGTGTTAGCAGATCAGCTCAGTGATCTAGGTGAGGACAGGGCTAGAAATTGTAGCTGCCTTCTGGCATGGCAAAGTCCATCATGACCATCATGGTGGGGAGCACAGTCAGAGCCCAGAATATGTCTGTCACTCTGGTGATCTTCCCAACAAATGTGGGACAGAAAGAAAGGAAGAGACAGAGGCACAGGGCCATGTGCTCCGGACTTAAACTTTCGTGGAGAACAAACCAATAGCCCAGGTCATGACTGAGTGAGCAACACAAGAGCAGAGGTCTGGGGATGGCTTCTCAAAATACTAGACAGAGAGATGGTTCAAACTATATCTTCCCACTCAGGTGGTTTCCAGCATCGAGGGGCTGATGTTGTCTGAACAGAGCTTCTTCCAGGCCAGACAGGAAGCACAGGTGCTGGTAATGGCAACATCGAGTCCTAATCCCCACGCCAAAGAAATACCCATTCCAAGGGAGCCAGACAGGGATGAAAGCAAGACCCAGCCAACAGGAAGGAAGCATATACCTCTTCTTCAGTGAGTGTGGAGGAGCCAGAAACAAGGAGGTACCAAATCCTCATCTTATCCGTCTCTTATTAGGAATAGATTCCAAGTGCCACAACTGTGACCAAAACAAACAAACAAACAAAAACAAAAAACAAAACCAAAAACAAGTACAGATTCTGTGTCTGTCATTGTAAAACCTAGTATTTGTCAGAGTTCACTGTGAATAATGTAATAATGGTAATTATAGATAAGTATAAAAATGGATCATTCAGAGTTCTTGCAGTCCACAGCCACAGGGAAGGTGGCTTCAGGAACATACTCACAGACAAGCAGTGACAGGGACCCAGTTGTGCATCTGGATAGTTTGAGGACTTCGGGAAGTCTATAGTGGGTTTTCTTCCTAAGAAGCAGGGTTTAAGTAATAAACCTCTGGAAAACCCAAGAACCCTGGACTTGCCCCTCTATCCTCAGCACTTCTCAGGAAGCCATAATTAGTTCAGTAGAACATGGATTCCACCAGCCCTAGACCAGAGCCACAGGCAAAATTTGGTTTCTTTAGGAGTTTTTGTTTGTTTGTTTTGGAGGGAGTTGTTTTGTTTTTAGATAGGGTCTTACTATGTAGCCTTGACCGGCCTGGAACTCACTATGTAGACCAAGCTGACCTTAAACTCTCAGAGATCCACCTGCCCCTGTTTCCCGAGTGCTAGGATTGAAGAGTTGAGCCACCACATCCAGCTCTGTTTGTTTTGGTTTTTCACTTTTGAGATAGGGGTCTTGCTGTGTAACCTAGTCTGGCATCAAACTCATGACCTTCCCCACTTTTGATTCAAATAATTCAAATAGCATAAGGGCCTCCCCAGGGCATCACCTTGGAAGCACTTACAGTCTGGAGGAGTGGGGGTGGGATATCCATTCACTGTTCTTGGGAGGCTGGGGGGGTGTCCAGTTCCCTGCATGGGGACACTGCAGCTCTCTGTCCTTTCCAGGCAGGAGTGGGGAGGACACATTACACCCTCACTTCTTACACCATCTTCCTACTCATTCCCTACTCTTGTTTTCTGAGAAAGTTCCTTCTTTATTTATGCACAGCCCACACAGTGAACCAAAAGGCAAAAGACATCTTGGCATACACACACACACACACACACACACACACACACACACACACACAGCAAAAAGGTGTTTTCTGCCTTATATTTGTCTGAGCCTAAATTTTAGAATGAACATGAATTGCTTTCTGTTTGTTTGTGTGTGTGTGTGTGTGTGTGTGTGTGTGTGTGTGTGTGTGTTCCTGTGGGCAGGTACACAGGTGTGTGAGCATGTGTGTGCTTGCATGCGGAGGCCAGAGGACAGCTTTAACTGTCATTCCTCAGACACCATTCATCTTAATTGTGTTTGTTGACTTGTTTATTTCAACACAAGGTCTCTGACTGACCTGGTATTCACCAAGTAGGCTAGGCTTGCTAGCCAGAAAGGCCACCCCCCCCCCACCAAGAATCTGCCAACCTCTGCCTCCCCAGCACTGGGGTTTCAAGCATGCATTACCATGCCTGGCTCTTTTTTTTCCGCTACACAATTTCTGGAGTATCATACTTAGGTCTTAAAACTTTCAGGGCAGACTTTTTGCTGACAAAGCCATCCCCCCCCCCCATGTTATTACTGTTATGGTAGGAAAACAGTTCTGAAATATCTTTTGATTTCAGTCAAAGCAACTGATTTGGGGCTGTACATCCCCCATCTCTGACTGGAAAAGTCACCCCCACGATGCGGGGCTGATATCCTGTCTCTGTGTTCATGCATACTTGCTCAGCAGGAATTCAGCCTTGACCACACAGTGCAGAACAGCCCAGCCTGATGGCCTTTGCTTTGGAGAGACCTCCTGCTACCTTTTATGGTCCAGAGGAAGACGGCAACTATTTTGGCATTCCCATGCACTGCTGCTTTCAAGGACAGCAATAAGAAACAAGTGTAGCACACTGAGTTGCCACCCATAGAAGACTGTTCTCTGACATGAATTCCAGCTATACCAAGGCCGGCACTCAAGAGCCTGGAGTGTAAGAGCTGGAAGCCACTGGACCTAGATTTATGACCATCCCTACATTTCAACCATCTGCTTCAGGCACACACCTGAAATTTATGAAAGGCAATTGCTCTGGAGGGTACAGGCCAGGAAGCACAAGGTTGAAAAAAAAAAAAAAAAACACCTGGCTAGAAATAGAGTCACATGACCCAATTGCAGGCTTTGTTTATTTTCAAGAAGGCCTTTCTTATCATAATAGAGTATACTCCGAGATACTGTGAGATTACAAATCAGCCCATCTTGCTTCAAATGTTCTAGAATATACCTGCCCAGAGATACCTGGCCAGTTTCCATCCTTAGAGTGACTCCTGTGTTGCTCCTGTCAGAATGGAACAGTACCTTCCTTTTTATTTTTATTTCTTGTCCTTTCCCCTCTGGTTGTTACACCATCTTTCTGGTGTTTGCTCTTTGGTTTTGGTTTTGGTTTTTGAAAGATTGAATATTACTTTTTACAGTTGATGTGTGTATGTCTGTGTATTGAAGAATGTGTACCATGTCCATACAGGTACCCAAGGAGGCCACAAAAGGATGTCAGATCTCTGTAGCTACAGTCATAGGTGGTTGTGAGTGTTAGGAATCAAACCTGGGTCTTCTACAAGAACCACATGTGAGCAGGGTGGTGGTGGTGCACACCTTTAATCCTAGCACTTGGGAGGCAGAGGCAGGCAGATCTCTCTGAGTTTGGAGCCAGGCTGGTCTCCAGAGCGAGTTACAGCAGTCAGGGCAACACAGAGAAACCCTGTCTTGGGGGGGGGGGCATGCCCATGTGCTATTAACCACCAAGCCATCTCTCCTATCCCATCCAATCTTTAACACTGTGTCTAAACGCTCATTCCAGAAGTTAGTTCCAAAATGTCTCTTTTTAAGAGATCCAGTCATGCTATGGACTCATTCCTAGCCTATAGTCAGCAAGCTTAGGCCCAGATAATCCTCCCAAGCAACATCTCAAAGGAGACCCTGCTCCTTCTCGTCTGACTTCTCCAGTGAGGACAATTTGGCTGTGCACAATTCTGCACAATCTCATTAGGCAGCCCTGTACTTCTGGAAGCTGGAGGATCAGGAGTTCAAAGTCATCCTCAGCTACATAATGAGTTCAAGGCAGCCTGGGCTCAAAGAGTAAACAAGCACTTATTGGGGCTGCAGGGGTAGGGTGGGGGGATGGCTCACTGGCAAAAGGGCTGGCCACAACAATGTGAGGATTAGAGTTCAGATCCCCAGAACCCTTGTAAACCCAGCACTGGGAAAACATAGGCAGGAGAATCCCTGGGCAAATTGGTCATGTAGACTAGCCAAAGTAGTGAGTTCCAGTTCAGGAAGTGATCTGATCTCAGGAAATAAATGGAGGAGTGAAGAAGAGTACCAGCCTCTGGTCTCTACATACGTTGACACACATACGCATGTGCACCAGCAAGCATTTGTGTCCACACACATTCAAATGTGCCTGTGCACATGCGTGTATGCTACATACACACACATGTAAGCAAATAAACAGTCTCATCGGGGAAGCTTCCCACCCTTCCATGAACCTCAGCTTCGAATAAGAATCTTAGATGCCTTCTTAAATTTTTGTATCACATTTAGTGTGTGTGTGTGTGTGTGTGTGTGTGTGAGAGTGTGTGTGTGTGTGTGAGAGAGTGTTGTGTGTGTGAATGTGTGTGTGTTTGTGAGTGTGTGTGTGAGAGAGAGAGAGCAAGAGAGAGAGTGAGAGAGTGAGAGAGGGTGAGAGAGAGAGAGACAGAGAGAGAGAGACAGAGAGAGAGAGAGAGAGAGAGAGAGAGAGAGAGAGAGAGAGAGAGAGAATACACATGTGCCATGGGGGTCAGAGAAAAACTTGCTTAAGCCTGTTCTCTCCTGCCATGTGGGCCCTGGAGACTGAACTTGGGTCATCAGACTTGGCAGTAAGTGCCTTTTCCCACTGAGCTATCTTGCCAGCCCAGGAATCTAAGGTTCTTGGGAAATGTCTACTAACCACAAAGGTGACCCAATGCTGAGCCTGACAAGGAATGGCAGAATGCAGAGAATATGTAGATCTGTATCTATCATAAGCTAGAAATAATATTTCTGCATAGAGATTTTTGAGAAATCTAAATTGAAATTGGATAAGGTTGAATCCAACCCCCAAATAAGTTTTTTTTTTTTTTTTTTTTTTTTTAGATTCTACCAACTGAAATTTGAGTGAAATATGAAAAAAAAATCCATTTTTGGATTTTGCCTTTCAGACTGAGGCCATTTGTGGATAGAATCTTAAAGACCCCAAACTTTTCTTTAAGGAAAAACTCCCGTTTCATTAACACACAATTTCTACAAGACCCGAGTCCAGACGAACTGGCATAGTTTGAGGCTATGTGATATGGTTAGTTTTAGCTCTGTTATGGTTTTCTTTTAAATATTTATTTGTGAAATATAAATCTTGCTTAAGATTGAAACTGTTCTGGAGAAGTGATGGCGACTTTGGCTGTTGCTTAATGGAACTGTTGAATCTGCTCAGAAAACAAAAAGATTCTGTTCTGTAAACAAGTCATCCTTGTAAGAGATAAAACAATTTCAGTATGTACATTATAACTCTCTCCTGGTAAGATCTGAGCTCCATTTCTGTAGATGTGTTACAACTTAGGAGCCCAAAGACACCATCTAGTGCAGTTAATTGGCTGCAAAAACACAAGGCTCTTGGAAAAGGCTTGGAAATTAGAATCTATGTCACCATAATAACAGCATCCCATTGATATCAACATTATATCCCATTGCAGTGGGTAATACAGCTCCTGTCACACAAAAGATGCTCAGTCACAGTTTTGTTCTGTCCCTTGGCTAACAAACTCTTTCTGAGGGATTACCCTGCTTTCTGTCCATCCCAAAGTGATGAAATTAATTTTCATTCAGTGAAAAAGACAAGGCCACTGCTTAGAACACCTCAAAACATCAGATGTATGAGTACCTTAACTGGTCGTTGTGGTGAGTCTTTTTTAGGTACCAACTTGACTGGGCTAAGGCATACCTGCCTAAGAAGCATTATCTATGGGTGTGTCCAGGAGAAACTGGCACATGAGTTGATGAAATGAGTGGGAATGATTTGCCCTGATGTGTGCAGGCCATCCAATCTGCTGTATTCTCTAAACCCCTCCTCAAAACAAACAAAAAACCAAAAAACAAAAAAAAAAAAAAAACCATAAAGACAGGAAAATCAAGTGTGCACTTTCTATCTCAGGGATGGGACTCTTACTTCTAGCCTTTGGGTTCAGAACACCAAGCTCTTTTGGCTTTAGATTCTGGACTCAATGCCTGCCCCTACCTAACTCCAGTTCTTAGGCCTTTGGCCCTGCACTGAGATTTATATCACAAGGTTCCCTGCTTCTGAGATCTTCAGACTTGGGCTGAGCAAATGTCTGGCATTGTTGGGACAGCAGGTTCTAGACAACCTATTGTGTGACTTCCCTAGCTCCATAGCTATGTGACCCAACCCTCACAGTAAACCAAAACTCTTGTCCATCATTCATCTATCCATCCACTCACCCACCCAGTGTCTTGACTCCATTTCTCTGGAGAACCCTGTCCAATACCAATTTCCCACATGTAATGAATTTGCATGCTATAGCCTAAGTCATGATTGCCATGAGCATGGGGACCTCATGTCTAGAAACTGGCAGGGAGAGCATACTCTGTCCCACTCCAAACCGATACAAGGAAACTGCTCCTCCCTACAAATGCTCTAGTCTCATGGTCAGCTCATCCAATCACCAAGCATTTGGCTTTTCACCGATGCCTGGTGCATGGTTCTATCGTGTATCAGTTTTCCAAGGTGATCAGAACTAGAGATAAGGAAGGAGAAACGCTGCCAACAGAAAACACCCACTTGCTCTTTGTGTACTGTGCCTGGACCGAGAACTTTACTGGGATGACAAAGAGGAGACGTAGCTTCTGACCTTGGGATGCTCTTGTCCCTATAGTATGGTGAGAGCTCTGTCAGAATGGAAGAAGGGCACATGCCATGTGGGCGGAACTGACCTAAGCACAGAATGGCCATCAGAGACCAGGGATCTGCAGGCAAGAGGTGAGATGAGCCACACCCATAGCTGCCCAGAACAGGCTGAGGTAAGACAGTTGCTACATGTTTTGGAATCTTACCAGATGGTTGCTAAGTGTAGCCATTGTTAAAAAAATAAATTGTGTAAATGTGTAAGTGGTGAAGTAAAGATAACAAATACCAAAATTCTATTTTACTATTCATTATTATTATTTTACTACATTTTTACCATTATCTCTGCTCTGGGGGAATACTTTTAGGACCATCAAACCTGGTAGACATGGTGGCTCCTGTACGTCTCTCTCAAGTCCACGGACAAGTACGCCGTGCTTAGGTTGAAGACTGGTTGTAATGGGAGGATTTTCATCGGTGTAACTGGGAAGTGCCAAGGATCAGGGTTTATCCCCTGTGTAGAAGACCACTGTGTGAGTTCTCTCTTCAATGATGTCACAAGATACCTGACAAAATCAAGTGAAGGAAGGACTGGTTTGTTTGGGCTCAGAGGTTGAGGTGATAAAATCCATTGTGGCTGGGAAGGCATGGTGGTAACAGCAGCTGTAGCTGTGGTGGCAAAAGCATGAGACAGACAGTCATGGTGTCCATAGTTGAGAGAGAGGTGAGTTCTGGTGCTATTTGTGCTGTGGGTTTCCTGCTTCCCTTTAACTTCCTTGGATACCCTCTCACAGACTCATAAAGATGTGTTTCCTAGGCAGTTCTGAACCCAGGCAAGCTGCCAATGAAGATCAGCTATCACAACCATTTACCAGCAGACAGGGCTGCCTTGAACAGGGAACCCTCAGCTGTGCAGGAAGCTGGGACCTGAGGTAGCAGCCACCAACTGGGTGAGGTCCAGAGGACCTTCTGAGAGTCTGTTGAGAAACCAGGAGCTTGTGGTTTTGAAGGGCTTAAGGAGAGAAGAGATCATCTTTGCAGAAGTGTGGGAAGGGCGTTAGGGCAGGGTTGTTTAGCTAGAGAGTAGCTGAGCTAGAGGCGGAAACCCAAAGGTGACTCTGAGGTTAGATGAACTCAGTCACTTCTGCAGGACACAGGTCCGTGAGAAAGCAGGACTTGGGTAGCTTTTGACATAGGAGACCTTTGGCTATGCAAGGCAGCCTTGGAGACATCTAGGTTGCTCCTCCGGACCAGACACCAGATCTTCAGACAGCATGATGTTTCTAGAGGCATGAGATGACTGAGGACAGTGGGAAAGCAGAAAGACAGAGCAAAGGGCAGCCAAGGGACAGGTACATGCAAAGGAGAGTGGGGAGAGGCAGGGAGAAGGGAGCTCCGGAAGCAGGAAATGAAGAGGGATTCATTTTTTATTGTTGTTTTATTTTGGTTTTCTTTTCTCAATCTTTTTTTTTTTTTTTTTTCTGGGCGTTGGTGGCGCACACCTTTAATCCCAGCACTCGGGAGGCAGAGGTAGGCGGATCTCTGTGAGTTCGAGGCCAGCCTGGTCTCCAGATCGAGTGCCAGGATAGGCTCCAAAGCTACACAGAGAAACCCTGTCTCAGGAAAAAAAAAAAAAAAAAAAAAAAAACCCAACCTTGTGTGTGTGTGTGTGTGTGTGTGTGTGTGTGTGTGTGTGTGTGTGTGTGTCTGTTTATGTGGTTTATGTGTGTATGGCATGGTGTGTGTGCATGTGTTCTGTGATGTGTGTGTGGTGTGCATATGTACTTGTTAGTGTGTGTGTGCATACTTGTGCATGTGGTTGCACACATATCCTGGGCAGATGGAGGTCAGAAGTCTCCAACAGATGACCTTCCTTGATTGCGCTCCACCTTTTGTTCCCTGATGTCCTATCTGTCCGCTGAACTCTCCATGTCAATAGGGCCTGGGCCATGTGTCTTGTAGAAACCATCTTTCCCTATCTACTAGCACAAGGCTCAAGGCTTAGCCTGGGGTGTCTCACAGAATCTAAAGCTTGTAATTCAGCGAGGCTGGCTGGCCAGTGATCTTCAGGGCCCCACCTGTCTCTGCCCTCACCCCTCAATGCTAGTGTTATAGGGTTGTTTTTTGAAGGCTGCTAAAAACTGTTTCTGAAATTCATTTGGAGCAATTTTAAAAGTAGGAAGAAGTTGAGTACAGGGAAGAAATAACTGGAAGTGAGAACGTTGAAGACAATTCCCACAGCAGTTTCTGTAAGAGGAAGGAGCCCAGGTTGCAGAGGGGGCTCAGTGATTAAAAGCACCTACTGCTCTTGTAGATAACCTGAGTTCAGTTCTTGGCACTGTTCAGGGCAGCTTACAACAGCCTGTCCTCAAGTTCGGGGAGACATGATGTCCTCTTCCCCCCCCCCCCACACACACACTAAAATATATTTTCCCATATATACATGAAGAAGCATGGTTGAATTGAATCAATAGGTTGATTTGGAGTTTGTTTTTGTTTGGAATGAAATGAATGAAAGAAGAAATTAATCAACCAATGGGAAAACACTGAAAATTTAGAACAGTCAGAATGTCACCTAGAGGGAGGACCAGAGGGCATGGAAGAAGACATAAGAAGGGCACAGACAGCCAGAGGTAGAAGGGAGAGGGTTCCATATGAGAATATTATTAGTATCATTGAAAAAACAGTAATATTGAGCCTCCTGCTAGGAGATAAAGGATGGTTTCCAAGATATACATGGTTCAGGCCCTCTTGACACTGACAATTCAGTGGAAAGATAGATAAAACACAATGAAACAAACAAAATAATTGCAAATGAGGATTAAAATATACAAAGCAGCCAGGGCCAGGTGTTGGTGGTGCACACCTTTAATCCCAGCACTTGGGAAGCAGAGGCAGGCGAATCTCTGTGAGTTCAAGGCCAGCCTGGTCTACAAAGCAAGTTCCAGGGAAGCCAGGGCTGTCTCAAAACAAACAAATAGTAATAAGAATGGTGGGGAGATGGCCTTTCTGAAGACTTACCCAAGACTGGAGAGGTGAGGGGGTTCTGCCAGCCAAGAAACAAGAAGAGGTTGGGGATGGGTGCGTCTCCTGAAAGCCTGGCAGGGAGTTGGAAACAGTGGTGGAGGGAACAGTGTGAGACCCACTGATGTCCAGGTAGTGGGAGGCAGGTAGTGAACTGGGCAGGACCCTGGAGGTTTTGACAAAGATTTGGGACTTTATTCTGGTGCAATGAGAAGCCATTGACAGGATGGTTCAACCTGACTTGCGCTGGGAAAGATTGCTTCTGACCACTGTGTGGAGAATGAGTTGGAAGGGATGGAGAGGAGCAGGGAGGCTGGGAGTAGGTTGCAGTTATCCTAAGGTATGAGGTGAGCCCCGGTGAAGGTAGAGACTGTGGAGATGATGGGGGTGGGGGGGCAAGTTAATACCCTAGAGGTACAATCTACAGGATTGTGCAGAACTGGGGCTGAGGGAGACAAGAAAATGCAGAATGACCCCAAGTCTCTGCAAACTCAGGTCTTCTTAGTAGAGGGCTTCATCAGAAGTCACATGAGGCAGGCTGGGCTTCCCTCTGTGGAGAGCAGGGGGACCTCAGAGACTCTAGGCCCAAAGCTGTGCTAGGAACGTTGGTCTGATTATGTGCCGAAGGGTAGTGAATCCTGCACTTTGTTAAGCTATCTGAGAATGGCAAAGGAGGAGCTGAAAGACAATCTGAAGAAAAGGCAGCAGAACAGAGCTCAAGAAGAGAGAATCCAAGGGGTTGATGGGAGATGACAAAGCTCAGTCAGAGAGGGAGGTGGAGGGAGGCAGCCCTGGTCACGGTTTCCAGTGACGACAAGGTTCCCAGGCACAATCCCATAGGACAGTTGTCCCTCTAGAACCGGAACAAGAGTTTTGGACCCAACCTGGCTGTCAAGTGGACCACATTCTAGGTCACCAAGGATTAATCTTTCAGATAATTGACTGACTCTTCCTTGGCCTGTAGTTCTAGCTACTTGTGAGATTGAGGCAGGAGGATCACTTGGTGTACACAGTGAACTTAAGGACATCCTGGATAAGTGCAAGACCCTGTCATCAAAATATAAAAGTTTGTTTCTTTTTAAGGACTGGGCATATAACCCAGAGGTAGAGCAAGGTCTTAGGTTTAATGCCAAGTACCAGAAAATGATGGTGATGATGATTTTAATGATGACATTTGGACTCTAGCTACATTCACACTCATCTCATATACTCAACACAGTCAATCTTTCTTTGAAAATTAGTTTCCTTCGAGTGTTTTGTCACATTTCAGGGGACAAAGGATCCTGAATTTTTGGTGGGGCATAAAGACTCTATCTAGGACACCAAGATTTGGTAGCCAAACATTCTGTTTGAGCTTTGATGTATGCCATTTACAAAGGTGCTGATCTCTGCTGTAAATGGATCCTATTCTCACACTCCTCAAAACCTCCACAGACGACGGTTTTTCATTATCAGGGCTACTGACCGGCATTTTGTTTTCTGCTCTTGCATTCCTCACGCACCTCAGAAGCCAGATGGCAGGCAGTGAGTAACGCAGTTTGAAGAACAATGTACCTGCTTTCCTTCAGTGGCTCCTCCTACCCAGGGCTCCCTGGTTTCTGCCTGCTACACCCCCTCTTTTGATGACCCTGCTACACACACACACACACACACACACACACACACACACACACACACACACAAGCACACACACACACACACAAGCACACACACACACACAAGCACACACACACAAGCACACACACACACACACACACACAAGCACACGAGCGTCCATCTCTCACTCCCCTTTATTTCATGCTTTCTTCTCTTCCTGCTTCACCAACTTCTTTCTTTCCTTTCTGGCTTGCTTCTTGTCATCTTTCTCAGAATCCCTGCTTCATCCATCTTCTCCCCCACACAGCTCAGAGATTCAGGGCTGCCCTTGCCTGAGTCTCATTGTCTGACTGCCCTCCCTGACTTCTGTCTGTTAAAGAAAAAAAAAAAAAACCCTCCATCATCAGAGCTTTGTGACTGCCTGGATTCTCGATGCACTAAGATTTATTGTGTGTACACAATGGCGACCCCCAGGCTAAGCACTTGGAATGCAGAACGTGAGTGTTCTGAGAAGAATTTAAGCAAGCGTCTCTTTGCTTTAGTTGGTAAACATGCTGTTCATAATTATTCGAGAAGGTAATAGATGAAATCAAATGAGTTTCATGCAGCCAGACCAATGCTCAGGATCCAGGGGGATTCTGGGAGTCTGGTATAGCCCTTTTATGGTGCTTGAATAGTTTCTGTTGCAAGTGGACACTTGAGAGTGACTAGTAACCTTTGCCACCTCTGTTTACTGACTCTCCTATCTCTCTGCCTCCCTTCCAGTACAAAGGGTTCATGAGCAGGTAAAAAAAAAAAAAAAAATTGATGGGTGCTGTTTATTTGGTACAGAAAATACTGGCCAATGGGAAGGGGAAAGCCCCTCTTTTCCTAACTAATAATGAAGCAACGTGTGGCAGCCAGCTGGGTTCTCCATGGTCATTAGGCAAGGCACTGAGAGTAAAGGACTTGGGTGGTTTTGTCTATCAGTTCAGCCATTTTAGTTACCACACAAAATGATATCAGTTACCACACATGATTACACGAGGGAAATGGCCAATTCTGTAGCCCAAATCCTTGCCTGACCTCAAAAGTCTTTCCTTGGTATGTTCAGAGAATTAGTTCCAGAAGTTTGCAGACACTAAAACCTACAGACACAAGAGTCCCTTGTGTAAAGTGATGTAGTGTTTGCATAGATGCTCCCCCGCCATGCCTCTTCTGAATACTTAAAATCATCTCTAGGTTACCTACGATATCCAACACAATGCAAATAGTCATCCAATGATGTCACATCATTTAGGAAATAATGGCAAGGAAAGTTGGAAATGTTTAATATGGATGCAATTTTTCAGGAATGATTTTGATCCTCAGTTAATTCATAGATGTGGAAGCTGTGACTACAGACAGTTCAGAATAAACAATTCAGGCATAGTCCCAGGGGAGAAGTCTCCTGGGTCAGTTATCTTAAGCATATTCTTTCAAAGTTGAAAACAACACTGTGAACTGGGCTCCATAACTAACTGAGCTGATTGCCTATGACTTCAAATACTCATTTCATTCTAAATAGATGCAGCTTTTCCTCAAATCATCTATTAAGAATACAAAGAAAAAAAAAAGAGCTGTGCATAGTGATGCAAGCCTTTAGTCCCAGCACTTGGGAGGCAGAGGCAGAGGCAGAGGCAGGTGGGTCTCTGTGAGTTCAAGGCCAGTGTGGTCTACATAGCTAGTTCCAAGATAGCCTCCAAAGCCACAGAGAAACCCTGTCTCAAAAGCAAAACAAAACATAACAACAAAAGAATATAAAAACAAGGCTTGGGGGCTGGGAATGTAACACATTTAGTAGAGTGCTTGCCTAGCATACATGAAGTCCTGGGTTCGATCCCCAGCACCATATAAATCAGACATAAAGGCACATGCCTGGAGTCCTGGAACTTAGAAGTTCAAGGTCATCCTCAGATACACAGTAAGTTCAAGTCCCAGAGAAAAAGGTGGGGCTGGGGCTAAGTCTCCATTAGTGAAGGGCTTGTCGGGCAAGCATGAGCACCTAAGTTTGACCCCACCACCCACACAGAAAACCAGCATGTGCCTGTAA